>NW_024501126.1:7746359-9083512 GCF_017590055.1 Onychostruthus taczanowskii
ATCCTACGTGTGTAGCTTCCACTGAAATCCATTTTTACATGCTAAGGATTTTGTCTATTTCTTCCTCAGGAGTCACAAATCATAAATATTTATGACCTGCTGAAGAGAGTGGAAAGGATGATGAGATAAAATATCAGTATATTGAAAAGGTAGTCTAACTTTAAAAAGAAGCCTTGAAGCAGCAAACTAGCAAACCATGAAGAACAATAGTAATTTCATCCCCAGCTCGGTTAGAAGACACCACCTCTGTCTCAGGAGGTTCTTTTTAAAGGGAACATGTAAGGGTTTTAAAAATTACTTTTTTTTTCCCCCAATCAAATATAGTAAAACTAAATATAGAGAAACATGAATATTAGCTAAACATGACACTGTTAAACTGAACTTCTTAAGTGGTCCAAGTGACCACCTGTATCAGGAAAAATCTTTGCACTCCCCCTGCACTCCCCCTGCACAAAGGCACTGCAGTAACTGAGAACTCCTCTCTACATCTCTCCAATGACTTGGCATTGTTGAATCTGGGGAAACTGCGACACTTGCTGCAGCCAGACTCAGTGTCAGGCTCTAGACAGCGGCTTGGCACCAGGGTGAAGTTGCTTCACCCCAGGCGATTTGCTTCTACATGGTGCTGGATGGCCAAGCAATGATATTCCACCAATTTTTACTACTGAGGGCTTTTAGGCAGATGTCAACACAAGCTGCCAATCAAATCAGTCCATGATGATATCCCAGTATATGTTTCCAAAATTCTAAGGCATCATTCTCTAGCCACTTGTTGATCAGTGGCCAGCATCTAGGCTCCACATGATCTGTTCTTTCTTTCTTGCCCCATTGGACCTGGTTTATTATACCCAGGGCTTGTGTCTGTTATTCTCTCAGCCACAGAGAGAACATTATATCTCTCATTATATTCTATTATTAAACACATGAGGAAGACAAGTACCCATGACAGGAGCTCTTACCTATTCAGACCTCACTTCGAATACCATCCTGAGGAAAAGGCAGTGAAGTTTTTAGAGGTGCTCTGTTAGAGTATTCCAGCACAAGAATTTGGACTTCCCTTGGTTGTGTGACAAAAAAACTTACTTTCTGTCACTGGTTGGGTGATAGCAAAAACTTACTCCCCTACCTTCCATAATTAACAGGAATATTTTGTTCTGCAGACAGTGCCCTCGGGGAAAAAAAACAAACAAAAAAAACCCCAAAAAAGCCCCAAAAACAAAAACAAAACACAACAAAAAAACAAAAAAAAAACACAAAAAAACCCCCAAAAACAAAAACCCCCAAACAAAAAAACAAAACCAAAAAAAAAAAAAAAAAACCCACAAACAAACAAACAAACAAAAAAATCCCAAACAAAACCACAAACAGAAATCAAACACCAAGATCCCAACCAGCATGTCCCACTAATATACCCATCAAAACACCTGGATAAAATAATCTTCATCAAAAAATCAATTTCAGTCACTTTCTAAAATCTTAACAAAACAGGATGTAGGAACACACTTTATAAAAGGAAATCCTACCTTTTCTAGTTGAAATTTATAGGGAGGCAATGAGTTGGGTTGCTGAACTTATTGAAAAAGGCTTATGCTCCCAGGACTGGGGCCTGCAGCTGCTCAGGACCTCTGGTGGCTCTGCTGGATCCACCTCAGTCTGGCCTTGGACACCATCCACCGAAGTACAACAGCCTTGTCAAGAATTTGCTCAATTAGATTTTGCTTCTCTTTCATTGTTCATTAGATTTTAGTGGGAAGAGTAATTTGTCTTGGGCAGCAACTCAAAACCAGTTAAAACATCCAGTGCTATAAAACATTGGGGAAAGATGACTGTAAAGCTTTGCTTTTCCTGACTCTAACAAAAAAGACATTAACTGGCTCAATCAGGTCACCCAGGGTGGACCAGGGGATATCAGAAGAAAAGTGTCTTTTGTTTGGGATTCTTAAATTGAAGTCTGTAGGCGAGGATACTGGGAACTGAATAGTTTTACCTTTTCATGTTTAAATGTTTGTTATCTGTTTATATACAATTAGAGGATAAAACTTTCTCTGGAGAAAGTGTTTTGCACTGTGTTTTGCACTGAGTTACCTTCAGTTTGTTAGGCTGTGACATGAGCACAAACACTTTGCATGGTGTTGCTGCAGGTTGAAGGTTGTCTTTCTGTGTCCTTCTGGCTGATTGCTGACAATTGGGCTGTACCTCTATTATTCCAGGATGTAAGATTTTGCAGCTAATACCCAGGCAAAACTCATTAGAGACAGATAGTAAATTCTGGATCCAGCAAACAAAAGGACTGTAGGAATATTGCACTTCCACAGACAGGCCATAGTTGAAGATTAGAAAATTACAGGTGCTATGCAGGAATGAGGAGGAATCTCTTCATCTACATTTTTGAGGAAAAATAACATTTCAAATTAATACTGAAATAGAAGAAACAGTCACCCTAACCAAGATACAGCCTGGAATGCCTTGCCTGAAATCTAAGTGGGCTGTGTTCCCCACTAGAGATTGTGCCCTAATGACATATCCTGTGTAAGGGATATGGATATGGATATGGCTAACACCCAATTCTAAAGCAGCTTGAAGACGGATTCAGCTTTGTGAGGGACAAGAATTTGCAAAAGTCTTTGGTGAATGTGGTGAAGGGATACAAAGAAGACAAAGAGTAGAATCTTTCCTGTTAAGCATAAACCAGAAAATTGTTTATGAGGTTGTTAAGACCCTATTATTTATGGATACCTCTGCCCAAATTAAGGTTCAAAGGAGTTCATATGCTGTAGCCAATAATATGGATTTTATTTAACAATAAATATGAGACAGAGAAATTAAAAAGATAGAGGGGAGACAGAGAGAAATCTTCTTTTTCTTGACAGGAGCATGCAAAAGAGTAGAATTTACTGTCAGTCATCTAACTATATCAATTAATTGGTGCTGTGAATTGATTGTTGATGATTGGTGAGACAATAATTTATGAGTAAAAACAAAATACTCTTGCAGAATTTCCTATAATTAAGAGAATTTCCTATAATTAAGACAACGCATTTCCAACACTGTCGTGTGCAGCGTAGTACAATGTGAACCAAGAATGTAAGCAGTCTTTCATCATTCATGCCAAAATATCTAAAAAAATAGTGAGGATGCCAGAGATAGCTTTCTCATCATGAACTCTGAACATAATTATGAAAAGAAAAAGTGAAAATTATTTCCTTGATTCTTTCAAAGGACAGATATAAAGCTCATCTTATTTCTCTAAAGGGCATTGTCAAAACCATAAAGAAATTGTCTCTCTGATACTTCTTTTTGCTTTTAAAGAATGCTCAGAATTGTCAAGGTTGAAAAGAAAGCACACCCCAGTGACACATAAGCTGTAAAACAAGTCTGAAAAAAGAGTAGAACGATATGTTCTCTAAATAAACATATGGGAAAGACACCCATCAAAAGCATGATCATTTTCAAGAGTGTGAAGTTGTAATTTAGACCACTTCAGCCTTAAAATAAAGTCCTTTTTTTTTGTATTTTGGTTGCTCTTAATCTCTTTTCCTGCTAGTGTTTTTGATGATTCATGTGCTGTTGTATCTCCATAGACTCCTGGTTCACGATTGGCAAACAGGATTCAGAAGCTTTCACGTTTGCTCCTATTCCTGAATTTTTGAAGAACTAAAGCAACTTATGTTTTTGCCAGCATGAAAGTTGGCTTGATGCTAAGCTTGATCTTCAAACTTTGGCATTTGTTTTTTGTTTTGTAAAGCAGTAGGAAACATGACTTGTTTAACACTCATCAGAAAATTACACAGTGAAGTCAACAGTCTAGAAACATCAATCCAGGAATTCAAACTATAATTCTGCTCTTTATCCTCTACGCTATTGCCTCATGCACTCTGCTGTGCCATTCCATACTGCATATAATTTTCTGACAAAAAAATATAAATAATTACATGTAATCATGTTCTAAGCACAGAACTCAGCTCCTGTTAGTAGTTGTGGTAAATACTCAGTTCTTATTAGCTCATATTCTGTATCCTTTGAAAGATGGTTTGGGACTTTTTGATACCAAAGTAGATGTTGTCATTCATCCTTTGAAGTACAAACATCTTTCTCATTAGCTGTTTGTCTTGCTACTTAGCAGACATATACTTGTGTTGATTTGGCATGGCCTGGTTTTCGGTACCAAGATAAGACCACAGAAGTGGCTTCTGTGAGAAGTTGCTAGGAGCTTCCACCATGTCCAACAGACCCAATCTCTGGTGACTCTGAAAATGGACACACTGCTGGCACAATTAGAGAGGTTGGCAACGCCTCTCTGGTGGCATATTTAAGAAGAAAATCAAAACAACCAAAAGGCAGGTTTTTTTCCCATGGCTGGTGAGGTGCTGCCACTAGGGCCCATCCCAGTGCAGTGAGCAGCGATGCACCACCATGGCTGCCACCATCTCAGGGTGGCCCACAGCAAGCCTTGCCTGCCTGGCCACCCCTAGCCAGTGGTGCTACTGGCAGGAGTGAAGAGGTGGCCATGGTGGCTTCTTCCTGGTGCCCTGGATGAAGAGAGGCATTGAATAGCGCCAGCGCTACAGCAGCCGCCACTGCAAGCGCGATGACAGATGACAGATGCCTGGCTGGCAATGGAAATGTGGTGACCAATTCCCTGATGTGGGACCTCGACATTATCAACCTCTCAGTGCTATGGGATCCTGCAGGAATCTTTGAATTAGTCAATCTATGAGCTGCAGTTTTTCTTCTAGTCAGAGAAGAGGAAGTGAGGACATGTTAGGGAAAACAACATGGCAGCGCCAAGGTCAGTGGGAAAAAAAAGAGGGGGAGGAGGTTCTTCAAGTGTCAGAGCCAATATTCCTCTGTAAGCCCTAGTGAGGACTATGGTGAAACAAACTGTCCCCCTGTAATGTATGAAGTCCACGGGCGATGCAGAGATCCACTCAGCCTGTGAAAAAAGTGCTCATGCCGGAGTGGGTGGCTGCCAGGGAAAGCTGTAATATTGTCGGACACCCAAATAGAGAGACAGGACCCCTACCTCCAAAGTCAGGGAGAGAGGGCCCTTTCTTACAAACTAGAGCAGCCACCCTTCAAGGACTGCACCCCATGGAAGAGCAACCCACTTTTGTGAAGACTGATTGCCTGTGAGAGGGACTCACTGCATAGCAGAGTCACGTGGAAACAAGTCTCTGGTGATGAACTGATCAAAACCCCCACCCTCCGTCTCCCTGCACTGAGTGGGAAGGAGGGAGGCCCAGGGGCTGGGGGAGAAAAGGTGTTTTAAAGGGTTATTTTACTTCCCATTTTCCTCCTCTGACCCAGTTAATAATAAATTTACTGTATACCTTTAAATTTGAGCAATTTGAAATTTGTTTTGCCCTTTAAATTTGAACATGTTTTTTCTCCTGGTCCTTATCTGAACTCCTGAGCCCTTCATTAATTTGTTTTCCCTCTCCTCTGCCCAGCTGAGAGCAAGAGAAGGTACGCAAGTGACTTTCATGGGTGCCTGGCATTTCGCCAGTACCAAACCCAACAATACTCAAGTTCTTACTTCTTCTTTTGCCCATCCGTAACAATCAGGCATCATACTTTTAGTCCTGTTTAACTTTGTCTACATCTAGGAAGATTGTTCAATATTTAGACAAATTTTTAACACTGGCATGCTTCTGTTAGGAGATTTATATGTTCACTAGATAGAGCTTGACTCTCCCCTTGTTAATTTGCCTTCATCTCAAAAATGAGTCTTTATTTACACACATAAAACTTAAATTGCTCCAATAAAAGCAAAAGAATTTCAATGTGAGAGATAGGAAGCCTCTACTAAAAATATCCAAAAAAACTCAATGCATTTCTTAATCTTCTGGAAAGTAGGGACCCAGGATCTCAAATTACCTTTGAAGAAGGAAGGATTACCTTTGAGAGGAAGAATTTGAACTTAGGCCCTCTATGTGCTAACTTGTTTTTCTAGTTACTTTATTAGTGGCATGTGGAAGATGGGCCAAAATATCTTCTAATGGGCTTGACCTGAATCACTTCAAGGTTGCTGTTGCAACCTTGATTTTTCTAACTAGTCAAATTAGACTGTTCTCTGCTTACTAAATTATTTTTATGTATGCTTAAATGCATTTTGCTCTTCTGTGAACTACTGTGATACCTAATGAAAATGACAACACACTCCCTGTAGTGAGCAATTAAAATTCCAGCTTTTGAACATCTCTCTTTCTCTCAATCTCACTCTCTCTCTCTCTCTCTCTCTCTCTCGCCCTCTTTGGTATAAGTAATCAACTGGGTTTCCTGCCAAAAAACCAGGACAATTTGATTTCCTGGAAACTATAACAATTAAAGTTTGGAGACCTGGTAGAAACTAACTAGGTGAAACTCAAGTTCTTTCAGTGGCAGGTTGACAGACTAAACACTCCAATATCTGGAGCAAAGGAAAGGTCACATGCAATGTGTCACACAGACAGAATATTCTGAAAGGTTTTGTTCTCTCTCTTGGAGCAGAGCAACAGGATATTGAATGGCACTAAAACCTAACAAGCACCACTAATACTTTGCAAAATATCAATTTTAAAGAAAGTAGAAAAATAGAAAGCCCAAGAGATTTGATTTAAAATTAGATAGATAATAAAATATTTGTGCAATATTGTGCACTATGTACTAAAGTGAATCTCCATTAGACCTGCAAGGGTCTTGAGTGCTTGAACAGGCCTCAATGGCCTCTTCACCCCCTGGAGACCCCACCTCTGGGGTCTCATATCCACGGGTTTAGAAGTCCCTTTTCAGTTCAGAATTTTACCCTAAATCCCTGCTGGGATACCTTAACAGAATGCAAGTTTTCAGTCCAGTCACAGCCCCTGTTTATGGTCCTTCTTGGTGCAGACTCTGACATGTCTGGATTTCTTCATTTATGGAAGCATGTATAACTGAATTGATTGTAACAGCAAAACCATTTCACTTAAAGCTAGCACCCTGGAAAGATCCAGGACTCACTGTTCATGAGTTCTCAAAGATAACATGGATTTCCTTAAAAATGGATATTTCATTTCATTTCAGCTAATGTGGTTTAGATTGAAACGTAAAAAGATCCTCTACCTTGCTTTCTATAAAACTTTTATAGAAATACTAAACAATGTCAGTTCTCACCCTTTTAAAACTATTTTTTCAATAATGGATTTAATCAAGAGCCCCTGATGGCTTGCTTGCAAAGAATATTGACAGATTTATAACTTCATTGTACATGTAAGAAGACCTTAAATGTTATGGTAAAAGTGTGGAATGGAACAATGAAGAAAAATATGGCATGGTCCTTACTTAAAGGAAGAAAGACAAGCAAAAGCACAAGAGAAGAACTTCTCTGAGGCATGAGACTTAATTTAGACAGATCTGCATCCATGAAAACAAAACTAACTTCCAGGAAAACCCTGCCATGGGCCAGTATTTTCAGTCACTACATCTCCTACCAAGTCTTAATTTACTCTAGTCTTGTTTGTTATGTCACAGAAAAATAATGAAAACCCCCTGCAGACTGATTGTTGCAACACCTCATGCCTTGGGTAATTTACATTCTTTAATCCAATTAGATTTGTGGGTTTTTTAAATTTTTCTTTTTTTTTTTTTATTGTGAATATGAAGGTGCTTAAATCAAAGGAAAATTATGTGTTCTCATCCTCTTTCAGGAAATTTCTCATTTGTAGCTTCTGGTGAAGCTGTAATTCCTAGATTTATTACTGCACAATTGAAATCCATTTATAAATTGTCATTACAGACTACTTCATGAAATTTTCTCCACAAGGCACTATTCCCAGTATCCCTTGAATAGCTTCTAAATGTATGATAAAATGTCAAAAATTCAATGTGCATTTTTACTCCAAATTTTCAGAAAGAACACTGGAGAGTAAGAAACTTGATTATGTTTTCTTTGATATATTTAGTACTATTATATGAGTTTCGTAAAGCTTCTATATCAGCCCAGAACTATCATTGCATTAAATAAGCACCCAAAAATTGAGAAAGAGACATCTCATGTTTTCCAAGTAGATCTGTCTAATGATTTAACATAAAGTATTTCTGAAAATAAAATAAAACTAAGCTTCTAATAAATCTTTTGGGTATAAAATAATCAAATTAACATATTGATTTTAACAGCATCAAATTTTCATTTCTCTTTCCATTAAAAATCAATGGTGTCTTTCATTCTGTTACAGAATGGATTCTTTGGTAACTAATATTCTTAAGTTTTTTGTTCCTTTTTTTGACTAATGCTATTTTTAAAACAAACAAAATAGGAGATGAGGTGATAGTTTTATTTTTCTTGAAGCTCTTACACATCAAAATATAATTTCAGATAACAACTGAAACGGAAGATAAACTGAAGTAATTGTCTACATATCCACAATTTCAATTTTTTAGCTTGTTTTCAAGAATAATGCATACATTAAAAATACCTGTGCAGAGGGTTACAGATTCACAAAACCACCTTTACCTTTCACTTCCTAAAACAGAGATTATAAATGGTGATTCGAAATTATAACTGTACTGACATAATTATAAGAATGGTGCTCTCCCATCTTAAACAAACTTGTTAGGCAAAGAATTTCAAATTATTAAATACTAGCTATTTATACTTTATTTACAGCATCTCCAAGTTCAAAAATATTTCTACTGTTTTATTCCACTTGAGGTGAGGAATTTGAAGGGGAGAATAATGTTTCCTTAGGAGCCACCAAGCATGTGAATAGTGGAGAAGCTTCATTGTAGACTGGGGCGGGCAAGAATATAAAAGCAGTCCTTTGGGAGCCTGAAGCAAGACTCAGACCTGAGTTCAAAGTATATTGGCCCATCTGATGCAGAGACGATGTTCAAAGTCAAGCCTTTGAGTTGTTGAAAAGGAGTAAAATTTGTTATAGGCACCTCAAGGTCTCCTGGTTGCTATTTCCACCCAAGAGCCTGGGCCACTCTTGTGTGAATGCAGGAGATAATGTCTCTATTTCTTCCCTATGTAAAAGTAGCCCAGCATTTAATTTATCTTACACAACAGTGCAGTGTTTCCTATTGACAGGTCTATCTTCCAATTTTGACTGGCTTGGGATGCCCCAGATTCAATGCAGTGCAAGGCAAGTTACCAAGTGTTTCTAACTGACCATAGACAATTTATAAGCTTTTAAGATAATAATGCTCTAAACAGCATAACATAACTGAAGAGACACCATGGTTATGTATCTCAGGTATGTGGCAGGGTCAGAGAGAAATGGCATTGTTTCCATAAGCAAAATTAAATTAGGAAAAAGACATTTGAGTATCTAGGTCTGCAAATTATCAGTAATAGTAGTGCATGTGAGGAAGTTAGCTGACTAGTTTTATAATATGCTCATGCAGGCTTTGAGAATATCTGGCTTTTTAGTGTCTAACACATGCACACATCAAAAATGAGAGTGTGCAGTGAGAACACAGACAAAAATTTGGTATTTAGAAATTATATGAAAGGTCATATAAAAGGTTTTGGGGGTTTTGTTAATTTTTTGTTATTTGTGGGGTTTTTGTTTAGTAGGATAAGCAGCAGTTTTGACACTACGTCTAGTGACTTCTTTTAGTTATTACAGTCAAATAATAGCAGTTTCTTTAGATTTGTGGACAAATTCCATGCGAAATACAGCCCCACAGTATTTCAGAGACAGATAGGAGCAATAGAATGTTGAAAACTAAGTCTTTTATACACATTTGAAATTTTTATTCCCTAACCTCCTTCCTCTAAAAACTGGATAGGACACCTGGAAATTGAATTTAAGTGGGCTAATCTCTTACTCAGAATCATAAATCCAAATACTGTTCTACTGATTTCACTGACTCCCTTTTGTAGTTTGAGCTTTACTTTCACTGTATTTCACTAAAAAAATGTCCACAGGATAAAAATCTAACTACTTTGGTAATGTAAAAGTAATTAGGTATAAATAATTATTTTCCTTTTTTCATATTGATTCATTCATTTCTCCTTTCATATTGAATTGATTCATATATATTTTCATAGGTTCACACAAGTGATGTATGTTTCGTAGTGTTACTTATTTAATCACTATGGTCAAGATTATATGATTTTGAGGGGGGTAGTTTGCATTGTTTGGGTTTTTTTCCTTTACATATTCAGTAGCATAGAAGAGGAACTGTGGGATAATTAAAACAAAAACAAAAACAAAAACAAAAACAAAAACAAAAACAAAAACAAACAAAAAACCCAAAAACATGACTAAAGAAACATTTTTCACTGAAGTGACCAGCCTAGCACTAGAAAATGTAATAATATAAAAATCTTACTTTTGCTCTTTCTCTTTTTATTTAAATCCTCTCTGTTCAGGTTTTACTATTATTCTTTTTCCTGTATAATTTATTTATTTATAAATGTAAACAGTTGTTTGTTCATAAATGTACAAGAAAAATTGTACTCACTGTATTTACATTTAAGATGTTAATGAGTGGTACAAAAGTTTCCATTCTTTTCTTGTTATGATTAATTTCTATATGATCAGAATCTCAAGAACGAGAGAAAATTAATGTATAATTTTCTTTTCATTAGCAACATTCAAAACATACCAGGCTCATTTCTTGTAAACTCTAATTTGCATGATTGTGTTTAAACCCTACTGTCCCAGATCAATGAAAAAACTATCCAAAAAATTTTTGTATTTCTTGCCTTCTAAGGAAACACTGCCCACTTTCTCAGAGAACTGGCTGTTTCCTTGCTGTTTACTGTGCTGTTGCCCCCTATGATAGCCAGAAGCTGTGACTAGGAACTGTCAGAGACAGCATGAACTAAGACTTAGAGGATACTGTACTAAGAACAACATAAAAGTCAGGGTAAGAATGCAATGGCAGTCAAAGAATGTTGTATTTCTGCTAAAGGTTTCTGCCAAAGAAATCTGTCAGTGAAACAACTAAAATATAGGATCATATTTAATTCATTTTATTTTAAAGTAAAAATTGGGCAGGTGTCCCTTTCTTTACACTGAATTTGTGAATTTAAACTATTTAAACTTGTAAGTAGATAGGAAAAAATATCCAGATTTTTTTTCATGAACAGAATACCCATACATGTACCTGTTACCCATTCAGATAAAAACATAAAAAAAAATCACTGAGCTTCACCATGTTTTATCAACCTACCTATGAAAATTTCAAGGTGAACAGAAAAAAATGCTAGTGGTTGAAATATTTTTAAATTGAACTTCTCCAAATCAGATCAAATGTCTAAAACTGAGGTTAAAAAAAAATAATCACCATTTTGATAAGGAAAAGAAAATCATATCTGCACTGTAATGGATTGACAAATTGCCCAGGATTTCGGAAAAGGATCTAGAAGTAAAATTCATGTGACTTCAGAAGGTATTTGCTTCTTTTTGAATTTGGTAGAAATTAATTTACAAGGTATTTGAATGGATGCAAAAAAAAAAAAGTCTTGAACTTTTATTGGACTTTCTCAGATTTTGCAAGACATAATTCCAATGTCTACATAAAGAAAACATCTAGCTAATTTATATGATAACCCCTAAAGTTACAGCAATTAACATGCAGAATTACAGAATGCACAAATATTAAACCTTCCATATATTTCCATAGGTATTCTATTTGCTTTCTTGTATGTAGTTTCATATATGTATCTTCCTTTCATTAAAGTTTCATGTGAATTTATAATTTTATATATTATTCCAAAAAACAGGTGACAGAAAATGAAAACAAAAAATGAAAAACATTTAAAAACCCAAACAATTTGAAAAGCACATGGAAGATAACAGAAAATAATAGTCCACACAGATCTGTCAGGAGGAGTTTTTGACAAATAAGTTTAATTAATTTTTGACATTTTAACTGGCCTTGTATGTCAAGGATAAGTAAGAGATGCCCAGTCTTTTCCTGAATACAACTTTTGATATTTGGGTAATAAATTTGAGAGCCATTTAAGAGAAACTATAGTGCAGCGCTTTGGAACCATATTGAAAGATTTACTGGAAGCTCACAAAAACTGAAGGATCCATCGTTTGGTTCTTAGTCTGGTAATAGATGATATTTTAAATAATCTGGCCAATAAAATAGAGAGTTCTGGACTAAATTTGGATGATATCAAACTTCAGGACAGCTTGTACAGGCTGACATAGAAGTTTAGAAATCCACAATATTAAAAAAAGGATATCAGAGATAAGGTTCAAAACAACAAACTCCCTTATTTCACGTAGGACAGCTACCCCATATGAATGAAGGAATATTAAACTGTGCTCAGGCTATAACGTAAATGAACAACTGTGTAGGAATTCTGCAGAAAAACTTCTGAGAGCTAAGCGTACAAAACCACCATAATCCTTAAAGCAGTAGTATGCCTCATAATTTGTTTCATGAATAGAAGTATAGGCAGTAATATTCACTAACATTATCCTTCTGATGTAGTCAACATCACTAAAATTTCTCCAGGCGCACTGGTTAGTGACAAAGTTCAGAAAGATTGGGATGGATATGGAGAAACTCTTGAGTAGGAGAAAGGGAAGACTGGATTAATCATGTTTTTAACAAAGTTTTGCCAAGCAAAATGGAGTAGTTTTTTGGTGTTTTGGTTTTGGGGTTTTTTTGGGGTTTTTTTGTTTGTTTGTTTTTTCCTTTTTTTGTTTGTTTTGTGGGTTTTTTTGGTGGTTTTTTTTTTTGTTGTTGTTGTTGTTGGTTTTTGGTTTGTTTTTTTTTTCATTTTCTGTGATGTATAGAACAAGAAAAAAAACTGGACATAAATTGCAGCCAGGATGTCAGGTTAGACACTAGAGAAATTTTTCTATCATTAAGGAGAGCAAGAAATGTAATAAATTGCCTGGCGAGGCTGTGGATTTCTCTGTCATTAAAGCCCTTTAGAACAGATGGTGAGTATCTGACAGAAGTGATGTAGCAATGCCTGATTCTGTCTTGGGACAGAAGGATAGATTAAATGACCCCTTCAGATTCTCTCAGCTTCTTCTGCCCTTTTTTCTTTTCAGGTCTAAAATATTTTGCAGTACATTAAATTTTCCTATGCACTTTGATTACTGAAACTGTTCTGTATAATCTGCCAGTATCACCTTGCCACAGAGTGTTCTCCTCCTCTGAAGACAAAGAATTAGATATTTATTTTCCCCAAAGGTATTGGATAGACTAAAGGATATGTGTGACTATGTCAGGTCAACTAACACTTCTCTTTTAAACAACTTTTGGCACACTGAGCCCTAGGAAAGGAAGAATGCACACTTGATTTAAAAGACATGCTGTAAGCAAGCTTTCAAAATTTATGGTGTTTCAGAAAGTGCATCAGTGTTATAATCCAGCAAAAATGTTTGTAGGAATTATTTCAGTTGACATTTAAAGGTGAGAAGTATTTGTGTACCTTTTTTTTTCCAGGATTGTTTTCTGTTGTATTCATATTAGCTCACAGGAGAAATGAATGAGTCTTCAAATACCAGAGCAATACCCACTTAAATAGGAATTCAGCAAATATATTCTAATTGATATATGGATTTGGAAGTAAATGTAAGCTTTGGAGACAGAATAGTATATTTTGCATTAATGGACATTGAATGTTTAAGCAATTTATATTTCATCTTCTATATTTGATGAACCTTGTTCAGATCTTTCATGTTAATATACTTCTTACCTGGTGCTTCACTCAAAATCTACAAATGAAAATTTGGATTGATATGTCACTTCCAAGGGAAAGTTTGTGAAACATGAAGTTTGTTAAATCTCTTTATATTGTTTCTATTGACATGGGGTAGAAAGATTTCGAATTGTAATGTATAAATATTGCAGTACTTTACTGTTCACTGTTTCAGTAGGCAGAGAAAAAAAATAGTAATTTTCCAGGTAAAATTCATTTTAGCTTTTGGTAAGCAAACACAGTAATTGGACTATATTTTCCTACCATTAGAAAGTCTCAGAGACTAAGTGTGTTTCTGTGTACTACAGCCATTTTCCTTTTGAAGTCTTATTTTTCATAAATAATTAATATGTCACTCAAAACTATTCAAATTAGATATATAGAAGCTTTTCTCTAATTTTTTTTCTCTATATAGCTTATAGTTTTTCTTTTTTTTTCAACTAATAAAGTATTTTGTTAACATTTTAATATTTCTGAGTTCTAAATTTTCTTAAAGTTTCTTAAACACAAAATATGCTACTTAGTTTTCAAGATAAAGATAATTAAGTATATTTTGTCTGTACATAATCAAAAGCCCAGTATGTAATGCCACTGGGGGAAAAAAATGCTACCTCTTTTGAATAGCAAGGAAAAGGCTTCTTCCAGAGCTTGCTTTATTGTATAAGAGCAAGTATAGCTACTCTGTTACTACATACACTCTTTAATACTGTTTTATTTGTACATTGCAATTTTATATTCTACATACAACCATAGATGCAATAGTGTTATATGGATCATGATTAACAAGTCATGTAAAAAAAAATGAGACCTCTTCTGGGCTGCTCTGCATTCGCCTTTATTGGCATTTTCTCTGTCCCAAAATTCAGTGAGTGCATAGAGGTTTTGTAGAACACAGCGAATAATATGTTTCCGAAACACTGTTGCTTGTTTAAAGGGAAGCATAACCAGTGTGGGAAAGACTGAGAGTAGAAAGATAATGGCATGGAAGTTCTAGGGAAACGTGCAATTGCTGCTCCCCGTATGGAATGCAGTCAGCATGTCCGACCTCCCCACACAGTACAATCCAAGGGGGATTAAACAAATGATGGAGTGGAGTGGAGCCACCATGACCAGGCTCTGCCAAAACCCTTGCAGAGGAGAGAACTGCGTGGTACTTTCCAACTGTTAAACCACACAGCAGCTGAAAACCAAGGGAGATAAAGGAAGATGTCCTGCTGTTGCATCAGCAACAGTGGCAAAATCTTGGACAGACCCACGCCTCACTCCCAAGGTTATCTCAGGTACTATCCTGAGATATCCAGCCCCAAGATATGACCACCACTCACTAGTAAGATGTATGACTAAAGTCACCCAAGCTCCACCTAAATGTAAAGAAATAGTGTAAAAGTAAGCTAAGAATGGAAAGAAGTGGGGAAAGACTCCAGCATAATTTCTGGGATCATTCGAGGGGCTGAACCTGTCCTCTCCCCCACAGAGATGCCTTTTGGGTAAAGAACTGTGTTCTCTGCATGTTGAATGATTCTCTCAAGGCGGCTTTTACTGGGGAGTAGTTTTTTAATATAATGCTTTTAATTATTATGACTTTGAATATATATTTGCCGTCAGATACTATCACTGGCAATTCTTGAACCTTAAATTCTCACGATTTCACTAATAAACAGTCTTATTCTGTAAACTGTTAATGTGAGTCCTTCAGGGGCGCTGGCAGTCACTGGCAGTGGGTAATGGTGTGGAGACCCAGGAGGGGTTTTTCTATTTGGTGTGCAACCCTGAACAAGACATTTGAACTGCCCTCCAATCCAATGGGACTGTTCACTGGAGGGTTCCCATAAAGGGATACTGTCAGACTGATTGGGCACAAGGGTCTTGGCTTTCCTAGGGGGCTGACAGATCAATCAAACACAAAGTGTTTCAGAAAATTTCTCCTTTTTGCAACACAGAGCCTAACAGAGTAAAATATCAGGTAAATAAGAAGCAAGAAATGCAAATGACAGATGATTTGTATAAATAAATAATATACATTTTTGTGCTAGAAAAAGGAAGTGTGATCTTTCTACATAACAATAAAAAATTTGTTTTCAAATTCCTGCCTCTAAATGCTACCGTTAAAGGCATCAGTCTGAAGAATATCATACTTATCCTATTATATAGGCTGCATTTGCATCAAACAAATGTTCTTATTAAAAAATTCCCATTACAAGGGTAAAAAAATATGATCCACATCTGTTAACAATTAATGAGTAAGAATACCTATTTATAGACATTGCCCTAATCAAGTGACTAATGTTCCAAGTGAAATACATCAGTAGCTATAAGTACTGAGGGGAGAGCACAGGGTGAAAGAGATTAGTATTTGAGGTATAGCAAATTATACAGGACTTGCCAACCCACAGACATGAAAAATTATTCAGTGTTTCAGGAGCTAGATCCAGGTTTTTGCCATGGGAGTCTCCCCAGCCCATCCTGAAATACATGCGTGCAGGGGTGGGAAAAGTTGTTTTTCCTGTATCTTCTCTTGTAACTTATATCCTGGCCCAGTGGGGTTTCTGCAAGGAATTTTTGATCCTCAGGACCTTTTCAAATTTTTGTCACAATTTTATTTAAAATTCTGATCAGCCTTGTTTTAACATTTCAGCTACCATGAAATGTAGCTGCTTTCCTAGGATTTATGGTGACACTTGTAAAAGTATTTATGTCTCTGTCTACCTTAAGCATGTTTGCATTTCCATTATAGCTGTAGTACAGTGCAGCTACAATTCCATAAATATTTGAACTACTTGCTTTGGGTCAAATCCTCAACTGGTTTAGAGTCATTAAGCTACCAAAATAAATAGGACTATGACAATTCGCATAAGTTAAAAATTTTTCACTCTGATGAAGGAAACTTATGTATGTCAGGTCAAAAAAAGCTCACACATGGATGATTTTGGACACCTGTGTATTGTAAACAAGCTTAGCTGCAATATATGAAGAGACACGACAAACAATGGTATTTGGGAAACCAGTCCTAAAGAAGAGAAGGATCTTTGAACAAAAGGGACATCAGCTTTCTCTCTGGGTTACTAAATTACACTTTTCTGGGTTACCTGATTTCAGTGGAGACCCAGGACAGCACAGACCTCTTAGTCATATACTAGTTTCATATACCTCTGTATATTTTATCTAACTAATGTACTCTATGTAATATACTAAGAAAGAGGGAGAAAGAGATAACTGAAGAAAGAAAGAAGAGAACATCACTGGGTTTGTCTTGTTTTTCCAAGAAAACTAAAGGAACAGAAGAATGAGTTGGAGAGCTGCTTTCACAGAGCAAAATAAATACCTTCAGTTGGAGATGAGAAAACAGGTCTGGAAGTGTGTTTCTTTTGGGTATAGAAGTATACACATTGAGAGGAAACAAAACTGAAACTGGACTATTTTACAATTTTTGCCTGGAATAATCTGAGCATCAGTGTATGCTAATTAATGCTTAGTCATCAATAGTATGGGGGCATTTTGAAAAACTTAATATGAACAGGAAACTGAAAACATTCTGTAAATACCTTTTCTCATAGATGTTACAGGCAACATCTTACATATGGTTATACATATGTATATGCATCAATGCACATATTTGGCATTTTGGAGTTGTTTCTATTGAATATTTGCAAACATCCAGGTCCAACACATACAATGGCTACTAAATTGCTGACAGAATAGACATGGTTACCTGCTATTTAAAAAATATGAGATCAAATTTTTTCCATACAAAATAGTGTTGTGATTATTAGGACATTTTCAGTACAAAATGCCTATGTTCTTTGAACATAAGTTTACTAATTATGGATGTAGAAGACTAACCTTTTAGTGATTTAACACAATTCAGCAACTAACCCCAGGCAGCTACTGATTCTCCCTCTCCTGGTGGGATGGAGGAGAGAACCAGAAGGCTAAAGGTGAGAAAGATCATTGCTTGCAATAACATCAGTCCAATATAAAAAGCAAAAGCAACTCATGCAAGCAAAGCAAATGAAGAAATTCTTTCAACAGTTCCTATCGGTGTTCTTTTTTGCTCAAGAAAGCAGGGCTTCATCACAGGTAACTGAGACTTGGAAAGACACATTGTGATCACGCTGAACATCCTTCCCTATCTCCTTCTTCCCCCAGCTTTATATGCTGAGTGTGATGTCAGAGGCTATGTAATGTCATTTTGGTCAGTTGAGGTCAACTTTCTTGGCGGTGTCCCCTCAGAACTCCCTCTTCTCACTGATGGGGTGGGGTGAGCAAAAGAAGAGTCCTTGATTCTGTATAAGCGCTGCTCTGCAACAAAAAAAACATCCTTGAGTTACCAACACTGGTATCATCACAAATTCAAAATGTAGCCTCATACCAGCAACTGAGAATAAAAATAATTCTATCCAAGTCAAAACATAAGCTCTGTGAATAAATACCTTGTTTGGAAACTATCAGTAGTGTAGAAGCTCTTCTCATATGTGAAATACAACTTAGATAGAATTCATTCTGTTGGGTAATATTCTTACAATGCTTTTAAATGGAAATCCCTTGATTTCACATGATAAAGTTCAACATAAATTTAAGCAATGATAGCTTATATCTTTCCTGTTTCATTTATCTGAATCTCTAAATTAAAATATTGGGCTGTCATGATATTCCTCCTGAATTTAAAACTGAAATATTTCAACAGAGATAGACACTATGAAAATTATCCACATTACTCCCTGGCTGATAGCTCTGCCGCTGTTTGAAACAGCTGAATTCCCTGTGTGCCAGTTGTCACTTCTGTTATCAGCAGAGACATTTATTTCCACGCTCAGAGTGTAGCACATTTTAATGACTCTGAAATACAGGAAGACATGCAAAACTGATTTTGCGTTCCATGCCCTTAAGGAAGCCTATTATCCATGTTGTGAAAACAGCAAGTTAGCATTTTTGTTGTAATTATTTGGGCTGATTATGTATTATGTTCCTACTCAGAGGCATTTTCTTCCAAAGCACTTTATGCAACTACTAGCTGAGAAAAGGCAAAGCAGCACTCCAGAGGCATGCGCCTTAAGATAGTTTCATGCAAGTTTCCCCTGACAAAGCTGGCATGATTTATGATTGAAAAAAGTCCACAATGCATGCATTGTATGTCTCAGATAAGAGTAATTCAGGACTGTCTGTGAAAGAACACTTTTTCAATGCTTATACTAATGATTACAATAATTAAACTGTGTATGCTGATGCTGAGCAGAACTGTGATACTGGTGTCATCCAGAGATTTAAAAGGGAATGTTTTAATTAACCAGTAGATTCCCTACTGTAAGAGAATACTGCTTCTCTAATGCAGGTTTCAAAAAGAAATGTATTTTGATGAAATAAATAAGAATTCCATGAGTGTCATTTTCATGAAGAAATGCTTCTGCTACTGTTAGGAAGAGGTGAAGCCTACTGCAAAGCTCATATTTACTTTTTGATTTAGTAAGTTGTAAGACTTTTATTGTACTTTTCATTCATGCTGGTCTAAGTGCAGAAAAGTAAAGAGAGATCAGCGGCGAAGCTAGCTTGCTGGAAAAATGAAATATCTGCACTACTGACTGAAAAGTGTTGCCATCCTGATATCTGAGGTCATTGTAGCAGATGTCCTTACCTGGACCTGTAGCATAGGGATGGGGACATCTGGTTTCCTTTCTCTTCCAAGCATAATGAAGAGTCACTCACCCTGCAGAAAGAAAAAGCCCTGATTTTTGTCAGGGAAGGGTAATAGGACAGTTTGGCTAGATGAGTCCACACAAGGAACTACTCCAGGTGTGTAGGTGGGAGAGCAGGACAGGGCGATCAGGGGTTTGTTGCAAAGCCCTTTAATGAAAACAAAGACTGTCAACCAGAGCCAGTGTCAAATTGGCTAGGACACTGGAATTCCAATCTGAATGGAGAAGTGTTGTCTTAAAGAGTAAGGGGTCAGTATCCCTTATGATGTGGAAGTAGAAAAAAGAGTGGAAAAAACCACAGGTGGAAACATCGAGATAGACCCCTCTGTGCACAAGATGTACAGCCACCCACCAAACACAGCCAAGTCTTGTTATTAGTGTGGTGAACAAACAGGTTCCAGGCCCCAAAGGAATGAATATGGGGGGGACAGGAGTCCCAAATGGTGAAAGGCGGCCACGTTGGGCAGTTTTAAAAATTTTATAACTTCAATATCTGACAATATAAAAAAGTTGAGATATGTCTGTGTTCAACTAAAAAGTTTATGTTAGTTCAAACCCCAAATTATCTTGTGCTAGCATAATGAAGAAATGAATATCATAAGGCCAGCTGACTTAAGAACTTTCTACGCAATGAAAGATTTCAAAACTCTACTTAGTAATCTGTCTTTCTGTTCCCTCTGTCTTCGACAATGGGTCAGGAGACAGCATGCTTTTATTTATGCTTCATCATTGTTTTAATTTGAATGGCCAAAGCCTTCCAAATTATTAGCTGCTTTCTTAATTTTTTAGGAAACCATATTCTCGTTTCTGGAAACCATATACCGAGGATCTGGTGCTGATTTGGAGCATTTAATCTCTTATGTAATCACATTTAGCTCTTTTTTCTCCGTCATTATCAAAAGTATTCCGATCCAAAAATCATCCTTTCTATAAGTGCAAAATTGTCCCAAATTTACTTCTGCCTGGGTTTTTTGTCTTTTTTCTTGATGATTTTCCTGTAGCATTTATGGCGCATCTTTCCTTCATCTTTTTTTTTTTCAGAAATAAATCAAAAGGACCTTTCACAAACGTCCTCACACCAGAAGTACAAGCACTTATTTTCAGATATAAAGTCATTCCAATAAGAAGAGAACATTTAATGACATAAGGTTTAACTATAAAACAATAAAATTTCAGAAACCCAATCAGTTCTATTGCCATTGGATTGCAGTCAGTCTGGGCAATACTAAATTCTGTTGCAATTTACTTGGAATCTTAAGAAATATCTGCATTGGAGAGAGGACTGAGATCACATCTTCAAAACCACTTGGGGGTTTTGTTTTGTTGGTTTTTTCTTGCTTGCTTTTTTGCTTTCTTTTGACACACCTCAATGTCATCAATTATTTGTTAAACACCTAGTTCAGGGTACAAACTATCTGTCCATGTTTTAGGTAGTCTTCATTTATCTCCTTGTGAACAGGCAGCTCTAATATAAGAAAGAACCTAAATAAAATCTCTGGAGTAAAATATTCAGAATATGTGTCTGGCAGCACATAATTTGCCAGCCACTGTATAGTCTTCCCTAGGGCAATCTCAATATTATTTGTAAAGCCTATGAAAATATACAAGTAATCAAATAAACTTTCATTAGTGGGGAAAATATTCATCAAATCAGAACAAAAAACTTATAATAGCCAGTTAGCTGTAAAATTATATTTGGTGGTTTTTTGTTGGTTTTTGTCTTTAATTTCATATATTATACTTTCTGGAATTAGCAAGTTAAGAGGTCAAAGGAAAACCTCTCTCAGCAGATGAAAAAATGAGTGAAACATGAATGGAGAAATTGCTATTTTGTGGATACATACCTGAGTGGAAACAAACAGGACAGAGACAATAAAGAGCTCAAATAGATGAAAGGAAGAATTAGACGTGGCAATATGTTCACTCAAGTTCATTTGCCTTAGCTAAAAGACAATAAACAAATAAATGCTTTGCTTAACTATTTTGAGCAGTTAGACCCCTAAAAGAAGAACAAAAAGCCTGGCAACTTGGGTTTTTCTATGTAATCTTATTTGTGTGATTTTTTTTTTGTGTTGCCATATGAACTTCTCAAGCTGGATTTTTTTTAATGTGTAAAATAACTTTAAAATGAAAGCCCGTGTTTACTGCAAGCTTCCGCTTTTAGAAGTTATTTCATTCTTTCATAAAAAAATGGCTGATACTTTGCTTTTTTCATTACTTTTGGTAATGTGAAAATTTTAATTAAGTATAGTATTGCAGCAATCAAAGGGAGCACTAAAAAACACAGACAGATAGAAGCTAGTAAGGTTTTATGTCACTTAATTTGTAGCAAAGTCCAACAACTCACTTTACCAAGCGGTGAAAATATGGCTTGCTTTACTTGAAAACACTGCTAACTGCAAATAAGAAAAATTATAAATAACAAATACTACTGATTTCTGTGCACCACATTATCTACATACAGAGTACTTTAAAATTCAGCTCAGTTTTTAGCAAGCTTTTTATACTAATAGAAAAATATAGTATGTGAAAATATTAATAGACTTGGATTGGCTGATGAAGGAGGAATTTCAGAGCTCAGAGTTCAGTTTTTGTTATATGACCCCTTTTTTGGCCTTAGTTTAAATAGTGGATAAATAACACAATGTAATCAGATAGCAGGAACAATAGTGAGTGTTGAGCTGCTAATACTAGAGGAGAAAAACTGAAGTAGAATTAAAGAGATGTCACAAGCTTTGCCTTTTTTGGACAAGAATTAGTCATTCTGCCGTTCATGAAGATAATATCAGATGTAAAAGGCATTTTAAATGTTCTCCTTTTGAAGATGCATTCATTTATGAAGAAAGAAAGGAAAGAAAGGTACTTGATAGCACTATGCAGGTTCTTTCCTGTACATTGGACTTTCACTTTGTGCACTTGCCCATTCTGGAGAATTTAGGGTTTAGTATTTTCAACTTCATTCCATTATGCAGTTCTTGAGACAACAGCAATGCTTCTTTTTTCCCATAATCTATCCTTGCATAGTTGTAATGAAATTATTTTTCATCCCTGGAGCAAGAATGGCTGTTTTGTGGTCATTCAAGCCTATGCATCTTTGAAGAATATAACCATAGCTGAGAAATTTTCGTTGGTGACATTGCAAGCAGGTATATTGTTTTTTCTTTGGTATTTAGGTTAGCATGCATATGTTTATCTCATTGAAATAAGTCAGGAATAGTCATCAAATCATTAATCTGAACAGGTTCTTTATACTTTTTTAAATTATGGATATTTCTGACTAACAGATAAATAAGGCATGATTAGCAGTCCAAATAATTATGGAAGAAGAATCTTTTTTAGTAAAAAACAAACAGACAAAGGACAGGTCCATTGACATAATTACTAATTTCTTGTATTTTTTCTGAAGAGTGGAAGTTTTGTAAGGCTACATGGCTATATTTTCATTATTTGGGCAGAAAACATAATGATGGAAGAAGTTTTAATATTGTTGGGTCCTATTTATACTGAGTTTTTAGGGACCTGAGAAGGCTTTTCTTGATACTGGAAACAATAAATAATTAGAGTGAATGGGGAGGGGTATGAGAAATACTGTAAAAATATGTGAAAACAAAGCATCAAATAAGGACTTCATAAGTTAGAGAAAATTCTGTAAAATTACGGAAGAGACAAATACATTAAAGGAAGATGATTGGTCAAAAAAATGAATTACCAGGAAAAAATTGTAAACAAGTAACATAGATTAACACATATCCATAGGTAGTTTTCACTGACAAAAAAATATGAATGAAAAATTGTAATAAACAAAAACGGAAGTAATTTTACTTTGGCTAAATTTTCTGATGTGATTAGCACACTTAAAGATTCTTACATTACAGCAGAAGTTTTATAGTGATAGTAATATGAAACTTTTAATTTCTTTTTAAGAAAATATATCTGTTCATAAGTTTTCAAGACTTATAAGGTCTTACTTCAAGGAAAAATGAAACTTCCTGAGATTTATTAGCCCAGAAACATTTCAACTGTCTCTTTACCTTGAAAATCAAAGAAATCAAGGGCACTGTGAACATGAAATAACAGATTTCAGTAGCACGATATGTTGTATGGCCACAAGTCAAATCTCTGATAGGCACAATTACAAAAGACCCAAAGTGAAAAAAGAATCTGGAAGGTTATTATCTTCAGCCAAATTCCCAACGTTAAAAAACTGAAGAATAATGCTTTATAGGTCAAACATTGTCCCCATTCAGAGGCTTAAATATTTTAGGGAAGTTATAAATCATTTAAAGGGAAGATAAAGTCTTCATTTGAAAAACTCATATATGACTCATCTGGTATTATTCCAAAGAGACAGTCTTCGGAAATCAGAGAGAATAGATTCTTAGAACTAGAAATAACAGCTGGAAAAATTACAAAATCGTGCACAGAAAAATTGGTGAATAATAATAAATTAATCATTGACATATTTGTATAAAGATTTCCCCGGGGGTTTAGGAATTAAGTACATTCAGAAATCAGCAACAATTTAATTAAGAGCTTGTTTGGTTACCCTACCAGTATCTGCATAAATATAATATATGTCTATTTCAAAATCAACATATTTAAATTCTCTTACAGGCTGTCCAATAAGATATATTTTCAAATGTTCATAGCTGTTTCCTTTGTTCTAGGTTCATTTCAAGACAATATCTTTTGTCTTTCCCTCGTTATGCTTTCCTTATCCAAATTTCATCTTAGTCCACTTCTGAAAGAATTATGCCTGGTGAATGTTCTTTCAGAAGTATACAGAAATTGAACTAAGATGAAAATATCTCTTGTAATGGCATAAAAATGTATACCACATCTCATAAATGTACTTTTATTCAGATATATGTTGATATGTAGTTTTCAACAAAAGTATTTTCTTTTTTATCCTGTTTTTTTTTTTTTTTTTTTTTATCCTATGGCACCTTGTGAACTTCTTCTGCATGTAAGGACAGCTATTTGATCTCGTAACAATGCTCAGTGTTTGGGGGGACATTACTGTTTTCCACTGCTGCATTTTTTCAGACCCCCAGCACATGTGACAATCTGCCATATGGAGACAGCCCCTGTAGGGCACAAACACTGTTCCCAGCCAGGGATGGTGCTGCATTTCATCCCAGCCAGGCTTCTTGTTGCTCCTAGGACAATGCAGCTACATAACTGCTATTATACACGTCGCTTCTTCTAGAACACATTACTGAATATTTTTTGACTAATGTTGTGGATAACACCTGTGTAAAGGACGTATTAGAATTACACTGTGTCTTCTTTTGCGATTTGATGCTCACTGGAATGCTTGATGATCAGCATCCGTAGATGCTGCCACACATATTAACATGAGAAACTTGTGCAAACATAGATGGAAGTCTCCAATCACTTTTTTTTGACATTTCAAGTCAGCATCTGAATATCCAGAGGTTATTTTATTAGCTTATGTATACGTTGCTTTTCTAAAGGAAAACAATTCTTCAGATGCTCAGAGTAAATGGATTTAAAAATTACAGTTATGCCTACAGACATCAGGATTTAATGCAGTTCTGAATCAAATCAGATTGGTACCTCTGAGTACTTGTGCAAGCTTAAAAAGAAACTTTCAGATGTATTAGATAATTAATTTCAAAGGAAAGAAGTATTGATTTTTTTCGTATTGTATTCATGACCATAAGAAGTACAAAAGTCTGTCAACTTTAATGTTGGAAACAATCTTAATCATTCTGTCACCTTCAGATTTCAAGACAGGATCTGACTGGGTTGTAAATTACTTACAAATACTAACTCAAGCAAAAAGAGTGCTAAGAAGAATCGTATACTGACACGTTCCACTTGTTATCAACAGGTAACCCATGACAAAGGGTCTGTGCAAGCCAGTAAAGAAATAAATACAACTTCTAAGGCTGTGCACTTGAGACATAAAATAATAGAACCATATATCATGCAATAGGCAGCAAATACCTAGGCCATGAATTAAAAATAATGACAACGTAGAAGTCTAATCAGAGGTATAGCAAGCTTTGTGGATAATATGAGGTAATTTCAAGTAATAGTATTAAAAAGTTATTACCCACACAATTTTTTTTTGTTGAAAAGTTTTCATATGTTCTCTCCACAAATTTGGGATGCTCATGTCCATTCACTAAAATATTTCCTGTTATGACTTATGTCAACCCCCAAGTCAGATCCAAAATATTTGGCAAATATTTTATTAAGAGGGTTTTTTTTTTTTTTCTGGATCTTTTCAAAGTAACTGTTTCAATGTCGATAGCCAAAATGTCTTCCTACAATTACGAAGAACTAAATGAAGAAGAAAACTCTGTAAGGGAAGCCTTAGCTAGAAATTCCCCATGTCATCACAGGCATTGGTGTTAGGTTTTTTCAGTGTATGTTCTTCATTTTGCCTACTTTCATGTTTAGTTTATTTGTGTAAATACTTGTGTCAATGTAGTGTTTTCACAGACTTGACCAGGCTACTGAAGCATGGTTATCTGTAAATACAAATAAGGTACCTCTTTTTCCAGTGGTTGCTATGAAGTTCTAAAATTCATGATGCATCATGTATTTCCTTCAGAAATAAAAGGTAAAATCAAGACTGATTTATTAGATCCAGGATCACCTGTCAGCAAGGAATATGGGTTAATGTGACTATGGTACATTGGCAAATAGGACAGCATAGCAAAAACAGATCTGTGTAGTAAAACAATTGATAGAGGACTCATTGTAAGCACTGTGCATGTTTTTTAAGAATAGGAGAAAGGTGTGGACTTTGCATCCACGACTGAATGTTCATAGCTGATTGAAGAACATCAAGTGGACTCCTAGGGCACTTTTTTAAATTTATTTTCATCTGGAATTAATCCAGTTTGTGTAATCTGTAACTACTCTGTGATAAATAAAGGCATGAGAAGCAGGAACTTTTAGGAATTTTACTTGAAAAGCACATTCCTGGTGTAAATTTACAGCACTAATGTACACCTACTCTGTTCCAGCTTTAGAGGTTGACGAAGTCCACCAAACAAAATGGAACTGGGAAGGGAAGGGGGTGAGGGGAGGCATTAAAAGGCATAGCTACCATGAGCATATGAAGTATCCCTATTAATTTCTGTGCAAGAAATGTCCAGAAGCATGAGGAGCTAGATGTCAGGTGCAGAACTGTGAATAAATAGTGTCCGCCTTCACAGAGTGTCTTCATTTCTTCTAAATGGCTAATGAAAGCCATAGACAGCCAAGAATAGAAACACTTTGCCCTAGCGTCTGTAAGTTACACCCAACTTCCAAACATTCATCCCATGAGAACAGAAATGTTTCAAAAATTTTGCATAAGTTATTACCTTCCCATCATGAAGACAAATAGAAGGTTTTCAGAGAACATGGTTAGTTATTGCTGAATCTTATTCTTTGTGGTACTTGTTTCTGCAATTCTCTTTCTTTGCTTGCTGCAACACTGCATGTCTTCCAATACTTGATAAAAAGAGAGTATTATAACATAGGTTTGGGGTTTTTTTTGCTTTGGGAAATTATTAACTTTGTTCTTAAAGAGAATCTGGGCTCTACTGGAGGTTCTCTTGACTATTGCATGAACAGTGATTTTTCACTTTCATTGTGCTTTAGTATGTTGAACTACACCATCTATATTATTCAATCAGCTTCAAAAATTCAATCAGATTTTGTATCATTAGACTTAATATGATTATAGAATACAGCGAGAAAATAAATTTACAAAGCACAAAAAATATAGCCACATTACTTGAATCTCCTGTAAGAGCAGATTGAAAGATCAGGTTACATGCTGCTTTTTACTACTTTTGCTTTATAGTACAATGGTATCAAGGGGCTGTTTTGTGCCACTTTCATGTGTCCATGGTGTACACTTTTGAATGCAACTATCCTCATAATATATGCTAAAGTTCCCAGGTAAATTGATATTTGATTTGTTGGTGGGCACGTAAAACTGATCTTTTTCAAGTAAAGGTACAAAAAGTTTTAAAATCAATTGTCATTCTAAATATTTCTGTCCAAAAAACCATCCTAATAAATTAAAATTTAAAGGATCAGTCATGCAATTTTCATTTCAATACATTTGATTTTTTTTCTAGACTGAAATGATTAATTCACTTGCAGTTATATTCTGCCTAGTGAAGATATATTAGAAAAACAACCTGTGTTCAAAGAACTGTTGGCATAGTAATTAATTCTCATTTAAAATCCAAATTATAGCTCATTAAGGATCCCATATTCTGGGGGGAATGCCCATCATTGGGTTTGTTAATGATTATCTAACACTATAATTCTGTATGAGTACATGCATTAATTTACATGTAAAACTACCAGTATGATTAAACTGGATTTGCTGTAATGTCAAAACCTCTAGAACTAAATTTAGGTGAAGATAGAAAGAATTCTGTCTTCAATATGTAAAAAATTTACAATCTTAAGTTTGAACTGAGCTGTTTTTACTAAAAATCTGGAGGACAAACCCAAATTAATCTATTACTTTGAAAACTTTCTCTGGTAATACAACAGATAATATATAAATTACTGCACAACATATATTCAATTATTGATTTAAATTATTTTACTTAGGCGAGTGGATTATTTTTAATTTTTTTTTAAGAAAACCTTTTTTTTAGTAATTACTGAGAACAGTATGACTGATTGTATTTTTAAGGTCATTTTGTGACTTTGAATTCAAGCTGGTACCAAAAAAGTGCAACTCATTTCATCTTAAGACATTTTAGATGTAAAAGCCAGGGTAGTTTTTACATAAGTGACAATTCTTCACAAGTGTTGGTGTTGTATCAAAGTGCTAATGAAAAAAAATTACTTAGACATTTATAAAAAAATCAGATGTGATTCTTGCGACATTTTGTTAAAAGAACAAGGATGCAGAGTTAAAATATTTCACCATTACCCCACTCCTTTAACACTTTCTCACTCTTTTACAGGGAGGTTGTAAAATCCTAGTAATTCTGATTTGTTTGATTTGATGCCCAGTAAAACAATTTCCATATAGAGCTTTAACTTAGAAGCAAGTCATGAAAGTAGGGGTTTGGTCAACTACTGTTTTATAAAAGAATTTGGTTTATTTTGCTTTTATGTTACTCAAAGGTGAAAGATGCACCATTTTGTCCTAAGGTCTGTCTGATACACCATCTGACTTACAAGTGAAAGAATAGTGGTTGTCATGAGATTTCATAATAGAAAACTGTATATTATTGTTAAATTAAGATAAGTCTTATGGGCAGTTCCCAAAACAATTTAATTGTTTTGGGAACTGATGTCGAAATGTAATATTAGTTTACAAGTTTTGTGTGCATCTGTCAATAGTGTAATTTTTTAAAATGCTATTTTTGTGAAACCTTCTGTTGGGTGGCTGCCCCCTTCAGACATGCTCCAAGTATTTCTTTTGTCACAGAGCTAAATGACAGTGGAAAATTAACTGTATTCTAACATGACTTAGCTGATTTCGTTGGGTATCTCCATACAAAGCTCAAATGTGCAAAGAGCATATTTTAAAGTTATGAGCTATGCAGTGATCTCCAAGCTGAGAGCGTATTCCTTCCTGTTCTCCAGTAACACTTTGACTTTATCCTATAACTACTGCCATAGACAAGCAATAGGTAGAAGCCACCAACAACCAGAGGTAATACTTCAAACAGGAAAGATGGAGCAGTGTCCAATAGCTGTGAAGTGATTTAAGAGAAATTGAAATAAAGAGCAGCTTTATAATTGTGAGGGCAAGTTATCACTAGAACTTTACACATACAAATCCTCTGAAACTGATGAGAAATGTTTCTAAAACTTTACATTTTTAACTAAATATTGCTATGGTAGTCTAAGGAATATACTACATTAAATCTCTAGCTTCAGGGAGGATTTTTAATTCTTAATTCCCAAGTTTGATTTCTACATCTTAACTTTGTGTGGATATTGAGTTTGTCTAATATTTTATCAACAAGTTATAGATATTCCAAAAGGGGAAGACTTTAAATACTACATTACTTATTCAGATAGTCTTTTTGGAAGCAAGAATACTGTGAGCATACTTAATGACAAAAAGTATTTGGTTATACAATGCATGCAGGTCTCTTTACACATATAATCAAAGGACAGCTTTAAGTTTTTGCACCGTGTAAAGTTCTTTCAGTCGAAATTGTAATTAGAAAATCTAATGTTTCATGGTACCATGAGGATTTCCAGGGATCATTGAGTGTGATCCTTAGGTCACTCGAATTCATGGTTAAAATTAAAATGACCCATACTGTATTATAAGATCTGATCTACAAAGGATCATTGCCAACTGCTTTTCTTTTGCAACTGTATCATTTGAATTTGTCTTACATGATACAAGAATAATAACAACTGGATATACGGAAGTGTAGTCTTATCGAAAACTCCTCAACTTTGGGTTTTATTTTATTTTACTTAAATGGCTTAAACACAGTAAAGTCTACCTGTCTTCAGAGCATGGGATATAGGAAAATTGTTCAAAGTTGCAAATCTCTGAACTGTCTACTTATTTTTAGTCCTCTTAAAAGACTACTTTTTTTAACTTATTCTTTTTCCCTTGAATGATAATCATGTACCTGGCACACAGAGCCTCTGACATACACACTCACAGCTGTTTTAACACACTAAATTGTTTTGCCATGTTTCCTTTTATATATAAAGAGGTATAATTTGTGCAAATGCAATTTAATAAGCAGACTAATTATAATTTGCACATTTAGAAATGCATTAAATTTTGTTTCTGTTTCAATTAAGTAATTGCCTAATTATTCTATAAACAGAATTAGCTAACATAGAAGGAACCAAAAATGCAAACAGGAATTAAATCATTCACTAAACAGTTCAGCAAAGTGAAAGGCACTGCATGGGCTCTTTTAGTATTTCCAGCAATGTTCTTTTGTTAATCCCTGATTCAGCGATGCATTTATGTGTCTGAGCAATTTTCAATGCCCTAAGGGTACTGCCAGCTCTGGCCAGCCATGTCCAGCCCCTGGGCTTCCTCACCATGCCCACAGCCCAGGACCCCATGTCAGAGCCCTGGGGCCAGCAGCCCCTGCCCCAGTGACCCAACAGCAGCAGGGCTGGTCTCCAGCTCCCCACAGCCCTGCCCTGCCCTGCACAGGCCCAGATCAGAGCCCAGTCTCTGCCTGTCCAGGGCTGGGGCTGCCCCCATCCCTCCCAGCTCCCGGCTGGGGCAGCAGGACAGTCCCTGGATACCACACCTGCCTGGATATGCTCAAGGGTTGGGCCAGCACCAGGTCACTGCCAACCACTGAGCTGCCCTGTAGCTTTCTCCATGGCTTGGTAGCTATCATCCAGCACTCCACAGGCAAAGTCACCAGGCATGTCCCCAATGAAGTTCAAGAGAGGTCCCAGATGTAGCAATGTAACTCAACATGAAGCGATCTTCAGCATGATGGCAAAGGGTGCCAAGTAAATGAAAGGCAGACCAGCAAGAGTCATGGTTTGAGTGTCTGGAGTCTTGTACAAGTCCAAACAGTACTACAATATCTCATAAAACTGGAGAGCTGTATTGCAGTGCTCAAATTTGGGAAAGACAACTCCTGTGAGGATGTATGTGGACGTTCCCTTCCATGGTTTCTGAACTGGCACCAGCCTGCCTCCCACCAGCCCAGAAGAAAGTAGAGAGCATATATCTGACTGCATAATGTGTGCACATGCCTCACCTGAGCATTCAGTATGCTTTTCCCCTCTTAGGCTCTGAAAAATGTTGATTCTGCCAGAACTTTGAGGTTGATGAAGTTGGATTTCTGTCTTTACATGAGTTCCCAAGAAGGACTTAGATGATTTTAAAGTTAAAAAAAAAGGAACGAAAAATTCCTGATAAAAATATACGTATCTTTGTTCAAGACTTAAAATGTGTTTTCACTTTCCTAATTAGATGAAGATCTACATCTCCACAGACTGCTCCTGTACACCTCTTTGTAGATTTTTCTATTTGCTCAAATAAATATGGAATGTTTTCTTACGCTGAATAAATCAGAAGTTGCAGACTGGAAATGGTAACTTTGGGTGCTTTTGTTGAAACCAGTGGTAAAAAAAAAGGATCTATTTAATTCAGAGAACTAAATAATTCGATATAATATATTTTCTAATCACTTTTTGGGTGTTTTGCTTCTGAAACAGAATTTTGTCCTGTTTTTTTTAAACAAAATTGTTGATAAAAAGCACTGGATAGATACAGGCTGAATATTGATAATGGAAGCCCTGTTGGTTAAATTTTATACAGTTCAAGTATTCCTAAAAGAAAACTTGGCAAACAGAGATATCCTCAGCTTGGATTCCAGTTCATATTTTCAAGCTTAAAAACTGACATAATTTAGATAGTAATCTAGACAACAAAATTGAATTTTTTATTGAGGCATTATTCAGGGAAAATGCACAGTTCTGGAACAAAATTTACTGCAGTAATTCTGTTCAACCTTGTTTCCTTAGAATAGCACAGCCAAATTATTTCAAGACAGAAATGAAACATAGAAGTTGTGGACAAATAATATGAACTCTTGCTGTCATGGGCAAATTTGAATCTTGCTTCAAGGTGCCAAGTTAGGGTGGGAAGAGGTTTAATTCTGTGCAATGGTTTTGTATGGAGATTTTTGTTTTCTTTTGTTTCAAAATTAATGGTCATACTTTGCAGTAATGTAAATCTTCTGCATCTGCAAATCACTTATTAACTAAAGCCTGAGAGTTATAACCCCACCAGAAAATAAAATTGCACATTCACCATTTATAAAATTGTTTAAGCTATGCAAGCTTTTAGTAAAGTGGACTTTTACAGTTTTCACATTCTTCTAGAAACACAGAATCAAGCTGCTACTGAAAAAAAAAAAAAAAATCAATTAGTATACTGGTCTCTCAAGTGTGCCCTATCTTCCATATGTCTTTCCTTTGAAATATTGCTTCAAAAATACTAGAAACTAATAATATCTAGCAGCTTTGTTTCAGTCTTTCTGTTTGTATGTTTTAATGTGTGTTTTTAATAACATTTCTCAGATGCTTCACTTCCAGGATTTATTCTTTAAGTGACACACAGATATTGCTTTTTAAACCTGCAGTTTAAATAGTTGTCACATATTATTTGTGGTATTGTCTTCTTGAATATAGAAATACTAATAGTGGACCATGTAGCCAATGAAACAATTAAAGAGAAACGTGTGTGTGGGAAAAAAAAAAAAACACCAACAAAAAACAACAACAACAACAAAAACCAACCAACCAACCAAACAAACAACCCACCCAAAAAACCCCAAAGAATGGATAGACTCTAAACAGGAAACTCAGAGGTTAAATAAGTTAAGTATAGAATGAGCATTATGTTATGTTTAAGCAGCCCTGTTGAAGTAAATTGGATTATTTGCCTCAGTAAAGAAAACACGACTTGGTTCTTTTATGTATAGTGCTTTGGTCTAATTTGGAATGAAAATCTGACATAGATGGAGCAGGAGGAGCTGAATACTGTTTACTTTTTTCCATACCTGTTCTGCATTTTATAAGGATGAAATACAAAATACGTAAGCCTTTAATTACAGGGGAATGGACTGTCTGTTAAAGAAGCACCTCTAAAGCTGTCACATTTTGTAAAAATTAATTAAATTTTAGTTTCTTCATATTTCTGATTATTAGGTAATAAATATAAGTAGTAAAAATAAATATTTTTTATTGTTCAAAGATTTTTCTTAAAAATACAAGTTTCACTAACTTAAGAGCTTGTTGAACAACACAGTTGTATACATTTAATTGCTTTGAAAAATTGAAGACTTTGCTACAAACAAGAAAATTAAGACACCAGATCAAGGCCCTGATTGTTTACAAATTCAGATTAAAGGCAAAATACAATACAGGGGAATAAGAATTTCGACCCAACAAGAGAGATATTTTGGGGTTTTTTTTCAGTTTCATGAGACATTGTGCACTTCCAAAAGAAAGTGATACTGGATGGCAGGATCATTTTACAGCTTTTATCCTGAATCCCTAAGTTTTTCACATGCATTCTTTGCACTTTTTACCCTGTATTACACAGCTACAGATATTGCCAGAAATTGCACTTTCAAGCAGGAGCTAGTTTTTTTATCCTGAATGGGCATTTTCTGGAAGCTCTCAAATTCAAGAATTCATATATTTCAAAGTAGTTTCAAACTTTCTGGTTTTCAGGTCATAGGAAAAAAAGGTTTTCCCCTCCTTTGATAAGAAAATAAGGATTGAGACAAGACAAATAATTGTTTAGATTGCATTTTTTTTATCTCCCCAGTATTTCTAAACTGGAAAAAAAAGAATGCTTTTTGCTTAGATTCTCTTCAGTGACAGAATTATTGTTCTTGGAATCTTGATAGATTTCTTAAAAATTTTTGTATTAACTAAAATAAAATAAAATATAAATATAGGAAAAAAAATTAATGTAGGAGTTTGCCTTTCAATTCTAGCATTATCTTATAGACATTTTCCACTGTTCTGCTGTTGGTTCTTTATCAGCCTCAGCTTTCTGTCCCATTTAACTGCCAATAAAATCTATCTGTCTCAGATTAAAGTTCATTTGACGTTTTCAGTCCTCCTAAATTTAACTAATCTGTTCAGGGGACACAAGAGTGATAGCATGCTTCTTCATTCAAATTAAATACCAATTGTTATTTTAGTATATCACACTATCAAAACATTACATAACACTGTTGGGGTGTGTTCTTAATCAGTTATAGTTAAATGGATTTAAGTTATGTATGTCCCATCCTCCCCTTTATGTTAAAAGTGGTTCTGCCCAGGTTGTCTCCTTCCCTGAACCCCTGTCTGTGGTTCTGCCCAGGTTGTCTCCTCCCCTGAACCCCTGTCTGTTTTCTTGTGACCTCCCCTGTTGTCCTAGTAACCAAATGTATCCTTTACACTGTTCCTCCCTGGTGCCCTGCCTGTCACTCGGCAACCCGTCCCTTTCCTCGAGAACCTTCTCTCCAGGGGGTCGAGTGATTGGTTCAGGGGCCGGGGCCCCTCCCCAGGATACCCCAGGTTGGTGAAGCCGGGTTGTCAATTTCCCCTTGCCTGTTACCCCCTGGTCCTCCATTGGTTGGAGGCCAGGCCCCTCCTTTGTACCCACCCCTCTTTAAAAGTGGCTGTCCCCTTGTGGATTTGGTCTCTGCTTTCTGGACATCCTTGCTCCTCCAACTCCCTATCCCTCAATAAACCCAGTTCCTCCAGGAGTCAGAGTCCGCCTTTTATCTCTTCTGCCAGAGCTAGCCAAGGCCTTCTAAGGCACACAATCTCTGTCACAGCGGATCAGAGAGTGTGCACTTTCAGCACTGCAGCTCGGGTGCCATCGGGCTCAGCTGGGCCACCCTGAAAAGCGACACACGCGGCTGCATAACACAACTACTTAGCATCTATAATGAAAATTCTTTGGTAATATGTGGGAAAATTTCTGGTATTCCTTATACCATCCTATGCTGTTAAACTTCTGTAGCTATCATAAGGAACTTCTATGTGTTGTAATCCTTCCTCTGAAATATAACTGCATCGGTGTTTTTTAGCTGTTTCAAAGAAATTGATTTTTAAAAAAATCTAAATCACCTAAGACCAATTTCAAGAATACAGTGCAAGGCTGAGCTGTACGATTTCTCTTACTTCTCTCTAATTTTGAATAATTGAGTAGATCTCAGTGGTTAAACTTAGTTGTGTTCAAACTGCAATTTAGCTTTACATAACAGGTAACTTTGCATAATTTTGTCTCAACTCTGTTAGACCAACTTATACCTATATTTTGGTACGATAGTATCAAGGGTTCTAATCAATAATAGAAAGCTTCTCTGCAGGGGTGGGGAAAAAAAGAAATAAAAATCAAGCTTCTTTTTCATGCACATTATTATTGTAGAATATTGCAACAGGCCACTATTGTGAGGTCATTCTAATGTCAGTTCAGAATCTAATGTGCAGAAAATTATACATAAATCTGATAGTCTGCTTCCCACTAACCCATAATGGAAGGAACAAAAAACCTAAAAAAAAGAAATTGTCTATGTGGAGTTAAAGTAAGATGTCTGGATTTAAAAAGCAAACAAAAGAATATCACAGGTACGGAAGCAATCCTTTGAGGTGCCAAAATTCTCTTTTAAAGAAAATTTTAGTAATACAATTTCAGACTATTTCATTTCACACCTACGGAGAATGTAACTGATCTACCATGTTTGGTGTCTATTCTTAGAAAGATTATCCTGCATTTGTAGTAGTTACACTTACACATAACTACTTACCACATCATTTATAGTAGTTACGCTTGTTTATGATGGATCATACAAAATGTAAAATCATTTTCTCAGACAAACATCTGCATCATAAACACTTTCCAAACTTTTCACAGCTTTTACAGGTAGACTGCTATTAGGGACTATTTCAGTAGCAATGGAGAGGCTTTTGGGAGATCAAAAAAACAAAATTTGCAGCAAGAGCAAAAGATTTTGACCACCAAATTAAAACAAATATATCTGTGGGAAGAGGTCTAATGCTTTATGTGTTGAACTGAACTTCAAGAGACCTGTTGTCAGGAATTTGTATAAGCAATGGATTATTGCTGTATTAGTTTATACTTTCTCTCCCCAAATGAGAATGACTTTGTCCATTTCCTATCAGTAGATATATTTTCTTATGCATGCCAGGTGCTCTGGTAGTGCTCTGGGGAACAGGGAACAAAGACTATAAACAAGCAGTTAAATGTAATTTTTTTTAGATTATACAAGCTGTTCATAAGAAATTGGGATTTAAAAAACACTAATTCCTTTTTGTGCTTTAAATATTTTGTTGTTAACTGAGACAGAAGAGTAACTGAGTGACATAAATTTTAGTTTGCCCAACTGCTAGTAGGAGCTCAACTCACCATTGTGTATAATCCATGGAACTGGTAGATTTGCTCTTTGTGTCATGCACTGATATTTCTTTGGGCCTTATAGATTGCCAGTGGTCTTTCCCTTTAATCTTTCCTGATATTCTGTAGCTCAAGAGACAATTTTATGTCTGTGCCTTAGTGCTCTGGTGATTTCTTCAATGGCCATTTCTTGGCATGCTTTCTGAAGGCAGACAGCACCTTTAAGCCATGGTTTCATTTGGATATTGGAATGCTACTACAGAAAGTTTTGTGGATTTTTTTGGCTTGACAGTATCATCAATACAGTTGATGTTACTGCCTGTTATTGCCTGTTAAACCCATAGAAATATAAAAGGTACTGCAGCAACCAGTGCTCAGGAAAAGACACACAAATTAAATATATGTCAAGAAACCCACTACAAGAAAAAATAATGCTTTAAAGTGATGGAAAAGTCACTATTATGGCTTTCCTCAAGGGCATAAATCAGGCTAACATGTGGTTTGGAGTAAAAAAGCATTCAAGTTATACAATGGAACACATTTTTGATAGGATAAAATATAGAAACAACATAGGGAAACATTTTGGTTAGGCACTAATAAATATGGAACATTCAAAGACAGCACTGAGGAAATGTTTTTAGTTTGTTACGAATACATAATTCATAGTAAAACCAATGTTTGACTCTTTCATATCTATGGTAACAACTGAGATATAAATATAGCAGTGCACATATATTGTCTGGCACAGTATAATGAATTTACTATATATACTGTGGAAATTAATGTCATGGGTGTGGAAAAGCCTGTAGCATTTTGTATGGTTGTTTGGCTAGAAATCCAACCATAGCATGTATTTTGAAGAAACGCCTTCTTCAGAGCAAGTAACATATTGTATAGGTTTCAACCATCATGAGCCTGATGTTCAAAAATAGCTGCACCAGTTGCTAGAAAACATTTATTTGAATTGTAAATCCTATATAGGATTCACATATATAGGCAGGCTGTATGTTGCCAGATTATCGCCCAGTGTTTTGCTTCCCAGTAATGTCACATGATCTGAACTGATTAGTTTGTAGGCTGATCCATTCTTGGGGGGGGAAAAAAAAGGGTTACTCAATGCCCTGGGGAAATAAGGCTTCAGCCATTAAGGAAAATAAATTCTTCACTCATGGCCTACTGGTACTGGCTGCTTTTATAACATAAAAAAACCATAGAATTTGTATTCTTTCTTGGATGATTAGGACAGTAATAGTAACAGACAGAGATGATGTTTGTTCTTCTAAAACCATGTAGAAAAGTGGAGGAGCCTGGTGTTCTTTTGAATATCAGCCCTACTATAACTGCCTTTCTCAGCAAGGAAAGAGAGGAAGTTTGGGACTGGATGCATAACTGTTACGATGGAAGAAGAGGAGTTGGTAGAACTGTTCTTTCTTAAAAAGCTTTATGTGGTAGGTAGAAGACAGACTTTTGAGTATTTGGAGCTATGGTTTCAGGTATAAATTTTTATCCACTATAGGAAAAGCACATTAGAACTTTTTTGTCATTTCTACTAGATTAAAAACAAATATAAATGAGAACCTTCAACCCCCCACCTTTTCTGCTTAGCATTTTTCCATCTCTGTTGCTGATTATCTGACCACATCGGAAAGGGAGTCCCGACTCCTAACATAGGTTTTTATCATGTGCAAAAAATATCTTCCTCAGTGTTACAGGAGGCAGTACTGTCCGGAAAATAACTCTCCCAGTGTGGTAGAAGAAAGCAATCAGTTCTTGATTAAGATTTTATTGCAAATCAGCTCAGTTTCCTAGCCTTGTTAAGAAAATAATTTTTCCCCAGGAGAACTTAATTATTTTGGGTGTTATTTTGAACTACACTGGCTTTTTGAAGATCTTTTTATGCCATTGAATTTAAAAGTATGACATAGTATTTGATCCTTCTTATATTCATATATACAAGTGATTTTCCCAAATGATTTAATGAAAGGATAGTACAGATGCAAACAGACACTCTTTGAATTATTCCACAGGGGAGTATTGCAATATGCACATAGTATATTTTTACTGTAATTCAGATTGCAAAGAACATATATCTTGTATATCCACATACCTTCCTATATCTATCTGCTTGTATCTCTATCATAGTACAGGAGGAATCAGAGGAAGAAAAAGATAAAAAAACAAAGGGCTTTTATCTTTTACCTTTCACCAATCAAGAAATATTCTTTTCAAAAAATCAACTTTTGTACAAGATGCGTAGCAATATTTAATGGAAATAATCTGTTAATGATGAATTGCGGGTATTGTTTTTGGGGAAAATGCATCAACAGACAGTCACATTTCTTTCCTCCCTATCTCTCTTTCCCTTTTCCCAAAGGGAAAACCTTTGGGACCACATACTGCAAAAAGAAGGTCTAAAATGGAACAAACATTAATTAACAAATGTAAAAGATGTTTAAATTTGCCTCCTGTTTCACAGATAAATTGATTTTGTAAACATATCTCTTTTTCTTCTGACATTACTGAAGAATAACAGGTTACTTATAGCTTAAACTTTCAGTTCTTAAAATTTGCTAAACAGTTTTAGAATTGAGACTGATATCTTGCATATTGTTCTGCCAAAGTATTATGTGGGCACATGAGAATACATGCACTAATACATGCACTAATTTGTGTGCAATTGTGTTGGATCATTTGACAAACTTGTCAGATGGGATGGACAGTCTACTATAAGAAGTATAGAAATCAGATAAGTCTACTTTGACTTCAGAAAGGCTTTTGACATTGTCTCTCATAACATCTTCAGAGGTAATCTTTGGAGATGTCTTTTAGATTAATTAAGTGAGGTGGATAAAGAACTGACTCAATGGCAGAACTCAGAGGGTCATGATCAGTGGAGAAGAATCCAGTAGGAGGCCTGAACTCAGTGGCATTCCCCGAGGGTCAACACTTATTGGGTCCATTCTTATTCAACTTGCTTACCAACAAGCTGTCCAAAGGAATAGAATGCACCCCGAGCAGGTTTGCTGATGATAAAGAAACTGAGGAGGATGGCTGGTCCACCTGAAGCCTGTGCTGACTTTGATAGGCTGGAGAGTTGGGCAGAGAGAAACTTAATGAGGTCCTGAACCTGGGGAGGAATAACCACAAAACCAAATACAAGCAGGGGCTGACCTACTGGAGAGCAGCTCTGTGGAGAAGGAGCTGGGAGTCTTGGTGGATGAGCATGAGCCAGCAAGGCCCTTGTGGCCAGGAGGGCCAACAGTATCCTGGAGTGTGTCAGGGAAGTGTGGCAAGCAGGTCAAGGGAGGTGATCCTGACCCTTTAGGTGTCCTGTCTGGAATACTGTGTCCAGTTCTGGTCTCCACATTTCAAGAAAAACAAGGAGCTACTGGAGAGGATCCAGTGGGGGGGCACAAAGATGATTTGGGGTCTGGAGTCTATGAGGAGAGACTGTGGGATCTGGGCCTGTTTAGATCAGAGAAGGGAAGACTGAGAGGGGATCACTTCAATACATATAAATATCTCAAAGGCAGCTCACCACCCTCAGTCAGGAGGGTGGTGTCAGGCTTTTTTCGGTGGTGCCCAGTGGCAGGATGAGGAGCATCGGCCATAGATTAAAATAGAATAAATCATCATGAGGGAAACCTTCTTTATATTGAGGGTGGCAGAATGCTGGAACAGGCAGGCCATGGAGGTAATGGATTCTCCCTCTTTGGAGACATTTAAAACCCAACGTGGTCCTGTGTAACCCACCCCAAGTGTACCCTGTCTTGGCAGAGGGGTTGGAGTAGATGACCTCCAAGGTCCTTTCCAAGTCTTAAGAGTTCAGTGATTCTGTGAAGTACGGTTAAGTAGTAAGCATAAGCATATTTGGAAGAATGAAGTTTCAACTTCTTTTTAGCTTCTTTGTGATTGCCAATTACAGTTTTGTAGCAGAAGGGACATGCAATTATAAAATAATTGTGACATTTCTCTGAAGCACAGCTTTTACATTATTAGCAACAAAAGAAAAATAGTGGGTTTTTAGATTAGTCACCTCCAGACTGCTAAGAACTATTGCTTGTGGCACATACATGTCTTCAAATTAATTTTCTCATTGTATTGGATTATGTGATAGAAGTGAATTCCTTAATTATTATTGAACTGCCCTGGTAGGAACCTTCAGCTTGTCCTGGTATATAAATTGGTTTACTGCATCTTCAGGAGTTAAGTTCTTGTAGTTATTGCTGTGATAAAATGTCATTCAATTACAATGCAAATTATATAATTAAAAAATATATGCCCATGATATGTATTTTAAAAAAATTAATTAGTTGTGTTTTTAAGAGAATATTTGATGATTAATCATTATGTCCTCTTTAAAAGAACTAAAATTATAATTCTGGCTGTCAGGAACTACAGTTCACGGCAGATGTATAGAAGCTTTTTAGATAAAAAAAAAGAAAAAAAGTAGCAATAATTCTAGGAAGATACAATTTCAAACCTGAGGCTTTTTCCAATGAACTAATAAGCAAAGCAAATATAATATGGAATTTCCAGGTGCATTTAGACTTCAAAGAAATGCTTGAGCTCAGTAAGATATCATCACATTCCCTCCTCAATTTGACTTGTTGCTGGAAGCTGTTGTCATTGGTAGGGGTTCACTGACTGTTTGAATGTATGTGTGAGGTTTAGGGCTTTTGTGCCGATTTTTGAAGACACTTGTGTAGTCTGCAATGAATCAGGATAGGCAAAACAATTATATCTTGTATTAAAGCTCTGTGTATTGATTTCATCTCAGAAATGCAAAATTCCTTCTTAGTACCTAATAGAGTGCTGCATTTTGGATTTATTATGAGAACAATGTTGATAGCATGATGATGTTCAGGTTGTTGCTGAGCAGTGTTTACCTTGAGTCAAGGATGTTTCAGTTTGGTATGCTCTGCCAGTGAGCAGGTGCACAAGAAGCTTGGAGGGAGCATGGCCAGGACAGCTGACCCAAACTGGCCAAAGGGATATTCCATACCACAGGGCGTCATACCACTGCCGATAAACTGGGCTGTTGGCTTCAGCTATTGGTTGCTGCCAGGAGACAGGCAGAGCATCAGTCAGCATATGGTGAGCAATGGTATTGTATATTGCATGTTTGCCTCAGGTGTTATTTTCTATCTCTTATTTGCATAAAATTATTATTGTTCTGACTATTATCTTTAGCAATTACTATTATTATTGTTGTCATATTATCATTGGTGGTGGTGGTGTGGTTTTTTTTTTTTTTTTTCCATTATTAATCTGTTCTTATCTCAAGGTTTACTTTTTTTTTACTTTGATTCTCATCCCCACTGAGGTCAGGAGGAAGATGTAAAAGAGCAACTGAGTGATATTTATTTTTTGGCTGGGTTAAACTGCAAGAACCTAATAGGACCAGACATGAAAAGTAGGAAGGAATTCTCTAGCTCTAACCAGACCTAGGAAAAGAAAATTAAACTTTTCAAAAGTGTAATCAGTGCTGCACTTCTATAGTTTCGTGGGGTTTTTTTAAGACATAGGAAATAACTTTCCAAGAAGACAAAAACCCCAAACTCCTGCTTATAAAAAAAAACAGCTCTTGATAGATTTAGCTGCTTTGGGTGAACAGGGAACAGTGAACAGTGATGTCAATGAAACATTATTGAATTTTATACCCATAATAATGGCAAGTGAATTTGCCCATTTCCCCACTAAGATTAAAAAAAAATTGAGGAAATCCTTTACAGGCAACACAGTAAGTGACACTCTTAAATGAAACTTATATTTGGCACCACTGAAATGGCAACATGCTTTGGAGTAAGTCATTCAAAGTTATTTAAAACAACACAAATAATGTTGCTTTTTTTGACTTACTGTGACACTTCGAAAGTCCTGCTTTGCTAGTTCTTCTAAAGCACATAACTTTTTAAGCCCTCAACTTTAGGCAGGGTTTTGTAATTCAATTGAAAATTTGTAGCTTAGTTCTTCCCTGGTGTGACACAACTGGTTTGCAGACAGAAGTGTGTTTTTTATGTAGTGGAACACTTTAGTTTAATGCTTAAGTCATTCTTGAAGTACCCATTAGGTACTCTATTCTCAAGTTGTTTTAAGAGTATACATGAGCAGAAACTTGGTTTTTCTCAGCTTTTTGGGTAAAAAAATTTGGGCCTATGACTTTTGCCATTCTCATGATATTCTACTGCCCCACTTAAACAAGCCTGAACTTTGAGGGTGATGGGGATTAACTAAAAGCCCTTGATGACATTAAAATATTTTCCTTGTACAAAGCAAGATGTTTTAAAATTAAAAATAGTCTCCATCTTTTTATTTCTAATACTCAAAGGTAACCACTTTAAATTTTATAGACAAATGTGCAAATATTTAATTTCTATTTTCCATAACTGTGATTCCCCCATGTTGGGGGTCAGTGAATATTCCATAATAAAATACTGGTTTCTATGTCTTCTTGTTATTTTTCTTTTTTCATTAAGTGACTTGCTATTCAGTGCCAATGCTGGGAATACTGAACACTGGCTTGTAGGAAGAGTCTGATGGTAAAAATAGCATAAGAGCCTGTCTTGTCATTTGCAACTAAAATGTCATGTTGGAAAAGAAACACCTCCAATGATTAGATGGGTCTAGATGGCCTTTTTTGGACCTTTTCTATTACTTTACACTTCTGGAATTACCCAGTGTTCTTCAGTGATTCCATTTCTCATAAGACACTAAGTATAAGTACTTCCTGGGTTTGATTTTTTTTTCTGTGGTTTTTTTTTTTTCCTTTGAAAGACTTTATTGTGCAGTCAGTCATGATCCTTGAAAATATACTTTTCTTTAAACTCATATCCCATTTTTAATTCCTTTTAAAATAGTTTTTTTCTTCTACCATCTAGGAATGTTTGATTTTGTTATTTTTTTCCTATCTAATATATTACACAAAAGTGTATTTCTCCTACTCAGGTCAAGTTACTCAACTGAAGGGGCTTTGTTTACTCTGTTTGTAATTCTATATTCGTGATTGTATTCAACTCTTTTATATGGTGTTCTATGGTTGTGTTCAAGGGTGCCAGGACGAGGGAAGAGATCTGAATCTTGACTCCATGTTTCAGAAGGCTGATTTATTATATTGTAATATATATTATATGAAAATGCTATACTGAAACTATACTAAAACAATAGAAAGAAAAGGATCCATCAGAAGGCTAGAAAGAACAGGAGAGGAATAACAACAAAAGCTCGTGACTCCCAGAGAGTCCGAGCCAGCTGACTGTGATTGGCCATTAATTAGAAACAACCAACATGCACCAATCACAGATGCACCTGTTGCATTCCTCAGCAGCAGATAGTTATTGTTTGCATTTCTTTCCTGAGGCTCCTCAGCTTCTCAGGAGAAAAATCCTGGCAAAAGGATTTTTCAGAAAATATCATGGCTACAGTGTCCTGATTGTGGAATATCAGGACACTTTAGAACCCTAAAGAAGAAACCCTTGTAGTACTCAAGAAGAGATGGTTAAATTCTATTCATTGTGCTGTCAGGGAATTAAGACGCCTCCACTTTGATATATAGCAATGGACATTATGCCCTGTCTTGAATGGTGCTCTAAAGCCATCACAATTACTTTAATACAGGGTAATTCTGTAAGAAAAAGAGGAGGAAAAGTGTACAGAAAAAACATGGGCAAAATCAAAGAAATTATGGCCTGAACATATGTTAGGGTCAATTTTAGTCTGTCCAGGCAATTATCCAATGAAAAAACTCCCATAAACTGCATAAAATTTCAAAGTCTTAAACAAGACTTAAATGATTTTTAACTTTTTTGTCTGGCTCATTGCCTAAGGTCGAATTTCATCCTTGCACACATATTGCAAATCTAGCTGTTCACATTTGTCTGTAAAAAGCATTTTGAGACTATGTATTCATTGTTTAGTAGTGTAAGATACAAATGGATGCATAATTGAAAGTTCTCATTCATGAAATATTAAAAAAAAAAAAAAAAAAATCAAAGCATTGGTTCAAATCCCCTAGTCACTATATGATTTCATCAGGATATACAAATCAGATGGACACACTGCTGCAGGCATGTTTTGTTGGTATTTCTGGAATTTTATCAGTATGATGTTTATGCTTTATGTCATGTTTCTAGGTGAATTCTTTGTAGTGTATGCACCTCGAATGTAATTGCTCCAGTTTGCTTCTCTGGAGAACCTTTTCTTTTTCCCTTGTCTGTTTACATCAGTTCAGATGTTGAATACCCACAGGCAAGGAACCAGACTTCTTACATGATTTTTATTTAGTGTTATATGGAACAGTTTTTTTCACAAGTATTGTGCATTTTCTATGTGTGTTACTGGGAAGGTTTCCAAAAATCTGATCAACTGTATTTGGGGACTTACTTGGAAGATGGATACTTATTTTCAAAGGTAATGAAGACTTTAGATTATCATTGAAACAAATTTATCTCAGTAGAAATTGAATACAGCTGATAGGGTTTTACCAACATTTACCAAAGTGCCTCATCTTTATGTCTAACCTTGTAGATGTGTAGCAAAAGTCTGCTCTGTCCTCTCCAGCTCCAGCAGTTTGCAAGATCCAATTTCATTAGATATAACAATAAAATATTTTTGAAATTGAATAGCCTATATGCTTGGGTCCTACTGTATGAGGCAGTAAGTTTTCCCTTTATGTTATAATCCCTGCCTACTGCTGCTCAGTGTTTGTACTATAAAGAAGCAGCATAGCCATTTCCATTTCAGTACTGCCCAAGCAGCCTGCTGAGTCAGAGCACACTGCTGATTATTCTCACTGCATAGAGATTTTTGTTCTGTGCCTCTTTGGATTTCAGTGCCTTCTCTGAACACTCACTTCAATCTTATGTCACCACCAAGGTCACTTTTCATTTTCCAGTTCCTGTTCCTGTGGCTCATAGTTGCTTGGAGAGAGTCACATGCCTGCAAAGTTTAACAGCTGTGTCTGCCTCATATCCTCTCAAATGAAAGCAAAAGTGAAAACTTAGCTTCTCATGACCCATGCTTGAGCAACAGAGGAAACCTTTTACCAAGTTTGACTCTTCCAAAGAACTCTAAAATCCTTGGGAACATCAGCTTCAGGGTCCTTGGCAAAAGACATTTTCCTCTTGCCTTTTTCAGATATCACCAGTAACAATGAGCCCTCCTGTCTCTCCTCAGCTGTCTTTAAGTCTTCTTAGTTGTTCAAGCTCAGCCTGAAATCCTTTCTGTTGCTACTTATACTTTGATAAATTTTAGATGATGGTCTGCAAAATCAGGGCCTTGCAGCTCTCCACCAGCACCAGTTTATCAAGCAGCAGTTTTGGCTTTTTTGGCATAATTTTTGAGAAGAATGCTCACTTTGGGCATATCTGTGTTGATTACTCGTGCAGGAGAGCACAGATAGAAGAAACTTGGTCATCAAACTGAGAGTGATGGCTACTGAGGCCATCAGAGTGCTGTGTTTTACTCTGTAGTTAACTGAAGTGATGTGTTTTGTCCTCTTGCCATAGGGACAATTTGCAATGGACAAGCACCAGCACATAAACATTTATATGTATTACATGAAAAAAAAAGTTAACTGCTTATCAAATGTGAATAACCAATAGTTTCTTGTAGCGAACAGTGGTGTATTTTTGCATTAACATCTGCAGTGATAATTTTGAACGCACTTACCTACTCTTTAAAAATTATTGAAGTTGACTCCTGTGTAACTAACATAAAGTCATGTTTTACTTCATCATGGAACCCTGGAAACCATTTTCTTTGGTCTAGACTGACAATTATTATTTTGAGTTGTGCAAAGCTTTCCATGAAATATTTATTTCACTTTCTCTGGGAGAGCAGGATAAGGTCTGAATTTTGGTTTCCCTCACTCTTCTTCTGAGGTTTCCAACACACTTGTCTTTTTTCTGTTGTCAATTTTACTATTCCTTTTTTTATTAAACAGTTCTGTTTCTAGAAGTTAATAGAGAAGAACTGATTTTGCAGTGACAAATACATAGACTCAAATGTATCACTAATCCTTTACCTTTCAAGCAATAGTGTAAGCAATAAATGTGCGGAGGTTTTATAGATAAAAATTAACAAAATATAAATTTTTAACTGTTGATGGCCAGTTTAAAAGCATAAGATCAATATATGTTCATGAAAAAAAAGCAATCACAGAATGAAAGAATAAAAAGTTCTTGTGATAAACAAAATATTAGGATGACAAAGAAATTTGGTTTCCTGGATACAAGGTTTAAAATTTTTTTCATGTACATTTTAGTTATATTCAGAGGAGGTGAGTAACTGGTTTATGGTTTAGCATAATGAACTATCAGTCTTGCAAAATAGCAATTTGTCTGTTTTATACATGCAGGAAAGACTCATAACATGGAAGAAGTGCTTATCTGAGGTTTGATATCTTGATATCATCTCAAGCATTATCCCAGAAATTTAAACTAATTTAATCATAAAATTATACTTTTCAGGGGAGATTGCGAGAAAAAATCTTAACTGAGTAAATGATCCTCTATTGTTGAAACAATTTATGGTAAAACTGCATTTGAGAAGTTAATCAATTTAAGTCCTAGGAGAAAAAAAACCTCAAAATCTTGGCATATCTGATGGAAATATAGTGATAATGTTGATGAAGGAATAAGTAAACAAGGACTTGAAAACCTGGTAAAAAAAAAAAAAAGGTTTAAACAAGGAGGTATGTAAACAGGATAGCCCAATAAACAGAAACAGTGCTGTACAAAAAATAAATCTGAGGATTATGAACCCTCCATCAAGTCTTTGTAAATCAAGGACTAATAGACTGTTCATCTGCTCCAGTTGAAGATTCTTCCACTGAGAGGTCTTGACAGGAACTCACACATCTGTTACCATTCTGTGGTGAACCTGTTCCCGGTATAACACATGAACCTGTCACACGTGAATAAAGGTCCTCAAAGTTATCTCTAAAGCACCTTTTTTTTTGTTAGACAAAATATGAAGAAAGCAATTAAACTTTCTTAATGAATCTTTATCCAGGAGTGACTGCAGGTCTTACTAAGACAGAATAAGACAAACAATTTTCAAAAGAAGTATTAATACATTATGCCACATACATTCTTGTATATATTTATGAAATAAGACATACTTCTCTTGGGCTTTCTTTTGTTTGTGATTTGGAAAATTAAGTTAGGCAATAAATTGTAATGTTTCCAAAGTTGGGAGTGAATGAACTGGAGCATCTTCTTAAACAGTTTGCATTTAGATGATCTGACATGGAATATGATCCAGTACAATTCATATTAATGGACAGCAGAGGGCTTGCAGACTCAAGAAAATTGCTTGAATGGAAACAAATGTGACAATGACATCTTATAGGTCCCCAAACTTGTTTATAGATTTATGGGGTTGTCACATGTGGTCTGCATGCACAAAGAGAACATTTTTACTGAAGAAGTGAAACTAACTTCATATTTGTAATACTGAAAAATTGACAAATGACATATTGTGAAAAGTATCCAATCAGTCTTTGGAAATATTTGATGTTCAACAGGTGAAGGTTAACATCAAGAAACCAGTTCAACCCCTGTATGTCTTCCTACTGAGTGATGATAATAAATGGTTTTGTCAGCAGATTAGGTCAAAAGATAGATTCTGACTCAGCAATCTTTCATCAGTGGCTTCTACTTCAAGCAGAGAATGTCTGGGACTAGGAACTTAAGTGGAGGCTTCAACTCATGTCATAAAAACTCATGTCATAAAAAACTAAATTGTCCAGTGATGAGATATTGCTACATTTCCTCATTGACATAACAGTTAAGGGCATATTCATTGCCATTTCTGCCTTTTATTCTGTTACCTAGGGTTACCTGCACAGCTTTCCCCTGATGTCCTGCCTACTCCTTTTGGTGTCTGACACAAAACAGACATAAACTTTTGCAAATAATGAGCATCAAAAGTATTTACATGTGGAACAGAGTTTATTTTCAGTATTCATCCTGAGGTAAAACTTTACTTCCAATTTGAGGTACTTCTAAGTAATAAAGGAAACAAATTTCACAGAACTCTGGAAATAAGTAAGGATAGATAGTTGATTTCACTGCTATTTTAACAAGCACTCTGGTAGCTAAGGCTGCTACTGAAGAACTACAGGAAACCCAAACTTGATTTTTATTTCCTTGTGTGAGCACACTTCAGTATATGCTGTTTAGATTCTTGGGCATAGTCTTTGAAGGAAGTGCGTGGTTTTGTTTTGGGTTTTTTTATGGTAAATCTGCTGCAACTTTCATGAGTATTTGCATTTTAAGTCAAAAGAAGAAAAATAAAATCATCCTTTAATATGGGGATTAGGCACTCGCTTACTTTCTCCAGGTTTTCAAACTTGTCTCAGTGTAATTCTGCACTCTTAAAAGACCAGAGAAAGGGAATGAAATTAGATGTATCAAACCAATTATGAGGTTTTGCTTTCAACAGAGGTATACTTTTTGATAGTTAATATCCTTCTTTGCCAGATAGTAAGAATTAACTTAAATTGCACAAGTGACTTTTAGTACACTGTAGCATAATTTTCTCTCCAGCAATGATTCAAGAACTGATTGCTAAAAAGCCATTGATTAGTCATAACAAACTTGAAATATTTATAAACAGGTCATTTTATTTCCCAAATTCCTAATTTGTTGTAGGAGGGAAGAATCTGGATGTAACTTCTAACTTTCCTCTTGGTTTAGAGAATTACATACCTTAAAAATAAATATACACACATGGATGTATATATATTATATATGTAATATATATACTTATGTGTGTGTGTATGATGGCATTGGTAAATCTTCCTGGTGAGGCAGTACCTGATCATTAGCACATGTGGTATTGGTGGTTCATTCAGAGCTTTGTTCATTGATCATTTTCTGAGCAGACATGTAATTAACTGCCTGCTAATTGTCTGTTAACTCATTAGTACTAAAACCCTTGTCTGCAAAAGTATTTTCATTTTTCTGCATTAGAAAACAAATTTTCAGAAGAGCTAACAATTATCACAGAAGTTACTAGTTTCCAGTTCATTTCTTACCTTCCAGAATAAAAACTTGCATTAAGAAAAAGAAAAAATGAAAGTTGTAAAATGAAGTAGCAAAACAAATTCCAACTTTCCAAGCAGTTCAGATTATGTCTCATATTAAGCAATATACTCTTCAATGCAGTGTTTGAAGATTACAGAAATCAGTAAAACAACAAAGATTTTAGAAAAACTCTGCAATTTTACTTTAACTGAGATGCAGATTTGTTATGCTTCATATGACTTAACCTGTTGGGATTTTTTGGAAAAAGTGTACTTAAGACAAATAAAAGCATTTAACTTAGCAAAGCAAAAGCAAAAAAGTATGCAGTCCAAGCAATATCACAAAGCCTTATTTTTGCATAAGCTTTTTTTCCATTCTCTTCAAAGATATTACACATATAATCTAACATGTTTTTCTAGTTGCTTCACTTCTGAAATTATATATCTATTTTATTCTCTGATGTTGCATTCCTTCTCTTATTTAAGTAAGAACATATCCCCTTTTTGCACCAGGGCTTAAAAAAAAAAAAGAAAAAAGGGGGTCAAATTGCTAGATGTCTGGTTCTTAAGGAGGCCTGAGCTGGCTTGTGTGTCAAGAGGGCTGCTCTTTGGTGACCTTTTAGCAGTGATAGAAAAACTGCTGCTTCTTCCTCATCTCTGCCAGCTGATTTCCATTCCTTTCTAGTAATAACTTTTCAGTCTACCAGTGGTTTTCTTAATGACTTTTGGTCATTTACAATTACTCGTCTCTCGGTTTCTCGAGGTGGGGATTGAAGGCACCTGAGACAGCATTTCATGTTCGGACTCAACTGTTTATTATTTCTTATCAGTGAAACAGTCTCGCAACCATGAGTTCTGCAGCTTTTCATTAGCAAGGCACAAAATGGCTAACAATCTCTTGTTACAAGGTCTTTTGACACTAAACTATCCAATTAAGAAATGACACCTAGATTATTTTTACTTTTAACCCAAAAACTGATCCCACAAATCCTGCAATGTGAACTTTTCTGAACATCACCCAAACCCATGAAGAAGAAGAAGCAGGTAAAGTAGAACAACCTGTCTCTGCCCTATAAACCCCCATCTTGCTTCATATTTATTTCTATATTCTAAAACCCGAAACTCTTAGTTTTCCACCCTGTGATACTACACACTTCTAACCAACTACACACCCATAATCCCAGTGCTATTAATCAATTTTGGAAGCCTTCTCCACAGCCTTAGGTCAATTGCAGTTCTCTCTTGTGGGTCTATGCCTTTCAGCACAGAATGTTTAAAATTTTCAGCATCCAGGGTTCCAACAGTGGTCTTTGCATTATGTCAATGATTATCCTTTTTTCAAGGATAGATTTTCATGAGTCGTTCAAACCGCTCTAAAACCTTGATGCTTTCATGAGACACAGCCCCTTTATTGCAACAGCTCTGGTGCTGTTACTGCAAAAGTGAATCTTACAGGCTTGTTTGTCTAAGAAGCATCTCTACCAGAAAAGAAAGAAACCAGGGACAGTTTTCAGGTGGAACTAAAACAATCCAAATCTTCATGCAATTTACGCTTGCATTTATCTGTAAGTGATAAAATAAAAGACACATGCTAAAAATCTCTTTTATGATTCAAAATACTCTTAGGACTTAGATGTCACTGAAATTGCACTTTAAAAACTAAATATAAACAGGAAATAATACATCTCTTAAGTAAAAGTTCATTTTAGAATTTATCTATTTTGTACATTCAGTTATATTTGGGATACCTGAAATAATAATTAATAGCTTAAAAAGTGTTCCTCTAAAAAGGAAAATACTTAATTTAAAACTAAATTATCTTATGGATCTTTTACATCTACTCAGTAGTGTTAAGTGTAACTTTTTAGTAATATAGAATAATACTTAGAATTGCTCTTCAAGTTTTTACCTTAACTTACAGCTCAGGAACATATTTCAAAATCCATCTGGGAGTTTTTGAGGAAACATTTTGTTTTCTGGAAAAAAATATTAGCCTCACATCACCAACTGCCTTCAAACAAGGCTGAATTTGACATACTGAAAAAAATGTGGACAAAGAGTAATTTGTAAATAAACAACTTTTCTCTATTCTTATGTTTGAAAAAAACATTTTCCATAAAACTGTTGAGAACATGAGTGCAATTTTAAATTGTATTTTTCACAAAGCATCATTTTAATTAGTTTTCTTGTTTACCAAAATGAAATGGTATTGTACTTAAATTCACCTAATCATAGCTTTCAAGTCTGATCTCATCTTGCAAGGAATTTCACATGCTCTCAAAGGGAATATTTTCCAAATGCAGACATATTAGGAAGGCATTTTAATTATGTGTCTGAGATCACTCATCCTCCCAGTATAGTATAATAAACCTGATTTACTCAAGTCTGCAGTTAGCAAATGCCACTGTTACATGAGAAATATGTAGAAATATGGTGACTACATTTCTGTTCCAGGCCTAGACAGTGTTTACAAAACTCAATATCTTCTTCTCCTTAATATCCCTTCCTAAGTATGTCTCTGATATGTCAAAATAAAAATCTTGTTCCATACACTCATAGAATGGTACGGGCTGGGAGGTATTTTAGGGCTCACCTGGTTCCAGCTGCCCCTAGGGACACCTTGCACTAGATCAGATTGCTCAAAACACCGTCCAAGCTGGCCCTGAGCACTTCCAGGGGTGATGTGTCAACAACTTGCCTAAGCAACCTCTTTCAGTATCTCACCACCACCACAGTGAAGAATTTCTTTCTAATATCTAATCTAAACCTTCCTTCAGGTTAAAGCCATTAAGTCCTGTCACTACATGCCCTTGTGAAAAATCCCTCTTCAGCTCTCCTGTAGGCCCCCTTTAGGTGCTGGAAGGCTGCTATGAGGTCTGCCAAAACCTTCTCTTCTCCAGACTGAGAAGCCTTTCCTCACAGGACAGGTACTTCAGCCCCCTGACCATTTCTGTGGCCCTCCTCTGGACTCACTCCAACACATCCACATTCTTGGTTCTTGGGCTGGGGACCCCAGGGTGGATGCAGCACTTCAGGTAGGGTCTCACAAGAACAGAGTGGAAAGAAAGAACCCTCTCCCTCAACCTGCTGGCCAGCCTGGTTTTGATGCAGTGCAGGAAACAGATGGCTGCGAGGACACATTGCCAAGTGATGTCCAGCTTTTTATCCACCAGAACCCTGAAGGCCTTCTCCTCAGGGCTGCTCTCAATCCATTCTCTGCCCAGTCTGTACTCCTGCTTCACCTGGCCCAGGTGCAGAACGTTGCATTTGGCCTTGTTGAACCTCATAAGGATCACCCAGGCCCACCTCTCAAGTTTGCCAAGGTCCCTCTGGATGGCATTCCCTTCCGTCCAGCATGTTGACTGCACTACACAGCTTGGTGTACACGTCAAATTAGGGGGATATTAAGAATAATGTGGGAGTTAGAGAAGGCTTTGTGTGCAAAAGCTCATTAATGCCTGCTTAAAACTGTGAATCTGCCTTGTGAGCTTTGCATAGGTCTGCATTTTACTATTAGTCATTTTGCTGTTAGTCATAGATAATGCACTTATTGGCACTATTCTATGGGTCTGTTTGCAAGGATAGTTTCTGTCCATGCATCTGTTTGTGAGAAAAGATTTCATTTGCCTGGTTTTGGTATTTGGGGTTTTTTTAATGGAATGTATTTAAAATCCTACTATGAGATTCCACCCAGTCAAAGAGTTTCAATTGCTACTGGGGACTAATTTGGATCTAGCTTAAAATTTTAGTGACTATGATTTACAGGTCCTGAAGAGTTAATAAGAGAATACCAGAATGATTCCCCTCTCTTGTTTGTATAACAACTTGACACCTTTACAAATTCATGAGCTAAAATTGCTCTGCACATATGCACAATATCTTATTTTTCATTCAGCACTGTTTCCATTTCCTAGTGCCCTGTGTGACTTTGCTCACAGGTTGGAAAGTAGTGTAATGCATCATTTATACTGGCTTCCACCTTTATTGACTGATGGCCTCCTTTGCTGTCAATCATTCCACTGAATTTTGTCAAAAAGAACGTGAAAAATTTTGTTGCTGATATGACTGAAGTGCATTCACCTGTAAACAAATGCCTGGGACAGAAATCAGAATGAATGGTTACCTAAGGTTATTTCAGATATTTCAAAGACCTAATGGAAGTCAAATGCTGGTATCCAACTAACAAAGTGACAAATAGTTTCCTTATTTGATTGGAAAAGAAAAACTCATTACCAATAATTATTATGAAAGTACTTTTTTCTTTTGAAAATGTTCAGTTTGACAGTATGTGATCCACAGCCCTGTGCAAAAGATGCTCATGTAAGGTTGTTACATGTCCTGACCAGAGAACTACCCGATTGCCCATCTCTTGCTCAAATCCAAGAGTGCTATATTCAAACACCAACTAGCCCATAATAGATACATGTCAGAGAGCAACAAGTTCACCAGGATTCACCAGGGAGGCAGGGCCAGACACAGGACTGGAGATGGCACAATCACAGCAAAAGTCAGGACAAAAGTGGGTTTAAATGGAGTTCCTGAGCCCAAGTTTGAATGAAGGTTCCCATGCAAGGCTGGTCAGGACTTTTGAGACAGACAGTATTTACACTGATAACTAATATCATTTGAACCGTATTGAGTGTTTTGTATGTTTTATAGCATTCAAATTATCAAGGGTGAAAGTCAAATTTTAAAATAACTGAGTTTAGTATCACGGCATGCTAAGAACCACAAAATGCTAGAAGTAGATACGTCAGTATTTGGTATTGCTTGCAGAAGCTGATTATAGGCAATACCAAAATATTAAAGCAAACAGAATGAAGTATTGACACATAACCTCAAATATTTTTATCCTAAATTATTAATAAAAATTAAGAACTTTCATGTGAACTAGCCCAACCCTGTGTCCTCCCCCTCTGCAGCCTCTTACAGTGATGTTGATCTTTGTTGAACTCATAAAATTTTGAAGAGCATATATATAGTGTCCAAATTCTTTGAAGTTTTCCTAATGAAAAGGATCCATCTGTAGGTTTTGAAAGAACATAAAATCTATTGCATGGCATGTGAAATTAACTCACAAAATATTCCAGCTCTACACATTGCATTAAAGTGTGAATCATTTCAGTTTTATGAGAAAAAAAGTGAAAATTTGTTCATAACTGAACATCACACTACGTTAAAAAAAAAAAAAAAAAAAAAAGAAAAAGGAGGGGAAAGAATGGGGGAGAAAAAGGGTCAGAATCTCTTACCTCCAATGTTCTCTAAGAAATTCCATCTGAATTTATCACATTTAAATACATGAAACCAGAGAATACTTGGAAGCAGATTGAGAGGTTATTGAGTAAGAGGAGGAAAAGGCTGCTCAAAGAAAAATCTTCAGAAAAAGTGGTCAGAGATGCAGGAGAAAAAGGAAGCCTACATTTTTTTTTAAGAAGTCAGTATTGGATGTGTCTTTATTTCAAATTATCATAGACATTCTTTCTTAATATTTCCTCATTCTTTACTGCTATTTCTTCATTTCTCCTCAAAGAATCTGTGATTTGACAGATGATTTAATGAAACTTAAATTTCTATCAATTTGTATCCCAATGTGTATTTGTCTACAGCGTTTCAGAAAAACTTAATAATTAGCTGACTCCAGAAATGGTCTATTTGTTAAAAATCTGTGTATGTCATGCATTATGTAGTCATGCATGGTATGGGTCAGATACAACCTGAATATCTTTTAACTCAGCTAAACCAAAGGCTCTCTTGAGGATGAGTGAGGTGGGGGAAACCAGCAGCACACTAAATTTCCTTTTTCATCCTTCCCTGAAAAGCACATACAGAAAAATTGTCAAGATGTTGATATGATTTTTAATGAGTTGTAGAAGAATATATTATAGACAATCCCCTATTTCAGTTTAATGTAAGGTTTATTGGGGAAAAGTGGCAGACTGGAATAAAAGGACGGTATAAACTCTTGCAATGCGAAACTGCCTAGGCTTATGACTCCTCAGCAAGGGTTCATTTTCTCAGGTTGTCACAGGCCTCCTTTTTTCCTTTGTCCCTGATGAGAGGACTGGTTTTATATCATATTCATTTGTATTTTCATAATCCATCGCCATCTTTCTCTGCTTTTCAAGAGCAATCACACTAGCATAGGTGGTGCTCCATTAGGCAGTCCTTCTCATTACATTTCCCTTTAGACATGCAGGGCTCTCATCTTGAAATGGCATCTGCCATCAGCTATGCCATGATGCCAACAAAAAGGGGGAGATCACAAGGAGGTCATACTTTAAAAAGACACAAAATGTAAACATCAGATAATTCCTAATACTTGAGACTGACTAAATCTCCTGTCTTCCAGTAGACGATCATACAGAAGAAAAACTATCATTTTGCAGCTGAAAGGCTCACAGATGTACTGCTTAAGGGATATTTCAGAAAATAAAGCAACAACAGAAACAGAGTGATGTCTGCATGTCAGACAAAAAAATGTGAAGAAGAAGAGGTGACCACAGCAAGATATCAGAACCATCTGTTCCTTTTGTTCTGAGTAAAGGCTTCTGGATGAGCAAGCACACCTGAGATCCTTAACAGTAACAAAGGCTGTGTGTTACCAAATGGCAAAGATGGATTTCGTTTACAGCTGACTGGTGACAAAGACATGCTACCTCAATATTCAGGATGCATCCAGACAAATAAACTGTGTATTATTAGGCAAGAACTGAAACTGCCCAAGCTTAAAGGCTTATCACTGATGCTGTCTATAGTATTTTTTCCTTTTACTGGCTGATAATTATTGTGTCTATTTCTCTTATACAGACTACTTTTCACTTGTTTTCATTGTAATGCTGAAGTTTTTTTACCAAGCAAGAATAGTAATGAGAAGGTAATAACCATTCCAGCTTTTATGTTCCCATATAAGTACTGGTCCTTGAACTACTGGAAAGGGATTTATAGAATTGTTAAAAAAATATATTCATATCAATTATGGAAAATCATTTCCACACAAATCTACAACAAAACAAAAGAACAAGGTTTCAGTACTTCACATGTAAAGTTGTGCTGCTTTAGTTTGACAGAAACTGGATATTCTCTTTATTTTTTTATTATACCTACCCATAGAAAGTAGATAAACTTCCCATAGGAGACAACCATGATTATATCACTATACTTAAATTTGCCTTCAAATCACTTACTTTTCATTGATCTAAAAACTGTTTTTTTTCTTAATGCCTCATTCCCAACATGTAAAATGGGAAGAGTACTATTTTACAATGCAGGACTTCATGTCAAATGCTCAACTAAAAAGGCAATATAGCTATACAATCATCTTGTAGGGAAAACCATCTTATGATGTGGAGCAAAGACATAAATATGTGAAGTTTGAAGATATAGTTCCCTGTGTACAGCATCTGGCAAAAAAAATCTTCTCCCTAGAAATTTTCAGCATTCTAATCAGTATTTAAACCCTGATAATATGCAATGTAATTTTTTCTCTTTGTTTGATGTAACTGTTTACAGCAAATAATGTGAACCTTTGCTTTAATTAATATTCATTGAAACTATTTATGATTTACAAAAAGAATGGAAAAATGTTGATAATAAACTAAAATCTTAATAGCTACAATCCTAATTTATATAGTAAGCTTTATATGAGTTTCCCACAGTTCTTTACAAACAAATCATACAGAACTACAGAAAGGAAAAGTAATCCATCTCAAAAAAAGCCATTTTGAAAAGACTTGTCACTGTGCTTGTAAAAATATTCCAGAAATGAAAAAACCCTAAATATTTACAGGAAGCAAGTAATACATCTGGGGTGCCAGCAGAGAAATGCTGTTTCAAATATTTTCTTTATTCAGTAGCTAAAGTAATAAATGGCACAGTACATTAATTGAGTTAAAAATAAATAAAAACCATTATTGAAAACAAAATAGTAAAGAAATAAAATATGAACATATTGCAAGCAGCATTTGGCATTGTGTGAAAATAAGAGGGTCTTCTTTGTTTTCTTATCAGCTCTGAAAAGTGTGTTGACTGGCTTCATGTAACTGCAGCTTAATTTTTTTGGCAGTAGATGAATATGCTTTTGTTTTAAACCTCAATATCTTTAACACTGAACAGAAGTTGGGTACATGAGGCGGAGAAGATACAGTTTATATACTGTGTGTTTCATCAAACATGGTAAACTGTTTTGTCTATCAATTTAAAATTTAAATTTTCCATTTCATTGGAGTTTTTGAATTTGAATTTGACTAAAATATGCCTATAAGAATTAAAGTTAAAAAGTTTATTACAAATTACAAAAATTATCAAGATTTCTGGGAAAATACTTGGATGAACTCTGCAATGTCTGTGCTGGTGTAGAGGTCAATAACTTTTTTTTTTTGTTTGTTTAGGCTGTTATGTGAAGATTTAGCACTGAAAAATAGTTATAGTTAGGATAAAACTTTCAAAAACATCTATAAACATAGGGGGAAATTAAAAGTTAGTTGGGGTTTTTTTAAGCTAATTGTTAAATCAGACTTGAATACTTACATTAGGAATTAATTTCTGATTAATTAATTTCACCCTTTTAGAGAGAAATAAAGATAGTGTTTACCAGCATGAAGCTGGAGGGGAGGGATCATTTTACTGTGTCAAGTTTCATATGACTGTATATATTCTCAGGGCAAGTAGCAGATGTGTATCTGTAGATAGGTTGCATCTCCAACATTAAAAAAAAAAAAATTTTTTTTTGGGGCTAAAGCAAGTGATCTGAATTATCTGAGAGTCTGGAGAGATTCTTCAAGAGCTTTTACAGGTACTTAATGATCTCTTCTTCAATGCAGCAAACCCAGTACTGCTGAGAAACAGCACAGATGCACAGAGAGGATCATATTTGCACTTTGGATTGGCATAGAGTGACTGAGACCAAAGAAGAGGCCCCAGCTGGGGGCTGGTGGCAGGGTGGGAGGCATCAGGTGGGTGAAGGGTAAAGGATCCCAGTCTGCCTTGCTCATCTGCCATCCTGTGCCAAGGAAATGCCTCTTTAAGCAGAGGCTCGGCTGGAAGCAAGTGGCAGATTGCAGTGGTGGGCAATTGCTACCAGAAAAATAGCAAGCTGGGCTTGTGACTGCAGAGAGAATTTCATGGTGATTTGCTTGCCAAGTGCAGAAATGTGTCAGACCTTATGAAATGTCTCCACCAACTGCTAGGAACCAGCAGAGGGGGTCTGTAGCTGGTATGCATGGGAATAAAAATAGCAGAGTGAAAGAGAGAGAGGGAGTCGATTTTAGGGTTTGAAGAATGTTTTAAGAGTACCAAAACCCTCAAAGTAGTTTTCTTTGTACTGCTCTCTGCCATTTCAGTGCAGAGAAGATGGAGAAAGAGAGGCAAACTTTAAATGCTGGGCTGAGAAGCCAGTAGTACGGATTAAGAGGCATCGGAATCTTCTAACATAGTGGATGGTCATACAGAAGAGAGGTGCTTCCTCTGAATGACAAGTGGGTCAAGCTGCTACCATTCAATATCAAGGAAGTTGAGAGCGAACTTTTAAATGAAGGAATAAGAGTAAGCAGGCATATCCAGAACAGTAGAGAGGTGGAGATGACATATTTATTATGGATGATGGTATGAAATTTTTTGGTCTCTGTAAGGCTAGAACACAGAATGGAATTAGTCAAAAAGAGAGTATGATTTAAACTGGATCCTGGGAAGAGAATCAAACCTGTACAGTAATAATATAAAGTATAAGTTGTCAAATTAAGGAATATGAATAAAGCAACAGCAGACATACCAGAAACTTGATGGAACGAGAACAATCTGCTAAGCATCATTCAGTGGAATAAAATTAGCAACAATGATCAAAAGAACACTAACTATTTGGCAAGATCAAATTATATGCACCCAAGATTTACTTAAAATTCTCCTGGTACTTGAAGTACTTGGGAGATATGAAGGCACCTTTTAAATTGATCCCAGGTGAGATTCTAAGAAATTCAGGGTACATAAACCTGATATGTCAACAAGGCAGATTAGTATAGTCTATAATAATGCACAAATTAATAATCATAAACATAAATCTGACCATACACTGGGGAAGAGACAATGCAGATTCTTGAAAAGAAAGCCTGCACCATAAACATACTATAGATATTTGAAAGTCCAGCATGTGGGTAAGGGTATTCTGACTGATATACCCCAGCTGGATTCCCACTAAGTTTCTGGCTGAATTTGTCATGCAAAGCTTTAAAGAGCTTAATCTGTTGCAGCATGAGATAAAGTTCTTCACTTTATTCCATCCTTTGGTTAAATTATTTAACAGAGGGTAAGAATTAATATTTTTTGGAGTAATTAACAATGAATTCCACACAGGTGTGTGCTGGGACTTGTGCAGTTTGATATATTAATAGATGACCTGGAACTGAAAGCCATTAGTGAAGTGGCAAAGTTTACTGCTGATAACAAGTTATTCAAGACAGTAAAAATGAAGGCAGACCATGAAGAATTGCAGGAGAACCTGAGGAAGTTGAATGTATAGCCAATAAAGTGGCAGATGAAATTCGGTATAGACAAATGTCAAGCCATGTATAGGGGAATGAGCAGGCCTACACACACAGCACAATGGGCCCTGAATTGGTCATTGTCACCCAGGAACAATATCTTGGGTCCTCATAAAAGGCTCTATGAGAATGTCAGCCCAATATTGGTAAGACAGGCAAATCAGAGGTAATAATCATTTTAGAAAGTAGTGAAGAATAAAAAAAGAGAACATCATATCTCATTGTATAATTTCCTGGAATCACCCCTTTCCCTTCCCTTTAAAATAGAATCGATGAAAACTGGAAAAGATTCAGAAAATGAGAACAAGGGTTAACATATATATCAAACTGCACTGTTTCTTTGTATCAAATAATGAACTAAGAGAAGACTAAAAATTGGCGGGAAAATGACAAAAATAAAAAGAGATTACAACAGATGTCTTTTTAAAAGAGTGTCTGGGAGAGGTTGGGTAAGGACTGATAGTCCATTGGGAATATAAATTGTCCAAAATAAAAGGAAGAATAGATGAATTTTGTAGGAGTCAACTTCAAAACAATTTTAGGGAATTAGTTCTTCACTCAGTAGCTGTAGCCTAGTGAAACTGCTCCAAAGAATGTTGGAAATTCTAAAAAGAGCATGGGCTGAAGGAGAGATGGAGAAAACTCATGGAAAAGGAGAACAAGGATACCTATTTAATGCATATGTACAACTTCTGACTCCAGAACTGAAAAACACTGGAAAGCACATGAGGCGAAAGTGTCACAGATACTTCTGAAATATTCGTTCTTTCCTAGATTTCCATTTATGATGTATTTTATTTTGGAAAAAATAGAAACAAACATTTGGTGTGACTCAGAAGGCCTTTACTATACAAATTGCTTGTTATTGATACTCCCAATGACAGTCACTGCCTACTTCATTAGCGACAAACAAACTGAGCACAGAGAATGGTGAGGCACACCCTCACTATTAATACATGCTTTACAACTTCACTCTCATCCTTATGTGACCCCAAAGTCATAGCAATTTTTTATGAATTTTCTTTTTCTATTCAAAGTTAACAGCAGTTGTTTCATAGCTTGTCCAAGTCTTGTTTTCACAGGGTGGTCTGTACGCCCTCACTTATGATGCAAGCGTGTTGAGGGGTGCTTTAAGGTGTGAAGCCTGGTGAGGATAGTGCTGGAGGAGTGTGGGAGGTGGGGACTGCCACTCCTGGTGCAATGTAGACCATTCTGCCTGGTGGAGCCAGTTCCAAGGATGCAGAGCGCAGCACCACTCTTATAAGACATTTCAGACACTCACAGGCGAGGAGTGCAGCAAGCACACGATGCAGAGAGCAACAGCCTGGCGCTTGAGCACCAGCCCTCTCTCAGCACAGAGACAGATGATGTGTGGTCTGATAGAAACAGTGGTAGGCACACTGCCTTTTCCTGAAACTGGGCTTATAAATGAATGATAAAGAATTTGGGGTTGTCCCAATAAGGAATGTGATCACTCAGATAATTTTGTTGCATTTTATTTTTTTGTAAACAGAGTCTGTGCTATGTCTATAATTAGAAACACAGGTTTCTCCTATACCTATTGTTCCTGGAGAGCTGCTTATTACAAGATTTATACTCCCATCTTAGCAATGGCAACATTAATCTTCATAGGTAATGACTGCATACACAGCAAGAATAATAATTATGAAAAAGCTTTTCTTCTCATACCTACTATCCATCTTATCTTTTAGTTCATAAGCTACCACTTGTTATTTGAGACTGCTAAATCAAAATTTTGCGAAGATCAAAATGCCTCTAGTACCTCTACTTTGTTTTGGGGACAAATCACAGCTTTCACCAATATCTTTCTTGCCTGTAATATTTCATTGTTATTGATCTTTAGAATTTCAGATTGCTATTCACATCAGATGTGTTTGAACAGAACCTCATCAAGGTTTTTTAACACTAAGAAACCAAAGTACCTCCAGTTCCAGACTATCAGGTGTTTTATTCATGCACAAATTGGAAGGATCCAGATACATGCAACTTAGACTATATATTTTTTATTAATGTTTAGACAACACTGTGTTTTTGAAAAGCAGAGAACAAACACTTACAAAATTTTTAGTGAGAAGACAAGATTTCCTTCTCCTACTACCTATTGATACACTGGCAGTTGAGTGTTTAACAGGAGCCTATGGCTTCTGCTTCCCTCAATGGTTGCACTTTTTGGAATTGGAGGATTCCTCTTAGGTATGAAACTGTTGGAATTATGGATGCTTAGAATTTTAGATTTTCTGTGCTGTCAGGCACTGACCCCCAAGAAAAAAATCTACATTTTACCTGAGGCCATGGTGAAGGCTTCCAAAATTGAATGATAGAACTGGGATTATGGGTGTGTAGTTTGAAAAGAAGCATGTAATATCACATGGTGCAAATCTTAGAGTTTAAGGTTTTAGAATATAGTCATATATATAAAGCAAGATGTAGGTTTTAGGGTGAGAGCTGGTCCTTCTTCTTTACCTTCTTCATCTTCTTCTTCATGGGTTTGGGTGGTATTGTGTAATTGGATAAAAAATCCACATTGCAGGCATATGTGATTGGTTATTTGGTTAAAAGTAAAAATAATGTAGGTGTCATTTCTTAATTGGACAGTTTATCCTTAAAAGACCTTATAGAGAGACATATGTTGCCATTTTTTACCTTTTTTAAGTACTGTAGAACTTACATCTTGTGAGACTGTAACAGAGATAAGAACTAATAAACATCTGAGTCTGAACAAGAAATACCGTCTTGGGATTTTGTCCAGACCTTGGCAGAAAAGAAACAAAGAATTCATTAAGAAACCATTCTTGTAAAACTTGGCAAAAAATTGTCCTTCAACAGAAAGAAGAATCTCTTGCTTAGATTATCACCAACCAATACTACAGGCATTTATAAAAGCAGTCTTTCTGGGAAAAAAACCTAGCTTATAATCTGTCGTTAGCTACAGATTGTCTTCATAGGAGAAAAACGTGGGAGTAGTAGGGATTTTTACTTTCTTTTTTATGCTTCCTTAAGGCTGAAAATTTTCTGAAGGATGATCACCATTCTGCTCCACAGCTAGGAATGTTGATCTAAATTTACCTCACAATGTTTTTGTGATTAGGACTCAGTGAAGATCCATATAACAATACAGCTGAATTTGTCTATTTCACTGATTAAAGAACTTTGTCTAGAAAATAATTTTCCTCTAAATTCATCATATTTATGTGACTAACAAAATAGCTTGATTAACACTGTAATAATGTCTACCAAAAATATATGATTCACTACTTATGTCAAGCTAAGAGAATAATTTCTTAACATTATGTGCTGAAAAAAACACTATCTATCTAGTTAAGTTTTCTAAAAGTTGTTGATATATTTGGGTTTTCCATCTTACTCATTAACTAAACTATGGGGAAAAAAAAAGAAGATACAACCTTTTCATATGTCTCTGATTCAGTTGATACTGTTTTTATACTAATCATCATGAAAATATTTTACATGCATCTAGGCATATAAAAACATAATGTCTTGCATTTTATGTAAATCCCTCAGTATAGTATGATTAATCATTGTCCTATTGAAATGCAATAACAATTTTAAAAGAAGAGTAAACAGTAAGGTTTTAAGTGATCAAAAGAAATCAGAGAAGACCTAGTTTGAACCTAAAAAGGGCTGATTCACTTAGGATTTAGTCAGCTGTGTTAGGCTCCAAAGAAAGCATTTCACTTGATGTCCTTGGTTTTTTTCATAAGTATGGATTTATGGATAAGAACAGACACATGGTTATCTGCTGCAGTTTCCCCCTCACCCCCCTCCCCCCAAAATCCAGAATCTGTGAAAATGATTTTGCACACATCCACTTCCCAGGTCTTTGCCATATATCATGGCAGCCTCCTTTCCCTTCCACGGAGAAGGTCATTCCTTTCCAGAATGACCTGAGCGTGCCTACCTCCACTCGGTTGCTGCACAACAGCACACTATAATGAGGAAAGATCATTCTCTTTCTTCTCTAGGATAGTGACTTTTCTTCTGCCAAGAAAATTGTTGAAAGAACATACAGCAGCAGTCTGTGGAAGTTAGTCTAGGAAACCTTTTAGTGTCTCAAGTTTCACTGGAATACTTTACACACGAGTTCAAAGCACAAGATTAAACTTGTGCTTTCACATTTCCATCATATCCAAGTCCTCCTCAGATTTCAGTGTCCTATTGCTTGAAACCAGCAGTAATATTGCAGGATTTTTTTTGAGGTATCAATTTTATAGAAGACCTAAGCATTTAGATCCTCTGAATAGTTGGGACATGGTAAGTTGAAAGTTTCAAGGTAAGTCTGAAAATACTTCTTCAGGTAATGCATAAATAAAATGAATGGTGGATCAAAACCCAATATACTTGTGCGTAATGATAGATCCAATGCACTTCTACCAGTATGTTGTCTTTAACTGCCTGAGTTAGGCTGCAGAAAACTTAACTGAGGTAAAATGATGAAGTATACTGCAGAATCTTGTTTCTGTTATTGCTGTTTCTTATTTGGCAGAAACTCTAAAACAAAGAGTTATGTCCTCTGAGTCATATAGAAACATACTGTAATTTAATATATACCTCTAGCTCATACTGAAATATCAAAAAAACCCAGAAAATTCAAACTGAACTATGTCAGATTTACAGCAGAACTTAGACAAAACCCTTGGAGCTTTAATGATATCTGCTGAAGCACCTCAAGAATTAACCTAACAATATATAAAAAAAAGGAGTATTTTTCTTCAGCTAACAAAAAACTTATGAAGAGTCTTGCTACAATACTCTCAAGACAGCACTTTTTTAAACTAGTTCAAAAATAAATTACAATAATTAGTTTTCTGTTTAAAAGACTGCTTGTGTGAATGTCAAAATATACACTGCTAATAAACTGAGTTATGGTAAAGGTATGAAAACCATGTTATGTGAACTGCTCTACCAGTTTAAAGATGTTCTAAATGGCTCCACAAAACGCACATAAAATGACAATGAAACCTTGATATGAAATTATGGCCTTTACTAAACTTTCTCTGCTTCACTTCTACTCAGGATTCGTTGGATTTACACAGAGCAAACATCCAAATATGTTAAGTTGATTTTGATTTTGAAGTTTTATTGCTGCCTGAAATTAATTTCTGTAATCAGACGCTTCCCACTTCTCTCGTCACTGCAGTTGAGGTGTGTAGCAACCAGAAGCAGACAAAACCCAATACTAGTAATTCATGTGAAAGCTGGGGACTCTATCTTTGATTTTGCTTTGATTTGAAATAAAACAAAGCCAGATTTTTTTTTTTCAACATTTTCAGTAAATTAGAAGGAATATTTCAACTAGTCATGGAAATTAAAACAGATTTAGCAAATAAGTCAAGTAAGATTTTTTTGCAATCAAAATTTAAAAACAGTAGTAAACTTGAATTTCCCTGAGAGTAGATATGAGGTTATCTGAGATATAGAGCTATGGAGTAATCTTCTGGAATAACAGTCCAGAGAAATAGACCTGTGAAAAAAAGATTATGTCAAGGTTTGTAGCAGCTGCTATATCATTTTGTTAATAAACTCAAATTATTCCCAGCCTCATCAGTCCTACGACAAGAGAGTCTCCAACAGCTGTAGTACATTACTGAAGCCTACCTTCCATTTTGCTAATCCTGGCAATTGCCTAGTGAGTGTAAATAAAATTTGGCCTTGACCTGCATCTCACAGCAACTGAGACACAAATTAATACAAAAGAATACATACACTGAATAAGTACTGGGTCTTGTGACATAAAACCCTTTTTCATGTCAAGAAACTTCAAATGTACCTTACCACAACATGACCTAACACATCCTTTCCAATCAGCTCTACTTGTTATTCATGTGCTTCATTATGAACATTGTGTGAAATAAGCAGGAGAATGGATAAAATGATTTTTCTCAATGTGAAGCTGTTCAATTACTTTGTGAGTTCATTACAGTTGTACACAAGTACCTTACTTAATTGTATAATTACTTCTATAGTGTCATTCTAGGACAAGTTAATGTAGATAATATTGCTCAGTATGAATTTTTATTTTTCACATCTGTGTTTATTATAAAGAACTATCCATAACTTTTCTCGTGTTTATAAATTTCAGAGAAATGGTGTTAGATTTGTATTTGGATTTTTAGGTAGTTTCTCAGAAAGCATATTTTTTCTTTATTTCTTTTTCAGGGGTATAAAGTGAAAAAGAAATTTAATGAATTTTTATATGATGACAGATGACCTGTCACTCATTTTTAATCATTACTATAGCCATTAACAACATAAAGTGACAATTCTGGTTCAGGTTATTATTTCAATTGTATACAATAACTTTTTTTTTTTAATATCAGACATGATCTGAGAGCTAATAACTGCAAGAACAGTGGCTCTGGAACCTCTTAGTCTTCAACACTTTGGCACAATATCATAAATCTTTTTTTTTCATTCTATCTCAAAAGAAATCTATTGAGTGATGTGAGTTGAATGAGATTTCAAGAGGAAAGGTTACAAAAGGTGTCTTGTATGCAGAGGAGGAGTTAGAGTTTGCTGTGATCCTTTCCAGTAAACAGTAGGAATGCCCTGTCATTCCCACTTCATGTCATACTATATAGAGTAGGTAAGGAATGAGGAAAAAAGAAATTGCAGGTCAAGGAACTAATTGAAGCAGAAGTTTGGATTTATTTGGATTTTGGAAACTCTGTTCTTTTCCAACATGGCATGAATTAAATGATTTTATTGCTGCTATTTCATCCTCTTCTTTACCTCTTTTTGTTGATGTCAATGGTCACTGACTTCTTCACATCTTAAAACTAATATAGTATCTCACATTTTGTTTCATAAAAACCTCTAGACCTTTTAAGTACTTTTCTTTTCTGTCCTTTGGGTCCTTCAAATGGTTTAGGTATACATTTATTTGTCTAGGTGTCTGAGCCTAAAAGCTGGATTGGCAGAAACACTGTTCAGCTGATGCCTGGCCTGAGTTACAAGTATCTCAGCACTTAAACACAAATTCCCAAGTATGGCTAGAATTTCTCACCTGAGAGGCCTGACTCCTTTCTAGAACCATAAATGCTGTGTTTTGCATTATCTGCTTTCTTTGAGCAGCTTGGTGGTTGGAATATTTGTGCAAAATAAAAATATTTGGTGGTATAGAGGAACACAGGTTTCCTTAGCTGCTAAAGCATTGCTTTCACTATCAGACTTTGTGGCCATTATAATTTTTCCCCATTTTTGTTTCCCAGTCACTAGGTAAGCCACCTTCAACACAGCTATTGAGACTTGAGCAAGTATTTAGGGTAGTAGGAAGGCTGGCACTTAAAATCACTGTCTCAGAAGGTGAGATGATAGGAGGACACATAGATACCTACATCAAGCTGTAAAATGTAAAGAAAACTCATTATGTTTTAGCAGAAAGGAGAGAATCTCCTGAGTTATTTAAGTAGATTTATTTTTACCTAAATAGAGTGATTGAGGCCACAGAATTGATGATGGATTGTTCCTGCAATTTGAGGCCCTCTTTCTCTGATTTGTGGCTGATTTGTGTCAAGGCCCTGAGAGTGCAAATAGGCATCAGTTGCTGTGTCTCAGAGAGTGCTGGGCTCTGGTCATTGTGTCCCAACAAGAAATCAGTGTCTTATTAACAGAGTTTAAAGGTTCATATCCTACTAATCATGTAGAAGGGTTCATTTCAAATATGCAGGGTTTTAACTCCTGATTATTTCTATCAGTCAGGAGCTCAATGGTAGAGGTATGTACCTCCACCTGAAAATGCAGGTGGACTCCTTTTACTATGTGCACATTTGGGAATCTCATTGCCCTTCAAAAGCCCTCCTTAATGGGATGTTGCATCTCTCTGCCACAGATGGGACATGTCACTGTTTTTTCTTCACCCAATAGATGACAAATTTATGATTGCCAGCAATTTCTATTAACTGGTGGGTATTCTGGGGAGTGGCCTGCATTTTGCAGGAAAGAACTCTTTCATGTCAAGTGAAGTAGTTTATGTCAGTCATTTATGTCAGGCACTGTGCTCTAGAAATGGTACAGTGACAAAGTTCATTGATTTGTCTCAACTCTTTAACACAGAGACTAGCACTTGTGTGACAATGCCTGTGACAGCACACTTATATTCCAAAGAAACTGATAAAGGAGGAAAGACAGACGGCTGATGACATGGACCAAGCATTAATAGCAATAACTTCTGATAGACTGTTCATCTCTTCAGTGCTGTCATTCCTCCCTCTTTATTTGTCTGCCTCTATTTGTCTAAGACTGACACCAGTAGTAAAAGACAGAAGTTCATTGAAGAAATCCTTTGCATTTTGTACTTTCAATGCTGAGAAAGAATTTCCCGGCCCAACCAATTGCATTGACCTTGCTCACTTGAACAGAAAACCATCATGTCAAACAACCATGCTGGCTTTTATTTCCATTGTGATGAGACTCAGTGATGGAATAATATATTCACATGGACCATATATCTTTTTCTAGGTCTTCTGGTTCTTCTAGATTTTTCATAGAATTATAGAATCATTTTTGTTGGAAAAGACCTATAAGATTGTGAACTCCAACCTTTAACCCACCACTGCCCAGTCCACCACTAACCATGTCCCCAAGTGTTGCATCTACATGTCTTTTAAATACCTGCAGGGATGGTGATTCCACAACTTCCCTTGGCAGCCTTTCCAATGTTTGACAACCCTTTCCATGAAGAAATGGTTCCTAATATCCAAACTGAATTTCTCCTGGTTAGACCTGAGACAATCTTGTTCTCTACTTCAAGACCTAGTAAAAGAGACCAACCTGCACCATCTGGTTACAACCTTGTTACAGGTAGTTGTAAAGAGCAAAAAGGTCCCCTGAGACTCCTTTTTTTCCATGCTAATCAACCCCTCAGGTTTCCTCAAGTGCTCCTCACCAGACTTGGGCTCTAGACCCTTCACCAACTTTGTTGCCTTCTCACTTCGGCACCTCCATGTCTTTCTTGTAGCGAGGGACTCAAAACTGAATCACAGAATCCTCAAGGTTGGAAGAGACTTTCAAGGTCATTCAGTCCAACCATCCAGCACTACCACTGCTACCCCTACTAAACCACATCACCCAGCACCAGAAACAGATGCCTCTAAAATATCTTCAGTGATGGTGATCTCACCACAGACTTGGATAACTTTTATCAATGCCTGACCACCCCAATGGTGAAATTTTTTTCCTAATATCTTTTATGGATCTCCTCTGCCTCAGCTTAAGGCCATTTCCTCTTGCTGCAGGCATGGTAGAAGATACTGCCCCCACCTCACGACAAGTCTTTAGGTGCAGTCTCACCAGTGCTCTGGTCCTGCTGGCCACATCATTGCTGATACGGGCCGAGGTTGTCATTGGCCTTTTTGGCCACCTGGGTGTATGCTGGCTCATGTTCAGCTGCTGTTGAGCAGCATCCTAAGCCTTGCAGCTGCTCTTCCTTCAGCCTGTAGCATTGCATGGGGTTAGTGTGACAAAAGTGAAGGACCTGGCAATTGTCTAGTTGGGCTTCATGCAACTAGACCCAGCTCATCCAGCCAGCCTATCCAGATCAGTCTGTAGAGCCTGCCTGCCCTCCAGCAGATGGGAGGTACTCATGCTCAACCTGCTCAACCTGGTGCCATTTGCAAACTAAGGATGCACTCAATCCCTTGCCCAGAAGCACATCCTTGTAAGTGTACTCATATCATACATCTCAGTACACTAAAAGGGAAGGAGTAATTATGCTCTACATGCACAGAGCACTTCAAGGGCAGAATTGCTTTGTCCCTTTCCACAAACAGACTGCCAATTTGTAGATTAATCAGTCTGTACATCTCCTTTCTGTCCAATGTTAAACCTGGGTGGTACATGAGACATGGTAGGATGTTGACTGAGATAGAAGAAAATTATTGTACTGGTTTGGGCTTAGACATAGTTAATTTTCTTCACAGAAGCTAGTATGAGCAATGTTTTGGATTTGTGCTGGAAACAGTGTCAATAAGTCAGGGCTGTTTAAGTCACAATCAGCAGTGGTTACACAACACCAAGGCCTTTTTATCTTCTCACATCATCCCACCAGAAAAGAGGCTAAGGGTGCAAAAAGGGTTGGGAGGGGATATAGCCAGAACAGATGACCCCTGCTGAACAAAGGAACATTCCATACCATATGGCATGAATGTGAGTGTAAATTTTGCAGGTCTGTTTGTATATATCAGTGCGCAAGGCTGCCTGTAGGGCATTTACCCCAAATAGATCATGTTAAAGTCAATGAAATCATCATCCATCATGCTCAGCATATAAATCTGGGGGAAGAAAAAGGAAGGGGGGATGTTCAGGGTGATGGTGTTTGTCATCCAAGACATCATTATGTGCAATGAAGCCTTGTTTTCCTGGGGATGGCTGAAAAACTGTCTGCATATGGGAAGGTGTGAATGAACTCTTTGTTCTGCTTTGCACCTGTGCATAGCTTTTGCTTTCCATATTAAACTGTCGTTGTCTCAACCCACAAGTTTTCTCACTTTTACCATTCCAATTCTCTGCCCACCCTGTTGGGGGGGGGGGGGGTGAAAGTTCTATAGCAGCCAATGTTTCAATTAGCACTTTATATTTTAACTGGTTTGTCAATTTACCTTATTGTATTTTTCATTTGTAGTCACTGTTCAATTGATTTCCATCTTCATTTTTTTTACTTTAAAAAATCAACATTCATACAGTATGTTGATATGGTTTCTTCTCCTTGCATCCAGCCCAAAGGCACTGAGAGTAAGGCAACTTTTTGAATGTTTCTTACATCAGAAACTTAAGGATTGTTTCAGCAACTGATTATATGGGAAATTCCGTTTGTTGCAAAAATCTCTTTTAAGGGAAACATCTTGTGGCTTTGTATAAAACATATATATAAGCATAAATTCCAGATTAACCCATACTAATTCATAGTCTACCATTATGATAAGTAGTAGTGGGTTTGTAATTATTAAATATAATGTAAGTTACTAGTAAAGCCAATTGATTTACTTTGTATCCACAATTATTGCAATAATTGGATATTAGAATCTAAAAATTACTAATCTATATGCTTGCTATATCCAGAAAAAAAAATGTTAAGACAGCACATTTTACAGATGCTTTGTTAGAAATCTGTGTTAGTATTTTTCTGATTCCTCTGTGTAATAGGGGATATGCATATCCACAAATTTTTAAAAGTGCCACTATCATTATTAGGCAATATCAGCAGGGCTCACAGAAGCTGGAGTAAATAAATCTACTAGCTTAGGATGGGTTATGACATTATGCAAGAATATCTGATTTTGTCTCTTTGCTGGATCATGTGGCTAAATCTCTGACAACCCTAGAGGTCATCTTGTTTTCTAGCTTCTTATAGCGATGTGTAGTCACACATCAGCATCACCATTCCAAGGCCATGAGAGCATCTGCCTTTTCTTAAAGGTCCTGTGGTGCATTAGTCTGGTCACCCTCTTCCTCTCTTTGGATCTCTTAGGTACAGGGATCAGGATCCTGCAGCCAAGTTAAAGGGCTTTTGGCCGTGTGATCAACAATCAGCACAGTTCTTTTAGATTGAGTTTTTTGGGTCATCCTAAAGGACTTTAAGGACAGGTTTTCCAGGGATGATGCATCTTCTTTCTGGACTCAAAAAGAAGCTGAATGCAATTGCATTAATAGGATATTTCAAAACCCTGTCAGGATCTCTAGTCTGCCTCGTGTATGAAAAAAGCTGAATGCTGTCATAGCTTAATAGATACAGATTAGTTGGTCCCATCCAGCACTCTCTTGTCTACCAGTGGAACCTCTCTGGAGCCAAGAAATTTGACAATACATGGCACAGATGTGTGGGTGCAGATCAGCATCCACTGGTTATACTGATTACTTTATGCCAGGCCGTTCCCTCTGGTGCTGCTTCTTCTGATGATGACAGCTACAGGAATAGATACAGTGGAACAGATATGTATTATTTTCCTTGGGCAACTCTCCTGTGACAGCAGTTTTTGGTATTCAACAAACTTTCCCTGGATACCTCGCGTCCTTGTTTCTTTCTGGTTTTTGAAGGGGGAGTTTCTTCTAGTCAGTACCATCACTTGGACAATTAAGGGACAGCTAGGTCCTTTGGTTTTTCACTCAACAGGCTGCTTCAACAGTCACTTCCCATTTATTCCTAAAGCAGTATCAGGCTTTCATCCTGGCCTTTTGCTAGATTAAGAGATTAATTAAGTTTTCTGTTTATTTCTCTATGTCTCATTCTTTTAGGTGTGATGCAGCACTTCTCACTCAAAGTCAAAAAGATAATTTTGGTTTATTTCTTCAGGTGCAGGCATGTTAAGATAGCTCTTTGGCCATGTGTTTCCCACTTAAGGAAGAGTGGAAGCTCAGTTCTCTGCCTTTGGTGATCTCCAAGACAATACTCAGCTGTATCCACATTATCTGTGAAATTGTAAAAGCTCCACAGAGTTCCAATGGAAAGTCAGGGAGCATCCTGCTGGAGCTTTTTTGTTTACCATGCCCAGCATCTGGGTCCTGAAAATGCTTGTGGACTGTTTACCTGTTTTCCCACCAGCATTTCAGTAGGCTCAATTCCACTTAAAAACTATATGGCTATAATCATGGTCCATGAAAACAAGAATTCAAGATCCTCAGCTAGACCCTTTCTGGTAAGGTAAATGCAAAGAATACAGGAATTCAGACAATAAATAAATGCTTTCTCAGAGACAGTGAATCCACACCAAATTAGTCTTCCAGCCCAGTCTTTCTTATCTTCTGTGGTTCTTTACGCATTTGATTTTTGCTTTAGAAGTATACAGAAAGGACAGTCCATGTAAGCCATATACACACACACTGAGCAGTAGAACACAGTACACTTGGCTGTTTTATCTACAGCAAAATTTCCCTTCTCTCAATCATCAAATCACAGCTAGAACTACTGTAGAAACATGTAATCTGTCTGTAGAATCTAACACTACCTATTTGTAAGTAAAGTTTCATTCCAGATTTTTTGCATCTTGGAAATGATACTCTGCTATTAATCTTGGATTTCTCAAAGGCTCGGGCTTGCTTGCCATGCATGGTTTGGATACACTCTCAGGGGTCTGCTTCTCCTGAGCTTGTATATGTACATGCTCTGCTGAGAAGCATGATAAAGAAACTAAACTCTTTTTGACATGAATCTGTGCTAGTGCTCCATAGGAGCTACAAAATATAATGAAAGCATGTATTATACCATTATATTTAAACATTAACACAACAGTCCCACACTGGGGTGCTGGTCACAAGACAGATGTATTGCTTAAAGGATGTCATAGATATCACTATTAAAATACTCTATTTGACATTACTCATTAAACTGTGTTTGAGTAAGGTGCTTTTTAGCAATATAGCTGCACTCAAGATAAATTAATAATCCTGTCTCTAATTCTGCTGAAACTTTTTGTTTCTAAGCATCTATATTGCTGCCTTGCCTAGACGTACTGCTTAAGTAATGTCATAGTCTGAAAATTAAAATCTTGGTCCTAAGATCATTCTCAACCAATGGACCCCCTAGATTTCCCTTTTGATTTAATAGCAAACCAGGGAAATATATTTATTTGGGTGTCTTTGTTTTTATGAATCTGAATTACTAGTATTATTCTGGTAGAATTTAATAAACCGATATAGCAGTCCCATAATTACCAGCTACTCTTATAAAGTAATGAATTTTGTCACCCTTGCCGATAATTTACTGGTGTGACATGGGAAGTCTGCATGTGATGGGTTAAGATATTACTGCTGTTAGCTGCTTGACTTGGCTCTCTGTTAGAGTTGCCAAGTCATAACTGAGAATTGAACCATGGCCTCTGCAGCTCCCAGCCTGTTGTCTTGATGTAGCAGAACCAGAGGCACTGATGACATAGGACAGTCTGGAGCCAGTGCACGAGTTCCTATCTGTTGACTGTGGGAAATTGCAATTGCTATGACAGCAGCCAAAAGAAAAGTTGGTGCTTGCAGTTCCTGGAACCGTCTCTGCTAGTTTTGCCATTGAATATTAGATTAATTGTATGTAAAATGCTAAAAAGAAGCTTCTTGTTTACTGCAGTCTGCACTATATCAGGTGTTGTACAGAAAATCCTGCTACAATGAATTAAGGCTTTCATCTGTTTCTTTTAGAAAATTTAAAAAAAAAAAAATCCAAACCCAAGCAACTATATCATGAATTGCTTCCATAACACATTACATCAAAAAAGGAGGTAATCACAGTAATGCTGATTTCTGCCATCCCACCACCCACAGGTTTCCATTACATGTGTTTATACTATAAAGCTGCCATTCACTTCTCTAAAATAGAGATGTCTCAGTTTTACCCTCCATCAGGACCTAAGTATTCCACCTCCAGGGTTCCAAGGTATAGAATCTCCCACTCTTTTGAAACTGGTGTCTTATCAGTCAAGAGAAGAGCTTGAGAGGTGTCACCTCTTATTTAGCCAAGAGATGATCAGCTAAATATGCCTGTTCATGTATGCCTTCTGTGTCCAAAGCACAGTGAACCCACAACATTTCTAGCTCAAGGCACTACAGTACTATAAATAAATTTCAAAATTCAATTTGTAACTTTTCTTCAAGCTAACCCACTTTGAATATTTTAATATCAGGCTAGACAGAGATAGAGAGAAAATAGATTTGAGATTTCAGCTGCAAAATAGGTGATTTTTTAGATCTTTAAAGACAAAAGAGGTGCTGGAAGGGAGGACTTTGAAAAGAGAATACATACTGAGACTCTAGTGCCTTCTAAACATAGTTTGAAGTACCAGACTCTGAAAGCAGAAAAAATCCCCAAAGAATATGTGTGTTGAAATAAGCAAAATCTAGGATACCTTCTCTTAAAATTTGCTACTTCTTGTAGCTGTGAATATGTGACATTTTCCAAGGAGTCATTATTCTTTGTATTTCTACATTTGCTTTTCATGGATAAGAGAGAAATGTGCATAGTTGATCTCTTCTTTCTATATATACCACATCATTTCTCTCATTTTCAATTCATGTCACCAAAATTTTCTTCTTGTTAACACCTTTTTCCATTTGAAATTTATGCACAGCTTGGTAGAACTTTTTGCTGCATAAATTTACTTTTGTACTAAGGTATACAGATCATTTATGATCTACACTGAACAATACTTCATATGGATTTTTTAGCCATCCATTTTCTGACTTTTTTTACTTTTTCACAGGTCCTGTGTCTCTCTTCTGTTAAATACTGTGCTGCATTTGACCCCGTTGCTAAGCTTTTCTCTTTCCTTGTGACATCAGCCAGGATCTCAGCCTTTGCTGTATATGAACTATATCACCAAACCTGAGAACCATGCTGAGAATTTGATGGAGTTGAAAAAGTAAAGGTATGAGCTATACATCTGAAGCATATTTGACCCAGTGGAAACCACAGCAATAATCACTTTTAGGTGCACTGTCCCCGTGCCTCTGGGCAGCTGGGGATGTTCTGTTCTGCTCTGTTGCTGGAACTCCTGGAGCTGTTCATAGCCAAGTCCTTCACTTTCTATCACCTTCAACTTTATCATCTCCATTGTCCTCAGCCTCACTTCCCATGGAAAAAAAAAAAAAAAAAAAAAAAAAGTATATGAAAGCTATCTCTGAAATGTAACTGGAATAAGGGATGCAGGTGGTGGCAATGGGGGGAGCTGATTCTGTGACTTTTTTCTTGTTACTTTTATTTTTTATTAGGAAGATCTTGAAACTAATTTCAGAAATATTGCATGGGCATATTTGCTACACAAAACCAGGTTAGATAATTAAAATGTACTGTTAGCTAGATCTGGATAGGATAAATACTTGATTGAACTTTCATACCATAAGGGTGGTCATGCTGGCTGACAGAGAATTTCTCCTGAGGTCATAGACATAGTTTAAGTTAGATGGAGCTGTTGCAATATCTGAAAATGTCGAGTTCTTAAATTTCCATTAATATTTATGTGTCTAATAGGAAGAAAGATCAATAGCTTTTTCTCAGGAGGCAACCACTAGAGAACTAAAATTAATTACTGAAAATAAAATAATTACAGACAATCTTATTTGTGTTCTGGACAGCTAATTAGAAAGATCAAGATATAAGTCAACAATGTTTTCTTGTTTCTGCACTGACTTTAAAGTCTGACTGCAGCTCTCAGATACATGGGATATATTTTAACTACTACTACCTATATCCTGTTCTACATTATATCATTACTTTTTATAACTTTAGCTATTTCATTTCCCTTCCTCTCTCTCTCTCTCTCCTTTCTCCTCTCTTCTTCAGTTCCTCACTTTTCTCCACTCTCTCTCCCACTTTCCCTGCCCTCATTCATTCCTTCCCTTTTAATTTTTAATATATTTTCCCATAGATAATTAATTTATACCCATTCTATGTACTCTGTTTGCTTGGCCAATAAATGGTCTTCCTTTACTTCTGTTTGTGGAAATGGAGGAAAAGAAGAAATGAGTGCTTTTCCCTGCACCTTCTTTGTTCGTGAATATTGAACTTGCAAGGGCTTTTGATTGCTTTTGCCATTGGCATTAATCACATTTGCAAATAAAAGCTCCCCGAAAAACAACTTACTAGTGTTAAGTAGGCTGTACATTGACCTCCTCTATCTTTAGATCCACATACGTCAATAACTAATCACAAAGAAAACCCAAATGGAAGCATTTTCCTTTCAGGAAAGAGAGGAGATAACGATTTGCCTGTAAAATTTATATATCAGACCTAACCATCTCAGTAAATTTATCTTTCCTTCAGCAGAATTGTCAATTTTAGTCAAATAATTTGAGACATCTCTGATAGATATTCTACCTCCTTTTTTAGCTACAAAGCGAATTAAGTGCTTCTCATAACACCGGTGAAGGAAAGATAAAGGTGAAATGGACAGAGACTTCTGTCATGATATTTAAATCTGAAAATCATAATTGCTTGGGGCTTTCTTTTTAACATAAATCAGGAGTTCTTGCAGAAGATTGTTTGAGGAAAAATTCTTGACCTAGTAATGGAAGGAAATTTAAAATCTAGTTTATAGTAGGAGGCACTTATTTCTGCTAGTCCTGATAGCCTCGAAAATTTCAACCTGGTACTTGATATTGATTGAAACTTACATAATATTGTAAACTATACATGAACAATCATCATGACAAGGAGCAGGAAATTAAACTGGTATATTTAGGACTTATAGAGATTTTAACACCTTAGCCTCAATTGATTTGATGGACACTGAAGGGAACAGTGTCCTCTTTAGCTGTGTCTGTTCTGAAAGGAAATACCAACATGTCTAGTGTACTAGTTGTGTGATTCCTGCTGTTTCTTAGCCTTTGCCAACACACTCCTGAATATATAAGGTAAAAAGACATGAATTACTGAAGAGCAGGAAGGAATGAATAGAACAATGACAGCAGAATTGCTGGGTTATAAACATAGCTTTGCCGCTTATTTTTTATTGACTTGTTTTAGAAGACACTAGAAAGCTACTACCCCAAGTTTATTTGTCTATAAAATAAGACAAATGATTCTTTAAATCATTCCCATAAGCTTCCATGTTATTTTCAAATTGTTTTCCCTATTGATTATCTTACATGAAATCACCACAGTGACAATTTGTTTTTAAGAACCTGTCGAATATGTAGTTGGTTTTCACCCTGTTGTGTGTGTATTTTTAGTCAAACTTAATTTCTTTGTGAGATGTGATGTTAAAATAATAACTGCTAAAGTCTACATAGGGGAAAACAGTAGGAGTTTACAAGCTGGCAAATGATTTCTACAAATTTAAGCATTTGTTCTAATTGACTACCAAATGTTCTTCTGGTTACTTAATATATTTTATCTAGTTAAAAATTGGCATCATGGTATTCTGCAATTTATTGTAACATAAATAAAATTATTTAATACAAACTTTTTCCTATTACAGAGACAGGCAACATTTCATACAATAGCAAATACAATGTGGCTTTAGCAATCAAATAATAAGAATCAAAGAAGCTAAGGCCAAAAAATAAAATCAGTATTTTCTAAACTTGTGAAAGCAGATTTCACAACTACCATTCCAAATATAAAAGATGGCTCACCATGAGCTTGTATAGTGACAATTTTAAGCTTCACAGTTTGGAAAGACTTTGGTTTTAGAGGTCTTAACTCAAAGTCAAACACAAGCTTTTTCTGGATTACTGTAGCTCAAACATTGTTTCTAAAATTTGAAAGGCTTGAAGGAATTGTAAAATCAAAGTATCTCCTTAATCTTTGCAAGTTTATATAAAATTTTCACAAGTATTTTCCCTAGTGTTGAATGAATTTCAGTGTAATATTATCATACAGATAAAAGCTTTATGTGACAGAATACATTAATGTTAATGCCCATGAAAAGCTCTCAAAACCCTTTTTGCCCACTCTGGTCATGCTGCTCCTGGTCATTCTCACTGCTCCAGGGCTGTTCCTATTCGGGGGGGGGGGGAAGGGGTGGGGGTTGGCCACCATTATTCCTTATCCAGCCCATGCTTCATCAGCCTCATGCTGCCAGCTCCTGGCAGGTCTCAGAACTTCCCCCACCCTGTACACTGCAGTCCTCCACAGGTGGAATGATCCTGCACCAATATATCCCCTGGCAAGGGATGTATGTTCAACTGGGTCCTTTTTAGATTGGACATTAGGAACAATTTCTTCACAGAAAGGATGACTGGGCTTTGGGAGGGGCTGCCCAGGGAGGTGATGGAGTCACTGTCACTGGGAGTTTTTAAGAAAAAGCTAAATGTGGCACTCAGTGCCATGGTCTAATTGACAAGGGCAGTGTTTGGTCATATGTTGTACTCAACCACATTAAAGACCTTTTCCAATCTACTTGATTCTGTGATTCTGTGATTCTTTACTTTACATTCCCTGTGATAATTGTCCTGTTTCAGTTGTGCTGTTATGAATCATAAAGAATGCCTTTTAGCTGCATAGTAGTGCATGCTGTCTGTATTTAATAAAGATAAGACCTTTTCAAGAAGTTAGGCATCTGATGCTAGGTTTTGTACAGCCACATCACCTGCTGATTTAAACTACAAGTAAAGAAATGCCTATTCTATAACTGTTGAACCAAATGACTTCTACATTTACATGATAATAATTTTTAAAGTTAAGATGATTTTGTGCTCTCCCATTTGTCTCTAAACAATTGTTTTTAAAGAAAAAGAGGAATATTTCTTGAATCATGAATAAAAGCCAATAAGTATCCCAGTCTGTGCACAAAAATACATTTAGAAGACAGAAAATTACTTTATCTTCTCAAAATAAGAGAAACGGTTTAAATGTTGCAAAGACAAAGAAAAAATCACATTTTAAAATTTTTTTTCTAAAAAAATTCTTACGAGAAAACCCTGACATTATGAAGCATTGATTTCTGTTTGAGGAACTCCATTTTTGCTTCCACTTTTTTGAGAGACAGGGAAGAAATACATCTTCATTCATATTCATCAGGAAACATCATTATACATTTTTTATATTCACTATTGTTTAAAATGGCAGCGTAACTGCACTTAAAGTAAATTCAGATTTATCCCCTAAGAATTCTGTATTAAAAATCCTTTTTAAGGTCCCAGTAATGCAAAATTGCTACTTTGGTAGTTTTATATAGATGTAGTTATAAGTAGCATTATCATAGGAAGTATGATGAAGGTTTATGTCAGAAATACCTAGTTTTATTAAGTGATGATATATAGCATAGAAAACATCTTTCTAATATAGCTTTGGCTTTAAATGATTAAATACTCTTTTAAAAAATAAAAGGTTTAAAATTAATGCTTTCCTGCATGTACACTAGGTTTGCAATGAAGACTTCCATGGAATTTGAAGCAGGTAACTAAGTTTCCTTGACATATTTATACTCAAAGACTAGCTAACAATCATTTTTGCATTATTTTTTTTAACCCCAGGAGCAACTTAGAGACAGTTTAGATCTATTATAGTTCTTATAACTAAGAGATTGGCTTCTAAGCACACATCAGAGCGCATCCCACCTCTACAGGCTGTTGGTAGGGTTTCTGCTTTCCTGGAACTTCTTTTCAGTCCCAAAACATCATGACCAAATCAACTACCACTGACAAGATACTTTTGTGCATTTTAATAGCATTAAACTGACTTTGTGGTGATCTATTTGCAATAGTACCAGTGGGCCTGAGATTGCAAAAAGTATATTTTTAAGTTTTGGTATGAAAAAAACTCTCCATTCAATCACTGGTATGCTACAGGCAGATAAATATCACCCCATAATGTCTATGAAAGTTGGAAATGCATTTTTATATCCCGAATATAGATTCTGAGTATCAAAAGCAGAGTGACAATAATATTGTTTCTTAAAATCTTCTTGAAGTTATTAATTATCTTTATGGTTTTTTTTCTCTTGGTAAAATAGATTGTAGCTTGATTATCTGAGAATATTTACAGATATATCCTTATCATCATTACTGAAATTTTTAAGCATAAGCATCTTCTCCAAAAGGTTAATTATATTCTGAGAGTTTTTTAATATTTCTGCCACTTTTGTTGTTTTTGAACAGAATGATACTTGAAATAGTCTTCCTAAAACTGTGGAATTGTCACATAAAAAAAGAACTTCATTATTTTGAATGAAATCTGAGTTATGATGCAACCCATCATGCAGATATTATTTACACACTTCCAAATTTGGAGAAGAAATGCACACCTTTTCTTGATGGAGCACAAATCTACTTTTATTTACATTTATTAAGCACAGCTTTTTCTGCAGCAATATACATGTAAAGTTTGTCTTAAACTTGATAATTGCAAACCTTACTGATTTTCTGTCAGCACAACAGTATGTTTACTTCACTATCAGTATATGGATTTGAAACATACTCAGATAAAAGAAAATCCTCCCAGAAATATTTCTTTTCTTTCTTTCTTGTAGAAGAGGAAGCTGAAAAACAAAGTTTAAGTGACAAGGATGAGAGTAGGAAGAACAAGGGAAACCTATGTGCTCTAGGGGAGAAGTAGAAAGTACAGGTTCAAACCACTTTTTTTCTTTTCTGATTTGGTCCCTGATGTGACTCAGAAGAAACCAGAGTTCTTACTTAAGAAGTTGAACCAGAGTTAAACTTTTAGAATTCTTCTTTAAATTTTGGTGTCCATATTGAGACAGTAAGGTCACCCATAGTTTTTGAAAATAAGGCCTTATGTGTTCCAGAAGCAGTGCTGACCTGAATCATCCTTTGAATATATTCTGGTTATTTTGATGCATTAGGCTTAGTGCAATTTGCTTTACTAAAAAATAACTTGAATTTATGCTTCCCTTTATTGATAAATAATCACTGAAATTCAAACAAAAATTTGTGGTAATGCTTCAAATAAAGTCAAGAAAAAGACAAGGAAAACATGTTTCTGTATGATGAGAAATGTATATCAGATCAGAAGAAAAGAATGTGAGCATAAATTTTGTAGGTCTGATTGTATGTATCAGTGCACAAGACCGCCTGGAGGGCATTTACCCCAAATAGATCATGTTAAAGTCAATGAAATCATCATCCAACTTGGAAATTACAAAGAAACTTTTTAATAAAAAAAAAATACCTGGATTCAAAAGTATAAAAATTTGTATCAGGAAATAGAGTCTTCAGAGTGGAAACAGCACTGGTCAATACTTGGCAGGACATTGCCAGAAGACTCCACATTACTCTGCCTTATCCAGAGAGAGACAAGTCACCATTGGATGCCACAAACTCCCACAGACTGCACTCTGCCACTTACTTTTCTCATTCCCTCATTCATCTCTGCTGTTTCCTGGCCACTGCCACCAAGGATGTCATCAACTATCACATCCCCAAGTAGTTCTTCTTTTCTAGGTATGGAGTTAGTCCTGGCATTCTCAGTAATCTTGATTGTTAGCATTCCACCATGCATTCCCTTTAGAGGGTGTTGGAAGGATTAAAACACCTCATAAGAGTTATAGGTGATTCTTGAAGCACCAATGAAGACAAGGAAAAACAAGCAAATATATAGCTGGCTTCTCTTAAAGATGTAAGGACTAAAATTCCTTTGAATCAATTTCCTGATCTGAACAGTTACCTATTTTCTGCTCCATCAAATCTCTAGTACTTGGAACAGAGATTTGGACATTGGCTTTGAAGAATATTGAGGCAAAATGTCTTAATCTTCCCTTCTTTTTTAAGCTTTCTTCTGAAATTCTGTAGCAAAAGTCAAGGCACTCTCATAGACAGCCCAACTAAGATATGTTACACTTTCATCCAAGGCTATGATGGGCCCCAAGAGGTCATACAGGCAGAGCATGCGGGCAGGATATTAAAACTGTCAACAGGTTATCTGGGCATCTCCAGGCATAGAAAACTGTCCTGAACTGAAACAGCAGTTCTGTGACTATGAGCATAATACGAGAAAAGAATAAACTGAAGTTTAGCAGAAAAACTTTAGTACAGTGTGGGAGATGGCTCTAAAGACAGAATAGGAACAGAAGGGACAAGAAAGAATAAGTCTGAGAAGCAGTATAGTTTTTTTGCTGTTGTAGTTTACTTGTATCATATCTCTTGTCTCATGCCCTTTTGTTACCATTCTGTTTCCCATATCCAGTGCTTGGAAACCGTTCTCAACCGTCACCCCTGAGTGACTATCTTTATGGAAGTTTTGTTGGCTGACTTTTCACATGGAGTGACTCCTTCCTGTGCTGTATAGTGCAGTGTGATGACTCTTGAAAAATGAGAAAAATTTAATGATTCTACTTGGGAAGTAGTGAAAAGCTTAGTTCCTAGAGAAAATGAAACTATGGCAGGTAGAGACTGATTAAAAATGAAAAACAAGATTGTGAGAGGACTTGAACTGTAGTGGGACCAGAATGTGGGCATTTGTAGACAAAAGAATTACCAAACTTTTCCAAATGTTCTCCTAATATTCTCACAGCCCACTCTTGCCAACTATCTTCTTTCTCAGTAGCACAGCAATAAGACAGCTGAAAATGTAAGAGTTAAATTCAGGCAGTCTTACTTTCAAGACCTTTTCTATTTTCTTCTACTCTTGACAGAAGAGGAGTCTCCTGCTCCTGCTGGTTCAGATTCTCTGGAGTAATAGTTGCCGTTTAATATTAAGTACTAAACCAGAAAAACAGGGGTCTCCAATCACTGTAGCATGCATTTTCTTCAGTAAAAAGAAGTTTCCAGCTTGTATCATGCCTTTTCTACCTTCCAAACTACATTAATTTCTCACTTTCTAGAAACTGCATTGTTTTGACCTCCCACAGCTGCAGAAGACAGCTCAGTCAGTTGATGTCTCCTGAAGGAAAAAGGTCTCACTGTAGAGTTCTGCCCTTTCTAAATCTATATTGAAGATGGACTGTACCTGCCATGCTTATTGTTAATACTTTTGGAGTAGGAATTGGGACATTTTGAGAAGGAAGCATATATTATTTAAGCAGTTAGGTGGCTTTTTTGCAAAACTGGCTTGCACTGGCAACTGCTTTGAACACAAAGACTCTTCTTGTGATTCTACCTCGTGAGAGAAAAAATAAACTTTTCAGAAAGGAAAAGAAAATTGTACAGAGGATGTAAAATGCAGAAAACTAGAATGTCAAGTAATTGAGAAATAAAGGAGTAAAGAAGGACAGTGGCTGCCCTTTCAAGGAATGCCTGTGACCAAATGAAGTAGACACCACAATTTGTGTTTAGACCATTGTTTGCCCTGTGGGGAAAATGGCCCTTCAGTTTGTTGTAGGACTGAACCCCTGAGGCACTTCTACAGTCAGACTTCAGAAGGACTCAGCTGATATCCACATGTGAGGGAAGGGGGAAAGGCACCTTCAGTTACTCACCTCTGTCACTTCTGACTTTGACTGCAAAGGCGGTACCTCTGAAGTATTTCTGAATTATTTTTGTTTTCTGCAGTACACCACCTTTGAGCATAGCCTTGAGGCATCTGTGAAGGTGTTGCTCTGGTTTATCAGCAGAGGGAGGAAGCCAGGGCTAGAAAATAAATGCCTTGCCACATCTATTTATGTGTATGCAGTTAGCAAAAAGAGAGATGCTTAACTAGTGTTTCACAAAGAGCTTGTAATAGATCAACTCATACTGGCTGGAAATATTTCTTAGAAATGACAAATTATTTTTATTATCTAGAGAAAGATTAAGAGAAAGGACATTGAGCAATATTCCTCAAACGCATCTTTGTTAGTGACTCCTTGACTCAGTCTAACCAATTGAGAGCTGGAATAACTGCTAGCACAGTTATTATTTAAGACTTAGGTATTGTCATGGTATTATGAAACGCTGAATTTTTTAAATTTCAAGCTTTAAAAATTGCATGTTTTAAAGAGCTTTTTAAGAAGGAAAATATAAATATAGAGATCTAATGGAAAAATTTATACAGATATTTGTGTTTTAATGCCATATCCCACAATGACTATAAAGCATTCTTTTTCGTCTTCACCTCAAAACTGCAATGAAAGACATGTTGCTTAAACCAACATGAAAACTTTTTGCCCTTGGAGATGCATATTGATGAATATAACAGCTCTATTTCTTCAAAAGATAAGAAACATGGTATTGTGCTGCATTTTAATGGTCTGAAATATGAGGTGTTCACCCTGGAATTGATTATTGTGGATTGGATTTAGATATCCTGGAGAGGTGATTTGAAAATTTGATTAATTAAATGAACCCTTAGTTTGTCACCAGAGAGTGGGGTTTTTTTATTAAATTGGTTTTCTCCTGCCTTCTTTAGAATTTTATTTCCACACTGTTCCTACTCATTAAGGAAAGTATGATATAAAAAAAGAAGGAGATCCAACCAGTTGCAAAGCAAGGGCAGCAGCAACAAAATTCCCCTCCTATGTTTTATTGCCAAGCATGATATGATATGATATGATATGATATGGTATGACATGGTATGGTATGGTATGGTATGGTATGATGATATGGCGTGGAATATGGTGGGTTGGTGCCAGCTGTTCCAGCTATGTCCCCTCCCAGTTCCTTGTGCAGCCCCAGACCCCTTGTTGGTGAGTGGAGTGAGGAGCAGAAAAGGCCTTTTCTCTGCATAAGTGCTTCTCAATGACTAAAACATCCCTGTGATTTCAATGCTGTTTTCACCGCAAATCCAAAAAAATTCCCTATACAAGCTACTATGAAGAAAACTACCTCTAGCACAGCTAAACCAAAACAAAAAGATTTATTTCCTAAGTTCCTGCCTTATAGGAAAGAAAGAAATATTTTCTTTCAAAAGACAGAAAATAAGTAAACAGGAAAGAAATAACTGAATAAAAAAAATAAATGCAAGGAATTTATATTCTATCTTCCCCTTTAATTATTGCTATCATACACATTTGCACAAGAACTCAAGCTCTCTCTCTCTCTTTGCTGATAATACAGGCCATGAAAAGATTATATGTCTCCAACTAAATTTCCAGCACAAGAATGTAAGGACACAGCAATAACTAAGAGCAAAGTAGTTGACATGGCAACAGCAAATAGCCAGAAGATCTTGTGCAGCCTCTCAAGATGGAAAAGTTTGATTTTCCTCACTAAGGGAAGAAGGAAGAAATGTCTCTAACATTAGATATTTTGTTACAATCTAATACAAAATATTGAATTGCCTCATGGCCTGTTTCAGAATTAGCAGGGAATTATAATAAAGAGTAGTGTTCACATTATAAATGAGAAATTATTTACTTAGTGGGCTGTGTTCATTACCATGGTTTGCTGTTGACTTAGGTATTTGAGATATTGTATTTGCCTTAATCTCTAAGGATATATGGATAGGCAATGACAGATGAAGGTATTAGTCTTCTGTGCAGCCTCAAAACAACACTTACTGGACCATTCTGTATTGTGCACATTTCTCACAGTAATGCATTAAGGATTTAAAAATATCATGAAAATATGAAAAAATGCTGTTTAATTCCTTTCCTGTTTGTGTGTAAAATTTGAAAGTCTACTCCTGAATAATGTGTATCAATTCTACTGTAATAAAACAAACTTCCTTTGACATAAATAAAAGAGTAATCTTGGTAATCTTAGAATGATTTCAGTTGTCATCTTTTGTCATGATTGAAAATGTTTACTGATAAAATGTCCCCCCTTTTATTTAATTAATCTGCAAATTAAGATACAACAAAAATAATATTTTAATATCCCAAGGAAAATCATCACCTGCTCCAGGTTCTGATGCTCACAGTTTGTAGTACTTTGCTTTCAGCTTGATCCAAGTCCCACTGAAAGTAGTGGGATAGAGTGGATTAAGTATTTGCTAAATAGTTCTATTGATTTCTGAAATGTTGAAGTTCATCATAAGTGAAAATAGTATCTTGGAGAGCCTTCTGAATTTAAGTAACATCGTGGTGGGTAAAAAGCCTGCAAGCAACATACAAGTCTTCCTGTTTTTGCAGTACCATTGTATTTTAGTTATATTTTTTAATTGTAAAAAGAAACTACGTCCTTGCCTGTTGTTGTTCTACCTTTTTCTACTCAGGGAAATAATTGTTAGTTATTATAGCCCAGTTTCCTCTTTCTTTTAACCCGGTGCTGTTGGGGTTTACTCCCCTCATTTTTTTGAAGTAGGTTTGTCATTATTGCTAATTGCATTATGAAACTTGCTTTGAAAAAACTAACACACACTCCAGAACAGACTGGAATATCATGTGTTATGCAAAAATATGGCAGATAACAGTTTTGCATTTTTGCAATACAGTGAATAAATACTAAAATATTCAAACCATTTGAGTGAAACAATTTCAGGAAGACTAGCAACTCACAAATTTCCTGCTGCTGTCACTACTATATGCTTTGTCTATTTCTGTTGCTTCTGACAAGGATGATTTCTGGACAGGTATTGGGAGACCCAGTATGTCCTGAATAGAATATATGCTCCCAACTATGTGATGTAAACTCATTTTTCAGTTAGAAATACCACAAGTGAGGAGAGATTGTCTTCACTGAGCAATGGTCTGCCACATTTTAGCAGAGAGATTTGTCCATTTCCATGTATAGATGAACTGTTTTGCCCATATTTGAACGTTAATAGGAGTGGGAGCTTCTGAATGTGTAGGACCCATACCTTCACAAAAATTATGGGTTTTGGCACACATGGCAATGGACCTTAGGAAAATCAAACTCAGGTTGTCCATGTAGTTGCATTTTTAACCTTACTGGACAATTTTTTACCTGAAATCAAATAGTGATTTAGTATTTCTTACATTATACTGTCTATATAAATAATTCTAGTATATGTGTATATAATTATGAAGGTATATGAATTACATGTAAAATTTGGCATTTATATTCACTAGTCTACTATTTGGTGCATAAGACTAAGTTGACTTTGGAAAGCAAACAGCTACTGACTGCCAATTTTTCTTCCAAATTCTTCCAAGTGCTTGGCTAGAACTGAAAATTCTTACCTATACCTTTCTCTCCTATCTTGTCCTCTCCTTTCCTTCCCTCTCCTCCCTTCCTATCTCCTCTCCATTTCTTCTTGTTAATAAATTAATATTTAATTCTTTCACAAGAAGCTAATTTTATTAAAACAGATATTTTGAAATATAAGGTAAAATAAATTTGTGTAATTTATTAGGTCTGATAGCTAAATAGAAAAATTATTTTAAAAATGCTTTTACAAATGGCCTAAATAATTCTCAGTAATGTCTAGTGCTAGTATTGAAATTGATACAAAATAGGGCAAAATTTACTAAAAGTAAGACTTAGTAAGAAACACCTGTCCATGGTGGTCCTATTTGGTCCTCCAGTGTCATGCTGTGATGTAGGAAATTTTTGTTCATCATGAGAAGATCAGTGATTCATCTCTTGTATAGCAACTTCTTGAAAGAAATTACTGTCTTATGAATTTGTCAAGCTTCAACTCTTATCTGAAAGAGGATATCTAACATCAGAGCTCAATGCTGCTACTTGATACTTCTTACTAAGGATTAAAGGGTCAGCCCCACTCAGCTTCAGTTATTGCAGTCACTCACACCTGAAGTCTAGGAGCTACTACTGGCATTAAAAAGACATCATGGTAGGTCGTTATTTTTAAAATTAAACAGATGAGATAATATTTTTTTTTTTTTTAGTTCCATAACAGTGTGCTATCTAGGATTCACAGAAAGTTCATACAAAAGATGAAGTTCTTAATATATAATACATGGTCTTTGGAAGACAAGTTGATTCTTACCAGGGTTTTAGTTGTACATCCAGGGAAAATTGCACTTTTGTGCAACATCTTCATTCCTATGCAGCATGCTTCAAAACAAAATCCTCCCTGTCAGGAGACATACATGGATCCGTCATAACTCTATGAGTGCACAACATCTATAAAGGCCATCCTGAGTGTTGTGAAATTCTATGTGCTTCTATGGCAACAGGAAACAAATTGAAGCAGCCTTTATATAGTCCCAGTTGCAGCTGCTTGAAAATGGGAGTGCAAAGTAATCCTATGGAATAAGAACTCTTACAAGATCTTGAAGGGCCACCACCATGATAAGATATCACCTTCCAATTTGATAAAATTATTTTAAGCCACATTTTCTGGCTGGTCCCTTAGAAACCATGACTCTGACATCACCTGTGAGATCTTTTTCTTTCCTGTCTCTTCAAGACAGTTTCACTCCTTTCGCCTCAGAAGAAGATTCAGTCAGAATGAGGTTGTTTATGACTCTAATGAATAGCTTCCATAGACCATCAATAACAAAGTTAAAGAAGGAGCATATGACAGCTGCAGACAAGTCTGTGTTTTTCAATGGGACTGGCCAGTAAGTGGTGTAAAGATTGAACAGCTCAAAAATTGTCCTTCTGTAGACTGTTCTTCACCATGATTAAGCTCAAGACAACTAAATCACTCCCTAACACACAGGCATACCCACCACCTCTCCATCCTTGCCATGATCCATGCAGGAAGAAAACAGGTTGTATATAAACTTCTTCTCTGTACTCCCCTTGTTTGAAAATACAAGCAAGCAATTGACTTTCACCTCTAACATGCTGCTTTGCATTTGATGGAAGTGAGTTCCTCTGAACACCATAACTGAATCCCTCTGTTGTATTTGTGTCCGTTTGTCTATGCAACAGCCTTTGGCAGAATAAAAATGTTTAGTTCAGTGGTTTTCCTGCTGGGCTGCATGACATATTTCCAGATGATTTACCACACAGCTTCCTGTACTGTGATGAGGCATCATCTGTTACTCTTCAAGCAATTGTACTTCATGCTGGTGGCAACTTCCTGCTGGGTTTTTTGACCAACAAAATTGTGAAGATTCTGTAAAAAAAAAATCCATAAGTGTTGTCTGAGTGTTATTGCTTTATATCGAATTAAATTGACTATGATTTATTGGTTGTCTAGGTAGACTCATAATGGTAGATAAGCTACAAGAGAAAAAAAAAAGGCAGCAACATACAAAATATTATGGTAATATTAGAACAGAGAGAAGTAGACCAAGAAGAGATTTTTTTTTATCATAATGAATTCAGAGTTGTTCACAGTGACTGAATAAACAAAAAAACAAGATTTGAAATCTACAATTCAGAATACAGTAATGCCTCCAAGGAGCAATTGCAAATACAGCATTAAAATGACTCATTGACTCCTGTGTATTGACCTAATATTGACTTTACTAAAGATTAAGCTTCCATAAATTGGCTGGGGAAAGAAATAGCAGCATAAAAATTTCTAACTGGAATACTTCTGCGTATGCACCAATTCAGCAAAACACTGAATCTTGTTTACCTTTATGCAAAGTTTCTCTGTATCAGTGTCTCAGCCTCTGATGAACTAAAAGTGATTGTTTCTGAACAGATGAGTTCATTTTGGTCTGTTGGTGTATATTCAGAAGGGAAATCATTTGAAAGAGATTCCTTATTTTGAGAGATTATCTACAATAACATCCTCATTTGAATGACATGCTGGGGATTTTCAACAGTTCCTTAAATTATTTGAATGAGAATCACATAGCATACATTTGAATCCTTAAATAATTTACAACATCATGAATACTTAAATCGATTAAAATTTAGGTGGGTTGTTATTATTTTATTTATTTAAGGACGAGGAACACAAATTCCTTTATAAGAGTCTCGTTGCATGAGTATACACACAGAGAATGAGAGAAACAACAATCCTGTTTTCAACAAAACAGTTATTTAAATAAATGCATTGGAAAACCACTTAGAAATCATTCTTTACATGTGGTAGGCAAACTGTTAACTCAGTCTGAAATTGTTTTATATTTTGTGTGGGTATGATACTGCTGCAAGCTAGATATTCAAAACCTGTAGTAACTGCAGCAGTGTCGTGATTCTGGCCCATATCAGCAGGAGGAAGTCTGGGATGATATCTTATTATTTGATACTGCTTTATGCCACTGCCAGAGGCAGGGAAAAGCGACTCTGTCACTCTTTTCTGGGAAGGAGGCATGTCCCTTTGTGGTGGAACAAAAGCATGGTAGGGTGAGAAACCTGTTGATGTTGCTCATTGTTTTGGGCTCAGTGGTGAGCATTTCTGCATGTGAAACATTCTCTTTTTTGTATATTCTTATTGTTAATATTGTTGTTGCTACTGTTAATTTTCTTATCTCATTGATGTTTCCAGTAAATTGTTCTTATCTCAATCCCTGGTTTTTGTCTTTTGTGCCAACAATTCTCTCTGGTCACTCTCCTGGTGGGGGTAAAGGGGGCAGAAGAGGCAGAAAAGGGAGCGAGTGAGTGGAAGTGTGGTTTGGAAAGTCTGAGCGGGAGAACTAAATAGGAGAGTAGCATTCCTAAATCATGACATACAACAATTGTTACTCTTTGACTAGATTTTACCATTTATGTTAAGCTTTATTTATTTTATGCTTTTCCACACTACCAGAGATTTCTTCGTTTTGCTCAGGATGGCACTTTTCATATTTTGAAAACAAAACAGTGTAAGAAATACTGAATCAACTGAAAAACTGTAGTCACTTCTTCACAGTGGGGAGGAACTGCAGCATTCAGTGAGTTTGCATGCTATCATTCAGTTTGTTTTAGGCAGGAATTGTTAACAAATGAGGGATTTGGATGAAAGCAAATGGAGAATAAATAGAACTTTATTCCAAAGGTCAATATGAGAGCAACCCTAAAACACAGAGGTGTTTAGAAAGAAAGTGAAAAGCTCAGTCAGCACAAGGGATTTGAAATAGATCAGAGAAAGAGAAATAAAAGTGTTTGAATGGAAATTTCCTTCATTCATATCAGAGAAATCAGGTTTGTTTTTAGGCAAAACATAACAGGCACCAGAAAAAAATAATGTGGTCAAGGGTGCAAAGAGGTGATTGCATCAGAGCTACTGCTTACAATAGAAATTGTAGCAGGCCATGAACACCTTAGCAAATGAGCATCACACAAGAAAAAGTTGAAACTATAGAGCAGGTTGCACATTACTATAATTATCTGCAGACTATTCCACTTCATAAAGCTGCTGTTATAATGTACTGTTCAATAATATCTCTACCATAAACTTCTTAACGGAGGTTACAAAGACAGGTTTTTTTCTCCAAATTTGTGACATTTACTGTTTACTTCTCTATTCCTCTACTAGGGTTTTAGTAATGGTTTGTACTTTACACCTTTTTTTTTTTCCACTCATATATGAGGAAGTTCTCCACAAATAATGGCTGTTTTTAGCATGCAACCTTTTCACAAGATATTTCTCTCAAGGCTGGTAAATTGCCATTTCTCATTACTTCTGGAAAAGTGTTTGACTACCCAAAGTTGCATATGAATATCATTAAATAATCTAGCATGATGTTCCTACCTTTCCTGGGATCTGCTTTTCAAAGACTTCCATATTTATTTATAAGATGATAAAAAAGAAATTTATTTTTTCAGCTTTCTTTTTTGTTGTTTTTTTAATGCCTAATTAAGCCATGAAGTGATGATTTTGACTTTGCAATAAGAGTAGCATCAAAACACCCAAAATTTTACCAGCTGCTTCCACCAATTTAAATTCAACTATTATCTGTCCAGAAGAATGTGGTTTACTACCCCAGTAGAGACAAAACAGATGCAACAGCATAATGTGTGCTTGTTCAATGCCATTGCTGTCCAGCAATTTTGTCTCTTGACTGAGGATATGATGCACAGGAGCTGTTGAACTGTACATTACCAGCAAATATTAACAAGAGCACAGTTGGTTTATTCTAGACCCATAAAGCTGAATTCCTAGTAAAAATATCTCATCTATATTTCATCAGTATCAAATGCAATCAAAGACTAACCATATCTAAGGGTGCAGAATGACATTTTATTCGATGTCTTCAGATCATTAATTCACCCAATCCTTTTCAGCTTTAAAAATCCTGAAATATTTTTATGCGGGTTCTTAGTACTTAGCAATATGATATTCAGTAGGAGGAAATTGAAAATATCAGTGTGGGTGTCAGTACCCACCATGAAGAATTAAGGAATTTTTAACCATTTATGGTATTTTATGCTATGTTAAAATTATTGGAATGACTAAATATTATTTATATCTGACTGTAACTATGTAACAATAGGAAACCTATAGCAGACAACAACCAAAATGACAGCCAGTTCTCTCTATCTTGTACTTGTAACCAGGCTGAATTTGCAAAGAAATACTGCTTATAATGAGAAAAACCCAAACTGATAAAATGGTAAGAGGTTAAAAGAAAAATTGTGCTTAACCATTCGTTCAGGTAAACTAGTAAGAACAGGATCTCTGTTGAGGAGTCATGGAATACCTGGTAATTTGGAATGCAGTATCAATTTGATCTTCAGATTTGTACACACAGATTACTGAAATAGAAAAAGAAATTCCTTCAACAAATCTTTTGACATACCATTGGGCTAACTATTCAGTGTATTTCCTGACTTTTGACATCAGGTATTACACACTTTAAGAAACAATGTCAGTCACAGAGATGATACTGGAGTGTTTTACCTTTAAAGGAGTTAAGTCCTTCTCACACTACTGCAAACATCCTTTCTTGTTTCCAAGACACTGCTTTGATTCTTAATTGACCTTTCCACAGGTATTGTGTCTGTATTCTTGTGAGCTTTGTGTGGCTTCAACGTACCAACATGCAATATTATATTAGGATGTCAACTTGTTCATTTCTTTCCTTTTCTGATGTATGTCAGTGAGCTGTTCACAGAATAACTATTCCGTTGTGAAACACCTACAAAAATCCTAGAGATGATTTTAAGGCAGAAATTAATAATTTTTATTATGTAAACTGTGTCATTCTCAACAAAACCATGACCACAATTATAAAAGGACCTTGCTTTTTTTTTCTTTAAAAAGCAGTTATGCTTTTTTTTCTTTATAACCTACATACTGCCTTTTGGGTTGAAATGAAGCATGCTGTAAATGATATATGAGCTAAAACATGGAATCCTGCTAGAAAATGGGTTTTGGAGGGAAAAACCCCCTGATTACCAGCATTCTTTAAAAAGAAAATAGTTAAACTTATTTCTAGGATTTATAATGCTGTGAATAAAATAATGGTACTGGGAATATAAATGAGAATTGATTAAGTAAATGACAAAGAGACTTAAAGCAACTTCTGATGAAAAAATATTGGAACAGATGATATTTTAATAGAGACATCTATAATAGGTATCAAAATATAAATTACTATACTAAGCATTATCATTCTTTATTATTTAGTTACATTGAAGAAATAATCATAGTGTGATGTAGATATTAAAAATTCTACTTTCTATTGTTATACAGTATTGCTGTAGAGTATACAGTATTGTTATATATTATATACAGTATTGTTATAGAGTATTGCTTTCTCCTTTCTATAATTCTTTTGATATGAAGTTTCAAAGGAATTGTAAAATTATTATAAACTATTATCAGATTATATTAATTGCAATAATTAATGATTACTAATATACACATTATTATTCATGCTATATTACTACTATAAGTAAAATTATAAGAAACTTCAAAATCATTTATATTTTTTATAAAAACACTGAGGTTTTTTCATTTACCTTTACAGGTAAATATTTGATTTGATGGTAGAAAACTATTGATTAGTTCTTGATGAATACCTGAAGGAATAGAATTTCTCTTTCCTAAATATGATTATTAGTCCATAAAATGTGTTTGGATCAACTGAGCATGATGAGCTTAAGCTTTCATGAAAGCTAAAGTGACTGGTAGTTGAAATGTTGATTGCTAGGTGAAAATTTTCCAGCTCAATGTTTATTTTTTATACTATCTACCGTATGATGTATGTACATATCAAACTCACAGCTCATTACTTTGGCAGGAATAAGGTGGCATGTCAGATTCTTTTTCAAAGAAGTGGATACACAGACTGAATTTTAGTTTTATTCCCATATTTTAAATTAATGGTACAATGTTTCATGAAATATACTTTCCATCAAGTTAATCAACATTTACAATCTTAAGAGCTAGTGACATGAAGGTGGCATTAATTCCTCTTTCCAAGTATCACAAAATGTATATTGACATGTCTCAAGCTCGAAAATGTCTTAAAAAAATGCAGTCAATTAAGTTAATTTGCCTTCTTGGCACACTAATTGAACAAATTATCATTATAAGATTTATCACTTAGTTATACCATTAACTGAGAAGTTGTTTTATTCTATATTTAAAGTAGTATCTTAAATTTATTCTGGTACTGAAATGGCAAAATATTTAATTATATAAACTTCTCAACACTTTTATAGCTTTCTGCATGAATAACTAAATGATTGGTACTGGAAGGTAGAAGTATATATATGTATATAATTTATATAATATTATAAAATTTAATTTGAAATATAATATGCATAGGGTTATTCTTTAAATGCCCAGTAACATTATCTGATGTCTATTTGTATCATATGGCATCATCTACCCCTTCAAAAATTTAAAAATTAAAATAGATATTCTAACTTTAATTCAAGTATTGATGTGCTAAATTGTTGAACGTTATAATTTGGACTACCACAAAACATCTGAAACAATTCACATTTTCTGTATTCAAATTTCTTGATTTGATTTGATTAAGATATGGTGAGTTAGCAAATTTCAGATTAATGCTGTTTAGACACATGATGTTGACTCATAGTTAAGCCAAGTGGCTTGAGACAAGTTCACATACATGAAGATTTATTAACAGAGAAGCTGCGTTGAAGGAAAATTAAAAACAAGAACTGGGTGAGAAGGTAGGAGGGAGAGAGGAAGGAGATGCTATTACTGCTGACTGGAGCATGATCAAATCAAAGGCAGGTTCTGCGTGCTGCAGCCACTGACTAGGAGATCTATTTACAGCAGCACTGTTGGAGTTGGTAGGTGCAAGATTAGAGGAGTAACAACACAAGAGCAATTGCATGAGAAAGCAGGGGAAAAACTCCTCTTGGTCAAGAGGAAGCTGGGTGAGGGTCATGGAGCTGCACCTGGGAAGCAGCCCATGGATGGGCAAATAGAAGATCCTTACAACACAAAGGGCAAAGCCTAAGGCAATGTACAGCACATCTCAAGCCAATGGGGACTGGTTGATAATGAGGCTAAAGCTGTTCCTGGATAATTCAGCTATTTTGGTCTGCATATGATTCCTGGCCAGTTTATGGACAGATATACCGGGTACAATCATTTTAGTCAGTGAGCTTGGCCTGGAAGTTGTGGAGGAGGATAGAGAGGGGCAGCAGGTCTCACCCCTTCCCTACAGACCCATCTCCTCAGCTGTGCCAGAGCTCTGGCCCCTGTCTTCCGAGAAAGCAATCCTTATGTCTGTTACATATAAGAAGACTTCACACGTGTGTGAAGGAGAGGTGACTGATTCTGACATTTCATTCACGGTCAATAGATACTGTATAGACTATCTGATTTCACCAAAAAATCATGTCTAGAAAAAACGAAGCATGCAAAAAAACCACATTAGAAGTAAGTGACTCAGCTACATAATCATATCCTAGTTATAAAGCTGACAGTGTTTAGCAATGGATTTTAACAAGATTTATTTGTTTTCTGTTTTTAAGCAAAATTTTAGGGCAACTCTCTGTAAGGAGCTGTGGAAAACAAATTCATCTAATGGTCCTCTGGGAAAAATGTAGAAAGACTGCTCAAGCAAAACATTATTCTGTTATTTTGGGCTATGATACATCCATAAAAGAAAAATAATCAAAATGCTTATGAGTCTATTTTCTTTAAAACACACAAATACTAGTTTCCAAGAAAAACAAATATATCTTTACAGCTACAAAGATACCTGAAAATAACAAATCCTGTTTTCTCATTTAAGTTGCAAAAGAGATGGTCATGTGCATTTTCTAAGTCACTGACATGAGTGATTTGCTATTTAGTAAATGAGAAAGTATGAAATAGATTTTGAATGTTCAATTCATAGGAATCAAGACATATGCTAGAATGAAACCTCCTGCATGGCTAGAAAGATAATTTTGCTAGTGGGTATAGTCTTAACTCATCATTTGAAGTGGAAGTGGAAGGGGACAGGTGAAACTGGAAATTTCTCCCCATCAGAACCATGGGTTTCTGAAGCTGTTCTTCTGGCTGCCAGGGGCCCAAAGCACTGCTCATAATTCCTATCTTCCTCAAGCAAACAAAACGAATATGAGATGAAAAAGCTCTGCCAAGACTAGTGCTGTGCCCGGAGAGGGCCTCCTCCATGGAACTTATGAGACCTATGGGGAAAGGAAGAAAAGGATTAACCTCAGGCTCCTGAGATCTAAAGAAGGTTTTAGATTGTTAGGGATTTTGTGGAGGCTGTTTCTGACCCAGGACTGCAGAAGCCCTTTACTCTCATCATATCGCATTCAAAGTTTTATGGGGCAGGTCAGGCTGACAGGGATGCTTGTGTCCATCTGCAGCAGAACACCTTCTTGAGCTGTGGGCTTATGCACTGGAGCCACCCTAACATTTTCAATTTCATATGTCATTGCTCAGTGCTGATCTACCAGAAAACAGCTGTTCAGATCTCCCCTGGGCAGTCAATTTACACATAAAGAAACCTGAGGACTCTGTTGTTCTTATATCAGTGATGGATGAAAATGTTGGGTATATGATAAGGACTGTTCCCAGGAATGATTGACTCTCCTTTTCTACCCTGTGAATGAGCAGTGTGTGAGAGAGCAGATCCTGCTGCAAATCATGGCGACCCTCATGCCATGTTGTTTGTACTTCTAAGGTTCCAGCAGCCACCCTTTTGCCTGCATCTGAACTTCCGCACTCCAGGAACTCCTTGGTTGCTTTGCCTTAGACAGTAAATAAGCTGTACACATTGTGAAATTGTGATATCAGAGAAGAGCAGCAGAAAATTTCCTAAAAACAAGAATTCAAATAGACCTTATTCCTAATTCAATGAAGCATCTTCTGAAAAGCAGTTGGAAAACCAATACAGTGTCTTCCAGTGGCAACCAATACATTGTTCCATGATGCTTTTAAATAGTTGATATTTGTTCTTTAAGGAGTAAGAAGGAATGCAATTAAATTTTTAACAACTTTTAAACATTTAACACATATAATATATCATTATACTCATATTGAAATGTGATATGCAAATGATGCTAACAGATACTTAGGACACATACATGGGACTTTTAATCCACTCTACCGGCCACTTGGACTTAAAATTATAACTTGGATTAGATAATTATATTTCAACATCTGTTTTTGGATAAGAGCAATTTTCTTTTTGGCAATGACAAGCAAGCTGCTTTTTTTAAAAAAACTTGCTTGTTCTGACATGGGGAGTTGGAAGTTGAATCTCAACAAATTCTGTTTCACAGAAACTGTCCCCTCTTTGTGCACACATCTTAATTCATATCCTAATGTTTTTCTTGCACTTCTCTGTATAGTTAGAAAACAACAGGGAAAACTGACTTCTCAAAACTCCCTGAATTAGTATCAGATAACAAAGTTTAACTCTTTTCAATTCTTGAGAATAGACTAGTTTTCGTTTTAAATTTAGGGATTATTGTGCTTATGATGCTCTTTAGTTTGACTTCTGTAAGATCAGAATATTAATTTGTGCAGTAAGTGTCACAAACCTTCTGTCGTAAGTATCTTCTGTCTATCATAAATTTACAAGGTCAATTTCTCTCATTTAATGGATCTGACTTAATTTGAGTGTGAAATGTTTTGGCCTAGCTGTAACCCATTATTATAGCTAAGAATGTGAATAAAAAATCACTATACTGCTTGGTACTTTTCAATAGCGTCTTTCACACTGTGAAGAGCAAAACAATCTTTAATTCTCTCATCCTTCTGACCTATTCTGAACAACCTCACCCCCTATTTGCTCTTTTAGTCCTGTATTTCTCATGTGCAATCTTATAATTTACCAAGGATTTACATATCTGTACTTAAACTTCTCAGAAAAAAAATTAAGGTCAGGCCTCACAAAGAAGAAAGGTTTAGATCAGCTATTTGGAGTAAATTCTTCACTATGGATGGAAGATGATGAGACACTGGAACAGCTTGCCCAGAGAGGTTGTGGATATCCCATCTCTGGAAGAATTCAAGGCCAGGTTGGACAGGCCTCTGAGTAACCTGATCTAGCAGAAGGTATCCCTGCACATGGCAGGGTTGCAATTAGATACTTTTTAAGATCCCTCCAAACCCAAACCTTTCTATAGTTCAACTGTTATCAAGGATTATCTTCAAAGTGGACATAACTCAGAAGTGGACCTGCATTTTTCAGTTCTAATACTTTTTTGAAAATCAGTAGGTGTTGCAATGGCAAAAAGTATTTTCCATTGTTCCATCTTTCTTGCCATACAACATTTCATTTGGAATGTAAACCAATGCTTAATTTTTCAATTCTTACTGTCTAAAAAATTGTTAATATTTTTGCCAGTTAGTTTAGTAGCAAGAGGCATTTACATAATATTCAGTGAGAATATTTGTGATCGAGAATGAATATCGCAAAATAGAATCCAGAACACAGTAGTTGGAAAGACTACCTCATTTCCCACCTCTTCATCTTCATTTTTCAATTATGAATCGTGGCAATTTGTTAATACTTTGTCTAATGGCATTTTATCTTTACTTTCAGGGTTCAAAAGGATTGGAAATTATTTTTTGTTTTGTTTGTTCTTTGACTTCAAATATAAAAGATGCTATATTTCATTTATAGAACCTCACAAAAGGAATGTAGATAGTTATACCAAACGATTACGTAAGTACCATTAGAAAGAGTAAATCTTGTTATGAAAGGATTCAGTGAGTTCTTGAAATCATGGGAGATAACAGCTTTTCAAGTCCTTACCAGCTACAGTATTGAAATATCTGATTAGTGTTATGAAATACTATTTTTCTTTTACTTAAAAGAACAGTTTTTTAGATTTTCTTGCCTGACAACAAGGAGATATTCATATAGAAACAATATAGTGTAGGTGAAACAAATCATGTGATGCATGTTAAAAACTGTGAAAAGAAAATTATCTGAAAAGATGTGGAAAAAAGTTTTATAGCAATGTCCTTCGCAATGTAAATACTCAAAACTATGTGGAAGGTAAATGATCCTTCCTTTTGGGTATTTTTTATAGGCATTACTTTTCCACTTGCTGTGACTATATGCTGAACCTATTACTCTGTGTTTGACTAAATGAGACTTGGAGGAATCTGAGTTTTACGCCCCATGAAGCTTCCTTTAGAGCTGTTGTCGCATCACTTCATCTTTTTATGAACCAGTTTTCTGCCTCCATAGAGCCATGAAAGAGCTTATACAGACAAGAGAAGATGTCTCTTAGGACTCAAGCTATTTTCAAGTCTCAAAGCTCTTGAGTAAATATAACGTGCTTTACAGATACCTCTGCTAAGACATTTTTCCACTTACATACTATAGAATGGGGAGGAAGATTCTTATGGAGAAAAGAACCCATTTAATACAACTAACAGGAACTCAGAGGGAAAATATCTTCCTAATGAATCTTTACAGAAACATGGACTTGCTGTGTGAATCTGTAGTGACATGTTTGCAGTATGTTTATGTTTTAATTAGTTGCTTTCTGTAATTTGTGACAAGCAGTTGATGATCAAGTTCATGCATATATCTGAGCCTTAGAACACACCTTTGAGAGCTCAATGTCAATGATCACTTTACAGATTTCAAATTTTCATAGTAGGGATAAAGACAGGAGAATCAGATCCTGCCTTCAGAAATCCATCTCTACATTAGCATTGAATGTAAGTTTTGGTTAATTAATGAAAATAAGTCTATACTTTCAAAGTAAAAGGAAGAACTGAATTTTCATATGTAATCTGTTATTTTCTGAAAAAGGAGGGGTATCAATTTTATTGTCCAAATTTCATTCTTTAAACCCAAAATTTAGCTATTTCAGAGGTATGATAGAAATTTTGTTCCTTAGCTCTTTTCCTGACTATAAAAAGAAAGTATCAATGTGTTGTGACATGAGATGGAATAGGAGAAAGATGAAGTAGAGAAAAATAAATATTAATACTAGAAATATTTTCTTATTTTTTTACCATTACATGAAATACCTGTTAGCAAGTAAAATGAATATTTTCAATCAGAATCATGACAAAATTTGATTAATTTTCTGTTCTTGCTGTCAAATTGTGAAAACAATATTTCTGTGGTATAAGTGATGTCTGTATGGGCATCTCACATAATCTGTTTACTTAAATGTTCTTGAATAAAGAAAAATAGAATCAAAGTTATTAAAGTTGTATAATATTTTCTTCATGCAATAATGACCATATAATTACAAGAGTAAGTAATGTAATTATATTTGTGCTTGAGCTTAGATTTCTTGTAAGTGTATGCAGTAATTCAATTTCTTCTGCATGATTATGCAGTGTCATAAAAATTTAAATAAATATGCTACAAAGCAAAATGTGAATAATGTAAGTTATTAGAAGTAGAACTTGTTCAATCCCAAGTTGCTTAATCATCACATGCTTAGTTTATTACTACACTTTTCCCTTTTATTACGCCCAAGAAATTAGAACAAACTTTACTGGCTCTCAAACCTGTGATTTAGTTTATTATGTAAACTATGCTACATATTCATATTCTGTAGACTTTCATTATTAAACAACTGATTCTTGGACTTAACAAGAATGATTTCTTGGGAACATCCTCATGACCTCTGCTGTTGAGGATACAATCATCGGTCATGTTCATCAGCATATTGTAAGAAGGTGTGGAGTAAAGAGAGATGATGAGGAAGTCACACTTTCATTAGACAAGTGTAAGAAGCTGTGGAGTATTTATTCCCATATAAACCACCAAAGTTAAAAAAAATAAAATAGAAAAGTAGAAATAGCTAAATTTTGTAGACAGTATAGGCAAATATATCTCTGTTTAAAATTATTTTCATTTGGAAGCAGGTTCAGAGATCACCTTCTGAAGAGGAATGTTATGTTGGAGGCTCCATGAGCAAATTAAATTAAGAAGTGAGTAGAGTTCAAAGCATGCTAAAAAAGCCAACAGGATTTTTGGACAGCATGTTTTTGGACATGGCAACTAAAGTTTGAAGAAGTCTGGTGAGTGTGGTTCAGATGTACCAGTTGAGGTACATCTGAATGTTGAGGAAATACTTACAGTTGAGGAAATATTCCTTCTTATTCCCATTGTTCTTGTTCAACTAGGACATAGTTGAAAGCACATTACAATTAAAAAAAAAAAAAAAAAAAAAACCTTTAGAAAACAAAAGTAAACAGAAACAGAGTTTGAGGATTCTATAAAGAGATCAGAAAAAAAAATGCACAAGTCCTTTGTCCTTGAAACACATTATCTAGAAACTGATGTAAGTGATGGATTTCAACATGTTTCACTGTTCTACCAAATCTCTATAGATTCCTTAGGAGATATTCTGCAACTATAATGGAAACATTACTGGAAAAAAAGTCTGAGGCATAATGATTCTCTTTTATATTTTTTTTCTCTCAGCTATGATTTTGGAAAATATTTTAATTGACTTTGCCTTAATTTAGCTCACTGCAAAGACTGATTACATTCAAGGATAGATTCAAGGCACTGAACTGACTAGACTTTCATAAATGTTCTTCTGGCTGTGTTTAACAACTATTTAGAGGGAATTTTCATTTCTTATTATGATAGATTTTTAAAAATGGCAGTTAATAGCTATAAGAAAATAGAATTCCTTCCATACGAAGAATCGTGAAGTGGATCAAGTTTAGGTCATTATATTTGAAAATACTGAAAGTACTTTTTGTTATTTTACTTAAGTCTTTATCATTAATATTTAGAATGTATTATCTAATGCTTTTTTGTCATATGGTAATTTTTGAGTGTTTGGCTTTGTAATTTGGATTAATATTCTTTGATGGTTCTTATTTGTATTATTTCCCATATTTTAAGAAAAGCTGCCTGACAATAAGTAGTTCCATGGATTGACATCAAAATACCTTCAATCAAAACTGTCATTTTCTAGGAACATCCACCCTTGCTACTGTGCAAACTAATCTGTTACCTGACTTTTGGGCCACTGCTGAAGACACATAAGAGATTCCAGTTATGGGAAAAGTGTTTGGTTTATGCATCTTAAACAAAATTAGAAGAATTTCTTAAAGATACATAGTTAACCCACAGACAGTGGATGAGGATCAACATCAACTTACCAACATGGTCCTAGGGACCAAAGGCTTAATAAATACTTACAAATTTGCTGTGCGCTTCCATAATTATTCTCAAAAAATTCTAATCTCAGGCACATGCAGAATGATGGTAAATCACGTCTCCTTCACAGACAAGGTTTAGTTCCTCACTTCTGGGACTGTGGTTTTGCTACTTGCAGATGCCTCCTGTGGGAGACATCAATAGTCTCATTTGTGTCAACATGTGAAACTTAAGCACCACCTCTATATGTTTTTTGAACATCTCTGTTCCTCTGTGTGTTTGTGTGTGAATTGATAATGGTATGAGTTTTGTAATCATGAATTTGAAATTAAGTCACTGTTATAGCAAATCTTATTGAATCACCTTATAAATAGTAAATTATTTAATGATTAAGTGCTACTAGACCCTTTTGAACCCTCAATTTTTTTTATATCTGTATTCTCTGTACCCTTGCCCTTTTGCATCTCTGGTGTCTGTGTAAATCATTCTAAATTGATTCTAATCTGAATTTCCTAAGTAATTCATCCAAGTTGTAATTAATAGAGTGAACCTCGGCATCCAGTTCTGTCACAAAGTTACACTTTTGCAAATTCATACTAAAACCTGCTTTTTTTTGTCAACATCTGTGATGATGACTCTTTAGGTAGCCTAACCATCATAAATACCTATGGTGGACGCTGCAGGACCTCTCAACCCCCTCCCTCCATTCCTGGGTCCTGTTCTGACCACACCCAGCTTTAAGATTTAGACTAGGTGCAATCTTTGAATTAGGCTGAGCCAGTTGATAAAATATCAGGAAGGATTACCTTATGGAGTGTTTCTTTTTTTATTTTCTTTCTATTTTTGAAGTCCCTAGTTGTGAGCACAGCAATGTCTTTTTTGTTTATTTTTTCTTTGTACCAGAATATACCAATCATTTTAGGAAGTACCTTCTGCAACTTTAGTGATTGTCACAGTATGGGAACACTAACTCACCTGAAGTATCTGGCTTCTGGCTAATTGGGGTCAATTAACCCCATCTGAACACTGAGGTTCAGAACTTGCTGGTTTTCCTCTTAGGAAATGTTTTTCTGCTGTCACCTCATAGAACAGTAGAGAACGCTGGGTTCTCTGGAGTTTTTACCACAGTGAGCTACGAAATCTTTCATGGGGTCAGTATGGATACAGAAGTCCAATATTTAAACTGTTAAGGTCCAGGAAGACATTAATAATGGTGATGTGTTTATCATTGCAAATTTGATTAATGATGATGGTGTTTTAACAAGGTTAGCAAAAGATGCAAAGGCCAGCTCCTGGCAGGTTTTCAAGTTTCTCCTTGGACTGCAACAGTGCATAAAAAAAGACAACACTTTCATAATAGGAGAACAATTTTTTGTTTATTTAGCCTTAAAGCAGCAAACCATTTTGGCTACACTTGAAGGCATTTCACAGCCTCATTTGTAGGCACTGTAGTCTGCCACCTATAATAATATTTATAGTGTCTTCACTCTGTTAATTTCTTTTTGTTGTATTAACGCCTCTAATTGGCAAACCAGGCAATTTTCTATCGTAACGGCAAGCTCCTGTATAGGGAATGATGAGCATTGACTCCACGAGTGCAGAAGGTTGATCAATTGCTTTATTGTTACTACACTATACTACACTATTAAAAAAAACCTCATTGCCCTTGCCAGACAGTCATGACACACGTGGATCCAATTGGTCAATGAATCCAAACACCATCCAGTATCCAATTAAGAAACCATCCTTTGGTAAACAATCTCCATAACACATCCACATTTGCACAACAACAGGTGCAGCATGTGATGATAAGAATTGTTTCTCATTCTTTTCTCTGAGCTTTCTCGCAGCTTCCCAGGAAAATCCTGGGAAAGAATTAGGTCTCTCTCTGTTCAGAGGATATGTGATTACCACAATTTTCTATCTTCAACTGTATGAGCTGAGGAAGAAACACTGTTAGTGAACAATTTAAGACCCTCTATCAATATTTGGAAGTGTTAACATCAATTAAAGGTCAATATTTTTGCCCTATAAAATCACCTACAAAATAGCCAAAATAAAATGACTGAGCACTCTGTCATTTCAAAGGGTTGTTGAAAATAATGTGTTATAAATTACCTCCCTGCTTCAGAAAGCACAATCTCATGCTTTATGAAAAAGATTCACCACAGAATTTCTACGATTAGTTTTAAGTTACTCTGAAAATGCTCATCCTTCTTTGTAGTGCTAGTGATGTCTCAGGTTTTAGCTTTTATATTTTTCAGATTCTGTGCTGCTGTTTTCTGTGTGTAATTCTTAGCTTCATATTAGGGGATAGTAAGCTCTCTTCACAGAGTAGGTAGGCAAAACAATTCCTTCTCTAGCTGGGGACCAAGGACAAGTGATCCAAACCTCAGGCCCAAGAGCATAAACAACAGTGGACTGAAGAGAGAAAAACAAGAAGGATGAGATTTCATTACCTAAAGCTATAATTGGACAATTAACTCCAACACAAATGGAGCAGAATCTATAACATTTTGAGACCCCATGAACAGTTGTCCATTTTGTGACCATTTTAGGTTCATCTTGGGTGTAGCCCTGGCTGGGTTCTTGTGCTGCCCAAGGTGTATCCACTGAGGTCTTTTAATAAATACCTACTGTATTCTTTAACTCTGTCTAGCCCCTGTTCTAGGTCAGCCTTCACAAGGCATCAGTTTCAAAAATGTAACAATATTTATTTTAATTAAACTTAAGAGTCAAATGCTACATGGGACAATGTTTAATTTATTTTTTTTTTAATATTTGAGTCATTAAAATAATTTGAATAAGAAGAATTTTAAAGAGCCTGACTTTTACTTTAGGCTTATGTTGCTAAGAAAAGTGATTTTCCATATGCTCAGTTACTCTCATTTTACAACTCCTTTATTCACAATCACCTTATATAAGGAAGTACAAAGCATAAATGTTCAAACATCAATGATTTCAATATTGACATTTTGCATATGTCTGGGAAAATGGATTTCTTTTATCCCTGTGTAGAATATTTTGGAAAAAACACACTCCTGACCAGACTTTCTGTTTCAAATATTTATATTTAAATTCCATTTGGGATCATAGTCTTGTAATCTGTTGGAGATAATAAATAAAATTTATATATTGGGGCAATACTCTACTGAAAACAAAATTTAAAAGGAAATAATACCATAAGAATGAGGAATGTTTGCAATTTTGTCCTGCTTGTTAAAAACATCTGCCAGCAATGAATCAGGACTAGTTGAAGCTTGTGAATGTAAATTGAATACTTCTTTTGCGTAATTGGTATTTGGTTGGGTTTTTTTTCAAAGGTGGGAAAATGGCTGATGAAGAGGACAGGAAGCGTGGTGTGAAAACTTAGTATTATTCCCCAACTGCATTCACAAGAACCATCTGAATAGAGGAACATTGCTGCAGTGCTTTATCTTGGGGTTTAAAATTCCTAAATCAATTACGTTTCTTTGCTAGTATGCTCAGATCTACTTCATTGTTGCAAGGTATAGCAATTAAAATATAGAACAACCGATTACTTCTCATACATAAACACAGAGTTCAAATCTTGAAAATCACAGGTAAAAGTATACATAGTTACTGTGCCTTTTTAAATTCTCTTAAGATTAGGTTTTACTGGCTCAATGTTGTCTTTACACAAGATAGACAAGTTGATAATATTATTTTCCAAGATTTTTTCAGATATCATGTAATAGTTATTTGTGGACTACTTTTTTGTTTAAATCATACCAATATTTCCTGCCTCAAAAAAAATACAAACCAAACAAAAAAACCCAAACATTTTTATTTCTCAAAGTAGGTACATGAAATCAGTGTTTATGACTGAGAATTCAGTTCTGAATGGGACAACACTTCAAGACACACATGACAAATCCTTGCTGCTTTCTTCAAGTCAGAGCACAATATGGCATCAGTCCAATACTATTCCCATTCCAAATCTACACATCACCCAGGGATACCAAGATTACCAGCTGCTGCAGCGGCATACTACTGTATAAGTTTCTTTTTACCTCTAGAATTAATGTTCATGAGTCACAAGTGCATTTGTTACCATGTGACCAATGAGCTTAGGTGGGTCCTCTGTTCTTTCCTTCCCTATATCCACTAATCGGAGTAGCACAGAAGTAAACAAAACAGGCAGGCAGACAGAGATGTACTCAGCATTAAAACTGAAGTGATATTAACTCAGTGTTTTCCACTTCAGATGAACTCAGGTCTGAGCTGTCTTCTGAATTCAGTTGAGTACAAGGACTTTTTTCCTGCAATTACTCTTACATGATAAGTCGAAAAGTTGAAAGTTCTATCTCTAGATTAAGAGAAAATCTTTAGTTACACACCATGTGTATTTTCTGCATCAGACAGAAATGAAAATAGACATCAGCAAAAGGATATGTAAATTAGACATCCTGCAGGTGTTGGGTTTTGTTTGGGATTTTTTTCCACTCCTGTACATAGCCACAAAATCTATTTTAATTTTATAACTCAATCTATATTTTAAAGGTTCTATGTGAGGAAAAGAAAAATCACCAAGGCTGTAGGTAGATGCACAAAACTCCAGGAATGGAAATGATTCTCCTTAAGAGATAAGAATAAGAATTTATTTTAATAAATGCCACAGCTGACTATCAGTTATGCATGAGATACAGACAGGAAAAAAATCTAGAGGAAAACATCCAGTCTTTACGAGACCTCCTTAATGTGCGTGTAACTAGAGACTTTGGAATAAACAAGCTGCAGGAGATAAAAACATATTTTGGCTCTCCAGCATCTTGCTGTTATGGTGATTACTAAACGCTCACCATCATCTTACATCTATTGAGCCCTTATCCACTCCTCTAAAAAACTTTAAAATCTGAGCATGGCAGAGAATTGATTTTAAGGTGCTGCGTTAAAATTTTAAATCAGACAACTGTCACATGCATGTAGAAGTGCTTAGAGTTTTACTGTTAAGTAGATCACCAAATTGCTGAAAAACATAAAGACAACTATGGTAAATTAATGTATTGCTTAGTGATTTAAAAGAAACCTGATTATAGAGCAGCACACTTTCCACCTGGAAGAAAATATTAATTGAAAAGAAAGAGAAATTAAAGAGAGAAAGACAAAAACATTTAATTCAGAGTTATGGGTTATGGTCTCAAAACTATAATTGCTGAAAGGCATGTAGTTCAACAGACTATAATAGGACTCTGCTGATTTCTATCCAATAAAGATTTGGTACATAAAGTTAAACACCAGGTTGTCACAGAAAAATGAAAAATGCTTGTCTTGCTCTTACAGGCATTTGATGTTGATAATGAGCCTTATGTGAAGTGCAACAAATAAATATTATAACCAGCTCCTTCTGAACAAAGATAAAAATTGCTACTCTTTCTGGGTTATGTGTTTTTTGAGACATATGCTTCAGGAATTCAGGAGTTTTAGCATGCTTTCTTGCTTGAAGAGTACTAGCAAGGGTAAATCCAGGGGGATGATCATGAGTCAGTTGTTGAAGATAGTGTCCAGTTTTATGATAGCAAATATGTAAGATGGGGTTTTTTTGCAATTTCCAGTGCTTGTGATTCTTTCTTAAGTGATTGCAATATATGGCGTCAATGAGTCATAAAGAGACTACTGAGAGCAAGCATATGGCCAGAGCATGGTCTTGTAGGTTCCCTTCAAAATCTGTCCTGAAACCATGGCACAGGTAGCAGACAAGCAAAGGGAAGTATGAGCATTATCTGTGATCTTGATTTTTTTAAGATGAAATATGCTGGGATTATTTTTAATTTAATATATTAATGATTCTTCTGTGCCTCAGGCAAAGCCCAACATATGCAACACTTATGTCAAAAAGGACCTGTGTGGTATTTTTAATTTTAAGTATTTCCCAGAGACACATAATTTCCCTTCAGAGGGCATGTTTTGTTCTCCTTTTCCTACTTCTTACTAACCACATCTCAACAAGCTTAATGAGTGGGTCCATGGGAATCTTATGAGGTTTAACCAGACCAAGTGAAAGGTGCTACCTGGGTTGGGAAAACCCCTGGTATCAAGAGGGGCTGGGGGAGTAAAAAATCAAGAACAGCCCTAATGAGAATGGCTTGGGGCTGCTGGTGGATGAGAGGTTGGACATGACCCAGCCATGTGCACTCATAGCCCAGAGAGGCAATCCTGTCCTGGGCTGAATCCAAAGAAGTATAGGCAGTAGGGGGAGGAGGGGATTCTGTCTCTGAATTGGTGAGACCCCACCTGCAGTGCTGCATCCAGCTCTACGTGCCCCAACACGAGAAGGACATGGACCAGTTGGAGGGAGTCCAGAGGAGGAGCATGAAGATGATCAGAGGTCTGGAGCACCTCTCGTGTGAGTAAAGGCTGTGGGTCATGGGGTTGTTGAACCCCATGAATTGCACACAGGCCGTTTCTAGAACTTGCCAAGATCTCTTTGGATGTGTCAGGTGTGTCAGCTGAACCACTCAGCTTGATGTCACCTCCAAATTTGCTGAGGGTGCACTTGCTCCCATTGCCTATGTCACTGATGAAGACATTAAACACTACTGGCCCCAGTATGGACCTCTGAGGGACAGCACTTGTGACTGATCTCCACCTGGACATTGAGGCACTAAATTCTTCTATTTCTTTGGTTCTTCAGTGGTAATTGGAGACCTCAGACACACCATTTTCATCCAAAATTTCATTTTCTAAGCTGCAGGAGAAGATAGCATTTCTCTGAAAAAACCACATTCTATCAATTACTTATCAAATAATCTCACAAAACACTACTTCATTTGCTATTATGGTCAGATGGTCCATATGAAAAACTAGGACTAATTTCACAGTATAAGTGAAAAATCTTTTAGTAAGACCCCTTCCATTATTTTTAATCTTGTAGGGTGTTGCAGGGGTTTTTATCATTTCTTAGCAACAACAATATTTTTTCCTTTCTGAGAATAATTTCATTTTTGCTCTCTTTCTACATGACCACAATCAACAGAGAAATGTCTCTAAGTGCTGATACTTTTGAAACACTGTAGTAGTTATAACTGCATCCCTCTTAATTACTGAAAAAAATAGTCTAAATCCTCAATCCTTTTATTTTTTTTAAAGAACCCTGAGTTTTATATAAATTATTATCTTTGCAATTAGACATATTTTTCATTAATAATAACTGGAGTGCCTGTATTTGCAATTTTGCAGGCTAACCATTTTTAAAGCACTTTTCAAATATACTTATTTTGCATTTCTCTGCAAAGCAATTTTATGTAGTATTGTTATAGCATAATAGAACATGCTGATGGAGTCGGATGGATTTATTTTTTTGAATTTTTGTCTTTTTCATAAAAATATGTTTCTTTCAATTGAATTTAACAGTGAGAACAAAATGCATCCTCTAGTTACTGTATCTAGTCTCTTTTTCTAAAAAAATTCATTGATTTTGGCCCACAATTTTATACTAAAAAATAAAATATTTAAAACTTGGGATTTCAGGGGTAAAAGTGAGGAAGACACTTTCATTCTGCAGTAGAAACAAGTAATCTTGGAAGATAACTCCACAATACAAACAGCAAATTATATATAATTTTAACAATACTTTGGATATCTTGAAAAACGTTATGAATTTCCTTCAGTACAACTTACTGTGTGCAGTTTACCACAGAAAAAGGAACAGGCAGATCTAATAATCAGTGTCATCACAATTGAATAGCCCTCAGCAGGTCTGAACAATGTAATTTCACAATTTTCTGTTTGGGTACAGTTCTCAGACTAAATCTGTCAACTTTTAATAATAATAATATCCCTTTAAAGCAATTTCCAGCAGAGATAATTCAAACCTGTATTTTTTGTGGACTTCAAGTCAATAAATCCTGAGAGCATGACTTGCAATTATCTTTGGTGAGCCAAAAAAGGTTTCCCCCTGAGAACAAAGTATCTTTCCATTTTATTTACCAACATCACTATTTTTCCAAAATTATTCAAGAAGAACAAAAGCCATGATATTCCATACATTTGTGAATATCAGAAAATCTGAAGTGGTACTAAAAATGCACAATTTGTAATTAAATCTATGACATTTAACAGAAAATTTGCCATTGATTTACAGAACGTCAGGTCTCAACATTCTTCCACTTGACTAATGAAAGCCCATAACTTCAAATTGTACTTAGGAAGCTCTGTATTGACACAGTCACATAATTCTAGTTGATAAATTTCAGCATCAAGACTTAGTTTTGCACTTACACAATCAATTTTCAAAAGAAACTTAGGAAAGCATAAATTCCTTTGCTCATGAAACAAGGATACAAATCTAATATTGCCATTTTTCTTGGTTCTTGGAGTAACTCTTGTCACCACTCTGGGTAATTCCACACTGAGACATTATTGACCTTTAATTGTCACAAAATGTAAGTCTGGGTTTTGCTTCAAGGTTTCATGATTTTCTGGGATTTGCTGATTTCCTGTTTTTCCAGGAACAGATAGTGTGTATTGCTATAGTGAAAGCAGCAAGTAATTAAAGATCCATGCAAACAATAAAGCACAGTTTATTTCACAGCATTCCAATTGTAAGTTGAATAATATGACCCATGCAAGAAAAGAAATATTATTTTACATAGAAAAATCAGCTGGAAAGTTCAAACCCATTGTGATATCTCAAAAACCTCAAAATGCTTCTGCTGCACTTTAACAAGAATTGCCAAGAGCCTAATTAAATTTTTACAAGATATTACTTTTCTTCTTGAGGGTGGAAATCGTTGCTGTTTTTATTTTCTTTCTGGTGTAAACATGCAGCTTTTCTCTTTGCTAAGGAATTGAGGAAGCTTTGCTGGAAACATCAAACTTAAAGGTATAGCCTAGAGTGTTGACATTTCGAATTTGACTTCTCTTTTCATTCCAGAATTTATTTATCTGCCATTAAAATTCAAGAGGTTATGCCAAAGTTTTCTTCTGTATCATGAGATACAACTATAAAAGTTATATTCCAAGAGGTAAACATTAGAATGAAAACGTATTAAATGGCATGTAGTAAATGGCATGTAGTATACACATTAAAACTGAGGTGCCTCCTGGTCTCTTTTTCTCTATTCTTTTACATGAAACCTATTACTGATTAGGAAACTAACAGGCAAGTAATGCAGAAATGACATGGAATAGTATTGTGAAATCACAGTCTTACATCTCCAAATGTAATCTAACAAAATTTGCTGTTGTCAGACATAAAGAGATTTGCTTCAGGATTTCCAAGAGAATCTAAAATTTACTGTGAGAATAACCAGGTAAACATATGCACCATTAAGAAAAACAGCTAATCATATGTCGAATATTTTCCATAACCAAGAACATACATGAGTCTTCTTATACCATACATGCCCTGTTAAGTTGTTCAATATGAGAATAACCTGTCATTTCAAATAACAGAAGATTTAACTGGCTGTAAGGGTATTAAGCTATAACAATATTGGAACAAAGCGTAATGAACTTGCATTATATTTGAAATTCAGAAATTTACTCAGGAATCAATTTAATTCATGTAATATACATAAAATATTAAATATTCAAACAGAAGATACCTATTCATAAAAAGAAATGCCAAACACAAATTAGAAGATTTTAAAAGAATAAATATGGAAATGAAAATTGATTGCTGTGGGAAATATTGATGTGGTGGACAGTAATACAGCAGAATAAGAAGGCAAAAGGACTTTGCAACACAAGTGATACTAGAAGTTCAGATTCTAATTTTTCACTTGAAAGAACAATAGAAAATTTAAAACATTAATAGAGCAGTAGGTTAAATTATGTTAAATTTGAAGAATTCATAATGTTATATGCCTTAGTTTATATGGGTAAGACTCAAAAGTTAAGCATACGAGCACACTTGTAGACTATTCTATCATCCCCATATTAAGAAAATTAAATATTGTTTTTTGGAGACACTAAGTAAACAAAGCTTAATAAATGTGAATTTCATACTGAACTGAAAGAGACAGCCATGGATCACAAAAAGACAGAAAAAAAAAGGTGATTTGAAGGGCTTCAGCTTCATAGAGACGCTCGGTATTCACTCTGATGAACCAAAGTTGGTTGAGTTTTTAAGATGTCACCTGCAGAGGGTGCGAAGCACAGCAACCAGAGAGGTAAGGCTCTGTGTCCCCCCTGAGTGGGAACCCAATCAGCTCTTTCAGAGCCCTTCCTTGTAGAAGTGCCAGCAACTGTCTTAGAAGAAGTGCCTTCTTTTTCTTTAACTTTCTCCTGACTATATTAACAGGGGCTTTTGTAAGTATGGACAAATACTCCTTGCATGGTTCTGCCTCTTGAGATTCCCCTAGGAGCCATTTAATTTTTTACCTCCCTAAACCAGTAGGGTACTATTTTATCATACTTTCACACTATTTACTCTGAGATTTCACTGAATTGCTATTTAAAATTCAGATAGTGCAACTGCTTTCTTTTCAATCCAAAAAATCCTACTAGATTTTTAGTTAATCCTACTAGATTTTAGTGAAACTGGTGTCTCACTAAACAAATGAAAAGGAGAAGCAAAGTCTTGTCTTGGGTAATTGCATTCCAAGAAAATACAAAGAACACAGTAAACACTCTGAACTGTGTTCAATTCTGCAAACAGAGAGCATCTAGAATGAGAATATGAGTGTTTGTGATACCAGCAGAATGCATATAAATACCAGCTATTGGAAAACCTTATAATATTAAGTGATGCACTTTGCAGGGAGCTAGGTCAGAGTAAGGAGACTTGAAAACCAAAAAATGTTTTGTTCTTTAAACAATAGGGAAAAAACTGTATTATAAAACTTGTGGTTTAAAACTTATTATGTTATTTTAGTTGGGGTTACAAGATTTTTTTTTTCCTAATTTAAATTTATATTAGCTTTAAGCAGGATTACAGTTGTCCAGATTAAAATACCCCTTTCTTTCTAAAGACTAGAGTACTTCTTAAGCTATGATACTTTCACACTTTTTTCATTTAAATCAGGGCAGCAAATGCAATAGTGTTAAACTGATCTTTGTAGTTCAAAAAGTTCCACGAGAAGCAAGAAACTGAGGTTACAGGGGTAACAAAACAATTATATAGACAGCAATTATATCTTAATTTAAAAGCTAAAATATCATCCTGCTTTTGAGGAATATCTTAGAAGAAAAACCAATTTGTAAACATCTGTTCTCTACCGGACAGAACATGAATTTGAGTCAGAATATATTTAATTTAAATGTATATGTGTTATTTAGTACAAGCTGACTTTAGGAAATGAGTTGTGCTACAGCATTGATTTTAACATAGATGTTTTATTTCTTTATTGTTTGCTATATGAATAAATGCAAACTATGGTCTTGCTCAAAATTAAAAGAATGGAAAATGTAGTAACGTGCTTTTCAAGTCATGTAGCACTTAAAATATTGGAGTCTGCTTTAAATTAAGTTCTTTATCAAAGCACTCAAAGTACCTAAAGATCTAGACAGTCTGAAAAAAACTTAGAAGATGTATTCCAAGCCTAAGACTGGTGTTAGACAGGATTTAGTTCTTCTGAAGAAAAATTTAACTTTGTTGATTGTCATACATGCATAAAAATTTAAATGTTAGAGAACTTTGATGCAATACAATACCACTAAATCTCAGTTAAGTTTGTAAGACAACACTGGAAGGTAAAACCAATCAGGATATATTTTCTTAGGTCTGTCAGTGTGAATTAATGAATTTCTGCTATGGTTTCTATTAGTCCATCAAAAAATATAATTTAATAGTACATGGAAACAAAATGGATTGATTCAAACTTTCCATGAAAATAGAGTATTCATTTGTCATTAAGGACTGTCAACAGATTCTTTTGAATAGAAGTCACTACTGATATGAATTCACCCAGGTAAACTAATTTTCATTTATATCTTCTGAACAGAGGATGTCAGCATGAAATTGACCATATAATTAACAAACATAGCACTTTACAGAATCAATCAGCTTTTTAAGAGGATCTTTTATTTTATTTTTTCACTTGTTTGTACCTTTATAATCAGAAAATTAACATGATTGTACCAAAAGGACAGCCTCATTAGCCCCCTCAGAGAATTAATTAACCTGTTTTATCTAGGAAACAGCAATAACCCTCATAAGTTATTAGTGGCTGTGTTTAATATTGCCATGTAAGTCCAAAAAATATAATGAATTATTAAGTCATGAAAAATGAAGAAACACCTTTATCTTCTGTCTGAATGAAAGCAGAAACTTCACAAAGTAAAAATTGTTTCCTTTCAAAGGATGAGATGCGTGAAGGTATATAATATCCCTCCCATATACTATGAAGAGTTTAACAGAATTTTATTACTTAACTCCAGCTATTGTCACTTTCATAAATCAGTAATTTAAATTCATGGAAAAAACCTGGTTTATCCATTATTTAAAAGCTTTGGAGTAAAACTAAAAAGCTAATAATTTTGCAATATTAATTCTGTGTTCTTCCCAGAATGTTTGACCTTACTGAAGGCAGAGCTTAGGTAGGTAACAAGGTGTAAGTTCCTTGCAGAACTGTACTTTGACCAGTGTAACATACTACACAATCCCTCTTTTTTCATGGGCAAAATAAATTATTATAATTTATTTAATAAAATAGTTATTTAGAAAAAGGGTAAGCTTAGCAGGAGATAAGATGAATCTTAAACCTTTAGTTTCTTGCAGTGTGGAGAAGTCCAAATTATGAAACCTCAAACCAAAAACAAAATAGTCACAGCAGCACAAAGATGTACCTACTAGTATTTAGTACCTGTAGCCTCCTGCCAATGATGTACTGTGGCAGAGTCCCTTGCTTGGCACTAACTTGGATCTCATCACTCTGTGCTTCTCCTTGTTACTGCAGAGGAATGACCAAAAGCAGTACAACTTGCTGTGACTGACAGCACAAATGCTGAAAGAGGTGTGGATCTAAAATAAAACAGAGAAAAGAAGAACTGAGTCAGAAGACTTTGATGGCTTGTGAGCAAATGGTTGTGGAGGGAAAAATGCATGAGAGAAGAAATGAAAAGGTGTCCAAGCATCAGAGCAGCAAGCTGCACAGTTATACTCCCAAAAACCTGATTTTAGCCAAGAGCTCATTACAGCCAAGATGTCTACTGGGAGCTGTCACCCCTTTGACAACTGAAGATGAGAGTACAGTTATTAAGTCAGTTGGCATTCATAATGCTCCAGAAAATTCTACTGGCTTATCAGGTCCATGCCACAGGGAGCTCTTACTGCCTTCTTTACAGCAGTTCTATGAAATAATGAACTCAGTTTCATTCTGGCATTTTCACAGCAATTTTTGGTGTCCATTTCTAAAGGCATAGAAAGATGCAATGTGCATAAATATTCTATGACTGAATTCAAGTTGAAGAACTATGACTCTTGGCTCAGGCTAACCCAAATATCATCACATTTACAGGCAATTCATGGTCACCCATCAAAAACCTCAACACCTTTTCTTCAAGATCTACTAGTATGGCACCATACAGACACATCTGTAAAACCTTATACTGAACCTGAACATTTATGCTTATAGTACAAGCAAATTTTGATGTAAAATTCTTCCATTCTAAGGCTGGATTTTCTTAATTTTTCAAAGATTTAATCCCATAGCTCCAGTAAATTTAGCCAAGTACACCAAACACTCAAACACTTCAGATACATGGAAAAAAATACCACTGAACCATTAAACTGCATTAAGATCTTGTTTGAACTACCACTAAGAGTTAAAATGGTGTTTAGCTTTAATTACATACAATGTCACTCGGTGCAGATAAAATTTTAATGTCTTTAATTTTTTTTAAAAGCATCCACCCATGAATTAATTGTTTAGCTAATCTACTTAAAATTAATACACAAATAATTTGAGTTAAAGCTCTTCATACTGTTTAACTTTATATGCAAATAATTTTCTTTATTTCTTTCATGCATGCTAATTAACCACCACTCAATAACTGTGTTTTATAAGCACACATATATATACATTTATATTAAACTTCATTTTTCCTCTTTTAAGAAATAAATCTCATGGACTAATAGAATGGATATGTTACCTGTAAAATTACTTTTAGTGTTCTGATTTCACCTTTAATTGTATTTTCAGGACTGCAGATATCTGAAAGAAATGGTGTATTCAATTTCATTTCTGGAGTTATTGTGCTTCAGTGCTGAAGCCACAAACCTCAATTTTGATCCCCAAATTAGTGTGGATTTCTGGAGATGATTTTTCACAGAGAAGAATCCAGCAGTAAGTGGGGCAGCAATAGCTATTTCCGAATGGAGAAATGAGCCCAAAATAGAGCTAGCAATTAAAGCTCCATTAGCTGGAAACCTGTTGTGCCATCATCATTAGAGATTTTATAAAAACAGAAAAGAAAATTCTGTGACTCAGAGCCCCATTGGTGTTGGCTTTGCAAAGCAGCCTGAGGTAGCATTTGCTCAGACACAATCTTTTTCTGCAAAGTACAACAAGTGCAATAACCTCCCAACAAGAGTAATGACTTCTTCAAGAATAGAGTCATTTGTTCATCATGAAGACGGCAAAAATTGCACCAATTACTTTGTCCTGTTACAGAAAGTTGTCATTTTAGTCACAGCAACTGCAGCAGTAATCACAAGCTCATGTAAATAGCGTTTACCTGAGTTATCTGCTAAATTATATATTAGATTATCTAATAAGCTATTTACATTTAGAAAGCAAATAAAAATAGATGTGCATGTAAAAAATCAAATATCAAACATTCAAAAAATAATTTTCTTATTAATAACTACAATTGAATTTTTATCTATCTCTTCCAATAGAAACTTAAACGCAAAGTTGACCAAATTTGTCTTTGAATAGCAGGTTTGCTGGTAATAAGAAATAAAAAGAGAAATAATAAAAAAGAAACAAACAAGGGGAAACCATTCTTAAACCTTCCCTAGTGAGGACTCTGTCTCAGTAACTCATTCATGCTGTTTTACACTGATGTTTTCTCCTATTACAACTCTGTTGGGAGACTATCTAGCATGAGAGTGGGTGGTAATAAGCAGCACTTTTCCCTTTTTGATTCCCTTAAGACTGGGGAAAACTTGGAGTCTCTTTGATCAGTCTTGATTCATGTGCAAATGACAGCCTCTATCATTCAGAATTCATTCATTTGTATCACATCTTCATCTTCTCACTGACATTAATATCTGCACAACAACATTCAAAAAAAAACAACCTATAAATGCACAGGCTTTGAGTATGCCACATTAGAAATTTTACAAATGTTAAATTCACGTACATAAAACTGCTAAGGACTTTCTAAAGAAAAACTCAATCAAATTCATATGAATTCCAGTTGCTGATCTAGCAAGCCCTTGAACCATGCATTTGCTCAAAAGACTTCCTACATCTCTACTGATTCTGAGACACAAGGAAGTTCCTGGACATGCAGAAGATAATGATCATGAATAATGGTGATTCACTATCTCCATTAAGAATAGCAACTAGTTTTAACAAAAATATTTTTAAAAAGGACATCAGTAGAATTTCAGTAGAATATAAGTCTTCACATTGACATAGGCTGCTGAGAGAGACTGTGAAACATCTACCCAGGAGGATTTTCAGTGCTCAACTGGATGACACCTTGCATGATTGATCTTAGTGTGAAGCTAGCCCTGGTTTGAGCAGCAGATTGGTAAAGATGACCTGCTGTGATCTCATTCAACTTTTTTCTTACTTTGAGTCCTATGATCTATTTTTCTAGTGAAAAATACTGAACAAGCTTTAAAATAAAAAACGATATATTGAAGAAATGGGCTGTATGTGGAGAAGTAGGTATGTGTGCAAAGCAAAAATTTTCATTCCTAATTTCCAATGAAAATAAAGTGTTATAATGCCAAAAATAACCTCACTGCTAACAGCTATGTCTGAAACAGAAGTTTGAATAGCTACAAACAGAAAAGAAGTGTATGTACTACTGTAAAAGTTGAAATGGTGAGCATGAAACAGCAAGAATTCAGAAATCCATTCCTATTCAATATATGAAGAAAAAAAGTAAATGTAACTGAACAGATATTTCTGCAATAGGTGAATGGAGGAATATGCTCATATGCTATAAACTGCTTTATAGAACTAAGCTTGTGAATGAAAACATGAGAATTTAATTAATATATGTGACAAAAACATGAACAGAATTAAGGCCAAAGGTAACACTTCACTTAAAAAAAATTACATTTCATTGAAGTAAATAATACAAAGAATACCATGGACTATGTCAAACTGGGAAAAATATGAAATTTAAATAAATTGTGGGAGGCAAATGATGAATTATATAAGAAAAAAAAAACAGCTCAGACTTTCTGTTTTCTCTGCTACTCAAAGATTTCTTTTTCATAATTTTTCCAAAAGGGTCAGGGCATTTGCTGGTAGAGCAGTACCAAGATCCTCTTCATCAACTCACCACAATGTTGAGCATCAACTGATACAAGAGCCTGACCAGAAGAGGACAGAAAATAAACAGAAATGAAAAAAGAGATAGATATCAACATCAGCCAACAAGAGTATGCATGAATACCTGCTCTTGAAGCAGCAGGAGCTAGCTAGCACTGATTCTAACTACATAGTAGGATGTCTCTTGATAGGTGTAGCATATATTTTTGCTTGAAGTGCATGTGTAACCCAGCCCTATCCCCTTTAGTATGCATCAGCACCTTCCCCCTAAACTTTACTTTCCCAAGCTATCCAGACCTAGCTGGAGAAAGAGGCTGAAGAGGTGTTTAGGCCAACTTGGTTGTGTGGCACGTGTTATTTAATTCATCTGATGTATGCTACGCTCAAGGCAACAGCTGTGTTTCAGGTGTCTTGATCTAATAAATTTTTATGTATACTTAGACTTGGCCTATAGATTCAGCAAAAATTTATGCTGTATGTGAAAAAGAAATCTAACCAAGTGCATCCACTTCTTAAATGTATATAACCTTACTAAGGCTTTATTACCAGCTGCAGGTTATTTTCAATAATCCTGAACATTCCTAAGACATTCATGGCTAAACATCTCTTAAGCCATGAGTTGATTGCTACCAATTAGCAAGTTTGCTAGGGTTATGATTTCAAAATTTGGAATAGGAAAATTAAACCCTTTCCTGAGATTTATAATTACTGAGGTAAAGTAAGCCTCCTACGTAAATGGCTTTTCATTAGAACTTCTAAAAAACCCTCACAGTCCAGTAGTAAGATTATCATGTATTGCTTTTACTCAGAATAACCCCCACAATGAGAAAATAATTAGGCAGTGTTCTGCTCTTTTGCAGTATTGTCCTCTTTCATTACACATACTGAATATTGCATTAAATGTAAGGGGAGTGGTTTTTTTTTGGAGTTTTGGGGTTTGGATGTTTCATTTTTTTTCCTCTTACCATACCTGTAATGCATACATTAAGGATGTATGTGTGTTAAGGAATTATTCTTTGGGATTTTTTATTTTCTGCCTCCAAAGTACAGACAGGTAAAACTAATAAACAGTTCTCAAATGGGGAACAAAGCATAGATATTTTAGGCTAGTGTTTGCAGAACAACCATCTCCCTTAGGTGGTTGCCAGGATGAAGAGCTAGGCCTTGATATTTTGTTTTCTCTGCTTTTTGTATGCCTTATTTTCACTGGCTGTATATTTGATTACAATTTTAGGCAATCAGTTCAGCCAGTATTGTTGCATCTCATGTCATAAATCTAACACAAACAGGACCATTACCTACAGAAAAATTAGGAATAAATCCTGCTATTCTGGACAGCACATGGCCCTCTGAATAACATGAAGATCCTTTCTCTCTCTAAAACCTTATGCTTTTCATGATATGTACATTTCAATTTTAGCAAAGAAAGAAAGGAGTCTTCTTTCACATTATAGAGTCTTCTACTATCTTCAAAGGTGATCTAATTTATCCATTATAAGTGAAGCAGAAAAACATGACATCTGATGGTCTAATTAATATAATCACTTCCTAATAACATGGTTTTGCAAGTTCAGAGTTTACTTTCATCATCCTTTGTGCAAATAAATTTGATAGATCAAATGTTGACATGAATCCACAGAAATGGTGATCTAACCAAAGCCTTTTTAGCAAGTCATGAATTTTCTGCTTGAAATCTAATCTTGGAGGAAAAAATCTGCATTTTTTTCACTCTTTCAGGATGTGAGCTGAATGCAAAATGAAGCAAACATATAAAGAATTGTAGTTACTGCTTTCAGCTGTCATTTTTCACCAACTGATGCCGTGCATTAAGTGAAAAACTATGAAGTAGCCTCTTACAAAACAGAGGAACTGCTATTATTTATCTTTCTTCATTTGAAATATTCTTTAACAGAAATAGCTGTACTCAAGTTCTAGTATTGTAATGTTGTGGCCAGCCTTTTGAATTATATTGGACACAAACTTTACATGTTAGATGCATCTTGGATACCTAGTCATCTTCTGAAACTTAGCTGCACCACAACTCCAACTCTTCCCAGGCTTATACAAGGGAAGTACTTTGCATAAATATATTCCAGGAACTGAGGGAATTCTGAGGAGAACATTTACTTTGTTATCCATGTGTTCCTTTGACTGTCCAAACTCATCATCATGACTCAAAAAGATCCACATGGTATTCAAGCAGTGACTGTCATGAAATAACACTTTAATGAAAATAATACTAAATTCTTTTATTCCAAGCAAGGAAATATGTTTATTTTAACTAACCCTCTGTCGTTGTTTAATGTTAGAGAGCAACTAAGTCCCACAGAATTGCTCGTTCACTCCCCAAACCCAGCATCCACTGATTATGTACTCATAAGATTGTCCATGATATGTCCATGCCTTGTAATATTATAATAACAAGATCTGCAGTTAGTGAAAACTGTCTTTGAGCTATTATTATGGTAGTCTCAAATTACTGTGAAATAACACATAGGGGCAAGGAGAGAAGAGGATGAGCAGACCATGATTTGTGAATGATGCCTCCTGTTCTGAAAATCACTGCTTCAGTTCTTCATTCTTTTCCTTCTTCCAGGACTACAAATGAGCATAACAAGACAGGTTTTTACAAACAGCTTTTTAAAATAGTTGTTATTAAGACCAGATTAACAGGGAGAAAAACTAAGGTAACATGACTCTTTACAGTCCACCCACTTTCTCTGAAACACCCTGGAGCTTATTCTAGGTCACAGTTCTGCCTGCACTCTCAGGACACATCCATTTGAAATGTCCATACTTTACTGTGGTAGGCCACGGGTCTTAATCATCTTGACAATCAGATACACAGAGCTGTAGTTCAAAAACAGGTGAAGACACCTCACCTACAATAGTCTATTTCTCAAATTTTGGTCCTTCATTCTCCTTCTTTTTCCACAATGATTTTCATTGCCACAAACAGTTAAATACATATTCTCCAACTTTTCTCAAGTCTGAAATTCTGTGTGTTTACTGTCCTTCTCAAGACTTATGATTGTATGCTGCGTCTGGTGCCCCATGTGTGGAGACGCAAATCTCGACTCCGTGTTTTAGAAGGCTGGTTTCTTATATTATGATATATATTATATTAAAATACTGTACTAAAACTATACTAAAATAATAGAGAGAAAAGGATTCATCAGAAGGCTAGAAAGAACAGGAATGGAATGCATAACAAAATCTTGTGACTACTTACAGCCTTGGCACAGGGGGCTGTGATTGGTCATCAAGTGAAAACAATCTACATGGACCAATTTAAGATACACCTGTTGCATTCCACAGCAGCAGACAGTTATTGTTTACGTGTCTCTCCTGAGGCTCCTCAGCTTCCCAGGAGGGAAAAATCCTAGCAAAGGATTTTTCATAAAATATCATGGTGACAATTGTGTTTTATACAAACTTTCTATGAAGTTATAAACCTCACATAGATTCTTCTAGTCCTTAATGTCCACAGTAATGTCAGATGCTGCAAGAAGCTGCATGCAGCTCATCTGACTCCACATATCATAGCACCAAGAACAAGTACCTTTGTTGAGAAAGACTAAATTCTGATGTCTTGGGCATTCCACCTCTCTTTAACTATTGTTATATGGAAATACAATACTGTTCAGCCTTTAAGAAAGGTTGACATATTTATGTCTTCTTCATCTAACGTTAGTTTTATTCATGAAGAATGCTACATGAAAGGGAAATAATGGAGAAAACTCTGTCAAGCACGGCAAGGTAGATAGCTGTTACTTATTGACAATATTGACTGCAAGTAAGTCCAACTTATTTGCCCAGTCAAAAGCTGAATTTTGAAAACCATATGAGCTACACTATACTGCAATTGAACTGAGCAAAATGTAATTGACATGGATCATTTAGCAACAGACAGCTACAGCACTTCAATTTACAGAAAGGAAAAGGACTTTGATTCTCAACACAGCAAGGCACCAAAAAAGCTTTACTTACTTAGGGGTCAGGAGGCACAGAGGTCCTTGACAGTTCAAGTGATTTCTTTTATTTTTTTAATCCCTGCTTCTGCTATCCAATTCATCTAGAAGATGCTTTTCTTCCACATCTTCAATAGTGTAAAGAAAGCACATTGCTCTCAGAACAAAAAACTACGTCCACAACTCTTGAATATATAAGAGAGATCAGGAGAAGAGGCTTAGTAATTAACATGAGTATGCTGGCGGTTCATAGCATGAGAATCTACTAGTAAACACAAAATGACAGAAGCCATTGGCACAAGTTATGTTTTGACAGCATAAATGAGAAAATATGAAACCTCCACTGTCTTGTATCACTTACAGTACAAGGAAAATGGACTAATTACCTTTCTTTAGAAAGAAGATAATAACTGCAAAATTTTGTGGAGCTCATTAAATGCTAGTTGATCCCCAGGAAGCCTTGACTAGTTTACAAAACTTTTTAATTCCTTGAATGTGCCTACAGTAATGAAGAGAAAGCTAACAGACTGGAGAGATAAATTCAAATCTATATTTTCTCTCTTGATGATTATTGGGGGGGGGGGGGGGGGGGGGGGGGGGGGTTTTTTTTTTTTTTTTCCCTACTTTTGTGAGGGCACCCCTTTTTCTATGCCTACACTTGTGAAGGCAGCCAATGCTTAAGACCACTGCTAGTGACCAGCGCTAACAACAAATGCTACCTGTTAATGATATTGTAACAGCCTGTTACAGCTGCACTATTAGTGAGTTTTCCTTACTTTTGAAGGCATTTTGATAGCTCCCTTGTGTGTTATCATCAACCCTGAATCCAAAGAGCCATTTGTACCTCAGACCATATATCTCTATCTTTTCAAGGTGCTTTCTAGACCTTAGAGGTTTCCTCTCCCCTTTGAAGCTTCTGGTGTGTTAAAGACAAATGGAAGTTTTGGGAAAAGGGTAGCAGTCAGAGTCTGAGCCCAAGACCACAGCCTCGTTTAAATTTGGTCACAGACCTGGTCCTTGACAAGATCTAACTTTGGGTCTTTCAAGGTTCTGGTGTTCTCCCCCTTACCAGCTAGCCCACTTCAAGGCATGCAGTGAGGCACCACCACACAGACAGCAAGATCACACAGAAAAGAGTTAGGAACAGAGTTTAAGAACATAGGACAGACTGCAGTGACCATGAACAGAGCTCAGACTAACATACATGGCAACCAGCAAGCAAGTTAAAATGGGACTGAGTACCTTTGTCTATCGGTGAAATTTTGCCTGATGGGTGGGAAAAATGATGAGCAGGCCTCCATGATATCAGAAGGCTAATTAACTTCTTTATTATACTATATTATACTATACTACATTACACAATATTACACTACTTCTAAACTGAATCTGAGCAAGTCAACTGTCCAAAATCTCATGACTGTCTCCTGACCGACTGTCAGCTTGCAGAGATTGGTCAGGAAAACAAAACACTCACACCAGAATCCAATTACCAAATCCCTTCAGGTAAACAATCTTCCATAATGCATTCTACTTGTGCACAAACACAGGAGCAGAAAATGAGATAAGAATTGTTTTGATCATTCTTTTCTCTGCTTCTCCAGGAAAAAACCTGAGAGAGATAATTGTCTCTCTCTGTTCAGAGAATGTGAATCCCACATTTTTCCTCCTTATTTCCATTTTCCCATGTTTGTTCCTCCTGCAACCCACCTTGATCTCTCCATTTCCTGCCTTTGGCTCCACCCAAAGAAGAATAATTTTGTACATTCTCACATTGTCCCTATGACCTCCCACTATAAATTTCACATAATCCCATAAGCCTTCTCAAATATCTCAAATATAAACTTCTCCCACTTATCATTTAGAAAATACTCATCTCCAAGACTTTGAGTTGCTCCCTCAGTCGTGTTTATTCAATCCCTCATCTGAGATATGCTCCTTGGTCTCCCTTATCTCCTGTGCCTTAGTGTTTGTGTATCTAGGCTGGGTTTATTACTCCTGTCTCTGGTTTGTTTTTTTTTTTTTAATCTTGATTAACTATTAATCATATATGCCCATAAACCAGATATCCTTACTTTCCAAGTATCTACATATCCCTTGTATTCTACATACCAATAAGCTTCTTAGTGTCACCTGAAAATAGTACTGAACAACACAAAGCAAGCTTTGGTAATATCTCTCATTCTGGTGACATCTCAGGTTTTACACATAATCTTTAAACACACATTCCAGGTTTGTTGTCAGGTGCTGTGAAGTTTTCCTAGGCCTTTGTGAACTCAAAGTCTGTGGTTTGATATGGCACACTGACTTACAATGCTATAGCATTCTTTTCTGCAGGTATCTTCTGCACCAGAACAGTGTTTTGTACAAGGATGTGAAACAAGACATGGAGGTAGTACAAAATAATAAGGTTTGACTATAAGCAGAGGCAAGTAACTATTATACATGCCAAAACAGAGGGAAGTAGGTATATCAAGATGTTGTCAGGTTGGATGCTATAGAAAGCCACAAATTAAGTCTAATTAAAACAGGCTCAGAACAATGCAGTGGGTACAGGGCTGTACTATTATCACTGCCATCAGAGGCTCTCTGCAGGCCTGTAACCAGTCTTGTGTTTTATTGTCTCTGCACCACTAGTGTAGAAATTGTTGCTGTAGCATTTCATTAATCAGAAATAACTGACTCAAAACACTCTATCTTTCATACAAGAAATGTGACTAACCCAATCTCATGTCCAGTTTGCAAACAGGTAAAGGAGAGCTTTTAGCAACTAAACATGAAATTGCTGATCCTAATCCCATACACAGAAAACTCTGATTTCCATAGCTTATACTTTCTCAGTTTATACTTCCTTAGCTGAGCCCACTTACCAAAATGACTGTCTGCTCCTCTGCTGTCTACAGTTTCCCAGCTATTGATTCCAGTCTCATGCTACTCAGTTCAATACTTCAACATCAGCATGAGAAAAGTTGCTTCGGGACTTTCATGTCTTTCATTCCCAATACATTTGTTCCTCAACAAAAATACCATGTGACTGTCAGTATTTCGGTCCTAAGAATCCTGCAGCACTCCAAAATGTTATTGTTACAGATCATACCTTGCCACATTACACATAAGACAGGAAGACAGCGTGCATCTAAACAAAGCCAGAAGCCACAGATATCCATCAACACCAAAGGCAATATTGGCACCCACAGGACCCATTTTCAGCTAACACTGAGTCCAAATTTTGTCTGAGTGTTAACTAAAAGGGCATGGGGTCTGGATTTCCCAGCTCCTTATTTGAGAGGGTAGTACTGAATAAGGAGTGCCTTTAACCCTCTGTGGTCCAGCTACAATTATGGATCTCTATATAATGTATTTCACAAAGGCCAGTGTATAAATTTAGTGCTGGCTATCTCCAGGTTACTCCTAATCAGATGCATGTTTTGCTGTGTCCGTTTCAAGGGCACAGTCATCAGCATGCATGATTACCTTAATGATTCTGTGGAGCACTGTAGTCCATCAGGATAATTGGAAGCACATTCATATTCTAGAGTGCATTCCTGCACTATAGAAATATTCTTCAGAACATTTAAGAAAAAAAGAACAGTGCTGTATCCATCAAACACCTTGATTCAAAAACTGGAAGAGGATCAAACACCACACACTTTGACCTTGAATGTCAGAGGATGGAAGAGATTTATTTTATCATTAAAAATATCTGTCATGGAACTGTAAAACACTGAAAAAAAGAGATATGCTATAAAAAAAAATCCTTTGTTTTGCAAATCACCCCAACATGATCACAAACTTGGAATCTTTATGTTAAAAAGTATATTGGCAGCTATCAAAAGGGAGTAGCAGGAGTGGGTTGCTCAGTAAAGTGAGGCGACTTGGCATCTGAGTGTGACAGATGTCTGAAAGGACAGTACCCTCACTGGCAGAGGCACAGAAAAATTATACCACATGGTACCCAAAAAAGCTGAGCAGAGTGAGCCTGAGGATGGTGACAACACTCAGCTGAACACCAGTGATCTCCAGAGAAGCCCATGGTGATGAGGAAAGTCTAAGGCCAGCCAGGAAACCAAGGTACAGCAAGACAAAGGCCAGACAAAGGCACATCTGCAGCATTGCTCAGATAGATCCCAGTGGGGAGAGCCTGATTTTAAAAGAATCACACAAATGAAAGGGGCACAAAGCTTTGGAAACCTCTTGCTCAGACTTGTAGCAAATTCAAGGCTGGATGGCACATCAATTTTTTTCTGTAGATCTGGCAGTCAGAACAGAAGGATATGGAAGAAGGGTGTTCACTGTCCTGACAAGTACAGTTAAGAGTAACATAGTGCTGTTATTTTCCCAGTTGTCTGTCTTTTAATGTAAACAGACTATGACAATACTCTAAAAACTATACTACATTACCCATTTAAAATATTTTTGTCTTTTATAAACTACTTTTGCTGTAGGGCAGAAGTGACAACAAAGCATTTCCATCACTCTGGTCTTTCCTAAAAAATCCTAGACTATCTGCTGAGAAACAAGTGCTGTAGATTGGGGCAGGACACAGTATTTCCTAATCATTCCAGGAACTGTTTACCTAACAGAAACAAGAAACATAACAGCTCTGCAGGCTTCAGTTAATTCAAATGTTCTATTCAACACTTCAAGGCACTAGAAAGCAAGACCAGCAACTATGGTTTCTCAATTGTTCCTCAGACCAGCATTACTAATAGTCAATATTAGCATGTAAATAACATAAAAGCAAATAATTTTTATTACAGTAGAAATCACTCCCTTAAGCTCGTACATACCACAAGATAGCAAGATGATGACAAAACACCTACTTTGATTCTTTTTCTTCTGCCATTGGAATCAATATTAATGATAATCCCTTCAGTAGGGATTCTGTCCACCTAAGTAGCTCCTCACAAGCAGTAGTTTCCACTGTCTTTTTATTACCTACACAGTATAAATTGTCCAGAGTGGTCAACTCATAATCTATTCACTCATAATGCTGGCAGCTCTTTGACCTTTTCATATCCACTACTCAGGCTGTTATGCTTTAAAATTTTGACAACATTGTGCAGCCTTAGATTTCCCCCCAGCATTCATATGGCAGTTAGTGATTTTCAAGAATTCAGAGTTGTACAGCTGAAACAAACTATCAAGTATTTGATTTAATTCAATCTTTAGAGTCTGAATAGACTATTTTTCCCTGAGTTTAAATTTGTACCACAGTAGAAACCTCAATGCCATGTAACCTTTATAAGCACTACCAATGATTAAATTAAATAGAAGGTAAATATTGTCTCTAAATGCATCTAGAAATGAAGTTACTCCATCAAACAACAAGGAAAACCAGCCAAGAAATAATTTAATATGGAACATGTCATACTGCTACTCCATCAGAATACTCAGGTACCAGAACAAACTTGTAGGGGAAGAGGCAAATAATACACCATCACTTTTGAGAAGATCATAAATTAATTTATTTAAACAAACATATAAAATATTATGACTGCATAATAAATACTGAACTTAACTGACAGCTGAAATTTTTGAGTCCTGACTAAAATATCACACACCACCATTTTGAATTTCTGACAATTGTACTGGAAGATGGAATCCTAAGAAAATTCCAGGCAAGGAATGAGGGGGCTTGTCACCTAAATATTTAATCTAAGTGGCTAGTGTTTACCCTTCCTCTTGCATGCATTAGCGTTGTATTGTGTTTTGTTATATGCTGATTTGGTTTGTTCCTTGTACCCCTGTAAGTTGTAATGGTTCTGCCCTGGCTCTCTCTCCTTGATCGCCCTGTCTGTCCCCCCTCCCCTCCCTGTTACCCCTAGCAACCTTTGTATCCATTCCCTCAGTCCCTCCCTGGTTCCCTGTCTGTCACTCGGTGCCCCAGCCCTTCTGTCTAGACTCTTCCACCCTGGGCATCGAGTGATTGGACCAGGGGCCAGGACTCCTCCCCTGCTCTTCCCCCATTGGTTTTCCCTACATGCCTATTATCCTCCCACCACGCCCACCTTTAATGTGATTTGCTGGAGACCACCTTTGTTCTCTGTATCCGCCCCGCTTTAAAAACCCTGGTCGGAGCCCAGTTGGTTGGGTCTCCAGCTGGTGGCTCCTGTGGGCATTAAACCCAGATTGCACTACCTCTGGAGTCCGTCTCTTCTTTCTCCTCCGGTGGGTTAGCAGCTCTCTAACTCTCTCTCAGCCGCGGATCCTCGTCCCTTAAGGCGAAAGCCTTAGGCGCTCCCCTGACCGAGCCCCGGATCGGGAGAGTGACCCCGTGCTGCTGGCGGTGCTGGCCACAGCTAGCCGGGACATACCTAAAGGTCAGCCGCCGCTGCACATTAGAATACTTCTAATAGCCTCATTTTAAAATTTCTATAGTATTAAACAGATGGCTGAAAGTTGTAACTCGGTGTGAAAGCAACTATATCCTTGACTCTAATACTATCAAAACATACATCAACACAGCACTATTGGCTTTAAAGTATGACAGCAACTCTGAAAAAAGAAAATTTCAGGCTAGTTTCCTAATCTAGGCTGTACATAATAACCTTCCTCCAAATCACCAGTTACTCATATGAGATAACCAATGTGTATGTTCCAGTCTATTTCCATAAATATATACATTCTTACAAAACCTATTTGAGCATTTCCACTTAGATATATCTCCAGTCCTCCATTGATCTTTCTGTTCCTTTTGGCAAGAATAGATGATGAAGTTCAAAAATGATGCTCCTAGACAATGCAGTATTTTCCCCCTGTAGCTCTGCAGGTTGCATAGTATTTTATTAAATCTTCAAAATATTTAGTGTTTGCCTGCATCTGTCAACAATTTTATACACTATCAATTTGTCAAAATATTTAGACTATAAATGTTGGAAATTGAAGAAGCAGAAGAGAAAAGGTAAGAACAGTCTAACATTTTCCACAAAAGCTAGAAAAATTTGTAATAACATAGGGCTAAAACTAAATTAAAAGATAATAAGGCTAGTTATTATTAAGGCACTGGACCACAACTTCAAAATTTTCATTTTTCATCCTATTCCTTACTAACTGAGCTAATAGAAATGAAAACCATGGAAATGTTACGAAGGAACAACAAAACAGTCAAAGTCTACATATTTAAAAATAATAGTACTTTAAAATCAAAAGAAGCTTGAACCTAAGTAGAGTTGGAGCAAAACCAAAGACTCTGGAATTTTAATTAGGGATGGGAAGGTAGAGAGGGTGCTTGTTCACATTCCAGACATTCATGTCAAGCTCTTCTGAAGGAGTACTACATCTGCCAGAGAAGTTCACCACCACTTAGCTGGCACGAGGCCTAGGGGAGCGATAGACTGCTGGAACTTCATTATGTCGTCCACAGTGAAATGCTAACATCAGACAGCCATATGCTGCCATAAAAAGTTTGAGAGCCAACAAGTGCTGAACAAAGCAGTGGGGACACAAAGTTATATTGCAGCACGCGTGCCACAGGATTCTGAGACATCGTGCACCTGCAATATTGGAAAACAGTACAGGATGGAATAATTACATCATTGAGCGAACCATGCAATGCCAGACGGCCATAAAGGAGCATTTCCTCTCCTTCCCCATACCTCTTCTTCCCCCTCTTCCCTTGGGAAAATTTACCATTACCTTTTGCATAAAACTCCAACTGTTTTATGCAATATACAGCAACAAAACAAGTTCCTTCTCTCATCAGAATATATGGGCTTCAGCTGGTATCTAAAGAGAAGATGAAAACTCCATTTCTAACTGAAGTATCTGCATTTACTGGAGCAGAACCAGCCACAGGGCAAAGTTTTTAACCAATCCACAAGAAGAAAGCCGCATTTATAGCAAACCCAGCTGGTCTCTATTAGCGGCATTGCCTCTATCTAGCCCTACTTTAATCACAGGGGTTCACAAAAGTTACTATCAAAAACAAATCGTTAACATTTGACACAAATTATGAGGCTTATTTTTTCAGATCATTTCCCAGAAGACACCAGGAAAAGCCGTATTTCTAATTTTCCTTTTAAATTGCAGTGTCATATCAGTCAACTCAGCAAGCAATTAAGTCTAACATTTGATCCAAGTAAAAGAAAACACAGATTTGCTACCTTTACCTTGGTTATTGAAGCAAAATTTAAAGTAAACATTTAAGTAAGCAAACAAATATTTTAAGAACAAGGAACAAGAGACAAAAATCTTTATGATTTGTGGTTAATTAGAAGCTGATATTTGAGGGGGATTTTTATGGCTTCTTTTTCCTTTAGAGTAGCACATAGCATTTTTGCTTGAGTAATTATTGTTTGCAAGAAGTAAGCTAGATATCTGGCAAAATAGGGAAGCAGGAATAAGTGCTGAGGTTTTTCAATAAAACAAAAATCTAGGATCATATGTGAAGCTTTAGCAAGTATTTTTGTATCTAACAAAGAAAAATATATGTTTATATCATTCTATTGAGGTTCTAGAAAGTTCTTTTTCTTTCTGGCTATCCAAGAAGCCGTTGGCTAAAACCAGCATGTGATCACATATATAATCTGTGCAGACATCAAAGTCTGGACAACTGCCTACAGTTTTTCTTGTTATGATGTTCCCAGAATCATCATAACAATAGGATTTAAAAATAGGACTCTGTGAAAGTCCAAGAATCCAGTTCCATACCTAAACCCTGTAAACACTGGTTACTTCCTAGATGTATAAGGATCTCTGCCTTTTAATTCAGAGTTTAACACATGGCAAAAGTTATACAAATATAGAAGAGATTCACTGCTCTGAGAGCAGAGACAACAAAGTTGACACAGATCATAGAATTATTTAGGTTGGAAGGAACTTCTAAGGTCATCAAGTCCTACCACAAACCTAAAGCTGCCAAGTATAACACTAAACTATGACTCTAATTTATCTACACATCTTTTAAATACCTTCAGGGATGGTGACTCAAGCACTTTCCTGGGCAGTCCCTTACAAATATGTTATAAATGAACCATTGATAGAGCACCAAACAGAATAATACACTGTGTTTGAATGTCAGCAGCACAATACATGGGATTTTAGGTCTGTGAACATGGCAGAGGAGTTCATCACAATCTCTAATCCTGTGCATCATGTTATTTCCATGTCACCTATTGAGACACTCATTGAAATTCCCCTCTAATTGCCTGATGATCCCCTTCAATGTGGGATCATCAGGCAATTACATTCTCTCTCTAGTTCTGTCTTTGAATCTATTATTCTTTTCTGGCATTAAGTAGGAAATGGTTTCTTTTTAGTCTCCAAATAAGGTTTATTAAAATTCACAATTTTCCATAGTATTACTCTGCATTTTCATGTGTTTGTTGTTTTTTTCTGCCTGAATATTAGCCCCATCAGTTTGAATTTCTAAAAGTGAGGCAGACAAGATACAGTACCACCGCTAAAAGGATATTTTTTAATTTTAAAACAAAACTCTAGTTATGTTCATTTAACTAGAGAAGAAAAAGAAATAGAAATGCTACTACTCTTCTGTTTAGTATTCTGATCAACTTCAGGAGATGTAAATTCTTACATTTCACTGTTGAGGAAACACCTTCATGTATCAACCCAGATAACTCCATTGATTGATCCACATTAAATTAACAACTTATGAGTACAGCAATAGCAAAACATTGGAGGAAAAAGAAACCAAACAGAATTTGTGGATTAATCAAAGGAAATTTATGCTGAAAGTTATTGTCATCAAAAAAGTTCAGGAGTAAGGTTCTACATGGAGGTATTGTTTCACAGGAGAATTAAACCAACCTAGCAGGCAGCTGCTGTGTAAAGTGGTGGTCCTGCCCCCTCACTGTCCCATACTCCCACCAGGAGATCACCCCATTTTCCTCATACTTGCATAAGTATCAAGTTGATTGTATGGCAAGGCAATCCTGGGAGCTAAATTATGAAAAACTGATCTTAAGAGAAAAAAAACCCAAACAAATAACAACAAAAAACCCAAACAAAATGAAAATCTGAGAAACAATCTCTTCAGAAAATAATGGTTACATTCTACATGTTGCCTTTGTAACTTCTGGAAAGATTGTTCCAGGTGATCACATGATTTTTCAATGGGCTTAGGAATACAGACAAGTCCCAGTTGACTGGAAGAAAATTCCCCAGTTTTTTTCAAGAGAAGGAAGAAAGATGACCCTGGAAAATACAAGCCTGTGTCAGTCTCACTTGGGTGCTTGGTAAGACTGGGGAGAAGATTATTCTGGGAATCATTAAAAAACACCTGAATGTAAACACAATGGTCACAATACAAAATTTGCCAACAATACAAATTTGTGTGGAGCTGTTGACTCCCTTGCAGGCAGAGAAGCCCTGCAGAGAGACCTCCACAAATTAGAGATGGGCAATCACCAACTGTATGAAGTTTAACTTCATGAATTAAAAGTGCCAGATTCTGCAAGTGGAATGGGGCAGCCCTGGATACATAGAATACTGGAGGACAAGAAGCTGGACAGCAGCACCTCAGAGACAGACCTGGGCAATCCTGATCAGTGTCAGGTTGAACACGAGTCAGCAGTGCCCTGGCAGCCAGGAGGGCCTGCCCTGTCCTGTGGGCATCAGGCACAGCATGGCCAGCCGGGCAAGGGAGGGGATTGTCCTGCTCTGCTCTGCACCGGGGCAGCCTCACCTCCAGTGCTGTGTGAAGTTTTGCATGCCACAATATAAAAATTACTTTAAGCTCTTAGAGAGGAACCAAAGGAGGGCAACAAAGATGGTGAAGGGCCTTGAGGGAAAGCTGCATGAGGAGTGCGTGAGGGCACACAGTCTGTTCAGGCTGGAGAACAGGAGGCTGAAGGGAGACCTCATTACAGTTACAGCTTCCTCATGAGGGGATGAGGAGCGGCAGGTACTGATCTCTCCTCTGTGGTGACCAGCGACAGGACCTGAGGGAACAGCTGTGTTAGGGGAAATTTACGATGAGTGTTAGAAAAACAGTCTTCTCCCAGAGGGTGGTAAGGCACTGGAACTGGCTCACCAGGGAAGTGGTCGCAGCACCAAGCCTGACAGAGTTGAAGAAGCATTTGGACAGTGTTCTTAGGGACATGGTGTGACTCTTGGGGATGACCTGTGCAGGGCCACAAGTTCAATTCAAGAATCCTTGTGAGTGCCTTCCAGTACAAGATATTCTATGTCTCTAGTAGACATTTTCAGCCTGCTGATAGAAGTTGAAGCTGACACGCATTGCTCTGACTGATGCTGATGTTCAAGATCTAGGGCAAAATACTATTAATTTACCTAAAAAAATAATAGCAGGCTCCAGATTAACCAAGAATAAATATTTTTTATTGTTTTCAGGAAAGATCTGGCTCAAAGATTTTCAGAAACCAAGTTTTATGCAGTAAGCTGTTTTTATTAGAGTATGGTGGATGAGTTCACTGAAAAGATTTGGAATTACAATGAGGAACATTTTAACTCATAACCTTTTCTTGACATTCTGTTTGCTCTTAATCACCTATACTTCATTTAATATCAGAACTATGCTTTCTTAAATATCATCCTGCATATTTTGTGGGGGAAGGGGAAAAGTGAATGTACATTCTGAAGTGAACTCAAACAGACACACTGACATTTGCACAGAATGTCAGATGTTGAGAGAAATCAAACACTACATTTCTTCTTTAGCTGTCAGACTACTGCAAAGATATTTCTAGAAAGTCTGCAATTCAAAAAGAAGGGAAAGGGTGAAACCGTCTTAAAATATGCTAAGACTGTGATAATCAGGTATCAGTTAGTCTAAATGGTCTTACCTCTGATTTTAGCATGGCATTAAAAGTTATAGGGCGCACATTGACTGTCACAAGCATGATTCTCCTGGTGCAGAGTGCTGGACAACAGAGAAATCAGCTCCTGCTTAGCCTCCATCCCTGCACAATAGCTGCTGATAGAGATTCTCTTGCAGAAGATGTTTATCTTCATGTTTGTTGAACCTGAGCAAGATTCAGATTGTCAAAGCAATGGGGTACTTCTAAGTTGCAGTGATAGAAGAGGTTTCTGTTCAGTCACTGAGACAGAATAATAAATGAGCAAAAGAAGGGAAACATGAAACTGGCTTGCACAGATTACCACAGCACTCACAACCTGTCAGACATGGGATGATTTGCCTTATTAAGTATTCATTAAAGTATGTGGGGGGACTTGGTAGAAGGAAACTCAGTTGGACAGACAATCTGCACACATTACGTGAAAAAAATGCCACCTAAATCCTCAGTAGAATACAGAACTTGCAATAAAAAATTGTTGCTTATACATAATTTCTTGTATTAGTGATCCCAGTGCCTGACAGTCCACATCCATTTATACGTTTACAGAATGAAAGGTGCTACAGTACTTTTGTATGCTATAAACATTTCCTTACAAATTACATCAGTGGAAGAAAGTGGACCAGTCCAAAGAATATCACTATTTTATCTCTTCTAGTGTTTAATCGCAACAGTATACAAGGAAAATATCCCATGTTTGAAGCTGCCAATTAAATTGCACTAAACTCAAGTACTTAAAGGATTTATTTTATTCTTTTTTCAATGATTTGGTGATTAAAAATGGCTCTCTAGTAACATTTTTAAGGCAGTATTTATGGATATATTAGTACAAGTTAGTATAATATCTTAACTGCTACTGACACAGATGACCAGAGGCAAGGAAGCCAACTTCTTTTTATTCATCCAATATTGAAATTTGAATATTCAATATTGATACTTGACTACCTTTCACAAGGAACAACTGCTCTTCCCTGAGGCGTCCAGCAGCTTTTCCTCAGTTCCTCACCAGACATCCCTGCTCTAGTTCTCAACTCCTCAAGGAATTACAGCTTAAATGAGTTGAAAAGCTTAAAAGAAATCTTCAGATATGTATCACCATTTCTCTTGCAGACCCCTACAGCTATTATTCTATATGGTTGCTTGTTCCATAATCAGACATGCATGCACTGAAATTACTGTTAAAACGGTTTTCAGTGCCTCAGCAAATTTTTGCTATAAAGGTTGCTGTTCAGTTCCATAAATAGCTAGTTGACCAGATACAAAGGACTTGCATTTCCTGTCCAATAACCTAAAGGATTCATTCTAATAAACAAACACTCACACACACTCCAACACTTCATCTATTTACACAAACCTAATATTCAGTAATTTAACTATAAGACTTGGAAGAGTTGCAGAAAGTGATATTCTGCCATAAAAATGTTTAATTGTATCTTGAAAACACTTAAGATGCCATCTGTCTCCTACAGAAATGGCTTCTTTATTGTTTCCTCTATCTTTCCCAACATTTAAGTTGATGGAGAGAGGGAGCAGGGGCTGCAATGGCTTTTTTGATTAATTTTATACCAGCATGTGTTAGGGCATGCCCTGATCTATTGAGTTCTTTCCTTTTATGATTTCAGCTTTGCTCTTGCAAATCATTCCCACACTTTCCACCAGTAGAACAGTAACCTTTAGCTTTTTTAGAGTAATGCTGTACAGAATCAAAGTACACCAGCAGTCAAACACTGCACTGACATTTAGGAGGCAGGTGACGCCACTGGGGAGCAAAGGGCCTCACAGTAAGAGTAATGCTGCTGAAGGATCTCTGGAAAGCTACCTTCCAGCCACTTTAAACTAAATGGATAATCCTGCCCAAGGGCATGGTTGCCTGGACTGTGTTTACAGCAAATCTGTGTTAAACTGTTATCACCCTGGCTATCTCTTCACAACACTGGTGATGGCTGCTCCATCATATCTGTTTCACCACACACTTGACAGAAGGCCCTGTTACGTTGGGGGTTTTTTCCTCCCGATCAGTTTATTTCAGAGAAATGAAGCTGAGAACTGGTAGACAAATGTTAAAGATAGGAAAACCAAAAGTATTGAAAGGATATTGTCTCCAGTGTAGTGCAGACAAAAAGAGGAGGACACAGGAAAGGAAAGAACAGAAATTACTTTAACTATGTCTGTCTTAGATAGAATAATCCATGTAAGAAAATAACTAAATCTCATCCATGAAATTGTACTTAATATTCCTCACACAGGAAACTTCAGGGAAACTACTGTGCAATACATAGCCCCTTATATTTTCCTAAAAGAAATTACTTTTAAATGTCAGTGTTTTCACAATACACAGAGATAGAAACATTATAATCTTATTGAATATGGTTCATGTCTGAGTCATTAAAGAACTACAGCAAAAAAAAATTTCCTGTGAAAATATACCTTTCTTCTGCCAGTGGAAGGAACATACCTATCTCCATATCATAAGCTGCATCTTTACGTGCCAATGGCTTCTACAACAGTAAAAAAATAAGTTCTTAGTGAGAAGACTAAGATTAAACATTTAGTTACCTCCTAAACTGCCTCCTAAACTAGAAATTTTACAATAGTGTGGCACAAGACAGAAGGAAACAAACAAAAAACCCCAAGCCTCTATTCATGTCAAAATATGTGCAAAGGGCATCTACACAATCCCCTGATATTAAAATGCCACCTTTGCTATTCCACCACTTTGGAATATTAGATTTTGCCTAGTTTGTTTTTTTTTTTTTTTTATTCACCCTAAGCCGATAGACAAAGGTTTTCATGTACAAACTTCTTTGGGAACAACTAGAATAAAATTTGATTTAAGATTACCTGCCTACCATTTAGTCCTTGGAAATTATAGTCTTGTCAAAATCTGTTCATTCAAAAGCTTGGTAGTTACGAAGCAGTCTTGCAATATTTATATTACTACAAGGCTGTTAGTCAAGTGGAAAAAAAAAGAGTTAAAAACAGGTCTGGGACAATAATAAATCATTGTTTGTCAGTAGAGGAACAAAAATTGAGAATAGCTATGCATCTTTCAGAAATACCTTTTCATTATATGCAAGTTTCTGCATGTATGTAAATGTGAAGGAAACCCAGGATGATTTGCAACTGCATTTACAAGTCAGTTGTCTATCCTTTTCTTCTTCTCTTCTCTTCTCTTCTCTTCTCTTCTCTTCTCTTCTCTTCTCTTCTCTTCTCTTCTCTTCTCTTCTCAACTTTGGTAGAAGGTGTCAAAAGAGTAAACACTGTATAAGGAGATTCATCTAACAAGCAGATGTATGTGACTTTACTTCAAAGACGGAAGAAGTTAACAGAAACTTCTCCCTGGCAAAACCTTTTTTGATGTCAAATATACCAAAAGAAGTAACTTCCAGTCAGATACATACACCAAGATTTTGAGTTCTGCAGATGACTTGAATTGTTAGAAACTAGGTACCTTTCTGAGAAAAACAGTCTTTTCAAGTGAGCTTTTCTGCATACATAGTGCTATATCATTATCCATATGCACTGTACTTTTCTGGTGTTTCTATGAAATTCTTGGGAAATTAAAATCTCAAATGGGACAAGTATCCTTTTACTATTTGTATATTAGTCCTTTCATACATTTTGCAGGCTTAGTGTTTGTTTAAGAGATAAATAATGTCAGTTTAAGAGATAACTAAATCCCACTAGAATACATCTTAAAAGTTACCTTTTAGCATCCTAAAAGAAGCATCCACAGACACAAGCATTGAATTTTCTGGAGTCAGCAAATGCCTCTTGCTGTAACTTCCAGGTGCATAGTTAGTGTATGGAAATAGTGCAGCTCTTCTTTTGCAAAGTTCTTCAAAAACTGTCTACATCATTGTCATCTAGTTCTCCTATCTGCCATCCACTGCCTCATCAACACTTCATAGGGTAAGTGCACACTTATCCCTCCAAATTAAGAGGATCAGAGTATTGTCTCTACCTTTTTTGCCTGCCATCTTGCCTTGACTCTTTCCTGCCTTGTGAAAGAAGGCTCCCACATTTCAAGTGGATGAATCATTCATGTAACAGCAAGTTGAAGTTTTTATTCTCTGTTTCCCATCCAGAATCACCAGAGCCAAAGCAATACATATGCATGGCCTATATTGGGCATGATTTTTGAAGGACAATGAGCTCCTAAACCTCTTCATTAAAGAGATTCAATAGTAAGTCCAATTAGATCATATTAAAAACACATACAAACAAAACAAAATGAAAACCACTGAACTCCTTCCAAGATATTCTGATCATTTTTGTAAAAAGTAAGGAAAGGAGTGTTCCTGCATAAGATATGACAACTATACTGTGCCTTGTGAAATATGAAAAGTTGCATTCAGCCTTCCCTAGATGTTGATAGATTAAAAAGCAGCATTTCACATCAAAATGGTTCATTTCAGTGACCTTTCCACATTTAGAAAGAAAGATGAAAAAGCCTACATGAATTACACTTGTGGGCAACTGACAAAACCGAGGTTTTCATTTTATGAAACTTCAGTAGCTTTTTTAACATGCAATCCCCTCAGTAAGGACATGAAATTCAAGACATTTGCTGCCATTTCAGGAATTAAATGACAGCAGCTGTAGAGAGAATATCTGTTTCTGTACCTTATTAAGGTTCAAATCTAAAGCTGACACAGTGCAGTAAGCTCTTGACAAGAGATGAAATTGCAAGGTTGTACCAGCCAAGGAGCCATGTCTGCTTGCTTCATTTTTCCAGGAATGACTGCTGTCATGAGCTGATAATTTTGTTCTCCTATCAAACTGAGTGGCAGTGGGATTCCTGGTTCTGTTTATGGAAGGTGTTCACACTGACACTGGGAACACCAGCAAGCCAAGGCAAGAAAATATTAGCTGATACAAAGATTACAAAGAAGTCTGGGGAAAAAAATGGGTTTTTGTCACAGTTATACTTTTGATAGCTACCTCGTATCAGGCATAAAGAAAATTCCAGGTTATTGCTGTATTGTACTATGTAACAAGATAAGTTTGTTACTTAAATACAACATTGGGAAAAAAATGAAATAGCACCCAAACTGATTATGTGTCCCACTTCTTCAGTTAGAAAAAAGCACATTTGTGCATCTCAGTCCTGAAATGATTGTAACAATTACCAAGCACAGGGTAAATATGCTATTTATAGCAGAACTAGCAACAAAGCAAGGAAAAAAATAAGACTGGAAAAGAGTTTGTCAGACACACAGGCACTCACACACACACATATATATGTAAATAAGCACAGTGTTAACTTTACTTTGGCTACTCTAAAAAGCCTCTGTATCATTAATGAATGACAAAGAGTACAATAACTATGAATGAGAGATTTGGCACCAGTAAACCAACAGGTCATACACAGTACATTAGAAAGAGCTTGTCTCATACAAATTTCAGCAGTAATTGTAACTGAACTGTACAAGTCCATAGATTCCCCCATTTCAGGTTCAGCTACTATGACTAAACTCCCCAAGAAAGACAATCATGTCTGTAAAAGCAATGTGCAACCAATATGTAATAGAAACTCAGAAATCATTCAGGAAAGAAAAAGAGATATCTCCCACTGCTCAAGAGAAAAGTATCAATACTGAGAGAACAAAAAAAGTACATAACTCTTTCTCTTTCCCTGGCATAAAATTATGATTTTGAACATGCAATTAGTGACCATCTATGTGAACCTTTTTTCTAAATTTTTGTTTGAAACTGCAATCAAAAATCTATCTTCTCCACCCTGATATACAATTCTTTAGAAAATCTGGCAGGAACAATGGCAAAGTTAATTTGCATGCCATAATTCCCATAGTACAAGCATATTCCCTTTTTTTTTTTTTTTTTTTTTTTAATTTGCCGTTGCCAGCAAAACATGCATTAGCATCACTGCAAAAGCCTTTTTTAAAATAATAGCTAGCTGGTCTTTCCTTCCTCCCTTCCTCCCTTGCTTTCTCCCTCCCTTCCTCCCTTTTTTTCATTTTACTCAGAAAGGAAGATTTTAGTCATTTAAACCTGACCTCTGCTGCTCCCCTCTCAAGTTAATATGGACCAACTTCTGTCTGCCTGCTTATTGTAATAAAGCCAAAGATGTTTTTAAAAATGCAGCATACTTCAACTGTGGAAATATACGGAAAAAGTAGAACAACACTTGACATTTACTTTCCCTCCATGGGTGCATTCTACTGATCAGACAAATAATTATTCCAGCTAAATCACTGGAGATGAGCATAAAGTTGTTTAACTAGCCATTCAAACCCCCTGTGACTGCTAACATGTTTAATTAGGTCATTTTCATCACAGATGAAAATCTAGTCATTTTGTTGAGATTGCATATAGCTCAAAGGTGTTTGTATCCTGCATGTTCTGTGTGTTATGTCTCAGGAAGGAATGTAACCAGCATCACCATTAGGCTTCTGAAGTGAGGTCAATATACATGATTTTTTTTCAAAAAAAGAAAGGAAGGAGGTAGATGAAATATTCAAGGATATAATGTGCAGATTATTTATAATGTAAAATCTTATTAAAGCTATAATAACTAACTAAATTCAGTTTTAAAATTTCTAATAATTTCTACCATGTGTGCTGAGTGTACCAGTTCCTCTGGGATGTCCATTCAAGTTATGCGATCTGTAATTAATGGATTCTGCAGATGTTTTAAATTTTGTAGCTATTTTTTTGCACACCCTTCCTCCTCCTATACAGTCAACCATACAACTGGAACATTGCTGTTCCACAATATTTCCCTGCCTAACTACACAGACAAATACTAAATATGTCACTTTTCTCCTATCATTCAATTCATTTAATAGTCACTCCCATAGCACTCCTCTGCATTTTGCAAAGTCATAGCTTTCCTTTTTTTGTGGGCAGCAGCAGCAGTTTCACATTTAAGAGCTGCAGATGACAAAAGAGGACAGGAGGTGTATTGTTGAAATAACAGAAAAAAGGTTCTACCTTCAAGATAATCCATCTTTTATCATAGGTTGTATTTAATGGGCTTACATATTGTTTTTAGATAAGTACTTAGTATGAACAAGATACACTATATGAGCATGTGTGGGAAACACTCAAATTCCCTCACTAAGCAAGCATATTGCAAACCAGACAAAGCTGCTATGGAAGAAAATTAATGTACTACAATACATTTTTCTGAAGAGACTGGTTTCAGCAACATGCAAGAAACCCCTACAGCAGTAGTTCTGGGTTTAGGGTGGGGATGGAAGACTAGGAAACATCTTCACCGTTCAGTGAGGTCTGTTTGTGATCCAAGGAATTGCAGCTGTACCTTAAACCCACTCCCAAACCCATGAAGAACATCTGCAATTTTGGATACATCAATATAGGAAGGACATCAAAGTATTAGAGTGTGTCCAAGGCAGGTCTCAAGGACAAGACTTAGGAGAAGTGTCTGAGGTCTCTTGGCTTGCTCAGCCTAGCAAAAAGAAGGATTAGAGTCCTCTTAACAGTGACACTGTACTCTCTCTCCTCTGTATAGGTCTGTGTGAACACCAGCCAACACCCAGTTGGACAGCAGAGAAGTACAGTGAGAGTTTCAAGTACCATCAAAATGTTTTCAAAACTTGGATCATGGCTCTGAGGGGTTTGAGAGTCTAGGGAAGAACAGCTCCTGGACACTACCAGCCACTGGTTTCACTGTGTGTGACACCAGCTACCTGAGAGGTGTGATGTGTATGTGTGTGCAGGTTGCATCTTGCTCAGATAGAATTGAAAAGCTCCTCTGACTACCTCATCTAACATGGATGCATGTTTATGTGAGTCCCATGTTCATGAGGGTGCAGATTAAAGCACTGTTCTCTGTCGGTTTCAGTCTGTGTGCCCGGACATAGGCACAGTTTAGGCAGAGGAGGGGGTGTTTGCCTCACTACAGCCTGGAGAGACAGAGCTCAACAGCCTCGTTGATACATGAGGAATTCCCCAAGCCCAGACCCCTGTGGGCATAGTTACCTCTAATAGAAGATAAGACACATGAGAAAAAAGGTAGAATACAGAGATGAATGGAGTCATGATTAAATATATTCTATAGAAGGGTTCTATGACAACGTTCTGTGACAAGAGCCGTTCTATGACAACATTGCTAAAATTTGGAAATGCATTTGCAGCTAAGCAGCTTCATCTTGCATACTACTGGCAGTGGAAAAAAATCTTCATTGACCCAAAACAGCTGCATAACAATGTCATTCCTTACAGCATATCAACTCGCAGCTTGAAAAAGCTTCTGAAATGTGTTAGGAGCAGAAGTCAGAAAGAGATTGGGCTGGGTGTGTGCACCAGGAGTCATCCTGAGGCATATATTAACATGTAGAAAATCAATGCTCAAATACTTGGCCAAATATGTAGAAAAACACCCTCTGTTTCTAAATACATGGGGTTTTCACAGTCACTTTAAAATGTGTGTATGTTTCATTTCATCTAATCCTCTCTATTGTATTCAGAAATATGAATAACAACTTTTTCCAAAACTTCTGAATGTTGATTGAGGAATATATTATAAACTGGCATTAAATATTAAGTATGGAGTATAGATTTGTCAATTGAACCATTTTTAACAGTGTGAGAAATAAATTATCTTCCTAAGTATAGTGTTGTAGAGTGAAAATTTTAGGTCTTTAAAATCTCTTTTGAACAAAACAGCTCATTCATAATGACTTAATGCTTTCTTGCCATATAGAAAAGTTTATGTTAGTGGAAAAAAGAGATGAGAGCAGATGGAAGCATTTCTATGTCTTGTTTCTTAGGCATGAGTAATGTATGAGACAGGTGAAGTAAACATTTTGATGGATTTTCCTTTTGTACTGTTAAGGTGTCTTGTCACTTTTGATATTAATATGTCTGCTATACAAAAAGTGAATGCAGCCCCATGGACTTTTTTGTATCTCTGCAACTTGTGACAACCCCCTGCCTTCAGGCTGAGTTGAAGAGACATTTTTTAGCATTAATGCATCTTTATTGAAGTACATTTATAAAGTAAACCAAAGGCTGCTTAATAAAACAAAGAAGCTGAAGACTGGAAACTCACACATATGCATTAAGGGGACTTAGTCTAGAGACTAACTCTAGTTTGGTCTGCAGTCCAAACTGGACTGCATCTTCTGGTTCAGCCCCATGAGAAAGAAATGCTGCTTCCCAGTAAAGCACAGAAAGTGCTCCAAGGCACAGAAAGCAGGGACAATCAAAAGATTTGTTTCAACTGCATGGTTGTGAACTGATCTGAAACAATAAAGTAAACACAATCTGCCTTTGAAATTCTTCATTTAATGTCAATGTCCTCTTAAGATTTTTTCTCTATGATGTGGACAGCAAGCCTGTTTTCCATTGAAATGTTAACATCTCCTGTCCTGTCCTAAATTATAATGGCTTCAAGTTGTCATTTAGATGGGAATAATTTCACCTACTTTTAGCTGAGTGAGATTAATTTCCTAATATCAGTCATTCAGACTCCACTGTCTGCTAGAGAGAAACACACCTCGAGATGGAGATTAATTTTAGGATGGAATGGATCACTTTCAAAGTGCTGCTTCATCTACAGGATAGAGTGGGAGCCTGAGCCTGAAGATTTCTAAATTTATAAGGATAGGTCATAATGAAAACATTTTCACAATGTCATCAGAGCCAATTTTTAAATCCTTTCTTATTATAATAGTTTAAGATTAACTAGCAAGATAATCTGTGTTATTTTCTTAAATTAATTTGAATTATTTATTAATTAGAGTAAAAAATTCATAGAATAGCACAAGCTGGAAGGGGCACATGCATATCATTGTTACAAGTCCCTGTTCCTTGCAGGACCACTTAAAGATATACAATATGACCAAGAACATCATCTAGACACTCCTTGAATTCTAGTAACTTCAGTGCCATGACACTTCCCTGGCAAGCCTATTCCGGTGACCAACCACCCTTTCAGTGATGAACTTTTTCTTAATGTCCAGTCTGAACTTTCCCTGACACAACTTGGTTTTATTTCTTTGTGTCCTGATGCTTGTGGCTGGAAAGCAGAGATCAGTCCTTCCCCCTTCACTGCTCCCGTAGAGAAGTCACAGAACACAGAATTAGGATTAAATGAGAACATAGGACAAACAGTTCAGGCACAAGAGCTGTTTACCAAGTTTACCAAGCAGCAAGCTGTTCAAACATGACCAGACCTATTTAGCCCTTGCCCCTCTCTTTTCCCATGCCTGTTCATCCCAACCCACCTGGATCCCTCTTCTTCCAACCCTTTGCTCTTTCCTCTAAGCCTCCCATAATACACTACGCGCACCAAAATCCCCATCCATAAAATCCCCACATTTATGGCTGACCCATTGAAAATTGGTTTTTTTCCCCTTGCATCCCCTAGCAAATCCTATTTGTCTCTAAGCTGTCAGTTTAAACAGTTCTCTAAGGAGAGCATTTCTGTCCTTATGTCATCCTGGGGATTTCATACCTCTTGCTCTCTTTGGCTGGCTGTAGGAGGAGCTAACTGAGCATTTTTTATTCCCTCTAGAAAGGTGACACTGTGCCTTTGATACATTGCATGTGTTTGTGTCTAATTTGCTTAGTAAATAGTCAGATAATTGTAAATATCCTACTGCCACTAAACTGCACAGCTTTTTCCACACAATCACCAGCTTTAATTAAAATTATGTATACTTTGCAGCTGGTGGACCAGCTTGCTGTAGACTGAGATGCAGCTCTTCGTTCTTCATGTGCTGTTGTTACAGTGGGTGCAAATTACTCAAAAAAATTTTTTCCCTTTCCTAGGCTCCTTAATTCTAATGATCAGATATCTAGCAGAAAAGAATACCAATCCATATGACTCCTCCAGCATAGGCTCCTCACCTCTGACACACCAAGAAGTGTTTAAGTTGGGAGGAGCTTGCAAAGGCTGTCAGTGCTGGCTGCAGCATATTAGAATCAGAACATTAAGTCCCATTAAACTTTAGGAGGCCTTCTGAGTGCAACCTTTCTGGTTTGACCATGACTATTTATTTAAGATTAGGAATAAAATTTGTTCAACAGAAGCTAATCTTGGCATTTTTATTTTTAGTATTTTGAGGTTTTTTATAAAACATGATCAAACAAGTGAAATACCAACACCCAATTCACTGTCCTTCCCAGCATCTTCCTCTTACACTCTGCCTTTAATTTACTCAGTTGATTGAGATAATTATTTCATTGCTGAGGAGTCTGACTCATTGGCAGAACATATATCACCAAATCTACACAATTTTATGATTTATGATCAACTAAGGGACTTTATTTAACTTATTCCAAGGTTGAAAAGACACTGTGAGAAGGTCTTTCACATTTATTTTCATTAACACATCCTGGAATAAATTACTGCTATATCTATCTTGCGCAGACAGGTATTCTGGCTTGAAAATAGATTTCCAAAATGAATCTGAAAAAACAAATTAACTACTTATTTTACATAGTTGTATTTCATGATGGATTTTTAAAAATTAGTGTTATAAAAATGAAATTAAGTGCTATAAATTAGGGGTTCAGTATTTAACACCTCAACAAAAAAATTAAATAGCCATGGTTAGAATTACGTATAAAACTTATGATTAATTTAAGTAAAATCCTGTGTAATTACATTGTACAGACCTTTAGAAAATATTAAAAAAATGCAATAGTATCTTAATTTTAATATCATAAAATTTCCCAGTTTGGCAGGGGATGATGGGCTGGGGGAGAAAGAAAAAGAAAAAAATAAAGCTCTGAGAGACACTAATGTCAGGGTCTAGCTTTGTATTGAGGTCTGTGTTATAAATACAGGTTGCTCAAAACCTCCTTTTCCAAGCAAACCAGACACAACCTTTTGTTCACAGTTATTTTGCCTATAAAATAACATTATAAATGGTCATTCTGCATGGGAGTAATACTTGAGTTGACATATACAGCTATACTTTTCATAAACATATACATTTCAAAAAGGGTTGTTTGAATTTGCATGCAATTAAGAATTAAAAATTAATCTCTGTACTTACTCTTTTCAAATTTTTTTTAGGTGGTCCTTTTTCTTGTATATATGTAGTAGTTTTCCTCACCAAAAATAAAATTTGTGCATATAAAAAAGAGCGAGACCTTGCTTTCCAGTATAGATTTCACTAATGCTATTGAAGACACACTTGACAATTTGTTGGAAAATTTTTTATTCCCTATAAAAAACAGAACCAGTGCCACAGTTTATAAATGAATTAAAAATAAATATTCCATCCAACATCTAAGTAATCAGCCAACTGAAAGTTTTTATCATACTTGTTTCAATGTTTTTTCTACTACAATATTTTAAATATAAAAAGGAAAAAGCTTCTGAGAACTGATTTGGGAAAATGCCAATCAAACTATTCTGACTGCAGAGACTTCAACAAATGCACGTGTACTCAGATTCTCATGGTATTCCATCTTCTACCAAGGTAACTTGCCTCTCTCCCAAAAACAATGTCAAAAATTACTGGTAACATTAAAATGTGCATGCAGCCAGACTGTTTAGCACAGGGTTATGCTTCAAGCACCAAGCAGACACACATTGTTTCATCTAGGGTGGGCCAATTATTTTATGATTATGACAATGAACTTGAACCAAGAGTTGAGACCACCAGGAAATTGGTGATGCAGCAGGAAGTTGCAAAAATACTCACAGAGGACAGTTCAGATGCAATATTCAACCAACTTCCAAGATGCCCAAGAATGGGAGAAGCATAGAAGGCAGCTTATGTTGGAAGAAAAGCTACAGTCAAGAAGGCATTTTGGAACAAGCTGTCTGTGCTGCCATTATTGCACAGCACTCTGTTGGCAACTGCAGTCATGGATTTGCACATGTTAAGATTCCAATGCAGCAAGATACATTTGAGCTTTTACAGCCAGCTAACAGCTGGTGCAGGTGAAAAGTGTGAATAATTTCTCAGCTATACAAACACAAGCTATAACACAGAAAAAATTCACCCAGCTTAGCCTTCTGCAAGGAGCTCCCAGCTAAACTAGGTAGTAGAACAAAAACTGAGTAAATGACATATGGGTGAGCTTGCAGCAGGCCAGTTTAAAATAATGTGGATGATACCACCTGAGGATGGTCAGGTCAAGAAGCTGAGTATGAGTTGCTTCTACAAATCCTCTGAAAAACCATTATAACTTCCCCAGAAGCATAATTTCAAAGTACTATTGTTCCTGCAACCAGCCATGGGCAAGAGGTCGTTTTGCACACCAAGTTGCCACTTTGGTGAGTGAACCAGCCTTAAGGCAAATGCTCCCACAGAAAACATTAAAAATTCATGAAAGTATTAAATATGGGGTCAGACCAGCAGTAACAGAATCCAGAAAAGCTTTCATTCATTCATTCATTTATTCATTCATCCATTCATTCATTTTAGTCTATCTAGTTCCTTAGCAACTGTCCTATGTGTGGTTGTATAATATACATTGTTTTGAGATTTTTCTAATTTCCCTGTAAATATCTTTGGTTTTAATTTTTTAATTCTGTTCTGCTTCTTTCAAAATCACAGTTAAATTTGTAGAGATTAATAAATAAAAAGAACATATATAACATACATAACATATAACACAATATAACATTTTCAGATTTGATTACAGTTTTTCCTACAAATATCCAGTGGGAAAGAAATCACTTAGTCAATCTGTCTTTCTTTTCATGTTAGTATATTATTGTTTGCAATTTTACTCAGAAATCACTAAAAATAGGTCACACCTATTATGTCTCATTATTTGAGCCACAGATTCATTCAAACACTCCCCTCTTCTCATGTTCCCACACAATCAACAGCCCATCACAACTTGCACATTTTTTTAATCCTGCACGAATTTGCAGCTAAAATTCACAGTAGTAACCTACATCTAATTACTAGTTGTTCATGGCTAGGATTTGAGTAAAACAAACACAAACAGTCCTAAACTCAGTGAGCTCTGTAATATATATCTCAAAAGAGCTATTAGTTTGGGAGAATATGTGTGAGAATAGGCCTTACACTGGAGCCATGGGTACTATATACTTCTAGGGCAGTGAAGAGTCTCATGTCAGGCTGAGAAACACAGGAATAACAATTATGTAACTATACTAATTGCAGTCATTTAAACTGCACTACCACCACCTTCAAAAGTAATGGACAAAATAGCAGCTGCAAAACATTTTCCCTCTAGTTAGCACCTTCCTTTTTGCAATCTCTCTTGTAGACTGATTTCTTAACATTATTTCAGTTGGTATTTGGATATTTCACATTCTTGGCAGATACAAGACTTAAGTTCATTTATTAGAACACATTTCTGACTTGAATTTTATCCAATAATACTGTTATTCATCTAAGATTCTTGGATGTAACAGTCATCTATAATTCATGAAGTCCTCACTACTTCACTGACTATAACTGCTGCAACAGTAAAAAGCACATATTGAATATTGCACACATAATCCAAAAATAAAATGGAAAAAAATTCCAAAACACATAAAGAAAAGGTTCTTAGAAAGAGAAAGGAAGAAAGTATTTTGCACAGCTATTTATTAAAGATCTGCCAAATCTATAGCAAACTAACATAGTCTTTTGTGGGTGGGACTGGGTGGAAGTTAAACACAGGCAAAAGACTAAAATACTCCCCCTGCTTCCTAGCAGTTATGCTTTTGCTGAGTGATAGGCTCAAAACCTTTTTTGTGTGCAAAATGAAGAATGTCAAGAATGATCACAAATTATAAAGCAGGGTGAACTTACATCAAAAAGGGGGAACTGGAGGGTCACCTTTGTTTTGGATATTTGACTGTTCCAATGAGTCATCACTTTCTATAAACTGCCTTTCCTGAGATAATGAGTCCTTCTAGTGTGTGACCAACCTGGTGTGTGCAGGGAAAGTGTGTATATTGCCCAGCCCAGCATAAAATACAAAACTGGACAATTAACAAAACAGTCTTTGAAAACAATGAAATTTGTGCTGACTTCAACCACGTACTCCTTGCCTGTGACTGGAGATACCCAGTATCAGGACACAGAGATTGAGAATAGGTGTCACATTTGTATCATCATTAAATTATTTATTGTGATTGCTACATTATGGTCTGCATTGTTGTACGCCTCTGCTAAATAAAAATTCCATGTCATGCAAAATAGTAAATTAGTAAATTTTACAGTAAACATTAAAACCTCTTTGTGGAACATCTAAAAGACCCTGATTAGAGACAATTGCCTCTGTTTGGACACAGCTCACCCTTCATGTGGAAAAAAGTTGGATGAAGAAGAGGCAGGGAGTCCCAGCAAATAAAGAACAAAAGAGAGTCAATAGAAGAGAGGGCCAAGCCAGCAGCTCCTGCTCAACAGGGCAAAATCCTCATTATGGAGCTGCAGGAGTAAGTGAGCAGGCTGTGGAGCATCAGGGAGGATGAAGGGCTCAGGACCAACACAGCAGCCCTGTGGAGATGAGCACCTTAATCCTCACACCTCAGCACAGAGGCAGCCAGTGTCCTTGGCCCAGGTCCCTGCTGGAGTTCCCCATGGCAGCAAGGGCACTACCAAGCTGCAATGAGTGCCCAGCTACGTGGACAGGTGGAGCACAGAACCCATGGGGAGACACTTACAGAGCTGCTTTAGATCAGTCTGGAGAAGACAGATCAAGGAGGCTTTCTCAGCTACCTGCTCTCTTCAGGTACCCTGGGAAGTACAGGAGAGGACGCAGTCAGGATCTCCTTCCAGCTACACATTGAAAGCACAAGAGATCTTCACTGCACCAAGGGCAGGACTTGTGCTTCTCATCATTTTGCCAGGAGATAAATTCTGTGTTATTTCACAATTTTCTAGGAATTGCTGTCATGTTAGAGAAGATGTAAAACAAAATCACAAAGGTGTTTTATTCGCTAAAACATAAAATTAAAAAAATAATACTCTTAATTTTAAAATTTGGACATGAAATAGTCAAGAAAGAACACACATCATTAGCCACTTTGGGGCCCATTTCCAAAGTTTTTTCTGTGCTTCATTTAGCAGATGAGAGGGATTCTGTGTTTCTTAGATCTGAAGTCTCATTCATCAGAAAGCATACATCCCTCTGGAGCTGCTTGCCAGACTGCAACATCTAACTTAAAAAATCTTTGCTGGAATTCTTCCCTCCACATTTCCTGTAAACCAGAGCACCCTTGATCAACATGATCAGGATATCGACTCATGAGTCCGCTGCCATGTAAGGCCATCTTACAAAATACTGGTGACATGCAGAAACATTTTTGAAGTGCTGACTGCCTCAGGAACAGGCCTCATTTATGAGTTAGCTTGTCAGGGCACTTATGGGGCAGATATATTCCTTCTGGACAATCTGGTGAGAAAAGGAGACATTAATCACCTCTGAGTTTATGAGTCTCAATACATACATTTTTCATGTCAAAAAACTCTAGAAATACTTATACAAACACATTGGTGAAATGGAACTCAGCTAACTGCTGGTTTCTCAGTGAGACCAGATATAACGGGAAGCAAGTGATTTATGGGGTGACTGAATGATGGACATAGCTGCTCAGGACTCTCCAACTCATTAAGGAGACATTTCTTTGGGAAACTGAGCAGGCTGAAGAGAAAGCTGCCTAAAAGTCAGGAACTGGATTGCTGTGCAGTTAGGTTCAAACAGAAACAGAGAGCATTGGCAAGACCCTCCTTCTCCCCTGACAGCACAAGGGAGCAGCATGGCATGAAAACTGACAAACAAGCAGGCTGGCCAGTATCTCCCAAGAGCAGAGAAAAAAATCAATATGTTCCCATCAAAACATTTCCTCAGAATCAGAAAGTGTTTTTCTTATAGAAGGTTTTCAGTTGTTCTTCATACAATGCCAGACCATTAAATTTGTCACTTTCCCTTACTGTTTTCACAAAAAAAAAAAAAAGTTCCAAAAAGCCTTTATTGTAGTTATTCCCTTCCCTCCTTCTGTTTTTACCATCCCCTCCTGGATTTTGAAGTTGAACACCACTCGGTATAACATGATTCATAAATATTAATCAGAGAAAATACATGAGGAACAAGAGCACAGTTAATGACTGCTTAGAGAAGGATCTATTTTATGGGAAATTAAATTATTTCATTACATTGCTATTATAAGTTGTTAAAATTAAAATTAATTTTCATAAGTATTGTAGCAATAATAAAATAATGTCAAAATGTGTTGTCTTTGCAGTTTTTTAATTCAGCATGAAAACTTATACCAGGAAAAATGGTCTCTTCAACACCAAGATGTGGTTTTTTGCTAAGAGAAGCAAAATTTTTACATAGATGCTCATGGAAACACAGTGATGTCCAATAGTCAGGAAAATACTAAAAGTGTATTTGGCGGGGACTACGACATATTTCCATTAAAAGCCTATTATGTAGTGGACTTACACTCCTTTCTATGCAGTCAATCAGAAGAAAATGTTTACCAATATTCTGGAAAAGAAAAGCAGTATCAGAAAGCCCATACAACAAAGCAGAGGAAGAAATACAATATTCCACTTTCATTTACTTTATTAATAGTGCTATTTTATAAATCTTCAGTAGTAAAGGAAAAGAGCTAAACCACAAGACTTTTTTTACTCATTAAACACTATTCTCACTCAAATTCTGATCCATCATGCCAGGTCCTAACTACAGTTAGCAAATACTCACTCTCCTCATCCTCGGAATAATACTTCAGTCCTATAGAGGAGTCATCTTTTTTGTTACTGTACATAGAGCATTATGCTCTATTTACATTGCCACATGCAAAACCCTGTTTGCATTGGGAAATCAATTTGCAGAGAATACATGTTATGATGCACAGCTGGAGAAGAAAGAGTATGGCACATCAGACAGAGTCATCCTGAAAGAGGTCTGTTTCTACAGTTTGCCTCAGTAATGAATGAAGATCAACTTAGGAAACTCTCCTATTTATACGTGGCATGATATTAATTTCTAGACCAGAAAGTAAGAAGTATTTCTGGCAGGAATATCCACCCAAGGTTTACAATGTCATAGTTTGCTGACAGAAAATACTATAAGACAGGGAAGGGTGAAGAAGATGTGATATTAGGCTACATGGCAGAAAGGGGAAAACAAAGGAAAAAAAATAGGCAAAGAGAAAGAAAGAAATGCATGGATGATTTTAAAGAAACAATAACAGAAGGACAACTGGCAGCTTGTTATGCTATTGTAAACAGGCAACTCTCAAGCATTCAGGCTGAAAACCCAGTTGCTCTGCAACAGCACATGCTATCTATGCTTATAGTTTGCCTTTCCACTGAGATCAGACTTCATTTTTTTATTCCTAATCTACATTTTCAAGTCTTAAATGTGGGTGCAATGTCTTACATTGTTTTCCAAAGAAAAGAGAGGATAATAAGGGAAAGGTTACACACTTACATAGTTGGTTTGTTTGCTTGTTAGTTTTCCAAATTTAAAAATTATCTTCCAGCAATTTCAGCATTGCAAAGTAATCTTCTAAAATCCTTTTTCATCTGTTAAAATCTGATACTTGAGGAGAGTACAAATGCAGACAGTTCAAATCAGGTTATCATCTCAACTCAAATCAGTTAATTCAAGTTCACAAGCTGCTAATCTGACCTGAGAATAGGATGATGGAATAAGGATGACCTTGAGATAAGACATTTTTTAATGGTTTCTTCTGACTACAGAAGTTCTGTGTATTTGAAAATATAACAGCTTGGACCTAGTATGCAATGACTATATGCATTTTGCATATATATTTTTTATTTTTCATAGAAGAAATTGGAATTATGCAGACAAAATCAGGAATAATTAGTCCTCAATGTAAATGCACCTGTGTCAGCAGCTACAAAGACTGTTGTTCCTAGCACCTTGCCTTCCATGACTTTTATGACCCCAAACTTAGTAAGGATTTTTATTATTTAGCTGAATTCAAACTGCCTTGCAAAACTATCCACTCCAGGTCTATGTCAAAATCCCACTGTTCCCAGGCAATGCTGATGTTAGCCTTTAAAAAGTACATTGGAAAACACCCTGAGATAGAAGTGTAATTTTTCCATCTTATTCCCACAGAATATAATAGAAAACAAATTCACTACCAACATCATTTTATGATGGCAGTTCCAGTTCTGCCACTTCTGGGATACTTAATACCTATCCACCTAATTAATCCAGCAGGTTAAGAGAATAAATAAACACATGGAGGAAAATAGCCTATTTGAACTGGATGTCTTTCTGTGTTTAAACTAACCTACACAAAAGGTAAGAACACAAACTTTATTCAGCATTCTGAACATAAGAACCACTAATTTAATTTTCTTCTAATTTTGAGATTTGAGAAAAATACAGTTCTATCTTATAGAAACAATGATAATGATTTTAATGCAGGGGGTTTTTTCCTGTATTGAATGTTGTATGAAACATTGAAACTATCAGGTTACTTAGGCCATCTTAATCTAGAAGAATTTCAGGGAGGGAGCTCTTGGTTCCAGTTTCATTCTGACAAGTCTACTAGAGCTGAGTTCTTTGTCCATAAGGTGACCAGTAGGATTATTATCTAAGGTGGACATATTCTCCTTATTCCTGAAAATATGCCAGAAGAAATAGAATTGAATGGGGAAAAAAATAAAACAAAAAAAAACTTTACAGAAGAAATCACCTCAAGCAGAAACACTCCCATAATAGTTTTAGGTTTAGCTTTAGAATCACTCTGAACCAGTAAAATTTTGGAGCTCTCCATGCATCTTTGAGTTGCACTACTACAAAAACTTTCTATTTTTCTATTTTATATTCATGCACTATCTCCACAGTCCCCTTTTACTCAAATGCAGCAAATCAAGACAGAAAAAATATTTTAAAATGTACATTTACTCTATGATCACAATTCAATGATATTGCAATAAGGCAATATCTTACTCTATTTTCCTTTTTTCAATCCATGACCTTGCAATGCAGTTTCCATAAAGAATGAAGTATTAATATAAAGGGTCATTGTATTGCAAAGGGCATTTTCGCTGTCAACATTTTTCTGTCTGACTCAACAATAAAACATCATTCGGCATCCCACTGAAATCAATTTTATAATACCCATATATATCTGTAGCCTTTCCACAGAAGAATATTGTGCAGTGCTAAGAAGAACTAATAACTTCTCATACTTTTAAAGTTTAGAACCTTTGCAATCAGAGAGCAGATAGAACCTTTTTTTTTTTTTTGCATCTTATTTACCTAAAGCAGTATTTTGATATTAAGTCCTACTTGAACAAATTTTATTCATATGATCATGTCAAAACCAAGATATCTAGGACTGATTCTGCTAATAATGGTAATCACTACAACATCTACTATTGAAGAAGCAGAAAATAACAGACCAGAATTTGGAGTTCTTAGAAACATGACCAGTGTCTCAATAATTTTACACTTATTGCCAACTGCAGCTCGGAAGAGAAAGATTGGTGTGATAGTTAATGGTTTTAGCCTTTAAGTGGTGATTTAACATTGGGGCACACTTGTCTTGCTGAAACCATGCAGAAGCTTATTTGAAAGGCAAATGGTCTTGCAGTTACTGAACGTTAAAAAAAATCCACAAAGGCAGTGCTACACTATAGCTAAGGGACAGAACACAATATTAGAAACACGTAGTTTCTAATATTCCATTAAAATTTATAGCAAACTTCGTTCATTGTCCTTTGCACTGTCATTTTCTCTGGAAAAAAATATTTTTCTTTCCAAAGTCCATACCCAGGAATTAAGAACTAATAAGACACAAAAGCCTTTTGAGCTTCAGGTGGGGGAACAATGTATTAATGGGGGAACTCTGGTAACAAACTCAGATTGTTTCTAATAAAACAGGATTTGAGAAGAACACTAATCTGAAATACATAAGACTTGTTTGCCAAATAATAGAGGCCATAGGAAGTTCTGTCTCAAGAGGCCTCAATGGCATAGACCAGTGTACAGTAATTTTCTTACTGCAAGGAAGTAGTCTACTCTAAAATAATGACTATTTACTTAAAAAAAAAAAAAAAAAAAAAAAAAAAAAAAACCAGAAATATCACCCTAGCTTCAGTCAAAGACACTAAAGAAGAAACCTAAGGAGATTCATTATCTAGTATGGTAGAGTCACTGGTATCTGTGTTGCCAGCAGCAGGGTGCATATAAGGGATATATTTCATTTAAGTAGAAGAGTTGCTGAGACAAACCAACAGCTGGTCTGTGTAATTCCTCTCCAAGTAAAAATGTATATTTTAGCTAGGAACTAGGTGCACTCAAGTGCTGTGAACTTGAAATCTTTTTCTTTTTCTTTTTTTTTTTTTTTTTTACTGAACCTGTATTCCCAAAAGCATTTCCCCCCTTCCCCCTCTTCGTTCTCATCACTCATCTCCTGTGTAGAATTCATGAGGCAGCTCAAGAAAACTTACATGGTGACTGAAAACAGAATGGCAAAGATGTACCTACAAACTGAAGAAAGCTATGCCAGATTTTAAGCTGCTAATGCATCATGGTCTTTACAGGGTAAGACTCAAAATAAATGTTCCATTGAGTAAGGAGCTTTACTTATCTCAAATAACTGTATCATGACCACTTTGAAAGAGAGAAAGGGGATGGAGGAAGACAACACAATTCATTTGTAAAGATCACTTTCAAGAAAGGGCAGCAAATTTATTGGCGTACTACACCTTTTGGTTTTGAGGGGTGTTGTGGGCAGACACTCTTGAGAAGTGGAAATGAAATTCTGAAAATGAGTCTTTAAAAGATGAATAAATATAAAGTAAAATTGTACTTTAGGTTTTTTACTTCAGACAGGCCAGATATTCAGGGAGTTAGTCAAGTTGAAATTCAGAAAATTAAGTCTCTTATCTGGACACACAGACTGCAACACAGGGCACAAAAGGAGGGAGTGACATGGACTCAGCTACTCAACAGTCAAAGTACTGAATATTGCTCAATATCAACCATTTGGTGCATGAAGATTTTCTTTCCCACTATTAATTTACATTACAGAAATATAAATACACTATCCTTTCCTCAGCACAAGTCACAAGAGTAGGTTTATAATTCCGATATCAACCAACCCATGTTTTTCTTCTCTCAAATCACCTTGTTAATGCCCTTAAAATATGAGCTAAAGTAAACAGCAATGTTTCATTCACCTGTGACTTACTGTGGGATTCTTCACAACCAGCACAGAGCCAGTATGACGGCACAGATCTGACTCCGTCAGCAGCTTCTGCACAGCATCCCAGCTGCTGCTCTCAGCTCCTGTGTAAGCCCTTCGCCCATTCAAGCCAATATTCACATAACACAAAGCTTTAAATATGTATTAACATACTTCTCACAGTACAGAACTCCTCCATAAACTGTTTCAGTTTCTCAAATATCTTAAAGATATTAACACAATATTATAGTAAGATGCACTTGTTTAATAGTCCTCCAGGGTCACTGACTTGGGCACATATTGCAAATTCTGACGCCACTGTATCAAAGAGAGTTCTTTGAGCTAAGTATTTATATATTCTGTCAGTTAAAAGATAACAGGAAAGAATCAGCTTTGTTATGATCCAGCCATTCATCTCATAATAATTATTCATCTAATTATGGATTTTTTTTAAATAAATCAGTTTACTGGCTACTGGGTTCCAAATTCAAATGAACAAATGGCAGATCCGGATCATTTGATAAGATTATCATTCATTCATTTCTGGATGCGGGTCTACTGATTCACTCACCCAAGCTCTTCCTTTCTGCTAACAGAGCAGCATCACAGTTATGCCACCTCATGCAATACAAATACTGCCCACCTCAACAAGCTCTTGAAGAATAATGAAATTTTGGGGTTTTTTTTTTATTTTCCCATCAAACACAAGGAAACCTAAAACATGAAAAACACCGTATACAACTCCATATACTACCTTTTCATCCAGATTCTGAACGGCTGTGTTCAGCTTTGAATTTGATTTGATAATATTTTATTGTAACATTCTGGATTTACTTTACTAATGGAAGAACCAAATATTAGTAATTTCACCTATTTTGTCACTGATTAATTATGCTCTTTTCAGTGTCCTCAGAATTTTATACAAGAGGCTAAAATAACTTGAACTCCATTTGGCATCCAGGCTGTTAAAAACCTTCAGTTTTCAGTCTTTTAATATATGACATAATTTTTTATATTAATTTTACAAACATGGAATACATGTTACATTTTTGCAATGCCTATAGCAATTACCTTCTGTTGAGTAATAGTTTCTCTTACTGAGCTACATGAACATTCTTCAAACTGAAGTGCTCCAAACCCTGGCTCTTGTCACTAATTCACATGATGACTATTTTCCTTCCCTCTGGCACTTGTTGGTTTTAACCTCTATGTCAGTTTTGATTCACAATTAAAGAGAACTTATGTTCCCGTGGGACTTTTAAAAATTATATTCTTTTCCTTAAGCTATTTACTTCATTTATGTTGCTATTGATAGTTCATTCTGTTGAGAAATAATTCAGAGACAAGAAATCTGATGGGTCTTGTATGCTGTCTGGATTTTACTGGTCATTTTGAGCCTCTGCAATGGAATCTTCCAGACAGCTTCCTACAGCTGACTTTATAGATAAAATGCCCATTTTATTTTTTTTTATTATCAAACCTAAAAAAAAAATAAATTTTAGTGATTTTTTTAATTAACAAATCTAAAAAAATTATAAATATTAGTGATGATAGGCCTTCACAGAAGATGAAAAAGCAAATGTTTCTGTATTTCATAGCCCAGGAGGAAATAATGTGAATATGATTGCTTCTGCTGTGAAGTAAATTAGTTAGAAATAGGCTTCATGCACACTACGTACCAGCACAGAACAGGTGCTTTTGCTGTACTGAATCTGGAGAACTGTATTGATTCTCAAGTGGTGCAGAAGAAAGGCAGTGGGTCACACAAGCTGCCTCCATGGAGAACAAGCACAAATTTAATACTACGTCACTGTTCATATGCATTTGAGAGATAAGATTTTGAAAATTAATTCATTGACTAATTAAAACAAAAAAAAAAATCTGTCTGATACTTTTGTCTGGAAATTGGACTTTCTCACTCTCTGAAATCTGACTTTGTTGTCCTGAAGGGAAAAACAGGATGTTAGGATGAGTACATTAAAGAAATGCTAAATGCTAGTCAGAGTACATTAATTTAGGAATGCCACCAAGATTTCATTATTATAAAGAAATTGCTGAATTCTCTCATAAAAGACAGTTCCCCAGGTCTAAATAGTCCCCATTAATGTAGCATGATTCAATAGCCCCCATCCTGTTTTTGTGCCACAAAGTAATCAGGAAAAACCATCCTATGTTTGGAGGAGAAAAAATACAGTTTCTGCTGGAAGAACATTTGTTGAGAAGTACCTCTTTAGACATGCAGGCCATACCTAACTGTACTCCAATACAGACTGATTTATAAGTGGAGCACAGACAAGTGGCCAGATGGATCAAAATATATATTAAATACTTCCTAGATTTGTCACATATCTCCTAAAAACATACATACTTGGAGACAGAATGTACAGCCTATTTTTGTAAATATTATTCAAAAAATCAATGATAACGTTTAGTAGACATATATCACTATTTCTCTATCATAGTCTGGTCCCAAGTGCCACAACATGAAATTTAGACAGCTTTGGAAAAGAAGCTATTGTAAACATACACAGACTGAGAATGTAGTTTCCCTGGCAACCAAAAGATCAGAGAACCCATTCCTTCAGGTTGCAATTCTGATTATGAGCTTGCACATCTGCTTGCATAGGAATGAGACACCTGGGATTACATTTCTAGAGTGATGAGTGAGAAATTAGGAAACAATAGACATTACATAGCTGATTTTGTGCAGTGATGAAAATGAGTCTTGTGTTGTTCATTGTCATGGACCACCCAGAATATCTGAGGACACCAGTATTCAAACCCTGATTAAGCATCCAGCTTTTTCCTTACTCACCTTGACAGGAGCATCACCTGTAAGAAAACCAGTGCAGATGCTCTCCTGCATTGTGCTAACATGGGTTAATGGACTATTTTGTTAAGGAGATTGCAAGCAATTCTTTCTGTTAAAGCAATATGTAAGCCAGAGAAAGGAGGAAATATTGCACATTAGATGGTGATCAGGAAAGAGCAGGCATTTCTGTTGGCTATTTCCAAGAACAACAGGTGCAAAGAAAAATCATTTCCTGTAAAATTTTATTTTACTCTCAACATGAACAAAGCTACAACTCAGCTGGCTTAGATGGAGGGAATTACTGCAGTAGGATGCTTTTATTCCCTAATGTCTTCTCTGCAAATACTCAGTGTTTGCTATATGCAAATGACTTTTTTATGGATGCTGTCACACCAGCAGGGTTATTTTGTTCAGCCCAACATCTACAGGGAAACTAGTTCAGCTTGGCTATGACTAGTGTGTCTGAGAAGTGAGTTTTCAACACTTGCATTCAACATAATTTACTCATTCAGACAATCCTTCATTAGATCAGCTGAAGTTACTTGAAATGTTATCATAATTAAGTTTATAATAATTAATGACTTTTGAGAACAAAACAATTTTTGAAGGGCTTGTGGGTTGATTGGTTGCTTCCAAGATCATTTAATTTTCTTTCATGAGGCAAAATGAATGGAAAAATTATTTCAGTATTACTCCTCTCCCTACTAAATGTGTTCTGCTACTCTCTGAACACCTTTTTGTTGTAATTTATAATGTTGAGAAATGCACAGTAAGTTTTTGAATATATAACCAGAATTATCGAAAGAAACCGTCTTATAAAGAGGAGTACCCCTAAAAACCATCAAGGTTTGCTTTTTAATTTCTTTGACTTCTTTTAGTCCAATTTGTAGCATTTTACTAAGGGTTTTTGAAAACTGAGGCTAAAAAATATTTATGAGATTGCCTGTAAAATTTCAGCAGCAAGTTTTCTAACATACACAGCCTTCAATGCACTCTACCAAAATGAAAAGATGGCTACCCACCCCTCCGCCCCCCACCAAAAATCCTTATCGATTTATACCATGACTTAACATTACTTTGAATTTTACTCAAGTAATAGCATACCCTCAAGTTTTCACCTACTTTCATGCTCAGACTGAAAATTTAAGAGAAATTTTCACTCTGAAAATTTACTTTTCAGAGTAAGAAATGCATTCAAACTTTAACCATCAGTACTGGGTAAATTACCACTTACCATTCTACTTGATGGCACTCATTGAAACTGAATACTGGGCTTCTTTCCACGCAACAAGTGGAGCCTTGCACACAAAGCCCAAAGTTTATCTACCTGAAGGTGGATATCAAGTAGTTTTTCTATCTGTGGTCACAAATACAAATTAAGGACTTACAATGAGAAGTATACCTTCCCATTATACAGACTACACATCGGTGCTAACAGAAACAAGTAAAAATTTATTTTTTTGACAACAGAATGAATATTCTGAAAATTTGAGTGCTTCACATTATGCACCAAACTTTGCTATACATTCTCGAGATTTGAACCTCCAGAATTTGTATCATAGAGCAGTGTAACTCATATCATTGTGGGAGGAAAAGCAGCTAAATTACATTTTCTAGGCAAGCCTGACCCAAAAATTTTGTAGCCTCTCACACTGAGCCCTGTTATCTGCATGGCACTTACATAACACTTCATAAGATATGAAAACACAAATTCAAATCAGCAGTAAAAATTTATTATTATCTGTTCTTTATTTCCTATCTTGTTAAATCCCATTTCTCAACTATACTGCCCAGAAGTGTAGGCAAACATGAAAGGAGGAAAAAAAAGATTCTTAATAGGAATCCCCTTAAGGACCAGGATGACTGTTATGTTGCCTTAACATATTAAGCAATTTAAAAGGAAGAAAATAGTTCACTGTCCTCATTTCAGCTGGGATAAAGTTAATTTTCTTCCTAGCAACTGGTACAGTGCTGTGTTTTGGATTATTGTGATCATGATGTTGATAACAAACTGATGTTTCAGTTGATGCTGAGCAGTGCTTAGCCTAAGCCAAGGACTTTCCAGTTTTCCATGCTCTGCCAACCAGGAGGTACACAAGAAGCTGGGAGGGAGCACGGCCAGGACAGCTGACCTGAACTGGCCAAAAGGATGTTCTACACCATAGAATATCATGCCCAGTACATAAACTGGGAAGGCTCAATCACTGCTCAGGGAAAGGCTGAAAAGGGTATTTGTGAGTAGGTGCTGAGCAGTGATGTTGTCCATCAAGAATCTCTCTGGAGTTTTATCACTCTCTATTTTTGTTATATCTTTTTTCATTCATTACATTAGTTTTCTTGTTGTGGTTACTGTTACTGTTATTATTATTATTAAACATAATTTATATATATATAATATATATTGGTGGCAGTAATTATGACCATGCAACTGCACAGCACATATTTGCTAGCTGGGTTTAAATAACAAAAAGTTCAATCAGTTTGGGCTGAGTATATGAATAATTCCAATATTATGTATAAATTGAGATACATATCTCTAGACACATAAAAAGTGGTACTCTTGTAAGAGCAAAAATATTTTTAAAGATTACCCTTCAATGTGCAAACCTTTGAAAGTCTCAAATAAAACCTGGGACATCTAACACTCAATATATTAATACATATGTTTTATATTATATGTATATATTATTAGACATTTATACTATATAAACTTATGTTACTACAACATTTATTTATATTTAATGTAATGTAATGTTTTTATCACATATATAAATATATATATCAATATATCAATGTATACATTGCAAAAAACTGTTCAGAGTTTAATTTGATTCTATTCATTAAGCTGAGAGAAAATATTTTTTTTTTACCAGCAGGAAGGAGCAAGAGGAGTACTAGTAAGGGAATATTTGAGATTCTTGGCGCATTAGACAGATGGGCACACATTTGCCTGGGGAACACTGAAGTCTAAGCTGAAGTTTGGGAAAATTACAAGGTATTATAAAATGAATAAGTGTTAGGATGGCAAGAAATACCCTCTAGATGTTCCCTTGCCAGCACTGGGGAAATCATCCCAGGCCACTCCAAACTTGGAAGTCATACATGACTGGTTGGAAAAAAACCCAGATGTATTATCCTGTTTCAGAATACATTTATCAGATATAAGACTTTCAGCCTATAGTACTTTTCATCTCAGGTCTCAAATAATTTCACTGTATCACTTCCATCCCTTCCCAAATACAGAACACGCCCATTTGTCCTTTTTACAGTGGTACTAGTTTGGCTGATTTTCTGTCATGATCTGCTATTTATGATATGACTTTAATGTGCTGGGTATAAATATTGCCCTATGAATTTCTGTCCTGGACATCAATTCTGCTTCGATAACTGCCCCCCACCCCCTGCCTTTTGCTGTCTACAGTATCCTGACATTGTCATGTCACCATCTTGTTAGTGATGCCACAGGTGAAGGTGGGTCATCTGCACAAACATGAGTCTGCCTTTTTATTCTGCAGCAACCTGAAACTCCTCATGTTGTTACCTTGTTAGTTGTGCCACAGGTCAGGGTTAGCCATCTGCATGCAAACCCTAATCCATAACTTAAACAAGTTCCTGGACTTTAGAAGCAAGTAAAGTCAAGCTTTGTATGTGTATCCTGAAAATAGGGACTTCAGGGTTAGCAATGGATGAATTATTAGTGACAAATGGATACTTTTTAATGACTTTTCTGATAATTAGTAGCCTTATGCAGGCAATATCAAAAGATTCAACCTCAGTGTAATCATTCCTACAATTGTTTAATTTTCCAGCAGATTTGTCTTACTTGGTCCTGCAAAAAACTGCTATCCACTTTCCTGCTTAAATACAACTTCCTTTAGTTACACCAAGTGCAAAGATCCATCTAATGCAAAGATCTATTCACATCATTCTGAGTATGGAACATGCCAAACAAGCGATGCTTTTTTGCAGCCTTTGCATTTAAATTTAGGGGTGGTATCTAATGTTTTGGTGACTGCAATCTGCCTACTTTAGAATTTCTTCAACCAATTTCATTGAACTGCTAATAACATTTTTTATTACAAGCTGAGAAAGTCTTCTCATTATTTAGAGAGCAGAGTTTAACTACAGTTTTGGTTTTCATAGCTGCTTTTTAATCACTGTTTTAATCATCCATCCTCACTCTCTACCAACATGTGGACAAAAACCTCAACAGAATTTAGAATCAGCACATTAAAAATATTTGGTAATGAACAATAAAAATAAAATCAATGGGCATGGCAGGAGAGATCAGTCAACTGCTGTTGTCACTGGTGGAGGAGTGGGGGAAGAAGAAGAAGAAAAGAAGAAGGAAGAAGAAGAAAAGAGGAAGAAGAAGAAAAGAGGAAGAAGAGGAAGAAGAGGAAGAAGAAGAAGAAGAACAAGAAGAAGAAGAAGAAGAACAAGAAGAACAAGAAGAACAAGAAGAAGACATACACCATACTGTATGTCAAATCGTATGCAAGCTGTCATAACAGCTACTATTGTTACAGAAACTGAATAGGTGAATTTCTTCTTTTGAACTGTATCTTTAGTTCCTTCAAGATACATTTTGTTTAAGTTTCACAGTCTGAGACATGGGATAACATGAGGTCCTCAACTTTGGCAAATCTCTCTAATTCTTCATATTCAGGGAGACTGAAGGTGAAGCAAGTGAAGTCCACCAAAGAGATGTCCACAAAGAACTTTGGTGTTACAGACATCTAATTAAATCATTAAGTTCTTAAATTCTCAAAGGGACAGTATCTGAGATCTTAGTCACCAAAAATACCAAACCTAGAACATTCATATTACTGCATACAATTTTTCAGAACATACATGCATAAAAGGGGGAAAATATCTGCTTATTTATTCATGTTGGAAAAGTGCAGCTCAGGCTGCCAAATGACTCCTCTAATGGGCTTTTTTTGTGGCTTCATATTTTTGTACAGCTTTATTGGATGCTTTCCCCTCTACCTTCACTTGCCATCATAGTCCAACTTTTTCCAATCGGGCTCTTTTAGATACTTAGATATTTTTACACCCCTAGGATTCGGTTGGTCACACATCACAGACATATTTTTGCTACCTATGCGTACCTTGACAGACATTTTTAATTTTTCTAATGTGATAATATGAATTACACAAACATTTGCTTTGTTTTTATGTACTGTAACATCATTTATCTGATGTTAGAAGATTGTAGTTTAGTAGCAGGAGGGAAGCTGCCTGTTGTCTTTGCTCTCTATGCTGTGCTCTGAATTGGGTTTAAACTTCTGTAAAAGGAGAAGATGGTAACTTGCTTGAGATGGCTGAGTACAGGTAATTGCAAGGTGTTTTGAGAGAACAGATTGAGGAATCAGGGAGAGAAGAAAGGACAGATGGTGTTAGCCCAAGTAAGGAGGGCTACATAGCACCAGCAGAGGTTTAAATACTTTACATAGACTTGCTTGTTCAGCTGCTGTAACTTTCCCTCCATATCACTTTAGTGTACAAGAACCTAACCATTTCTTTCCAATTTACACAAAAAGTGATTCCAAAGATGCTAAAGTGACTGAGCAGGCAACTCTTCTTCATTTTTTCAATCTAATGGTATAAGATCTATGAGTTAGCAGCATGCCTAGTCCTTGAGAAAGGGCTAGATTAATTCTGGAAATTTTTATCCACATAGATGTGTACCTAAAAGGAAGCCTACAATATCAGTCTGGGCATTCAGACAATCACCCATGGTGTCTGTAGAGTTTTCTCCTGTGCCTACCTTTTAAAATTTTTATCTTTGAACTCTATATGGAAAACTTCTCAAGGCTTTTCATTTTGGAAAATTCATCATGCTGGATGGAGTTTTGCTTTATGGCTTCATAAAAAAGCATGGAGGCATGCCTGGCAACTACCAACTTCTATAAATTTTTGGGGTCTTCTAGTTCAAAATGACATTTCTTATGGTTCAGTGAAGATCCATAACTAGGGCAAGCATTTCTGAGCTAGTAAACATCATCACATCATTCACAAAAATACAGCCTCTGACATTGCATTCAACTTTGAATTTCATACTTTGTATGAAATCTAATATTTTTATTGTTTTGCACGTATTCTTATTCTGCCACCACAGAAAAGAGTCATGTTAATTCACCTGCTCTGTTGATCAGCATTTCCTAAGTCTTATAGAGACAAACTGGCTTTCATTACACATTTTAGATGTTAAATATAAGTAATAGAATAATTCAAAAGAACCTACATACTCCATTCTGTTAAAGCCTGAAATGTCATTGTTTTTTTTAAGAACACAGATGGTAAATTTAAAAATTGTTCCATTATGACTAGATTTTACTATCTGGCCAAATTGTTGCTGTCAAGGTTATTAATCAAGGTAGAAAGAACTGCACTGTACAATTACACAAGGGTCGGTAGAGGTGAATTCTTTTTCTCTGTCATTATTTTTGCTTCAAATACTGCAAATGACAACACACAATGTGTATCACTGTCTAATTAAGTGATTTTAGGGGCTCAGTAGCATTCCATCCCTAGGGAAGGGAATTAGATGACCAGCTGATTTATTTTGTAGTTCATCAGTGTGCACACTGATTTCAGTACATCCTTATTAAAATAAAAAAAAAAAAAAAAAAAAAAAAAGCAAAATCCAAAGATTAAAACAGTGATTTTTTTTCATTGAAATAAGCAGAAGACATTTTTCATGGAACAACAAGCTGTAACTGCCATCTGATGTGGGAGAAAAGGGACTACAAGCTTCAATCCAACTGCGCACAACCCTGAAAAAAAGACAGGAGCTATATTAGAAAGCCAAGAGTATGTCTTTCTCTTACCGTTTTAATAAAGTTTCATCTGTACCATAGCTTCAACAGTTGCAGACATCATTTCTAAAGGGACAAGAGTAGCACCTACACTGGCAGAAGCAGAAGCAAAACATAAAATAACATCTGGAACCTTAAATCCCTCTCAGGTATCTAGTTTGAGGCAGTCCAATAGTCACCCTCCCCAAAGAGAGAGGCAATAAAACTAGAAGGAAAAAATTAAAATATGCATTCAAACAAAAACAGAGGAAAAAATGAAATAAAAAAATACAGCTTTATTTTGCTACTTTCACAATAAAAAACTGTGAATTCCTGCATGCTTATGCTCTAAAACATTCTTCAGTAATGAAGAACATCTTAAAAGAACCAACACAAAGATAACGAGAAACCAAAAGCAAGAAGTTAATGGAGCAATTCAAAGAACTTTGTTGTATCTAAAATTCTTTGAAGCTTACTTAAGAAAATGGTATCTAGTCCCCTGTTGATACCCAAGTGATCTTTCTTCTCAAAATTAAAAGTCACAAAAAAGTGGCTTTTCCTTCTTTTCCTTTGTGAAACACTAAACCTGCCCATTTACTGATTCTAATACAAACACATATATTTCAATTTCCACCTACTAGACCAGATAAAAAGCAGTGTAAAGAACTTTCAGAAATTAAGCACAGACCATTTTCCAAATAAACTAGAGAATTTATTTGCATAGATACACAAATGTCTATCACTGGTCAAAATATTTTTGCTGTTAAAGATATTAATGGCTGTATTTCATTCTAGTACATTAAAATGTTTTACTTATTAACCTCTGTTTCACTCAAAATTATTTCAATTACAACATAGTACAAAAGTCTGGTACAGAAATAAAACTGTGTGTTCCATAAATATTTTATAAATAGGTATATTACATATATACATATATCCCAGAGCCAAATAATTTACCATGTTAACAAAGCTCTGTAAGAAGAAAGGGCTTTCATTTAGCAAATAGATGAGTCAGACCACGAGCTCTGACACTTCAACCACTTTAACTCATGACAAATAAACAAGAGCTTCTCTCCCATGTCACTGTTGCAAGGATTTGCCTATGAATTCTTTCCAGCAAAAGAATTTCAATGAGGTTTTTTGTACTAATTTGATTTTTTAGTGTCACTGATATAGTAAGCAAACCTGAAATCTGAATATTCAACTGAATTGGAGGTATGGCTAAATGAATAGATGAGTACTCCACACAACAAAGCTGTTCAAACGTTTACTCATTTGTCTTATTCATAGTCTCTCTGCCTTAAACTATGAACCAAAGTTTTTGTCATCCCAGATATTAAAGACTTCATTTTCCCTCTGTATGAATGCCAGTAATTTTTATTTAAATTTAATTTTTCCTGACAGCATTTTCATAGCATTAAGAACTATTTTATGGTTCTATAAATATATGTTTTACAATGATATTTCCTAGTGGCTGATTTCTTATGTGCTCTTCACTTTTCCACAAAGCTTTTAAGTACATAGTATGTGTAGGTAACTTGCAGTTTATTTGTTTCCCCAGGTTGGTAGTTAGTTTAGTGGCAGTATTACACTAAATGACAGAGTAGGACATATTGATGTCAAATTATTAGACTGGAAACAAGCCTGAAGATGCCTAGAGAGGATCTGCAGCACTACATCTGGATAATTGCTCTTTTGAGAAGAGTTGTTTGACAACCCTTTGACAGAATGGTTTCTGAAAACAGCTCTAAGTTATTAAGCAGAACAAACACTAGCCAACCCTCCATGGGATAGGGCTCTTTGTTTGCTGTTTTCCTCTGCTCTGCAGACATGGCAAAAGAAGCTACATGCCATACATGGTGTGCAGAAAAGATCTACTTGATACAGATTTTGTATGTATATCTGCACAAGTTAGGAGTCTCTCTTGGCTCAAGCATGGTTAATTGTTACACATAATAGAATTTGTAGGAAAGAGGCAGAATGGGCTCCGACCACTTTTACACATACTAACAAATATCAGTTTTACAGAAAGCTAGATTTAGATTCAAAAAGCTCGGAAATCAGAATTTAGCAGAACTCTCCCTATATCAAGTACATCCTTAACTTTCCTGATGGAACTGGATTTATTTTAATTTTACTTCAGTTCTCTAGAAAATAGGTTGGAACTAAAGAAAAGGTCAAGTGAGTTTGATTTTTTTTTTTTTTTTTTTTTTTGGGGGGGGGTTTGTTGGTTTTGGTTTGGTTTTTGGGGTTTTTTTTTTTTTGAGTTTTCAACATTTTTTTTAAAAGGTAGTGAAAAGTTGATTCACATAAAAGCTTAATATCATGGGGTCAATAAAACACACACAGGATTCACACTGGTTTCTCCTACTGCCAAAAATTATTAGCATCTTCATTTCCTCCCTCTCAAGAAACTGTTCATCTCATCTTTCCTATTGATATAATTCCATTTTCTATGAGTGTCTAATCAATAAGTAACTGGATCTCCAAATCTCCTACTTGTCTACATGATCCCCTAGCCATGAAACTAGATCATACTCATTTTTACTGCTCAGATATAAGCACTTTATGAGATGAGGCAGAAATCTAATGACACAGATTGAGAGAATTCCATTGCACAACCAGTGGATCCAAAGTCAAGAAAAACTGGGATAGTCTTTTAAAGTGAGGTATACTACCTGAAGAAAGATAATGACCTTGAAATAAAAACTCCCATATTCTGGAATTAATGTTTAAAATTCTGAGAATTTAAGTGAGAGGTAGCACAATGCCTCTAAAATCTCACATTCTTTGGAAAATTCAGTCTCAGCTTACATTTAGATTCAGAATGACAGAAAACTTTTGTCCTAGCAGCGCTGTCATTTAATTTGCATCACATGACGCTGTGGTCAGTGTGGCTGGTCGTGTCCAATCACGTCATCACTCGCAATAGTGATGACCACATAACACAGTACCAGGACAGTTCTCATTCAACATTTTTAACAGGACATGTTCTAAGACACATTTCAAGCTCACACAGTTGTTTCCAGTCATTAAGGTCTACCAAGCTGCCTGCCTCAATGTCTATTAAAGTACTTGAAGGAAAAAACACTTGCTTTCTCCACTTTACAGCACAAAAGTATGTAAAATTAATAAAATTCATTCAATCTGAACTCATGAATAATTTACCAAATTCAAAAATTCTCTCTGTAGGTTTCATTTCCTCCTGCACTGAAGGAAGTTCGACCCATAATTTTTTGAAAGTTTTGACAGATTTAAGCCTATCAGAAAAATAAGCAAAATAAACCACTGTATTCATGAAACAACTATTCCTACTGTAAATCTATATTTTCACCTCTTTTTCTCATATAATTGACCGCCTTGGATACTGCATAACTGAATGGAATGAAGATCATGAAGAACAACAATGAAAAAAAATCAAGGCAAGGTATTATGAAGAAAAATATATTTGGATTACTGAGATTTTGAAGAAATATATTATCCCTATTCCCCACCTCTCACCACCTCCACCTCCAAACAGCAGTGTACAAAACATGATTAGAACAAAAAGAATATTTTATTTCCACCAAAGTAGCTAATTGTAGTTATTTCTGTTTAGTGATGAAAATGGATTTAAAGTGGAAATAATGGTTCTGAGGAAAACTGGATTTTTCCTTTTTGGAAATGACTGTTAAATGGGAATATTTGGCTATCACTATTTAATGCATTTTTTTCTGCATTCTGCACATATCCATTCTGAAGTAGGTTAGATATGAATGAACTTTCTCTGTGAATGCAAAAATAAGGTTTCTGAAGCTGAAAATGATGTCTGTCATAGGAATCATTGCCTGAATTGTAGAAGCTCCCGGAGCTTGAAGAAAACTGAAAATTAGAATAAAGTAAATATGATATTCATGGCAAAATCATAACATATTTTATAACTGTGTTTTGCAGTGGAAAGTAATTAGCAATCACTGTCGGACAGAAAGCACACAATAGTTGTAACATGTATCTCATATTACTTGAAGATTTCCACATGCAAAAAGATACCTAAAGGCCTTCCAAAGATCTCTTCTATATCCTCCTATGGCTGGACACACAAAAGCAGTGATTACAGCTCAGAAAAACTTTTCAAATGTAATCTGAAACCTGTTTATGATTGATTGTCATTAATATTACATTGAGTGCTTGCCATACATTTTAATATTGTACTGATGGAAGTAGTCTGAACTGATCAATACCGCAGCTCACTCATACTCATAGGTGTTATGATTGATACAAATAGTAAAGCAGGTGTTTTTTCAACACAGTCTTTCCAAGCAATTCAGGAACAAAGAGCACTTACTTTCACATGCTCTGCGTATTAGAGTAAGAAAGTGAATATCAAGTTCAAAAGGTGTCACTCCATTCTTCTGCTGACTGACCAAAAGGAAGTTCATTGGAAAACTTTGATACAGAGAAAATAGCATAGCAGCAATGAAATTTATCAGCTGTATATTTGGACAAGCAGAGGCCTCATTCTTCTCTGAAAAAATGTCCTAAGAAACTATTGTAGTCCAGCTATAGTCCTATCTCCATTAACTCTGCTGTTAGGGACCTGGGCAAGGTATGTGCTGTACATTGAGGAGCAGCAGTAGAGCTCAATGAGAGAATTTTTATATTTCCCTGGGATCTAACATTGTCACCTAGCTCTCCACCTTTCCTCCTCATGCACTGAAACCTCCCTAAAGCAGTCTGCAGGACATTTTTTTCTCTCTTTCTTTTTCTTTTCATTGGACATGTAGGGTAAAATCATCTCTATTTGTGTGGAATGATTTTGTATTTTATGTCAGTTTTTAACATTTCATTCTCTGCATCAAACTTTCAGTTAAAATTAAACACATACAACCTTTTAATTTTTTCTTTTTTATTATATGTTAAAGAGCAGAGCTTCTGACAAAATTATGGCATTAGTAAATGTTTCAGATTTAATGTGACCTAAAACTGACAGAGGTAGAAGGAGGAAAAAAAAGTAAAATGAGAAGGGATTCCACTGATTTCAGCTGCAGAACTATGTTCTACTAACAACAACCCCAGTTTTGAAAAGTTTTTAAAAACATAACTGATGTAGGAGATCTCAAATCATAACTATGACCAACATTTCCAGACTTCTTCATTTGTTGAATCAACAGCAAATTAACAGAGACAACTTTGCCTAGCAATACCATGAGCAGAATTACTGCTGATCATAAATTGTAAAACATTTTTTGCCATTGGGTGTATTAGTAGAAATGAGAATAATATTCCTGTAATCATAAAAGTATCTTTTTCAAAGGCATCTTTAGTCCATCCTCCTGCTCAGTTAGCCCACCAACAATTCAAGTCAACTCAGGCTTTATCTATCAAGTCTTGAAAACTCTAGAATCAAGACACTACTACCTGTTCCATTGCAACACTAGTCTACCATGTAAATGTTTTCTCCTGATGTTCCAACATGAACCACCCAAGGAGCAGCCTGAGAGTATTGTCTCTTGATTACCATTTGTCTCTGAAAAGAAGAGTTTGTGTCCACCACCTTGGTCACACTTCCAAGTAGCTATAGGCCGCACTTGTAGGCTCCTCTTCAGTACAATAAACAAGCCCACTCAACCTCTCCTCATGGAACATTTGTACCCCAAATTACAGTAGCAGCCCTCCAATGGACTCTTTCCAGCTACTCAGCAGTGTGCTTCAAGCAGGAAGTCATGTCTGGACACAGTGTGTCCTTTTGTCAGAGTCAAGCAGAGAGTAACCTCCCTCAAAGGCACTAGCTCACCCTCAGCAGCTGGAGTGCATGGTTTGCCTTTTTTAGGATGAGAATACCTTGCTGACTCATATTCAGCTGGCCACCTACAAGAATATCCAATTTATTTCCAACAGCCCTGTTTCTCCAACAGTCATCAGATTCTAATGCATGGATTATTCTACTGCACGTAAAGACATTTGCCTTTCTTTTGTGCTGAAATTAATATGTTTCTGTTTTTCCAAGTCTCAAGTTTCCCAAGTTCTCTCTTGACTTAAGTTTTAGAGTTTAGTATGTCAGTCATTTCACCCCATTTGCTGTCATCAACAGGTGTGATAAAAGGGCAGTCTGCATCATGACACAGGCCAGTGATACAGACATTCAATTACCTGGGCTTCAGTACTGACCCCAAGAGCACTCTACTTCTTACCAGGAACCAAAGAGATGTCCAGCCAATGATTGTCACATTTTATATATAAAGATTCAGCCAATGTTCAGTCCACTTAATTGTCCTTATTTCCAGTACACACTTCATGAGCTTCCAAGTGAAAATACTGTGGCAGATGGCGTAAGAAATTTAACTGAAATTAAGGTATATTGCATGCACCACTCTTTCAGCTTCCTCATTTCAATGCAGAAAGTAATTACGTCAAGCATGATTTAGCCTTCCTAAGTCCATGTTGGCTATTCTTTACTATCTGTTTGCCCAGACAGCCAAAATTTAGACAGATATTAAGAGGATGCAAAATTACTTCATGCAGAAACTTACTAAAACTTGGACAAATTTGCCACTCATTGCCAAAGAATGGACAAATCCAGACAGGTTCTGAACACTGAGAAGAGATAATTAAACAATGAAATGTGTAATGGACTTGTGGGATGTGACTATTAATACCGGATTGTTAAAATGTATCTCACCTGAGAGAATACTTTAATGCTAATTAAGTTTTATAGCACACCATAATTCTAATGACTCATAGCTCAGTTACAAGAAAGAAGAGCATTTGCTAACACAGACACTTACTCATGCTGACTCCATCACTCATCTTAGAACCAGAACCATTTACTGCTAGCATTAATTACAAGCTCAAATGATTCTTTTCAACCTAAAACTCTCTTTTAAAACCAAGTTTCACGCATACAGCTGTATGGAAGGAATTTTTTTTTCAAACTACTTATCTGTCAGCCCCAGATCAAGTTGCGTCATATGATTGCATTCATATTCTTATCCATGAAAATCTCTTTTCATCTTAAACTAGGTGGTCTACCTGGCAAGGCTACCATTTGTCCTACAGCAGTGAATATAATGAGCAACAATTAGAAGGCAGGTGCTCAAGCAGAGCTTTACTAACTTCCTGACTATGAAGACAAAACTTGCTCACTTATGCAGCTCCATAGACCATTCCAAAAATTTTACTCTGATTTCGCAATGAAGCATTTCACCTGATTTCACCTGAAGCATCTACATTTTTTGCGGTACTCCATAAGTGCAATTCATATAGTCAGCATTATATCATAGAACAAGACAATCTCCCTCATAACTGCAGTTATGAGTTATTTTACCAATAGCTTAGCTCTTGTTTTGGTTATGGGCACACTTCACTACACAACACTGGTATAACTCTCTGGCCCCCTGAAAAGGAGTTAATGTCCTGTTAAGTGATAGGATTGGGCAAAATTTGGAGTGATCACTTTGGAATAAGAATGACAGCTTTCAGAACAGAAACATGAAGCAAAGTGAAAAAGAATAGAGCAAAGGACTGCAGTGCAGAAAAACTACACTGATATAAAACTGATGCCTGCTATTTCTACAGGAAAACAAAACTATTGAAATAAAGGATATATTTTTCTCATTATGAAATAATGAGATTCACCACACTGTGAGTACATATGGAAGATAACAATCATACATCAAACCTTTAGCAGTGTTAAAATCCCTAAATCTTCAGGGATAAGCAATATGAGTTCAAGTGACTATATTGCAAGGCCAACCAGGTCAAGACACACATAACAGTAGAAAGAGCAGCAGAACAGCAGCACACTGTCAGAAGGACATTTTGTAACATTAGACAGTAAAGGCCTTATGAAGGTTCCTTGGTTTTGCTGATAGTTTTCCTGAATAATTTTAAGAATTACAGATTTTTTTTCTTGGTTAGCAAAGGAGAGAAATCATGAGAAAATTTTTGACTAAAGAAATTCCTAGCACTAAAAGAAAACTTTGCAAAATAGATGCTGGGAGTTTAAGGAAGCAGGAAAATATTGTATTCCAGAAGAATTTGTTCATTTTACCTTCTAAAATGTATTAAAATATATCACTGCATAACCTTTAGCTTCCGGATTTATGCTCATTTAAGAGGACAGTTGTACTTGTCAAAATGTGATCATTTGGGGTGGAGGTTTTTTTTTAAGAAATCAAGAATTCATTTTTCTAATCACCATCTCTAAGTATTTAAACATATAGTTTCACTGAGCTAATATTTGGCATCCAGTCATAGGGATGCTACAAAATATTCCTGTGAACAAAGTGGAAGAGAAAGAAAATAAAGAGGTGTAAGAGGAGCAGAGGGATGAAGAATGACAAATGAAACTCAAGGAAGATGTGATAAAAAAGTTTTGAGGAAAAAAAATGGGTCCTGATTTGGAAAAGACCTTTTAAATATTTGTGTTCCTTCTAAAGACAAGAAAATAAATAAAAGTCTAAGCAAAAGGGTAGAGGGGGAACATGAAAGTTTCATTGTTTGTTGGTAAAAAGTCTCCAGTAAAGAGCTGTACACTGCAGTTCCTTCTGAAGAAGAGAAACAAGAAATTATGTACATTCTACCATCTGACTAAAGTACTGATCAGTCAAGAATAAAACACCTTTTATCAATTGCTAGTCTGACAAGAGTTAGACATTTAAATTTACATTTGTTACCTTTAGCTGTGACTCCAAATTACATTGGAAAATCAGAAAGATAACAGAAATTACCACTAAAAATTAAATTGTGATGATAACAATGTTTACAAAGGACTTGTGCATTCTTTTGGAAAAAATACTTTCCAGTCACAGGTTAAGGATTTCCTAGGCTTTCAATTTCATGACAAGTATGAATGACATAAGAATCTGGGTGGTTTAATCTTCTATTCTTATACTAGGCCATAATGAAAAATATTAGTGCTTAAGCTATCAAAATCCACATGTCTACTCCTCTTTAGAGTCATCAGGTACACCAGCACAAGACATTTTTATTACTCAATGATTAGAACATTTTTAATTGTACATGTAGGTTCTTTTTTCTCATTTCTACTTTGCTTCATTTCTACAAGACATTTTTTCCTATTAACTAAAAAACCCCAATTCTTAAAGCTCATATAACAGGAACTTTTGAAAAGTGGTTTGGTTTTTTTTAACACTGAACTGTCTAATTTTTAAACATAACACTTTCATAAATGACATTTTAAAGATGGTTTTCCCTTAAAGAAACGTTTGAAACCCACACAGAGTACTATACTTTTCTTTTAATGAAAAAATCTACAGAGGAAGAGCATGAATGCTTAAGTTCTTGTATAATCTTCCATACTGCTTACTCTTAGTAAGTTTCCAGCTGAAGCGCCATGTTCAGTTCTGTTCATTATATGGAAAAGACAGCATGTAAGAAAAAATTCAGAACTTTTAAACTATCAGAAAAAGCCAAAAATTATGTAATATCTTCTTTATTAAAGAAGACAAAGGGCAGCCAATTTAAAGTTAGCTCTTCGGGGCTTTGCATAAAATTTATATAAATATAAATATATATACACACACTAACAACTCTAAAGTATATGAAACACTGAAAAATGTTCCTGGGTATCAGACAGTAATGTCTCCAAATGCTACAGCTTTTTAAACACAGTAGAAAATTTCTGCCATAAGCATTGAGGTAGCTGACATGTCTTTAACATCCTACTAGGTAGGAGCTTTTAGTATTCCATTTTTTGTTTCATTAACTGCATGAAAGAAAAGAATCTTTCTCACATGTGGTTTTCACTTTCACAGGGTTAATTGATCTCTCAGTTCCCCTCAGCAATTACTTTATTACTCCAAAACCATCTAAATAGAAAAATAAATAAATTTTTTTAAAAAATTAAAACCCCACACAATCATTTTATCTGGATTTTTAAATAGCTCAGTACTCCTAAGGTGTCCAATTTAAAGTGTTAGGACATAGTAGAAAGACTCCCATCAAAATCATCATATGATCCCTCATTTTTGAAAAAACAGTTAGCACTCTAAGCACTTCTACCTCAGTCCACTGTCATTCCAGGTGAGCAGATCAAAGAATCACCACCACAAACTAATCAAACACCACCATAGGATTTAGTATTACAGCTATAGTTCAATTCATTTATTTTATTAAAAATTGATGAGCTTCCACACTTGGTAATGTGCACTGTAAGAGCTCAAACTTTACTTTTTTATACTGTTCAGTTCCATTCCTTCTATTATTCCAGTACTTCATAAAATCTACTTCCTTTCTATGAAATCCTAGTGTATTAATATAACATCTTTTCCTTTCATGAGAATAAATTATTCCCAAAATCATAAACAAATTTTACTTTCAGCCTCATCACAACCTGTTATCTCCATTGGAAGGAATTCAATGATCATTTCAAGGGCAAAGCTGGAAAACATGATATTCAACTGGCAATTTGGAAGTTTCAGAGACATGTGTGAGACCCTTGGATTTTATAACACTCATGTCTGAATGCTGAAAGACAACCCTAAAATTTAATTGTACATAGATTACTGTATTTTACTGTGATGTATTAATTTTATATATGCCACATGTTTTTTCTGTGTTAAAAAAATAAAGAAAGAAAGCATTATTAAGAGGATGCATCTCATTGAAAAAGCTTCACAATATAATTATGATCAGTTGAGGGAACTCCAGTTATTGTGCTGATAACAGTGAATAAACCCTTTTGGGGGAGCTCCAAGTAACACATTATCCATCAGCATTTGGGAAGGTGACTAATAGACAAATTCAAATCTGAAGAATTTGTTTTCAAATGTATTTACTAAACTCTACATACACTGCACAAAAAAAAAAAAAATTAAAAAAATTTTGGCAGCCCACGTTCATAGTAAGCAAAAATCGATTACACCTTAAGATTACTGGCAAAATGGCAATATAACTAGCTTATTGATTGTAAGGTCATTTCTCTGCTGGAGCAGATGATTCTGTTTATTCTTATTCTAAACTTCTGATGCAGTCTGCAGTCATCTTAATAGGACAATACACTCCCATACATTTTTAAATACTTGATTATTTCAAGTGACCCATCACCAATTTGAAGGAAATAATACTCAAAGTAATTTTAACTTGTATATATATTGTTAGAAAACCTTTCAAAATAAAAAGCCTTATGGTTCACCACAGAAAATGCAGGAAATTATAATTGTTTGCTTTTCTATATTTCTATCAGACACAAAACAATCACAAAATCCAGTATATTGATGATATTAAAATAGTGACTCTTTATCTCCTATCTGTGTTATTTTTCTCATGCAATGAAGGAGGAACATTGATTGCATTCACTTCCTGTCCATTTCTTTCTGATAGAAGCAAACAATTTTGAGGCAGAAAAGCTGACTATCATATCATATCATATCACATCACATCATATCATATCAATCTTACCATATTATAACAAATATTTCAGCTATGATGAAACATTTCTATTTTTATACAACATGCAACATTTACTTGCCAAACTTTTTTAAATTTTAAATCTATGACTGGCTCATTAGATTGATTAGAATATTATTTGTTCATGTCTTTCTGAACAATTTCCTTGTTAAAGTTTTAGTCTTAGTCTGAAGAGACCAATATTATCTCTTATTTTGCTATTCACCCGTTTACAATTTTAGTGATTTTACTTTACTTTAAAGAAGCCACAAGCTGGAAAACAGAGTAAATAAAGCAACTGTCATGCAACCTCTACATTGCACCAAAATAACTACAAAACTTGATTTCAAGTCATCTCCATGCCTTCCTTTCTCAGGAGAGTATCATTCACTTATTTCCATTACATCTATTAATTCGTGCTTCTACTACACAGTATTTACGACTCTGTATAGCGGTGTTTACATAATTTCATTGATTTCCATTAACCTCAGGAAAGTAGAATTGTGCTGACCTTTATATGTTCAATATTTTTAAAATGAAACCTACCTTTTCAATGAAGACTTCCTACCTCTACCAAATTAAAAAAAAAAAAGATTGAAGAAAGAAACTGAAGGAAGTCACACCAGCAGAAACAACAGATCAATAATAAATCTGAAAGGGATATTTCATGGCCTTCTTCAATGTAACAAGTGGTGATCTGGATGGGTGACTGAGGGAACAGCAGTTTAGAAACTGTTATTGTTTGTCCTGACTTCAGCAAGGCATGCAGCAGTCTCTCTTTCAAAGTGCTTACTGAAAAACTTATGAAATACTAATTACAGTAATGAATGGTGAGATGAGCTGGAAACTGGATGAACTGCCAGGCCCAGAAGGTGATGAACAGTGGCACAAAATCCAGCTGGAGCCTTGTCACTAGTTCTGTGGTTCAGGAGTCCTTAATGGGGCCAGCACGGTTTGACCTCCTCACTGGTGACCCATGAGACAAGAAGAGCGCACCAGCAGCACCTTTGCAGATGGCACAGAACTGGGAGAAGTTGCCCACACATCAGATGGTTTTGTAGCCATTCAGGCTCAACAGGTTAGAGAAAAGAGCCCCTTGAAGTTCAACAGAGGGAAACAATGCACTGTTCCTGCAGGCTCCCAGTGCTACCGAAACCTTGGCACCTGCACCTGGTACAATGGCAAGTGAGCGGCTTGACAGCTGCCACTTCTCTCTCACAGACCCTGGAAAACAGCTTTCCAAGGAGTAACTCACCACTCAAGACATAGCACCCCTAGGGACTCATTGCAACATGGAACAGAGTAAGTTTACAACAGAATATTCTCAAAACCAATCTGCTATATTGTGAAATAAGTGATTACCTGTCATCTCAGAATACGTGCCATAGAGTGATGTAATCAGCTTTTCTAATTCATAACACTATATTGTGAGTGCTTAACTTTTCAGTAGTGCTTTACACTTCATAATCGTAGATTAGACTTCCAAGACATTTTGATCTTGGAATAACTCCTTTAATATTAACTAATCTACTAACTCCTAATAAATTACTCCTTTTTATTCATAAACCTTTGTTAACTGAACACACACACCTTCTCAGACACTTCTATTTAAAATCTGCATAGCGTGTATTCCACTTCAAACACCGAAGATAAATTTATGTTATTTTGATTTCTTTTCTCTTCCTTCAGCAGGCAGTAAAATTCAAATAACCAAAAATACATTAAAAAAAAAATCTAAATGCTGTACGGTTTCCACGTAATATATAAAATTAAATATGTTTTACATACTTGTGGTGTTAAGAAAAACATCTGTAATACTTTAAAGGATAAGCATCAACTTTTATTTGTTGTCTAATTTTAAATTCAATATAAATGTGTAGTCAAATATTTACACATAATTGAAGAGGGATTGCTTCAGTGTTGTAGTAAAAATCATTCAAGATGTTATATATTCCTAAAGATTAGAAACATGCATACAGAAATATTTTGGAGTACTAAGAATGTTTAATTATTTACATTGCAGTGCAGCTGAGTCTTTTATCACCTCTCACTTGGATAGCCTCTCACTTGAGGGCATCATACTTATTTCCTTAGCATCAAGAAAAAACCCACAGGAAAGCTGTCATGGAAACTCAAACCTTCAAATGGGTGACTAGTAAGTGATATTAAGTATGTTTTACTTGGATGTTTAAATTCATTATTATTTGAGTCTGACACAAGAAGAACAGTTTATTATTACTACTTTTAAAACACAAAGATGTACATTTATTAACATATTATCTTATATGTACTAATATGTTCATGTCTACGTATGCACAAAGAAGCATAAGCGACAAATTTTCTCAGGTTTTTTAGAAAAACAACTGGACTGTACAATCATATTTCAGAAAAATATATATTTAAGTACCCTAGTGCTAAGGGGATGAAATTGTACATTTTATTACCCTCAGATAGTTTTAAAACCATACAAAATGATAATGCAAAAACTCTTTGCAGAGGAAAATTATAAATCGAAGCATGTAATTACGAAAAATATTGGCTAGAATTGAATGAGGCTGAAAAGACTTAATCCTCTTTCTGGCACTTTAGTATGCAAATTTGGGTTGAAATCAATTGCAATTTTTTAGACTTGGTGTTTTGGAAAATTCTGATGAGGAAATTTTTTTTCCACCATTTTAATTTAAACCAACCTTTTAAAAGAAAATGTCTAGGTACATTTTTACCATTGTCAACATTAAAAACAAAACAAAAGAAAACAAAAAATAATAATACCCTTACAGTGGCTTCCTGGACTCTATATTGTGCAACAAGAAATGCAGCAATCAAGTTTAATGCAAAGAGAATTACTGAAGTCACAAATATAATGCACAAAGTCTCATAACTTTTAATGGGTATCATAAAGCCCTGTACGTACTCACTTTCTGCCTCACTACATATGCTTAGAAACAGTTTAGTCTATCATGGTGTCCCAACTGTAAAATAGTGACATAAATGTAATCCACTATTGCAGCAGTCCCAAAAAAGTCAATTTATCACTGCCATTACTTCCAGTAATTGTCCTGGCCTTGCTTATTTTATGAGTCCATAAAGCACGTCAACGCCAGCTCTAAATGAAAATAAAAATTTTAGGTACAATAAATCAACTTTTGTTGTCTGCAATGAGATGAAGGAATCCCGGAAAAGCAACTTTTTGAGAAAAGTCTCTTCATAGGAATATAGATCAGATTGGACAGCAGGCTGCTTCATTTCCTCTCTAATAACATATCCCACCTGCTAAATAGGCCTGGTTTTTTAATCCCAGAATAAAGTCTCAGGAGATATAAAGATCTTGGGACTCTTTCCAAGGTAGATGAGGAAGAGATAAAGGAAAACTATGGTTGTCTTCAAGGTAGAAATCAGGATGTCAAGTTCTAAATTGATTGGTACCAGTAATTGAGGTAGGTATTTACCATATAGTATTGAAATTAAAAAAGAGACCCTCAACTAAGCAAAAAGACAGAAACAATCTAGTAGTGGGTGGTGATGTTTTCTTTGAAACTCATTCCAGCTGGCTCTCCAGCTAAAGAATGCTAAACATTCCGGAGACAGTGCATGTGTGCATGTTACATGGAAAAACAAAACAAAATAAAATAATAATATTTTTTTTTTAAATCTAATAGTCATTAAGTGCTACTGTCCTTCATTGATTTCAGGATCAAAGAGATGAGTTCATGAATGGAAAGACAAAATGGAAAACTGAACATGTCCAGAATAGAGGTAATTACTACTTGTTGAAAGATACCTATTGAGAAACTGAAGGTTCTTTCTTAGGAAGACAGCACAGCACCACAAGATTTTAGTGCTAGCAGAGCCCAAAAACCAAAAAAAAAAAAAAAAAAAAAAAAACAGAGACAAATACAACAGTATCAGATTCAACAGTGACCACACAGGAGTCAAAGAAGGACTGCATAGTGAATCACCCCAAAGATTCATAAATTTTAATTGGTTTTGAACAACAAATTCTCACAGTTAATCACTCTCAATATATATTGAGAAGGACATCTAATGGCCTGAATAAAGGAAAAAGAATTTACATTACCTACTCACAATTTTGAAAAAGATGCCTTTCTGCTAGGAGAAAAAAGCGCTTTTGCTTTTCTCAAAAGACACAGGTTCAATAAGAATGTAGCATTAATATTCAAAGTCAGAACCAGACAATGATAAACTGGTGATTTTCATTTTTTTTTAAGTATTTGAATGCTAATACAGTATAAAGAAGGAGTAAGCAATAGTACTTCATTTGCAGTCTTATTTCTATCACAGTTTAACTGAGCCTGGAACATATCACCTAATCCAAGAACAACTGACATATGTCTGCTGAGAGAGGAATTTTCCTGGCCAGGAAGAGCCTTATCTAGTCTTCACTAGCTCCAAGCAAAGAAAAAGTGCTGAATATTAGAAATAATTGGTAGAAGCAAATAAAGCCAACAGTTATTGTTAGGTACAAGTACTAAACAGTGAAAAACATATAAGAACTCAGCCAAAAATAGTGCCAAGATTCTTATGTGGCAAATTTTTGCCAGTCTTTCTATTTTTTTTTTAATAAGTTTTTTGATTAAAATATACCTTACAAAAAGATTTCTGCAAATACACCACTTCACATAATAATATTTTAAAACCAAAATAAATATTAATGCTTGAAAAAATAAGAATTTTTAAGATAATCACTTAGCAGGTCATCAAAATCAATTGATAAGTGAAAAGAGACAAAAAAATATACTGCATAATAAAATAATTTCTCATTTCAAATATATTTCCAATATGGTTCTGACATATCCTGTATATCCTGACCAATACTCTCCCAAGGTAAGCTTTTATTGTCATAGTGCCAACAGAGGTACAAAGTTGCTTATCTTCTTTTCTCCCCAAAAAATTAATAACATAGTGGAACATGAAGTCAAAGGACATTTAATGTATTTAAATTCTTGATTTTGATTAGACATTCTAAAAATCTCTAATAGCAGTTCAATTTTAAACATGATGGCTAGGACAAAAGAGGAGGAAGCAAGAATCAAATAGAATCTGTTGAAGGCTTTTATTCTTTTGGAAGCATTGGATAAATTTTAAAAAGATAGAAATTAGTCAACAAATGTCAGATGTATATAATGACAAAGCAAATATTTTTCTAGTGTACATTATTCATAGCAGAGAGTCCCCTTCAAACATATCTGTTTTCAGTTATTAAGAAAAGGAAACTATTAAGTTTAATGTGAATTTCTATATGAATTTCAAGTAAACAGTAAGGACAATTTAGGTTACCTACCCATGCTGAAAACCCTGCACCTCACTGGGAGAGATGGCAAGATGAAGAAAAGCAGCATGTAACATATTCTGCTAGGAATGCTGTCTGACCTGTTGTGTTGTGAGGAAAGGGCTTCATTTAGCCTACAGAGAGCAGGCTTAAATGCGACCTTATATTATTTACTTTACGGGAACTGTGATAAAATTCCAGAAAAAATACACCTTTCTGATTGCCATCATATTAGCTAAGCATTGCAAAGTGCAAAAACAATTCAGAAACTAAAATCTGTCCCATACATTAGACTATACACTACTACTTTCTCTCCCTTCACTCACATTTAAACATCCCACCCCCAAAACATGTGGGATGCATTTTAATTTGAAGTTTGCTCAGCATCTGTTTTGCTATTCAAGCAAAGAGCAGGATCCACTCCCATTCCCTCCCACTGAGTCTATAATTTCAATATCTTTTCTAGGCCAAAAAATTCACAAAATCTCTGACAATATGACCATAATTATTGACCTATCTGAAATTTTGTTCTGCTCTTCTTACAGCACATCTAATTTACTTTTAGATGAATGGTTGTGCATTTTGATGCAAAATTACTCAATAGTAAAGTTTTTGAAGCATCATATATTCCATTTCCTTTCTTATGAAGATGCCAAAATAATATGTATAACTAGTTAGCTGGAAAGCAAAGTTAAATTTATGGAAAGTGAACTGCTTATGTGATTTTGTAGTGTAAATATTATACAGTGTTTAGTTGCATTCACAGAGTTAATCAACACTGTCAAGCTCCCTCCTTCTTATTATAGCAGCTTTTTACGAAGACTACAAGAGTGAGTAGCAGTCAAGGCTCTGGTTTTTGTGTAATTAGTTAGTTAGTTAGTTAGTTAGTTATACCTTCCTCCTACCTTCACAACAGAGTGAGGAAAAAAATTTTTAAAAATACATTCTTTCACACTGGGTTTCTTCAGTAGAGTAAATCATGTTATTTCTTTTCAATCTATATAACTTTTAGGAGCAGTAGAAATCTACCCAAAAAACAATGTCTTTGCTATTCTCTGTTAACTGATAAAGACCTAGTTTCTTAAAATAAAAAAAAATAAGGATTTGACAGTTCTTCAAAATTTAGAAGAAAACAGTTACATTCATTGTCAAAACTTATTACTGATATGCCTAGATAACTATGCTAGTCTAAAGCAATAAAAGCAAGATAAGACTTACTCCCTGAAAAATGCACTTAATTGCGTACATTTTAAGAAAAGACACTACTGTGCCTTTTTTATGTAAATGGTATTTATGTAGGCTTTCATTTTATTATTGTCATTTCCAAACTGAACAGAATGCCCTGGAGACACAAATAATTATTTTTGCTTGCTTACTCTTCTGTTTTAATTCAAGAAAAATACACCAGTGCCATTAAGCTTATTTCAATTAGATTACTAAAGCTTTTGACATGAGAACTGAGCAGCATTCTTTTGTGTTCTTTTACTAAGAATTGACGTCCCCATTTTTCAATATTACTCATCTTGAACGTGAAATGTACTCCAAATGTGACTTGCAGGCAAACATTCTTCTCAAAAACTAGAAGCATATTTTAGAAATTTTGGAGGGTTTTTTTTGTTTGTTTTTTTTTTTTTTTTGTTTTTTTTTTTTTTTTTTTTTTTTGTTTTTGTTTTTTTTTTTTACTTTCATAGAAAAAAGTGAAGTGCATTCTGGCCTATTGAACTTACATCATGTATTATATTTCCACAGTTAATAACTTTTACAATCACTTTTCATTTCTTGAAAATGTCAAATTCTAGCAAGAACATTGGTGTCATTTCAGACTAGATGTAAAGAAGAAATCATTTATGTTGAGAGCGGTGAGGTACTGGAAAATGTTGCCCAGAGAACTGATGTATGTCCTATCCCTGGAAATATTTAAGGTCAGGTTGGATGGGGCTCTGAACAACCTGATCCAGTTGAAGATGTCCCTGCTCCTTGCAGGGGGGTTGGACTAGAGGATCTTTGTGGGTACCTTCCAAAGCAAAATAATCTATGATTCTGTGCTTTCTTCTGAGAAATGCTTGTATAGAGCTCTCATGTACATGTAGACTTCTCACTCATTCAAAATTACGTCTGTAGTCATAAAAAAAATTAATCAATATTCCGAATACAGAGCTGCATGCCTTTTGACTAGAGGATGAACAGTGCAGGTCTTGTCTATCCTATACATGTCTATCAATTTACTATACATTATTATTTGTTGAAATATTCTTCTATTTTCACTCAGAATATAATGCAACAGTACATTGAAACATTACTACTGCAACAGTATAAATATCAGTTCAGATCATTTGGAAGCGGGAAAGTCATTTTGCGCACTTCTGCAACACATGAAATTTATGACACAGGTGTATGTTTGTGTCTCATCTCTTGGAGAACATGTTTAACAGATATGTATTTACCCTTACAGTTTTTTATTGGACCTGGTTGATTTCAGAATTTCCTCACTTGACACATGCTACATCACTCCTTGGAACATAAGTGAAATTTAAATTTTAAAAAATCCATTGTAGATAAAGCTGTCATATGGAAAATAAGAAATTTTTCCCCAAGATTTCCCCAGATAGAGTGAGAGAGCTGACTGGAAAAATCCATTGCTTTCCCATTCTGCCTGAATTCCCTTACCCCATAGTACCAGGCAGAAACCTTCCCATCCTTATCTAGTGTAAAAGGAAACTCAGAGAACTCTCAAGAATCATGAGATTCACTGGCATGTTTCCAAGCTCAAGCCTCATGTGCCTCTTTATGCTGTTTCATTTCATTTTTTGTCGTGGTACTGGCTAGTTGTAGTTTTTACCTTTTCAGATCTTTCTCCTCTTCAGGCATTTCTTCTTTCTTTTGCTGCTTTCTCTTATTTTCATACATCTTTTGTCTTCTCAGCATCTTCTTTCCCCATTCTCCCTTCTCTGGAGCACCAAGTGTGCCTGGCCCTGTCCCTGAGCACCGCAACAAGCTCTTGTAGGTCAGAGTGTGCTCAGCCAGAGGCCCCTGTTTTGAACCTAGGTAAATTATGTAGTAGACAACACCATGAAGGAACTACTCACATCTTGCTCTGCAAACCTTGAAAGACTCTTCACATTAAGGAAAATGAAATCTAGCACTGGGCCAAACACCAAAACAAGGTTTTTCAGACATGTTCAGGCCTTTTCTTATTCCTTAGTTTCCCTATTCTTCTTGAGTAGCTATCCAACCACCACCACCAGAGAAAGAACTGTGTCTGCAACTACCTGGAGGAAGGGTCTCCTTTCTAATCTTTGTCCTGGACAAGTCCCTGGCCCCCTACTACAAGATTTTACTGCAAAACCCTCTCTGCTGTAACACATAGTTGGAGATTAATGTGTGGATGCTGCAGAGTGCAGTGAGCCTGCACTCAACAGATCTTGAGCAAGCCCCTCTACACACACAGTTTTGTGATTTCTTCTCTGGGTCTGTCCCTGAAGGCAGATCATTGCCACAAATAAAGTGAGGAACAAGCACTACTGGGAAATCTTCCTCTTTTCCAACTGTAAGCCCTCATCCAGATTTGCTTGAAGAAGTTTTTTTCCCAGTAAGTATTGTAATAATTTTAAGTGTTTCTAAGTCAGCAGCCAATACATTCCAGGGGTTCACATGCCACCTCCTGAAAAACATAAATGACCCACTACATGGGGGTATTGTGGTACTGTGATTCGTAGAACAGAAGCAGAGAGAGCCAAAAGTAACACCAGCATGACTTCCTAAAACTGACAGAAGTGTTAACTGATGGCAGAATGGAACAATTTAGTATCACTCTTCTGGTCCAAACACTGGTATGGTGACCTCATCTTTGTAGGACAGGTGGAAAGAAAACACAGCTTTTGCCCACATCATGCAGCAGCTCATGAGTTCCCTTTCAAACCACTGATATAAAAAACACTGATATATGGAGAGCTTGCAGACAGCACTGTGAACTAACACCAGCCCCCTATAACACTCAGTGGGATATGAGCAGTTAGGCAGTAATTGTTCCCTGCTCAGTGATTCACCTCATAATGAAAAAGAATTGTATACAGTAGGTATATCCAAGAACATTATAGTTGCCACCAAAGTAGTGAACAGCCTTGAAAAACATCTGCATTTAAGTCCTGAAAGAGTTATTAATTTGTCAGCAGGCAGCACATGTGCCAGAGTGAGATATGTCTGTGCTGAGTTACAATTTCTATTTGCATTCTGCTGCATACCAGTCTGACCTTGTCTAAAGGATCTGCTCGACTGCATTGCGGTCACTGCACCTGGAAATTCATTGAAGGAGTATTGCTTAAAGAGGCTTCTGGGACTGCCAGCTTCACTACTGGCCTACCTCCAAGAAATATTTTTTTTTATGATCAGAAGTCAGTAGGGGAAAAAGAGAAATTACAATTAGCCCAGCTGCTGTTTCTTAGACTTAGCGTGAAACATCAAGAGGGCATAATATCTAAAAACACAGTTCTTCTGCAACAGGGGCAACCATTGAAACAAGTGAAAAATACATGAAAGAAAGAGGAGGGGGGAACCAGCTCAAAACCCCAGTCAGCAGTGAGCCATGCTAGAGGATGATTTCACCCAATATTTTAATAGTTTTCAAGTGCACACATGAACATTCACGTTCAGACAGCACTCTCAATGAGTAGAAGACTTATTTCTAAGCTTTAAATTACATCAAGCCTGTCACACATTCCCAAAATAGATTGCACTAGAAATTCGAACTACCAACAGCCTGAGTAAAACAGCCTTATAGAATGCAAAGCAGGTTAGTTCAAGGTTGGTTTCAACATCCAGAGGCAGATATCAGCCAAAAAAAGCACAAAGTTTGGGTGTGTGCTAGAGGGTCCCGAAGCTATCAACAGTGACGGCGCTTTACTGAAATGGTGAAAAAACTGACAGGCTGTATAAACAGAAATATGAAAGGTAGAAAACATATATGACATCAAGATCCTGAAGCATCCAGCTATGCACTCTCTGATGTATCAAGGGAGGAGAAGGAAAAACTTTGGGGATATGATAGGGTTGGCAGCCTGAGCTTTGCAATAGTCGATTGGATGGAATTGTAGGGCTGGCTCTCTTAGTAGGTGGGACTGAGCTATGAAATTTAGATGAGTAGTGGTGGAAATGCAGGTGTGGGAGGCACTGTCACAGAATATCAGGAACTCAGAGGCATGAACACACATGTCTTAGGAACTGCATTTCAGCTTATCACACAATCTCTGAGATTCTAAAATATTTTTGACCAACTTAAATCTCCATGCCTAACATCATTTCACCCTAATCAACACTGTCCTCCATAATTCCCCTGTTACTGCACTCTCTGATGTCTGATTACAGGCTCACTTTTAGGTCAGTCGCTCTCACTAATAGACCCTTGTTATTTAAGCTATTTAGTTCTCCATTTTAGCACTGAATCTGGAACCATCCAAAATACACATCTGGCTGACAGCTCAACCCCTTCACTGAGCAGATAATGTTCATACACAACAAGGTTTTTGACCTGGGCAAATTTATCTTGCATGCAGAATAAGGTTAATGGAAACTATCCATAACCAAAACAAAATATTCACTTTATAAAATTATAAGGGTTTTTTTTTCACTTCACACACAGAACAGAATAAAGACAAAAGGAAAGTCATGTTAATATCTATGTTAATTGGTCAAAGAATCTATAATTGACTAATAAGAACTTCATCAGCTCTAGCAATCTCTGATATATTTCCTCAACCAAGATTCTGAATAGTTCTAAAGAAGGGCTGAAGTACTGTGGTGAGAAATATCACACAAATATGCATGCCTTTTTTTTATCATAACATGCACTGTTCTAATGATTCATACATTAGATTGTACAATACCACTGTAGATACCCATTCAAAAAAAAAAAAAAAGTAAGAGTAGATGTCAAGGTGAGTGTATTCACATTTATGCTAGAATTGATCTGTTTCATCTAATGCATGATTTTAGCATATAATGAGATGAGAACACATGAAAAATTTCAGTGTTTTAAAAAATTATTGTTACTACCTTGCCATGTTTTGAGTGCTTATAGCAGCAATGTAAAACAAAACATGTCTTCATTTAAAAGCACTGGTTACACAAAGAAATTGCTGTATTTTAGTTCAAGGACTAAAATATTTTAAAAAACATTTTATTCTCTACTGCACTAGTTACCATTTGTACAAGCAGAGGGCTGCAGAGATGTTAATCAGAACTTTAAGGATTAATATAATTCTACCTCTGCATGCTGCTGGCATTTCAGTGGGTGTCTTCTGTTCTGAATAACAAGATTGCTTTTACCACATTTCAAAGAGCTGCAAATTCCTATACCTAAATCACCCCAGTTTTTCATGTAATAACTTGGAGAAAGAATTTGTTAGAAAGTAGACTTTATATCCCGAGCCTAAGAGGCTGTATTCTGAGGCTTTTTTTGTATCTGCTTTCTATGCTTATAGGCATAAATAGGCACCTGTGTTAATTCTTTTTCCACCCTTGTCATAAAATTACCATAAGAAAGTGTTTTTGGGCACTGCACCCCAAAGTCTTTACAACTCTGTTAATTTAGTGAGTCCCAGAACCAGGAGCAGAGTTAGCTCCAGTATCTGGCATCATTTTTGTTCTCCATCTATCCTAAAAGACCAATGAATTGTGAGTTGGTAATATTCTTTCTTGTTTGTGTTATCAATTAACTAAGATGTCAATATAGCCTGTTCAAACACTTTGTAAGTATGAAAATTAAGTTCCCAGCTTCTGTGGAAGCCAAATACAACCTTGCCCTCATCTTTTTTATGGTGAAGAGCCATAAATGTTTTTCTTCTAGTTTTGGAAAAAAAATCCAAACAAAAAAGCACAAGATCCCATCAGTGTCATCGGACAGAATTCCATTTCCCCTTGTATGTGTATGATTTCAGGTATGTTAAATAATTTGCTTTTACACCATCATGATTTACCTATATGTGCTAAATTTCAGTGTTTAATTTAAAAAAAAAAAACAAAAAAACAAAGGGAACCAGTTCTCCAAAGGAATGTGGGAGGGTGGAGAGAAAATAAAAATACAATTTTTGCATACCGCATCTGAAATACTTGTGACATTTGATGTTTCCGCCATATCATAGCTGTTCCTATATAGGGTAATGTACAATTTTTCTGGAGGAGGACTGTCAAGGCTGACTGAATTAACCTAGAAGTATTGTTCCCTTACGTTATAAGTTTCTGCAAATCTAAAACATGAAGCTGTTTGAAAGAAAGGGGAAAATCCCAGAACTGTAAGCTGTGTTGGTAGCCAGGAAGACTGTTGTTTGATACTATCCTTGAACAAACCAGACAGACAGAAATAGGATGGAGACAGACAGAACAGTCTGGACAACTGGACACAGAGAAACCTAATGAAGTTCAACAGGAGAGTGCAGGCTCCTGTACCTGGGGAGGAATGACCCCAAGTACCAGCACAGGCTGGTGTCTGACCTACTGGAGAGCAGCTCTGTGGAGAAGGACCTGGGCATCCTGGGGGATGACAAGCTGACTATGAGCTGGCAATGCCCTTGTGGCCAATATCCTGGGAAGAGTGTGGCCAGCAGGTGGAGGGAGGTGATCCTGACCCTCTTCTCAGCCCTGGTGAGGCCACATCAGGAGTGGTGTGTCCAGTTCTGGGCTCCTCAGCACAAGAAAAACCAGGAGTTACTGGAGAGGGAGCAGTCCAGCAGAGGCCACAAAGGTGAGTTGGGGTCTAGAGCATCTCTCGTGTGAGGAGAAACTCAGGGAGCTGGGCCAGTTTAGTCTGAAGAAGAGAAGACTGAGACAATATCCCATTAATACATATGAATATCCCAAAAGCTGGTGCCAAGAGAATGTTTCCAGACTGTTTTTGGTGATGCCCAGGTACAGGATAAGGAACAATGGCCATAAATTAAAATACAAGAAGTTCCATCTCAACGTGAGGAAGAACTTCTCTACGTTGAGGGTGGCAAAACACCGGAAGAGGCTGCCCAGGGAGGTCATGGAGTCTCCCTCGCTGGAGACATTCAAAACCCACCTGCGCACACTCCTGCGTTACCTGCCCTAGATGGCCTTGCCTTGGCAGGGGGGTTGGGCAAGATGATCCCTAGAAGTCCCTTCCAACCACAGCAATTCTCTGATTCTCTTAAATACAGCCTAGGCCTACACAGCTCCATTAGAGACTTGACAGGTAAGTCATACACTTTGCATTAATAATTTCCAGGTATCAAAGTCAATGTCAATGCTACTCTTATAATTCACAGTCTTAAATGGGGAGCAAACCAAGGTAAAAATGAAAGGGAGCTCTCCGAAAATCAGAAATCAGACAAGCTCTTAAAAAAATCTCTACTCAAAAATAACTTTATAATCACCCAAGCTAAGAGGACACTGAAGCAAGAATAGTCCTTATCTGACACCTTCCCAGTATTTCTTAACTTCATGAGACATACAGGAGCAGACCTGGAGAGTATGACATGTCTGGAGTCATTTTACTATTTTCAAGCTAAATACAAATGGATCTATTCAATTGCTCTTAAGCCACACAGAGATTTTTAACCTGCTTATTAGTAGATTTACTAAGTAACCTCTGGGGGACTACAGTAATCTAATAGAGTTTTTAGCTGGTCATTTGGTTGTGGTTTGGGGGAGTGAGGGGGGCTGTGGGGTGGGAAAAAATGCTGCTGTACAAAAGGTTTCTATCTATCAGAGACTAAAGGAAAACTGCTGTCTGATAATCCAGATATGCTCTGGCAAATCTTATAAACTGCTCCTTTCTCATTTATTCCCCACTACATAGTGTTACTCTTTGCCACCTATCTTTTCTGATCAAAAGAACAAGGCAAAATTGCAAACCACAAGCTCATGCTCAGAGTGTTCACTCACCTCCTCTCCTCATATCGCCATAGAATTTTCCAGTTTGTGTATCAGAACAGCTGAATAGACCTCTCTGCAGAGAATTCCTTATTGAATTTTTTGAGGTTTGTTTTCATGTTTCTTCTTTCTTGTGTACCAACTGGTAGCACCTATTAAGAAAAGGTATAGTATTGCAAAAATTAGCATATTGCAGTTCACCATAATGCTACTTTTAAGCATGCCAGAAGGAAGCTGGCATTAAATAACTAAAGCCAGACTTTACAGGCAGACGTAAAAAACTGAAAATTGGTATTTGCTAAAGATTTTAATAAGGATTGTCCTTCGAGACAGTTAATTTTGTCTTTGATCATAAACTCTTATTCCAAATGTGTTCATTAAACTTCAAAAAATTGGATTAACTTAACTCACAAAGAAAGGACATGACAAAGAAAGGATACTGCAACAAGGTAGACAGACAATAAAATGAATCAAAAAATGAAGAGGGACAAAAAGGGAAAAGAATTGACTGGGATCCAAAAGCAAGTCAAAAATAGATCAGAGAGAAATGCAAGACAAATGCAATCTTACAGAAATGACAAGAGACAGGTGGAAAAAAATAAATGTAAAGTGAATAAGGAATATTATTGCTTCAGCAAAGAGGATAACCTCTGTGATTTCCTAGAAAAGTGACTTGATTTAGACAAAGGATTCACTCATGTGACACGAGGGTGATAGTGACAGAACTTGTAATGTAACAAAAGCCCTGTTTCCTCAGCTGTGGGTGATAGTGCAGTCACCCTGACAGGGAGGCACATGTGAGGAATAAACACACTTTTTACAGTAAACAGTGCAGTCAGGATTTGGCTGCTCTGAATTTTGCTATCAAGCCTTTATTTAGGTCTTCCACAGATGACTGGCAGCTGATCTGGGTGCTTGTTAGAGAGCATAGTCTGCAGAAGGGCATTTGGGATGTACTTTCAGTGGGAAGTATCACAGAACACTACACGCTTTCCCAAATCAGATTCTGCTGAGTATTCCAAGAAATTGCAACAATTTTAATTTAATGTCCTAGTAAATTAAGAAGGGTAAAAATTAGACATCACCTCATAAAATGAGGTGCTTCAAATATAAGTATGTTGATATTTATGAAGCATTGGTCACTATTAGAGTTAGTGCCATAGAAAAGCCAATTAAAATTTCAGTCTTTAAAGCAAAATTTTTAATTACACTGCAAAAAAACTTAAAAATAGGCAGGAAAATCCTCTATGCAACTTACCCAACACACTGTAACTCTCTACAGTCAAGGAGGAGAAACTAACAGTAAAGATTGATACTTCAATGATTTTTTCAGCACATTTAGGATTCAGGAGTGGATTCTAGATGCACAGATCATCAATTAAAAGAGATTTCTAATCTCACTCTGATTTATACAAACTTGTTCAGAAGGTGCATTCAGTTTTATCGTTCTGCAAGAAATATTTTTTTTCATTTCTACTATCCCCTTGACTAATATATAATTTCTTACTCTTTGTTTTTCTTCACTAGAAATTGCATTTAATTCCCTTTCTCTTTTCAACAGTCACAAGTGACTGTTAAGAGTACAATTATCCCAAAAGCTCATATGCTGTGGTACTTAACAAACAAACAAAAAAAACCCAACTACAACAAACAAAAAACCCACACCCAAAACCAAAATTATTTCTCATTTAAAAGACTGAAACAGCTACAAAACATAAAGGGTAAAATCCAGTTGTCATTGTCATTCCAAACACATAATGATTAAGAGTTTGTAGCTGTAGGACTACCCATTATAGTCACTCAGATAATTTTTTTTCTACCCAGTAATGATCATTACAATATGATTTCTCAGTGGCAACAAGAATTAAGGCACACCAGCAGCAGAGTTCACTTCTGCTGACTTTACATGGCCACTAGCAATTAAAGAATAATGCCATATCTCCCAGGTATCACCCAGCCACCACATTTCTGCTCCATAGTAAAACTCTCTTGTAGCCACAAGAGTATTTAGCAACCTTAGGAAAAAGAGTGCAAAAGGCAGCAATTCAATGAAAAGTATCTGTGTTATTAACAATTTATGCTGGCACTTTTGCCCAATATTAATTTTTAGAGGTCTGCATACAATTGTACAGTTAAGTAAAATTAATTGTACAGTTCAGTCATACATTGGTTATGTCCATAACAATTTTATCTCACTAAGAACTACAAACAAAAATTCCCTCTAAACCAGTAATTTCTTTCCCTATGCCCTGGTTTCAGCTGGGATAGAGTTAATTTTCTTCCTAGTAGCTGGTACAGTGCTGTGATTTGGATTTGATATGAGAATAATGTTGATAGCTCACTGATGTTCCAGATGCTGCTGAGCACTGCTCACCCTAAGTCAAGGATTTTCAGTTTTCCATGCTCTGCCAGGGAGCAGGTGCACAAGATGCCAGAAGGGAACTTGGCCAGGACAGCTGACCCAAAGTGGTCAAAGGGATACTCCACACCATAGATCATTCCCAGTTTACAAACTGGGGTGTTGGCCAAGAGGGATCAATCACAACTTAGGGACAGGCTGGGCATCAATCAGTGGGTGGTGAGCAATGGTTTTGTGCATCATTCATCTTTTTTGGAGCTTTATTACTTCCTCTTTTTGTTATCTCCCTTTTCATTGTAATTGCATTGTTGCTGTTGTTGTTGTTAGTAGTAGTATTTCTTTTATTGCAATTATTAAACTGTTTTTATCTCCACCCATGGCTGCTACCTGGTTCTGATTTGATTCTACTACACACACAACTGTCCAGGGGGGCAGGGGAGTGAGCCAATATCTATATGGTACTTAGTTGCTGGCTAAGAGTAAATCATGACACCCTAGCTGTTATTCAGAACCTTGAAAGAGGAAAGTAATTTCTTTATCTGTCTCACTTAAGAGGAGAACCACTTCCCTCATCAGCTAGTGATTAGATTGCTTAAACTTTTGACAGATGTTGCACAGATACTTAAAATTGGTTTAGTGCATTTCTAAGTTCACGAAATGAAAATGCAAGAACTCTAACATTTAACATTTGAAGCAGAAATCTGATCAGGGCAGAGATGAGTAAATACTCATGGAAAAGTTTAACAAATTTTGAGAAAGAATAATCCATGTGTTAAACCTCTCTTTTAAAAGGAAATAAACATCTCAGGAAAGCACAAGTATTTTACAGGATATATTTGTGTGATGAACTTCCATTAAAAAAAAAATCACCTCTAAAAATTGTGTTTAACCTATGTAGAAGGTGTTGCAAATATACCTTCCTTACTGTAACTTGAATGTGCCATATTGAAACCACTGGCTGAGATCCTGTTACCCATGTTACATGGAGGATCCACAAAACAGTTTGAAAAGAGACATAAAAACATCCGTAAATTGTTAGGACTGCCAAATGAACACTAGGTTGCCTACACATCAGCTAGTCTAGCCTGATGCTCACTGGTGACCACCACAGACACACACACACACACATACACCCACAATGTTGATGCCCTCTTCTCTCCATTCTGCTGCACAGATCCAGGAGCTTTGCACCTGTGAAGAACTCACACCAGCACATAGGAAAAAGATGTCAGAGAAGGAGAAGTAGATAAACCTCCATGCACTAAATATGACCCCCAGGGCTGCCTCACTGAAGAGGCAGAGTGTGACCTGTGGCAGAAACAAGAAAATTTTATCCTTAAAAACTCTCTATTAATATTTTGGAATAAATTTATGGAAGTTGCCAGCTATAAGCTATTCAAGTTTTGTCATAAACCTGAGTCAGCACAACAGGAACAAAGACCTTTGGCCTTGGAAGCCAAATGGACATCACTGAAGTATCCACATCACTGAAAAGGAAGTTTCTAAAATAAATTTAGTTTAAAATAGTTTATTAAATTGATAATTTCCCTTTCCTAATTATAAACTGACAATTCATTAACTCTTTGATGTCACACAGAAACAAAGAATTAAATAAGCAAATTAAAATACTGGGTTATACAAAAGTATCCTGGTGTCCTTCACAGCAATTATGTACTTACCCACAGGTTTTTTTCCACTAAAGGCCTAAAAAAATAGTTGCAAGCACATGCATCTTAAGTAGAGCATATGATGGGTTTTGTACATTGCATTATACAGACATTTTTACAGATTAGAAGCATTTTTAATTTTCCTGAATTTATATGATCAATGTTTTTAAGCCTGTAGAAAATACCTTTTTTGTGTACACTCAGATTGGACTGTGCATCTCTTGAACTTTGAAATATTGAAACTTACAAGATAGTAATCTATTATTTTTTCATGTAACTCTATTCAATAGCAACCCAAAGTTAGATTCATTATTCAGAAAATCCTCCTCTCATTTTCAAACAATCACAAAATGTTGTTATTAAGTAATTGCAGAGAACCATGAAGCTCTTGATTCAGGGAGTCTTCCCTTCTTTTTGACCAGGCAAATTAGTTTCTTTTTTCCTTTCTCTGCTATTTCTGTATATTGAAGAGAATTTTAATAAAGCCCTGTTGTTCTGTTGGAAGTTAAAGAGCCCTGTGTGGATGTACACAGTGCCTGGACATCTTGCAATTGAATGTCTAGAATTTGATCTTATGCAATGTAAAAGAAAAATGCCATTTTTACAATGTAAAACCAAGTGAGACAATTAGTAGATAATAAAGGTTTTCCACACTTTTTATCTCAGCAGGTCCAGTCAGTAATGATCACTAATAAATCCCTTTCACTGTCAATGCTTGTAAAAAGTCTTCCTCCTAATTTCTTTTTTTGCAAAATAATTACTTATTTCCCCCTACACACCCCACAGTTTGAAATGTACTTAAGAACACCATCCCTAGGAATCTCATTTACAAAGTGCTTAAAGAATCATCTGAGATCAAATACTGTTAGGAATACAATTGAGGTAGCAGCAATTCAGCTTTCTTCCATGGTGGAGAAAGCCATTTCAGGGCCAGAAAAATATGTTTCTCTTATAGTTTCTGTTTCAAAGTGAGGTTAATATATGAGGGGGAAAAGTTTTTAAAAAAGAAGAAAAGAAAATGACTACTACAAAGAACAGTTCCAAAAAAGAATGACCACAAATTAAAAAAATAATGGTCCTGAAGTTTTAAAATCAAACTAGTTCCAGCAGCTGTAATGTCTTTAATCTTTTTCTATGAAATTACATTAACTTACAATACTGGATGCTGAAGAAAAAGATAATAAATTCACCTGGTATGCACTTCAGCACTCAGAGACATCATCCATACATGTATCCATTATAAGAAGTTATTACTATAAGCATTTGTCAAAATTTCTCATAATTTTTAATTCCAAACTACTGTTAGCCATTGCAATTCATTTTATCAATTCAACTTTTAACTTTTTTCAAAATACACCACACATCAGACACAAAGCTATCATCACAGAATTTTTTTAAACACAAATAATCACAGTGATAAAAAGGAAAAGGCTTATGAGCTGTTACATTTATGAAATAGGGAAGCAACATTATTTCTATCAGTCAGCGGTAATGTAACAATAAACAAAACCGAGATAAAACTGACCAGAGACACAGATGTAGGACCAGCACCAAAAGTATTTATGCATTGAAATATGAACATGTTTCCTTCAGTCTTTCTAACAGAACCTGCATCTCAAGGTCGCCAGAGCACTGTGGAAAACACCTCCAACTCTGACATAGTGTTTGATTATTGGGTATAGAACAAAGGCATTCAGGAAGCAACTCTTTCAAAGGCACCTGGTATCTCCCTGCCTCACAGACATGTCCAGAAAAAAAGTTCTAAGTGATGTGTTATTGGTGGACACAGTATTACAAAGCAGTCTTAATGTTAACATGATAATAATTCTTAGAAAAGGACAGTAGCTTCTCCTCTAGGAAGCCTCAGGGTACTCTTCCATCCCCCTAAATCCAGGACTGTTAGAATGAAATCAGCTGTGAAAAACTATGTGTCATATTTCCTAAAAATATTGGCTTCACCATGAGAGGGATTAGCATCTGAATGTTCTTTGTCTAAAATTTTATTTGTTTGCAACTATAATTATGGAGAGAAAAATTGAAAGGTCAAAATGGCTATAACTAAGGAAGTCATTATTTTCAGTCAGCTCCTCATAACAGACTGGGTGACCTTTCCTAACAAACATGCTGTTAGGTTTATCTCATTGTAGGTCATCGATTTAATAATTTATAAGTAGGTACTTGGTCATTAACTGTGTCACAGGTGAAGAAAAAATGTGCTGCAGACAGTGAAACTAAAACCAGTAGCAATATCCACCATCTTCAGTACGACTGAAATGCTCTAACCACATGTTTGCTCTTTGATCTCTGATGTATAATCAGTGATCTCCTTTTTGATGATAAAGACTGATTAATCTGTGGAAAGTCTCCCTCTCATATCCACAAAAATAGAAGTCTACATCTCAGGTAGAATAAAGCATTTAAGAAAGCATTTGGGAATATTTTAGAGATGCCAGTTGGTGAGTTTGAGCTGTATAGTTAGCAATATTTTTACGTAGACTATAGATGCCGTCCAGTGCAGAAATTCGCAATGCTTTGGTCACAAGTGAAATATGGTATTATAAAGACAGGCGTCAGTCTTCAGTTGCTTGCAGTTTTGGCAAACTTGCACATCCTGTGGAACTTTAAAAATACACACTCCAAAATTTCTGTCTGTATCAGATAAATTTTAGGTTACCTGGCCCTCTCAACAGTGCACTGCTAAAGCCAAAATAACACATACAAATCTTCCATAAGAAGCAGAAAGTGCTAAACCTCTGTGAACAGTTCAGGGGAATTGAAAACAGAAGGAATATCCATGAATCTGAAGGTGATGGGGATGAGAGAAAATGGGATTTCCATTGTGACCTAAACCAACTGTAAATTAGTGGGACAAGAAAATAGATAAGAAGGGAGACATAACTCAATAGGGCCTCCTGAGTCTCAGCCTCCTCTTCAATCTCAGCACTTTGCTTGTGCCAGCAAACTTTAGTGAAACCTATCAGTTGCCCCACTCTGTGGAACATTAATACTACTTACATTTATTAAAACATTTCTGAAGATATTTTAGCTGTATTTGGGAGGGGAAAAAAAAGAGTGAGAAGAAAAAAACACTTCTTGGTTTTTCTGATTCTTTACCCAATATAGTATACTGTGTGATGACATCATCAGACTTGAGAATTTGAGTGGCTCTTAGACAAAGATCCTATGTATTTGTCAAAAAATGTGTTCTACCACTGCCTATTGTGAAACAGTGATGGATGAAAACTCACTGTGATTTTTTTAATTATGCTGTCATTCCTACAAATCTTTGCAAAGTTCAAACAAAAGATCTTGTATTCTTTTTAAAATCAACACTTTAGAATTATACAATTATAATTCCATGATTCAAGCTGACAAGACTAATAAAAATTTCAAGGAGTTACTACCATACCACTACCTTCACCCTGACTGTTCAGTTTTTCTCTTTTCTGTTTAGTCTTCTTCCAGCATTATATTCTCAGAAGCTGCATTTTTCTGTTACCATGGAAAATAAAACTGTTTTCAGCACTTTATCTACCTACCCACTCCTTTTATTAGTTTAAGTCTAACTAACTGTGCCCTTAACTTCACATATCTTTAATAGTGTGGAATCTACCTCGTGAATGTGGCTACTTTAGTTCATTTTGTTGACCATCTCCTTTCCATCAAAGAAGGTGAAGATGAGAATTTGTTGTTGGAGTTCAAATTTTTGAAGTTGACTGACTGAGGATAAAGCTAGCATAAATCTTTGCCTAAGTGATATAGTCTGTATAGATCTTTTTCAGCTGTGGCAGGACTGACTGAGAATCAAAACTTAAAAGCTGATAATTATACAGAGTTTTACAACAGTAGCACCAGAAGATGCTCATCATATCTCAAAATAGAGTGTACTCTTCAGTGCATATACATAACTGCCTTTCTGTCAAATGTAGCCTTATCCTTCATTCTTTATGCAACAGTACATTCTGTATTTCAGAAACAGTGGAATAGTATTTGGAGATGGCTTCTGCTTTTAGTAACCTTAGAAGGATTCTTTTGTAATTCATCATCATCTTGGTTAAATATTGCAATGGTTAAAAAATTACTATGAAAACTATCCCCCTGGAGATTAAGTAATATATTCTATTGCAATATTTTTAAGCTAATCTTTGAAATTTCCTTACCAGGTAAAACTGCATTTCTAAAGTGTAGCTGACAAGATTAGCATACTATCTCTGCATCTTGTTTATAGCATAAAAGTTGACTACCCACAGAGATAAATGATACCTTTCATCTCTGTCTCTACAAAAATTTGAATGTCTGGTAATTTTTAAAAATTACCAGACATTCAAATGTCTGGCATTTTTAAAATGATTTGCTTTCAGAGACTGGCATTTCAATCCTTGAAACTAAAGGTTGGGGATTTGACCAAAAATCAAGGGAATTAATTTCAATTGTCAAGATTTTTGAGGTGGGATGTTGTCATTTTTTTTTCCAAGCTAATAAATATAAATTATTATGAATAAAGACTTGGTCATGTTGAAAATAGCATATACTAAAGAGATTTACAATGGCTTCATAATTAATGCATATCATGTTGTACAGGGAATATGAGAAAGTCCTTCATATGTATTTACCCTGAAGACCAACATTTGTTTAATGCACTTCATGGCACAATATGCTATTCTCAATATCTTATGCAAAAAAAAATAAGGACAGAAATTTCTAAATCTGCATCACTGAGTACTGCATAAACCCATATAATACAAATAAGTTACTTCATTTCTTATTCATATTCATATCATACATTCTATCTTCAGTCATAATAAGGTCTAAAGACAAGCAATAATAAAATGTTCAAATCCGATGCTTCATGAGGCACATCAGCAAGGCAGGTTAAAAGCACAACAAACTTAACTGTGGGGTAATGGTGTAACTCCTTAAGAATATGCTCATACACACTTACTCAAGAAGGTTTCAGTTGCACTTATAATGAGTTACTTGCAATTAATCCATGAAATAACGATGCAGTTAAGGGCATGACCAACAGGCACCAGGCTCTATACTCAAAAAGTCTCCGAAACTTCATATACAAGGCAGATGTGAGACTCTTCCTTCCTCCCAAGATTTCTGGTAAGTGAAAGCTCCTTGTGAAAGCTCTGTGCCACATCAGTCCACACAACAGTATGACATAAAACTTTTATGTGTTCTTCAAATTGTATACGTGCAGTCATGTATATGAATTTAAACATGCAGTGTTTGAGGCACACAAACTGGACTACAGCTTGAAGCAAAGAAATGCCAGAGTGTTACTGAATGCATAATTTTGACTGTCAATTGTGAAGATTGATTTGTATGCCTCCCCCTTTTTTCTCCTCCTTTGTGCCCATTCCTCACTTTAACAAAAGGTATCAAGGCTTTCTTTTTTTTCACTGAAGCAAAGATACCTCTCTTTGAACCACTGAGAGGGAAAACAAGTGCTATGAGTCAGTCTAAAGTCTACCTCTTTGACACATGGGGAAAAAAGAGGGTTTAGAAGCAGTTCACACATCTCCAGGGCCTGTTTCAAGCTTTTCTGACTTTAACACCAAGGTCAGCATTGTATTTTTCATTCCACAAATCCCATTCCTAGCCTGAATGAACACTGAATGGTTTTGTATGCTGCACTATCACCATGATTTATCCACCACAGACTTCTTTTCTCAGTTATCTGCACTCAACCTGACTAAGCACTGTCTTTACAAATTTGCATACATACACAAGGCTTTTTGTCTCTAGAGCTTGTGGTGAGTGTCCATGAAGGCACTGAGGCTCTTGACAGCCGAGGTCTGATGATTTAGTCAGGTTTCAAGTAACCACCCCCATCACAGAGACTGAGGATGTACAGCAGAGCTCCAGCTGCTGCTGTCTTGCCTGCTGCCATTCTAGCTTTGCTGAATCAGTTTGGAGTCTCTACTGTTAATTAGAGATTGCTTTAGCACAGTATCATAAGATCAGTACATTCTGAATAGCAACGGTTTGTAGAAATTATAGCAGTTCAAATTATGGCATGACCAGGGGTAAAGGTAATTTATACTGTGTTTATTTTTCACAGCGCTTAGAGTCTGAAACCTGAAGATTTTGAATTTACCGCAAAATGGCTAAAACTAGCTTGCTATACAGTGTGAGATTCATGAGCAGCTTTTCGTTTGGGATTAATGGAAGATATGAAGAAAGGAGATAATAAGTTTATGCGCAGGATATAAGAAAAGAAGTTTTGAAAATTGAGTAAAATTATCCAGCCATAAAATTTTGGTTTGATAGTTCCCTTTTCATTATTAAGGCAGATTGGGATATGAAAAAATGTTGAACCTCTTTGTGAGATACTATAAGTACAAATAAGGTCCTAATGCTGCTCTTGAAAGGAAATATCAAAGCTATATATATAGTGATTTGAAACCCCCAAGACTTGAATCAAAATTGAAACAAAGTCAGACTCAATATTGTGTTGGGTCTGCTTTCCAGAAATCAGCTGATGGCAAGTATGACATGATGCAAATAAATCTTTAAGCAAATAAAAAAGTCTAAACATTAATTTGAAGGGCAGAGAACTACTAGTAAATTTAGTTTGCGCGATTATCAAAACATCCATTCTCCCTTTTATAATTATATTTCTAAAACTAAAAAGACATTGTTGTCATAGTTATAGAATCACAGAATGGATCAGGTTGGAAGGGACCACAGTGGGTCATATGGTCCAGTCTCCCTACTCAATCAGGGTCATCCTAGAGCACATGGAACAAGATTGCATCCAGACAGTTCTTTAATATCTCTGGTGAGGGAGAATCCACAACCTCTCTGGGCAACCTCTCTGCTCCAGCGCACGGTCACCTGCACAGTAAAGTTCTTCCTCATGTTCACATGGAACTTCCTGTGAATCACTTTCTGCTCACTGTCTCTTTTTGTATCATTCAGTACTACTGAGAAGAGCCCAGCTGTATCCTCTTGACATCGTCCCTTCAAATACTTACATGACTCTCGCTCATCTTTTCTTGAGTTTGAACAGGCAAAACTTTCCCAGCTTGTCTTCTTAAAAGAGATGCTCCAGTTCCTTAAGTATTTTAGTCATCTTCTGCTGAATATTCAGCCTTTGCATGGCTAGAAACAGGAAATAGCAAGGGAGAGCAGAAGAACAAATCTGACAGAGTGAATTCTGCCTCAAAACTTCTTAGCCTTGAGAGTGGATGATCAATAACGACCTAGCAACACCAGCTGATACCAAATCACTCTTCATTCATTAGAATAATTTACTCACTTTTTGTGAGTAAATAAAATACAACATGCATGGATTTTCACTGGGTGTTCATTAGAAATGTGTTATTAAAAAAAAATTGTTGCACAATTTCCAGATGTCTTCTTTTTCTTTCTTTATGTTGAAACTTCACAGGAAGTTTCATCAGTGATTTTTTTTTTTAAGTACAAATGCTCTCACTAATGCTGGACACACATATTTTCATTCCCTGAAGAATTTTATGCCCCACTTCAAATATATACTTCCAACCCAACAGCATTGTTTAGTTATGATCAGAAATGCAGTAACTTATTTTACATTAAATGAAGGTCCTGTACAGCCAGGTAAGAAAAGATGGAGGATCAGGTGAAAGAAATAAAGGAAAAACCCTTGGATGGCCAGCAGCTGCTAATTATTAAGAGCAGCAACATATATAGCAATAAATGTGCATACGTTGCTTTTCTAAGTAACATGGATGCCAGGAAAGACAAAGTTGTTGGAACCTTCATAGCCAGCAGGATACAGGCCAAGCACCTTTTAATGTATCAGCCCAGCACATTCATTTATAGCAAGTTTGACACTGCACTGTTTAAATAGGCTCTTATGTCATAGATAAATATTCCATGTTTGTAATATGAGGTACCCTATAAAGAGAGACTTATTTCCTCTTTCAGTGAAAAATGGGTAAGTAAGACCTATTATTCACCACCTAAATGGCCACCAGCCAGTGACTAACAGCTAGCCTATTTGATCATGAAGTTGTAGCTTACTGATATGAAGTCATATTTCACGGCAGCTCTTGACTGAGAAAGAGAAAGAAAATGCAGGGCTCACAGGAGGGCTTCTGACAGTCACTGCCATGAAATGTTTTCATTTGTCACTATGACAGTGAACAACAAGATACTGACTGAAAGAGAGGGCATGAGGACAAAGCTGTCTTCAGCCAACTTTCACTGAGCCTTGACACACAGACACATAAACACACTTGGGGTTACTAAAATTTTCCTGATTTTGCTCAATAACCTTATTAACCCTTTGTATTTTAGGCAAAGTATACAACTGCATGTTTCTGATGCTGCAGTCACAAATGAAAACAATTGATGCAGTCCAAATGTCATTAAAAACTGTCTAAATCTAAACCATTGGGGCCTTTAATAACTTTTATTATGAATCCTGGCTTGTTTCCCATGATCAACAAAGTTTTCCACAATCTTTTCCTTACTATGATCAACAAAGTTTTCCACGCTCTTTTCCTTACTATTCTTATACATCTCAAAAGCTGCTGCTTTTTTTAACTAAAAAAGAGGAAGTTAATTTTGCATTTCAACAGAACCATCTTTCCCATTCAAGTTGAACAATGCTTGTTTTCCTACACCTGAAGTAATTTCTAACAGAATTTATTGTCCATATAATGTTTAAACCAATTAAATAATCAAGAAAGCAGTAACCTTAACCAGATATAAAAATTACATGAACTTCAACATGAAAAAAGTGAACCTATTATTTCTTGAACATCATTAGATCATGCCAAGAGCAGCACAATATTTAAAAGTTGTCTTACATGTTCCTTCCACTACACTTGGCATTATGCAAAACACAAAGCTAATATAACCCTAATATTTCAGTAATATTTTCTACTCAAAAAAAAAAACAGTTAAGGTAGCAATACTCAGGCTTTAATTCAGGTAAAAAATTAAGCAATTGATAAGCAATTCCTGTGCTGTAAAGTTGCAAAAAAATTATTTTATTTCCATAAGGACAAAAGCCAGTGTCTGATGTCATTTTTTTCAGCCTTATTTCTAAAATATCTTTTATGTTCATCAAGCTACTTCTAAAAGCAAGTCCTTTCTTATCTCCATTTTCTGTTATTCTTTTTAAACACTTTCCACCAACAGGACATGACCCTGTTCTAAAAATGATGATCATATCTTATAAACATTCATTGCCACATCATTAGTCTTCTTAAAAGCTAGAAACAGCCTTATTTGCTTCCTGAAAACTTTCAAAAATGTTATTTATAAGCCTGTTAACAGCAGCCTAGGAGAGTAAAAAAAGTCCAATACAGAGTCACAGAGAGGAAAATCAATTGAGGTGTTCATAATCTCATGAAAGGGAAAGGAATGACTAATGAGCAGATCTGAAACATGTAATTAGAGCTTTGTTTAGAGAGATTGGGGGAATTTCAGTTCTAACACCTTAAATTAAAAGGAAATTGTCACTAACCTTTGTAATTGTAAAGCTACGTGAACATCTGAGCCAATTAAGTATGCCCAAATAAGCCTAGGATTAATATTTGCCCTAATCTACAATATATGTTGCAGACACGGAAGACAAAATAGCAAACTGAAAAGCAGCCTGATTAAGAGACATAATTTGTAGGAACTGGAGCTTCTTTCAGGTAGGATTTTCTCTGATACAGGCATATTATTTTGATCTTGTACATTACAGCAGGTGTTACAAAAACTGGATAAGAGCAGGGCTGTGACGGCTGTCCAAGCAGGTAGCTGGGATTGGCCACAGCCAGATGGTGACAAACAAAGTTTAAAGAGCAGAAGCAAGATGAGCACGAGTGACCAGCTCTCTCTTGGTACAAGTGATACCTGGGATAAAACATTGGGCCAGTGAGAGGACATGGGGCATGACAGACAAAGTTTGAGTGCTTGCCTTGCAGATGAGCCACAGAGTAGAATTTTAGATACAGTTTGGAAACAGAATATTCACTAGATTATTTGTCCTCCTGCTAAATGTATTGGGAAGGAAAAAAAAGGGGGGGGAGTAGATGTCAATTGAGTTATTTGATTTTCCTTTTGCAGGTGGAGATGAGGGAGATTATCTCACTACTGTCTCACCATGTTCCAGCTTTTTCAGGATGCTGAGTAGGAGTGCAAAACAGTGTTTATTAGTAGAGACCTCCAAAATCTGTACCTATCCTTTGTTGCCCCCATTTAAGTCTTGAAGAAAGGTAATACAAAGAAATCCCCAAAATTACAATGTTCCTGACCCTAGAGTTCTTTCTTATGTGAAGTACTCCATAAGCAGGAAATTAACATTTACCAGAGGACAAATACTGTGGAAAGAAAAGGTACTGAGTAGAGGTGATCTTAGGGTACAACCTCCACTGTTATCCTGCACATCAGCAGTTCCAGGAGACCTTGCTCACCTAGTCATAATCCCAACATCAAAGCTGGAAAATTGAAAGTTACTGGAATCTCACATAGGATTGAGTATTTTCCTTAATAAAGAAGATATCTGAAAATGTGAGAGATCTCAAAATGTTCCATTAATAATATGCTGTTTATAAATTTTCCTGAACTCATCCAGCAGAATTGAAGTCTCACTCCCCTACCATTATGCTTCGCAAGAAGTGGAGGAGCCTGATACCCTTCCCAAGAAGTTGATCCACAAAAGGGTCAACATAGAAGTGCCTAAAGTGTGGCATGGCACTTGCACAAATAACTTTCAGATTGTCATCATTACTGTGCCAATGAAAAATGTGGTCATCACCATCTCTTCATACACTTCCACTTCATGTTCCTATTTCCTCAAATGATTTTACTGTCTGCTTCCTGAGCCTGTCTCTCCCACATTTCATCAAAAACTCTTTTGTGCTGCACTCCTCATTTCTTTGGATCATTCACTGTATTAGAGTAGCTTTCCATTCCAAATGGAGAGAATATAGGGAATAATTTCTCCATTTCAAGAAACACTTCAGAGGAAGCCATTTTAAAATAGCAAATTGCTCCCAGGAGCACAGACTACTTCTCCTTCAAATAAAATCTGGTTTAGTAAAGGGGCTGGAATTATCTTTAATAACTTTATTTAGAAGCTGATATAGAGGGGGGAAATGGAAAAACCCTATATGATCAAATAAATATATCTCTACCTTGATTTTCATTTATCTTACCTCCATAAAGAAACTGGGCTTGGTGCCAGCATTACTATGTGAAATGACTTCACACTCACATTCAGCAAAATCTCTCTTCATACAGAGTCTCAGAGGAATATAATATGGATTCAGTCTTCCTCATCCTTGCTACTCATAACCTGCAGCTATTTTCTTTTAAATAGTATCAAAAATCCAACAATGCTAATAAAATGTGTAAATTCCTGGTACAAGATAATGTGAAGTCTAAAACACAAAACCAGCCCACAACACTATAGTGCAAGTCATGGTTCATTACCCTGAGTCTGTGATTAGCAAATATCTTCATGTGATTGTGGTGGTGTCCTCAGCTATTGTTATATTATCAAAAGCACACTTTGAGATTTCTCATCCTCAAATTAAATGCAGATCAGTCTCAATGGAGGATTAGGACCCACCTTACTGAATTATCCATGTTGGGGAAAAAGCACCAAAATTCAAAATCAAAGCAATCAAAGGGCTTGACCCTGCTAAAGCTACCGAACAACCCCTTAAATCTACTGAACAGATGCTGTCCTGATGCAGAAGCTGCACTCCTACTGAGCAGTTTGAACTCCACACCATTGCCTTCATAGTCAAGGATACAGCTGTGCTAGCAAAGGCTCACCCTACACTTCCCAGTGCCAAGGCACTGCAGGGTCTGTGGCTCCCTGGGACTAGGAATGCCAGGGACTCAGCAGGGTGGGTCATGACAGGGTCTGGAAGTCAGAATTATAAACCCACTGGGATGTTTTAAATGTTGATAATTCATTGATGCTCTTCCAGTTTCTCAGAAAGAGAAACTTTGTCGAAGTTGAATGAAAAAAATTGTTATGTAGCAAGCTACTTTTTGCTGCACAGAGCCACTGAGAATGCTTTAAATGATCCACCAATAAGCATGATTTCAAAACAGATTCAAGATCTTCCAGCATGAAAAAGCTGGATATCTGGAACATAGTGCCAGTTCATGCTATCTCAGCATAGAACCCTATACTTGGACACTGTATATGGCAGCTGTATATATAACTGTATATATACTTGGACACTGTGAATAGCAGCTGCTCTTTGGGGCCAAGCAAGAGTCAAGTTTCTTGCTGTTAACACACTATAAGTCAAACTTCTTGAACTTTGCCCTCAGAAATGTAAGCAACAGTCATTATCCATGTATATCTGCCTGGCTTCAGTTTATACTCTACTGGTATCATTATCAGTGGTGGTAAAAAAATCCAAGCAAGTTCTTCATCCTCAGAAACTACCTACATTGGTCTAAGCAATGGTCATCCAGATAACAGCAAACTGGAATTTCTTCACTAGATTTAGCTCTCTAACATAACATCTATCCAGTCAACATACTCTTTGTGTTGGATACATGTTCAAAGATGTCTATATCTGCATATGAATAAAAACAACATTTTCACAAAAGACAGTAAGACTTAAGAGCTAATAAAACTTCAGGAAATAGCGCAAAGCACAGACCTTTTTCCTTACCTATTTATTGCTCTATAATTTCAAAATATTTATTACTGCCGATTTCTGTTTAATGTTTGGGTTTAATTTCAAAATACATATGCTTCATTTTTACTGTTACATGAGAAGTGCGAAGAGTCAGTATGTCATTTTTTAAAGGTCTAGATAAACATTCTGAGAGAATGAAAGCATTTTGCTTAAGCCTCAGCTAAAGCTACTTTTCTTCTGCAACAGTGTGTAGAAGCAATACAAGAGGATAATCTCCCACACATTCAAAAGTGTGACACCCTTAATACTGACAGAAGTACTTTTGTATAACTTCCACAATACAGCCAAATGACAGAGGCAGATTTTTTTTTTAACTTCTGATTGAAAGATAGGCTATTTAAAGCAGCCTGGGTGTTCTGGATGTGTGAACATGCACCTGTGCTATGAGCAGAAATTTTAAATCAGGAGCTTAATGCTTATAAAGGGATTTCACCCACTTAGATTAGCTTGTTGAACTAGATATATGTAAGCTCAGAGGTTAATGAATCTTGAAATGGAGCTCCACATGACTCAGCAGACAATACTGTGCCTGTTAAAGCTGGGTAAGCAATTTTTTCAATATATAGCAAGCTTTTCCTTTTTAATGTGTTTTATTACTACTGAATGAAGATGCTCATTCTTCATTGTTGGTTCCTCTTCCCTAACTTAGCTGACTGTGTCTCCATCCATCTGAAGAAATGGTGCAGTTCTCAGAACCACATGAGCCTCGTACTTTGTCTCTAAATCTGCATAGCATAAACCATCAGAAATTCAGTCCCCTGCCCTTCTTCTGGGGTAAACACAGGAGTCACTGGTGACACTCAAGCACATATAAAACATATATATATATATAAATTCTCCTTCTTGATGCAGTAAGCTTGCAAAATACACTTGCTTCTCTTCTTCAGAATCTCTATCATGCAACTATGTCTGTCTTAGAAATAAATATAAACCGTCAGTTTTTACCCCAGTCATGTTGGTTACTTCATAATATACTGATGTTGAAAAGCAAGATCAAATCTTGCAAAATACAAGTAAATACAGGCCAGCTCTGATGAAATCAAAGCATCAATATGTGAGGAAGAGCATTGGCGACTGAAGAGTAAAGTCAACTTGCAAGGACTATTTCCTCACACTATGCCTTGATTTAAATTGCACACAATTTTTCAGTCTTTCACTCACCCTTCACTTTCTTTCTGTATCAGAGAAATGCAAGCAATATTAAGCCTTTTTATTTTTTTCTGTGGTTTAAATAAAGGTTTTCCTGTGAATAGTCTGCAAGAAAATTGCATGTTTTCACTCACCTTGTGCTTAAAAAGGAATTTGTTGCAACTATTTCCAATTTTTAAATACAACCACTTGCTTAGCCCTTCACATACATGGCATCTAGTCAACAACTGCATTTGATACTCAGTTGCAGCAACAATCACCAGCTTTTTTTAAACACCTATCTCTCTCCTGATTTAATAATTAGTGATGTTCATGATAACTTATGCACACGTTATAGAAAACATGTAATACACATGTAATAAAGAGTAATGTAATTATGCCAAACCTTCTCTTTCTCCTTGTGGCAATTGAGGCCATCATTACAAATAAGCACTCAGCATCAGTATCAATGTTCAGTGGCACAAACAGCAGGAGGCATTATGTCAGCAGCATCTGATTTTCATTACTGCATGCACCATTACTCACTTAGTTTGTTACTCTTGCATCTAAGCCTTTAAATTTGCAAACTTGCCTATTCCACTGTGCATTTATTGCCTTTTGCTGTCACTTCAGCCTTGTTTGGTAACCCCCAGCACTAGATAATTGATTACTCTCTTCACTATCTCTTTGTGCAAAGAGTTATACTAAATCGAAACTGTCGCCTTTAAATTATTGTGCAGCCTTCACACTTAGGTATTAGTATGTTAAAGTGCTATCTCCAATCTATACTACAAAGTTTATTGTTTTAATTAAAATGCTCCCCATGCTCTCCAAAGGAGATGATCCTTGCTTTCCCCTTGCTGCTCTTTTATGAGTCATAAAATTTTCTAATTATCCCATATGATTTTTGGAATTAATTCACCTAATTTGACTTACTCAGTGCTACAGTGACTTCATGTATGTACAAGTGTACAGATGGGTCTATTTCATCAGTGAAACATTGTCATGATCTAACCCCAGGCAGCAGCCAAGCCCCAGGCAGCCACCATAGGCCCACTCCCCCACTAGCAGGATGAGAAAGAGAATTGAAAGGGTAAAAGATAGAAAAGCCAGGAGTTGAGATAAAGACAGATTAATGGGAAAAGCAAAACCCATGCACACCAGTAAAGCAAAACAAGGAATTAATTCACTAATTCCCATGACCAGACTGCTATTCAGCCATCTCCAGGAGAGCAGAGGTCCGTCAGATTTAATGGTGACTTGGGAAAACTAATGCCATCATTCCGAAATGATATCATATGGTCTGGAATATCCCTTTGGTCTGCTGTAATCATCTGTCCTGGCTGTGTCTCCTCCCATGCGCCTCCAGTCCCATCACCAGCAGGGCAGGATGGAAAGCATAAAAGGCCTTGAGCCTGTGCAAGCCCTGCTCAGCAGTAACAAAAACTTCTCTATTACCATTTCTGTGTTTAGCACAAATCCAAAACACAGCCTGACATTAGCCACACTGAAAAAATTTGACTGTACCCCAGCCAAAATCAGTAGAAATTTTATTTAGTGGTATAAGCCATAATTTACTTTTCCAGATGGGACATCAACAGAATTTGTCACCAATATGTGCTAACATTACAGTGACTATTATTTTTCACCTTGCCTTTTGTTTGGTGCTGAGGTCTGACTCTTCCTGGAACTCACTGGCTGAACAAGTTACATGAAGAAAATAATGTGGTGTTTATAATCTGAAACATACAAGTATTTTAAAAAATAAAATTTAAAAAATTATTATTACAGTCTTCCTTATGTTTAATAACAACACTAATGTAAAGCCTGGAAATTTATGAAGCCTCACAAAAAGTAAGGCTGCTGTTACTGTGCAGATACAAAACTGTTTCCACAGTGCTGGGAAGTAAGAAGCAGCTAGAAACTGCTGCCTTTCACGAGTGCTTCAAGATACTTTTTCTCCCTTAAGAGCGCCTAACAGTGCTTAAAAAGGGTTCCAGCCCTCCAGAGAAATGAAAGTGAATTTTAACAGAGACATTCAAAGGTGGAAGAGCAGTCAGTTACAGCACTGAAAAATTTACAGTAGAGAAGATAATAGCTCCAAAATTTAGAGCAAAAGGAATTTCCCCTCTATATGTAGAATCCTGCTCAAGCTGAAGCCTTCTTGAGGAATAGGGTTACTTGTCTCCTCTGTGCTGGTTTTTCCTCCCAGCAGTTTGCCATACCAGTTCAGACTTGTATGTATGTAATCAGTGTTCCATACAAGGAAATACAAGAGCACACTCTCATAACTTCAGAAATCACTTATTTGAGACAGTTACACACACAGACCTTACAGTTGCCACTCTTCTTAGTGTTATGCTCACCTTTCCACTGCTCCTCTCGGTTCTAAATTTGGACACTTCAGTCTCATGGAGGTTGGGGACTGTATGACAAGATGTCAACATCTGGTACGCTTTACAGGTGGTAATATAATTTTGATCTCTTAACCAAATATGATTACTTCTTCCTTACGTAGAATCCATTTAGAGTCTCTTCTATGTGTTTATTAATATTTTTAACATCTTTTCCTTTACTGATCTGCAATTCCATGTTACACTTATAATAAATACATTTACATTTTTTTTAGGTTCCATTTCTTTGTTTTCTGCATCACCCCTCAGAGCTGTTCTGTCCCACCATAAGTCTGCATTGTACAACTGATGACTTGGTTGTAGCCATAAGCAGTTCCAGGCTATGCCCCATGTCTTATCATCACTGCACTTGGTTGCTTCCCTTCTTAAGATCTCTGCTATCATGACAGGCCTGTATATTTCTAAACTATACCATTGTTTCAGACATAAATGTCTCATTCTACAGTTGTTGCTACTATCTCTATTAAATTTTTTTAAGTGTAATTTCTGTTATTTTTTATCTGTTGTGTTTCTGTTTTGCAATAAATGTCCAAAAGATATGGCCAAAATATTACTGTCAAAATGGGGAACCTTGTGAAGTGCTTGTGTCATGCATGTGGATGATAGCAGCAAGATACTGAAACAGGAATAAGTGCCTATATGGAGAAGCTTTTAAATCCAACCTCACTGGAGTTACAAGCCAATGCTCAACTTCTTATTTTCTTTTCCCAAGCTTACAGCTGTGAAACCTTTGACTAGGTGAACTAAACCATCCTGCTTATTATGACTATATAATAAATTGCTTTTTCTCTGCCACATGCAATCATCACAACACACTCCAATTAAACCCTTTCTAGATATTATCAGCATCACAGTTCTGATTAAAACCTTGTGCTTTGAAACACTGTACTGTTTCAGCCAGTATTTGTTTACTAAATCAGGAGAAGCCCTCAAGTGAGATGAATTACTTATTTACAGATAGTCTAAACAATGCACCAGTAGGATCCAAAGTTGTTATTACCTAATCAATCTGAAAATACTCAGTGATGAATTAATACAGCAACTTCATGTTTTTCAAGGACAAGTGGAAATGAAAAAGAATCAGCATCAGCCTGAAATTTATCAGTTTAGAGAACTTTTTGTCAAATTGCTTTCATATTCATCATATTTTAATCTTCTCTACTATTGTTGAAATATATCTTTTTCAAGCACAGTTATGTTTAGCATTTTTTTGATAATGGAAATATTTTCTAAAGAAAAGGATAATAATTAATTCCCTTCCACAGAAAACATTGCTTGAAAGGATTTATGAAGCATCATATCTGTGTTAACTAAATTATAGGACATTTTTCTCCAGATAAGTAAGCACTTTGTTTGAATAGAGGAAAAAAGTCATATTATGGAAGTAGTACACAAACTATTCTAACTTTGAGCTCGACATTCTGGTGTATTCCTCTTGAGGATGATTTCTTCTGAATGACTACTTCTGCATCTTTGAATTTAGTTATAAAGAAGTCAAAGGTTCTTAAACTTCAGATAATATTTCTTAAAGTCTGCTTTATTTGCTCCTTTCCTCCATGCTCTCAACAGTCGTTCACTGCAAGAGAAATTATTTGGGTGAGAAACAGCCCTAAACACTGAAATCTTTTACTTCACAGTCTCTGCAGGTTCTTTACTTGCATAGTACTCCAACTTGCTTTAAAAACTTCTGTGTCTCCCACAGTTTTCTCCCATACTATGAAATACTTCTGCTAGGCCATTTGATGAAACAGGGCTGTTACTAACATCCCAATAACTGGGATGCATCTGGGATGCATGGTAATTTCTCACTACTTTTCATTCCAGAGCGTCAAATATGTCTGATTTGAAATCTGTCAGAATGCCTATGTTTCCCCTTGACCACTCACAGTGGGCATTTTTTTGGTTCATCCAATGTAGATCATTCTGCTTGATTAAAATTTGGAATTATTTTTCCAGTAGCATGTCTTGAGATATGCAGCAAAGAACATTTAGAGTTGGTATCCAAATCTTTTCCCCTCTACTTCCGTTGCTATAATTAATGTGCCAATGCATATTAATAGGGTGCCTCCTCTCTGCCTTTCATCCTGGTTTGAAAGAGCTCAAACAATGGAGAAAATTGTATATATTTGTTTTATATATATATGACAAGTACAAACATCTTTTTTTCAAACAAGCAATAGTATACCACTTCACCTGGTAAAACTGTAGCCACCATGACTTTGCTCTGTAGTTTAAGTATATTGCATGGTGACTCAGATCTTGGGTCATACACCACCCTAATCATGCTTTTACTGCAGAGACATAGGTGTGCCATCTTCAGTGTTCCTTTATGTTCCCATATGTCATATTAATGGTTTATTACTTCACATGGGCTTTGGAAGGATAAAGACAGTGACCAAGGAGATATTTGTGGTGCAGAAAGTAGCAGCATTTAATATGTAACATGCTTTTCATATATTCTGGCACAGACTTAAGGAAGTAACATCTGCTTCCTAAAATGTTGACTGTTTTCCTGTGGCCAAACTATTTATGCATGCACATGATGTAACATTATCAGAAACTTACAGGAGAGAGGAACAGCAACAACTAAGACTGAAAGAGTGGTAGTTCCAGGCTCTTGTCCTCACACATTATGCCACAACCTGATTATGTCATTTTATATTCTTTTGGCACAGGTTCTGTGCATCTGTCAGCGGAGGATTAGGGCTTGGAAGTCAACAGCACACTGTCGAGGAGACTGAGGAAATGGGGTGACAGAGTATTGAATTGTCCTGCTGCTGCGTAGGTTGAACACAAAAGACGTACAACACGTTTTTTTGAGAATGCTCCTCAGAAGATGGAGGACATGTTTAATGTCTGGTGATCAACAAAGGAATTTCTAGAAGCTTTTAAATACACAGTCTGTAGCTATGATATTTTATGAAAAATCCTTTGCTAGGATTTTTCCCTCCTGAGGAGCTGAGGGCCTCAGGAGAGAAATGTAAACAATAACTATCTGCTGCTGTGGAATGCAACAGGTGCATCTGTGATTGGGGCATGTTGGTTGTTTCTAATTAAGAGCCAATCACAGATGCAGCTGCATCGGACTCTGAGAATCACAAGATTTTGTTATTCATTCTATTCTTGTTCTTTCTAGCCTTCTGATGATCTTTTCTCTCTATTCTTTTAGTACCGTTTTAATGTATTATTTTAATATAACATATATCATAATATAATAAACCAGCCTTCAGAAAACATGGAGTCAAGGCTCGCTTCTCCACACATGGGGCATCAGACACAACAACAGTCCACAAAAGGAGGAATAGAAGCTCTAGAAATTTAAACAGATTGAATGACTAGTGACACAATAAATTTTCTTCACTCCTGTGTTAGACTTGGCTGCAGGCCATATGCAAAGTTTTTTGTCTGATAACTAACCAGCATATCCCAATTCCAACTTGGGTACCAATTGAGTTTTTAAGAGTGCAAATTTACAAATAGTACAAGATAACACTGCCTGCAGCCCTCACACAGAAGAAGAACTTCACCAGACACTGGGACCTGATCCTCAAACCCCATGCTCTGTGCTGGTTCACTGTTCATGTCAGACTAGACATTGCCATTTTGGATGTTGCATTTTCCCAGACTAAGCACAAAATATCCACATAAAAGTTTCTGACAGCCCTGCACCTAGAAAATGAAGGTACTCATCGCTATATACACATTACTAAGACTTCTGCACTTCCCACATAATCCTGGAAAACCCAACCCAGTAGCTAATATTGAAATGTCATAATCTAAGAAATGTTACCTTCAGTAAGTCACAAACCACCAAAATCTTACCATAAAGGAGTGTATCTTTTAGCAAAGGCTATAGTGTGTAGAGAGATTAAACACAGCAGTTCACCATAAAGTAAATCCCTCTGTATGGATTTTGTCAAAGCAAGCTTGGTTTTAAACTTACAGTCATATCCATATTTTGCTTTATACAGCCAGAGGCTACCTGACAAACAACAAAAATTTACCTGAGATTTACTGATTGCTCTGCATGGCTTCCCATGGCCAGATTCTTTATCTTTTAGAACAAAACAAACCAGAAAGAAACCTGGCAAAAGAAATCTCAACCCTACAACTCATACTTTAAGGTACATATGAAAACTGTATTGGTAAGAATTATTTTCATTTTCCACATGAAAAAAAAGAGTCTCTATTATTTTTGAGTTGACCAGTAAGTTTACATAAATTTTTAATCTATACCTTCAGTAAAAACTTGTTTCTCTCTTGGCTTTGTTAGATAAAACACATTCAAGTAGAATAGAAGCTGGCCTTACTGTTTTTACTTCCTCCCCTTGTTCATCACATATATTGTCTATAAATATTCATTGCATTGTTTTCCATCAATACAGAAATATCTAAGAAATGAGTGAGTTTCCAAACTGTTGAAAACAAACCTACAGACTGATGAAAAATATGGTTGTTGTAGCTTTACAGGATGTAAGCACAGTTCAGGACAATTCCATAATACTTTCACCACCCCCTTGAGAAAATAAGGAAAAGCAGTGTCCTACCTCCTAAAGCTGCTATCATACATAATGTTAATGAAATTAGCATTTGTTTCTACCAGTGACTCATTAGGGTAACCAGAGGCAATTCCATTTCCATGTCATAAAACCTGACTGGGATCCCAAGTAACATAGATCCAGACATACTTGATTTCTGTTGATGTTGCAGGAAGTTTCCCAATGTTTCAATTCCTGCTACCATATTCAAGACAGTGGGACATCTTCTAAGAGAGGAACATATTTTGTCTCCAGAAGTTTCAAATGGCTCCAAAAATTGTTAGCAAAATAAAACAGAAAAGAACATTACTCCCTCTCTGTAAGGAAATGCAGAACAGTGATTGCTGAAAGCCTTTGCATGGAACATCAACACTATAAACCTATAGCCCCTCTGGCTATCAGTGCAACCATCACGCTTTCTCCATCTTCCAGATGGCTGGGGATGGGAAGAATGCTGGGGAGGAATGTATTTCTTAGCTGCAAAGTAATATTACAGCTAGGATAAGTGGATAGGGAACCAACAGATATTTTCTTTCACGTTCATTGCTGAAGTTTCAGAAAGTTAAAAATTGCCATATTATCACTTGTCCTTGCTAAACAAGTTCACATTGCCTGCAATGGAAAAGAAATGCTAATATTCCTTAAGTACTCTGAATGGGAAAAAAAACTATACTAAAAATCATCTGGTGTGCTTTAAGAAAGAATTCATGCTTTTTTCACACTGTTGCATTTCCAAAAAATAGATTTGTCGATGGGGAAAAATCCACCAGCTGTACTTTTCAAATATCCTAAAAGAATTGAAGAGAGGTAGGGAGGAATGTTGTACACTGATAGTTTCACTATATAATGCTAAGGTGCAGCATTAGAACATTAGCTTTCCCCACACACTTCATTCCTTGTGACTTCTTAAGGTGTAAAGAATATAATGTACACACGTCTTTATTGTCTTCAAGACTAACTGCATACCTCTTGCCTTCAAATTGCACAAGGGCTTCATAAAGAAAAGGTTTCAGGAACATCAGACAATGTGCTTCTGATTCCTCAGGCACAACTTCTGTCTGTTAAGTCTTCCTAATGTAAATAAATGAAAATTTTATGTTACCTGAGACTGTGTAGTTTCAGAAGCAGATTCACATTATGTACTTTTGCCCTGTCTCTCTTGCTTTCTATTTCAGAGAGACGGGTTAAAAAAGAGAACATCCATAAACTTACAGGATCGGTTGAAATTAAAATTTTATTGGCTTGCAGCCTTGGCACTCAGGTCTCTTTGTAGTCATCAGGAATACGCGCATCTTAGTTCAGATAAGAGTATGTACTAGTCACACATCTACCCAAAAACTGAATTCATTGCACAGCTTCCCTCCTTGCTGTCATTTCTTAGTCATAACCCTACTTCTGCCACAGGTTTCTTGTCAAAATATGCCTTCAACTTGTTTCCATTACAAAGGTCTTCATAAGACAATTTATTTCTCTTGTTCTGACCCTGAGCAGAGTGCAAAACTATGATTATTTAAGTATTTTTTTGTTTAAATTTGTACTGGCTTAATCTTCAGCTACTATAATTGTAGCTCTGTAAAACCTATGTAAGGGCAGACTCAAGTGATATTTATTTTAAGAAATATTTACTACCAAACATTGTCCCTGCCAACATTTTAGGAGTTCTTCATGTTTCTTAAGGTTAAAGATGGAGTTGAACTGATAGTATGACCGTACTGAATCTTCAACTCACAGCAGGTCCTTTGTTTTTCTGTATCTCAACTCAAAGGCCAAAATTGCACTGATCCAAATGAACCAACTCATTACCTAATTTTAATCTTTCTTCATCCAGCAGCTTTCTATCATTCATCAGCTTACCATGAATTATCATCAGTGATGTCTTTGATGATATTCACAATGTAAGGATACATCACCAAAAAGACTAAAGGTCTGTGAAAGTGAAATTTGATGCTAATTTTCTTTCCCTTAAAAGCTGCTTCTAATGATAACTCCATGCCAGGTTCTTTCCCCAATTTCTCCTTCTATTTTCCATTCAAAAGAGACATTTTAATGAAGACAAGACTTTCTACCAGTGTTCAGGTGATCTCAGAAATCTGTTTGCATTAGATTCACAGAGGAGAAGCAGGCAAGGACACAGTAAGTATGAAATCACATTTAGCAACTGAAGTCAAGCATTATGATGCCTAGTGACATTTTGGGGGAAAAATAGAGCAAAGAACCCATGTTCAGTACAAAATCAGTAACAGTGATATTGCCAGCAAAATGTATTACTGAAGTAAACTCTACCAAAGACAGTATCAGGAACTAGTCTGGCTATCTTAACCATGAGACATTGTGTAAAGCAAATAATCTTTTTGGCATCAAGGACAGCATGTGAGTTTCCATTTCAATTACCATCATTCTGAATAAAGTTACATCAAACTGCCATTTTCACTCTTACCAGGACACTGCTGTTTCCAAAAGGTAACATTACAAGTAACAGTAGGAGGCTTTTACTGGCCTAACTGTAGCTTTTGTATTGTCAGTTCAGAATTCCTTTCATGGCTTGTGAATTTCTATTCTTTTCAAGTATTTTCCAAAGCCCACTTCATCAAAGAATGATTGAGCCTAGACAGTGGTTTCAGTTTTTCTGATTAATGCTGAGGTGCCTTCATGGTTAGTGTATATATTTCCTTTCCCAGTGTGTCCAATTATTCCTGTTATAATATATGGTGAGGGTCTCACTTCAAAAAGAATTTCAGTTAAGCTGTGTCTTCACAGATCTTTTCTAACTTTCTAAACAATCTGCCATCTCTTGGTTTATGGGAGTTAGGAACACTGTGTTAACTGAGCCTGTAAAACTACAGCACATTCTTAAACCGCTTTTGGCAACACATTTTTTAACATGCATCATAACAAGCTTGTCCATATTACAGTTTCTTCCAACCATAGAACTAATTTGAGAAAAACTATCAAAATATTGAAACAATGTAGCAAATTATACCCCTTAAAATTCTAAAGGTCACATTGTAGCTTTTTAATGAGCTTCTAAGCCTAAAGCAAATGGCATATAATAAACAGTGGATATGGAGTATTCACAGTTTAATAAGGAACCTCAGATGCCCATGATCTTGGTACTTTATGGCCACTGTATTGCCAGAAGTTCATTATACATTTGGCACAGGATGGCATACTGGCAAGGCTGACAGTGAGCATTTCTTTCAACTCCTTTTGTGACACTCCTCAGCCCTCATTCCTAGTTGGTCATGCACAGTCTTTTCTATTGTAAAACTTTGGCTTTACGCAAACATCTGAGTTTTGGTCCTGCTGTATAACTAAAACAATCTGGGCTACAAACATTCTTCTCAGAGTGCTTTCGAAGCTCTATTTCCTGCACTGAGATACTAAATTTTTATGTCTTCTTTTCAGAGAAGAGGATCACTAGTAATTCAGAGGCAAATCTGTATATCCAGAAGCCTTCATTAAAATGAACACTGGAAGTGTGAATTTTTTATGCTGGCAAGAAATTCTTGGCATACATCAGGTTTCATTGGGCTGAAACTGTGCCTGTGCAGGGGTTAGAATTCAGCCACAATGGCACTTGGTGGTGCAAATGAACTCCTCTCACCTCTGAGCTGCTTCATCTCTATACTCTATTCTGTTTTGGTTGCATTAAGAATTTTCTGGAAGCATTTTCTCCAATATCAACAAGATATTTGAGATTACAAAATTCAGTTTCATGTTGAAGCACTTTCCAAACTGCAAGGCTGTGGGATCTGATTGACTAGGAAATTCTTCAGCATGTGAATAAAAAAAACCAAGAAGCACAATTTTGCTGTTCTAAATTACATTCAACATTCCTCAGAAAATAAAAAGCAACATGTGGCCAAAATTCAGTAGACAAATATAACACAGAAAGTGGGACAAGAAGACATAACATGCCAGTTTTTGCTGGCAGTGCATTCTTCATTTTGATTTCTCTCACATCGTTGAAAAACAGCCCATTAACTGTTAAAATTTTTATTGCTCAAAACACTTCCCAAAAGCTTGCTGTCAGGCATGTGCATGCCTTTTACGTGAAAGTGCATCCATCTGAGTGCACCCCTGAGAACACGGACTGAAAGGCAGCTCTTTTCATCAAGTTTAGTGAGCTGTGGCAGGTAGCTGCTTAACCTGTCTGACTGTATAATATCGATTAAAATAATTAAAGGATCACTGCTCCATTGCGCTAGAGACTTTAGATTGATATGCATAAGTGCACACTTAGCAGCAAGGTTCAGGATACCACTATATCAAATATTGTTTAGATTTACTTGCATTCATTTTTTCATTGGCCTTTTTTTTTGCCAATATAAAGGTTGTTACCTGATCAAAACTAACCATGGCTTGTTTAGCTAATTACTCATGATTATGCCATTGCTAGGGAAATTTAAATATTATAGGAATTTTTCTGTCTCAGAAATCTGTTTCTAAAATACCTCCTCTAATCAAGCAGCAATTATGTTACTCCCCACTAAAACCATGAGCATGTTGACCCAGCTAGTAATGTTCTGGCAAACACAAAGAGAAGAAATACATAGCAACAGTGACTATTCCATAGAAACAACAGGAACAAAAGGAAATCCACATTTCCCGTAACATTTTAAATGTCAGCATTTGGTCATTTCACTGCCATGGATTTTATTACTTCAGCAAAAGAGATTCTAGAAAAAAAAAAAAAAGAAGAAGAAACAGTTCAGTTCTGACTGAACAAATAAATACATTGTTTGTATGAAAATGTTTAAAACTACTTCTTTTTTTAGAAAGCTTAACGCTACAAAGCTTAACACTGATAACAGATTGGGAAACTGGCCAGGGATAGGTTGTCTGAAAGAAACAAAGAGGCACAGAGCTCATTACTGACTCCCAGTTGAGACTACAGAACAGCAGCAAATACTTCAGGGTAATTAACTGCCCAGAAATTATCTTCAGGGAATTCCACAGTAATGCCAACATATGGGGGAATACACTTATAACTGCTAAGTTTCATTTCCACTCTTCTTCCAATAAATTCATATCGAGGTACAGGACTCACTGGAGCAAAGTCATGCCTTGCAAAATGTTACTCTTGTTTCCAGGCTCCTGTGCTGATTTTGTTACCTCATTTCTCCCCCTGCTTCGTCTGTTAGCTATCTTTCCTGTTTTCAAGCTTTAAACTTTTATGTTCCCCAATCAGCTCATATCTCTTCCTTCTTCCTCTACTATCACCTGCTTTCAATCATATCCTGGGTTTTCCTTATGCTGTCCCCAACCTGTTCCATACGCTAATCTTAGCTTTACTCCCCCAGTCTCCAAAGAGTCACAAGAAACTATTTATATTATGGATAAAGAGTCTCCAGTCAGCATAGTGGAAAAGTCAGAAGAAACCTGAAGACTAAATTATCTGCAAATGCTAATAATAGCCCTCACAACCCTGCACAACATCTGTAAACCACAATTATATCTCAACAGTAAAAATCTGGCCAAGATATCCCCAATTGCAAAAGTTGTAATCTGCATGAAGGGTCAAATAAATTTCACTATCAACTATGATTTATGTTGCCCTTATAAGTGAAACCAGCTAGAAAGAAATGTGTTTAAGTACTATATTGCTTTCTCAGTCAAGGTAGTTCCAAGATCTTCTATCAAGCTTAATACTTGCAGTATAGCTTGCATACACTCAAATAACCACTTTCTCCTAAACATTCTAAACATGCTGTATTCAATTTCTGTACTCCCTTACAATGTGCTATCATCTTATGCAGTGCTTCTTAAGGAACCCATACATCTTCTTTTAATAAAATACAAATTTCCTGCTGTTAATTGTAGTTTTCAGCATATAATATTCAGCACATTATGGCTTAAACCATAAAGCTCCTGGCTCGTGTCCATCCCGGATATAATCATTTTAAGTACTACACTGACTAACCATTACGTTTCTTAACTCTGCTTTTAATTTTAATAAAAAATAATAAAAGAATAATTTTGTCTTGCAAGTATTCTATAGTTAAATTGCCAGTGTGTATAAAATTTCCTATCTGTCAGTACAGTAGCATTATATGCCTCTCAAAGATAAGCTGAAGCTAAGCTGTAGTAGACTGACTTGAAAACCATATATTTTTTATTTATTCAAGTACATATCAGTTGATTAGGACTACCCAAGACAGAGGCTGGACTTGTTTTTATGTATCTCCAGAAAATACAAGATATATTCCATACTGTCTTACTGTAAAAATTATTCTTTTTTAAGCATATCAAAATTAAGTACTTTCATTTTTATAAACATTTCAGCATGTGCCCTTAAGCCCACATTCAAGAGAGGATATATCAAGGGGGTTGTCCTTTTTCTTTTTGTTTTTCTACACAGCAGTCATAAAACCATTCAGAATATCTCTGTTTCTGTTACTATATTTCTTGCAGCACTCTTGCACATTCTTGTCATTAAAGACAGGAAAATGATAGAAACATGGAACTCTGACACTTTGACTTAAAACTTATATTTCATTCTCAAAGGAATATTAAGTTTGCCAATGACACTAAGCCCAGAGCAGTTATTGACTTCCTCAAAGGCAGAGAGGCCCCTCAGAGAGATCTCAACAAATTAAAGATGGGCAATCAGCAGCTGTAGGAAGGGCAACAAGGGAAAGTGCTGGATTCTGCACCTGAAATAGGGCAACCCTGTGTGTGTGTATAGAGCAAGGGAATGAGATGCTGGAAAGCAGTGCTGTGGAAAGTGCCCTGGGGGTCCTGGTCAGTGGCAAGCTGAACATGAGCCAGCAGTGCCCTGGCAGCCAGGAGGGCCAACCCTGTCCTGGGGTGCATCAGGCACAGCATGGCCAGCTGGGCAAAGGAGGGGATTGTCCTGCTCTGCTCTGCACTGCAGTGGCCTCACCTCGAGTGCTGGGGGCACTTCTGGGTGCCACAACATAAAAAAGACCCTGAGCTCTTAGAGAGGAACCAAAGGAGGGCAACAAAGATGGTGAAGGGCATTGAGGAGAAGCTGTATGAGGGGCAGCTGAGGTCACTTAATCAGTTCAGCCTGGAGAAGAGGAAACTGTGGAAGACCTCAGGAGGAGAGGAGGGGCAGGCACGGAGCTCTTCTCTGTGGTGACCAGTGACAGGACCCGAGGGAATGGCCTGAAGTTGCGTCAGGGGAGATTTAGGCTGGATATTAGGAAAAACTTCTTCATCCAGAGGGTGGTTGGGCACTGGAGCAGGCTCCCCAAGGAAATGTTCATAGCAGCAAGCAGGACAGAGTTCAAGTGTTTGGATAATGCTTTCAGGACATGGTGTGGCTCTTGGGATGTTCTGTGTAGGGCCAGGGGTTGGACTTCAATGACCTTTGTGGATCTCTTCCAACTCAGGATACTAGACAAAATGCAAATAACATGCATAATATGCAAAATAACAACATACCCAAAGGTTTTAAAAAGGCAATAGTTTTAAAATGAAACCTTTCAAGACAGTATCTTCAGTGCAAACAAGATTTTTTTCTCTCCAGAAAGTTCTGCTTTATTCAAAGGTATGCATGATTTTTCTGACTTCTTTTGTTTTGTGTTCATTTTTGGCTCAGGAGAGTGTCTATAAAAATTATGTCAATAAATTTTATTATGCCAAAGAAGCAATCTGCAATGTTAAGACACTTATGCCCTAATTATGTGGCTTATTTTTACAAAACTTTTTCACTCTTTTTTCTCCAGAACTCTTGCAAAAAATAGGAGCAGAAGCATGAACCATGCTCTTAAATCACCTCAATAAATGCTTTTATGAGCAGAGGTATACTTGGAAGTCAAACCCCAAGATTTTATTTTACTATTGAAGTTCTCCATTATGACTAACTATAGCAGCAAAATCAATTTGAAGAGCTCAGAAAGCCAGAACATGCAACATTTAAGACATATTTTCCATACAAAATTACAGTTGAACCAGTTAAAGAAATCAAGGTTATTTAAAACAAGTCAAAACTTCATGACTTTAATTGCAGTCAGTTTATCTGCTGCAAGATTTTTCCTTCTTTTTTCAAAGCCTCCCTACTGCAAAGTTCCACTTATGAAACCATTAAAGGGTACCTATGGAAGCACAAAGTCTCTGAAAGATGAGGGAAAGCATGACACCTAAAAAAAAAAAACAAAAAAAACAAAAAAAAACCAAAAAAAAAACCAACAAAAAAACAACCCCACACAACCAAAAAAACAAAAGCCACGACATATTTTCTATAGTATGTCCCTCTGTTCATCATAGTACTGAAACTAGACAGGCTGGTTCACAGAATGCTTGTGGCAATGAAATGAACCTGTGGGTCCCCAGAAACTTCCCTAGCTTGGTATGCCTGATCTCAGTGACAGCTGTTCTCTTGCTTGGGACCTCCTGCACCTTCTCTATAACTAATGACATTAACTCTGGCACCACAGTGCTTCTATACATCAACAGCCAAATAGACATCACATAGCTATCATGATACACCTGCAATCTGTTGGGGTTTTTTCCATTTGCCAGCAAAATCGATTTCAGGCTTCTACAATAAACCCCAGAACATTTCTTACAATATTAGAAAGTATTTCATATGGGGTTCCATATGAACATTTGGTGTTCCAAAGATAACTATGGAAAGATAAAACAATTGCACTGCCACTGCTATTATTCAGGGTGCTTGCATCAATGCTGGATTTAAAATAACCCTTTTGTTATAAAATAACCAGTGTTAACATGATTTGAAATCTAACTAATACATCCAAACCCTACTATAGGCCACGAGAAACACTGTGCTATATACAGCACTTGAAACACTTACAAACAAGACTGTTAGTGATGTTTATCCCTAGCACAACTCATTAAAATCTGAGAATAATTTGAGGGATCCTCAAATAGGATAGTATTTATTGTACTATTACATACATACATTACATATCTATTGTACTATTTACATACTGTGCAGGATCCACTCAGAATGTAACATGCTACATGAAGCTACTTGATCTTACTCATTAAGTTTAAAGCAGGGAGTGGCCATACACTGATGCCCAATCTGAGAAAAGAATTAACTTTATCAAAAGATAGCATAACATGAAAATATACCTCTTCTTCGCACAAGCTTCTGAATAAGCTAGTAAGGATGCAGTCAGTTGTGGTGGCTTTCAGGATATTTAAATAAGATTCTTGAAAAACATACAGGTGGAAGATTATATAAATATTGCTGTTATTGTTGCTGTTATCGCTATTATTACTACAATTATTCCTGTATTGTTATGAACATTATTTTATAAGAATTGTGACAGTTCTTTCACATGCACTTATTCATTTACAGTTTAAGATACAGAAGATCCCTCCCTTGTACTATTGACAGTGATGCTCACACCATTTTTCACATTCTGAAAAATTGCATTCACTAATTTTTATACAGTGTCGGTTATTTTGAGCATGGATATTATTTTTGTTTAAAGAAATAATAAGCTTTTTTTCTCAAGTTAAAAAAAAAAGAAAAAAGTTTAAATCATTGTAAACTTATGTAAACAGAAAACTCATACTGCTTCTTTACTGAATCACCATTGAAGTAATTTTGAAGTATTGGGTTTCTTTTGTTTCTGGATAAATGTTCTAGATATGGGTTCTAGATATGGCAAAGGCAAAAGACACTTGTTCTATGTCCTAGGAACCTTGCCCGTTAACAAAGGTCTATGTGATCCGCAGCTAAAGGACGACAGGGCTCTTCCCCCAACACAGAAGTTAAATGCTGCAGTGGTCTTGCTGAGCACTATTTTTAAACCAGGAAATATATAAAGGTAAAAATATTTATGTTCAGTGTTTTACTTCTTTCGAGGATGCATCTTCATGAAAATTTGCAATAGCTAAATATTAACTAGTAGTTTCACACATTTAATACTATATAGCCTTAGATTTGGCCAATTCATTTTTACTGATAGTCTTCCTTGAGCCTCAGAGGTCATGATTTCTTGCCTTGTAGCATCACTCATCTGTAACTCAGCAAATTTCATCAGACAGAGAGGATGAACTTTTCAGCCTCCTCAATAAGCTAATACCTATGCTTTCCTGCTTTGAGGTTGAATCAGTTCCACAAATAAAAAATACAGAAAGAAGCTTCACTTTCCACAGACAGTTCCCTAAGTCATTTAGTAACTACTTCTATGCTGATACCAAGCATCCATTGTGAAAAATAAAGAAAAAAAAATCTATTCAAAGGAGCATCATACAACAAGTATTTTAGAAACTTATATTTCATATCTGTATAAACGTATATTTTATATCTGTATAAATGTGCATATATTGAAACATATAAAATAATGCACCCTATGTGTGGATTGTATCAGTTACATTTTATTGCATATCATGTAGTAGAAGCTACTTGTTCTTCAGGAGCAAGCTATGGCTAGTGTTGCAGAAGTTCCAGGTAGAGCTAATTTTTTATTATAAAAAGGCTTTTCTGAGCTGTATGGTTCCCCACTATTTGAGAGGCAAGGCAAGCCTTTGCAAACCACTGTAAGAGTAAGCCAAAATGTTTTAAAGGCAATAGGAAAGGAAGGCAAGGTTCTGAGAAGCTGATCTATCAGCTAGGGTTTGTCAAACAATGAAATAAACACCCACTGCTGAGCCCAGCATTAGCCAGAATGAAGCGTGCCAGTGGAAGATGACATCTGAATGGCTGGCAAGCACAACTCCCTTGAGTGTGACGGCAGATGCTATCTTCTGTGTCAGACCTAGCTGAAAGCCAGAGAAAATACATAAATTTTTATCAATTAGTAGAATAAAGAATGAAAGTAACTATTAAAAAAGCAGAATTTCTGCATGTCTTCAGAATAAACAACAGAACAGGGTAACACACAGGAAATGGAAGAGAAAGATATTCATGAGAGTCTGCAGACCTCAAGACTGAGCAGATTGGATATTTTGAAAAGTTCACTGAGCGATCATTTTTCTAGCTTACAGTCTTTCTCATTTACTGCCTGAAATGCAGCACGTAGACACTATTCCCTAGACACACAGTGACACTTTGTACATATGAAGAGCAGCTTGACAATGAAATAAAAACAGAGCTGATGGCATGGAAAGCACAATAACACTGGTTTTCTAGGTTAGGTTAACATGAACTAAAACAACCACCTAATACGCTTTAAGATATCTGCTACATGTGTGAACTTTTAACTGTTACCTGCAACTTCCTTTATTAATTCTCAAAGGGAAAAGGGCTTCTTTTTTCTGGACTACTCTGCTGACACCTAGTGAGCCTCGGCGCAAACAACTTCAGAAAAAGAGAGGTGATATCAGAGCAGCTGTTCTTTTTATTCCACTTGCAGTAAAATGTTTTATATGGCCATGTCTGTGATTCAGCAGAGTGCTGAATCATATATCAACTCAGAGAATACTGTAATGCTAAAGAGAGGAAAATGTAGAAAGATGGTAAAGAGGAGAAAGGGAAAAGAAGCATAAAGAAAAGATGTGATAGGTGAAGTCTTTCCCTACCAGAAGAAACACCTTTAACAAGGGTGAATAAAATATGCCACTAGTTGTGACTTTCATCTTTTGCATTCTGTGTTTCACATAATTTACTGGGATATCTCAGTATCTGTAACTTCAACAAAGTTGAATGACTACTTTGTTGTTTGGTTTTAATATAAAACATAAACCACAAGCAAATTCTTATATTTGTCTTAAAATTAATTGCAGTATAATCCTACCATTGCAATAGTATAAACATGTTGTTTTATCCTTGGATTAGTTTGGGGAGTGGCAATTTCATATGAGATTCTCAGCTTCACTAAAGTGGCTTAATATTGCCTGGGAAACAGGCATCAGTTAGATGAGATGGCATTTTTTGATGTCAAGGAATTCTGCAACAAAAGCAATTTTTAAATAAAAATCAAACTTCCTCTTTTCAGCAGAAATTGAAAAAAAATGAATGTAAGTCCTGGGCTCTGATAACAAAGATGAATAGGATCACATTTTATTTCCCTGAAAAATGGTTCCAAGAGGTCACAGTCATTACTCCTGCATAAGAAATGTGAGAACACATACTGCCACCAACTGTCATTAAGCTGGTCTCTTGAGAGCTGCTGGTCAGGAATTGTTAGGTTTCCCTCAGAATTTCCTATCTGTCTTTCTGAAATGGTTTATCTAACTAAAATCTTACAAAATGCACAGGTGCTTGGATGCTTAAAAACACCTAAACAAAGAGATGTAAGCTTCTCCAAGCTTGCAGTGTAACAAATTTAGGGTACCTAAACTTCACTTCAGCAATATAAAAGAAGTCACTAAAACAAACACTGTGTAGTTCTTTGCCATAAACACAACCAAGATACTAAAGATTGCATAAGCTGAAAATGACCACAAAACAGGAGAAAATATAGAATTATGTTAGTGAAAGAAATTAGTTAGTGCCTGCTTGAGTGTGCTTTTCTTACAATGCTGCTCATGACTGTGACTGGGCTTCTCCTCTCAGACAATGCTCAAGCTCTTCACCAAAAGGCACTGCAACTTTCCTCCCTCTTCAACCTGTTTTCTTGGCTTACAGACTTGAATCAGTCAGAGCTTAATCCAGCATTTATATGGAAGTTCAGTCACTTTTTTTTTCTTTCTCCACAGCATAATAATCAAAATTATTATTTCCAGATAGACCAGAGGATATCTCACTTGAGAATGCTCTGGAATTATCATCTTAATTCTCACATTCTAGGTGCTGAATCTCTTGAGACTAAAAGCTGATTATAATATTCATATGTCTATAATTTTTATGTCTATATTTATATGTCTATAATTTTTACAAGTTACCAGGGGAAGATAAAATTGTTCAGATGAAACATCAGGGGTTTATATATTTCTGCTTTGCAACTTTATTAGGAATACTGTAATTAAGCATTCAGACAGAGACCTTAATCAAAGCCTGAGTCTTTAAGCAGCTTTCTGATAACTGCAATTAACTGTCTATAAGTGTAAGAGACATTTTATTATATAACTACATGTAAGTGTGATTAACTGAACTTTTTGATATATAGGTCAGAGACTGCCACTCCATATATTTTAACTCTATGAGAAATTTCAGACTCAAAGTATTACACAACTTTAAAACTTTAAATTTCTTAAGCGTTCTTCTGCTGCTAAAGTTCAAATAAATTTTCTGTCATCAAAAAGTAAATTAAAATTTTCACCTTGCAAAAATAAAATTTTTATTACTAAAAGCATGCTTTAACCCTATACTCATTTAGTATTTTTCGTAACTTATTTGATATGGCCTGAGATGCTAAAGATTTTTATTGGTTAATAAAAAAGTGAATCATTTACTATATATTTTACTAGACCTGTAGTAGTTGTAATTGATATATCCAAAATCATTACTTCTACATTTATAATTTACAACAATAATTATGGAGTTTAAATAATAATCAAGGAAATAATATATTCCCATTAGGAAAAAAAAAAAAAGTGAGAAGAAAAACAAATTGGACAAGATCATTTTACCCAACAAGTTCAGGAGCACAGCTGCTTTTATTTCTAAAGACTTCACTCCTTAGCCTTAACCTTGTTTAGATGAATAGCAGAAACTTCTTTGTTCTCATTTTAATTGTCTTGATCCCTTCTCCGATCTCTCTTATCTCCACTTAATGCAGGGAACAATTTCTTCTTGAGAAAAAGCAGGAAGGTGGTTTTTATTGTCTGTCTCATTGCCATAGCTTGGCTTGTGAACCCATCAGGTACAAGATACAGTAGCTGCAACAAAGCCCTGAGCTGCTAAAAATAAAGACATTTGTAATGTTTTGATGCTTTTAACTGTCAGAGCCTTTTACAAATACCAACAATATAGTCCTTGGAACGTACCTGATTTCCATACATCCAATGCACTGATACAAGAAAAAGGAAAGAACCTGATGTGACTTCATTCGCTGACAACATCCAAATTCCAGACAGGTCCAATTCCTGAACACAAAATGTCAAGTACAGCTGCTTTCAGTACAGTCATAGGCAACGTGAAACTAAACATGCAATCAAGCTGTGAGGACAATTTGGAATGGTAACAGAATACTCAAAGCTTTGGTACAGTAATTGGAACCACTGTGTACTCCTGAAATTTTCATATCTAGTGTGAGAAAAACACAATATACATTATACATGTCTAACTTCTCACACCTGCAAAACATATTGCGAGTCCCAGTAACTGTTTGGTAGTTCAATACCCAGGTGGTATCACAAACAAACTTTACATCAAATTTAATTTTATATCAAAGGAAGTAATTTAAAAAATTACCAGTTTTCATTACAATGCAGTCAACAGCTCATTAACCAGACTAAAGAGGCAGGCCTATACATACAAAATATACACTTTATACATACAAAAAATACACTTTTTTTTTAAATTCACTTGAATTAATGCTTCTGGTAAAAGAACAACAATACGAAACTGGGAATAGGAAAAGCAGTTGTCCTATTTTACTTATAATACCTGCTCCCATAACATACGCATTGTTAAGAACCAGACATGTGCCAACTCTTGTAAAAGAAATCTGCCATAATATTGACGGCAATACTGGGTAGACTCCAATTAAAGGTCACTAGTATAATAAAGTGACTAGAGGTCTCTGCCATGAGGTAAGCCTGAGAGAGTAGGACCATTCAGCCTGGAGAAGAGAAGGCTCAAGGGGGAGTCTTATTAAAACATGTAAATACATGAAGGGAGGATGTAAAGAGCACAGAGCCAAGCTCTTTTCAGTGGCACCCAGTGACAGAACAAGAAGCAAAGAGCACAAACTGAAACACAGGACGTACTGCATGAAGATCAGGAAACACTTATTTTCACTATGAGAGTGACTGAGCACTGCTAGAGGTTGTCCAGAGCAGCTGTGGAGTTTCCACCCTTTGAGAAATTAAAAATCTACCTAGACGCAATCCCAGGTAGTCTGCTCTAGGAGACCCTACTTGAGCAGGGAATTGGACAAGATGACCTCCAGAGGTCCCTACCAACCTCAATTGTGATACCACAACATCCCTTACAAGTAATAAACCAACAGAGCATTTTCCTTAAAATTATTTTAATAAGTAGACTATTCAGTAAAATATTGAAGGGATTCTGATCCATCCCAGCTTTCACACATGATCCTCCCACTTCTCTTTTGCCCCAGGTTTTTTCCTTCTTTTCAAAGTCAAGGACTCATTCGCCACAGTGCAAAAGAATTTCCTGTTCATGAAGTAATATTCTGAAATCTCTGTACAAAACTTCATTCACCAAACACATGGGTTGGATATTTACAGAGCCTGGCTTCCCATCTGACTGATTTAGTGAAATGAAGACCAGAAACTACTGCTCATCCAGTGAATACAGATAGCTCCAGTAGCATTATTATTGCCTCTTTAATTTATAAAAGGATTTAAACAATTAAACAAGAAGAGTTCACTGAAATAAACCAAAGCCCAACTCAGTACTAAATTTCTCAGTATGTTGAGATCAAGTAGAGTAGTAGTTTTATTCTGCTGACATGACACAGTCTAACACTAATGCAAATTGATCAGATTTTTGTGATCCAAAGATCACCAATCAGCATGTCTCTTCATAAGGATTTCACTCCCATTATGTTCTGACATACCTCATCCCATTGTGAAATATCTTCTGTTTTGCATAGAACATGCATTTCTTAATTGGTTTCTCCTTTTATCCAAGTAAAAAAATCATTGTTTGTAACTCACCTGAAACAACTCACTTTGAAAGAATAAACAGCTTTATTTGAGAAGTAAGGATTACTATGTAGAAGTTGGAGACCAAAAAAAGAAATCCTACTGCAAGCATTTTTAAACTTTGAACACCACAACGTAGTGTCAAGAAAAATGCAAAGCAACTTATTTCATGCGTAAAATGAAGTAAACATTTTGTCTTGGAAGGCACCATCATTTGAGCTTCGGTTGCAATTATTATTATTTTATCTCATCTGCACATTTTACACAAAGTATTTTAAATGAAACAATACTGATTTATGCAAGTAATAAAATCATAGAATGGCCTGGGTTGGAAGGGATCTTTAAAGGTCATTTAGTCCAACCTCTCTGTAGTCTTAAACTAGATGAAGTCGCCCAGAACCCCTTTCAATCTGGCCTTGAATGTTTACAGGAATAAGGCATCTACTATCTACCTGAGCAACCTGCTTTAGTGTTTCACCACTTTTATTATAAAAAAAATCCTTCCTTGTATCCTAAGTCTACCCTCTTCTAGTTTAAGACTGTTATCTCTTGTCTTACCACAAGCCCTACTAATGTTTTTCCCCATCTTTCTTATAAGCCCATTTGTGAAAGTTAACACAAAGGAATTGATTCGTGAAAATGATGGCCTGCAGAAGGGACTTTTATTGAGAACATCTTACTTCACAAAGCATTTCTAAGTGTGCACACGCTCTTGTCACAATCTTCTACAGTGCTTATGAGCTTCATAATCAGTTAGCATTTCCTTTCCATGTATATATAAATCAGATTAGAAAATATACTGAAAGATAAGATGAACCACTTACAGTGCTCTTCCCAAACTAAGTTACTATCATTTTGCTGGAATTGCAGTTCATGCAGAGAAAGAGGGAAAACAAACTCAGCTTAAAGAGAGGAAAGCATAATGTGATATTTAATATAGTAAGTTAAATAGGTCAGTTAAGAAGATATTCCAGGATACATTTTTCTGGAAAAATTACACCTTTTATACTGAAGAAATGGAAGGTGGCGGGGGAGACACATTGCAGGAGGAGCTATATATATTGGCTGCCATTCTTGTGGCAGTTTAACGGGGAAACTGAAAACTTTGCTATTTGCAGGCAACTCATGTAGAAACAGTGTCTTAACAAGTTACTCTGCCTTCTGTTCAATCATGTTAACCTCTTTTCACAGACGGCTCACAGAGTTTCCTAACTCCTTTTTTTCTATGTGTAGATTTTCTTGTTCTAAGATAACACCTTTGGAAAAAAAAAATCATGTTTTTACATCAGCAAACATCTGTTGTTTTTCTTACCAAAATAGGATAGCTCATACCCTCTGACAGCAAAAGCTAAAATAACTTCTTCAGTTCTCCAAGTGATTGCAATGCAAATAATAACTCTACTAAAAAGCTAAAGGCCACCATCTATTTTAAATAACATCTCTATCTAAAGAATATTTTAACTTTTCTTCCCTTTTTCTTCCGCCAACTTTTCCAGTGTTGATTCAATAGCTCTTTGTTTTGGATATTTGTTTAAAAGATTGAATGTGCAAGTAAATACCAAGAAATTTCTCATTTTTTGTGTAGACTTCAAGGGCAAAGTGAGATTGGCAATATATATTTGTTTTTTAGTTTTAATAGCTCACATTTTAATTGCATTTTCCTATATTAAGATACAGACTCATAATATAGGATCACTTACACTGGATGTTTTAATTTTATCATAAGAACAAAAGCTATAGAGTAGTATAGCCCTTGGAAAAGCTGCTTAGTGCAAAAGTCCAGAAGCTCCAGTAAATGGTACATCTTGGGATCAACAAACATGTGAAGAACACCTGCAGAGCTGGTTTTCTAAGTGTTCTTTGTGTTCCAAAAGTCTTTAGATATTTGTATACACCTATAATGTCTGTGTAATGTGAATGTGAAAGCTAAAAATTAAAAAGTGGTAATATGAACAAGCTTTATTTCAAAATTCATTAGGAAACCACTTAGTACATCCAGCTCTGGGTAATTAAAATAGGATAACTGTCCAAGCAAGGACAGAAAAAAATAAACCCACATAAAAAAGAAAAACTGAATTTTCTCCAATATTGATTTAATTATTAAAAGAATTTAATGAAGGATATTTCAAAATAAGAAACAGCTTATCATTAATCCAATTTTTGTACATATACCACAGCAATGTACTTCCAATAAAAAAAGTCCTTTTCAATGATGACAACCACACTGATAATTCGGAATTGCATTGCCTACTGTGTTTGAAACTTGAATTTTTCTTTTTCCTTATAATCTCAAAAGTGCAACAAATGAACAACTGTGAGAAAAGTGACCTAGGACCTAAGAGGAATGAGTGTAGGCACAGAGCTCGAAGAAAAAAATCTTTTCTTAAGAGGAGCTCATATAGTAGTAGTATACCCTACACAGTACAGTATATATTTGAAAGATTAGGTTGCTTATTTTAAATACTCTAAAATTTATTAGGGATTTCAAAGCACTATGATGAAATTCTATCTGAACCTTGTTCAAAACATTATTTTACTATTAATTTCCAAGATATAATTGTGTAATGTTTATTTTAAAATATTCTCCAAAATACATGTATTTACCATGCCCAATATGAGAAATTCATATAGAGAATACCTTCTGTAATCCTGAACTCCTCCAGACCCTCAAATTTATAGTGCTACATGCTTATAGCAGCATAATTGAAGACTGTGAATAGTATTTCTTGACTAATCCATTCAGTACCAATAGCAGAGCCAAAGTGTTCTAGTCATCCAACACTAAAATACACAAGGTTTGGTTATTTTATTGATATTCCTTTCCACTGAAGGATTTCATTACCCATTTCTGCTATGAAGATGAACAAGAAACAGCTAATTTTTCCCCCTGTTTAAGGCATATGTCACGGGACAGCAAAGGCAGGCTGCTTGGACTGGACAGTGGAGCTGGAAGCCAAGAGCCACAGCAGGGTGGGCAGGGCAAAGCTTTCTCTAATAAGGACACAGTCCTATGGCACCTGAACAAAAAAGAGAGCAACCAGGGCCAGCTAATGTATTAATGACTGCCAGATGAGGCTGTAATAACAGGGCAGATCTGAGGTCAAGCCAGAAAGATGGGTCAGCAAGGCAGGGCCTGAAGAGATGATGCTAACCAGACAGTGCCGCACAGATCAAGGCAAGGTTATAGTAAATGAGGCAGGTGCGATTCGAGATGCACCAAGTGGTGTCGCAGCCCAGGCAGCAAAACCTCTGGGAGAGCAGGGTATGCACTCTGGCCCTTGACATAATACTGCATTTCAAGTGCTCATTGAACTTTCCCCTGCTTCATTTTTCCATCTCTGATGGTGGTTTTGCAGACACCTAAAGATACTATGCCAAACTTTTTACAGAAAGAAAGCTAAAACAACAGAAATAACAGTGATGGCCAATATCAATTGTTTCACTGACCTAACAGCCTTTGGAATAACTAGGATCACCAGTGTGGGAAATATCCTTTGCTTTACTATTCCCACAGAAAATCACACTCAAAAAAATATGCACAGTCCTCTCACTGAATTACTATTGGGTTTGAGGTATCCACTGTATCTAAAACAATGACAGTGCAAAAAGTGTCCATTTGAAAAGTGGTATTTGAAGCACATGTGGCTTGTAAATTCTTAGTATGAATGACTTGCACAAGGATGAAATATGTTCATCTTCTTCAGAGAGGAAGGTCTTGGTAAAAGACACAAGTCCATGGCAACTTAGAACTCCAGTGAGTATCCAAAAATCTCCTGGAAATTGAAACATGGTGCTTCGAGGTTCAATAAAGAACACTTCAGCACTTTTAACTTTATTTATTACCATGTCTAAATTAAAAGTATTTCCTATAAAAGATTTTCACATATTTCATTCATATTATTGTGAGTTATTTAAAAGAAAAAAAAATACTAATTCCTACAGGGAAGGGCCTCTATAATCAGAATTTGTTTGACAGAATCAATAGGCCACCTAAGTTTTACAAGTGATGTGACTGTGGAATTAATGATGAAGCCTCCTGTGTTGATCTGACATAAAATTGAGAACAGTTTCTCCATTGTAGCCTTTATGAATGGCAAATGCAGCAGGAATACTGATTCTCTCTGCTTCCTCTTCCGAACAAGCTATCTTTGGGAATGGTTAGTGGACCACTAAGATACATGACCTCCAGAACTCAGCAACAAAAATATACTGGGTTTTTTGATGATTAAATAAGTGTGCTTGAAGTGTGAGGCCCATAGTGTCCAATTAAATGGAGCTGCTAATATTGCTCTTTTAAGATTAATTCCTCCATGAGAGGTTTTCTATGTGAGACACCAAAACAGCTGCAGCACATAAGCAAAAAAAGGGAGACATTAAAAAAAAAAGGAAGAAGGAAAAAGGAAGGGAAGGGGAAGGGCCCCATCTACTAATAACATTGATGAAAAGAGACTCAACTCTGACAGAGTAGCACACAAAAAGTGTGCTATTCATTCTTTTGTATTGCTTCTGTTCCATTATATATTTATAAGTCTTGAGCCAGATAGTAAGGAATTTTGGCAGCTGTCAGATGCTTGTTTTCCTATGCAACACAATGAATTTGTTGTCCAAGTAGTGAAAAAAGTGTGATTTTTTCCTGCCTTACCTTCTTTATTTAGACAGCAAGCAACAAGGAAATAAATCTTGGAACATAATCCTGAGGAATTTTAACTAATATGAATGAGCAATAGGGCTTAGTTCTCCATAGATACACACAAAGGAGAAAAAAAAAATAAAACCACCAGCTTTGCATTTAGTCTCTTGAAGGTAAGTCCTGATACAAGAATATTTACTACCAAAAAGTAACAATGTTCAAATCAATTAATCTTTATTCAAGGTAAAATTAAGCACACAGGAGGAGTGCTTATGCAGAGTAATAAGTAATAGGAGCAGTAAATATTTGTCATGATTTTTCAAAGACACCAAAGTTAATGTCACTATAAGATGTAGCATTTATAAGCCTATTGTATAGGTTTATTGAGAATAATTTTATAAAAACACCATAATGGAGTCTATGATTTAGAAACAATATTTTTAGAAGTTTTCCACTGTGTATCTAACTACATAATAATGTTTGCATTTAAAATCAGAAAAGAACTCCTGGAAAACTTTTTTGTTTTTTCAGCATTACTTGACATCACACAGAAGTGCTACTCCACGGAGTACCCAGTGCTCTGGAGGCTGACGGGTTTTAAGATCCATAGCAGCAATGTAATTAAGATCTGTTCGACTGCTCTTTTTGTAGACCGGACATGAATACAGACGTGGATCTTTTGCAGCTGAAAAGACAGAAGAGACATACAGAGCAATTAAACTAAGTTGAAAAAATGGGGCTCTAAGAGAATGATCATAAGGCAAATGTAAAACCGAATCCCAGTTCAAAAGTACACTGCCCTCTATTTGCTATTGCCAGCTGAAGGACATACATGGTTTGAAATTTCTGTAGGTTTAACATGAGCACCTAGGAACTGATGCAAACCAATACATGTAAATGGACACTGTAGAGTAATTAATTTTCTTACTGAACATTAGAACATTAGTTCAACATGCCCACTGAACATTACTTCTTATCAATGTATTATGCCAAAATAAAATTTCCCTACTTTCAACATTTCGGTTTGAAATGCATTCCATATTTGACAGTACAAGTCATCAACTACTTCACTGCAGAATTAGAAACAGTAATCTAGTCATGCTCAGTACTTTAGTATTCATTATTTAGTATCTTGGCTGCTGATCATGCCTTTTATAAAACATTAGCTATGCAAAATAGCATGTTAGCAAGATTTGCTTTTAGAGGTGGAATGCTTTTCAACAAAGTTTTCCAATTTTATGTTCTGCAGTGGATTATTCTATTCTGTTTTACACACCTATTCAACAGCATGTTCTATTTTATATGCAAAAACCCATCACATTAAGACATATCGCACATTTTCACAGCACTGTCCTTAAGCCCCATAAGTTTCCTTTCCATTCCTACATTCCTTTACTGCCTCAAAGACAAAACATCTCCCACCACCTCACTCCACCTCTTGCTTACTTCCATGAGCTCAAAATCAGACTTGTTCAGGACAAAAAAAAAAAAAAAAAAGGTTTTTATAAATATACACATTCTATGTATATGTATATATATATATGTGTATATATATATATAAACATGTTATCTATAAACACAATATACACCCGTATATGTATATATGTGTGTATGTGTGTGTATACAATCCATGAGTATCTTGTATGTTGTATATACATACATATATTTTATATATAGATATATTAATTACATTCATTTTTGGTATGAGTGAAAGAGATTATTTAGATTTAGGTTATGGAGGGTACAGAGATCACAGAGTTTATGTATAAGAAAAATGGCATTTTAAGTGTGAGACACATTGTCAATATGTACAGCTTACCTGTTACGAAGTTCTTAACACCATTAAGACCATGTGTAGAGACCTATCTAAATATTAGGAAAAGTGCCTACTATCAATTATGAAGCAAGTCTGAAAACACATTTTCAGTGGAAGACTGGAGAGTTTTCCTCTTTGAAAGAGATTTGCTATGTATATAATGATGAGCAACAGCCTCATGAAATCCCTGCAAGCTGCAAAGATTTCAATGCAGTTAAATAAAATGTTACATTGAATTAAATGGAAATAACATCCTTTACAATACTGTTACTTACTATTATTATCTGCATATATCCTTATAATTGGCATCAGCTCAAAGAGCACCTTGGGCTTAGATTCTGTGAGTCTCATGTTTCTTCTGTCCCAGCCAGCTCCTTCTAAATACAGCCCATACACGTAGACACCTTCTGAAGGAGGGCTTGTGATATCATCCTTCATCCATTTAGTGACTTCATTGCACAGCACTACGCTGTCAAGAGCCCATCCTTTGTTTGCTCTTGTTATTTCCTGCCCGAACCAGACAAAAGTTAGGTGGTTACATTTTCACATGAGCACAGAACCCTTTTTCCCGGCAGTTATTAGAAATAAATTTGTATGGTCATAAAATATCCTCTTTAGCATAAAAAAGACCACCAATCCTTTACAATATCCAGGTTTACAGAAGTCTGACTTTTCTCTAAGTGAGTTATGGCATGGCACTACAAGAAAGCTTTCAGTACTTTTTCCACTATATTTGATCTTAATTTCTTTCTATAATATAAAATATTTGAAGGCCATACCAAATAACACAACCACTGAATGGCAATGGTAGCCAGCTCTTGTGAACGCAAAAATTTCACATATTTGATGAGATGAGAAAACATTACCTGCATATCGTAAGTGAAACATTTTCTGCACCTCTACTCTTCAGTAACTGTATTTTTAATGAGTAAGAACTCACTCAGCTATAAAGCTATGTAAAGAGACTGCAAAAAAACCTGTTAGTTAACGCACTGGACAACACCCAACTCTCAGTAGCCCAGTTATTTACTATGCCATGCAAATAAGTTATGGCAAACTCAAGTTTTATCCTAGTCTTCTAATGGCTTCAAAAAATGTTCTTTGAAGTAATTGGAGTAAATGCTTTCCCCCTGTTGCCATTACACGAATGATATAAAAGAACTCAAGATTTATAACTCAGTGATCATACTGGCTCTTCCTGTTTCTCATTTCTATTTGTTTTACCATACATCAAAGCTAAGAAACTCACTTTGGTATTTACCTGGGATATTAGGTTGTTACATATTCACAGTTCCTTTTTTCTGAACCATAAAATTCTGTCATTTCCAACTGGTTTCGATCCTGCTATAAAACCTTTTCCACAAGCTTGGATGCAAAAGATAGTCCTATTTTAGGACTGTTCACTCAAAAGAAATATTTTGTTACATAATTCCAAGGCTATATGCTTGAAATTTTATATTACACTACCCAGACCTGAGTAAGAGGGGATATTTTTCCTACTCCACAAATCTTCATTCTCTTCTCCAAAAGTTTGGGCTTTTTTTTTTTTTCCTGAGGTCCCATTTTATTTTCACTTGAGTATTCTTTTTTAATTTAACACATTCCAGATGCTTACTGCATCCAGTATGTCCCTTTATGCTGATCAACACAGGCATTTATTGCTTCCTTTTAAGTAGAAAAGTTGCTGAGTAGCCAACACAATCACCAAATCAACATATATATATATATATATACACATTAGCAAACACATCAAATATCATACTTCTATGCATTAATAAAGGAAAGTCTTTCCCACTTCCTGAAGAAAGACTTAATCAGCTACTGAACAGCAGCAGTGAAATGTAATACTAATTCTGAATAGCTTTTCAGCCCAGTCTCCAGTCAGGTAGGTATTGAACACAGAACAAAAGAGAAGGGGAAAAAGACAAATTCATGGGCTGAATGGCCATTCTCAGAGATATCTCAATGCAAACATGAGATTAAATATTTTTCTAGTCTACCTTAATAATATTGTAAGGAAGTCTTTATTTATTTGTGCCTTGGTCAACACAGGAAACATAATTTAACATATTAGTGGTTGTTATACTGAAAAAGTATGTATGAAGGAAGAGCAGTTCACTCAGGAAATGTTAGACAGTCACATATCTTCCCATGTGTATAAACTCATCCTTCATCAGACAATACATTTTATTTTTAAAAGCATGAGAAAAAATAAGTGACTAAGACTTCAAACACAGTTTACCTGTCTCACTGCAGTTAAAAATCCTTGAGGATTAAAAAACCCAGTCATCCAGAAACAGTTTGGTCGACTTTCAAAAATCCACTTGTAAAACTGGTGGTTTCTTTCTAGAAGCTCAGTAAACCAGAAACCAAGTGTACTGGAAGGCCAAGATGCCTAAAAACAGTAAACATGTTTTGAAATAGCATACTGCTGTCAAGAAAAGCTACATCCTTCCATGGTAATAAACAATGTAATATTAGCAAAGCATATTTGAAGATCCTCCATCATGCCTTAACTTTAATCTGATGCTTAAACTTTGCATCCCACTGAAACCTGAAGGCATTTCTTTCTCTGTTCAAATTCATGTCTACTATTCCATTTACATGTTTAATGCTCTCTGTGGAATTGTCCATTTTATGACATTTTTGCAAGCTTAGACAGCTGTATAAGCTAAAAAGAAAAATTGTATACATGTCTTTATAATTCCAAGGTCCATATATCAAGACAATGTGATTTCTGTATGACTGTTCTGCACTTTTATTCTTCTGAATAAAACCTAAGGAAAACTGAGCTTGGACTATGTGGAGATACAGCTGTGTTGTGAAGCATCTGTTTACATTTAGGTTTTCTATCATGAAAATGCTTTGTCAGTAGAAAAAGTAGAAAGCAAGCAAATAATGAAAAACACCTTTTTTCTTTCAAAAAAAAACCCCATTTTTCTTTCCATCAGTTGCCGTTAACAGGTTTAATTATCCCTGAAAACAATTTCTGTGGGGAGAGGTTGAGAGCTGGGATTATTTAGCTTGGAGAAGAGAAGGTTTAAAGGAGGCTTAAATGTGTTTATATCTCATGTGGAGGACAGAACATGGAGCCTCATCCTTTTCAGCAATTTGAGAGAAGGCAATAGGAACAGGATGAAATGTCAGACATTCTGTTTCAACTTAAGGAGTTTTTTGTTTCTTTGGCTGGTGGTTGGTTGATTGGTTGGTTTTTACTGTGAAAGTGATCAAACAGTGCAATGGGTTGAACCTATCTGGTTCTGGAGACTCCTGGGAAACCTGATTTAACTGACCCTGCTTTAGAAAGTGTGATTAAACTACACTGTCTCCATAGGTCCTTTCCAGCATCTGCTATTCTGCAATTATGTGACTATTACTGAAACTCAAAGCGCACTGATTGTGACCTAGATAGACAGGCCACCTCTAGTTAACCCACAAAAGGATGTCCAATAATTATACATGTCCAATAAATAACACCATCTTAGTTCACTAATGTGGGTGCTAATTTTTAAAATCCATCATCACATTTTAAATTTCTCTCCTCTCTCTTGGTTTTTATACTGCCAATATGTAACAGGTTGTTAAAATGGCACACATCTGCATCCTTTGCATTCATTTCAATTTTCATAAATTAAAGAATTCTTGTTTTGAGTATGTTTATTTTAACACAAAATCTATTCCAGCAGTTGTACAGCTCTGGTTAAAACACCTGAAACATAGTTTGAAAAAAAATGTTTCCTCTAAGTCTAGCAGTTTAATCTAATTTTCAGAAATAGATTTTTTTATTTCTTTCCAGAACAAGTGATGTACACCTACCTTTTTCCAGCTAGCAGGAATCCTTCCATCGTACATGCAGTCTAAAGCATCCCTCAGATTTTCACTCATAACTATTGTCCCATCAATAGCAAGTTTTAGATCAGTCAGAGTGCTTCTCACTAAAGAAATAACTCTCTGCATTTGTTCAATTTCCTGTCGCAAAAATATGTGCATGGGTTGAAAAGGTCCCATGTTCTTTAGTTTTTCTTTTACCTGTTGGTAGAAAACCAAAGATTCTTCAATAGAAGTGAAAAAACAAAATTGGCTTTAGTCAATGTTAGGCCCCAATATCATCTTTGAGACATAACATAATTTATTTATGAGCTTAAATGGTCAGTTTGGCACCTCCCTTGAATTATCTACCAGAGAAAAACACAGAATTTGTTCCAAGAGAAATCTGTAATGCTGAGACTGGCTATGTTTTAGTCCAAGTCATGATTTAGTCTTTGAGCTTATCCCACTTAAAGAGCTTGTAGGCTGTTTACTTTAGTTCAAAGAATTCAGCTTTAGCTCCAACAAGCAGTTACAAGGTCCTTTTTGAACAAACCAACCAAGAGTAATTGCCCCAGCTACATTGCTTCAACATAGCAGCAATGCCAGGGAACTATCACAATACCAGGCAGTCTTGCATTCTAACCAAAGTCACTGATACATTTTTAATCAAAAGTGTTAAATTAACAAATAAACAGCTGCATGAACATAACCAGAAATGTTATAGTGTCAACAACCTCATTTAAAAGCTAATGATCCTTTCTCCCCCATAGTGCAAATGCCAACTTAAGCATAAACGGGTTTAGTATTTCTGAAAAAGTTCTTACAAAAGCACTTCAGCACACATTTAGTTACTTCATTATAAATATTAATAGCTTGGCCACACTTATTTTTAATAAAAAGTATTGCCTGTATTAATTGATTCAAACATGCTTTTAGAAAAGTTTTTAGGTTTTGTTGTTTGGGGTTTTTTTAATCCATAAAAGGCAAGATGAAGCAAACGTTTTTGCCAGAATTTCATTAACTCACTTCAAATGGTACATAATCAGCAGGAAGTTTTTCCAGCATATCATCAGCCAATCTGGCTACAACTGCCTCTCGAGTTTCACCTCTTCCACCAGAGCTATCCTTAGGCTGAATACTGAGGATGGTGTCCAGTACATCTCTGGAAACTTTACTTTGGTAGGTGATATCTGCATTGGGGTGCAAACCAAACACCTCTGGTGTGTCATAAGCAGGAAGGCTCTACATAGTAAAATACAAAAAGAGTACAACTGGAGATTTAGAAGCAAATCATTAAAAAAATTTAAAAAATTTAAAAAAAAACCATAAAACTCAACACACAACAAAACCAAATAAAAAACAGGAAAAAAATCCCTCGATAACTGTTAAGTAACAAGCTAGATTTCTTCAAATAGTCTTAAGCCAAGTAACTTGCTGTGGGTGAGGCCACAGCTCAAATCACAGCAAAAAAATTGTGTTTTAACAACTATACACTATTTTAATAATAAACTTTTACTCTCATATATCTAGACCTTTTATTTCAAAGAGGTTGTACCCAATGTCTGGACTCTGTTCTTTGCCCTCTTTAATAACTTTGTGCCTTTAGGTATGTCCCACAAGCAAAACGCATGAAAAAGAAAATATATATTACTGTCATGCAGATTATAACATTGATAACAATAATTAGTTGTCACTAATAGATATGCAAGCTGCTAGAAATCAGTTTAAAAATCTGTGAATGTAAGAAAAAATACAGAAAAAAGATAAAAATTATAGGGAATCAGAAACTTAAGAGAAACAAGTGATTAGCTTTCTTTACCAACCTGTATGTACTGAAGGTACTGATCCACCATAGTACATTTGGGTATGCTGTATCCTTTGTAGAAGCTGAATTCCTGGCTGAATGTATTTTCACTGAACCAAATCTTCACAAAGGTGTTCATGAGTCTTTTGTCAAAGTCATCTGTCACACGACCACCATACTGGATCTCACCTATCATATAACATAGAGTATTCCAGGAGATCCCCTAAAACCAAGCAGAAAGCACTGGCTTCAGCTAATCCCCTTCTTATTTACTTAGACCTGCCTAAATAAAAACAGCTGATATACCATGCCTGTCCCATTTGAAAGAAAGTTACTTTCCTATTACTCTTTTTTTCATTATAGTCTTGCCTTTCCTGAATACCTGCAAGGATTTCTCAGAATAGAATTCACTGACAAATTCAAGAGCATCTTGAAGATAGCAAGAAGGATACAGATATATTTGAATTCTCCTTTCACTTGAAATGCCAACTGAAAGTTGCTCTGCCACAGACCTCTCTGTATGACAACTGAAAATATGAAAGTGAGAAATGCAGGAGACATTCGTGTATAATCATTTAAAACAACTTTTGATTTCTTCATACTGCAAAGATGGGGAGGGGGTAAATCTTATTTCTACTCAAAACAGATTTAAACAAAAGAGTATTTGAAATATCCCTTTTTAACTAGTTGACTTAATTAGAATTGAAAAGGTCTATACTTCTAAGGTTTATATTTCGGAGATGGCTGGGAAGGCATTTTTAAATGTAAAGGTTAATACAGAAATTAAACATGCACTGGATTAGAAGTCTAAGTCTGCTGCTGTAGAGACAGATATACTTGAAATATTCAATATTTGTGGGAAAAACAATAAGTTAAAATCACTCCTGTAGTTCAGTTATTAGGAAGCATTTACATACATTCCACTACTAGAAAGATCCATCATCTTAATCCACTTTTCCCACAAAATCATTAATTACCTTCTTGGTATCCATGCGATTCAAGTGGTTTTGAACAAACTGCACCGTAGCATTAAAATCAGCTTGATTAAACTCATAGGGAATATTCCAACCCAGAGACCCAAACTTGCGTCTTTCCTGAACGGTGGAGTGCAGAAAGGCTACAGCATACAACAGTGGTTTCCATTGCACCATTTTACTGGCATCTAATAAATCCTGGCTGACACCTATTGATTGCAAATGGGCTGTATGAGAATCACTATAATCGTCTTTTTCAAAACTATTTCAAATCAGTACTAAAATAACACTCTAGAGATATTCACTTGGCTCTCTGCCTCTCCCAAGTGCAAATTATTGTCCTACAAAGTGTTCTGCACTGGAGACAACTTATAGCATGTTATTAAATTGCTCAAATTAAAAGAGTAAACTTCAGGGGGAAAAAAACCACAATTTACTAATAGCTGAATTCACATCAAGTTGCTTTCTTCACAGAATCTTTGTCCTTTATTTTATGTAGTGTAAAGAGCACTTGATAGCCAACCATGTCACTTTTCTGCCAAAAGACAGAATATTAAAAATTCAAATACTTTGAACTAAGATTCTAGAAGCCAACATGTGAGAAAAAATGCATTCCATGTTTTGCTATCCAATTAGTTCTGACAACAGAACGTCAGCAAATCATCTTCTTAATTTTCATAACAAAAACTAAGATGTGTCCTGGCATCATTGTGAACAGTTCCTCATACTAGCTTACATTTACTACCAATTTAACATGACCACACAATAGCATCACAGTCCAAAATTTAATTGTAAATCATTACCATTCTAGCACTCACCACTGTATGTTCTCTTTAGTCCAGCTCTGAGCCCTTGTGGTGGTTCATTGGTAAACTTAATCGACATTTGAAGAAGGGTGATGGGGAACTGTTTGTGAATGTCCGTTGTCATCCACAGTCTAAAGCTTTCATGAACACTCTCTGTCTCTACTACAGTGTCCATTAACTCATCTAGAAAGTCAAGTCCAAGGTGGCAGTTTTGCAGAAGTGCCCAACCTCCCTAGTTTAAAAAAACAGAATTTTATAAGTTACCAGTTGTTCAAAAACTGAAATCACTCCTTGAGGGGAGCTAAGCTGTGGGCTGTTTCTTCTGAAGATGGTGTTAGCTTATTTGGTTTTTTTCACCTGAACAAGTGGTCCCTACTTGCCTCATCTGGTCTTTTCAAATTGTCTCTACCTTTTCCATTTCAATACATTTAAAACATACCTTGTCATTTAAAACATACCTGTCACTGTAGTCAGTGCTGATAGAAACTGATAAATTTTGACTTACATAAGGGAGCTCAGGAGTAGCTCGATAGAGCAACCTGCTAAACCTTGTTCCTCACAAGGGTCCCAGGCTTGGAAAATAACCAAATAAACATATATAATTAATCTATTGCTAGCAATCAATAATTGTCAAACTTTCTTATATGAATTACCATATTTCTCATATACCTCTTCACTAAGAGGGCTTGTGATACAGTGAAGGAATATAACTGCATTTCTCTTAACTAAACAACAGGTACTCCTTTCCCATGTTTTTGAATGGGTTTACTCTCATTTGATCTTATGCTCCTATGTTCTTATCTTATTTCATCTTATTAGTTCTTATGAGAAGTTATCAAACAAGAATCTGAAGTAAAAGTCAGAGTAAAACAGGTTATAAAAAGAAGCTCATAGCACAGGAGAATAAGATCAATATTTTCACATCAGCAGGCATAGCAGTAGTATCACCTGATTTGCAAAGCATGCCAAATTGGAACATCTTACCTTTCTTATACAGATAGTTTTGTTCTTTAATTTCTCTTTCTGTAAAATGCCTGTGCTACCAGACTGTCCCTCACAAGCCCAAATTCAGACTACAGCAATATGAAATAACTTGCTATACTATCTTGTTCTTCTCAAGTTTATGTAACTATCAATAGCATATTTAGAATTCATTTTCTTCAGTTAGCAAAATACATCCATATTACTAAAAATAAAAAACTGAAAATATAATCTGAAATGCCTACAGAAGAATATTTACTGGTAATATAACAAAAAAAAAAACCTTAAAAAATCAATTCAGCTATCTTCATCAGTCTGCAATCAACTATTAAAACTCTATTTTATAAGAAAACACTCAATTTTCAATGAAAAACATCTGCACAGAAACAAGAAGCTTGTTATGGCAAATTGAAGGACTGTGAAAATACAGTTCTCTTGCTTAGGACACATATAAATAAATGTAAGGGTTTGCATCTGCATTAACTACCCACCAAACAACATTATCTCATGGCAGGATTTTTATTTCTAAATGTTTAATACACAGAGAAAAACGTTCAGATTTTTTGTTGCTTACATGAGCCATTGTCTGCTGCAGAAGTTTACGAGCATGGATTCCTTGCCCCTGGCCCATGGAAACACAACACGTTTCTGTCTTCAGTCTTTTTCCCAAAGCAATAATTGAGTCGGTAGGATCAGAGCCCATGGAAAGAAAGCATATGAGGGGAGTACGTGGATCTGACTCTTCCCATGTTTTCTCCAAGTCCAAGATGACTCCCTCTGCGTATTTCTCTCCCATAGTGTCAGTGATATATCTTCTTGCCTATATTAAAAAATGTAAATTGAACTTGAGACCTAACCATTTGATACTGTCTTCTTCCCAGTGTAAATACTACCAAAAAGTCAGCTGAAGACCAAAGGCTGCTAAAAATTTTTATCAAAAATACAAATATACAACAAGTTTATTTTTATGTGTCAACACATCATATTGTCTTTGAAAGTGTTATTTCTTATAGCCTTATACAACCAGTTAATTTTTTTAAAATAATTATGATACATATATCTGTATGTATTTTTATACGTAATAACTATAATTAGAGTATAATAAAAATAATAACTTTTCTAAAACTGTAGAAAATTTTCAATGATTTAAGGATATCTCCATTAGATAGTGTAACTCTTAGCCTCAAAATCAAGAAGAATAGTCTGAGATGATCTTTCTTGTACTTTCCCCCCCACACAGCTCTTGTCCTAGATAAATCTTCCCCTTAATACCTCTGGGTTACCTCTCAGAGACAAAAGACATTCAGCGTTAAACATTTGATAAACTATGAGTTTTCAAAAAATCATCGAAATATGAACGTTTACCTTGCCCCATTAACAGCAGGGAGGAACTAATCTTGTGTGATCTGTTTCAGACAGATTGCAGACATCAGAGAGATGTTCTTTACACAGTACTGCTTACCCTATTGATTGCAGTTACACCAATAACTGGTGAGATTTTCTCTGCATCCAATCATGTCTAAAGATATGCATCAATAAAATTAATACCACACTTCAAATGATGCATTCCAATTTCAATAAATCATCATTAATTGCTCTGAATTGTCAGTAATTTTATAATTTTTTTGGGTTTTCATACTGGAGAAGAGCATAAGTGTTCAAAATAGGCTCCTAGAAGATGATTTTTCTTTAAAAAAGGTCTATTTAATAAACTTCACTACTGTAATTTTTTAATAGATGTCTTTAAATTGAGAGCTTTGAGCAGACTTTAGTAAAGATTTTTCTAAAGTGGTTCTAGTTCTTCCATGCAAGAAATAGTTTCTCAATTAAATCATTTTCAACTTTCTCTCAGCCAGTCAAGTTCATTAAAATATTTTACTTCAGCCTAATATGGGGACACTTCTAAAATTCTAGTGAGTAAGCAAGGATAGCCAAAAGTATCTTCTGAACTAATAAAGCAGATCTGGATAAACACATATGATTCCAGCAGAAATCACCACTGTGATATCCACCACAGTGAATAATATTTATTCAATATATTGGAATAATTTTTTATCACTGCCCTTGTGACAAATACATAAATGGTCTGAAAAGAATTTCAGAAAATACAGCATAAAGGTCCATTACAAAAAGGTGTTTAGCATTATATAAGATAGTACAAACTTGCAATCTGAAAACTATTACTCTAATGATACCTAAACAGACCCTGCAGGCTATATAAATATACCTGAGCTATGGTCCTGTCAGGACACCAAGATCTGATAAGAAGAAGATGTCTGAAGCAGTCCAGAGATTCACCATAGCCACTAGGAACCAATTCTTCTTCGGGATTCTTACTATCAAACCACATTTTCCACTGTTTCTCGTCTCTGGAAATCTGCAATTATACCATCAAAGAAGCAAAAATCACTAAACAGACAAGTCATATTTGCACTGTCACTAGGTCACAAACTTTTAATGAGAGTCAGAGACATGAAATCCACACCCAGGCATTTGTTTAGAGATATTCTTCCACAGATTTAATAAGACTATTAAAAATGATAAGATAAAATTTCAGATTATAAGTATGCTATTGTAGAATGCAGCACCCTGGAGTATTCATATTCTGAAAACAGAAGTACTAATCAGTATTTTATATTCTGATAGCATGGCTATGTCAGAATATGGATGGCTAGGCACAGACATAGCTTTGAAAACAGCAAGTACATAATTGGTCTCCACATGAATGTACCTTCTCCCCAACTTTTACTCCATGTAACCAGAGAAATATTGGAACAAGCATCATAAAACATAGTGTAAGAAAGCACAACAGGGATGCAAGGTAATATAATAACCAGAATTTTAAAAAAGTTGCAATGTTTTAATTGGATAATGGCAAGTTGAATCCCAATCCAAAAATATTATAATGTTATAAAGTGTGAACACTCTCCACACTCTTCTTATTTTCCTGGGGGTGGTTGAGTTTTTATGTCGACATAGGTTGCTAAGCTGTCAGGACCATAACTGTGGCTATCTGGTCTCAGTTTCTCTTCCATAAAATAAAACCAGTTTCCGCCATATGGCTTGATTGCTACCAGACAATTACTTGTTAAACAAGAGATCAACTTTCAAAAGCCCTTACGTACTTGATCAAGAATATCTGAAAACTGTTCAAGCTTACTGAGCTCCACCAAGTTCAACCAAGTCATATCCAGAATCCATTTAGCTGGCTTAGGAGGACAAGCTTTAAGGTCTAGGGAAGCACCACCTGCAAGAAATTGAAATTAATTAATGCTGTTGGAGAGACAAAGAAAAATAAACAAAATAAGAGGGAAAAATAAAAAGTACAATAATCCAGTTTTTAAATAATGATGTTACAGGAGTTTTCTACCTTACAAAACCATGCCATATGTGATTAAGCTGAGTTGGCAATTTGATTCGTTTATATAATTTTTTTAATATTATGTACCTTAAACAGAAGTATTAACCAATTTATATTTTGAGGCTTTACTGGTTTTTTGTGCAATGTGCCTGGAAATAAAGGCTTTTTGGGAAAAGATATTCTGAAGATTCAACATGGAAAAATTCACACATATAATAAATAAACAAATGCTCCCTGGAAAATTAAGTCTCTGGAATAGGTAATACAAAATTGATCCAAACTTTCAAGTGAACTCAGTGCTTGTATGCAGTTAAGACCAAAGCCATGATCATGTCACATGCAGTTGAGACTCCGATGTTCTTTTAAAATATTAGCATCATTTTCTGCTCCTACTTGCTGCAGTTACTATAACATGTTTACTACAATAATAATTTTTCTAAGCTAAACACATACCTGATGATATTTGAGCAGCAGACAACAATATTCCTTTCAAATTCGCATGATTACAAAGACATATTCATCAATATTCAATGTGCTGCTATAAAAGAACTGCCATACAGTGCTGTCTGTCACCAGATCAGAATGGTAAACATGTATTCTTACAATTGACTGATTTCTCATGTGCAAAAAGAAGGAGCATGCTGCTAGGAGATACAAATACATAATTTTTCTACAATAATAATGTGCTTTCCTTATAATTTATTCATAGTTCTCACCTTTAATAAGTGTCAGAAATTCTTCATGCTTCACTCTGTTTCTTTGTATATCAACCTTCAAAGTAAGCAGTAAAGTGAAAAGAAATTTGTGCTCCTCATAGAGCCCTCGGGCAGTATACTTGAACACTTCGTACGTCATATGTTCAATAATATTGGTAACCCTCTTGCTGGTTATAGGGCTCTTGGTAGACCTGTTAGAAGAAAGGTCTGCAGTTGAAAGTTGATTTTCTTATAAATTATTATAAAAGGGAATACTATGCAAAAGGAAAAAGGCCATAGTTCAGTACTTTCAAAACATGAAAAATAATAGATCACAAACAGAATATCAGACAGCAAGCTGGCAACAACTTTCAGACTGAAGGAACAGCAACAAAAAAATCCTTTCTAATCAAGTATTTTTGCCCAGCTGAAAATCAATGCAGTATAATGTTTTTTAATTACCTAAGGGCAAACTTTGAAGGACTGTAAGTACATTAGAAGGGTCTTTGCCTTGCTAAGTGACAAAGTTTTATCGGTATTTAAGCTGGCAATTCCTGGTCAAGATTTACTTGAAGTAAGAGTCTTCTTCCTGATATTCGTTTACAATAAATTTTTACTGCACTACAGGCACCTCCATGACTGGGTAAATACAAATTGTACTTATTGTTAGCTAAATTACCTGGCCAGGGAGCGGTCAAAAAGCCCCAAAAACTGTCGAAGCGATGTCTGATACATGACATTGACCATACTCATCTCAGTGATAAGGAAGTACAAGATGCTACCTCGAGTTGCAACTGAAGAGAGGGAAAAGAAAAAATTGTTCAAAATAGAAATGCAGAGCAGAAAACTTTAACTCTCCAAAACATGTACACTGATTTTAACACTAATTATAACTGAAGATCCTTGAGTTTCTCTATTCTTTGCTGCAAGAAAAATAATAAAATCATTCATTTAATCCTCATGTATACATCAGGAGAAAAAATCTTTTCTGTAATTAATGCCAACTTTGTAAAGCCCCGTTTCCAAATACAAGCATATCTGAAGATCAGCAATACTGAGATCATCAGCAGAACATATAAAAATTATGGCTGTTTGAAATACTGTTTAAGTATCCAAACAAATTTCTTTTTACAGACTTTTACAAGACTCATATAAAAGTCAAATGAACTATAATGATTTAACTTACCCAGCACTGATTTAACGTCTTTTCAGTAGTCATTCAGTTTTAAATGCAAAGGTTTTTCAATATCTGCAATGTTTCTGGTACACTAACTGTACCTTCTTACACATTTCCAAGAATGCAGACAATTACAGAGAGCTATTTTTTCCACTGTTTTTTTCACATTATTGCCTGTCAGTTAAAAGTAAAAGTCAAAAGACTTCATGAAATCAGTTGACTATAATAACCAAAGAATAAATGGTGAAGCATTTATCAGAACAGATATAGAGTACTTAATGTTATGTAAGTTCTGTAAAAGAATGTCAACATCTTGAACTCAAACATCTCTCCCACCAATTTTGGTGCTCCTGATCTCATCCTACAATTTCTCTAAGTATTGATGTTTTAAATATATGGTCTAACTATTTGTCTTCCTTGACCACCTTCACTCACCAGGTCTGTACTCTTCACGGGCTGAATTGATCTGTACTTCAGTTTCAGCAGAAGTTTGCAGTTTCTGTGTTACTTCTTCAGCAGTCTTCTTAGTGTTACTCAATACAATTAGTAGGGTCTCATCATCTGCCAGAGAACCCTTAGTGCTTGTAAGTCGAAATAAAAGGTTATCTTCTAGGTCTTTAATCCTCCTTTTGTTCATAGTCACATCTTCAATAAGATCAGTTCTTTCTTTCTCTAATTCCTATCGGATTGCATGGTAATATTTGGGAAACAGAAGAGCAATCAAAATAATAATAATAAAAAAATGCAGCTTAAAAAATACTGATCCTACTAAAAAAGTGTAGGTCAAGACTAACTGAATTAATTTGGGGAAAGAATTCCAGTGGTATTTCTAACACAACACATATTGCCAGAATCTGAACCTGCTACATAAGTAGGCATTAACAAATAATTTTTTACAAATATTATGGGAGATGCTTGTGTCATGCCCTAAAAGAATAAGAAGTTCACAATTGTTTGTCTTCTGTTTCAGAAAAGACAAATGCAAACACCATTCCAGACAGAGGACTTTTTTCCCCTCCATGTAATCTTATCCTCATTTATGCCTTACTTTACAATTGCCATATTGAAAACTTAGTCTCAATAGCCATGTTTAGTCATCAAATCGAGCACCAGATATTTCAAGAAGTACCAATACTCCTCCATCAAACAGGGGTAATTTCAGCCTCTCACTAAAATGCTTCATTGATTAAGAAAGTATATAGAACTTGAGTTACTTCACTAGAATTATTTATTTTATACACTTAGTAATATAATCTGGGTGGTTTATGTACCTAGATTCTTTGCAGTGCCCTAATATAGAAGATGGATAACCGTTAATCAAGAGTTTTACATTAAAAAAACAGCTATTTGAAATCTCTAGAAAAATATTTTTCAGCTATAACAGTCCTTTCAGTTCATTCTTAAAATTAACCTTTAAATACTTAATATAAATTAATCCCTCAGAGACAAAAATCCTTTACTCAAGCATAACTAAATGTTTCAGTACAGTGAAGTAAAAAGAAAGGAGAGATAATGGTTAGGAGTTTTTCATAGGATAAGATTAATACAAATCTTATAAATGAACATAAGTGAGACAGTTGGTAGAAATATTTGCTGTATAGATGAATACTTCACAAAGTTACAAAGGTCTGGTGGATAATTTTAACAATGTCTCCCCGAACTTGGAAGTTCCATGTTCACTCTGTCATTGTCAAGTCCATTTCCATGTTGCCTACTGGCTGCTAATATTCCAAAGAAAAATGGACAACACTAAGAAACACACGACCTCTCATACAGCACTAGAGACATAATAGCCCTTAGCAAGGCTTAAGGAAGGGTTTTACTCCCTAATTTGAGTAGCCTTCATTTCATTTATACAGCTTTGAAATACTATTACAACTTTTGAAATTGTTTGGGTTTTTTTGTTTTGTTTTTTTTTTTATTTTTCCACATTCTAAACTTCTGGACTTCTCAACCTATGTTCTCCTCCTACATTCCTAAATCAAGCACTTATTTGTTGTAAAGAATGCCCTTTTACCTTAAAAAGGAAATTAAGAAGAATCATCTTATTATTACCAAATTTAAGTTTTTTCATGGTATATTGAAACATCATAATCAACATCAGGTATAAAATATTTAGTGGGACAATCATTTTAGAATAATGCAAATACAACATAACTTAATAAAAAGATTCTGACAAAAACTGATGAAAACAGACAAGAAAACTACAGTTATCTGCATTTCAATCAACTGCTGCTTCATGGAACTGAAGTTCCAGGTAACAGTTTCATGAAGCATTTTTTTCATGCAAGTTTGATGAAGCAGAATTTTTTTTTTAAAGAATAGCACTGAAAGAAAGTTATCATCCAATTAAATATAATAATTAACATACCGTGCCAAATTAAACTTCACATTTTGCTGAGCTCAGTTCAAAAATTTAAACATACTTTAGAATTCAATGCTTCATAAAAACAGAAAGCAATTCTCCTCACAAGAAAAGCCTGAGAAATAAGTTGGGAACAGAGTTACCAAGCTAAAGTGAAGTAACCCTAGAAGAAAACCTTACTGAAAAAAAATTCAACTATTAAGCTCTTAAAATATTTTTGTAGATCAGAAAGTGTAAATAGTGGAAAGCTTTCTTCATATCTTCAACAATTTTCAGTCATAGCATCAAGGATGCAGAAAAAATAAGCCAAGTTACCATATTCATAAATTCAAGGAACTTGCACCACAGTCTATTTCAAATCCAGTTTTATGGAGTTCCTTTCACAAGGAGATGACATTTTACCAACTGTACCAAAGAATGCTATTTCTTGTTAATGTTCATAAAATATGAAATCTGATACATAGCTTATATCATCCTGTCACAAAATGATTCACAAGTAAAGGAATTTCCATCAACTATTCCTTACAAAACTTGAGCCTTTTTCCAGCAAAATCTTGATATATGAATGCAAAAATTCAAAAAGCAATAAAGAGTTATTGCATATTGTTATCCCACTACTAATCTTTCCTATGACACTAAACAAACAAGTTTTTTTGTCAAATTACATAACAGCCAATCTATCAAAATAACGATATCATTAAAACATCATAAGTTATACTACCTCCAGACATATATCAAATCTTTCAAATCCTATTATTCCAAGAAATATAGTAGAATCAAATTTATACAGATATACCAGCTGCCCTTGACCTTATGCTTCACTTGTATCTTGCAATTGGTTTAACATTCTGGTGAAAAATAAGAAATCAGTACCCGTGTTCCTATCAGTAAACAATTAATTCTGTGAGATATGTGTGACAAAGATTATTTTAATAGGCACAGCAGACAACAGAGAGTCAGACTTTGCAGAAACTTTAAATACCATGCTGTAAACACTCCTTTTTCTTGCTGGAGGTCTATTCCTCATTCATTCTAAGACCAGAACCATATAAGAGATGATAGAATAGGAAGAAGGATAGAAATGTGCATAAAAATCTTGAAGAACTCTGATTTCAAGTAAATAATCTCTTCTCTTTCTGGGACAGAAATTCCACACATTCATTGTAACACTGGATATCATCAAGCAGTCATACTGCTCAAATAATTTGGCAAACTGTCTCACAGTAAAATAATTCCACTGCCTTCCTACCAAAAGCTACAAAAGGTAGTAAGAATGCTGACACTTAAGAGGGAAACCCCCAAATTCCCAAAGATGCATCATAAGACATCAGAGGAAAGTGTTTGGATGGTGTGATGTATTCAAACTGACTCCTCAGGATACCTTGAACCACAAGGTGTATAAATAGAGGCCAAGAAAATGCAATGTGGTAAGTATATTCTGTAGAAGTTCCCCTGCCTGTCAAGTGGTTCACCTGTCATTGATCTAGAGGAAATATTTCCAGGTGGTTTTAAACAGAACAGTAGTGAGTACAACATCTGAGAAGCTGGTAGAGAAAGCACTGTATGCCCATCTATTAGACATTCCCACTTAGTGACAACAAGGCCACTGAACAGTAGAGTAATTTTAATTTGGAAGGCACCTACAGAAATTAACCAGGTCAACCCAGTTTAGCTCAGACCTAAACAGCTCAGTCGGTCAGGGCAATGTCCAGGTGAAGCTTGAACCCTTCCAAGAACAGAAATTCCACAAAATCCTTGATTAATCTTCCCCTGGGTTTGATCACTCTCAATGTAATTATTTTTTCTCTAATATCTAATCAGAATTCTTCATGTTCCAACCTGAGTGTTACTTCTCCATCTACCTCTTAACTCCTCTGAGAGAAGTCAAGCTCCTTCCTCTTTTGTGCCCTCCAAGCAAACACACAGCAACAGCAATGACTGGAGGAATCTGATAAACTTACTGTCTCCTGGAGGAATGCACTGTATTTCAAGGCCCAAGAAGTGAAGTTTGGCATAAGGCTTCGTGAATATACACATCACAGCGTGTTTTAGATAGACAGTGATAATTTCATTACATAGTGGGTTGACAAGCTGTCAGTGGTTGAAGAGAAGCTGATGGTGCAATGAAGCTGTCTGACAAAAAACAGACCTTAACAGATTGAGTGTGATTTCTCTCACGAGATCCATGCACTGTTTAGGAATGAAATGCAACTACTTGACAAGAACAAGATGCCTGAGTCCATTAACAAGAAAAATCTTACACTGGTGGGAAAGAGGGAGCTGTTGGAAGGACAGGAGAACCTCAACAGATGCCACAACAAGGAAACAAAGATATTCCTGTCATTCCTCTCTAGTGAAGGTAAACTGGAACTATTGCCAAAATCTCAGTAAATACATCAGTAAATACAGTCATAACTGCATAGCGTTTCTTATGACATGAACATTGCCTGTCCTTATAGCTACAGGAATTAGCTGTTCCATAGTTAAAAAGACACCAATCAGCCTCCCTCCAGAACTGCAGCTGGCATTTTGACTGGGACTGGCATCTTGAACCTGGACTTCATCAACTAATATATCTGCAATGTCACAAGGTACGTCAGTAGGTAGCCCATTTTCCCTTGGAGCAAGGAAGCAACTAAGTCTGAATTCTTTGCATTAGGTTATGTTGTCATGAGTTCCAGAAGAACATCAGTTTTGATTTCAGGCTCTTTTGCTTTCCGCAGTCCATTCTTGAGGTTATAACTCATTGAGGCAGGAAAAATAAGGTTAATAAAGTACAGTTGCAACAATAAAGAGACAGAGAAACTTCCACATGAATGAGTCAATTGCTTCTGTGTCACTTTTTAAACCATTACAAATAGGTTATAGTAAGAATAATCACAATAGAGAGAGCCAGAAAGTTACCTTGCAACATGGGAATAGAGAGTAATAAATTAAAGTAAAACATTCTACAGGTAAATATAAGAACTACAGACAGGAAAAGAGATGCAATCAATTCTTTTACCTGCTTCTCTGTGAGAATGACTCTGCCTAAGAGTTGATTTTCAAGACCTTTCATGGTTACAGTAAAGTCAATTATGGAAGTTTGAGCACTAATTTCAGGAGAGTAACATGGATTTGACAGTTTTGTAGTAAAGTAAAGTCTGAAGCCATTCATAACATCCACTTCCTTATCACCAACTTTGACCTTAAGAAAAATGTTAAAAACAGGTCTTGAAATATTAAGAGCCGATACACACTTTTTCAGATACTGCATATAGGAAAGAAAGGTTACATTATTCTGCTTAAAGACATAAAAATACAGTTTTAAATCATACAGCTGATGCAAAAAATCTGTTGATACAAGTTAAGGACCATCTTAAATGGCCCATCCAAAAATTATTTCAACTTCTAAAAATTGTCATAAGGAAATAAATAAGGAACTCTATACCTTAAATATATTAACCATTTGTGAACTTAAACCCATGCTTATTTTTTCTTTCATTAGTATTAATGAAAATCAAGAGTTTAATTTTTATAGTCCTATATTTATTAGGAATTATTTTGCTAAGGACAGATTGTGGGGAGGGGAAGGGAGGAAAGGGGAATTTCCATATGTTTGCTCACTTGTTTATTTTTACCTTGCTGGCTGAACCTGTTTTAATGATGTTTCTTTCCAAAACATTATCAAGTGCCGGGTCCAGCTCTTCTCCAACATCCTCTACTAAAAGAGGTCTTCCCAAAGAAAGGCTGTCTTCTAAGTGGTTTCTAAAATACTTGTGATTCAAAGAAGTGATCTAAAAACATAGATGCAATACCTTATGCTCGTTTACCAATCTTTTTCTTAGTTTTGTATTTACAAATTATTTCATTTTCTTTGAAGTACTGCCAAAAGCAATGATCCTGTGAGTAGACTAGTATTAACTCAAGGATTTTGAGCTTGTCAAGGAAAGGTAACATCAGCATACCCTATTGCCAGATCTCATGGAATGCAAAGTTCTGTTTTTCAGTTGCAAAGGTAGAAGCAAAGCAGCGCTGAGCACTTCCAATTTTCATATCCTATGAGTGCAACTACTCAAGAATTTCCAAGGAAAAATTCACAGGAACCTTTTAGCACCTTCAATTTTATCTTGGCTAACATCACCAAGTGAAACTACAGCAGGGTCAATTCCAAGATAAGTATTTTTCTGTGGTTTTTTTCACCCTTGAAAATTAGAGGTTTACATGGAACAGGACCCTAATAAGACTTTGCTTTAAATAGTCCCCAGTATAACTGGGATTTTCAACATGTTCAAAAAGCACATTTAGCTTCAACTTTAATAAAGCTGGAAAAAAACTAACAAATATCTTTATCGTAACTAAGGTTATTAAGGTCATTAAAGGTTTCCACACCTAGATAACAATCAGCATGAAAGTGGTAGCTGTATGCACAGAACCACTCTATTATCACACCTCAAACTACTTTTATGGATTTCAGGGATTATTTTTTTTAAAGCTGCTTTATTGGTGTCATCATAATTGCAGGAATTCCTCATATTTTGTTGTTTGAACTGAATTTGTATATCTTGCCTCAGACTATACAATGTAGCACTATGTCTTCCCTGTATATTTGCAGAGCACTTAGCAGCTGACATCCATACTAAGACAACAACAATTAGCAATAATTTCTGATTAAAAGATGAAAAAATATCTTGCTGGGATTTTTCATTTATAAACACTTACATGAAATTGTATTAATCAACTAGTTGGTTTTTTTTTCCTAACACATTATTCTGGAAACATGTTTATTACCAGACATTTCCCATCCAGCCTATTTTCCAAAGATTATGTTCCATTAAAATAAATTCATTAAACAAATTGAGTCACTGGTGCTAAAGGATATGCTTCCAACTCTAGTCAAATCTCAAATCCACTAAAATATATCTGAGACATTCTTTATATTCAAGCTAGGCTTTTTGTACAAATGTCATTTCCTAAGCATTAGGAGAATCAATTAATTGTAATGCCTGTATGCTAAGAGTTTCTAGGGATTATGAAAGCAGAAGCATTTCTATTACCTGAAGGTCATTTCTGCTTTCCTTATTTTTAATCCAAATTTTACCCTGTGTTTGTGGATCAATTAATAAAGGATAACGAGATGCTTTAGTAACAATGATTCCATTCTGTATGGATAAGTCATCATTTGGCAATCCTTGCAGGTTCCATTCACTGATAGTTGGAGCATCAGTCAACATTTCTATGAGGTTCAGGTTGTTACGGAAAGGAATTTTTCGGCTTTTCATTTCCTTTTGCCAGTCATTTAACAGCAGACTGCGGAACTCTTGGTTAAAAGGACCAGAATAGGACAGAAAAGCTGTAGCCAAGAGTACATCACCTCAAAGAGAAAAAGGAGGGAAAAAAAACAAAACAAAACAAAGCATTATAATTTTGCCAATTCTATTAATGAACAAGCTGTTTCCTTCACTAGCAGCTGCAAGTTTTGGCTGAAGAACACACTTTGACCCATAAAGAAGACAAATCAATCTTTTTTCCAAGGCTCACTGCATGGCATGACAATGGTACATTTCACTGGAAACCACATTTAATTTGTTTTTACTATGCAATTGTAGGAATCAAGAGATCAGCATCTGGCAGCTTGTTAAGGTCAACTCAACACACATGTAATGCTATTCCAAACACCAGATCCTGAACAAGCAGGACATGGCAGAGAGGATTTAGTCATAAACTTTTAGTTTCATCATTTCCTTGAGCATTCATAAGAACAGGCTTAAACAATTTGGGGTGTGTGTGTGTTGGGGGGCGGGGGGGGGGGCAGGGGGGAACCCCCCCTCTAAGTACTAATTCAATTAAATTACTGTAAATCAATTACAGTGATGAGTACTGGTAGCAAAACCTGTCACAAACATAATTATGGAGGCATTAAGTGTGACAACTTTTAATCTTCTGTTCAGTTTCAAAATTTTCCCCCTAAATTTCATGACATCATAGTCTGAGGGGGTTTTGTACCTCTGACATAAGAATGCAAAATTTAAACTGGAGAAGATATCATACTTTTATACCGAGCCCTAGTATTTTTTGGACACTTTCAAGTTATCTGTAAAAGAAATAGGACAAATCTGTGGGGAAGGTGTCCTGGATTTTTAATAAGTTAATACCAATGTATATATTATAGCATCAAATAAACCACAATTGAGTTACCATAGTACAACCCATACAACAAGGTTGCTTTTTGCAGCCTTTCAAGGTAAAAAGCAGAGAAGATAGTTCAGCCCAATAAATGACAAGATAATGTTCATTTATTGATCTAACTAATGAACCAATTATTTATTATGAAGTACTTCAGTTTACAAGTGTGAATTTAAAAAATAATAATGACCTTCTAAGAAGCAAATTCTTATGAACATTAGTAACTGCAGTTAAAAATATTGATTTCTACATATAAATGTCAGTGCCTGAGCATCAGTATTCCTCACCTCAATATATATCCTCAGTTATACACGTTTTATTAGTGCTTGCTAACATATCACTCTCTTTGAACTGTTACCTACAAATATCAGTCCAGTTAAAATTTTAGTGTCCCAAATATGTGCCACCACATTCACAGCATCCATTACCTATTTTTTTTTTTAAATATGAACTTTAGCCTTATATTTACTTTTCACCTAACAGGGCTTTAGCAAGGAAATTAAAACAATTATCCTTGGTTTTGAGACAGGGATCTAAGATACAAAGGAAAAGTTTGTCATTACAAATGTTTTCACTTCCACTGCTCATAATTCAAACAACTTGCTTCCAAATTCAAAGGTTTGGATAAAAACCTACCAACCAATCTCTTGGTTTGCATGGCAAATTCTTTACTCTGTTCTGTCCACCTCTCTTTTTCACCTGCTAAACCACTTATAAGACTCGAGGCAGTTTGCATTTTATGTCGGCAACGCTCAGCATCTTCCAGCAAAGTCTAGAGAAAACCATGCAACAAGAGAAATTGTTTACAGTCATACATCTGATAGGGCAGAAAAAATCTCTACACCTCATTAAACCAGGAGATATAGAACAGGTTAGAAATGTATTCTTAAACATCTCTATCACCATGCAGAGGAGGGAAAGTGAGATGGAAAAAATATATCAGGACAAACTATCAACATCTCCCAGAAACATTATTCAATATTTCTTTTTAATATGTCTGTTCTTAGCTTTTGTTTTGGTGCAGTTGTTGAATAGCATGTAAAATTCTTGATACTTATTAATTCTGTGGAATTCTACTCAGAATTTCAAACACATTTTACATGTATAACATGCATGAAATTTGAAGCTACAGTAATAGGCACTGAATAAAGAATACAAATAAAATAGTTTTGAGGGGGTGGGAGGAAACGGGAGAGGATCAGAGGCAAAGGAGAGAGATAGAAAGCAAAAAGGGAGTATTCAAATACTACCTCTTATCTGCTGTCCATCAACATACTTTTCAAGGAATAACAGTGAAATTGTAAGAACATATTACGTGTTCCTTAAAGCAAGAGTAGAAACTTTTCCTGTGAAAGGCAGTTCACCTGTTTTTCTCTCATTGCATTTTCATACTCTGCCTGCACAATATCTAATTCTTCTTGCTTGGCTCCCAACTCTTCTTGAGCTTTCTGCAGATCCAGCATAGCACTGGTTAGGCGTTTCTCTTGAATTGCTAAATTAGCCTACAAAGAATAAAAACATAGAAGTGTATTCATACGCAGCGAATTTCAAAGTATTTGCTATAATACACTTCAGAAAGTTTTCCTGCACTACATTTCCAAATCAAACTCTTCAGCAGAGATTTCATAACACAGCAAAACTTTTTATTTGCATTTTACAACAAACTAAATTCTTATTTCAGATAGCTGCACTTGAACAGTTGGATTAATGTCAATTGGAAAAAAACCAAAAATATTTCTGGGAATGCCAGTTGCTCTTCATGTGACACAAAAGTTAGTATGACGTGGCTTGCAGAAGAGAATGATGCCTCTACAAGTCTACTTGATTTGTCCAACCAATATGCTAGGCTGAAATACAAATCTTGCTTCCTCCTCAGTCATTCACATTATAATACAAGCTATTCTCTGTTAAACATGCTTGACAACATTCTTCCCGACTTTCATTCTAACTACTTAGGCCTGGGGTTTTTTTTTCTGCATAACACTGATAAAGAGTATCTGTACAATCTTCTTATGAACTGAGATCTGGAGTATTAAAAGAACCAAATCTCAAGAATTTTTTCTGCTTAATACAAAATAATGTAGAGCAATTTCATTAGTGTATTTAACTAGATGACAGATGCTTTAACTCCATCCAGTAGAGGTCCAGAGGCATAAAACCACACCATCTCTTTCATAATTTTGACAACTCAAATGTACAAGTGGAGGTACAATTGAAATGTATTTTATTGTAGAAGTACAGTGTTCAAGGCAATAAATTTCAAGAGAGGGAACCACCAGTTCAAATAAGGCAGATGAACTATCCCACTGATTAAATCCTCAAGTGCAAACAGGTGAGGATGAGAAGGAGCAGAGGGTGTCTTTGACTGACCAACAGACGTACCTTCAATGGTAATACTTCTTTGTTGATGGAAAAAAATACTGCCATAGCTTTGGTCCATGAGCAAAGGCCAGCAACATTCCCACATACTCTCTTAGCTGTCTCAATGTTATAGTCCACCATTTCAAAATAAGGGCTCAAAAGTTCTACCACTTCTTCATTAATTGTGTCTTTCTGAAATTGCTGAAAAAAATTTTTGAAAGTGCAAGATACAAAATATATGCAGTAAGTGTAAATGATATATACATGTATTTCAGAACACATAGAACACTAGAAAGATCACAAGTGTTACTTACAAACAACTAATATGAAATTATTTGTCACATGTATCTTTGACACCTTTACAAAGTCATTCTACTGTTATATATACCTACAAAATGGAAAAAAGTCTGCTTTTGTTTATGATCTTTGCTATCTGACACTCACTATTCCTGTTACACAGCTAATCATTGTTTCAAAATACCACTGGTCCTGCTAGAAATTTTATTTTGCTTAGTACAGGATAAGTTTTAACAATCTTCAAAAAGAAAATGAAGAGCTAAGCTCTAGTTCAAAAAAACTAGTTGAAAATCATGCATTCTGCAAGACAGTCCTTTCAAAGGTCAAGCCATCTCTCTTACCCTTACATTACCTTGTCTAATTACTGGAACGTATTTAATTTTTAAATAATTTAATTTTACTCTTTTCTTGAAAAAGCATATTTTCCTTTTTTCCTCCTGAAAAGCTCTCAATTTTCTCCCTCAAATTTATTTACAATGTATAATAAAACCCAATCCCAGACAAACTTGAAAAAGAGCTGTTCCCTGAAGTACAAATAGGTTTAATTAAGCACGAGCAAAATGAAATGTTGAAGTCCTTTAGAAAATTAAAAATCTTTACAAGTAGATGCAATGTGAATACTACATAAATAAGATCCATGCCACTACCAGCCATACAAAGCAGGTCAAGCCTTCTACTAGACCAGTGACAAATTAAGTAAACTCAAAATGCAGAAATCAGGGATTATAACACTCAGTGGAGCAGGAAAACATACAATTTATTCCAACTAGTTAAATCATAATATTGTTAGTTAGGTTATGAAAAGTGGTTTTTTACCAGTTAATTAGTCTTTCCATTTCACTAGACAAATCATGTGAACCAAAAAAATTCCACATTTTAAGAAGTCCTGGTTGAGTTCAGCCTAATAACCATCTATGCTTTTCCAAACCAGCACACAAGCTAAAATGTTGAAAATTAATGAAAAGTTAAATACCAGAAAAAAAATGTTTGTTATCAGCTTTAATGAAACAGATAAGCAATGGCTATCCAAACCAAATTCTTCAAGCTTTGAGTCATTTCTCACCTAAAACAATTTCAATGCCTTGCTTAGGAAAAATTATAGTTGATTTATAACATGACTTTGCAAGAAGGATTAAAGTTTATTTCATTCTGACATATTTATTCTTAAGCTCTTAACATTTCAGATCTATCGTGTGATTTCCCTTGCACATTTTTCTCCTATGAACACCAGAGAAAACATTGTCCCTTATTTATAAAAATAAAACTAAAAAAAAAATAAAAAGGTTGCGCAAGCACCTGTAGGCTCTGTAAGAAGTTCCCTGTTGTCATCAGCTTCAGCGATTCTTGCCACGACGGGACAGTACAGCATTTTTCCTGATCGATTTTCACGTGGTTGACCTTACGCTGGAAGAGCAGCAGCACGCAGTCCATGATACGCATGATGAGGTGCGGGGGCCGACCCAGCGTGCGCACGGTGGCAATGTCCGCAGGCTTTATTGTCTAGGAATTGAAAGCAGAGCAAAGCAATTACTGCTACTGTTTAGTTAATAAAACATGGAGCATAAGCTCACCAACGGTATTAATCCATGGGAGAAAAAATATATATATATGTTATTTTTACCTATAAAAAGCATGAAGCTAGAAGGACCCCCCCAGTCAGATTTTTACTACTAACTCCTATCAACCCCTAGGAAACCTCAGGACAGCACCTCCACAGCAGCACCTTTAAACTCAAAACTACAATGACCTGTTTTGACAATAAAAAAGAGCAAACCAGAAATATCTTGGAATTTCACTTGTTTTTGAAATGCAAACATATTGACCAGAAACTGTGTTTAGAAAGGAAAGACTTTTTGTTGACACCCAGAAAATGAAGGTGAGTTAAGGAAACCAGTGGCAATGCCTGGTATATGTATATGCTTGTACCTTCTAATACATTTTACCAGGAATATTCCTGGCCTAGAAGCAGGCCTGTAAGAAAAATATATTATATTAAGGTATGAAAACCCAGACCCTAATAAATAAGGCTAAATAAGCCCAGGGTGTAAGCCTAACACTAATTCATAACTCTATGTGATGAATCAGAAAAGACTTATCAGAAAAAACTGCTGAAGATGTCTCCATAGAGAAGAATTGATTTGAGCAGCAGTGTTTACTACACCCCATACAAAGCAACAAAACCACTGAACAATGGGAACAGCCCCACTCCTACAACACACACAACTTTGAGCAGAAGCTTTGCTTATTTACAGGCAGTTTAATCGGTCCAAGTACACGACAGCCCAAACAGCAAGCAACACATTACTGTGAATGTCATGACATCTTGCTTCTAGCCTAGCACACACCCCACTGGGAATTCATGAAGGCAGATTTTAATTACTTGTGTCTATACTTAAATAAAGGGACTTAAAAGCACTGCAGACTATCCAGGCTGCCTTCCCTCTGCCAGCCCTTAATTTCCTTTCAATATTTTACTGCTTGTTGGGTTCAGTGTGCACCAAATAATTCACCAGAGATTTTCCAGATATCTGCATGAAAACTTTACCAGTGTTTCTTAGTGACTGTTAGGAAATTCAGCTCAGCCTTTTTTTTTTTTTTTTTTGCTAATATACAAATTGTGGCCAAATTGTTACATTTAAATTTGATTTACTTATTTACTTGTCTATAGTTGTGTATTTGATGTGCTATTTTTATTACAGGGCAAAGTGCAATAAAGTTTTACTGAACTTTGACAATTCTTACTCAAACTTTAAAAAACTAATCCACTTTATGTTTAGAAAAGCTTATGAAGTGTGTACCTACCTTTCTCTTAATGTAGCATTTATCATTCTTAAAATATGTTAAAAATTGAGTAAAATAGCTAATCACTTTTCTTTTTCATCTGGCTAATGACCTTTCTGTTTATCAAATATTTTAATAGGCATTTATCTACTCTGCAAGCAGAATCCTAGTACAGGAATCCCTAGCTCAAATTTGCAAATCTGTAATGATTATGAGATTCATTTTTTGAAAGATGCAGACCCATACATAGAAGATTCTTGCTTAAGGGAGTGAGTGAGTGCTGAGAATACATAGGCATATTCTGCTAGGGGTCTTTTTATGATAGTTTACCTTTCTCCTTTAGACGTAGGCAAAGTAATTTACTATAGAAAATTTAAGAATTAAAGATTAAGCCCAAATACTTTTTCCCATTGAGAAGTTTTACAATAATGCCAGCATTGCTTTTTCTTGAATTCAGGTTTTCATTTACTAGCACCCTACATTTCAAGAAGAGCAGTATTGTTTTGGTTCAGCCATTTTAGCCAAAAGCAGAAAGTAACCTTTAATAAGATACAGGCCCAGACACATAATACTAGTGCCCTCTTTATACTGCAGATGCTGACTAATAAACAATGCTTATTTTTTCATTTGTCAGAATGCTTGTCCACTACCAGGTTTGCTGTTTTCTTGCTGCTAGCTCTTTAAACTTTTTCCTGTGGCTGTATCAGGGTCTTATAATACAAACCTTCTCTCCTATTTCACTCTTCCCAGCTGTCAGGTCATCAACCTTCATTTAGACTTTTGCACTCTGTCCTTTAAGTATCATGGCAGTCAGAGGCTGTTAAACATCTTCCACTCAAAGTCAAGTCTTACATTTAGGAGATCCACAAAAATTCTTCTACACTAGATTTCAAAGCTAATCATGCCATTCCTTCAAATCAGTCTTTAACCATCACAACTGCTGGCAGCCTCTCAAATGGAAAGGTATAATTTCCAGAAAATCTACATAAAACCCTTTGAGGTTTGTCTACCCTTCAGGTTTTTTCTTCATACTTTTCTGTTTCTTGAGATGTGAGCTCCCTGCTAGCATCTAACAGGTATATTTCAGATTCCACTAGTGCTGCTCACAGCAAAATGTCTTGAGGCGCATCCTCCTATAAAGTCAGCTGAGCAGACAAAGATAAATACTATGCAAGATCAACTAATATTCATCTTTTGTAAGCTTAAATATATTGACATTATATTAAAAAAGCTTCACAAGAAAAGTATGATGAGGGAAATGAAGCCTTGATGATGCTAAAACTCCTAAGAAAAGATTTTATTTTTTAAGACAGAAAATAGTGGACCAGAAAACTTATTGAATATGCAATTTCTTTGTGAAAACTTAAAATAGAAGGTTAGGATTTGGATGAAATTACAACTGATTTTACATGGACAGCACTTCACTCATTGCACATAAGCTGTTTAATGATAGTATCAATATTCAGTGACAGTCTAACATCAACAAGTGGCACATGCTATATTCAATTACAGTTTCAAAGAATGTTAAAACTTGCCCTTTTCTGAAAACTGACTGTTTGGGGGTTGGTACTCATGTGAAAAAAGAAAAACAAAACAGAACCTAAAAAGTCTCAAAATACATATATTTACTTTTTGTCAAGTGAAGAGTTATGCAATGCACCTGCAATTTTTTGTTCCAAAGACATGCACCTTCTTAGTGGTAACGTTATACATGGTCCATGTACTAACCTGTAAAGCTGCCTCTGCCTCCTCCAAAGCAGGCTTGGCAGCCTCCAACTTCTCTTCAGCAATGGCTTTGTCAACTGTGATACTGTCTACAATAGCTTGGGCTTTGTCTTTCACTTTCTGAACGTCACCCTTCACATTCTCAGCAGCCTGTGCTTTTACAGTAACTTCTTTCAATACCTAGAATGTGAGAAAACCCACATGCCAGAGTTAAAAGAGGGAATTTTTTTGTAAAATCATATCTGTCCAATTCCAAAAAACTCAAATAACATAATGTTATCCAAGATCCTTTCTTTCCAACACTTAACTTCATTTTAATTGATTAATCTTTTCAAAATACAAGGTATAAAAGGAGAAAAAAATCAAACAGCAATACAGTTTGAAGGCTGTACATACCATGTCAGCTTTTTCATTGGCAATTTGAAGTTCCTTTTCTTTTACCTCCAGTTCTCTGCTTAGAGCAGCCACTGACTCAGAGGCCTCTTTCAATTTTTCCAGACCAGTATTTATTCTGAAGTTTAAAAGCAAAATAAAAAGTATCTCATTCACTACGTAATTTACACTCTACTTTCCATCTATAGAATAAATCACATCAATCAGAATGAACAATTGCAAATGATGTTTTACACCAAAAATAAAACATGGACAAGAACTTTTACCTTTCTGATATCTTCAGAATCAATGAAGTGGACAAAAGTACATTAATAAAGCTTGTGGCTTGAAATTTTACCCACTTCTGATCAAACAGTATGCCTTTATCACTGCATAAAAATCCTACATGTTGTTCTATAAATGCCACTGTCCCTCTTGAGCCACTAATCAAAGAACTGAGCTCTGTACAGCAGAAAGCATTTTCTGATCACCAAAATTCTTAAAATTATAACCAAACAATATTTCTTATTTGAAGTGGACACTGAAAAGAAACTGAGACCAAACAAAAGAGTAAAAGAAAAATAGTATTGAGATGAGACTTCTCTGATTCAGCATTAAAATGCCCTTTCAACAGTGCTTTTTTTCTTCCAAAAATTCTTCATTTGGGACTTTTCAGACAAGTTCAAAAGGCCTCTACAAACACTGCTACTGCAAAGGCTATGCAGTACTTGGACAGCTGAACAAATACAGGAGAACAGACATAGTGTAACCCCTGACAAATTCAGACAGTGCAACTAAGTTTAAGTGGAAGAAATTGGACTTTGTGAACTAACTTGGTAAATCTGAAGGTAGAAAAAAGGGCACCACTACTCTTCCCCCCCACCCAAATATATATAGTCTTGATCTTATATTACAAGAGCAACTATAATATTTTAATAAGTTACACCTTCACATCATTTTAGGAATTAAAAATACCTTTTTTTTGCTGTGCGACAAGACAAGCCATGCATTGAAATGAAGCTTATCAGAATATACCTACCTGGGGAAGAAAACTACAGAAAAACAGAAGTAATCTGAGTAGTTTACCTGTTTGATAATATTTGCACTTCAGAATGCTTTTCTTTGTATGTGGTTTTATATTCCTGAATAAAGGTCAGGTAGGATTTGGGAGTCACATGCGTGGAACGTCTGTATCTTTGAAAGTAATCAGAACACTTTTCTGCCACTCCATCCTGGAATGAGCCCATACAATGCACAATTTCCCTCTTTGTATCAGCAGTGCAGTCCATATCAAATGAAGACAGGAAGTGATCAGACACTTAGGAAAGAAAGCCTAAATGTAAGTACATATTCATAAAATCATCTTAGCTTATAAACAAGTCACTATAAAACAAGTCAGCATGTAGTATCTTGGCTTTCACCCAGCTTCTGAAAACCCAGTCTTTTTTGTTCTTCACCATCAAATTCTGAATATTATTCCACACCTGTCAGTAAAAAGTATAGGCAAAGATCTGTCATTCTTCCTCTCCAAAGTGTGCAACTGCTTTTTCACCCTGAATCTAGCTAGTACCTACCAGGGACTAGGTAATCACAGCCTTGCTCTGTATGCCTTATCACAGACACAGTCACAAATAATCTCTTTCTTTAATAGCATGTTTGCCTTTTTTACAAAGAAGGCAAAGACATTTTCACAGGGAATTTTTCTTTAAACTGTTTTCAAAACCATTCCTCTGTTAGAAATATTTCAACAGCTTAATAAAACAGGCTTTAAAGAATAAAATACCTACATCAAATTTTAGAATCAAGTAAGTTTCTTCTAGCAAAATCCAACACAATTAAAACAGCTACTGATCAGAAAATTATGTATCTGCAAAGATAAAACCTACACGTACCTGCCACCAGCGCATCCTTAGGCCATCGGCTGAACCAATCTATAGTGCACCCAGAAATGAGAGCAGGGAACTTCAGGGCCCTATTTCGGAATTTTTCACCTACTGGTGAAAAGCAAAGAACTACGTGAAGGTTCTGACGGACTCTGGCCATGAAATAGTCATACAGAGCTTCACTGGCTGGAGGTCTTCGTGGATGTTCCTTTTTGAAGGAGGGAATGAGGTCACTCATGATCTCGTCTATCTCATCACGTGCAAATAAGTTTGACACCTTTGGGAAGAAGGAAGATTTTTCATGCTTTTTGAGATGATCCAAAATAAAGGACATTGCACAAGGCTCTTTTAACACAGAGCATTGTAGGAAGAGTCATATATCTCAGACACTGAAGTTATTAGTACTCCCCAACTCCTTTAAAGAAGTTCTAATGAAATTATTCCATTAAATAGACTGACATCTAACTTGCTGTAAATTTTAAACCCCACCCTCCAATAAGTTTTGTTCCTTCTCTTTATTTTCTAGTAAGTAGTAGTGATTATTCCAAAACATAACCCTGAAATAATAAATAACAGAAATAAAATCCATCAATTCTGGACATAAATTTACCATGCAAAAACGAACTGTACACTAATAGTTAATGTAACAGACAACTTTTTAAAACATAAAACATTAAACTTGAGTAATATTTCTCAAGTCTCAATTTTATTTTCTTAAAGCTATTCTCATGTCCCTTGAGATAGCTTCTCTCAGTCTAACCTAGGATTTTGTAGATTTTGTAGACTGCATTCATTTTTAGTAATACTCTAACAACAAAAAGCACTTGATTTCTAGTTTTTGGAAGTGTACTCTTGGACTTATAACAAAATATTAAAATAAATTCTGTTCTTTTACCTCAGAATTATGAATTTTTTAAAAAGCAGAAGATTGATCATCTTACCTCTCCTGATGACAAAACATTGTTCAAGTATTCCAAAAAAGACTCATCTTTGATCTCATTGTCTGTAAAAAGAAAACAGGTGCCTTTGCCTTGCAGTCCTGCTGTTCTGTATAAGAGTTTCAGATCTTCCATCAAGTTTAAAGCGTTGTAGGATCTACAAAAAAAAAAAAAAAAAAAACATCAAGTTTAAAGCATTGTAGGATCTACCAAAAAAAAAAAAGATAAGTTGAACAAATACTCATCTCTTTTAAAAAATATCTTCTCTGACCAAAAGGGTAAGAAAACCCAAGCTAATTTAAGTTAGAAACATCTTGGAACTTAAGGCAAAAAGGTGCTTATTAGATACGTCTCTGATGAGACCCACACCAAGGGACATTCCCACCTGTGAACCTACAATTCTTCTGTAGCCAACACACCTGCAAAAATTTAAAATAATTTCACTTCTCTAAAATGACATTTGATTACCAAAATTGACCTGTCCTACAGGCAGCTGGGATGGTATTCATTCTGAGGCATTCAGAGAAGGATTTATAATTTTTTTAATCTTTTGTGAGTTATTTCAAAAGAAACCACACTGGGTTGAACAATACAAAAGAAGGCAAAAATGTACTTGGAAAAGGCTGTCAAAATACTGATTGACACTTAAGATCTATCAAATTAGAGGGCAGGGATAAAGATTCAACCTCCTCAGATGACAGCATTTCAAATATTACAAGATTAATTCATAAAGGTCTTTTGCATAGATAACCACCTAAAAATATTTTCAGTGCCATTTAATGTACTGTGTAAAGATGCAAAGATTACTTGACACCTCCAATATTCTCTCTCTTGCTGTGAAGGAAACAAAATATTTTCCTACTCCAAAGATAGTAAAAATTCACAATTATTGTAGAAAATCAAGCAAATCTAGTAAGTTCCAAAGGATTGTCATTTCCTTCCACTCTATGTGACAGACTACTCTAAGCAGAGAATGTTTTATATATAGGAAGACTTAAAACACAAAGTATTTATTTAGTTAAATTTCAGGTAATGCTCACCTCGTAAGCATTATCTGGAATGTGTCATAGCCAGCTATGAAGGATGCCAGTCTTGTCAAGCTCTGCTTTCCTGAGCCACCAACTCCAACTAAGAGAGCATTTCCACGAGGAGTGCGAATCACACGGGAAATCTGTGTAATATACAGTCATTTCTTGCTACAATGTGTAAGAGTCACGCGTTCAAAAATTCTATGCTACTGCATTAATAAAGTTATATTAGAAATGAAGAACAAATAAAAATGTTAAGGTTTAATTAAAGGAATCTATATTACTATTAATATATTCTGTGGACATTTGTACTTTACAATATTTACTGTTGACCTGTCAAACAGCACATTGATTCCATCACTGCATATGTTCAGTTATCAGTAGAATTACATCTCCCACAAAGTGCAAGTAAATCCCAGCTGTGATTTCGTAGTGATGTGCTATCACAGCATGAGGGATTATCAAAACTGGGAAGGAAATAATTTCCCCAATACCATGACCTCTGGATAACTTTGCTAAGACTCATCTCACCTGGCTCTCTCATTGTGACCTGAAGGACAGGATGTCCCAGGCATGTTCAATTCAGGAAAAAGTCTTCAGTATTCTCTGCAGCAGGTAATAATACTACCTTTATAATGAAAGCTTTTACATTTCTTATTTACTTGACTGTAAAAATGCACAGTATCAAGTATGAATATTTGATCACAGTGAAACAACTCCCAATTAGATCAACATTTCTTTCCCACTTCATTATTTATATTTTAAATCAAAAGGCAGTAGCTTCCTACTGCTCCACATTTCCCTTCAATTCAGGACTGTGCAATGTAAACAAACAAACCCTTTAGAATTCAGAGCAAAAAAAATTTCAGCAGTAACTGTGAGCTGCATACAGCACTTGTCCTACTGCCCACAGCCAAAAAACAATGCCATGAAAGATGGCAGTCCATCAGTTGCAAGTGGACAGACCCTCACTGTACCCAGAAGAGCCTACATCAATATCCAGAGCAGCAGAGAGCCAATTCCTCTCAAAGACACAATAATACCAGCCAGCTGGTGAGCAGCTGGTCTCCTCTGTACAAGCAACGATGCACAGGATTGGCTTCTGTTCTCTTTATTATCTTGAAAAGTTCTTTGATGACTCCAGAATTCCATCACATCAGTAAACAACCTGGGACACTTATTTACTTGCCCTTCCTCTAAGTTACTTCTTTCTAAGCTATTAAAAAGAGACATGCAAATTTCCTCTAATTTTAAACCTATTTATTTTACATATTGAATGTAATGTATTTCTTTTCCATAGGTTAATGTTTCAGAAGAAAGATAAGAACAAGTATGAAGGCTTACTCTAAGCTTTATTATTTAACCAGAGAAAGAAAATTTAATTTGCACAACACCTTTGCAATATCACTGATCATTTCAAAAATGGCTATCAGATCTGTTCCAGGCAGAGGCACACAAGCTGTTAATTGGAAACTTTGCTCTCTGTTTAAGATATCCCTCAGCTTTAATTCATTCAATGTCATATTAGGTCAGCTCAGATTAGGCATTACCTCAACTGAGCCTATCTCACTTTCTCTTAGAAGCTGTCTCAGGTCTACACATTTGTTCCCGTTCCTGTTTTCAAGAATTTAGAATCACAGAAACACTTTTTATCCAAGCAAAGCATTTTGCATAAAGCATAAAATTATCATTTTATCCAAGCAAATACTAATAAAATATTTCAGGTATTTACCGCCTAGCTACCCAAATAAGCTATTCCTGATGACAGGTGGCTGTTCAGTGGAAAAAAATATTATTACATCCTAAACTTATATCGTTTTTTCCCAGAAATAAATGAGAAACTTATTGGTAAATGTGATGATTATTTACAATTATCTTAAAGAAATCCAGGGCACATCATCATTAATTTTGCAGTGAACCTTAGAAAGAAAGAGGCTAACTTTGTGAAATAGCAAGAATTCACCCCAAAATTTTGAAAACTAGAGATGCAATGTGTTTGTCAACTACAATTAAATTTAAACTGTTTTGATATTTAATATTATATTTGGAGCGATGATGCAATTACATATTCAGTTCTTAATAACTTATTATAAAAAATACTGACAATCTCAGTATTCAACTGAGACAATAGGGGTTCTAGTGTTAAAAAAAAGGCTCTCCTTGTATGAGGCCTATTCTGTATTAACAATCACCTCAAGCTGTGCTGTGCTAAAAGTTATGGTCAGTTCAAATCCATATTCAAAAGAACTTTAAAAGCAGTGAGCATACTGTGGATCTACAAAAGAATGTTGGACTATATTAATTCCTCCTCTGCTGTGCGTACTCCTTCAGAAGCAACCAATTATGTCTTAACCTGAATTTCATTTGACTCATTCCAAAGACAGGAAGGGCTCCCAGAAGAATTAAGAAGGAAGGTTGAAATAGAATTAGAACAGCTAGCACCATGATCCCACCAAACATAAAAGATAGGTATAAAATAGTAGTTCCATCTGGTGCATTTTCTGAAAAGTTTTTAATAGGTTTTAATACCTAGTCACAGTGTGACAGATCAAATATTTGATAGCAATAAATTATTTGCTGCAGTTTCAGAAGTAATTTACCTTGATTCATGCATACCTCTACTCAAAGGAGATGTGGGCAAGTGAAAAACAAGAAATGGCAATCCGGCAAGACTGTACCTTGACTAAATGAACCATGGCATCCTCAAAGAAAACCATGTCCATTCCACTACCACGAACATTCTCATTGTATGTTTGCAAAAACTTATTTAAACGATCCCGTAGCTGATGAAATGAGGAGATTGGTTCATAGACTTTGGGAATATCTAAATTAACTTCCTCTGGTTTCTCATCTAGAACAAAAAGCAAGTAATAAAACCTTAGCAGTTTAAATAATTGACAAAGGTTCAATGAGGGGGTAAGTAAGTGAAGATAACATGAAGTTTCACTACCCAGAAACAGGTTTATTATACATTATATTATATTTTAGACGTACATATGAGAGTACTGAGTACACCCTGCCTATAAGAAATGGCAATTTCAGCAACACAATTTTTAAAGACAAAAAGAGAAAAAAAAAATAGCCTTCTTTATCTGAAACTGGAATGATGAAAATGATACTTGTTTAGGTGCTTGCAAAAAAAAGTAGCACCAGAGAATGAAGATAAATAAAGACTGCAGTTAGAAATTACAAATAACCTTTTCTGTAAAAGAAAATTAGTATACATTTTGTACATATTAGAGTAGAAATTACAAATAACCTTTTCTGTAAAAGAAAATTAGTATACATTTATTAAATCATTGCACTAGAAAAAATGTACTCTTGAAATTAATAACTGCCACAACAAAAAAATATATTCACTGTGAATAAGCATACATTTATTTCCTTAGGTGATATAAAAGACACAAGTCAACTCTCAAAGAAAGGAGTTAACAGTGCTGCTGCCTCATTTTTCCATTCATAACCTTAATCATGCTGCAAGGTGACATGGTCTCATTCATAAGAATTCTTACAGAATAAAATTACAGAAAAGTTGAGATCATCAGGGTCCTCTGAAGGTCATCTGGTCCAACCCCTTGCTCAAGATGGGCCACCTAGAGCTGGTTCCCCTAGACTGTGCTCAGGTAACTTATGAATACCTCCAAAAACAGACTCCACAACATCTCTGGACAACTTGCACCAGACCGTCAGTGGGAAAAAAAAAAAAAAAAAATTACTGATGTTCAAGTTCTTCAATAGATTTTATAGATTTTATCCAGTGTGTCTGTATCTTTCTTGTATTGGGAGCCCAGACTCGGACACAGCACTCCAGGTGTGGCCTTACCAGTGCTGAAAAAAGGAAAAGACCACCTCCCTTAGCCTGCTGGCTGCATTTCCTCCAATGCAGCTCAGAATGTCACTAATTTTTTCTTCCTGCAAGGGTACACTGCTGGCTCATCTTCAGGCTGGTGCCAACCAGCACCTCAGGTTCATTTCTGCAAAGCTGACTTGCAGATGGGTGACCACGAGCATATACTGGTGCGTGGGACCTTTCCTCCCCAGGTCCAGGACTTTTCACTTCCCTTTGTTGAACCTGATGGAGTTCCAGTTCAGTTACCTGGGAGCCAGCAGAACCTTTGGCATACCAACCACTCCTCCTAGTTTTGTGTCATCTGGGAACTGGCTTGAGGATGCACTCTGCCCCATCACCCAGACAACTAACGACAATGTTGAGGATGACTGGATCCTGTGTAGATCCCTGGGATACATCATTAGTTACTGACCTCCAATTAGACCTTGAGCCACTGGTCACCACTGTCTGGGCTTGAGCATTCAGCAATTTTCAATCCATCTCACTTCTCATCCAGACCATATTTCATTAGTAAATTCCTGACAAATCTCATTGAAACAGTGACAGCAGGCAGGCATCAGGGGGTTTTTGGCTGGTGGTTAGGACTTCCTCAAAAATACTAGTGCAATACTAGTACAATACATTTTGCTCTTATTTACATACACTTAGCTCAATTAGTTTCAGGATTTTGTGATCTATATATGCTACAGGATGTATTTTTCCAGTTATCCTAAATCAATCAGTTTTGCTAAGCCTCTTCTAACTTGCTGAAAAAACATATAATTCAAAATATTATCTCTAACTGTTATAATTAAAATCAATGAAATATATCATCCCAGTAAAATAAATATTTCCCTAAGGCTTAGTAAAGCACTAGAAGCCAGTGTGAAGATAAGGGACAAAAAGGCGGGGAAAAGAACTCCAACCCCCAACCAACCCCTACTGTATTTAGAATACTGTCTGTAACATTTTTCTTGTTTCAAATTTTTTCTCCATTTCCTTTCCATTGCACCTTTCCAATTTTCATGCAGTTCCAAAGGAAAAAAAAACCCAAAACTAAAATCTAAAAATACATATTTAAAAACATATTTTAAGAAAATAACATATTACCACAGAACCTACTCTCTAAAATGCACAAACTATTAATTCTCTTTCAGCTGTCCTTTATATTGCACTTTTTGTTTGCTTGAAGTCACCTTAATTTCAGAATTTTTAGCTGTATATTGCTTCTGCATATGAACATTCCTCTAGATTAAAATCTAATTAAATCATTTGACTTCTTATTTTAACCTGTAAAAGCATGGTTAAACTAAAGGAATATTCCAGGCAGAAATCAATTTCTTACAAGTTGAATAAGACATTTAAATAAATTAGCAGCTGATAAGAAACTAGTAAGAAATACATCAAGGACTTAAGCTTTTACAGTTTTGAAACATTTAAAATAATTATATCACCTTAATTCTGTTCCTACAGTTTTATTATTAATGTTCAAGGACAGTATAATCAAGTACAAAACCTAATAAAGGGCAGACTTCTCCGTTATTTAGAGAGGCAGCCAGCAAAATGTATTACATTAAAGTCTTGCTCAATCTCAAGATTCATAATCACAAGTACTAAATAACAATGACAAAACCATCTGATAAAAACACCTTTGAATAGGTGGAGTGTCTTGAAATCACTAGCACTACTAACTACTAATTCCCTTGAAGCTAAGATCTAAAAGTTGACTAAGATCTAAATCATCATGTATTTCTCTCAGGGACAAACATCGAGTGCTTTTACAACCCAGAGACAAAAGGATTACATGGTACCAGTTAACATATTGCTAATCTAAGAATAGGGCTCTTTGAAGTCAATGGCAGACTTCCTTTTTTATGTATTTAAGAGCTCAGAAATCAAGGTCCTGCTCTTACACTTCCACCATAATGGGAAATACTAGATGATATCACAGGGACAAAAAAAAAAAAAACAAAATTACGCTTGTTATTCTTTTCATTTGAAGCCAAAAACAGAAAGGAGGTTCTCAAGTCTCAGGATTTAGGATAGGTCCTGAAATCTATTGAGGGCAAAATACAGCCTTTCTATATGAGTCTCCTGCTTTGTATTTAGAGGAAGTTCCATGCTAAAAGGCACATTACAGGACAGGTATATTTAATCTGTCACCAAAAAGGCAAATAATTTTGAGAAATACATTTATCATTTAGCATTTATTTTTCAGTTCAATATGATGGTTTCTAGTGTGGACTTAAATTTTCACATTAAAGATCACTCTTCACCCTCTCAGTATGCATTCTGATTTACATTTCAATCTTCTCTACACTATAAAGATTAGCAAGTTATTTAAGGATGTAATTATTTCCTTTCTTACACCAGTTTACTTTTATTTCAGTTTGATTCCTTCCAATGAAATATGCCCTATCCTTTATTCTCCTTTTGTCACTATCTTCTGATTACTTCAATTGTTAAAGGAAAGGTTCCAATAGCATTGACCATTCATGCCAGTCTCTTATTGCTCCACCCTCCCTCATTGCAGTGACACCAACACAGATAACTGAATCATTTAATGACCTTCCCCTAAACACAAGCATATGTTTTCTGTTCTTTTGCAACAATTGATAAATATTCCCAGGTCATTCAGTGAAGTCAGTGACAGCATGTTTTTGTTTGAAAGACATAAAGGTATTGCTATAAGTCATATGGATTTTTTTTTCCTAGCATTCAGGAAAAACTGAATTGATAGTCATTTGTTACAAAATCATGTGACAGTTATTTCCTAAAGAGTATTGGATTAGCCCAGAACTGAGAGACAGTATTCTTCTTATCAGATTTCTAGGGCATGTTATCTACATTGCAATCCTTTATTTACTACTGCAACCCCACAATTTCAAGTCATTCATAACAAATTTCCTTCATCATTTTGGAATAATAAAGACTCGTGTTCACTATTTGGCAGTTCTGTGTTTATGCCACACTAATTTAAATGAAAGCAAGGCTCTCCTATACAGAAAACTAAATATCAATATAGACTTAGAAATCCCATTAAGATAAAAATTTGCCACAGCTGGTAACAGACTAACTTCAAAGGCACTGGACAGAACAGACGCTTTTGATGCATAAACTTAGTATGAATTTTTACAATATATTTTTCTTAGTATCTATGGTTATCATATCCCCTTGCCTATTCTTGTCATTTACATGATTATTAAAGTCAATCTTTACCAGTTCTTGCAGGTGCATCCCTTAAGAAGTCAACAAAGAATGCATCTGTTTCATGATTCAGCAAAGCTTTTGGATCTTCAAATTCCTCCTCAATGAGCTTTGCCACAGCTGTGTGAAACCAATCAACATCTTCTGAGGTTGTGAAACGATCAGCAATAACACACTTACATTCATGCTTCCACAGTTTTATCAGCACCTACATGCAAAAAATAAAAATAAATAAAATAAAATATAAAAGAAGGGGCATTTCACAGACTCACAGAAGGAGAATGGGCCAGTTTGGAAGGGACCACAGCAGGGTCATCCTCCCTGCTCAAGCAGGGTCGTCCTAGAGCACATGGCACAGAATTGCATCCAGACGGTTCTTGAATATCTCCAGCAAAGAAAACTCCACAACCACTCCAGGCAACCAATTCCAGGGCTCCATCATCCTCCCAGTAAAGGAATTCTTCCTCATGTTCAGGAGGAACTTCCTGTGAATCAGTTTCTGCCTGTTGCCCCATTGCTTGGCACCACAGAGCAGAGCCTGACTCTGTCCTCCTGATGCTCTCCCTTCAGATACTGGCAGACACTGATGAGGTCTCCCCTCAGTCTTCTCATTTTGAGGCTGAGCATGCCCAGCCCCCTCAGTCTCTCCTCTTAAAAGAGGTGCTCCAGTCCCTTAACTCTCTTTGTAGCTCTCTGCCAGATGCTCCAGGAGCTCTGTGTCTCCCTTGTACAGAGGAGCTAACTTGGCTTCTGAAAAAACTATAGGAACTTCAAAGCTTTGCCTTCATTTCTCAATTTAAAAATAACACTAACATTAGGAAATAAATAGTATTGGGAGGTTCTTCAGAAGAGATACCTTGAGCTTCTTATTCTCCCAATAGCAATTTAAGATCATATTCAAGTAACTATGGATGAAGCCTTAATCTAGAGTGAGGTGTATGAAGATTTCATTTCCTCAGCCCTAAAACCATATCCCATACCAGTTAACATGTTCATGTATTGATAAAACACTTTTCTAACTGAGCATCAAGTAGAAAATGGATAAGAATATGACCATCATGGTATGAAGAATTTCATGCCAAACACAGATATCATTCCCAATGCTACAGCCAAAGTAGTTAAAGAATGACAACGAAGAAAAATGTTTAAGTGTTTATATTATCCCTTTTCCAAATTCAATATACCTTTAAAGTTCCTCCATTTGGTCACAGGATGAAGAAGGAGAACCTGACAGGCTGTTAATGCCAGCAGCACTGGTTTTAATCCTATGCTATTACCATACAGTAGTAGAAAAAATTCCAGGTACTCCTTGAAGACCTTTTGAGCACTTTGTACAATTGATGAATACTATGTCAAGTCTCAGAACTAATATGTAAATTTATGCAATAGTATTTTGACCAATTGGTTTTTACACTTCAAAAGACATTAAATGTGTGTGTATATATACATATACATATATATATATATATATATATATATAAAATCTAAGTGCTCCACGGTTTTGCTGCAGAAATTAAAATCCATTCTGAAGTTCAAATTTTAGATGCAGTAGAATTCAGGAGTTTATCCGACAGAGATGCACATTTTATGTGAAGCGATTATATAACCCAAATATTTAACAAATTTTCCATGTTTACCATAAACATTGCTCTTCCAGCACTACATCTTTCACAGCTTAAAACTCTAAATGACTTTTCCTTAAAATAATTAGAAGAGGAATGATATTTTACTGGAAGAAAGATGGATTATGGAAAAAAAATATTACTAACACTTGTTACTACTTCTTCCTTTTAAACCATAAGCCAGAAACCAATTGTTAGACAGAAATTGGGCAGTGACTGAAAGTCTCAAGACAGTAATGGAGAGGAGGAACTATTCAATTTTTTAATCAATAGTTGAGCATTTTCATTGGGTTAAAATAAGTTCATTGCTTCTCACATTTCCTCACTTCTTTTAAATAAACTAGCATTTGTCAGTAATAGGAAAAGCAGATAGAAGCAAACTTGTGACAAGAGAAGTGGGTTTTGTCATCATTTTGAAACAAAGTAGTCATTTCAGTTGGTACTATAAAAGCTGGACTAAAACACCTTTGCCTCAAAAAACCCACTAAGGTTGCACTTTTTTAAAGTAAATTCAAATGCTGAGATAGACTCTCATTCCCTTTCCTACACTAATTATAACAAGGTCACTGATGCGCTGCACTGACCTGTGGTTCACTGACCACTTCCGATGTAGTGTTCAGCATTCCTTGCCAAATCCTCGAGAGGTCTCGAAGGTTGAAGACATAATGAAACTTGGCTGGCGTGGGCAACATTTTTAGCTTGGTAATCTGCCACAGTCTGCGTGTCAATGGAACCAATTTGGCTACTGTTTTCTTCACATCGTCTGAAAATCCCCGCTCACTACAGTAGTGTCCTTCTCCAATTACACCTGTGGAAAGAAAGATTGCCACCTCAAAGACATGTCAGCGCAACACCAAGAACAATGATTATCTGAAGCTTCTGTTTCTTTTGTTTTTCCAGTCCCCAAAACCTTTCCAAATTTGTTCAAATGGCTTTCCAGTGTATATTCAAATCTTGATTCAGCCATTCTTGACACCATTCTGCCACCGGCTCGATGGTTATTTAGCTTTAATTAACAGCACATTAAAACATTCTTTTTCTGACAAAATAGATTCCACTGGCCTTGAATAACTAATCTCCTGCTGAAATCAGTATGATCCCATTTCTTGTGAAAGTCTAGTCTTTAGTCACTTATTCTTAGCAGCAGTGGCACCTGAGGAACTGTCCAGCATTGTCACAAAAACAGTACCTTCATGTCATTCTTATTAAATCTGCGCATACCGAGAGTTTTAAAGATGTGACTGGACCTGAAAAATTTACAGATTGATGATGTTGCAGGTGGGGAGTGATTGCTGAAGAAAAATGTGCTGCTAAACAAATCAGAAGGGAATTAAGCCTCAATTTTAACAATAATGTGTATAAATAGAAGGGTAAGGAAAAATCAACTACTATTTCAAAAAATGAGATGAATACAAAGCTAATTTCCCTTTACCAAAAATTTTGTCAATGGAAGAATTGGAAGGCAGAGTACAGTTGAACACCGAAAATTGCCTCTTCAGCCTCTGTGGAATATCATTGCGACCTCCCCCAGGGTGGATCATGGCAGCCAAAAACTGAATGTCCACAATGTTGGTAAATTCCCCAGGTTTTTCCAGGTTATACAGTCCTTTCTGTTCCATCAGTTGCCTCACTATCTCATTAGTGACCTGTAAAATAACCAGGTTTTACATAAGAAAATATTATACATACAACTGAGAGAAATACAAAACTTACATGTTTGGAATACCTAACAAAGTGTATAATACTATCTTTTCCCCTAACTCTCTGCTTATTAGCTTCAGGATAAAAATGCATTGCAAGGAATAAGCACATTTGGTAAAATCTAAGGATAAAAATCATGGGAGTACAGGGATACCCTTGTTTAGAACTAATCATTCATATGACAATTTACTCTCACTTGAATGCTGCATGATTTCCATTGCTGTTGGAAATACTTCTATTTAAAACAAAATTTCCAGTTTTTTCTAATCAAGCCCAAACTAATGCATCTCTGCATCTTTTTTCAATCAATCCCAAACTAATGCATCATGTTGCAAGTTATGCAAAATATGTGTATTAACAATCACAAGCGTAGTTTTCAAGCTGAAATAACAGAACTATTTCCATACAAAAGCATGCAAGATCCTTTTCTTTAGCCATAAAGGGATACTCTACATTTCTGTTTGACAAGATGAAAAAACTCCACAAAGAGTACATCCTATAGCTATACTCCTATAGAAATTCTAACATTAATTTCCAAAGCAATGTACTTCAGAACAAGTTTTTCAATATACAAAAGGATTTCTTCCATTTTGTCTGAAGCAGAAAAGACACTTCTTACCTATTGGGTTTCACAGTATTTTAATTATTGCCCGCAATGTCAGTTTGCTATCACAATTTGTGTACCAAAGACTTCTTACTTTTAATTATGAGTGTTGTTAAAAAACATTATTAAAATTATACAGGCATCTTCTAAGGGGCACTCAAACGGCTTCTTGCTGTCAGCACATTTATTTCCAATTAATTCCTTACAAATTATTGTAGATGGGTTCTTTTAAAGGACTGTTAAAGACTGTTAAAATTCAAGTGCTGCATATCAAATTTACCCTATTCTGAATGACTGAGACGCCAATTTTACAGTGTAGCATAAAAACAAAGAAAACCTTTTGTCTTTTTTTTTTCTTCTTCTACAAACTAACCTGATCTCCCCATTCATTGATTATGGGCATGTTCACATCATCAATGAAGACAGTCATCTTTTTGCCTGCAGCTGGACCATAAGTTGTGCCCATGCGCTTATCCACATAGCTTTCTATTGTACGCTGTTAAAAAGCAATTAGCAGCACAGTCACCAAGAGCACTTCATTACATACATGACTCAATCACTTAAGCATATTGATGTTCCTGTTACATAGAATTTTACTAAGTGAGGTTTAGACAAGGCATTTACTGGAGGTAATTGCACTAGTTCAACTAGAATGTCTGAAATCTCAGAGTATACAGCACTAGGCTGGTGTCTACAGTAGACAACCATGCCTAACATTTTCATAAATCTGAATGAGTTTCAAACTTTTCTTTCATTTTATTCATTTATCAGCAAAATTGATTATTGCTAGCAATAAAGATTAAATTGAAGATGTAATTTTGGAATACCTTTCCAGCAGGTATCAATGTACTTCATAAAAGCATACATGAATAATTAAACTCACATATATAAATACACTTGATGAGATAATTTTGCCTAATAGTAGACTTGCCTCTACTGTTCTTCTCATCATTTTTCCATTTCTCTGTTCTTCTTAAAGTCCAGTTTTTATTTACTCTATCCTAAGTCAAAGTTCACTTAACCATACATAATTATTCTTCAGTATAAACCTAAATATCTGCATTCTTACATTATGCCTAGGCTCCAGTCCACATAAGTGCCATCAGTTAGATCAAGATTTTAAGAAGCTAGAGTAATTTTAAAGCATGTGTCATAACAGAATGTTTTGGTCCAGATTGTTAACAGAGAATTGACTTAGTCTTGCACATGTATTTCAGATGTCCTGATCATCAGAATCTCACCTATCACAAATCAAATCTTCATTTATTTTACAAAAATATGTTACTTTTTGTTTACAGCCCAATAAATCAAAGAAAAAGTCTAAGGAAATTTAGACCAAAACTACATGTTTGTAAATTATATTACATGCTAGTAGTTTCTGCTATGTTATACAGGCAGATGATAGGTGTTCATCAAGCTTATACACAGCACTTACAGCCCAGACAGTGCTTTGGCCTGGCATACCAGACTGCATTAAAAATATTCCCCAAATATATTGCCAGGAGATTAAAGACATCTAAAATAATTCAAATTAGATTGGTAGAAATTTGGACAGGCAGTACAGTTCAGGATTTAAACATTCATAATTATATGTAGAGCAGCTGCACTGCATGTGTTACTTTTTTAATGAGTAATTGTAATGACTAAAACTTAAATTGCAGACAGCATACTTTTAATGACAGATTGTTGTGGGTAGCACTTATTTTACCCATGGTGTTTAGAGAAATCTAACAGCTCTTCCCAGTTAGTGAGAACGGATCTATTTGACACAAAAACATAATATGATGAAGATAATAATGGGCATGTTATTGTAGATGTTCAAGAACAGCTCAATAGCTACTGAAAACATTGAAATGAACAATTTTTTACTCAAGTCTTAAATCACGCATTAGAACACTTGGACTATTTGAAGAGGTGCTTTTTTATTGTTCAGAATCACTTTCAGAAGCATCCTCCTGGCAAATTATCAGAATATTCTCTGAATCCAACCATCTTTCATGAGAAGATTAATCACTACTATACCTGAAAAATTAATGGGGTTGTTGCAGATGAAAAATTCAAGCTCTTAGTTATGTGCCTTTCAGAGTTATATTTTGACATAAAACCTTTGATTATAACAGTCTTTGCAGTTCCTTGCTCACCAATTAGTAGGACAGCCTAGACAAAGACAATATCGAAATAAGATGAAACACAAGAGCTGTGTGTCTTGGCAAAGGCTCAACAGTCCCACTTAGCTTTTAAACAGAAAAGAAACTAGAAAAGTTCTGTAAAGTGAACTCTTAACAAGAGACATGTAGAAGTAAAATAGTTAACGTCTCATAGATTTTTGCAGGCCTGACAAGTTAAAAATATTTGCAGTTAATGGTCATGTCAGCCAGCACAATCAAACTAATAAGGAAAGGATTTAATTGTTTGAAAAACGGTTTTATCATCTAGAGACTCAGTATCTGTAAAATTCCAATTGCTTATGTGACACAGTTTTGGTGAAGAATAGCCTAAAGCTACATAAATTCTGTAACTGACCCATGCTGACAGAGTTCAATCAGCAGAGTCAGATATGAGCCTCTTGACCTATGTGCTTCTCCCTCTCCCATCAGTGCATGAAAATATTGGTTCCATTCTGACTGATCTCAGCTGTAATTACAGCTATTTCCTCTATAGAACAAAGGGGTGAGGGGAAGACAAAGTCTGGAAACAGTGACTATTCAAGAATGCAAGCATATTTGCATGAAAGTAGTTTCTGGAAACACAATCTTATATCTAAAAAAACAAAGTTCTTCCTTTTCAGTAACAATATTTCACTGCTAATCCAAAACTTTTATCATGTGTTCTGTTGGCAGTGCTTTGATATAGAAACCATAGAAAAAGTACCTTGCCCTGTTTTGCTATGGTTTCAATAAGGAAATCCATTCTCACGTTGTCAACATTAGGCACAAGAATTGAGTCATACTCTGGGCTACCACTACTGGGATATACATACTCTTCAACGTGTGTATTCCAGTGCATCCATGTACCTAATAAGAAAGAAATTAAGTTAATGTTTTGGAAATACTAGGCATCATCACTTCCTTTATTTTCCATTCAGTTCCCTGATCTGATTCAGTTCCCTGTCTCACGTACAGCAATCTCTCTCTGTGTATCCAGACTAAAATTTATAGAATCATATAATCATAGAACCCCTCAAGTTGTATCTAAGAGGCTTACTCCTCTTTTCTACATAAATTCTGACAATGACAAGGGTTATATGTTCACTTGACAATTCATCACCACAAAGTCCATGCAGCTTTTTTAGCAATATATCCACACCCCACTTTTCACTGGAAACAGGGAAAAAGCTAAACACAACACCATCAGTAAAGTATAGCCATAAAATAAAACTTGCTAAGGGACACAAAAGAAGGTGAGCTATAAAATACATCTGACTTAATTCTCTAAAACAAGCACAATTATAAAATAACTTTTAAATTTTACCCCATATCACCCAGCTGAGTTACTAACCATCAGATGCCACATAATAATCATACATGGTATCTTCACTGCCTTCTGGGATACAGGGAAGATCAAGCTTTACTGTTGCATGTTTTCGAAGCCAGTATTCCATTTTGCATCTGTCCTCTAGCTCTAGCAATGCTCCTACACTCCACATGAGTGAGAAGATGTACAGCCTTTCCAAGTATTTTGGAGTCAGTTCCCCACCTTGCTCCTGGAGGATTGAGTTACATTTTAATTTTCAACAGCCTGAAAACTCTACTTGATAATCACTAGTAACATGAGGTTAGAAGTCTTCGGTCATACATAAAGATGTCTTCAATGATCAGACAGAATCAATATAAATCGATAACAAATCACCCAAAAATAAAAAAAGGGAAACCAACGATGCATGCTCCATGTGCTTAACGCAAACCAGTGCTTAACATCAAATTCAAATGTGAGGTTATTAAAGAGGTCACATCCCAGCTATTACTTTCTAAAGAAATAGAACGCATTCCTTACTAACCTTCCTCCTCTTTTGACATTCCAAGTCATCAAAGAATCCCTCTCCACAAAACTTTGTTACATAAAATTATCTACAATATGTTAAGTATATGTAAAAACTTTCACACTACCTACCTTAGGTGGAATAAGGCCCTGCAGCATATTAATGCTCTGCATAATCACAAAGGCTTCCAACATCTCAGTCTTGCAATGCAGAGACTGAATGCTGAAGCGGTACAAGTCCGGGAACGATGAAGAATACAGCTGACGTAGAATTTCAGCCTCTTGGAAGGAACATTTTTTCAAAAATCCCTGTTGTAAAGTATAAATTTAGTTCCCAATGCAAATCTCGGTAAATTCAAGTGCAGTAATTCAAAAGGTTCAGGAAGCATGGAATGTTGACTTCTTGGGAGCAGAATAGGAGAAGGGGGAGGCAGGGGGTGAAGTTACATTTCCCTGTTCATTGGGCAGGGTTTAATTAACAGAAGGTCAAATTTTACCCATTTCCTACTCGATGTTAAAGATGAAGAGAACTGAAAAGACTGTGTTCAACAGCACAAAAATCATTCTTTTTGAATATTTTTAATCACAACTGTTGTGACAGGTATCCAAAAACTCTGAAAAGAAACCAAATAATATGTACTGAACACAAATTTGATTTATGCTACATGTTATTTCTAGCAGACATAGAGGATAACCTGAAAGATCTGTCAGATTTCCAAAAAAAATCAGGTTATCAGAGGGGAGGTGTGCTGGTGTGTGTAGTGTTCTTATCGTGTATCTTGGTATCTGTAATGATGGATAAACAAAACCTAAGTAAACTACCCATTTCTTAGGATTACAGAATATGATTCATTCTTTGATGCCTTTAATTCAAAGTAATAACTTAGTTATTGGAGTTATCTTGACATTTTCTCTCATCTGCAGGGCAGAATACTTCTCATTTACACCCCATAAATTTATTTTCTACATAAATACAATCACCAGCAAAAACACTTGCAGATACTTCCCCAAAACTCAAACCAAAATTTGGAATTAATTGAAATCAAATAAGTTTGCTTTAAACATAGGATGCTTTTCCCTTGTGAGAGAAGTAAAAGCTGGAACAGGCTTCTCAGTGAGCTCCTGGAGTCTCCATCTCAGAACTCAACAGGACGCTTCAGCAACCTCCTCCAGGTTTACTTGACTAATGTTGTACTCACTATTATCTCTAGAGGTCCTTTCCAAACTCTACTATATTGTGCTTCTATGAGTCTTTCTACTGCCTTCATAATATTTTGAAATTCTACTTTTACTTCCCAAAGTAAATCAACTTTGAGACTGATTACAAATAAGGTTATACATGAAAAACTTTTCTAGAAATAGGTAGGTGTAAAACAAAGTGATAAAAATTAAAAGGCAGAAGTACTTAAAATAGATATCCAAAATTCACTGACTGTTCAAAAAATATTAGGGATTAGTAGAAAAGCTGATAAGATGCTTTTGCTTTGGAGAAGGTTGATGAGTAATAGATCAAATACCTTTGATCTCTTTGCAAAAACTGCTTAAGAAGCCCATTATATGAGAACAGCAACATGAACTTGAGAACTATTTCACTAAACTTGGAAGTTGAACATGTCAAATAATGCATCCAAGTAGGCAACTATATTTATTTGTTTGCAAATGGTAAGGATTGAAAATAAAAATATATACAACAGCTTCCTGAGTTACCCATATTTATCTTTAATCATGTTTTAAAGTTCTTCTGAAATATCAACAAATACTATATTTCATTCAACACCTGCGAATTAGCAAGGTTAACATCTACCCTGACCTGTTGGAATATGAAGTGTATTGCATTACAAAATAGATTTAAAGGGAGGCATACTGAAAAAGCCATCAAGATATTTTATTTATGATGTAAGACCAAACCAAAAAAACAAAGAAATATTATTGGATAAAATTATAAATAACAATAGGTTGCAATTTCATAGCCAATTTTATAATGGGTAAAGAAAAGGAAGTTGGAAAGGTTACTTTATGGTGAAATGAACATAATTTTGTTTATGCAATCCAAATTTTGTTTTAAAAACAGTTTATTTTCTTTAGTCTGTTTCTATCACCAAAATATTTCACAAAAAAACCCCATAAGGTTATGGATTAAGAAAAACTAGTTTCGTACAACTCTTCAACACACCTAAATTTAGCCTGCATCTCACTTTAAAGTGAGGAGGTAAATCATGAGTGACAACGCAAAATAAAATTCTTTTCTCTGCAACTGAATATTTAGCACAGTTTTAATATCCAAGAAGTGGTTGTCTGCAAACTAAGCAAGGAGGCAGAGCTGTGAGAACCTAGCATCAGTAGGCCCTATACAGTGTTGCAAGCACAGAATGGAACTACACAAGCAGAATCTCAGGGGAGCCACTGTCCTAGATGCATAATTTACAGTTACACTTTCCTGAGTATCGACATTAGTTTAAACAAATTTTTAAAAAAGTAAAACTTGGCAGTAACATACATAAGGCACTTGTGTTGACTGCATGCATTTGCATTGGTAAAACTGAAGTTTTAGCAGCCAATTTTTTAGGAAACTTATTAAACACTTTTTTCATAACATGACTACAAATATTTTGGACTTGGCAAAGGAACTCATCAAATGAATTAGTGACGATTCTCAAGTGTTGCAGAGACCTGTGACTGAACAGAAAATTCCACGTGATTTAATATCATTCTAAATGGAAAAAGCTTCAGACACTACTAGAAAAATATAGTATCAGCCCTCTGCAGCAACCCTTAATTCCTCACAAGCAGCAAACCTCCAAGTTTGCAAAAAGTCAAGAGGACACGGGGGTTTCCAAGACAGGAAGGAATATCTGATGACAATCCCGTTCCTTTTCCTCCTAATGGGTTAAGGCCAAACAGGATTCTGGTGCCTTCCCTAGTGGGTCTTGCTGCTCCTTGCCTATTTTCAGGGCATTATACCTGATCTGCCATTTCAGATTCGCAGGTGGAAAAGAAACCTTGTGTCTGTTGCCAGAAATCACAAGTTTACAGCCTTCCTCACCTTGGTAATTTCTGCTCACCAAAACACATCCCCTGGCTTCACTTTTCCCAGAGGAGCTCCACTGTCTCCAGTTCCAAAGAGAGGCACCAGGCACTGCCTGGCACTCAGGTCTTGGACTACAGCATATTGTCTCTTTTGATTTCTACATGGGCTGAAACCTCTAATCTGCTAAGGACACTGGTTCTAGGCAGTGCCACAGGCCAATTTTCCTCCGTTGCCAGATAAATCAAGGTTGTAGGGACATGGAATCTAGTTTTAAACAGCAAGCTATTTCTTTACGGGTTAAAGCAATAAGAAATCTGAGAATAACATAGAGTAATCACTACAAAAGGCTGACATCTGAAAGTTAATGTGATGCCAGCTGTATTTTCATAGGACTGGTTAAGCAACACTAACTAGGTGAGGATTAGTTGCACTTTCCAATGGTATCCTATTTGATTTGGAAAATGAAATTACTGAATGGGACTGTGAGACATTAATCTTAAGATATATTTTTAAAAACTTGTTCATGCGATACATATTAGAACGGAGGACAGTAAAATTTAGTCTGTTAGGTCATAGTAACCTATAAATTTTTGTCTTTTTGAGCCTGAAAAAAAGGGAAACAAATACACTACAAACTCCTGGATGGTGTTCCCATTTCATAAACAGGAAATAATTCCATCTTAAAATTAAAGTTTAATTAAATTTAATTAAAGCCCATATAAAGGATTTTAATTTGGGATTATAGTGAAATATACCAGATACTACTTGGATTTCAGGGGAAAGTAATTAAGTAATTATCTGTATGATCACAGCAATCAGTATCTTAGTCATGCAGGAGAAAGTTTTCATTTTTGATATTCAGGAGCCTGACCACATTTATCAAAGCAAAATAATGTTAAGCAAGCATTCTCAATAAGATGGCCTAGACAAGAAGAAAATGAAAAACCACCTTTTTTAACTGCTATTGTCTCTATTGTTTTTTTAAAAGAAAAGAAAACTGGAATTAAATGCTGAAAGCATTGTTTAAATATATTACTATGGAACATTAGGTAGATTCTTGGGAACTCTCACGTTTCATCTTCACCATGATTTTTGCTACATTAAAAAAAAAGTCTGCTCAAGTCTCAGGATTTGTCATTCACTATATTGTCACAAGCATTCTGTCAAGATTAGGATTTATTTTTACTAGGTTTTGGAAGATGAAAGATGACATATAAAAGAAAAAATAAGACTTTATAAATCACTTTGATATATTTCAACATGTTATATGATGGGTTTTGACTCTAAACACATCTGAAATATGTTCTGCTTTTCTGAATTATTCATTCCATGCCAGAGAGACAGTAACTACTGCCTGGTTCTTCAGACACTTTGCTTCTAGGGATGTTAGCAGACAACCAAGTAACAACGTCAGTTTAAATATTACATGTTTTGATGCTGTATTTATTTCTGCAAATGCAATAAATTTAAAGAAATATCAAGAGAATTTTTATTTTCTTGAGCATTTCAAGTTCCCTGAATCAACTTTATTCTTTTCTCCTTCTTGGTCTGAAGTTGTACTATGGGCTACCAGGTAGTTAATGTTTTAAAAATGGAGTTGTCCTTCAATTGCATAAAATACTTCTAATTACAAATTTGTCCCAAAGTAAAATTACCATATTCTTTAAAGTGTAATATGTTAACTATGTTCCTTAAAAAAATTATTCATTCTTGTACAAACTACCAGAAACATTGCTATTGTAAGTACTGACTTAAAGTTTATACAGAGGAAAAGGGATTTCATAGCAAAAGGCACAAAAACAGGTCCTACAGTAATGAGTGAAGTGTTGAAGAAGTAACCAGTAAAACTTTCAATGCATATACAGACACTTAGCTGCTCTACCTCAAGGATAGGGCTCCAGGTGAGAACTGATGAGCTCATGAACACCATCCCATTTCTTGAAACTGTTGCTGGAGAAGCATTATCAATATTATGAGGCTCAAAGACTATTTTGCAATTTGGTGCCATAGGTATCCGATCACCGTTCGCTAGTGTGAGAGTTCTGTTGTCATCCAGGACAGAATTAAGGTTCTCAATCCAAATAGCATCTACTGGACCATCAAGAACTATCCAGATGTGATCACCTATAATGCAACACAACAGACAAAAGGACCTATGGATTAAGTGCTAGTTTCTTTCAAGGACCAGTTTCTTATTTCTGCAAACAAATTTTTAACTTATTCTGAATTCATGCACACAGCTACGATCTCAGCTTTTTAATACAATTACTATTTCCATCACTCAATTTCAGTTGGGTACTTCATTTTGTCACCTATACATAATAATTACCCATTCTTCAGTACATAAAGTGCCATCAGCATAAGTCACCAGTTTTTAATACTCCAAAAGAGCTTTATGGATCCAGTATTCAAGACAGTAATAAATTAGGTTTATTTCAAGTTACATGAAACTACATAAAGAAGATAACGACTACAGATATATTTAAACACCATTCTTTTTCAATGAGTTTTATAAACGTAGAGAAATGGCAGGAACTCTTGAAAAATCACTCTTTCAAATAGCATGCATACTGTCATAAATAATAGGTCTATTAGGGGAAGATTCCTGTCATTTGTTCTATTCCTAAACTTGATCCAGCTTCCTTTTAAGGTTTTCCATTTTCTAATGGAAAGGTATTTTAAAGCCTCCTTCTATTTCCTACGAGGGCCTAGGTCTGTTTTCCTTGCCTCACTGAGGTACAGAGCAACAGACCCTGGCTGGAAAGAGATCCCACCTTGGCTCCTGGCTGCCCACCCCTCAGGGAGCAGACAGCCCCACCGTGCACTGCTAGACATCTCTTTACCCAGAGATGATCCTTCTGCCTTCAGAGTCATCCTTCTGCCTTCAGTGTTTATCATGAAGGCCTAGGTGGCTTGGAGCTTTGCTAGTCTTGAACCAAGGAGATATGAAACAGATGATAAACTTTTCATATGAGGGTTTTTATAGCTACAGTTGAGGCATCTCAAGCATGAGATAGTCTGGAGTCTGACTCATAAAGAGATATTACAGAACTCTTACAGAGTAAATCTGAGGAAGTCTTATGAGTGGGCTAACACACATTTCATCTTGAAGGAAAAGATAAAAAAATCAATAGTTAATGCCATGTTACATTCTCAAGGGTGTTACATTTCTAGATTTGAAACAAGCTTATCAAAATTAAATTGAAAAGTGTTTTCTATTTTAAAAGTACCTGTATTTCTGAAGATTAAGAATTTTTGTATTAAAATAGTACAACAAGTGTTAGCATTTTCTTTTATTTTTTTCTTCTAAGGTGTAATGATAAGATCACATACTAATTTTCAAACAAAAAAAAAAAGCAAGAAACAATCTAGCATCAAACTCGCAAAGACATTCATTTAGTTAAAATAGCAGTCTAAGAATATATGTCAGCATAATTTTAGGCAGAAATTGGCTACCTAAAGAGAATTATCTAGTGCCATTTGAGATGGACTAGGATATGTGAAGGGCTAGCTGTTATGACACAACTGGTATGATGAGATTTATTTCCTTTTAGTACGGCAGCTGGAGAACAGGTAGAAATCCTGACGCATCAACATTTTTACAGGATACCACTACTGGGGCAACTGACTTTTGCCTTCCACTTTTCTTCAATATGAGGGCCTAATACACAAAAGAGAGAATTCAGTACATTCACTGAAGTAGTTTTTGTTACACTACACTATTTGAACACAAAGCATGTAGAACAGAGACTGTAAAAGGGACGGAAGTTCTTCCAGCAATTTTCCAATGCTTCCATGTAAGGAAAAAAAAAATCTGTAACTGTGCTTTATAAAGTTTTCCTGAAGCTTTTTTTTTTTTTTTCCTGAGGTTTCTTTCTTGTTGTATTTTGAATGGAAGCCTTTTTCATTATACCTGTATTGGGTCTGGTTGAGCTGGAGTTCCTTTCCCCACAGCAGCCTTAAACAGTGCTGTGCTCTGCACTGGTGGCTGGAAAGGTGTTGATAACACACCAGAGTTTTGGGTATTGCTGAGCAGCACTGGCACAGCATCAGTTCTGTCTTTCAGTATTCCCCACATCAAGGGGCTGGGGGTGAGCAAGATCCTGGGAAGGGACACAACCAGGCCAGCTGACCCAAAATATCCAAAGGGAGATTCCATACCATATGACATCTGCTCAAAAAGCTAAGGAAAAAAGTGGGGGTGGAGCATCTGTTGTTTACGGTGTTTGCTTTCCAGAGCCACCTCTACGTGTGCTGAAGCCCTGCTGCCTGGGAAGTGGCTGAACATCGCTTGCTGATGAGAAATAAAGAACAAACCTTTGTCTCCTCTTTGCTTGTGCTCAAGCAAATTCTTGATTTTACTTTAGTAAACTGCTTTATCTCAACCTATGATTTGTTTCCCATTTATTTTTTCTCCCCTATCCACCTAGGCAAAGGAGTTGCAGCATAACTTGGTGGGCACCTGAAATCCAGACAAGGTCAGCCCACCACAATACCTTTCTTTGCTCTTAAAGTTTTTCTCCAGAGCGCTGAAAATATTCCATCTGTCCAGTCATTTGTTGCCACATCAAGGCGTCCAAACATTTGTGGAGCAGTTATAGCTTTAGGATTCATTCTCATTTCACGATGAGGCTGTCCACAATCTGTAAAGGCAGACCACCAGTTAGTTTTTACATTTCTTCTCAGCAGTAAGAGAACTGACAAACTCAAACTCATTACACCCAAATATACGCTTTAATATGCATTTGTGATTATAAGAACATGTGTATTTACTTGAAAAGCTTCTCTTGCTGTACGAAATTCATTAATTGGAGACATCAGGAAAGTAAAATTGAGTTCTGAAACTTTTGATTATTCAATTCACATTTTATAGCTTCATTGGGAAGAGAAAAGCAGCAAGATGAAATTTATTCAAAGTTTAGTTTAATATTTTGAAGGCTTATCAAACAATAGAGCTTTAAAACGTTTGGTTTAGATGCACATTTTTAAAACCCAGTGAATAAATACCAGACAGATGATTGATTATTTTGCCCTTCTGTGCACTTGGCTATATCTTAGAACAGATAAAATATACAATATTGGCATATTCTTGTGAATTCTCTTAGACAGACAAATTCTATCTATCCATGAAATGACCATATAACCTTTATTTTTTATCTCACTAGGAACAGCTTAAAAACTACAATGCTGGACATCTTTAAAAAAACCCAATATTAAAACATAATCAGAAGCCAGTAGTAAGATGTTGAAAGAAAGAGCTGAAAAAATTACTTATTTTAAAATAAATTCATTATAATCAGATTTCACTAACATGTAAGATAGAAGCCTGACAGATCAGTTTAACATTTCATGAGGTTGTGTGAGAAAATCAGCTTTGAAAAAAGGAGTGAGGTGACTCTATCTTCGTAGTAGTTCACAACTCAGTGCAAGAAAAAAAGATAGGAAAACTGTGCAATGCAACTTTGTTATTTATGCTTTTTTGTTTTTTCCCCTAAATGGAGCAGTCATTTCCACTGCAATGCAGAGCTTACAGTGTTTCTTAAGCACTGCACATTACTGCCTGTACGAGACTTGCTGAACTATTTCTTGCAGAAATTATTCACTTCTGGAAAATCATATAAGCAACTTGTGAAATGGGGTAATACAAGCTTAGCTCAAAAGAGATGTTTTTCTCCCCAGGCTATGACCTTTTATTTCAATAAGATCAAGCCAACATTCTTCAACTAATATTTTTGTTTAGAAACACAGATGACAAAAAAAAAAAAAAAAAAAAAAAAAAAAAAAAAAAAAAAAAAAAAAAAAAAAAACATTTCAAAAACAAAAAAAAAACCAAAACACAGACACAGTCTTCAAGCCTCCAGCCAGGACACAAAATTAACACCCTTGAAGACTTTTTCACTGTCTAAACCAGGAATTTATGGTTATAAAACCAGTTATTTTATATTGCAAAGACCCTGTCTTATGCACTGTGTTCAAAAAGACATAAATACTTCTGATTAGCAAAAGGTTCCAGCATTACCTCATCAAAACCCAGGAGATGCTTTAATCACTTGTCTGAGCTGCCTGCCTAGACTGTATTCCTCTTTCTTAATCCACCTAGAATAAGAACTTCTGATAAAAGTATGATAATATGGACAAAAGGACATGAAACATACGGTTTTGAATGTCAGACATTTTTAAGCTACTAGAATAATTAAGTTTCTCAACATGCAAACTCATTCTTCCAGAAATATATTCTCACAGTGAAGCAACTGAGAAGAAACAATGGGGTTTAAAGTTTACAGTGCAACAGTTCAGTAACAATTTACAATATAAGTACTAACATACCTGTCATTGCTTTCATTAAGGTGTGGATGCAGGTAGTTTTTCCTGCACCACTAGGTCCTAGTGTCATCAACCCATGCCTTACTCTCTGAGTTTCAAAAAGCTGGATAACTTTCAGTTTCCAAGGAGGATGACAAACAAGGCCAGATTCCTCCACCTAAGAGACAGTGACAGAAAATCAAATTACTATTTTAGAGAACAAAATATATTTCAATGCCTTTAAATATAGATAAATAGATAGATAGATAAATATAGATATATCATCAACAGATTATTATACTCTTTGTAAAGGCTTGGTGTATATTAAAAAAAAAACCTGTTGGAAAAAGAAGATATATTTGGTATTCAAATACGCATTCAGAAAAATAAGGTAAACCAGCCTCTATGTACATTATGATCTATCTATTAGATATACATATAATATATCTATAATATACAGACATTATATTCTTAAATTGGCCCTACTGAAATATTACAATCACATAATGGGAAATTAAATAAGAGAGATGTAATTTTAAATAAATATTTTTTCAAATTAATATTCTAATTGTCAAGACTTTAGATAAATATTAAATCCTGGGTCACATAAGGCAAGCTCATATACATGCATTTTTCAAATTGGACCCTAGTAACCATGGCTCAAGAAAACCACAGGACACTATAATCCCAATTCAGTGACCTCATGAAGAGTAAGCTGAACAGTACTATGCCAGTGGTAAAGATTAATAGAAAAGCTTACACTTTTTCTAAATAGTAAAATATAATATTGCCAGCTGGACAGACTCCACAAGAAGAATTTTCTTAGATGCCACTTCATGACAGTTATGCCAGAGCACCACAAATCACGAGAAACATCACCTGTTTGTCAATGGCAGCTTCAAGTTCAGGATAGCCTGCTTTATCAAGCTGGATATCTGGAAACAGATCTTCAATTAAACTCAGAAATAAGGGTTCGTCTTCATCAATCTAGTGAAAATCAGGGAAAACAAAAATCCACACAGATTAAGACCTGTTCTCTTTATTTTATCAACTTTAGAAAGAACAATCCCTAAGTCCTGAAGAACTAAAGAAATGCTTGAGAACCTAAGGAACCATCTATATAATCCTCTAGGCTCTAAACATTAGAAGTACACAGCAGAAAGAGATCATGTGATGCTTCTATTTGCCAAAATAAATCACTAACATGCAGACTGAATTTCTTACAGTCGATTTTAGCAATAACATTTAGAAAACTATCTATTTTATTTGGTGAAAAAAAAAAAAAGATTACGTATCACAGCAACAGAAGAGGGTTGCAAGCTATTTAGACAGGTGAAATGGTACTCATTACTATGAATAACAGATTCTTTCGAGAGTGACTAAATTCTTAAGCACAAAGTTTCTAAAGTTTCTGCATAGACATCTACTTTTTTAACGGACTTCTAAAGGTAGTAGGGAAAATATGTAAAAAAATTCTGAATGATTCAAGGTTAAACCCAGGTAGAAACTCAAGCAACAGAAAGCTCACTCCCTCCTCAGTCCCACACAGGGTACTATGAGAAATTTATCTCCATCCCAGCCAAAATATTCTACTCAGAATAAAACATTTCCAAGCTAGCTTCAGTGTAAAGGTCACATACAATCTTCTAGTGATCACATAGCTCCAAAGTGCAGTTTAAATCATTTATCAGGTCCTCAGAACTTACCAGTTTAGACAGGTTCATATCTCTCAGAACACGCATGACGATGGTAGATTCAGTATCTGTGGGATTTGCTCTTTTTGCTGCTCCCAGCGTACGCAGCACAGACAATATATTCCGCAAGCCAAAATCATAATGCACCTAGAAGATACGTGACATTTGGGAAGATTTTCCCCAAGTTAAAAGGGATGAAACAGTTCTTATTTACTATTTAAGATGTGGATGGATATGTAGGAGAAGTGATACGTGTGTTTCAAATCCTCCAAACATCCATCAACTTTGGCTGTATGACTATGGGTGACTTCACTTTCAAATCAGCTACCATCTACTAAAATCTAGGGTGTGAGAGAAAAAAAAATATCCTAAGTCATTGAATCAAGACAAGGTTCCCAAGGACTCTTGAGAAATACTTTATCAGTATTATTTTGAATTCTCTGTGGCCCTTGGAAACTGAGAAATATCTGTACAAGCACAGACAGCACAAACCAAATGCCTCTCAAGCCACACTGCAAGACCAACAAAGGCTACAATAAAGCTTTTGGTTGTCTCAGTGATCACCATTCACTAAAGCTAAATCTTAATAATAAGCAGTGTTCTGCATGAAAGCCCATCCTTGCACTGACAACCTGCAGCAGAAGTTCATCTTCCAGGACAGCAGAGGACTGCATTACTAAACTGCAAGTGTCTCTTAGCTTATTAGTAAGCATGAACCTTTCCTTATTCTTCACACAAATATTTTGTGACTCCATATATAGTTTTTCCCTAAAATAGCATCATATGAATACATATCAGGTAGCATCATATGAATACAATCACCTGCTTTGACAGCTGTTCTTCACAGAGCTTGTACAGTGTAAAGAATTTTCTTGCCAACACAACATTAGCAATGAAACCACAACTAGCTAATTTAACACGAATTATGATTTGACGATCAGGAACCATCATAGCCACTGAACGGAAATTGATCTTCAAGTTTTCAGGAAGTTCCTGCCGTCCAGCATATCCTGGATTCTGGAGAGGAAAAAACGGTGTTGAAGTTGAGTGTACCTTGTACAAACAGAAGAATCAGCAAAGGAATATGCCATCTTGGTAGGTAAAAATAATTCATTGGCATTATGTCAGAATTAATTGCCATGCAGACTTACCACCATATCTCTACAGAATTTTTGCCTCTTTTATAACCATGAGATATGAAAAATGTTCCACCTAAGCATTTCAAATCTGAGTTTGTCTTATAGGTCTTATTTTTAATAGCTACTCCTACCTATATCCCTATAGGAATTTTTCTGTAATTGTAGCAAAAAGCATACTTTGGGAGCCAGAATTTGGCATGTAGAAGCAATCTGAAATTGACATAACTTGTATTTATGGTGCTGCCTGCATTTGTTAGTTGCATGTGCTCGACGTTATCAAAACAAGACCCTGTAAACTGTGTTTGCAGCAATGCTCAATGTTCTCAAACTATCAGTGAGTTAGTTCGAAGAACTGAATGACATAAGAGTTAGCAAGTACACTTCATATACCAAGTTAGACTCGATTGTTGTGCAATCATCACTATTAGATTTCAAAATACATCAGTATTTAGAAACTTACTGAATACTTACCATAGTAAGAAAGATGCCAAATTCTGGGTTCATTTCTACATTGTCTCCATCAGTAAAAATAAACCTTTTTTTACGTTTCTTCTTACAGGTCAACACAATTGCTATTTGCTGTGCAGCTACTGATAGCACTGGTAAATCAATACGATTGAATTCATCAAAGCAACCCCAGGAGCCAGATTGAGCAAGACCTTCAAAGAGAAAAGCAACTAAGCATAGAACTATTACATTTTTAAACCTTTTTTGGTGCAATTCACAAGCAAAAAATTATGTTAATTTATCTCAGGGCAGGGGAGGGGGGAAAAAGTGTTTATTTTTGAGGGTTGGGAAAGGAACAAAGAGAAGAATTTTAATTCCTTTTCAAGTAAGAAAATACAAATTCACAAAGTCCTTAAGATTTTCTAGCACATTATGTTCTTTCATTTTTTTTCTTTTATCTTGAATGTTTTCCTGTCCCTCTTTACCCCCCAAAGAAAAATTCCTCCAGTAATTCTATGAAAATGTGACGGGCTGTCAACAGCTTATTGTTCATATTAAAATGAACAATACAGTTGCATCAAGAAGCTGGAGGTCAGTCTATTCCAGAACTGTATTTTTCCTTGGAGTTTTTGGGAAAAACAAAACAAAATCATAGATACAGTCACTTGAAGCAATACCATAATCAAGAACCTCCATTTGATCTCTAATTTAACATCTGCCATGACTGACAGGTATCAATTTCAGATGCCTAAAAAATGTCATCTTGCACCTAACTTCAGTGAGCTCTGCCAATAGTTTTTAACATATCTAGAACTACCCATGCATTTCCTTCTACTGATAGAAACTTCAATATTTCACTGAGACAAAATTCTGAAATCAAAATTCAGCACATCCCACCAGTTCAGCAATAAATTTCATAGCATTTTCTCTTAATGGCAGCAGTCATCCTTCTGACTTTAGGTCATTTTAAGTGACTTTATCTATCCTTTCATAAACTGTTCATAAAATGATTTCAGACATTTCTATTTCCTGAAGACAGTATTGCAACTGTATTTTATACACATAGCAAGATATTAATTACTTGCATTTATTAAAAGGCTGAAACCATCTGCCAGTTACGTGTCAACCTTGTTTTATGGAGATGTCCTTTTATCCTTTGAAACCTTCATGTAGTTCATAAAATCATATCTCAGAATATAAAGGACTGACTTATAAAGGACTTATAAAGGACTCATGAGGATCAACAAGTAGAACTACTGACTCCACAAAGGTGTATCTAAAAGTTAAACCATATATAAAGATCATTTCTAATTACTATTTAGACATTAACAGGCTTGAGACCCAAATGACTTCCTTGGAGAGCTTGTTCCAGTGCTTGACCACACAGTGCATACCTAGCTTGAATTTCACCCCCTGCAGCTTCAAGCCATTCCCCCATATCCCATTATCAGACACCAGAGAGATCATTACCTCCATCTCCACTCCCTCTCATGAGGAAGTCATAAACAGCAATGAGGGTACCCCTCAGTCTCTCTTTCTCAAAGCAAAGCAAACAGTATATTCAGCTGTTCCTTTTAAATCATGTCCTCTAGCTCTTTCACACCTTTTTTGCTGTCATTTGGATACATTCCAGTATTTTTATATGTTGTTGTATTGTTGACTCCAGAACTACAGAGTACTTGAGATGTGGCCACTCCAAAGCTGAGTACATTGGAACAATCACTTTCTCTGCCCAGTTAGTGATACTGTGCTTTGTGCACCCCAGAAAACAATTGACTGTTTGGCCAACAGCTTATCTTTGGTCCACATCTTACCTTTGAAGATCCTCCCAAGTCCTCGGAAATCCATCTGGTCTGAACAGTTGAAGACCACTACATATTTTCCAAGGCATCGCCCCATATCTTTCACGGTTTCAGTTTTTCCAGTTCCTGCAGGTCCCACAGGTGCTCCACCCATGTTCATGCCCAAAGCTTGAGCCAAAGTGATGTAACATCTAAAAGGCAACAATCAATCAGGCTGCAGCAGACACATTTCTGTATAGTGCTAGAGGGACTTACACAAGATCTGATTTAAGGAGAAAAGGGAAGTGCTGAAATTATATTCCACTAATTACAATTTAGATCAGTAAGGACAAAATCCCTTCACTCGGTCTCTGATGCGAGGCATATTAAGGTTCATTTCATCACAGATAAAGTGAAAGAACAGATAATCCTCAATTATCAGCAACCTGAAAGATCACAAAAAGGGAAGAAAGCAGATACAGAGATGCTGCCTAATTTAGTTTTAATAGCTTGGATACTGAGTTATTGAATCTGGAGTAGCTTTGAAATACATTATACTGTGGAGTACAATAATGAAAGACATCTAACCTTTCCTTCCTTGTCCATCTTTGAAATTTGATCACACAGTGCATCTCTTTTTCATAAATGAAACATCTATGCATAATGCAGCAAAACACCAGCTAACAACTATATATCAAGACTAGCTCTAGAAATTTTTCTATGGAATAGTTAAAAAAAAAATAACCACAACCAATAAATGCCTTTATTTTGCCAATGCTAGGTTATAAAGCATTCTTTGTGCTATTTGAGTTAGACAGGTAGATCTTTCTGTTAATAGGATTGGAATTCTTTCAACATCTTTTTAGATCAAAGATCTCCAAACTACTGCAGCTGAATAAAAATTGCTTTTCCTGTCTGTTCTTTCTTAGCTCTTTTCATTAGCTTGTCTGTAAACACCTAGTTTTGTCCTGTGTCTCTACATATTTTAGCTGTTGGATATATCAGATCCTCAGGTATGTTGGCTTCATGTACATAAGAATGAAGGTCACTTACATTACGTATGTGGGGACCAGTGCAAGTATGCTGGAGAAAATAAGTTGGAAATTATTCACATTATACAGCACAGAAACAAAAATATTGAAGCATTCCATATGAAAGTACTGACTTTGACAAGACTGTGAAGGATAAACTCTGCAGAGATCAATGTGCATCCAACAGGAATGACAAAATTGCTCTCGTAAAAGCTGAGGTCTGGCAGCAGAGAATAAAGGAATAAAATTAGTCTTTTTCACCTGTCTGTAAGAGGTGTTATGACAAGCCTGTCAGTACAGCCCAAGAATTCGTTCTGGTATGTGAAGCTCACATCAGTGATCTTAATCACCATTTTATCAGAGTCTTCATTAAAATAAAATCTACACTGTTTCAGCCACTCAAAGTCCGTAGGGCTCTTGATATGCATGCAGCACTGAGAAGAGAGGGAAGACAAGGCTGTGGAATTCATGGTTAACATTTACTTTCACATTTACATTATGTCATCTAAGCAGCAGATTCAAAGGCAACACTGCAAACATAGTGAAGTATTAGTGGATAAGCTATTTGGATTTTTACCACAAAAATTGCTAATGTGTTATTCTTCAATCACATACTTAGGCAGAGGAACTTCAGGCTTTAGACAAGTGTGTCAAAATTCTAAATACAAATTAACAGTCCATAAGCCTCAAACAAGAGTCATTTCAGTTTAACCTTAAATTTGCCATTCCTTTTAGTCCTCTCTACCACTTTACTTTTACATGAGTCAGAAGCACATAATGTGATATTTGATTTTATAAATTGTTATGAGAATTGCAGGAAACCACATGCATATTGGGAAAAAAGATATTTAATGGCAGTGTCATGGTGCTGATACTATCTAAGGAATGCAAGAGAACAGAGAATAAGTGACTGTTGCTCTATTGAATATTAAACAGGATTTTAAAAACATCATTTAGTTTGTATCTAAAAATTACACTTTACATAAAATGATTATACTAGAAACAAATGATTCTATAACTAAAATATAAATGCCTGCCTATTAATAATGGGCCAAAACTCAATAATTCTTTTCTTGGACAGCTTAATTTCAAAACCAGGTCCAGGACTTCCTATAGGTCAAAAAGTAGCCTAGATTTAAGTTTGATCAAGCTAAACGCTTTCATTTTCCTTATTTTAGGAGCCTGTGTCAGCATGAGAAGGCATAAAGTAAACAAAAAAATCCCTAATTAATAATTAGGTATGCTGTTGAAACTAGAACAGAGAGAATAGCAGCTTTTTCCTTTACTATAATTCTCTATTCATTTTATTTACTTGTAGAAATTCACTATGCAATCCAGAAAAAGGAAAATTACTTGCAACAAAATGTATGAGGAAAAAGAAGTCTCTAACTGATCATGCTACAGAGGCACTATTAACTTTAGTGGACCAACATGAAACATGACAAAATTCTGCTACTGCTTGGGGAGAGGAAAACCAAATGAATTACTTAAAAGCAAATTAAGACTTGGTTGAAGCAGCATCAGCACTTTTATAATATTTCAGTACACGTAACCATTACAGTCATGAAATTAAATGTTTATCTTATGAGGAAGCAGTTCATAGGTATCATAATATTTTCTTATCATTTCACATTGTATTACGTTGAAAACCCCTGGTAATTCATTGTTAATTTTTTAATACTTACAAGACCATCAAAAATGTCCCTCTGATGCACATGAATAGTGATTAATGTCTCATATTTAACTCGCTCAAATGGACTAAGCTCCTTTGTTGTCATATCTATCAACATGTTCAGAAGATCCAGGAAAAACTGGTTTGTCTTACGCATAACTTTTTTATCCTGCTTGGCAAGAGTCAAAGCTTCTTCTGAGTCTCTTGTCCAAATCATTTGGATCCCCAATAACCCGACCTTAGGAAACATAGAAGTATATGCTTCATAATCTTTTCTCTTTCACCTAAAATGTACATTCACAGACTCAGAAAAACTAAAGAAATTTTTCTCCTACTATACGTATAAAATTACTCTCCATGCATTCATTCAGAGGTCATGTTTTGTGTGTCCCAGGTGCATTCATAAACGCGTAGTTAAGCCCGGACTTTGGTCTTGTAGATACAGCCTACAGTGCATTGCTTATACAACTGGTCAATATAATTTACAGTATATATAAAAATATTATATGTAAGAAATATACTTTATATAAATAATAACTAGCCAGTGAATAATTACTTCAATTTGAAACATTTTTCTAGTAATTCACAAAGTCTTTATTCCATCTCCAACATTCCTGATCACAAGTGAAGCTTCAACTAAAAAACAGTCATTTTCCCTCAACACCACCCTCAGTTTCAAATCTTTAGCAGTCTTGAGCATTATCCTTACTATATGAACAAACATACAATTTTACTACTTTTCCTCCAGTAGTCAAGTATTAAGCTTGTAAAGAAATAGTGTTAATTTAATTATGTTAATTTATTGCATTCAGCTTCCTTTTTAAACAGGAGCTTTAGGGCAAGTTATCTTCTTTTGGGTTCAGCTATGTGAAGCTGAAACTTACAAGACTGAGATGACTCAAATAAAATTAAATGCTAGTTTTGTATTTAACACTGGCTGCAACTTTGAATGCAAAGACAAGAAAAAAAAACAGAGAGATATCGGGGAATAATTCTTCATTCATTTAACAATGATAGTACCTGGGCTGGATAAGTAGAAAGAAATTCAGTAATCTCAAAATTTGTTTCCTGAATGTCCATAGCTGCCTGGCGAATAACTTGATGCAGTGATAGCTGGGATTCCTTCAACAGAGAGCTGAGCCAAACTTCCACATTACCTTCAGCCATTACAGGTCTAGTCAGCTCTACAGTCTCACCCTCTCTTGAACTAATTGACAATATACGATCATAAATCTAATAAAAGAAAAAATATCTTGTGTTTATAGATATACTATTTCTCTTTACAAGAATTCATTTTTTTCCTGCAATAACTCAATTTCACTGATTTAAGTAACTAATAAATTATATCAGCTTGTTCAATGAAATGTAAAGACTACTAAATCATTATTTTGCTATGCAGAAAGGCTTTAAACAAAACACTGCCATGAACAAGGAGACAAAAACCTAATATATTGACAATTCCTGAATCTCACTAAAGTTTCAATGGCAATCCTGTGCCATGTGCTCTAGGATGACCCTGCTTGAGCAAGGAGGCTGAATCAGCTGTGCTCTCTTCCAACCTGACCCATTTTGTGATTCTCTAACAACATGCACTTTACAGTCACAATAAAGGAAGCCTTCCCCCATTATTGGTGGGTTAATAGTCTAACAAAATGTACAGCCTTAGAATCAAGAATAATGAAAACAGAAAAGTTAAGGCACATGGGCAATCAAAGGAATTTCAAAAGCATGGGCAGGTAATTAGTTTCTAAGACAATGCATACTAAGGAGAAAATGTTGCTATCTGTTCTTGCAAAAGGTATAAAAAAGTGTTCTTCAAACACTGTGTGTGAAGCTATAGTAAGGGCAGGTCAGAAACAGGAGAGACAGTATATACACTTTTTCTTGCAATCAAACAATGAATGGGAAAATACAAATCAGCCCGTAAAGACTCAAAAGCTTATTTGAGAGGAAGCTACAGAAAAAAAGTTCAGTACATGGGTGGATTTTTCTGAAATTTAAGCACTGGTGTAAATTTTTGTTTTGCTATTCTACATGAAGTTTTACTACATTATAAATGAGGATATGAAACAAATCTTAAATGAAGAAAGCCTATTCAGCACCAAATAGTGAAAAAAGTAAAACAGCAGAATGCCTTATCGAACTAAGTAGCTCTTTAATTTAGCAAGTATCACACATTGTTAATGTGAAGGTATGTAACACTGAGGTGTGGGCAGTACATACCTTTTCATGGAACTTGACAGTTTTAATGTTGTCAAACACATTCAGCAGATGTGCCTGTATATTGTGAGAGTTGGATGCCTGGCCAAGAATTTCTAAGAGAGCAGGATCTGACACGAAGAAGAATCGTGGAAATAGCAGGCGCTTTTTCTCCAGGTACCTGTATTTTTTAAAAATTTGTAGAGAAGCCGGGAGAGAGTAGATGGTAAGTGATATGGGCTAATTTATACATCCCTCTCCCCTTTAAAAGTGGTATTTCTCACCATTTTACACAATTATTCCTCTCACATTTATTACACAATTTTTAGCTGTAGCTATGACAATTTTTATCCATCATACATTCGTGTTACGCATCTGTTTTAAAGCTACCTTCTTAGTATCACAAATCATTTCATGGAAAACTTTTATTATTTCCTATAATCTAAACACCAGCAAAAGGGAAAGAAACTAAACTGAAATAAATTATTTTTATGTTAACTCTTTTACTTGCTATTTACATTTCTCAAGCTGAATGTCTCCCAGACCTGTGAAAAGTGTGAATGGGACACACAAACCTAGAGTGCCTTCTGGATCGAAACTAGGCTGAAACCAGCTTTGGTTTCAAAAGAGATAGTGAGTGACACTTTAGCCACAAATCAAATACTTATCCAAGAGTTGGTTTCTTTGGAAGTGTTGTATTTTCCTGCTAATTTGTTTGCTCAGTTAACTCCTTTCATAGTAGAATAAGAACATGATCTTTTTAAAGTTCATGGGACAGTACTTGGGCAATTGCTCATTCCCTAGTTACACAACACTCAACCATCTGGCCAAGAACATGGTCTTGTAGTAATCTTACCCTGTGAGCGATTTCTGACAAAGTTCAAGCTGTTCCAGTAAATGTGGCAGTAACTGTCCCATTATTTCGTCTCCAACACAGCACTGAACAACATTGGGTGTTTCATGAGCTCGGGTCATGATCCTTACCCAGGATTTATCAATGTTAGAGAAACGCTTTGCTTCCTGTTGAAACATGACAGTGAATGTGGAATGGAAGAAATGGAGGAAGGAAGAGAGAAGAGGGAAAAGGCACCTGCTTCCAAAAACAGCACCCAGTAAACTCAACAGTATGTCTTCTAGAAGTATTTCAGCTTAGAGAAAATTCTTTCTGCTTACACAACAGAGCTTATTTTATACTTGGCTGTCAAGCCTGCTATGTACTTTCTCTTACATTTCTAGAGAAAAAGACAGAAAACTCATTATAGTGAATTGAAGCTTTGAAGCCGAAGATTTTTTTTTCTAAAACTAAAGTTCATTTTTAATTTGAAAAGCCATGCAGGAAAGTTTAAGATAAGGATTCCTAGGTGCTACTATGCGACTACACAAGGCTACTACTAGGCACAATGTTTAAATACATATTAGTTAACAGCTTTACAGTCTAGAAATCAAAAGGTCAAACAGATCACATGATTTTCTTATTCTTTCCAACACCATGTCTTCCATCGGAACTGCTTATCTAATTTCCTAGTAAGATCAGTTTTGTTAAATACTAAAAGAAATTAAATTTATGTTACTGCATCAATTATGACAACACAGTCAGTTTTATTCTTAAATTGTTGATAAGAAAACTGAAAAAAGGCACGTCTAGAAACCTTTGGAAGCTGCCTTGCTATATCACCACCAATAAAAACAGCTTCTAAATAAATCCACAAGTTCTGCACAGTCAGCCAGTTTTCAATTATATCCGTTGTGCTGGAAAGATAGTGCACCCATTTCTGAATCTGTGTCTTGAATGGTGTATTGAATCTACAATTTAAAAAAAATTAAAAAAAAAGAGAGAGAGGCATTTCTTTATTTTAAGAAAACAAGACTCTTGAAAAGCAGCATATGAGTCTGCTAAGATGAGAATTAGTTTTATGCTTAAAATTTTTAACAAGTGAAAGTATGAAAATTTAATTCAGCTAGTTGGCAGCTGTAAATCCAATGAGCTCCAACTTGCTGCTGTGCACACAAGGTGCATAGCACAGAAGTAGGGTGAGAGCAAGACTTCAATTTCACTCTAAGGTAAAGGGGATTAGTCAACATCCTGAAAGCTGTAAACTCAGAGTTCCTGAACTCTCCTAAACGCCTGCTTTTGAGAATCTGCCTGATGATCAGGTTCTGAGTTCCTTATTTATCTGTGTCTTTTGGCATATGAAACCAGACAAACTGAAGCCCACTTTAATTGGGATTTTCAGCACCTTTGGCATGAGGCAATGACTTATCAAGGGGGCAGAGTAGCTGTGCCTGTCACACCCATAGTATGCCTGTCATAGCCAGGCAGTGTTCTTTCTTATGTCCCCACTTTCTTGCATCCATGAAAACTTTTCAGCAGTTTATTCAGGAAATCTGAGCTGCAGCTACATGTTTTCAAGAGAACTTATTGGGAGGATAAACTAGATACAATAAGAACGAGCCCATGAACAGCTCAAGGACAAGCAAGCTCTTAGGTTTTATCTAGATGTTTATTCACCTTCTTTTGTGTGATAGATTTGTTCACTAAAACAAAGCCTTTCACTAATATTTTCATCTCTCTCCCCATTCCCTCCTTCCATTTTCTGTTACCTGTTACTCATGAGAGAACCAAGAATCATCAAGCTGTCCTCCAGGGTAGCAATTGTTTCTGATGTGCTGTCACCTCTTAAAAGAAGCTCCCCACGAGTTTTGAAGTTTGCGAAGTTAAACATCTTGTTATCCCATTCAGCTATCACTTGTTTTAACTTCTGCTCAATGTCTCTCTCCTTCACAGCACTGATGCAGACATCCTTTTAAATAAACAGGATGTCAAAACAAGATATGAATCCTTCAAGTTCCTGGTATATGAATAGAGTTCTTATTTCCTTTAACACTAGGTAACATTAGGCTTATGAACAACTATTTAGTGGAAAGGTCTGCAGATATACAAACACCATAGCTAATAATCTGTATACCAACGTCACAGTTTCATCAGCTCTGGAGGGGAAATAAAATAACATAGTGATTACTTTTCATAAGTTTAATGTCACAAAGCAAGACACCTCACAAATGGCATGATTAAAAAAAAAGTTGACACCGCAATATACTTGTGTCATAATTTTATACAAAAACCTGAAGTGATAGTCCATGTCTCTGTGCTTTCTATAAAAATGTTTTTATTTCCTTCTTGCTTCTAGTACTCCTATACTATACAAGCAGATTGTTGGTTTCATGTTTCCATATTTCTTCCTTCACAATACCTCTATTTCCTCTTTATATCTTAATAGTGGAGCTTCCATTATATTCCTCAGTTTGAATGTTTCACTCTCCACATCAAATCTGTGTTCAGTGAGATCCATAATCTGCTTCCAGTGCCGAGGCATCATTGCTTTACTTAACATGTGCTCAAGCAATGGGCAACATTCACAGAAGTCCTCTATAGTCTTCTTTAGGTCAAGAAAAGGCTGCCATTCCTTTACAGCACGAGGGAGTTTACGGCACCTACATGGAGATAAAGCAAGCTTTTTCAAAAAGCTTCAAATACTCTTTCTTTAAAGCCACAGTGCATGGTTTTAACAGCAGAACACATACCTTCCAAATTCAGGTTACCTTTAGTTTGGAGTTTCTGTATGTGCTTCTCCATGTGAGAAAATCTGTTTCCAGTCTATTTCAATAACTGATAGCTAGGTAGGCAGCTACAGCCTCACATTAAGGAGTGTAGCTGCATAATTTAACTCTGTGCAAGTGATCTTCAAAATCAGTTGAAATGTTCTACATCTTGATTTCATCTTTTGGTGAGACTGATGATATGCACTGCTCTGAGCTCTAGAAATACCCTGCTCCCCAGGGTTTAATTCTTTAAATTTTTTGATTCCTGATTTGATGAAAAGTTCAGCTTCTATGTATGCAATATAACTCATTTTGTAGAAAAACTATTCAGCAATTCACTAACTTGCCTTTGACATCTAGCATAAATCTGTCTCTCATGAACAACAATACTACAACAAAAAGGTGAAACTCTCCTTCATGAACAAAATAAGTAACAATTTTAACATATATTCCAAGCTTATTTAAAAAGATAGCCAAGAATCTCTCTAAGGAACAACAATGCTCAGCATTTAGAACCTAAATTTTCCTTGACTTTATGATGCTGCTAATGGATATATTTTTCAATTTAAATTCACATTTTTCATGCCTCACTAAATAAATACATGCTCCTATATGATTATTGGGGATAACCAATTATAATCATATTCAAGAAGTACTTTAGGCAACTTTAACACTGCAGCAGTTTCTCACCTGTTCTGAAATTCCGTAAGTTCACTATTAATTTTTTCAATGTCTAATTCCGACCAAAGAATGTCATAGTAGCCACTGATTGTGTCAATGACACTGTTATATAGATTATAGAGTTTCTGCAACAGATTCAGTTGCTTCTTTATTTGAAGCAGTTGAGGACACCGAGTAACTGGCAAACCGAAAAGATCTTCTCCACCTGTACAAGTAATATATTTCCGAAAGAGATTGTCACATCGATTCTAAGAAAGAAAAAGAAAAAAAGTTAAATAAAATAGCTCAATAATAATAAATAAATTAGAAGTTAATAAAAGTTACTAAATATTCAAGATCTGAAATTATGATTAGAGCTGAATTAGACTAAAATCTAGGAAATAATACAAAGATATAGAGAGACAGTAACAGGCTTACACTGTCAACAGTTTTGTCAACAATTTTCTTGAGAAAACTAACTTTTAGCTAGCTTGCAGGCACATCTTTAGAAGCTGACAGGAAAACCATTTACTTCATGTGGCACAGTGACAGAACAATAAATGCTGCAGTTGAAAGAGGTGAAGCATGACACAAAAAGAAATAAAAAGGTGGATACAGGAAATTCTACTTCTCCAAGTATGCTGTACAAATCTTATTGACTGTTGAAGGAAGAATTACTACCATTAAAGAAGCAAAGAAAAACATAATTTAATTGTCAATTGCAATACAACTCAGGGAACATAGCAGGAAGTCAAATGAATAGCAGTATGGGAAAAGCAGAAGCATTAGTGCAGGAATGTATATTAATAATGATAGAAAGACAGCCTTCAACCAAAAAGAAAAAAAATAAACACAGTAATGAACACAAGAATAGCCTATAGTCAAATATGCTAAAATTGTGGGAAGGCTCTCATCAGAATATTGTATCTAGCAATCATTACTCATTATCTATGCAGCCTTTCTGTTGACTCTAAAAAAATTTAGATTTTAACAGTATTCCCTCCAAATGCATAGAAAAATTCCAACATAGCTTTCACTAAGACAAAACAGACTTTGCCAAATCAGTAACCCTACCTATCAATGAAAATTCATTCAACTGAGATTCCTTCTAAGAGCCTTTAAGCCCATTTGTTTTAAGTATTAAGTTATATCTTGAAATTAACAGCACCTGGAATATAGTAAGCCTGTCATTGGCTTCCTGAGGTGTTAAACCAACCACCATTGGCCCATTCTAAAAGGAAAAAAAAAAAGACATCATTTAGAGTATGAGAATAACCACAACTTATTTCTAATCAGCACTTTCTAAATGCTAACCTCAAACACTTTTGCAGCCTTCAGATCCCCTCCCCAGATCAGATATCAACTGAACCAAGGGATGACAGTTAACATACCAGAACAAACACTTTTTAAAAATGGATTTTAAAAATTCAAATAAGGCAACTAATTGTATTTTTAATGCAGAAATTTTTCATTACACTACGAAAGTTAGGAAAACATAGCTCATTTTTTGAGTAAAAGACAGCATTACTTAAAAGATGATGCAAGATTAGTTCACCTTCATTCATTTTAATGAAAAGGAATGTGAGAGCTTAAGTCACTTCTACATATATCAGAAAGAAGAGTTTTCTGATGCTACCATAATTTATCATTAATCCTAGTCTTCACACTTGTTCATGGCAACTAGATGCTTTTCAAAAACCTTAAATATCTCCATTCTTAATTTTTAGTAACTGATTACCACCATTACTTATATCAGTTATATACAAAACATTAACCAAACCTGCCCTGCACTGAAACCCAAATACCATCTTAAGAAGAATAAACCTATTCAACAGTAGAGTCCCATCCCATTAATTAGTCAAATCCAAAAACCTTTCTATGTTCCCATCGTTCTTAAAGAATTTCTCTAATACAATAAAATAGAAAAACTTGCTTGATCATAATCCGAGTAGAACTGTGCACAGTCTTCAGTAAAAATCTTCACAGCACTAATAAGCTCTCCTCTGAAGTTTGGCTGCAAAGCAACGAGCTCATTCTGCACTTCATTTGCACGGATTAGCAGTTTTTCCCAAGTGTAGTGTAAAGTGTCCACCTTCTCTACCTCTTCCTTGGCAACAAGTAGATCATATTTGCTTAGCATAGCATAGGATTCCTGCCAGAAATTTGGATAAAGATACATAAAATGGTAACTTCAGTTAACTTTGTAAACATATATGGAAAACACATATGTAAAATGCTAACACTTAAAATTTTTAAGAACGAAGAATGATTTGTTAGAAAAAGAAATTCTCTTCTTCTTGCACAGCCATTATCAAAATTGGGTAAACTAGTACCAAACTGGAAGAAACGTCCACATTTTTTTCTCAGAGCATTGATTTCAGCTTGCACCACCAACATATGAACAGTCTACATACTGAAAACCATCAGTGAATTTTCACTAAAACACAACTGACATTTGTTTTCTATAAATTAGCACAGGGTATGGTAGCAGTAAACCCATAGCAGTTTCATTTGAAAATTTCCGTATGAAGTGGAATGGTTTCCATTCATGCTTTCCAGTTTGATCAAATGGTAGGCAAATTGCAAAAATGGAAACGTAACTATCTGTCTACTATAACACCGTGTGGAAAACATGCCAACCTCCCTTTCAAAACAGAGGCATCACTTCTTGTGCTTCAGACCTCGAGGCTCATGCTTGCAGAATTGGAAGCTTATGGGCAATCAGGATCATGAACATGTCAGGAATCATGAGCATGTCTCAGGAAAAAGAATTCTACTGAAAAATCGAAGATGCATTTTGCCATACCATAGCATTCTTAAATAAATACTCTGGTCAGGAATGCAGAGAAACAGTTACCATCTGTTTTTAAGCCTGCCATTTGTCAGATGTTCAGTAAATGCATTCTACCACGTTAACTTTTTTTTTTAGGAAATCAGCTGCTTTTATTTATTTTAACTTATGCGGCTGATAAAAACAATCAATCTCGTGTAGTCTGTTTAATATTAGCTTTTTACTCCTCTTAAGGCTTAGCTAAAAAAAAAAAAAAACAAAACTAGGAATCTCATTCCTTTTCATACACAGACTTCTTCCACAAAGTATGAAAAGATATCTTGCATTAAATACCTGTATTCTCATCTTCCTCTGCCCTACATCACTCAATTTCTACACTGTTCACTAAACCACATCTCACCTCAGCAAGTTTACATTTGCCCAAATCAGAATTTCACACAAAAAGGTTTACAGAAGCACAACAAGCCTGTCACTCAACATTCAACACATATTCCGTCATACATTTTCAAAGTTCACTGTTAACCTTTAACCCAGAAAATAACTGCTCTCTTGAAACAGTACCCATACATGCAACATGTCCACTAGCTACCTCAATGGGGCCAATTTGAGAGTCAATAGAGATCTGTAGTTCTCTGATCTCTTTTAAAGCTGACATGGCTATTCTGATATCATCCAGGTCCGTGATGCTGCGATTTAACTTCTTGCCAGTTTCCTCTATAAAAGTCAAAATTGCTTCCATCTGTGTTCTGTACTTCTTATTGCAATGACACCCCAGCAAAGTCATCCAGGCTTTGGTTTCTGATCTCAGTGCTAGCTTCAGATCAGCTAAAAATATTGAACAATTAATACATATTAGATCTTGTAGATATTTGTTAAGATGCACTTTCAATCTTTTTAATTACATTTGTTCTCTTCAGCGCCCCAGTTGTGGTTTTTTGGTCTAACCCTTCACATACAGAGATGACGAAATCACATGAACACCTTGAAGTGGTTTATAAAATTGCTTGCAATTTCTGATTGCTTTCCTCCTATTCTTCTCAGAATTTATCATCTCTTCTACTGAAAAGATCATCTAAAAATGTTGAACAATTAATATATATTAGATGTCACAGATTTTTTTCAGGATGTACCTACTGGAATGGTGAGGCTGGTCTCCATACTTATCATCTTGATCATTTACCATTTACCACAAACTTCTGTCCTGTACATCACTAATGAATTGCTAAATACTCTCATCTAAGCCTAAAATCTTGCCAAAAATTAATCTTTTAAAAAAAAAAAAAGTGGGGAGAAAATCTGGAGTCTAATTATGAAAGCTGAAGAAACAAAGTTTGATCATAGCATTGGTGAAATTTTTAGATAGAAGGGGATTCAGCTGTCTCAGTGCATGCTGCTGGGCAAGGAGAAAAGTAACATAAATTTATCATCTTACTCCCATGAAATATGTACCCCTGGGAATCAGTGAAAGAAGGATTGGCAAACATCTACTATCCACCCCATAAGTGAGCAGACGGATCCAGGTGAGGTAATAAACTCCAACTGAGCTTCATAGATATTCTTATGTTAGTGTTTTGTTTGCAAAATTTACAGCCAAAACAGCAAACAGCCCTTCTCTCTCCCTTTCTCCTTTCCATTTTGATCTAGTTAACCCATCCCAAACTGTCACATCTCTTCTTCCTACTGGAGTCATAAAGTACATGTCTCTGGAAAGAAGCTGAACTCTACCAGTGTACAGTGCAATAGCTCCCACGCAGATGAATTCAGGCTCAGAATTGATTTTCAGGTCCAGGTCTTGGAAATGCAGAATTTCAGATTCAAACTCATAGAGTAATGGGTTTCCCACCATTAATTTATCAATGGTTTCCTCCTTGTCCCTCTGCCATATATGGTGGTAACAACTAAAACTCTCCAAAGCTGTAAGAACTTCCTGAAAGACATTCACAAGGTTCAAAGAAAGATTCTCAGCATCAGGTATATAGCATGCATATAATTTCTTAGCAGCTGCTCATTAGAGCACTACAAACTCCATAGTGGAGCAGGCTGAATCACCTCACTAAATAAAAGGTTGGTGGTAAATTTATGCTAAAGCAAGTTCCACTACTGATCACACAGTGTGCCAGAAACCCTATGTTCATCACATCCAATTTGTCAGATTAGTTTAAACATTTGCCAATTAAGTGACTCTCAGTCAATAAAATCATTGGAATCAGTGGGAAGTAAAGTTTAAAACTAGGATAGAGTACACTTGTCCTTCCCTGCCATTTCTTGGGCTAGAAACTGAAACCTGAGCTCCAGGGCCCAGCATAACAAGAAGAATTTATTTTGAAATAATGAAGCTATGAGACAATTTTTTTAACATTAATTTCTGCATTGAATTCAGGTCTCTTTGATTTGAATATCATTTAACAAGTGTGAAAAATAATTATTCTTCTGGTTCTCAGGAGTTCAGAAAAATGCGAGAAAGTTAAAGGTGAATCATCATTGCTTCTAATTAAACAAGTAAATGAGAGATGAGTGCTATGAGAGATAATCCACTTATGATAAATATAGTACATGCAGGCATTTAAAGCTGGCTAAATGATAAAAGTTTACAATATTACAAAATACCAAATATTAAAATACCATGATAACTGTCCACCATTATCAACTACTCAGCAGCCTGGTAGTTATGTTTTAGTACCAGTGAATTTACAAGGCCTTGAGTCAAAGATTTTCACATGGCAAGACTCTTAGAAGATTGGACCAGCCCCAGAAGAAACTGATGCAGAGCTCCCTCAAGAAATATAATTTACTTAAGACTGCATATAATAAGAACAAGGCAAAGAAGTTATGCATATCCTTTAAGATATATCCTAACCTACACTAGCAAACCCTATGCAGCAATTTACAAATGCCAATCTGACAGCCAATTTTCCTCTAAAAACCCTTATAACCTCTTCGTAATGTGGCAGAAATCATGCTGGCTTCATTAGCTACACACAACACAACTACACTTAGAGTTTTTTATGATGTTTTAATTTACACAATATTAAAAACCTCAAATCTTGGATCAGAGCACACTTGTTCAGAGCACAAGTGTAACCCATGTTACACTTTTAAAGCATATTTGCAAATTTTCAGCCACATGTTTTCTATCCACCATCCTAAACTTTTTCATTATAACATTTAATCACAGCTTTAAATGCCTACCCATATTACCCAAGGACATTAAAAGTAATACATTAATATTCCTCAGATAGTGATATTAACATCTCAATTGCCTTACCCCTTTTGTAGAATTGATGGCACTGCTGAGTAAAGATACTAATTTAATAATTTCTTTGTTCTCTGAAACATGCTTGAAGTAGTTCTGGCTTTGTGCTGTATCAGATGAACTGAGTGATGCTGCATCTGATATGCTATCTATAAAAGAAAATTCAAATATAGAAGCAGGCTTAGGACAGACATACAGGTTAGAAGAAGTAAATTCCTATAGAAAAAACCGAATTACATTTTTTTTCAACAAGCATGCATTTTAAAGTTGGGTGTTCTTAAAGGCAACTAGAAGTCAAGGAGGCCAACACAAATTCATAAACATCTCCATTTTAGTAAAATTGCTCCATCTAAGTACCCTGTCAAATTTGGACCAATCTTTCCATACCAATCTTTCAAACAGAATCTTTCTTCTTCTCTTCTTCCTCTTCTCAACCTTCCTCAAGGTTTATTCTGTATGGTTCACCTAAGTGATTCATTTACATATCAGCATTTGCTTACTCATATATCAACCTTAAACGTTTTTATTTTCTGAAATACCTCACAATTGACAATTTGAAATACAAATTAACATTAACTCTGAGAACATGACCATAACCAGTCCCCAAAAAAGAATAAAGGTAAAAAAAAGTCCATCAGTTAGCAAATATCCACAAGTTTGACTACCATCATTTTTTATTTCATCTCTTGCAAGCAAAATTCTTAGTTTTGATAGACTAATTTAACTTCTTAACCAGTTAAAGTATTACTGTCCCACTTTTTAGGTGCACAAGAGAGAGTTAACCTAAAAGGACTCAAATGTATTTTTCAAATATCTCAGGTACAATGTAAAACAATTAACTTGGCTTCATTTTAAACCATTTCAGAGAAGAAAAACCCAATCAAAGATATCATCTTAAATTTCCTTGAACTAATGACTTCAATAACATAATGCCCGGTCACAAAACAGAATAATGAAAATCCTTTTAGAAATTATAGTCTATTCAATCTTTTATACAATCCTCTCTACACCACTATTGCAATTTACATTGACGTTTTTATTCAATACCAGATATTGTGAAAGTTCAGCTTACCCTTCTTAAAGGGTAAGCACAAATTCTAAGATGCCATTTGAACATGCCAAATTACAAACTACACTGCAAATCATGGAAGATTATTCTGTAGCAAAATGACTACAATTGTAACCAATATATATGCTATAACCCAAAGCACTAAAACTCTTCAAGAAGCCCAAAACATCCCCTTACTCAAATCCACAGAAGCACAAGTGTCAAACCTGCTTTCTAATGAGAAAGAGATTTCTTCTCTGAGGCAATTTTCAATGTATGAGGTTGTTTAAAATCTATCAAGTCTATTGTTTTTGATGTATTTTGTAATTAATACCTTCCAATACATTCTGTACAAATCACATTTACCTAACATGTAAATTTAGTGATGTCAGAGTTTATCATTACCATGGATGTTTTTCTTTCCAGTCTCTTTCATTCCATCATCAGAATCGCTGTCTCTGCTCCCACACTGCAACAGAACAACTTTTCTCTCTAACACTTTCTCCTGAAGAGAGAATAACATTTATTTTTTTATTTGCAGTAGTTTTGCACGATTAGTTCTAAGTAAGGCTGTTAAAGACACCCACCTTGGATATTCTCTCCTTACTCCAGTGTCGAACTCCTTTCATTACTTTCACAATACTATCTACAGCTTTATTAAGTGTCTGCTGTACCTCATCCAAAGAGGGTGTCATAATGATATTAGGGATAGACAGGTTAATATTAGTCCTTATAATAGGATAAGCACCTTTTTTCTGCTTAGACATACTGTGATTTTCTAAATAAAAGACAAAAACAGAAGACAAAAACAAAACAAAAACGCTGTTCATATTTTTTCCAAGACATCAAACTAGGCACAGTTTTGATAGAAACCAATAAATATTTCTCTTAATGTAGAGTATTGCGTGTGATTTCTGAAGGGAAAAAGAATTTATAAGATGTACTGCTAAACTTTACAGCAGCACAAGTGAAAAGTAAGCGCAAAGCTATTTTTCTCCATGAAGCTCCTCTTCAACTTGCTTTGTGAAGCTAAACTCTGTTTAGCACACAATTATGTCATCTGGCTGGTACTCCTCCTAAGAGTTTCACAGTACTGTATGCCTTATAAACTATAGAGACCAAAGACAACTGCCCTTATTTTCATTTCATAAAGGCATGCAACAATAAAACACTTCAAAACAGTGCTCCATCACCATGTATGGAAATATGTGAAGGCAATTAGTAAGAGAAAAAAGACACCTCTATTTTTTTTTATACAGTTTTATGTAAAAGGCAAGGTCAAACAGATCTTGTCAAGTTATCAAGGTCTTAATTTGCCAAGTTAATAATTGATAACTTTTAACTTAAGTGATAACTTATCAAGTTATCCAGGTCTTGTAGAAACTTATCTATCAAGTCTAGCTCCAAACATAATATTGGCTTCAGAACAGTATGGTGAGTCTTAAGAGAAACAGCATTGTAATGACACTTTCTTACTGTCACAAGGGAAAAAAAAAAAACCTTTGGAAATACACAATATTATCAATTGCATCAATTGTAACTTAACAAGACAACTTAATCAAAATTCCTTTGTTTTTCCCTCTTTTACACTTGCGAGTCTTGTTTATACATTTATGGGGTATTACAGTTACATTTTTCTTTATATAGCCTAAAAAAGCAATGTACTACAATGCAGCCACCTAAGAAGTTGCTGGTGGAAGATGCATGAATGCGCTTGCGGATGGTCTCCAGAGTGTGTCGAGTGACTTTCAAAAGGGAATCAATGTTACGATCATTGAAGTAAGATAGCAGTTCATTGGCTTCTTCCTCTAACTTTTCTAAATCCATTCTCTTCCTCTTTGCTGTAGGAGACAGGCCAGCCCACATCTCACTGGAATTTTGTGAGGAAGTCAAGCTTTTTGATCTTCTTTCCTCTTCTGTTGCTAAAACACCATAAATCCAGTTAGTTAAATATACATAAGGGACTTGAAAATACCATAATGCAACACCTCCACAAGTGTCTGAAATAATTTTAAGGGCAGAATTACTCATTTGTAATCTGCACCCCGGTGTAACAGACCTATTCCTATCTGCCTTCTTATTCAGTACAAACTGGTATGATTATGATCAAAATTTAAATATTATTTCTTATTCTCTTTCTCTAGAGGTCCAGCAATTAACCAAGGTTACTAAGTAGTTCTATGGCATGAACCTTTCAACATCCAAGTTAGATAAATAGTACTGACCTATTTTGTAGATGATAAATGATTGTTAGATTATTCATTATCCAGGCAAATATAAAGAAAAGTCTTTAGACATTAGATGCTATTCAGTACTTCAGTCACCTAAGCTATAATGCCCCCAACACAAATGATTAGCATGAAAAAGAAACAAACACCAAGAAATACAATACAATCTTCTTACCTGTAGTTTTGTCCCTTTTTTCACCACTGGATACAATTGACTTCTCATCTTCTTTACTGACCTGTTCCTCAGTGTCAAGTAACATGTTTAACAGATCATTAGCAGCAGCTTCCACCAGTGAGCTTTTTAAGTGTAAAGTCTGAGCACCTTTTATACATAGCTCCTGTTATCATACCAAAAAAATACGCACTTATTGTCATAATTCTCATGTGAATTTCACAGCCACAGAAGCCTTTATTAACACAAATGTCAAGGTCTAAGATTTGTGAAAAAAATGGATCTATTTACAACATTAATTTTAAATGTTTTTTTTTCCAAAACACAAGATCAACAACAGACCAACAAGGCATCATAAATGCCTTTCAGCATTGTTTTGGCTTCTTTCTCAAATCACATGATTTATTAGTTAATATAATGAATCAATGTTTATAATGCCTAGTTTCACTAAAAGGCTCCCAAAAGCAAGGGCTTCTTAATTTTCTTAGCTTTCCAATGTAGACATGGGAGATTCAACACTTCTTTTAATTATTGCCAGTTTACTCATTATGGCTGTGTCATAATGAGTATTAGCCAATCATATTTCCCATTTACAGCTGAAAAGAAGGTAAAATATACACAAGGTGTATTTATTATTAAAATAAACACTAAAATTATCAGCTGGAGATAGAAGAAATCAAAGAATGAGATTAAATAAAATTCAGAAATTTATTACAGTACCGTGCACCTTTTTTTCTCCAATATTTGTAATAAAATCAATCAAGTATGCTTCAGCTAACTATAATTTTTATCTATAATGGCCTTTTATACTTTTTTAGTATAATAATATAAGGTACCAAATATAAGGTACCAAAGAAAATTTTTTTCTTCTATTTCACTCAGCTCAAACAAATGTGATTACCTTTGTTTAAGTAAAAATAAATAATTGGAAACACTCAGACATTTCCCAATTTTAAGAAAATCTTCGGCTTTCCTAATAGTTCTGTTGAGTTGAGAGAGAAGGCACACTTCTAATATCACAGCAACAATAAACAAAGTACTTTGGGATTTTTCCACCAGGTAACTATTTTTGTTGCAGCAATTTCTTTAGAAACTTAAAGACATCTGTTAGGTGACAGAAGTTATTTCTAGTCCCCTCTGATTAAAAATTACAATAAACTTACAAACTGTTACTATTTTCATTGTACCCATAACTGGGGTTCTTATACCACTTACTCTGCTAGCCCAACTCAATTGGCCATTGTAATTGCTGTGTGTGTAATTGCTATGTAGCAGTTCAAGTTTTCAAGTTACCATAGTATGCAGAGAACATTTTTTGCTCGCTCTCACATATTTTTACCTTAGTGAATATACATTTTAGTGCCTGCCCAATCAGGAAGGTAGCAGCAGGATCAAGAGAAACAATTATGGATTGTGAGGCTCACAAACTACGACTCATTCCATATGATATTACTTTAAATTTTAGTCTGTATTTAACAACAAGGTAAGTTGTTACAATGGCCAAAGGAGAAAAGGCCAAAGAGTTAAAAACACCAAGATAATCAAAACTTTCCTTTGTAATAGTTATTGCTACAACAGAAAAGGAATGGGGATTATCTACTTGATTTTCTACAGTCTTTAGCCACCCAAATTTTATTTCAGGAGAAAACACATTAGACATCACAACCTAAAATGCTATACACCTTACTATTGCCTCACATAATTATTCTGACATAATCATGACCTTAATCAGCTTTCTAACCAAGAATTTACATGTTTATAGTTAATTACTCTCAACATAAAAGTATTTTGATGGGGTGAAGGGTGTTATCCCAGAACACCTTTACCCAGGTACTCCTGCATATATTTTCCACATCCCATTACCAACTCAGGAGAGTTTGAGATACTCATTACACAATCCTTTCCATAGTATTTTCTCTCCTTAGGCAATTGCTGGAAAATTTCCTTATTTAAACAGGAATAATGACCAAAAAAAAAAAACTGTCATAGAGGTAAAATTTTTGAGTGATATGAAAGCATATAAGCATATAAGAAATATCATACACTATCTGGATTGATAGTAATAATTAATAGAAAAGAACATCTCAGCTCAGATCTCTTTGTATTTGGTATTTTTGTTCCTTTTTAAGACCCCAGCCAAGCAAGAGGAGATTTCCATCATATCCCATGCATGCTTCATTAATTCTGCATTCAGAATTTTTTTATCTCATAAAAAAGAAAAGTATCTAAACTCAAAGTCATTAATCTCTTCTTCATGAATTTTTTATCTACTAACCTTAGTCTTTTGAAGGAATTCCTCACAGCTCTGTGGTTCATCATCTGGTAACACACAGAGTGGCACTCTATTCATTTCTTGAAGGACAGCCTCAATACGAAATTCAACCAAGTCATTCACTCGATCAAGCAATAACTCCAGCCCAGCTTTTGAAGAAAAGAGAAGATTCAAGACAAGCTTAAAAGCTTGAATTAATAGCCTTTGCAGAGTCCCTCAGTGTTCTTTTACCTCAAGAAACCAGAGTGTTACCAAACAACCCAGAGTGTCATTTTACCTCAAAAAACTACCATATTCAACTGTATGACTTCTGCAGCTTAACCAATTTACTCCAAACATCTAAACTTTCAAGCTTCACCACAAGAACCATAATTAACTTTATACATAACAGATACTTACCTAGCATATGCTATCTACATGCTAAAAGATAACTATAATGCTATATAAACTATTATACAAATATATATCGTAAAGCTTTTTATGTAAAATATAGTATCTATTATAAATATATATAACATTAACTTAAAGGATACGTATTTCAAACATGAAGATATTAACATTTAACTGAGGGCTAACAATGTTTCATCTTCTATAGTTTGAACAAGTTACAACTTAAGTAAGCTACTACAAACAGTAACTTCCAAAAAAATGAAACCTGTATGCTTCAAAGAAATGTTAGAGGCCAAACAATAGTTAACAGAAAACAATCACTAGAATTTTAAAAGTTTAATAGCAATCTCCTCTCAATGCTGAAGCTGAAATAGCAGCAAAGTGCCTGATCCAGACTCAAATTACTTTTATTATTCAAAATTAAATTAAGCATAATGTCAGGCTAGCATCCGAAGTGCACTTTAATCTGCCATTTCAACTGAAGAAAATTTCCACTATAACTACTTACGCAATTTCAAGAAACAAAATCTGTTTGCTGTATTAATTAAGCTGAAGAAAAAGGAATTTGGTATCTTCAGAAAAAAAACACATCTCAGTGCAACCTTGTGATAATCTGTTGAAAAAATTACAAGTTCATCTGTTTTCTAAAGCTCTTGTCCAAGATGTGTGTGCATTAGTTTTAAAGAGATTGACGTTTAAAAAAAAAATAATATCAAACGCTATTGAGCAATTACACAGCCAACTGAGTCAGTGTTTTATTCCTTGAGAAGTTGCTTTGTACATTATAGAAACAAAAAAGCAGGACTAGGCAAAGTCCAAAACCTAGGAGCTCTTAAAAAGTAGCTATCATTCTTTAAATTCAGAATACACTGGGCCTTTTGTGCCACACTTTATGTTTGGTGTAATCCTAACTAACTAACATATACGTTAGTAAAAATTTGATGAACATACAAGACAAAAAGAAGGTGGTGTTATAAAACAAATGTTTCATGTAATACAGGACGGGTGAAAATACTTTTATATATAAATCAATTCAGTGCAAATCACGTAAAGAACTGTAATCTTATAATATAATTTGCATATGTACAGAAGAAACAACCAGAAGTTAATGGAAGGAGGCAAGTAACTTACCTAGCTTAGAAAAAACTGCATTAATGTATTTCTCAATATTCAAGGATGTCCAGTTCAGTAATGTTAGACCTGGCTGGATAGCATCATCTACACTTACTAATCGAGGAGCCATCAATTGTTCAAAAGGGTGTTGTATTTTCAGTTTAATTCTTTTATATTCTGCCAACATCACCTGAAATAAATAATGAAAACATTAGCTAATATACACTGATTTGAACCTCTTCACGTACACATATTTATTACTTAAACTAAGAAAATTCATCTGTATGCACATTAATGAAATTATTAAGAAGTTATAATTAATTGCTTGGGAAAGGTTTTCATTATTTTTGGCAGAAGTTCACTATTTGTTGCTCTTTATATCTCTATATATATTTGTTGCTCTGTGTGAAGAACTACTTCACACAGAAATCTATCTTTGATTGCACTGGTGCTGTGATGGAGTTAATTTCTTTCTCAATGGCTCACATGATGCCACATTTTAGATTTGTGACCACAACTGTGTTACTAACACACTGATATTTTGGGTATTGCTAAACAGTGCTCGTACAGCACTGAGTCCTTTTCTGCTTCTCACACTACTCTGCTGGTGACTGGGGACACACAAGATGCTGGGAAGGAACACAGCCAGCATCCCAACTGATTAATGGGATCCTATACCTATGACATCATGCTTAAAAATGAAAGCTGGGAGAAGAAGGAGGGAGGGGACACTCAGAGCTATGGTGTTTGTCCTCCCAAGTAGCTGTGATACTGCCTAGTTTTACCAGATTAATTCCTTATTTTTTCCCCTTGGGTGTGCACCTCTAGCCTTCCCTATTAAACTGTCTTTATTTCAATTAACATGTTTTATATTTTAACCTTCAGATTCTCTCCCCCATTCCAAGGAGGGGAGTAAGGGAGCAACTGTGTGACGTTTGGTTGCCTACTGGGTTTAAACCACATAACAGAAAAATCTTGCAAATTTCAGTTGGTAGATGAGCATTGCAGAAGACAAAACGCCCAAGGAAGACTATCTAGGTGAACTTTCCAGCAATTCTAATAAGATCAACCTTACCAGATCTATATTATACTATTTTCTTCCTAATGCCTCTTTAACCTGCTCATCCAGTTTCACATGTTTGGCAATAACAGCACGACTTGAAGTCATAAAGACTTTATGACTTCTGGGTTTTTTTCATTTCAAAGAAGTCCTTTGACTACTATAAACCTATAGGTTTCTGGACATCTATTTTTGAATTCCCATCTTGAGTAACTGAGAATCTTGTCTGTTCATACGCAGATAAAATGATCTGAAGGACTTAAAAGACAAGAGAAAGGGAAGTTTTACCTTCTCTTTTTAAACTGTTCCACAGACATCTGTGTAAAACACCAGTGGCAGGGAAAAAAAAAAAAAAAAAGCTGCTACTTGCTGCATGCTTTACTTTTTAAAAGCAGACCACCTGTTCCTCCCTCCCAGGTATCCTCTCAAAACAAATGCTGCCCACTGTTGACTTCATTATTGGATGAGAAATAAATTGCTTATCATTTAGAAAGCAAGCAACAGCACAAGGTTTTCTGTGAGCCTCCTTTCCTCCCCATTCTGATCTCTGCCCCCACACCCTGCAGAGCTTCCCCAAACCCATGCATCTGCAAAGTAACTTCATAGAAAATACAAAGCCAAGAAAAGGCTTTAAGTGCCTCAAGACAGTCATACAAATAAGAAAATAGATTTGCAAATTTTTTTTTGTGCATAATCATTGATCTTCATTTATTCTCTTCCATATGTATAGAACCCAGGCATCCTAATGTACAGTACTCATACATAAAATAACTAATGTAAACGCACGTGCAGATTGTTGACAATCTTCTTGTACCAGTCTCTCTGCTGTTGAATAACACTAGCAAATGGTGGAATTTCAAGGCACATGTGAGCCATGCAATCTGTTTCTCTGATTAAAGTTAATATTTGAGGGTCAAAATTCACAAATAATTCTCCTGTTTCTGGAGCTTTTACCAAGAGAGTTGCTTGAAGTCCTCTTTTAGTTAATTCAATCTGCAGGAAATAAAGTCATCATTCCTGATCAGACAAGCCACTATAACAAAATACTTCAGTTTGCATATAAATATCACTTTTGCAGATACTAAAATCAGGTACTGTTGACAAAGATTGATATGGTATATTAATCTAAAACCAAAATTTATTAACAGTGTGTATGGACTCAAATGCTTAACAATCAAGCTGCTGTTTATTTAACAGATATTTTTCTGTTGGGTCTTGGATGTTATAATGTGCATTCCACAGTCCAAAATCAAATCAGAGCCATAGATTTTCTTGTTTCAACCATCTTAAATCTTAACTCTCATCTCCTTAGAACTGATTGCATATTCTGCAATAAGGCAGCATATAACCTCCTCAATGAATTACAGTATTCTTGGATAACCTCTTCACACGTCTTTTAATTAAACTTATCCCCATTTCTTCTTTCACTTGTTTTCCAATAGCTAATAGACATACCAGTCTTAATGGTACTGTCAATTATATCCAACATCTGGGCAAATCTTTTAAAATACTAAAATTAATGCTTATTATAGATTTTATTTTTTTAATTCTTAAAAGCAAAGCATAATCACACAACTGGTTTAACTGCCTTATTTAAATATTAGAAGACCATTTGTTCTCTATGTGATCACAAAGGACAGCATTCCTCAGACCATCACACACTGAAAATTTGGCTGACACCAAAAAGCAAACCTGCCTTAGGCAGGCAAATTTTTACAAAACATTAAAAATGTTGCTGCTTTTCTTATTTTCCAGTTGTCCTTGGCTGACATAACTTTATTGTTCTTTATTCACTCCTCAAATTTCATGTATTACATTACATTGAGATGGAGCTTATTTCTATGCCATAGTTTCAGAACCCACTGATATCTTTCAGTGCACTTTTTTCTTTTTTTATGAAACACAGAAAATTTGCACCACCTTTCAATGTCTAAAGTATAGTGGAGCATACTGCTTGCTTCAGCAATATCATGTACTATCAAGACATTTTACACAGCATTTTTCAAAAAATAATCTAATCCACTTTTGTCAATGAAGATGTCATGCTCCAGCCACAATCATCAGTCTTCAAAAAAAAAAAAAAAAAAAAAAGTTCAATGGCTTTAAAGAGAAACTGGTGGTTTTTTTTTCTGTAAAGTTCAACAGCAAATGTTACTGTACTCATTTTTGAGCTTCATACTCATTATTCCCACTCTCAAATCTTCCTCTCCCTATTTATGTTTTCTTCTCATGCAGTTTTTATTGTTAAGGCAACAGAAAATGGCAATGGAAATAAGAGGTACATTGAAGGCACAAATCTCACATTGCCAGATAAATATAGTAACTTTTACATTTCCAGGTAGTTTATTATTTTTTATTATGTCTAAGTTGAACATCATTTGCAAAAAAAAAAATCTTTTTGCTATTAAAAAAACCCTGGAGTAATAAGATGTTAACCACATAATAATAAGTAGAAAAAATAGGGGCAAAAATGTTCCGAAATCTCTGAAAGTGACACTAAGGTGAACATTTACATTTTACAGAAGAATAAAAAAGTAGTAGGAGCTGGAGCCATGTTTGTGTTCCATTTGTATTCACCACAGGACACTTGCCCCTCTCGCGTTTTTCTTCTGTTCAGGAGTAGAGCAGGAGCTCCACCTTGTGTTCTGTGACACTCATGTCCACACCCGTGTGCACTCTTGCCTGAAAGAAGATACTACGGAGCAGTAGTCACATTTTTTTTTGCCGTACCTGGTAGACTAGTGCACGTATGTTAAAGTGAATATATTTTCCATGTATTTTCAATTCATGTGTGTACGTTTCAAACTGGAAATTTTGTTGAAATCCACCTCTCTTTGTTCCCACCTAATGAGTATAAAGTTGGAGTGGGCTCAGGAAGTTTATACAGCTGGCGAGTGTGATTTGACAACAGACAGGTAACAACAGATCAGTACAGATTAGTACAAATCAGAACTCAGATGGATAAAGGAAGATCATAAAGGAAGGCACCACTTCAGGGGAGATGCCTGGGATGTTCTAGTTATTTCAGAAAAGATGAAAGGCAAATGTACTTGACTGCTCCATCAAGGCACAGTATATGTCAGAAAATCTGATCACTAGATCGTCTAGCCAAAGATGTAGCCACACAAGAATCATACATTCTCCTTAGTCTTTGTAGATGAGACAAGGCAGTGAAAACTATCATCAGTATACTTTGAATGATGCAGGTATCCAGCTCAGTACTGGAATAAAAAAAAACCTGAGTCCAAGATAGAAGCATTAACAAATACAGGTTTCCTGAAGCATTACAATACATTCCATAAAATATGAGGGATATGCACCAGGGATATGCTCTGTGAGGAGCACATGAAAACATACGAACTTCCTATACTAGCAGAATAAGCATTAAAGACCTTTCTAAGTACAACAGCAGTTTTCATGACTGCATGGAAGGAGGACCATCTATATGCAAGTTAATGGTGCCAATTTTGGATATGATGTTCCTGAGCCATAATGTATAATGAAACAACAATTGAGGTACTACTGTTCAGGTTCCTTGATTCCCAACTTGCACTCAACTCCATATTAACCATCACTAATATGTATTCAGCACTAAGTTTCAATACAGCATATTTTATGTACTCTAATATTGCAATCATTTCTCATGACTTACTATACCAAATTGACACAAAAAATTCCCACTTACAGTATCAGACAATCAAATCTAGTGACTCTTTAAACTACGTTTCACACCGCATGTAAAATGCAAGTGTGAAATAGCAAGGATTGGTGAAACCTTATATATTCAGATTGGAGAAAAAGTAGCTGGTGCCTCTGGTCCCAGATCTGATCTAAAACTACCTTTGAAAAGATTGATGTTTATCAGCACCAGAGATTTTGACAGTGTACAAAAGCTGGGCCTGAGTTCCAAAAACAACAGGCAAATGCATTGACAGGCGTCATGCTACTTTCAAAACCACAGTCTGGAGATTTTGATCCTTCCTTTTCAGCTTTGCAAGGCTGAGGCAAATTTTTCTATAAGATGCTCTTTGACAAGACAACAAAGAAACTGGAGGTGAAAAATAGGCCAAAACAACAGTAGAAACTTGCAGAGGTTTCAAGGATTTAAAGCAACCCCTGCAAAAGTTATCTGATGATGTAAAGGTAGCCAGAGGTTCTACGTACAAAACCCAAGAGGGTAAAATTAGCCATATGACATTTAAAATTTCAGGTAAACCAGGTTCTCTGAAGAATATTCAGGCTACAAAGTGTTCTACTTGTAAGGACCCAGACAACTCATTCAGCAAGACACATAAAAGGGCTTATGGTTGTTCATGTACCCAGAGTTGCACACATGGGAGAAACACCGACCATATATTCTCAAGAGAGAAAAAAAATACTTTACTGGCAACTTTAGAAAATCATGGAACTTTGGCAAAAGGTTTAGTACCATATTCAGTCAACATAAAACACTTATCAAAGAATTAACTTGGCCCATCCAACTCTGCAAACTCTAAGCCCACTTGATTTTAGGTTACTCCAAAAATTCCAAAAGGGAATTAGAGAAAGATAAAGAAAGACTGAAAATACATAGAATAGCATACATATAGCCATCAATTTCTGGGTTACAGCAGTGTTCAGATAGGAATTCCAAGAGAAAGTAAAGACATCAGACAGCTTCATATTCAGCTTTAAATACTCTTTGGCTTTCCTAGGCCCTTCCCCTGGGTGGGACTTCCAGTCATTGGCCACTCAGGAGCTGGGTTAGGGGCTCCAAAGGTGGATGTGGATCAGTGACTCTGGTGTGCGAGGGATTGGCAGCCACTGCAGGGCTGGGATACAGGCTCTAGGGGTGAGGTGCACTGCCTCGCCAGGACAAGGTCCCACCTGCCCCTTTTCCCACACACATGTATCCCAAAATTGTCAATAGGAAATGAAAGTACTTTGTACTGGTTCTGACTGGGTTAATTTTCTCTGTCGGCATTTAACTTCCTTCATAGCAGCTTATGTGGTGCCACCAGATTTGTTATCAAAGCAAAGCTGATAACACGGTGATGTTTCAGTAGAGCAGTGCTTGCACAGCATCAAGGCCTTCTCTTGTTCTCACTCTGTCCACACAGTGACTAGACTGGGGGTTGGGAGTGGGGATGAAGGGTGCAAAAGAGGCTGTGAGGGGACAAAACCAGGCAGATGTCATGAAATAAAAAAAGGATGTTACAAAATAAGCAAGGGGATATTCCTTGCCATATAACATCATGCTCAGCAATAAAAAGGGAAAGGCAGGGGTTGAAAGGGTCAGCCACCCTCTGCTCTGGAATTGGTTAGACATTGTTTGACCCATGGGAGATGGTGAGAAATTGCCTCTGCAGCCCTTTTTTTCCTATTTATTTCTCCATTTCTCCTTTACTAACTAAACAACTTACCCTGACCCACAAGTTTTCTTGCCTTTGCTTTTCCTTTCCTCTTCCCTGTCTCACTGGGCATGCATGGGGGAAGTGAATGAGCATTTGTGTAGTGCTTAGCTGTCTATTAGGGTTAACCCACAAGTGGCCCACTTGTGCACTGAGTATGCTATTATCTGTTCAGACTGGATGCTTTTTACATGTGTATTTACAGAGTGTACCCATGGATTACCACTCAAAATTCATTTTATCCAGAGCAGAGGAAACCTCTGTGTCTGCTTTCACTTCTGGCCAACCAGTTGACGAAACTCCTCTCCCCAGACATGATGATCTTGCACCAGTCAGAAGCACATGGCAGAGACAGAGGAGCAGCTAAATCTACCACTGCATATTCATTATATGTTTTTTTTCTAACTTCTTAGTTATAATGAGAGGTCTTTCAGTTGTTCCTAAAAACAGCTACAGGTACTACAGGCCCTATTTTTTTAACAGGAACACTTTCTTGAAAAATAATTTTTCTTATTCCATCCCTCATTTGAGAGTCAGCATAAGTCAGGTTAAGCATACCTGACTACTGCTACTAACCAGGGATAACACCATTTTTTGTTTTTTTCTTTAAGGAATATCATAATCAAAATCAGCTGGTTTACCTGCTGAAGCCATTCCCTGTGGTAGATCACTTCAAATTTCATAAGAACTTTTGCTACTTTGTTGTAATTGCGGATTATGCTCTTGCCATCTGGTGTTTGTAGAACTGCTGGATGTCTCTGGAAAGTCTCCATGGGCTCCTTGATCCTATGGAATAGGTGACGTGCCCACAAGATCTTGCCAGCTATTGGAGGCAGATTACGAGCCAATGGAGGGTCCTTCTTCTGCCTAGTGTAGATCTTACAGATGGTTTCTATGTCATGGCCATAGTTTTGAAATATTTTCTGATACTTTTCATCAATGCCAAGATTCGGGATTTGCAATCTGCTTAGAAAAATAATGAAAAAACTCCTTCAACACTTCTGAAATCCTTCTAATGTATTGTTGGAAAACAGTTGATCCAGATTCCCTTGCATGCTTTAGAAAATAACTACTTTGGCAGCAGAGTTTTCAGCTTGAACAAATGCTATCACAACCTGATTCCAAGCAACAAAGATTTAGACCAGATGATAAAAGTTTCCAAGTAAGCCTACACATTTTCTGTTTTGTCACTGTTTTCAAACACCGGGCTGAAATTGTGTGCAGCAAACTGTAACCAATTCACCACTAGCTGTCTATTCTATTAAACAGATTATAATACAAAAACTGACAGAATAAAGAGTGAGGCTGTTTTGCAACAATGTTAATTTATAAAGACAAATTTCACTGTTTCTTAATAAAAGCATTTTGTTCTCTTCTAACTGCATTGTGGTAACAAACTCATGTCATTGTTCGAGCACAAAGCTAAGGCAAATAGGCTAACAGACTGTTTTCCTGTACTTAAGCTGATTTTGAAAGATGAAGTTCAAAGTCCACTTATATTTTGCAGTTTCTGATACAAAAAATATGGCTTTTATTCATTCAAGCTACTAAAGCAACTCTTAACAGGGCTGAACAGCTGATAGTAAAGAGGTTGAGTTGGTTTCGTTTGTATTTAAGAAAATGCCTCATGCTCTCCTCTCCTTCCCACCATCCTCATTTTATTTCCATTGCATGGCAGAGTTTTAGCAATCTAAATAGGACAAATTACCTTTCAAATTTCTGCAACATACTCAGTGCCCTTTCAGTGTTCAGAATACTTTCAAAGGTAGTGTCCATGAACCTCCTTAATTCATCCTGTGGAAGTGTATATAATTCTACATCAGAGAAGTACATCAGATAAGTCCCTAAAACACACATCAAATATGCCAAGTATTATTTGACAGTGGGTTTAACCCACAATATATTAGAAGATAATTTGTTTATGTGACACTAATCTCAGTAAGTATTATTTTTCCCTTTATTTCTTCCCACAATAATTAAACAAAACACAGCCAACTTTCAAGGCATTTTCTTTCCAAGTTCCCTCTGTAGCTGTGCAACCAGCAAAAGCTTCTGTACCCTCCAATGTTTCACCACATTGAGAGGCCTCAAACAAGGCTTGTTTACCTCTCTGGCAACGAAAGCAAGACAAGCATTTATTTATTTTTTCTTCTGCAGATATGCTTTCCTTTCTCCAGCTTGTGATTTCAGAACTACTGGAAAGTTAATTATCTGACATATTTGTACTATGCTCCTATTCACTCAATGAATTCACCCATTTTTGTTATTCTTGCCAGCATACAGTAATGAAAAATCCTTTGGTTGGAGGCGCTCAATGGCCCATTCCATTAAACTAGTCTGAAAGATAGTAAATGAAAGCTTCAAAGTGGAAATATATTGGAATATTTTTTCAATTTCAGAATATAAACTTTGACATTTGCATATTTTTTACAGTAACTCAGAGAGGATAATAAGGATTCCTCAATAAATTAAATTATTTTGTATAACTGTACCATAAAACCTACATGAAGGTCATTTATGTCTCTGCAAAACTCTTCATAGTCTTGGTCAAAATCAGTGTTCCGCTGATCCAAGAAATCATAATGCTTATTCTTCATGTTGTCAACAATGCTCTAAACAATTTCACAAAAATAGAAAACTATTACCAAAAATGTCTTATGAAAAAGACTCAGCACACCAAACATTTAGCACAACAGGCTGTGCATGTTCACATTTTACCTTTGCTAATAGTGCCAGTACTTACTGAGCAATATAAGCAAACCCCTTAAAAGAAATATTTGCAGGAATCAAGTTGGTGTAATGTCCACTGAAACTTCATTTGTATTATTTATTTCTGCTTTAAGTCAATTAGAAATGACAGAAAATTCAGACTTGCTTTTCATCAAAGTAATTTTTTACTCATTAAACATTGTCATGCAAAAGTATATTTCTATAAACAACTTTAAGTTCAACAGAGAAAAATATTTTCACATTATTATTTTCCATGTCCTTTAAACAACTGATTTCACATATGAACAGACTGTTCAAAAAGCACAGCAAGATGCAGCACATCACCAGCCCACAACTTAGTATTCCTGGCTTCTGTTACACAGCTGCTGTCTACAGACATGTAAGTATATCTTAATCAGCATCTCCCTTGAGGTGTACACAGATAAAGGATTTTTAATGATAAACTACTGTTCAACATCCTAGTAGTTTACCACAGTATAACTACGAAACTTAGCATATTTCCAGCTCAGCTGACTTCCATCATTTTATGGTAAGTCACCAAAAATTCAGTCTCATTGCATTGCTGTGAATAAAAATTCCATCTTTTCCTCGAACAACAGGCAAATCCTAGATAGGGACTAAGTGTTAAAGCATAAAGAACAGCAAAATAGTTAATTCCTACTGTGAAAAAATTTAAGACATATATTAAATCACTTATTAACTATAGCTATGGTCCATGTCAAACACTTCAGTACCTCAATTTTGTCACTTTAAAAAGAAATACAATCACTTTTCTGACCTTTATACAACCTATGCAGAACCTTCCACATAGCATTTTTTACCTAAGCATTCTTCATCCTGAAACACAATTGACTTTACAGCAGCTGGGTCTCACACGAAGTTTTTGTTTGAGGACTTGGGTGCTGCAATGGATATTGAGGTGTATCCATATAAAGTTTGCATCACAGCCTAGGCTGATGGTCACTGATTGCAACTTTTCAGACACAAATGCCCCATACAAATTAGATTTCTGTGTTCCAGCCTACCAAAAGACTGTCTTCACTGGCATGATCTGAAAATTCTCAACAACTTGGGTTGCTAAGAAGCCTGGTGTTACAGCTTTGGAGAGGAGCTGTTGGAAACAAAATTTACAGCAGTCCACGTCTGTCCTGCCAACAAGGAAGAGTCTTGGACTAAGCTATCCTTACAGCTGTGCCCTGGCTGACTCTCAGAGGACTATAGAACAGAGCAAAGTGGAAAACTGGCTACTGTGAATGATGTATTCAAGCAATCAAAAACCCAGACTACAGAGGGAATAAATGAAACCAGAAAGGACCACAGAATGGCCACATTTCACACTACAGTTATTTCATTAAAGCAAACTGATTGACTCCTGACCACAACAAAAAGGCAAAGGACAGAGTAAAGAAAACTAGAATGACATATTTGCCTGTACAGCCACTCACTCATATGTGATCTCAAAAATCTATCTACTAAGTCCACACATGGAAACCTTCTGATTTATTTTAATATTCACAGGCACCATAATTATGGTACTGCACTAATAAAGTTACAGAAAAAAGGAAGCTAACCCAGGCTCAGCAAAAGCAGGACAGACTCCATTTGGTAGAAAAGAAAGCTATCTGAGAAAGAAGGAAGGAAAAGAGCACAACTTAACATATTTATATTCTTGAAAGATCTCCTTGTTGCTCAAGTCACACTTCTCTTAAAAAAAAAAAAAAAAAAAAAAAAAAAAGAAAGAAAACTGCACAGTAATACTAATGAGCCAAGGGGCACTCATAGCTAGCCCAACATTTGCAGAGATGGAAATGTAGCACTTCTCATTTTTTCTCGTGATCATAGCACAAAACCATTACTCCCATTACTCCTGTCACAGTCACCCCACTTTGTTGCTTTTTTTCAATCAGCTTTGATTTTAGCATACTTCTTTCACATGTTTACTGGCACCTTTTCTTTCATCTTGTCTGCTCATTTCCCCAGTAATCACATATTTACATTGTTATTACCAAGTAATTCTAGCACAATTAAAGAGTTAATTTTTCTCTCAATACACACTTCCCTGATTTTCATACTTTTTCATAAAGGTTCAAGTTAGACTGACCTAATATATAAAATCTAATATGTACCTGATATTTTGTGATCATTCCTTCCAATCCTTCCATCTTAGATTCCTGTAGAACTGAGTAGGTTCTCATAGTATTGAAAACATCTATTATCTTTACCAGACGACGATGAAAGGCTTCAAATTTTCCAAATATATACATCTCACTAAAATCAAATTGTATTTCAGCTGCATCTTGTTCCAAATTCTCTTTTATCTTGTGGAAGCAATTTTGATACTCCTTAAAACAAAGAATTTTAAAGGATGCCAAGCGTATAACAAAAGGCACTGTCTTTAGCTAGAACAAAATTTACACAGATAGGTATCATCCTAACCTGATTGCAAGTGAAGTTTCATCAATAAACAATCATAAACACTATTAAAGAGAGTAACAGAATTTGCCTCTGAAAACTAACTCATCAATGCCATTATGGGATTACACACTTCATCAAATGACTGAACTGCACAGGTTTGTATTTGTACATATCCTTAGCTAGCATGGAATTCTGTTCCCTCCATTTCATAGCAGGGTTTGATATGTTTACCGAATAACCATGAGGACAACCCAGTTTCCAGAGACTGAAAATGTTTGCATGCTGAGCAGTTTTACTGAGTAATCAAGGTTCAAAAATCACTTTCAAGAACAAATAACTTCCTGAAGTTTTAATGCTGCACCATAGCATCCACTTTTCATTCTGAATTCATAACAAGACACAAACCTTACTCCAAACTTGCTAAATTCCTCCCAAAGCGAAAGTACATAGTCAACAGATTTGCTTAAAATGGTTTCTTTCAATAGTGGCTCTCTTTATAACAAAATGTTCATTCTTTTTTATCACATTTATGTATGAATAACCTCACTCGGAGATATCAATACAAAGGGTCTAGATTTTGCTATGTTGCTTGTGATTCAAATTTTAAGTTTTAATCTATTGAATTTCTGAAAGTTTCTGGAACTAATAAGATGCAAATTAATACCTAATTTTTCTACATATTTTCATGCAGCAACTGGACAATTTGATAGAAAAACACAAGTTTAATGCTCATTGCTGATGGTAAGGTGTCATACAAACTTACACTAATTTATGCTAGAATTGGGCAAGATTTTTTGCTTCAGGAGGTATTAGGATAAAGCTCTAGTCCTGCAAGCACATATTGGGAATGAAAAAAAAAAAAATAATGCAGAAAGCCTATATGAAGCTCACAATATGTACAGGGAGATTATGAAAGAGAGAGTCAGGCTCTTCTTCACAGTAACACACATGGACAGAAAGCCAAGAAGCAAAGGGCATAAATTTAAATGGACGAGGTTCTGACTGAGGTTCTGATATAAGGAGGGAATCTTTCATCCCAAGGACAGTCAAACAGCGAGAGAGGATGCCCAAAAAGGCTGTGTTCTCCATCCTTGGAGAACTTCAAGACATGACTGGATAAAAGATTGGGAAACCAAGTTTGATCTCATACTGCCCCTGCTTTGGCTTTGAGCAGAACATTGAACTAGATACCTGCTGAGGACCCTTCCAGCCAAATTATCCTATAGTACTACCCTTTAAGGGGAAAAAAAGTACAAAGAAAAATAAAATGTAAAAATTATCACACAAGTGTATTCAAAAAAAACAAAGGCTATCTTCCTAACAAATCTAGGTCAACTGAACAGCTGGATTCTTCTCAGTTCACTAAATTGTGCTTTCTAAATGTATATCTTGTCCACACATCTTTGGAATATATTCAGTTCAGTAACTCTCCTTGTTTTAATTTCTATTTCATAACTCTCTGCATCAAGTAAGAAGACACTACATAGAAAAACATAGGCATGAAAATCCAAGCAACTCTCTTATAAGCACAGTTAAGATAGACTAAGCATCAAAATTCTGTTTCCAGAAGATCGACAACAGACTAAATTCCTTGTTAGTTTTAGCATAAACATTCCAGTTCCAGTGGATATTTTTCAGTTAATTCATTTTTCTTCACTATAACAGTGCTTTCTCACATAAAATTTTCCTATTCCTGCTCTCCTAAATGTCATCCTATAATCTGTTTTCTATATGTTCTTCCCACCTACCTGTTTAAGTCTAATAGCTGCTTGTAGCTTTTCCACAACTCTTTCCTGCGGTTGATTCCAGATGGTGGCTGTGCCGTTGTTTGCTATGTAAGATTTACATGCTGTAATCATCTGATTGGTCACCTAAAAACAGTTTTAACTTTATAAAAAAAAAAAACAGCATTCCAAGAAAAAGCAGGTCTTGTCATCCTCGCTCTCCCATTCCTCTGACTCCACTGACCTAAAGCCTGACGAACAGCAATACCAAATAGCAGCCACATGGATAGACTGTCTTCCTTGCGACACCCAGCCTCCAGAACGTGACATAACAAAAATGTTGTTGGTTAACTATGCTCCTCCTAAACCTACAAGTCTTGTATCAACCTTGAAATAGCACTGAAGGCTACAAAGTTATAAGACTTTGTGTGATCTGAAAACAAAGGTAAAATCAAGAGCCCTTGAGAGTATAAATGGTAAAGAATATGTTGTACTTCCAATCCATTTCCTTCTTTCTGCAAACATGTGGAGGTTTAGGGGCAATATGAATTTAAAGTAGCTGGTTCTACAAGAAAAGCCATTCACAACAGGCAAAACTTGTAACAAAAAGTTCTTCTATGTACATCAGAGGTGAGATGAGTCTGAAAATGTTCCTACAATTCCAAATTACAGGGGTAAAATAAGTACAAATTTGAAGTAGTTTATCACTATTTCCAATTCTTTATATGTTCAAAAAGCAGCATTAAAGTGACTGAAGTGCTGCCTCCCCAGTTGCTTGGTTCCTTTGTGTTTTCTCTTGCACTGAAGCAACAACACAACACATAATTTTGTCTCAGTATTTACATAATCCTCCTTATCTTTTCCCAGAATTACCCTATAAATGTTAGAAAACAATCTGGGAACATTTATTTTCCCACTGAGCGCCAACCTTCACAAACAGCGAGGAGATCTTTTCAGAAGTGTTGTAATACTGAGAGATACTCTGAATCATTTTAATTGCATTTATGAGTCCTGGAATAGCATCCAGCATGGAGACCTGGAAAGAAACATACAGTTTGAACTCTGCTCAGTACCTCTATTACCCCATATTATCACAATACCTAATTAGTGAGTGCAGAAGAATTATGAACATGGTCTCTGGAATGGTTCTGTCCATGTCTGTCTGGGCCTCTCATGCAGACCTGCCTGTCTTACATCATTCCCCCAAGCTCTACAAAATTTTCACTGGAATCTTGGCTGGAAAAATTCAGATCAGCAAGTGAAATTTGGTAGAAGCAAAGACCTCTTCAAAAGAAACACTTTTTTCACAAAAAAATATGTTTATATGCTCAGTTGCTAAACGTGATGTAAGCTTGCATGTAAAGATAACGCCTTCACCAAGCTTTTACTCTGTTTTTATGGGCATCATAACCCAACAACCTTTCAATAGCGAAACTCAAATAGCAGACTGCAAACACTGAAAGAACACACTGTTCTAATATCACCCAGTAAATGGAAACAAACATGGTTCCCCAGAGCACTCTTTGGAAACAATTGGGTTTTGGGAGAAGTTTCAGAGAGAGAGGAAGCTAGGATGGGTCAAAGATTTGAGTCTTCATGGCTACCGGTCGTATTTGTTTGACTAGCAAGACACATACAGTCAGTTTCAAAACCAGTTTTAATAAAAGCAATTGTTTGCCACCCATTTTAGCAGATAATGGGACAGGGAGACTCCTCCAGTCTGGTACTTTAGGGTGGCTGGTTTTGTTTATTCCATGTTATGCTTGCATCATCCTATGCATTCTCATACTATAGTATGAGAAGGTGATTTATAATTTTGTCTCAATGTTTACACAATCCTACTTCTCTTTTCCAAAAATTGCCCTATAAATGTTAGTCTAACCATTATTTGGCCACCAACACAAAGTCAAAAGATCAAACTTTGTATTTAGCATGGCATTCGGTTTACTTTTCTTTTTTTTTTTAATATTAAGGAATTCACTTTCTCCTGTAGCACAGAATCCAGTCTGTTCATCAGAACTAAAGCTTTACAGATATTATGGTGTGAAAATAACAAGTACTTTATTTTGTAGCCAGAAATTCCCATTAATCCACTTTTACCACAACTGCACAAAATCTCAAACTGGAGTTGCATATGTAAAATTTTTTGTTTCATTTCCAAGCTCATCCTACAGAATATATTCATGTTGCTTGTCTCAATACATTTATGTTGAGAATTTAAAAGTTCTGCTTACAGGATCACTATTGTATAATGGGTCATAATATTTTTCCAGAGAATACAGATACTTCACGTTATCTTTAGCTTCATTTGCTGCGTCTGTGATGCGAATATCCAATGCTCTCCACCTCTAAAAACAGAAAGTTGAAAAAACAAATAAAAGTATGCATTTCAGAAAAAAAAATGTTTTGAGATGATTTTGGTTTGTCGTTAGCTTCTAAACACATTTGAAAGCACAGATATTTTACTTCAGAATTATACTTCTTCACCCAAGATGGGGTCCTTGTCTTGTTTCAGTAACTTGACTGTGAGCAGACATCTGGTTTAGACCACTTGGCTAAATAGTCAGTGGTAGTGTGCCGTCAAGCTCCTGTAAAATATGAGTTATGGATATATAATTATGTATTTGTCCCACGTCTCATTTTAATGAGACAAGATTTTTTTTGTCATATTTACTTATTTTCTGTTGGTGATGGGACTTTAAGTTTGATATGTCAATGTAAGAAGTTACGATTCCACAAACAATTTTGACGGGCACTGTAACAACATAAAAATGAGGCTTAAAAAATGGGGAGATTCATTTTTTTGTCATTAAATATCCAGTTCATTAATTCAATAATATTATTTAATAATCAACTTTTCAAATAATATTAATTATTTATTTCTGTTGAGCCATGTGGATGAAGTACATTATCAGCCTTTAGACTGAGGGGATTCTCAGTCTTTTTCAATAATTTGAACTAGATTTAAACTTTATCTACACAAGCTAAGGAATAGAGAAGGAAAACAAAAGCCAGAGATGTTTCAATGTTTTCCCCACCAGTATTGTTACATACATTGTCAAAATGAGCTAGGGTATGAAGAGCATTTCTAGTATTTATATCTGTCATAATTTAAAATAAAAACCTTCAGCAGTTTGGATTTAGCAGCAGTGAGTACTCCAAGAACTGCCTTCACATCCGGGCTCTTCAGCTGCTCCATGAGGTAGTGGAATTTTGACAGTTTCTTTTTCCAGTAATCAAGCTCTACTCGTGGTCCAAGATCATCTGCTTCTTTTCTCAACTGGTCATTTTCTGCAAGAACCTTTTATCATAGAGTAATGTGAGTGATGCTCATATTTTTTATCTGCAGAGGTAGCATGGATTGATTCTTCTTTTAACAAGTGGTATTAACCTCCCCTGATAAATTACCTAACTTAGCTCCACCTCATATAAGAAACTTGATTTTGCTTGGTCCTTTTATTTCCAAGTTAAAGAGATTCTGTTTCTTCTGTTCCAAGAGCACTGTTATAGACAGTTGCATTTTCTGCAAATAACCTGCAAAGCATGTTTCAAAGTACAAATGTGACCACTGAGAACAGTGTTCACTCATTTACTGTGTTCTTTTCATTTTCATTAAATCCACTGGGAACTACTGACTGTTCTGTAGTTTAATAACAGGTAATTATCAACAACAAGGGACTAAGCTTCCCAAACTGTGTATCCCATATTAACAAGAAGATGGAAAAAGCTCTCAGTAATATTTCCATTGAGATGGAAAGCAGAAAAAATATACCAAAGCAGAAAAATATACCAACAGTACTTGAAAACAAAGAGATTAAACTCATCCAAATTTATAGAAAGGCAGCTATAACATCAACAGGATTAAACTACATCAACAGGATTAAACTTATCTGCCAAGATGCAGATGTTGTCATATTTCACATTTGTCCCACATATCACCTGTTCAATTTGTTTGGTCCATTCTCTCATGCAGACTTCTATTTTTTCAAGATCCTCTATGCTGTTAGCAACCATCAAGTAATCTGAAGGTCCTCTCAGCGTTTTCAGGTCATATGTTTCACATTTCTTCAGGTTGACCTAAAATATAAGTTTAAAAAAAATTTAATGCTGAATGTTCATGACAAATAATCTAGGAACTTTAAAGACTAAGCCACTGCCCTACTTGGGGTATCTCACTTCTTATTCCCAGCTCAGTCCAAATTAAACTGGCTTGAGCCAGAAGTGGAAAATTCCAGAATCCAGAATCTGAAGAATTCACCAACCAGGCAGCTGTGCTCTCATGCCCTTTCCTTCACATAAGCTGAGTAGAAACTAACAACGGTTTGTCATACATTAATCATTCAGCATTTAAGAGTGACCACAGCCAGTGGGAATTCAAGAAGTTAATAGCTCTAAAGATCTGGCCTCAGAATAAACAAGAACAGAAGCACCTACAGAACTATTAAAACCACAGATCAAAGTATAATGAGTTACTGGTGACAATAAACAGAAGTGTTGGGTTATTCTCCAATTTAACAAAAGCAAATTTTATGAGTAATCTACAATAGCAGTTAATTTAAAAGGTCCAGAGCTAGAGACATTCTACAGGCTAGCTCACTTTCTATTTCCCACATGAACACACTACCTTTTCCAACAGACTTTGCTGAGTTCCTGATAAAACACTGACAAATGCTTCAAGGGCACGAAGGAAGTCCTGCTTAATATTGGGAACTTGCTGAGGTTCAACCCAGCCACGGTCCATAGTCTGTAAGGCTGGAATGAATATTTCTGATATCAACTGCTCAACACTTTTTAATAAGCCATCTCGACCTATATCCATCATATTAAAATTTACTTCCTGTAAAAGAGACACAATACAAGGCGTCTTTCACCAGTAAAAACGTAATTATATACAATTTACATATACACTTTCAAAAGTAAAATAATTTTTGTTTTTCAAATTAATTTGCTAGATTTTTTGAAATTTAACACTTCAGTATTTAGGTATTGACTAATTACTCTGTCATTACAGATCGTCTTAAATTTTCTTCCTCAGTATCCTTTTTTCATATCAATGACATACATCAAGTTGCTGCCACAAGATAACATCTTTATTTCCATTCCCCTCCCTTTCTGTCCTGTTTCATTTAACCCATTTGTGTCCTTTTACTCATTCCTCTATGTAAAGAGCTGTCAAATTATATGCTGAGAGCAAATACCCCATAGTAAAACCAAATTTTAAGCAAGATTATGTACAGAGATGAGCAGTCACTGACTTACTTGATTGATATTCTCAATCGTGACTGGTTTAGAAAAACTAGATCTAATGAAGAAAATGCATACACCAGTTAAAGCAACTTCTTTTCCCTCTGTCACAAATACTTTCAGTTTCTTCTTCTTGGTCAAATGAGAGTTCATTCCTATTCCTGGAAGGCCAAAGTACTCTACAGATTCAAACAAATAAATAATTAAGACCCATTGATCATTTATTCAAAGAAAAATTTTCTACACAAACAGTTCAGTCATTATTTGTGCCTGAGTCCCAGTCTCCTGGAGGCATCTCACGGAACTATCCACAGAAAGCATGCAGCATTCAGAGTCTTCATGGCACAGTAAGAAATATTTTGTCTAGTTTTGCCATTCTTGCATCAAAAGCCTTGATGTCTATTCATTTATTTGTTTTTTCTATTCCTTCTAAATAATGGTTCAGACTCAAGGTCCTTTTATAGGCTCTATTGCAGTTGTAGATAATGCCCTCTCACTTGAAAAAGAAAAATGAAAAATCAGAAAATGTAGTGATGTATTTTACTATAGAGGAGCTATTATCTACTGTCCTTCCCTAAAAATATGTAAACATAAGGAAAAAAAAAAAAAAAAAGAAATAGCATACTTCTGAAAACAAGGAGAAAGAGGCCGTAGCAGATTCTTTGGGGTGAAAGCAAACAACAAAAACCAATAAGGGAGCTACAAGGGAGTTCCCTGTCCTTTCTTCTTCCCCCAACATGAATATATTGCTCCCACGTTCAGGCTGCTGGCAACACTTGTAAAGGGTCACTAAGAAGAAGCAGTGTCTTTGGAGGGTAAAATATTTCTCATATGTTTTTGGTCACAATACCTCACACTACCTTGTTACTAGCTTTCAGTATGACCTCAGAGTAAAATTGCACGCAAACACATGTCAGTGAGGCACTACCACAATGAGAAGATGAAAAAGTTGTTGATACCAGCAGTTAAAGGACAACATCCAAAAAGTGATAGACCCCTCTGCACATTTTTTTTCTTTCAAGTACATGACCATCTGCACCAGGGATCCCTATTTTGGATCAGGTGGCCACAAGTAGTTCCATCCCCATCCTTCTGTTCGTATTATCTTTGTCTCTCCCTTTATTCACCGCAGCTCTGAAGAAGTCTCTTTTTCATATACCTCAAAATTACGACAAGGGCTCTGTCCCAGCAGAAGACTTTACTGTGTAAATGCTATTAATTTGATGTATTGCATGCTAATAAACTTGTGCTATCTTTGTACTGCAGTAATGTTTCAGTTTTGCATGGTTCTTGGTAGTGAAGGGGCCACAGAGTTGCTGCTGTGAGAAGTTGCTGGAAGCTCCCACCATGTCTGGCAGAGCCAATCCCTGATGGACATGCTGCTGGCCAAGGCTGAGCCAATTAGAGATGGTGGTAAGGCCTCTGTGATAACACATTTGAGAGGAAAAGCTAAACAAAGTTTGGGGCACAGTTTTATATCCAGCCAGAGAAAAGGAGGAGGTAAGAACACGGGGAGGCGCCTGTGCTGGAGTGGGTGGATGCCTGGAGGAGGCTGTGATCCAGTGGGGAACCCAGTGGAGAGAGGGGCCCCTGCTTCTGTCGGAGGGACCCCACAGTCTCACAGGGGAAAGACTCCTCTCCCTGAAATGTGAAAGAAAACCTTGGGTGATGAAGTGACCAAAACCCTCATGCTCTGTCTCCCTGTACTGTCGGTGGGAAGGAGGGAAGGGCTGGGGAGAAAAAAGGTATTTTAAGGGTTTATTTTGCTTCTTGTTATCCTGCTCTGATTTAATTGGTAATAAATTCACTTAAAGTCAAGCCTGTTTTGCCCTTGGAGTGTTTTCTCCCAGTCCTTATCTCAATTCATGAAACCTTCAATAAATTCTCTCTCCTCTGTCCAGCTGTAGCAGGGAAAGGTGAGTAAGCAGCTTTCATGGGTGCCTGGCATCCAGGCAGGGTCAAAGTGCCACAAGTAATTACAGAGGCAAGACCAGCAAAAGTCAGAGTTTTCCTGCAATCTGTGGAGGTGAAGTAGGCAGTATAACATGCAGTCTCTTTAGAAAAGATGTACTCTTATGAGAAGGGTGCTAGAAGTTTTTAAAATTCACATGAATAGTGATCTTTAAAACACTGCAAGAAATCAAACTTTTAAATGACACCTTAGGACTCTGAAGTAGATCTTCCTGAACTCAGAGATACAGTCTCCTGCCCTGCAGAAACACAAAATTCCTTGTACACTCTCTTCACGGGATAATCTTCTGCCTTAACACCAATGTTGGTCGATCCACATCAGGGTCAAAAAACCAGCTTGTGTATGATGTGGCCATAGTAAGTGCCCTTGCCAAGAAGATGCGTGTAATGCCACAAAAATACACTCAGCTTTACCAGTTAGTAGCTACCACCACAACTGAGATTTTTGCTTTGACAACCTGTGAACCACAGCCCTGAACAATCAACACAGATAATTCTTTTATAAATGCTGCTCCACCTACAAATGGAAAATGTACAGCAGAAGTAGTACTTCTGACAGAATTAAAAATGACTGCACTTACAGCTGTGGACAAAGTCAGTCAGTCAGTCTCCAGCTCACTCACTTAATCCCCACTGTCTTCTCCATCACTACCCCTTTTTTTTTTTTTTTTTTTTTTTTTGTATTTCACTTTTTTTCCTCCTGTGGATGATGTTCTAGGGACTTATGTATATTCACCCAATGCATGCCTTGCTGTGAATTCATTTGGGTTTTGCTTATGTGGTTTTTTCTACTGCTTTCCATATTGTCTATATTTAGCACCAAACACCAAAAGGCTACCAAAGTCAAACCAATACTGTAGTGTGATCTGATTGGTTTGTAGTGGGCATGGGCAACACTCATTAGATTTGTAGGCTTTGACCCTTGCCTCAAACTCTGTGTCACACTTTCACTACTTCATCTCAGGCATGTTAAAACTTGCTTATCAGATTTCTAAATTAGTGGTTGGGTTTGTGTTTTCATTTAACTGTATTTCTATGTGTATTGAAACTTTTTTTATTAAAGTTGCTTATACCATATTAAATAGTCTTTTCATCCCTTTTAGATATATACAGATATACTGAAGAAAATGCATACATACATATTTACTGAAAATGCACGAAATATAAATCCCTATTTGTACATTCATCTAGGTACATGTTTACCTATGTATAAAGACATTTATACAGCTAAGCATAGATATGTTTACAGGGATGTTCATGTACATCCATCTCAGGTTCCCTACAGTCGGGATGACCCCGAGCCAGCCCGATGGTTGAAGAAAGAGTCAGAGTTCTTTGTTTGTAGTTCTCAAGGTCGTTTATTGTTGTTTATCTAAGATGTTTTCTCTCCAACCCACCACAGGCCTGTCTGGCAGGTCAGCTCGAGGCACACTGCCCGCCTCCTGGGCTGGTGCTATCTTTTATACTAAAAACTACGTATACTATGTTTGCAGTTATGTTCCAATACCTATCACCTATGTTAGACAGTGACTTTCTACTCTAGTCCAATCTGTGAGTGCCAACATCATCCTGAACATGGATGCCAGGGAGAAGAAAGAAGGAGGACAGGGCACACCCAAATCCCTCCACCTTGGAGCCCCTGACCCCCATGTACAGAATCTCAAACCCCCCTGTACATAGTTCCAAAATTTTTCCCTTCACCCTGTGATTGCTACTACTATGCTACTTAAACTTTTGTGACCTGTGACTCTTCATACAAGGTTGGTAATTTCTCCCAGGGGTTAAGATCAAACTCCCAAGTGTTTTTGGCTTTCTGCCAGGGCTCATCAGCCCCCTGCCAGGGGGTCAAGCCATCCAGGTCACCCAGACGGATGCCCTGGGTTCCGACACATCCAGGGTAACCAAGTGGTGTGAGCTCCCACCAGCCAGTCACAGGATCTGAAAGGTCACATAGCACCTGGCTAGTCCCAGCAGCAGCAGCACCGGAGGCTCTGGGAGAGGAGCCATGGGCAGAAGGTGGATTTCCTTGTCACAGGGGTCCTGTGCTACCTCCAGGGTAAGGGAGAAGGCGGTTTCCCCCAGAAATGTGGAACATGGGGGCACTCAGTAAAGGGGTACATGCAGAAGGGACTTCTGGGGTGACACCCTTCTGCCCATAATGTGGGTCTCATGAAGGCATTTGGCATGTAACAGGACCACCTAGATGCATGGTCATGTGCCAAGAAATGTGGATGTCTTCTAGGGCCAACAGGTGGTGTGACTGAAGGGGAGAGGAATGGCATCTCTCACTGCTCACCTTGTGTAAAAGTCACCTTTTAATTATTGAAAACTACTTCCCACAGGCAAGAGCTGCTGAACTCACAAGCTCACAAGGAAGTACCTTGCTGCTTCATAGTAGCAATATGCAGAAGTACACTAATAAGCTTCGGTAATTTCATCAATCGTCATTTCATGAGCAGAGATCAATGCCTTGGTATGACCAAACCTGACTTGCTTTAAGTCCAAGTTCATAAAAACTTGACTATTTTCTTTTTCCCATGCACATTTGCTCAGCACAACTGTAACACGTTGCAGGAGAATATAAATTGCTTTACCTGTATCCATTACTTCCACATCTTGATAGTAGAAGATCAGATGACGCAGACCTCCAGGGGCCAGGAACCTGTTCATGCGCTCTATCTGTTTGAAGTCATGTTGAGATCATAACATGCCATTGATTTGATTCATATCACAGCAACAGAGGAAGCCTTTGCTTATTTACATATTTATAAGCATCAAGACAATTTCACAGTTCATCAATTCAAGGCTGCCATCAAGCATCACTGAAGCAGGTATTGGTAGTGCAGTCCACAAATGTCATGTATAGGCCATACAGGCTGAGGAAGAAACTGAGTTGCTTTATGCTAATATGCTGATCCATGTCTCAGCACTTGAAAGTCTGGCCTCACCCACTATTTTTCTAGATCTGAGTCTCTCTTCTATGTAGTCCCTAACTACATAGCTATCTTTAGCAGAAAAGGCTCCTTCAGAAACATTAGGTGGTACCATTTGTGCTTTTTAGTGCAGAAAAAAAGGCTAAAAGATCACTAGAAGCTGGAAGAAAGCCACAATTATCCCTCTTCCATTAATAACAAGCCTCAGTTACACCAAGATAATGAACTGCTATTGCAGAAAATCTTGGCTGAGCCCTCCAAGATGAGGTCAAAAAACTATTATGCTTCTCTCTTTCCAAGTGTAGAAACTGCCAATGTTTTCCTCATCTGACAGCTATTCTCAGGCGCTACAGTTTGCCAGGAAACCCATTTAGAGATAGAATGCACAAAGGCTGAAACAAATTCTGGTTTTTAATGTGCATGACAGTATTATGCACTGCTCATTTGCTATCTCATGAACTCACAGAAATGTTGGAAGCGACCTCTGGGAGGTCTTGAGGCCAGCTTCCTGTGTCACCAACAACAGTTCCGATCATCTAGAGCTTTTCCTAGGCTGAGTCTGAAAAACCCTGAGGACAGAAATTCCACAACTGACTTGAAGTAACCTATTCCCATGCTGCATTACCCTCCTGGTGAAGAAGGGTCTCTTGGTGGCCATTTTGCAACAGGTAGCTTTATCTTTGGAGTTATCATCTGCACCCATTGAGAATAGTTCAGCTCTGTCATCTTTGCAACCACTCTTCAAGCAGCTGCAGGCTATTATTTGACTGCCACTCAACCTCCTCTTTGCTCTCATCTCATACTTCATGTGCCCTGTGTCACTTTCTTTCTTACTGGTCTTCCACTGGACTTTCTTCAGTTTCTCAACAATATTAGCACTGAAATGGGAATGCATAATTTGAAGGCATGCAGATGGAAAGAGAATACAAGGGAAAACAAACCATAAAAACCCAAACCACGGCCATGTTTACTTTAGTGTCAGGAAGTAAAATATCTACTTCTGTCTACCTAGCTTTTTTAAAAAGTGATATTTTTCAATGTCTCAGTATCTGAGTTTGTATCAGCCCTCATGCAGTCACAGTCAGATCGCATAAGCCATTCCATTTTGTCAAGTAGTTTCTCCCTATTGTAATTTGCTAAACTAGACTGCAGTACAGTCTCACAAATGCTGCTGGCAGCCTTATGGCAACAACAATCTGTAACCTGCTGTGGACAAGACTCCTGAAGCTCTGTGTGCTGTGTACTCAAGAATGGGGACACTTCACACTGTGGTTTCACTATGAAATGCAGTCACAGGTTTCAGAATATTAACTATAACCACTGGAAAGGAGAAATTTAATCAATTTAGAAATCAATATTGTTACAACAGGCCCTGGAATTAAGGACACTTTTGTTCAAATTAATTAAAAATGCTGAAAAACATTTTTTGAAGCAGAAGACTTGAGTGATTTCAGGTGTGAGGTCTGAAAACTATCTCACCAAGAATTCAATGGTAATATTAGTTCCAAAGTATACTATGAGCACCATTTTCAAATGCATCAGATTACCTGGTTTCCATCAAGAATAGCATCTTCTACTTCTGCTTTGTCCAGATTGACACAAGAGGCAACAATATCCAGTAAGTAATCATGTCTGCCATCCAGACAAGCACGTTTAGCCTCCCTCTCATCCTTGAGCTTTTGCTGTTATTAAATACAAAGTGGACAATGAAAAATTCATTATCTAATTGAAGACAAAAATAAAGAAAGCTATAAAATTTATTTATAAAAGTAAGGGCTATTACATTCAATCCACACTTATGATTTATGTTTCTATGGCACTCAAATGAAAATTTTAGAAGCAGCCTTTGTTACAATTTTGCAGTTTGTTTCTGGTGTTCCATTTTCAGATTTATCACAACATTTCTACCATAAGTAATGTTGTACGGAAAGCTAATTTGTTGAAAGGCTTTGTAGTGAAAAAACCCCAGTATTTTATATGTACAGCTCCATTATTCTGCAAGTTACCTTCAACACCCTTAGTCCTTTGCCTCAGCTTTTCAGTCTAGTCACGTATGACCGTCAAGTCAAGACAGGATTCTGACTGATCTTTGTTATTCATGGAAGATATTGTAAGCACTCTCTAATAAAGACAGATGCTGCTGGAGGAAGCTAGAGTTTTATACATTATCTCTTTAATATAATGAGAAGTAAAACAAACCACAAGCCTCAAGGTACACAAGTGTTTACAAATGTGCTTAACTATAGCTATTATACCTTTCTTCAAGCAGTAAGCCTACTCTTCTAATTAAATTGAAATCCCATATGTAACACACCTCATTACATTATAGACAAAATAGCCTTCTGGAATAGTTACTGGTATTATTGTGCTAGCGAGTTACAAGATTCAATATAATTTCATTTGCAAAAGAAATTTAGAATGATGTTTCATTGGTGGTAAATTCAATCCTTATTTCCCTGGTGATTAGGAGAAAACGAGTAACTTTATAAAGTATGCATAAGTGATTTATCCACAAGCTTTTGCAGAGCCAAAAGGACCTGCATAATAGACTTTATACTCTTATGTAAATATCTTTGCTACTTTCTGAAGGAATTTTCAAATACCTGGTATACCTGTAACTACTACAATGCCTTCATAAATGCTGAATGCATTTGAAATATTTTTCCATATAAAAGAAAAACACACAAATCCTATTTTATACAGATATGTCTGAAGAACACAGTTGAAGATTAATTTGTACATGTACTTTGTGCTATTTTACCCCTCTCTTACCCTATGAATATGGTCTTCAGTTTCCTGAAAGTGAAGTGCCATCATAGGATTGGCTTTCCCTACATGTTTTTAAACATGAGCAGAAATTTTCCTCCTCATTAGACATGCAAAAAGCAACCATTTTGTCTGAATCAACTTCATTCATACTAGATGGTAACAACAGAATACTCAAAACTATTGTTCCAGTAACTTGAACACAACTGATAAGGCATCTTTAAAAAAATAATAATAATACAACTCACTACTCTATCAATTAGTTTCTATTTAATACAGAAAGAAGCCTTTTGTTTTACCTAAACTGCAGAGAGACTACTTTTGTACTCTGCTTGTGTTTCCAATATAGAGCCCCAGATATATTACTATACAAGATTACAGCTTACACAGGTTTTTCAGTCACCTATACAAGACTACATCTTACACTGTTTTTTACACAGTCACCAGCTCCACCTATACAGATGCTCTTGACATGTTCATACCCTCCATTTCTTCTACAAGTTGCTGCTTGTATAAGCTGAAATCATGAGCACCTTCTTCTCAAACTGAGCAATCATGCCCTGACATTTGTTTCTGTTTTTTAAAATGTTTTAATTGCTGTGTCTCAAGCCCTATAACAAATATACATGCTATTGTGTGTAGCTGTTCATACAGCACTGGGCAATATTTGTTGTCCAAGTCCACCAACAAGAATATTCATTAAGATACCACCAAACTTTAAAAGTCTAATTAACTTAAATTACTTAATGAACCATGCCTAGAGAAACAGGAAACTATTAACTAAATGGTAAAGCTATAGTTTTATGAAGATTAAGACTTTCACTTGTATTTATCATGTCACTGTTGGAAGGTATTTGTTTTGATACGTTGGACATTTCTATTACTAATGCAAGTTCCACACATTTTTTCCTGAGAGTTGCTACAGTGCAATGCAAGGACAGTCAATGCAATTCAAGCTGTCATGCTTCTATATTTTGATGAGTTACCATTTCTACAAACTTCCTTCCCAAATGAAGTGTTGCTTCATCACAAACTCACACATTAGCTGTTGCAATCATTGGAAGAGACTTCTGCCTCACTTTTAGGATTAGGTTGTATGCAGAAAAGTAGAGGAAACCTAACTTCAGTGTTTTCAATAGCAATTCACTAATTTATGCATTTAAAAACACTGAGTCTATGCTGGAAACTGTCTCCCAGTCTATCTTCTGAGCTTCCATTTGCATACTACTAAAAGAATTAGTTTTTAAGATATTCTTTACTTATGATTAGGAATTTCAGAGAATTAATTACAAGAAAATGCTGAGCTTTCTACCTCTCATTCTTCCCTTTCCCCTTTAGCTACCCTCACATCAAATCAGCATTGTGGTCATGGCCTAAGAGTTTTTGTAATTTTATATCCTGCAGTATTCACTACAGAAGTACATAGGCCTAAACAGAATCTATACCAAAAAATATTATCCAAGAATAGGCAGCTCCAAGTAATTCAGGATTTCATAGAACACTGAAAGACGAAGACTTGAAGATAGAAGAATGCTGAAAAACACACAGGATCATTTATGTAGGTAAAAGAGAAATTGCTGTTCCATGCAGTAACACCAACATGCAAATCCTGAAAAGTATTAGCAGCAACTCTGATCAAGGTCATACATCAACGCCTCTTCCTAATGTCCCATGATGTAGGAGAATGCAGTATTTACAAGAGATAAACACTGTCTCACTTACATATCAGGAAAGCTTGTCCAAGTTTTTTATGGTACGCCTTCAGCTCAGTTTTTCATGTAAAGAACAACACAGGTAACATGGTCAAGTTTAGTTTTGGGTTTCTTTTACCACCTTTGGTTATGAAGGTAAGAAAGGTTATATGACACAGTCCCATAATAGATGAAGGTCCAAAGCTAAACTCATTAACTGAAATGTCCTTTTCTGAAGATTAGTCCAGCTGCAACATGTAGCTTGATTTATGTTTCATAAAACCTTAAAATTCCTAATAACTAAATACTGAAAATTTGGCGCAGAAACTAATTTCAGTAGACATCTTCTCCTGAAGCAAGAAAAGGGAGAGATTCCTAAATCTATCTTTCATATACCTAAACCCACAAACATCTCACCATCAGTCTGAAGAAATAATTTGAGATTAAATTAAAAGTTTCAGAAAGTTTCCTAGCTGCTAAAAAAGGATATCTACTCAAGTAGCAGGTACTAAAAGAGCACAAGTCAGGGATTCAAGGGGTTCATTTTTTGAAACAAGAGGCTTAGAAACCAGCTATTGACTATTGCCAGCTTCTCCATTACAGACTGTAGCTGCTGATGCAGACACCCTGAATAGACATAGCAAGAATGTTGTTTAGTATGCAAGTCATATGCACACAAGATAAAACTTGTTCTGAACACTCTTTATCCAGCAAATGACACATTTTGTTGTCAGAATACTGAGCATCACTGAATTTAGACATGCTGAAATCAGAGTCTTTTGGATGAGCAAGACTTTACAGGGAAGTTCAATAGTGAGAGAGTCAAAAAGTAACAATGTTTTATTGTTAATTTACTGACTTATCCAAAATTTATTTAACCAGTGTGAAATTCATTTGTCTCTCCTTGAACTTGCTAAGATGCTTTATATTACATAAGCCTTGCTCATGAATTTCCCATCAAAAGTAAACTGCACACCATTTCACTTATTTTCAAGCACCCTGAGTTTTCAATTTTCAAATTTCAGTGTTTTTATTTCCTCTTTCCAAAAAAATACAACCCCTAAAGAATTAGGGCAGTTCCCTTATCTAACTCTTAAATCTCAAAAATCAGAGCTCTGCATATGTGGTATCACATTGCATTAACTCAGGAACAGTTTGCTTAAATAACCAGCTTTTAAAATGAGTCCAAGTATCTTAATGACTTCTATAGTCTGTTGTGGTTTCTCAATGCTAAGTATTGCCTTCAAAATTTTATTCCCATCTTAGAAGTATGGGGAAAGTGAAGTTACATTTCTATTTTCCTTCATGGCAGAGTCAGCATGTGTTTTGTTGCCACATCAAACTCTTTAGTGTACTAATATAGCATTTGTGAAATTATACCATTACCAGACCACTGCAACAATCTGGGCAAGATACAAGCACCACTAGCCAAATGCATAAACACCTCCCAGTGCAAATTTGGCTTTCAAAACAAATTGTGCAACTATCATCCATTTATGCCTATTTTAAAACACTTTTTTCCATGCCCTCCCCCCTCAATACACATTTTTATTCAAATTATATATTTATTAGTCTAAACCTAGTTCAAAATTCAGTTTTCCTTACCTTTATCACTCTGCCAATGCTTCGTTTCCAAAGCTGCTTTCTTCCAGCTCTAAACATTGTGCTATTCAATATAACAATATAAGCGTCAAGCACTGTTTTTCAGGAACAATCCCTAATCCATGGGGAAAGCTTTTACATTCATCATTTTGTACTCCCCCCAACCTTTTGTTTGCACTTGTTTCTTTCCTTTCAGTAGGAATGCCAAAATAACTCCGGGAAATATAGTAAGGACATAAAAACCCCAGTACCTATTAACCTTATCTCTGTATTTAAAATTCACTTCTAGTGTGCATACAAATTGCTAGAAAATTAAATTGCACTACCACAGAAACAAGAGTTCTCTAGCCACCAGAATTTACTGCCTATAGATTAGGCCTTGAAAGTTACTGCTACCAACCACAGTGTTGTTAAGGTGATACTGTTTACATACAAACACGGCTGGATACAATTCATCACACTCAAGGGCACCATAAGTATTTGCAGAAGTCAATTTTATAACTGCTTCTCTGATTTGTGTTTAGCCTTCTGAAGCAATCCTTGTGTCAACAGGCATCTTTGTTTCCTTGTCACAGGTGACTGTTTAAATATACAGCAACAGTCAAGCAACTTTCAAATGTCTTTTACCGACAGACTTGTAAATTACTGAGTTTTCTATTCATGCTTTGATAGAAGTACGTTCAGTTACACTTATTTTTCAGTTGTACAGTGGTTGCTTGATACAAAAATTTTTCTTCAGCAAGAAATGTTAGGTTTTTTCCTTCCTAAAAGAGCTTTAATTTTTTTCCACTTCAGTGACTGAACATAATCCAATGTCCTCTTGAAAATGCCAAGAAAAACAATCCAATTATCTAGTATTAGTAACAAGAAAACAGACATTTTACAGCTATTTCTGGCTTAAAATGTCCCTAAATATTTCTGCTTCCACTCATATCAATGTGAGTCATGTCTAAAAGCACTTGACAACCTTAGCATTGACAAAAATCTCATGAGTGAAAACCATTTCCCCTGCATTATCTACATTTTCCCCACCTACTCTAGTCAAATCCAGTTGTGCATACATGTTTGAAAGAGAAAGACTGAAAAATTGCATTTAGGGTAAAAGTAAACATCCACAGATTTCTCTGAACCCTTTACACAGTTATCGTTTAAAATTAAACACAATATTAAATATTACATATAAAGTTAATTCCTATGGATATATTCAAACTACTGATGAATTAATTGTTGACATTCTGTTGGAAGGAGTCCAGAGGAGAGCCACTAAGTTGCTCACAGGACTGGAGCAGCTCTCATGAAGACAGGCTGAGAGGGCCAGATCTGTTGTGCCTGGACAAGAGCAGGCACTGGGGAGATCTTCCAGCACCTACCATTTCCTAAACAGGGGCCTGAAAGAAAACTGGAGGGACTTTTCACAACGGCATAGTAGAGATAGGACAAGAGGGAATGGCCTTAAACTGCAGGACAGCAGGCTCTTCACTGTGAGGATGGTGACGAACTGGCACAGTTTGCCCAGGGAAGCTGTGTATGCCTCAGTCCTGGATGTGTTCAAGGCTGGCCAGATGGGGCTTTGAACAATCTGGTCTAGTGGAAGGTGTCCCTGCCCATGGCAGAGGGGTTGGAACCAGCTGATCTTTTATGTTCCTTCCAACCAAAACCATTCTCTGCTTCTATACTTATTTGTATTATGTATGCAATTTCTAAAGTAAAAGCTCAGGCAAACAGGCTCAACTACACCATGCAGCAATAAAAGATCTTAAAAAAAAAATAAATAAAAGAGGAAAAAACACCTTACTTAAATCTCTTGAAAAACCAGCTAAAAATCATGGATCTTTTTCCTAAAATGCTATAAAGTCACAGCAAATAACTTACAGAATCACAAAATTATAAGAATTTTTAAAAATCTCCAGAAGTTATCTAGACCAGTCTTTTGCTCAGAGCAGGTCCAATTAGAGTGGGTTGTTCAGAGATGTTTGCAGATTTAATATCACTAAGGGTGAAAATTCTGCACCCTCTGGAGCTGTATAACTGTGCCAAACATAATTTCACCATCCAGCATAAAGACTGTTCCCATCTAGCTAAAATCTGCCATGTTCCAGTTTGTGTAGGTTGGCTCTTATTACTGCAAACCTTAATGAAGCATTAATCAAGGGTTCAGCTCTGTTGTCTCTCTACCCTCTCATTAGACAATTATAGGCTGCAATAAAATCTCCCCTTAGCCTTTTCTTTCTGTGGCTAAACGAGCAGAGTTCTCTCAGTACCCACTGCTGCTGCTTCCCATTTTTCTACACAGCCATCCATCTCACCACAGAAGGTGATCAGGCTGTTCACGAAGAATGTGACACTGGTAAATTTATGATGGCTGCTCACAATCAGCTTCTTGGTGCTTCGTGTGCCGTGAAATGGCTTCCAGAGCAGTCTGCCCCACAACCTTACCAGGAGCAGATTATTGGTGTGACATTCCCAGGATCCTCCCTTTTCTCCTCTTTGTAGACAAGAGGACACAGTCTTAAACTGCGCTAGGGGATGTTGTGGTGTGATGTCATAATCTGCCTCACTTTCCCTTGGTTTCTCCCTGAAATTTCCTTCCCCAGGTGAGTTGTCAATCACCCTTCCTTTCCCCACCCTTGACCCCTGCTGGGCACTGTCTATCAACCCAGAAATTCCAAGGAGAGCACTGAGCAATTGGCAGGTTCAAAGGATGCTCTCCATCCCCTGGGGGGCCATTGGCCCACCCAGGTGTCCCTCTCACCTGAGACCCCCTCCCCCTGTACCTGGTTGGTGCTCCCTAGGTCCCCTCCCCTGCCCCAGTGCCCAGGTAAAAGGGCAAGCAGACCACGAGGTCCAGGTTCCAGTAGAGAGTTCATGGGAGTTACTGCAAGATTCAGACACTGTACCACCTAATAAAAACTCTGGATTAAAAACTCTCCATCGGGACCCACTCCTTCCTTCACCATCGCCTTAAAGGAACCTTCAGCTCAGGAAGGCCTGAGGAGTGACCCCCTCAAAGCAAGCTCCAGCCCGCAAACACTGGAGCTCGGGGCACGTCCAGACTCGTCTCCACGTGCTCAGCTGCAAGCACAGGTACGGAATAGCGACTCTGGGGAGAAAACACCAGAGGTGCCGCTATTCAGTCAGCAGCTGAAACCAGACAGACCAAGGCAGTCCCATCTGTAATATTGGTACACTCCAATAAGGGGAGGTTTAGGTTGGACATTGGGAAGAATTTCTTTGCAGAAAGGGTGACTAGACATTGGGAGGGGCTGCCCAGGAAGGTGATGGAGCCATTGTCCCTGGAGGTGTTTAAGAAAGACTGGGTGTGGTACTCAGTGCCATGATCTAGTTGACACAGCAGTGTTCAGTCATAGGATGAACTTGATGATCTCAAAGGTCTTTTCCAATGCAATTGATTCTGTGACAGGTGTAACATTTGTCTTTTTCTAGTTATCAGGAACCTCCGCAGATCATCATGAACTTTTGAAGAGAGATGGGTCTCCAAACGACACTGGTTTCCTCTCTCAGGACTCAGGTGTATCTACCCCCATGGACTTCTATACAACCAATTGGCTTAAGGGCTCCCTAACACTACCTTTGGCTACCACAGATAATCCCTTATTTTTGTTCACATTGCAAGGAGGCTTGAAGCTCTAAAAGAGCCAGAGGGCAAAGCCAGCTCATGAAAACTGATTTTAAAGTCACTGAAAACTTCAGCCTTCTCATGTTCTTTGCTCCTTAGTCTCCTGTTCCCCTGAGCAGTGGGGCTACATTTTCTTGTGCTGTCCGTGTACTTAAAAATGATATTGTCATTTCCCTTTGACCTCCTCACAAGTTTGAACTCCAGCTGAGCTTCTTAACCCTTTCTCTGTGAACTCAGGGTGTCTATATCCTATAGACATTCATTGTGTCTATATCCTTCCTGCGTGGCCCTGATTCTATTTCATCCCAAGCTTCTAAGGATGCTTGCATGTTTTCATTCATACCCTCTGTATTCATGCATGCTGGCCTCCTACAAGGTCTCTTCTTCCTTCTGCACATTGAATGGCCTGTCTGTGTGTTCCAATGATGTTATACTTGCAGGTCACAAAGTTTTCTTCAGCCCTGTTTCCTACTAGGGAAGTCCTTTATGGGTTTCCACCAAGAAGATTCCCTCAAGAAGTCAAAATATCTGATGTTCTAAAGTCTAATGTTCTTTCACGGTTTTAAAGCTCCACAGTCTCATGGTTCCTGCAGTTAAATCTTCTCTCAACTTGCCTATCCTTCAACTAGTTTTCTTGTTTGTAAATGGCTAGCCTAACAGAGCATCTCTGTCAGCTCATTTATCATTTGAAAAAAGAAATAGTCTTTGAACTCCAGAAACCTCAGTCATTTAAGTAACTTGGAATTTAATGTCACTTGGAATGTGACATTTTTAGAATTAAAATGGCTGTCAATCATGACAAGGATTAATCTAACCCATGAAGGGAACCCGTATATGTGTTGATATCAAATAACCACAAATTATTACCTTACACAGGAGCTCTTCCTGCAGCTGTAATATATCCTCAGAACCCTTGGGGCAGCCTGCATTTACTGTACTTGATTACGCACTGATATTGGTTAGAGTCATTCAAAGATCATTGATGTTTATGGTATTTAACTTCCTGTGATCTTCCATCTCGTTAAATTATAAAAAAAGAAAATGGAAAATAAAGTGGTTGAGGCAGTGCTTAACTGCCATCATCAGGTCACTGCTGTCCTTGGGTCAAAAGTCAGACTTCCAGCAGAGCCAGTTTAATTAATGCAACCAACCCAGACAGCTGAGAAGAAACCTTTTGGTCAACAATTACATGCCAGACTCTTAGAACCTCTACCTCTTCTTTGGCTTATAAGCCACAAAAACAAATAATGCTCAGCCTTAAATATCAGTTTAGCTGATTTTGGCTTAAACTGCTATAAAAAATACTGCTTTAGGAATTTGCTTTACATCCACTAGAGCCTTATATTGGATAGCGTACACTGGCTATGTAAAAGGATCAAATAATCTAGGTCAACTTTTTTCAGATTTTTGACCAGAACAGTCATTGCTGAGGCAGAGCTTAACAAAGACTCCTTGTTCTATCCCAGTACCAGATTTGACTTATAGAAGCATTTTTATAATTCGGGTAAAAAAAAGTTTTCTTGCAGATTTTAACCAACTTGAAAACACCTCCTCTTTTATCTTTATTTTATTGCTGATACACCATCAGATCTGTAATTTGAAAAACACATTTTCTCTCCAGATGCTTCAGGAGTGCAAGATCCATGGTGAAGTTGGATTATTTTTAATAATTTAATTTATACATTAATGAGGATCTTGTTTTATAACTGAGAACTCTAAGAATAATTTTGGTCTGTCATATGTCTCTGGCTAGCCTTGGCTCTGCTCCACACCCAGCAAAGGATTAAGTCAGATTTGGGGTAAATTACTGCTGTTCAGATGAGTAAAAAACTATGAAGCACACAATCGACTGTGTCAGAGAAACACTTTTTAAACTAAAATTTTGAGTTGTTGTACTATTTTAGGAATTATCAAAGTTCATTTCACAATGCCAAAAGACTTTGTTCATGTTCCAGTATCAAAATTAGTCAATGGGGTAACATCAGGCTGGAGATCAGTCACTAGTGGGGTTCTGCAGGGCTCCATCCCCACAGCGTGATGGGAAGAGGGCTGGCAGACACTGCTCTCTCCTATATGGTGCCAAGTGACAGGACCCACGTGAATGGCCTGGAGCTGAGTAAGAGGAAGATTACTTGGGATATCAGGAAAAGGTTTTTCACCCAGAGGGTGACTAAACACTGCAACAGGCTCCACAGGGCAGTGGTCACAGCACCAGCCTGACAGAGTTCAAGAAACATTTGGACAAGGCTCTCAGGCACACAGTGTGACCCCTGAGGTGTTCTGCGCAGGGCCAGGAGTTGGATTTGATTATCCTGATAGGTCGCTTCCAACTCAGTATATTCTATGATTTTTTTTGTTAGTCTTACATTGCACAGTTTTGGCAACGAGGGTTCTTTTACTGTGGGAAATTAGAAGTAGCAGATAGCAGTTAGCTACCATCTAGTGGTCAAAAGCTGAAAGTGTACATGACTTACTTTTTTTTTTTTCCCCACAAAATACTCTATATAAAATTTGGCCGTTTAAATATTCTTTACAGATATGATCACTGACAAATCACAAATTAAAATCTACACTGAATGTAACTGGAGGAACTTCATGAAAATTATATTTGACTCTGCTGCATTCCCTTGATACAGCTACAATGCAAATAACTAGAGCTAAAGGTAGACATTGCCTTGATCTGCTTTCAAAGTCAAGTAACACTGGGGCTTTAATTCCTTGAAGGAAAGTATTTTTAACTACTTTGCTGAGAGAAATTAATACTTCAACATATTTAGTCATTTCCTTCACTACTAGGCATATGGATCACTTGTCATTGCAAAAAAATGCTTTTTGTCTTAAAACGTCTAACAAGTCTATAATTTGTCGGCCACCTAATGTCCTCAGCTCAAAGATATTTCATTTTAAAAAAAAGGAAAAAAGAGAACAAAAAAAGCTATCATAGTTGAAAATTACACTTCTAACTTGCTTGATAAAATAACAGATATGACTAAGAATTTAACCAAGTTACACTGCTATTCAACAAGGACTTTATGTGAAAGACAGTACTGTTTAAAGAACTAGCCTACCATGTAGGAAATCCTAGTGTAATTCCCTCTTCTGTTTTAGGCAAAACATGTGCTCTTCAGGCTACGCTTGCCTATTTGATCCACCAATAAAAAAAAATAAAATTTAAAGATAAAACAATTATATAGTTAACAGATAAAAATTAGCCTTCTGTTTACCAGGACAAACAGGATGTGTGAGTCTTACCAAATGAAGAGATTGTGAGGACAGAAAATTGCCATTCAGGTAACCATGGAAGTGATACATTTTCCAATTTTTTAAGGAGCTACAAAACCTCACACCTCAAACCTACACACACTCTTTCCTGTTTCAAATTACATGGACATTGTACCCACCAACTTAGCTCAGCACAAGGATCAAAGGCAAAACTACTCTACCTCAGAATCTTCAAGCATCCCTAGCACCACTCAGATATTCCAATATCCCTAGAAATACAGACTAAAGAGAATGATAAATTCTCAGCATGCAACTGAAGACCAGGAAAGAAGCAAGGCCCAGATTCCCTGGAAGACGAGAACAATACTGAAATTAAAGGAATGATTTTGGAAGAAACAATTTTGATAAACTTTGTGGCTCTTACTCTTAAATATTAGAGAAGAAGTTTTAAACCTAGGAAGTGTTATCAGGCCCTAAAGATCATTTTTTCTCAAAATACATATCCACTTGCATGAAGTACAGGGAGCTCATGACATAATAAAGCAGAGGGTTCCACCTGTCACACTGCAAGCCATAGCAAAAGGCTGGACAGTAAAATGTTGTCCTTTTGAACAAAGTGGGAGAAAGCAGAAAACTAGAACAAGTACATAACTGCTTTTACTTAAGCAGGAAATATCCTTGGAACAAAGACAGGGGATCTGAGATACTATCTTCAAACTAAGAAATGGCTCTAACAGTAGAACTAGAAACTACCAGAATAGCATAAGGAGGGTATCCACTGATACCTTGTGCCATACATCAAGGTATTTACTACACAGGAAATGTGGAAAAGTGCACATTGGTTTAAGAGATCAGTGTTCAAACAAGTTAGAGTCACCCAGAGCCCAACAGCATAAAGTTTCAGTCAAAAACAATATAGACACAGCATATGATATTACTGTCTGCATAATTAGCATGGAAGTATTGACTGTGACATGCTGACAGTGACAAGGAGGGGCCCATGGCAGGGAACAGAATCAGCACATAACTTAAGCTGTATTCATATACACCTGGGAAATACCATTTCAGATTGCAATGCTGATACTAATTTTTTTAGACATTGATAATAGAAAGTCCATAATTCAAGAACACATGAGGCCTCAGTGCCTAAAAAGGCACAATATCAGGTTCAAAACATTAAAGTTCAAATAAAACACTAAATTTAGCAACCTCACAGCTCTAGAGGCCCAGAGAACCTGACTGGTGACAAGATGGGTAGTGGTGATGTATCCCCACACTCCACCCAGGCCACACAACAACCTGAGTGGTGCCCATTCATGGTGTTAACACATCACAAGAAAGAGCAAGACTTTGCTGGAGAAGGAAGGCCAGGCTGGAGATAGAGCAGCACTTTTCCCTGGGAAAGAACCACAACACACTACAGCACAAGTGCAGGAATGAGTGGCAGGAAGTAGGCATGAACTATAACATGGGATTGAGACACCAGTGACCCCCCCAAAGGCCTCCAATGCCTTTCCAGAAAAGCCTGCACATGATAACTAACTTACATAGAAAGAGAGAAACCTGTCCATAAAAAAGGACTTTGCCAAGCCTGGGCAGTGCCCCCCAGGACCCTGGATGTCTCACTGGTGGACTGACACAGCTAGATCAATTCTTATCTGTTGGATGGATGCTGGAACCAGAAGTGATGATCATTTTCTCTCTTTTTCTCTATTGCTTTCTTTCTTTAATTCATCTCTCACTCTTCAATTTCACTTGCTTTTCCTTTTCCTTTACTTTCTCATTTTTTTCTTTAATTAATGTCTCACTCTTTAAATTTTTTCGTCCCTTCCACCACACTCTTTCATCCAAACCCCTGGTAGGTGTTAATATAGCAGGTCAGGGACTTGCACACCAATTTCCATCTAAGCGTGTAATTTACTAATAAAATTTTCTAATTGTTTGCAGATGCTCTTACATTTTTTGTTCCTGGTGACCAAAGAGCATTTACAAATCTTAGGTGCTTCCTTCCCCTTAAGGATGGGTCATCACAACAGCACTAACAAAAGCTTAAGAAAAGCCAGTGCATCTTCAAACTAGGGAACCACTAAATGTAAGATAAAAATAACCAGTCAAAATGATTAAATCTTTGCAGACAACATGAAAACTATTCAAGAATACCATACTGAAAACAAAGTGCAATTGCACAGCCTCTACCACAGAAAAACTTGCGAAAAAGCGTAAGGCAGTCAGCATAGCTAAAAAGTAGAGCAAAAGCCAGCAGGTATCCTCCAAAAAGCTGGAACAACAAAGACGGGGAAAAAATCCAGATAAATTAAAACCTGACAGCTTAGACAAAGATCCAATAAGGCAAGATGAAGCAGACTGAATAATAGCTGATAAGAAATACAAAGTGGTGATAATGAGGTCCCTGCCATGGTGCACCACAATAATAGGAAACTTCCCACAATGTCTTCAAAAAAAAACATGGCATTGCAAGACTCAGGAGTGCTGGTGGATGAGAGGCTGGACATGACCCAGCAATGTGCTCTTGCAGCCCAGAAAGCCAAATGTGTCCTGGGCTGCATCCAAAGCAGTGTGGCCAGCAGGGGACAGAGGGAATTATGCCCCGCTACTCTTCTCTGGTGAGATCCCACCTGCAGTGCTGCAACCAGCCCAGGAAAGGCATGGACCTGTTGGAGTGAATCCAGAGGAAAGCCAGCAAGATTATTAGAGGGATGGAGCACCTGTCCTAAGGTAAAAGGCTGAGAAAATTTGTTTGATCAGCCTGGAAGAGAAAACACTTTGGGGTGACTTAATTTTGGCCTTTCAGCAGGTGAAGGGAGTTCACAAGGCAAAGAGGGACATTTTATAAGAGCACGTAGTGACAAAACAAGGGGAAATACAGTCAAACTGAAAGAGCTTAGATTTATATTAGATATTAGGAAAAAAATCTTTACTGTGAGGAAGGTGAGACAACAGAACAGGCTGCCCAGAGAGGCTGTGGGCTCCCCATCCCTGGAGGTGTTCAAGGCCAGGCTGGATGGGGCTTTGAGCAACCTAGCCGACTGCATGGTGTCCCTGCCCATGGCAGCAAAGTTGGAACTAGATGTTTAAGATCCCTTCCAATCCAAACCATTCTATAAGAAAGCAATAGAAGAATACTAAATTTGTATATATTTTTGCTGCAGAATTCAATATTTTCTTCACAGAAATCTCCCATTAAGGAAGCAATATATTGGGGCCAGATGATGAGTTTATAAGCTAAAAAAGAAAAAACAAAAAAAAGTGGGTTTTTTTTTTCTAAATGAATGGAAAGTAACGCCTCAGATGGCTAAATGCCCAAAAATTGCAAAGGAACTCAGACAAAAGAGTAAAACTTCTTAATGTGACATGTACTCTGCATCAGTATCAGAGGACTGGGCACTGGCTAATAAAATAAATGCACACCTTCAGGGTTAGTTGAATGAGAAACACCTGATGAGGAAACCTTGGTAGGTAAAGTAACAGGCATTATATCAAAGTATATAATTAAGAGGCAGCTTGAATTATTTAATTTCCAAAGGAAAACCAAAAAAAAAATTTGTGAAAAGAGAGACACACTCATCATGAACCGCTGAGGTTCACTAAAGAGGTTAATAAGCATTAGTGTAAAGAAGATTGAGCTAAATTATATGGATCTGCAAATAAAGCTTTCAAAAAGATCAATTGTCAAGTGCTTTTAAGAAAAGCATAAGGGAAATGACCTTCAAAGATAGAGACTTGATTAAATGTTGGAATGGAGAGGGTAGGAAAAAAAAATAGATCTTACAGCAACAGTTTTAAGGTATAAGTGGAACACTCCAGGCATCTGCACAGTCAGGTGAAAAAAGGAAAAGATACAAGAGTGACATCTGCAGACAAAAGTATGTTATTCAAGGTAATAAGGAGGAGCACAATGAGTTACAGAAACTTCCAAGACTGAGCAAATATGATGTGCTAGAATGGCAAATGAAAATTCAGTGTAAGCAAATGGGAAAATAACAAATCTAAACCAAAATTCACATCAAAATTATGGTCTCTGAACTGATCACTACTACCATGAAGCCTATTTCTACCTTTGTGAGCAACTGGCTAATTAGTAATCATCCTAATTTAAGGGGTCATGATCACTACTAGTTAAAATTTCCCTTTTTCATTAAGCCTAAGACAAATGCACAGTCTAAAAAACACAAAAGATTACTGGAGACAAGTTTTTAACAACATTTCCATTTTAGGCACATTAGATGATGAAATAGAAATTTGTGTAAAATGCAACTTTTTCTATCACTATAAAGGTCATAAAATTTACTTGTACTTTTTCTAGATCAGCATGGGAGGCTGGGCAAACTCATTATTTATGCCATTTGTCACTTTTTAAGGTAGTAAATACTTTTGCAAATATTAACTACTTTCTACAAGCTGTTTTGTTATCCTTTTAGGTGAAGGTAGTCATGTTTGTAGTTGTTTGTATTTTCTGCTCTGCTGCCCTTTATTTACTTTAGTTGGAAGAGGATTCAGCAGCACAAGCCTTAAAGACACATGCCTGATTTTTTTTTCTGCTATTCATACCACATAAGTAAATCAAAAACTAAAAGCTCAGTTGTACCTGAGATGTTTCTGGCTAGCTTAGCACTACCCAGAATTTGGATAATTTGTTTTCCATGGAATAGCAAAAAAAACCCCTGTCAATTAAAAGCTCACTTTTTTTTTTCTGGTTAGATATCAGATAAGTCCTTTGATTCAGGCTCTGCGAGTTGTTCCATGTCCAAAAACTATCCTAAGCTTAGCTGTCAGTGCCAAAGGAACACCTGGATCCACACAGAAGCAACTAAACAGATATAAACTAAAGCTTTTTTCCCCTTATAGTAATATTAACATTTGAAGGGTTCTATTGCTGTGCTGAATTTAGGCTTTTTCACCACACTCATTTACAGTTTTTTAGAGTTGTTCAGACACAGCTGAACTAAACTGCTCTACTGCTTTTTATATCTCCATTCACAGGTGCACTGAGCTCACAGGAGTAACTCCTCTGACCTACAGGTCACGAGAAAAGCATTCCTATGCTCCAGAGACAAGCCAGCTCTCCAGCTGAGACATGACGTACTCATACTGAGTAAGTGATAGACTCATTTAGTGTGAAAAACATTCTAAGATACAGTCCAATCATAAAAGCTTGACCGTATAGCAAACATGATGCAAGTAACCTGTGCCCTACATATCTATGCAATTTTCATAAAAAGGTATTTCCATTGTACAGTATCACCCTGTTATGCACAATATATTCATTAAAATAGTTCAGTAGCTATGCTGAGCTTGCTGGGTTTTTTTCCAGTCACTTCGAAGTTAGTTAAACTTCCAGCTGTCCTTTGGACCATTCCTACCAGTCTTAGTTTGAGGCGTGCCTACCAGACCATCTTTGAAAAGAGCTAGATGCATTAGCTAAAAAAATAGAAGTTGCATGGCACTTCTTCCACAGTAACCCAGGAAGAGATATTTGTCCAGCTGCATAACTAGCTCATACAAGGAGTCTTCAGTTCGAAAACATTGAAACTAAAATGTCTTCTTTGTTTTCTCTCCCTCCTGTAATTTACTGATACACACACAACTAAAGGAAATTAGATTCTTCCACACATAGATTTCAAAATGTAGAAAGTGATGGGGGAAGTGTTTTTATTTTGTCAGGTTATGACATTTTAAATTAATATTTACTTCCAAGTAGTCTTTAAAGAGTGCCTTACTCATTTTTCAGTCTATTGGGGTTACTTACCACCAAACAAGATTCCATTTAATGCAACTTTTACCTACTAATTTCCTTAAAATTTAAGTTTGATAAAAAATTAATTAAACAGAGCTCCAGCAACCAAGTACATTTAATTCATGATACCAAATGCTTTGACTAATAACCAAAAAACACCCACATGGCAATTTTTTAACAGTAGCAGCTATGGCATGAAAAACATACTGCTTGCCAGCCAGCCAGTGTAGTAGTATTGGCTTTCATACCAGTTCTTTTTCTCTGGAGAAATAAAAAGGTAATAAGCAAAGCCATAGATTTCTATTTCTTTTCCACACTGTAATTGTTTTTCTCCTCTCTTCTTAGTCTTTCATTCTTTCTGAAACCAGTCATCCTCTAATAAGGCACCTCTCTATGCTCTAAGCATTTAGAGACTTTTTTTATTTATTGATTAACCTAAGATTTAGATTACTACCTTCAGTGGACCTCTGGAGGCTCTCCCCTAACAAACCATTGTATCGAGACTTCTCTTTCACTTGGTACTTCCAGTGTCTTTTTCCCCAACCATGATCCCACAACTGCAATATAGCAAGCTGGGGCAGGGGGAAGGTAATATCCAAACCTCTTTATTCACATTTTTCTTAAGATTTAAGATTTTTGTAATTCAATACTGTTGTAACAGTGCTCCTGAGAAAACAAAGTGAGATTTGAAAAGCTTTTCCCCAAAGTTACTGCACTGTCTGCATGTGGCTAAACCAACACTCTTGAAAAGTCTGCTTCTCAGCTTTTAGCAGGAATTCCCTCTTTAGTACAGTTAAATAATTGTCCAGAGGCCTGTTCATATCATCTGAGAGGGATATAAAATAACCCCGCCACAAGTGAAGGTTAAGTTCACTGTTTTGTTGAGACTGTTACCGTCCCCTCATGTATTTCAGTAGATTTGAACTTCAGCTTTTAAATTCCAACAAATCTGAAAACATCTTACAGCATGGTACTTTCAGGTGCTTTCACCTCAGTAACACCAAAGGCTTATAGCTCTGTAGTCTTGCACCCAAGATGTTTTCCAGAGCCTCTGTGGGTAGGTTTTTTTCTCCCTTTGCTGTGCTGGTGCTAACACTCTTGTGTTGTTATTCCCTATGGCCTGCCCCTGCAAGCCCCTAAAGTGCTGTTGCTATGTTTATAGGAAGTCATTCCCTCTGGCAAAAGGATCACCCTTCCTCACTTCCTCCTTTCTTTGCTTTTTTTCTTGGAAGACTTTAGTTTACATTAGAAAAAAAACAAACATAATGCATAACAGAGTAGAAAATGGTCCTAGAGATGCTTGATAAATATTACTGGATAACATGGGCGCAAAGAGATTTAAAAACTAGTAAGCAACATTTACATTTGATTGGCATACTCCAATAAGAAGTAATAACAGGGAGTTTTATCCTTATCACTGTCGCATGCTGCACTGGAGGCTTAGACAGACCAGCCTAAGAGGGCGCTCAGCAGGCACCATCACCTGGCCACACTGCTGGAGAGCACTCTCACTCTCACCCCCAACATTCTGCTGGTTTTTACATTTCCCTCAAAAAATCAATCTTCCTTCTTTACAGCCAACCTATGCTATCAGCTAAAAATCCTGCTATGAATCCTCACAGAAAGATCTTCTTACTTATACATCCTTTGTACACACACAACATTTCATAGAAAAGCAAGAGTAAAAGAAATTATTTCATAAAAAGGAGTTCTGTTCTTCTTGACCTGATTTATATTAATAAACAGTTCACCACATACAATAAGCATTCTTCTTGAAGAAGTCAAAAACTTGGAAAAGAGAAAACAATTCAGAGCAGGAAGAAGGGAAGTTTTAATTCCTTATTAAATGAAAGATCATTAGAAATAGATTGGAGAAATCTCAATTTCCACATTTTACATTTTTGCACCTTAAAACATGCCAAGTGAAGTTCATGAGAGGCAGAATGCACGTTATTTTCTCCATGCTAGACATTTAAAATGCTTTTGGTATATAGATTTTTAGGAATAAAATGGTAAAGCAGGAGAAGCTACTGACTCGAACTTCTGGTACTCGATCACACATCCAAACTATGATCTCATAATCCCTTAGCAGTTGGAGCTTGAATACTCCACCCTCTATTATCTGCTAAACAAAACACTTCTTTTCCACAGTAAAAATCTGATTTTTCTTTAAATTTTTAGTGTTTGTGGAACACTATGTGTGCCATGCTGTGGAAAAACCTGGTATATTTTCTTTTGCAAACTATTATCTAAAATACGAAGGCTGGAATCACATACTTCAGTTTAAAAATCCCAGCTTCTCCTTCATTCTGATAATAGAAGTGAAGTCATTTAAGTTAGTCTAAAATTTGCAATTTAGACCATTCTTCAACCTGCTGTAGCAACAATTACATTCATCTGTGCTAGTCACAACAACAATATAGGAATCACAAATGGAATAGGAAACTATGATTCGGTGCACAGATTAGAAAACATAGCTCCAAAATCAACAACACAAAGGACTCATTGCTCCAAGAATGTGAAGTTTCTAATACTTTTCATGCAACACGCTATTTCTCCTTTTTTTGTCATAATACTTTAGCAGCGTCTTCATCTTTTCTAGGAGTTCTGAATGCTTCAAACATCGTCACAGAGGGCACCTCCTTACTGTTTCCTCAGCCAAGCAGGAACAAGTTTCTAATACTTTTCATGCAACACACTATTTCTCCTTTTTTTTGTCATAATACTTTAGCAGTGTCTTCATCTTTTCTAGGAGTTCTGAATGCTTCAAACATCGTCACAGAGGGCACCTCCTTACTGTTTCCTCAGCCAAGCAGGAAAGACACCTGATTTGAGTATAAACAGAAGAGATACTTGAGGGCAAACTGTACTCAAAATAGTAAATAAAGAGGGTTGAGGTTTTTTGTCCTGCAATAGCCTCCAAAAAGTCTTCTGTAACTCAGCCTGCCCTTCCTTAATCTTAGACAATATAAGGAATGTCAAATGCCCCTCTCTGCACTTAGCCTTTTTGTTCACTTTTAATCCAGTTCCCCTAATACCCTGTGTGCTGGGCTTGGATGAGGTAAGTTTCTCCGTAGTAACTGGTATGGGGCCATGTTTTGGATTTGTGCAGGAAGCAGTGCTGACAATTCAGGGATGTTTCAGTCACTGCTGAGCAGTGCTTAGCCAGTGCCAAGACTTTCTTATCCCACCAACAAAAGGCTCAGGGAGCACAGCCACAAAAGCTGGCCCAAGGAGTATTCCAGACTACGTGGCATCATCCTCAGTTTGTAAAGCAAGGGGAAAAGGAGAAAGGGGGGACATTCAGAGAAATGGTGTTTGCCATCCCAAGTCACATTACACATGATGGAGCCTATAGGAAGTGGTGAATGCACTCCTTAACCTGTTTTGCTTGCACGCAGGACTTTATTTTCCTTATTAAACTGTTTTTATCTCAACCCATCTTCACTTTTATTCTAATACTCTTCCCCCATCCCAGTGCAAGGAGAGATGTAAGTGAACTGTTGTATGGGCCTTATTTGCCAGCTGGGTTAAACCACCACACCCTGCAATCTACTGGGTATCACAGGAACACAACAACACGGGAGGCACGCTGCTATTTCCCTGAACTGTCGGTGTTATGTCCCTTTCTGCTGTGCAGTTAAACTGGACCAGCTGCAGCCTTTCATCATTAGCAATTCCACTGCATAGAGGCAGAAGGTGCTCATTGTTATCTCTTTCACTGTGGCTCAACCCCAGGTCCCCACCCCAAAACCCCCTTCAGGTATTTTAAGTATCTACTCAGAAACCGAAAAGCAAAACCAGTTATTTGCCAATAAGCAAGCATTTCCCTTTACATAACTTTAGCAATAGAGGAAGTATAGATTGCAAATTTCCACATTACATAAACAAATTTTCAATCCCACTGAAGTGGCAATAATGCAAAGTTATACATTTATCCTGGGCTTTCTCGACTATACGTGAGCAGCCTATGCCTTCCAACCATGTCAGAGAGGAATTGGCTCCTTGGTGCTAAATCAAACCTTTCTGGAAAAAGCACGACTGCTAGTGCCTGCTTAACACACACTCACAGTAAAAAGCTGCAGTTGTTGCTGAGCAACCAGAGCTGTGCTATTGCTGTGTCCCCAGCTTACCATCTATCCCTGCACATCCAGAGTGGAGGGGGTTGGACACAATGCCCTGTAGCCGCTGCCTGTTAAACCTTTTTCTGCTTCTGTGGCACATGATATTTGTCACAAAGTGTCATCATTTTTGATGTGTTTGGAGTACGACACATTGTCTGATCTAGGTTAAGTGACAGAGGTCTTCCTTATTTGTAAATCTTCTGGATGTTAATTGTAATGGTGAAATACTCCATTACCAGTCACAGTTCCTTGGAGATGTTCCTAGTGTCTATCAAGCAGTTTCACATATTATTTGGCTATTGAAAACTGAAACCAGTAAGGATCCATGATACTCTTTTAACCAGACACAGCCTGATTGTGCCTAAAAAAATCCTTCTTTCCCTTTTAAATATATGGTGTCACGTTTTCTCCAAATATATCTGGCAAATGGAATCCATATTGATTTATTGTTCATTCATCCCTGTATTCCAAATAAAACAGCACCATTTGGCTTCTGTTTTCTTTTGATTAGAAAGGCCTGCTAGACAATTCATTAACTCTACACATAGTTCTTATGCCACTGCATCAGTTCCTCTCTCCGTTGCTGCACATTCTTTAATTTCTAGGTAGTATCCTACTGGTGATGAAAAAAAAAGACAGCTTTTTCCATCTTCTAGCACGTTAACCATCAGCCTTTGCTAAGCTTACTTCAGCCACCTTACACTACAGTAACAGCCTGCTTCATGCAATTTGCTGCATGCTGTGACATTCAGAATCAGTATTCAGTGGTTTCTGCCAGCAGCAAGCAAATGAATGCTTTTAAATCTGATTAAATACGGCAAACCATTGCTTAAAAAATTACAGGCCCAAAAGACAAAAAATTTATCTCTTCACTGGACATTGAAGAAGCAGTTCCTTCTTTTCATCCACTTTTTCTTTTCAGTTCCCACACCTTAACCCTCTCTCCTTGCAACTTTGCAGGCATCCTCAGAAAAACGCATCATGTAGCTTCCAGCTCCTGTTCATTTTGATCTATGTTGCTGAGTGCAGGATTTTTCTTAGCAATGACTTGCAGAGTTATAACTGCTGCAGTGTGTGTACATGAATTCAATGACCTATAACAACCTGCCTTTGGCAGAAGCTGAATGCAGGGCCTCTTCTACATATTGTTTCAGAAAACAAACACTAATAAAATTGAAGAATTGTTTGCCATCAGGGCAATACCAAAATCATGGCGTATAGAATTAGGCTGAAATTGTATCTTTTATTAGCAAGGAAAGCATTTTCGTGCTTTCAGTAAAGTTAATGCCAAACAGCCGTCACAGTCTTAAACCTTTTCACATATTTTCACTGACATACCAAATGTTTTTCCCTGTTTGCACTTCTGGTATTGAGCAATTATCAGTGTCCTAATTTTGTTTTCCTGGGAAACTGCCAGTACCTGAGAGATATTTGTTACATACTTCCCATTATTACTTTAAAAATCCAATACATAGCCACTCAGGAGGCAATGGAAAGGGAATCTGCATTTCCACGTGGGCTACTGCACCTGAACATCCCAAGACTTAAGGCAGAATTTAAAAGGTTAACAATTATAATGGTCTGTTTATTAAAAACTCCTATTAAGACAAGTCACACTACACAAGAGTAACACAGTTACTTTTTTGTCCTTAGTGGTGAACTGTGAATTGCTCAAGTGTAGAACAAGTTCTCTTATCTCTGCCTTCCTTCTTTCCATTCCCTGCAAAACATAGGCTGCTAAAATGTAGGAGGACATTTGGACACTTTTGTTTATTAAAAAGGTATATCACCAAGCCACATTCTATAAAAGATAAAAAACCCCAAGATACAGATTGCTTACTAATATAGATTTCATTCCCAAGTTGCACAAAAGAAAGTTTCTAGCACATGAAGGTGTAAAATGATAAACGTAATCAAACTATACATTTTTTTAAAAAGTTCTATATAATCATCTCATATCCATAAAAGACAAAGTAAAAAGTAGGAGTCAAATTCTCAACTGAAAAATACTATGATTAAAATCCAAATGAAGGTTAATAAGAAAGAGTGGCTTTATTTTTATCCCTAGCTTCACATATCAAGTACCTAATTAATTACATTTCAATTAACCTATTGTAAACCAAATAATATATTTTTTTATGAAATTATAGATTATATTAACACAGCATTGAACTGACTGTCTTTGCTTGAAAATTTTAAGTTTTGGTAGGACAGCCCCTCTGGTAAACAAGTTACTCTTGTAAGAGATAAGCACAACTACTTTTTAAGTAGGCAATTGTACTGAAATAGCAGCTCAAATGCATCTGGAAAGTGTCCTGGTAACAATTGCAAAATTTAAGATGAGCGGCACTTGTATTGCTTTAGCATTATAGGAATCTAGATGGAATCCAACTATCCCTAGCATCTATGAACCACACACCCCTTCCAGGAAAAAGCAACCAAGTTAGCTCCCTTCAATAGTGAATAACCATACTGGACTGCAGATACATCGAGGACTCAGCCAAAACAAAGTGAAAACAAATAGCTTACAGGAAACAGTTTTATTAACTGTGCTAATCCTTGAAATAATGTTCATGCGTGTTTTGATTCAACAAAGCTAGTAAAAAAAGTAACTATCAGAGTGGAACTGATAGGAACAGACTTCCAGTGTGATGCAGGAAACGGGAATTCGCATGATTCCTCTTCTTTACTAGAGGACTTAAGAACACCCCATGACGCTGGTACCCGTGAAAAACACACTGCTTCACTGTCTTCATACGTGAAGCCTTGTCACAAGACGAGTAATTGCCATTAGAAACGCCTGTCCCCTTCAAGACACAGCAACGCGTAGCTTGCCTATGAGCAGCAAAAGTCTGAATTTCATCACAGATGAAAACGCCTCTGAGGAGGAGGGGGAGGAGGAGGCAAACTACGCCTGGTTATCTCCAGTTCGGAGCGCACCGCTCGGCGGCGCAGAGGCAGAAGCGGCGACGGCCGCCCCGCACTCCGCGGGTGCCTTCTCCGCGCACACCTTCCGAACAAAAGGGTAGAAAAGTCGTCCCTTTTTTTTAACTTGCAGAGTTAGCAAGTTAAACCAATTGCTGTTGTTAATAGCTTCATGTTGTAATCGCCTGTTGTTAATAGTTTTTCTTCAATTACCTGTCAATGGTTAGAAATCAGCTCAAGTGTCCCCTTGCTGCTTCCTGGAGGATGACACCTGAGACTACATGTATGGGGGGAGGTGACTTCAGAGCTGGTATGCAGATGAGGAAACCCCTCACCAAATCTTGCAAGAAAAACCCCTAAAACAACGTGCCACCGTGGAATTAAAAGATCTAAGTGATGTCTAAAGGTGAGGAACTGAATCCAGTATCTGCTAGAATCCTTTTTAACTTCCACCCTAACCTAAGGATGTCGGCTAGAAAGAGCACCTCGAATGTCAAACTGACAAACTGGAATCTCACGGTGCTCCCGCGAGGACGGAAGCCCCAGCTCCGCCTGCACACCAGCGGACACAGCTGCGTTCTTCCTCCTCCGTGCCACTCCTGGAGAGCAGAGACGGCATGGGAGCGACCCGTCGTTTCTCCCTACTCGAGCTGATTTTTAACAAAGGCATTAAAAAAGGAGAAAGACCTTTTACCCTATTTATTTCAAAAGGCTCTGGCGCAGCCGCTCCATAGCTCCCTTTCCCACGCAGGCTGCGAACGCGGGACTTTCCGCACCCCGGCGGCTCCCGGCCGCGCTCCTTCCCTCCCTGTCTCCCTGCGCGTTCCCGCAGCCCCGGGCGGCCCCCCCGCCCCGCACCTGCAGCGAGTCCGCGCCGCGCTCCGCCGGCTCGGGGGGCTGTGCCCGNCGGCTGCCCCGCCGCCGCCTCCATCGCCCGGCGTGCCTGCCGTGGCCAGGGGCTCCCGACGCCGCCCCCCGCCGCCGGTGGGCGCTTTCTGAACTTCCCCTCCCAGCCCGAGGCCAGTCCCGCTTCCCATGGAAACGCGCTGCCGGTGGCTGGGAGATTCCGCGCACAGCGGGACCGACGCCAGAGCCTGCAGGGCCGCAGAATTCCCCGCTCCCAGCGGCCGCGCTCCAGCCGGCTCATAACTCCCTTCGACTGCCCAGGGTGTCACACCTTATTACCGCCCTAAAAGCTGGAAACTTGTATCGGGTACAGCATTAACACTTCAGACACAGTGAGATTATCCCACCTTCAACATCTCGTTCTCAGGAGCTCCCAAATGTTAGCGTTTGTGCAGCCCTCGCGCCTGGTATGTCTGAGGGAGGCAGGAGAGTTAAAAGCGTCAAACGCCGCTATTTTAACTGCTTGACAAAAGAGCAATGAAATTCAATACAGCTGGATGCTACAGGTGCACATCTTTCTACTAATTGGATAACGCTGTGAGGGTTGCCCTCTTAAATGACCAGAGAAACTCCTGGTTATCAGGTTTCCGGCACTCTTTGCTCCCAGAAGATAGCAGTGAAAATAAAGAGCTTGCTGACGCTCTGTTAAACGTGCTCATCATTCATGCATAAATCAAATTCCAAAGGTGTTCATAAATGAATCTATCTCCAAGAAAATCTCTTCCTCCTTAACTTCTCGCAAAAGATAGATACAAATCAGGGTGGTAATTGCACTATAGGTAATGGTTACTATGCATCACGAAAGTACTGAAAGCTGTCCAAGATTAAATATACATGAAGGACACACTAAATATGTACAACCTGACACTGAGGCATCAGCAGCTTTTGTTCACCCACAACCTATGGCAACCCCTCCTCGAGAATGTGAAAACTAAATACTAGGAGTAAAACACACATAATTCAGGAGCAGAAAACCTGAAATTCTTTACAGAATAAAGTGTAAGAAACCCAATGCCCAGACTTGAGACAGGTATTTCACCTTGGAATGTGTTTCTCTTCTGATCCTTTTGATGTAATTTGAACTCTGGGTGAGGGAGTCTCCTGCTCATCTTTTATGGAACATACATAGACAGCGCTGCAAAAAACCTGCAGAAACCCCATATCTCAGCCCAAGAATTCCTCACCATCCCCTAACAGGATTTTCCACCTATTCTTTAAACTCTCTGGAAGGCAAAGCATACACAAACCTCCCAAAGGGCATGGGCCAGTTCTCATTCGCCCATTTAATTTTTTTTTACTAGTATTACTTCAAAGTACACTTTTTTTCTCATCTATCCTTCAGAGATTAGGCAGAAAAAGTGACTTTTATAATAATAGTTTTAATGTGCTTGTTGTGAATTAACTCTGGTAGAGAGCTAAAGCCCCCCACCTCCCCCCAGTGGAAGTGTTTTCTTGGTCAATTTTTTCTCTCCTAGAAATAAGATAATTGTTTCAGATAAAAGCTATTTATTTCATCATTCTCTTGGAATTCATAGGTTCTGTTCTTTATGATTTTCCAGTTTGTTGGTACTGTTGCCAAAATTTGACATGCAAAACTGGACATAAAACTCTTCCAGTGGCCTTAGAAGCCACAGAGTAGAAAAGAAAGTTTTCTACTAATGGTTCCAACAGATTTTTTAAAAATTTTCCACTGTTTAAACACCCTCAGGATAATTCCATTTTCTGTATGCTTTAGTGGAATTTCCTATGTTTCAGTTTATGTCCTACTTGTCAAGCTGGTTAAGCACAACTTTCCCTTCTTAAATCCATGCTGAAACATGACAAAGACACAAAATTTTTAGATTTTTAGAACTGATAATCATGCCATGAGGTAACCCTGTCTCAGCAATGCAATCCATGCTTATATTTGGTGTATAGAGGGTTATACAGGTATGTCCAAACACAGAAAGCCTCAGTTTGCATCACACCTGAGTCACTACAGTCACCTTGGTCCCTCAATTCTCTTGTGTCACTTTTGACTTCAATCACATCAGTTATTTATTTGGCACTAATTTGACACTACACACCTCAGTCACTCACCCAAGCCTGCCTGTCACTCCATCAGCTCCTCTCAGCTCATTTTATGAGCCACTTCACTCCTGACAGCTCCCAAGTTAGTCAGCTCCTTCAGGTGGACCTGCTGGGCAGTCACCTACTGCCCCCAGCACCTCCCTCAGCTCCACTAATGACAAAGTGTATGACAGAACAGTTGTCCAAAGTGATTTGTACAAAAGCTTCTTTTGAATTTCAGATTGTTAAAAACCCATTGATACTTATAAAAATAGAAAGACATCTCACTGAAATAGTCACAAATACAAGTTTCTGTAACTGAAGGTTAGGGTACATTTTTACAGGTAATAGCTATATGATGGTGTAAGCATAGAAGTGTTTTCTGTTTGCAACTTAAGTTACAGCAAAAACAACATTCCAGTTGTTGCTTGACTAATTCAGTGTGGAATGAAGGGATTTTTCATATGTCATGCCCTTATTTGTGTGTCTAAATAAATTTAGGAGAATGCTTTTGGGAATATTTCCAGAGTTTGATATTCTGGTTCCAAAAGCGGTCACAAGACACCTTGGGAGAGAAGAGAGCAAGCTCACGTGATATTTTTGCATAATATTTTCCCAGGCTCTGACCATCTTTAGTTCAGGCAATTTTTAGAGCCTATTGTCATGGTGCCACCATGACACATCAGCCAGGGCACCAGGGGCCCTGTGGGTGGGTGGTTGATAGCAGCTCCTGGCAGCCAGACCCTATCCTGCTGCTTCAGCCAGGAGCTTGGCAGCCAAGGAGCCCTGGGGCAGCCCCAGTCCTGGCACTGGGCACCTCTCTGGGGACAAGGATAGGCCAGATTTTGTCTTCTTAGGAAATAACCTTTTCAGATCCTTATCTAGCCTTCCACTAACCCCATGCAAAGTTTTTGAATCCACAGCATCGTTCAACAAAGGGACCCCCAGGTTTTCTGCTGTTGCATGAAGACTGTCTTTCAAGTATTTGTTTTGAACCTGGTTCCCACCCTATCATTCCCTATTTGCATTTGAAAAACACAATGACCCTTCTATCTCTATCCATTTCTCCATGCCACTCTTATTTTGTAGTCTTCTGATGTATCTTGCCCTGCAGGAACACTTCTTCTCCAACTGATTCAGCCACCCTCCTTATGGAAGCCATTTTAGTCCTTTGGTCACCCTGCTGCCCTACTCTTCCTTTTTCTAGCCCCTACGTATCCTTTTTGACATGGAAGAATTGTAACTGGATATTCAAGGTGTGGGCAAACAATTTATACAGTGGTGTAATTACATTTTCCATTTTGCTTTCTATTTCCTTCCTGAAAATTTGTAGTTTGTTCTTTGTTTTGCTTACTGCTACTGGTCACTAAGTGAAGGTTTTTGTGTAGTTCTTTACTGTAACTGCAGGGTCAGTGATAATGTTTTAGGACCAGTTTAGTTTTAAATATTTTTAAGAACTGATGTTGCAGAGCAGATAAGACTTCTAACATTATAACAAAAAGTACAGTAACACTACTGCCTCACTTGGCAGTATTGAAATCTATTCAGCTTCCCCTTATCAATACTACCGGCAGCAATAATTGTTCACCCAGCACGGATAAACCCCACAACACCTACCATGAAACTGGAAAGCATTGAGGACAAATTCTGAGCAGCACCAAATAGAAAAAGTATAAAATCACAATGAGACAAAAGAAATACGTTATTGTACACATCCAAACGCAAATTTTCATATTTTTATGGGTTAGCCTGTGACATATTTAATTCAAAGGTTGGATTCAATGATCTCAGAGCTATTTTTCAACCTAATAAATTCTGTGATTCCATTATATCCAAATCACTGTCAAAGTTTTAAGAAAATCATGAATTTCAAATCTTATTCTGGTTTGTACTAGCACCCTTTCACTCAAATCGAGTGCAGTAAAAATAAACAGCCCACTTCGGTCACTTCTATCTGACCTAAAAGTTTCTATGAACCCTCCAAACATTGTAGTACCACTAGATAATCCCAGTTTTCATATTTTTGCATAAAACAGCCACTAGAGGGGGAGATAACCCCAAACACTTGAATAGTTCTAATCCTAGCCGGCAGAATTTATACATTTGAATCTACTTTCTATCACTGTGACCAAAACATCTAATTTTTTTTTACAGTACAGGTATTCAGTTACAATGAATCATATTGAATTATTTCTTGGGTTATTATTTTTTTATTAGGCCCAGCAGATGAATCAGGAGTACCTTGCCAGAGCTAAGGCCTTTCCTTAGAAGGTTCTGTCCATTTATTTAGTAATTAACAGATAATTTTTTAATTACAATTTCACAGTCAGGTTGATTTAATTTTGGGACTCTAGGGTTCAGCAATTTTCCTTTAAGGAACCTTAAATTCATAGTAACTTCAGCAATCTTTGACTCACTAATTCTAACAGATGACAAAACTCTGGCATGTTGTGCTCAAGCACAAGTACCCTATTTGAGACAATAAGAATATATGTTACATATTCAAGCAGTTAGGTTATGACACTTTCAGCAAATGTCAATTTATAAACCAAACAGAAAATCAATCTGTACTATCTATTGTAAGCATAAAAAAAATCCCAGTGATTTGTTGAGGTCACAGTGACAGTCCTGACTGCTCCACCTCCACTCAGATCAGTGTCTCTACAGCTGTTAGGAGACCATGGAGTCGAGATAAGGAAGACTTAAACTGTGTTGTATCACAAAGCAATGAAGACCTATGGTTCTCCATAGGAGAGGAACATAGTAATTATCCACATCTATGATGTAATAAACATTGTTAAACATTGTCAAAGACAATACAGCTAAGGTAAAATCTTCATCTGTGGCAGCCACGGTGACACTTGATTACAGGGGAATTGCTTTGTATTTTATTGTGACTATTGTGTTAGGCATATTTGTGAGGCTGATGTGAGACGTTATGTTATTATAGTTCTGAAAAGGTAATCTGTCATGCAAAACCAAAGGAGATGTGTCCCAGCACAGGCCTGTACATCCATGTAACAGCTCCAGGAATTCCCTGATCTCATTTGCTTCTCCTGTCAGTCACAGAGGGGATGCAGAGGGGCAGGCCTACAGAGACTGATTATCCACCACAACAGCAATTACAACCAAAGTGAAGAAATAAAAGAATGTTTCATTTCTTTTAGCATCCCTCATGAGTGGTCAGGCAGAATGACAAACTGAGTTGTAATTGGTTTTCTGTGACTTTTGCCTGGGTGATGTAAGCAGCTGAAACGACTCTATGTTCTACCTGGTTATAAACCAGTATTTTACAGAAGGCTTAATATTATTAAATAATATGCACATATAGATATAAATGTGCATTATAAAAATATATTCCCTTGGGTGTGCATTCATATATCAGAAGAGGAAAAATCAATATTGAGAAAAATGATACACCAAGACAGGAGATCTAAACAGTAGTAAAAAAGAAATGTTATAATTGTTATATAGATCAAAAGGTCAAGAATTGGCAACTGGAAATAGAAGGTGTAATGGTCAACCACAGAAACAGGATTTTTTCCCTGAATGAAGTTTGTCTCACAGGGAGATAAGTAGCTCATGGAACATACTTTAGAGAAGAGAAACTAGGCTGTTGTTGTAGTTATCAATCTGACCTCTTTTTAAAAAGTAACAAATGAAAACTTTATCCAGTTTTCTGAAGGCAGGAGGTCAAGTGTCTGGTTTTCCCATGGCCTTTGGTGGTGGTGTGGGCTATGCTGAGTAAATGTGATGCTGTAGGAGTGCAAAGAATTCATAAAAATTTAGAGAGGCAGCAGTTCTGCGAGAACACATTCTCCTGTCCCTCCTCACGGGTTCTCTGCAAAGAAGGTACAAACAGCTGAGGAGAGGAGATGCAGAAGAGCAGTGGGAGCAGCAGAGAATCTAGAATTGTCCATGCTGAGAAAGATAAGAGGAAGCCCTGAAATCAAACAGTACTGTTCATGAGGGGTAGAGATCCTTTTAATTAGGAAAACTGGTAGCTGGAATGACTAAGGTTATATTATATTAGTGTTTGCATGCAATTGCTTTCCAGCTGCTAAAGCAAACCTTTAAAAAATGAAACATATCAAATTTTAACAGAGAAAAAGTAGTATTTATGCATTTATATGGCTGTGACCATGCAAACAAAACCCTAAAACATCATTAAAATCTAAGGAAGGTCATATGAGAACAAAGAGGACAAAGTACTGGTTGGAGTGAAACTCAAGAAGCCCCCAGAAAGTTAGACTTTAAATGGAGATAATTCACAGAAAGTAGCAGAAAGGAGTTCATCTTTGATAAATCAGACTGCTCTTGAAAACTATAGATGAGCAACTGTGCTCCTTTTTTTGCCTGGTCATTTGGAGGCCTTTTTCCTTACAACCCCTTTAAACAGCTTGTTAAAGATCTTTTTACAAAGTAGGTAATTAAATATTGTAAGGACATATTAATTGCACAGATAAAGGACTAGCTTGGAGAGCAAAGGCAGAGAGCAGTAGTGTAAAATAAGAATTTGGGCTAGAGAAATGTGAAGAGCTGTGTGCCATAGAGACCAGTAATGGCTGGAAGTGACTTCATTCCTTATATGCTGATCTCTGGCCAGGGGGAGGAAATATGGCTGTAAGGGAGCAGAGGCTGTTCATGACACATAGCTGGGCAGAGGTTCAGCACAAGGGAAAAGGGTCATAAACATCAGAAGGTCTTGGACAGAGCCAGAGGGACAGGATATGAGTTAGCATGCTTGAATTGGGAGAAACACTGTTATTAGAGACCAGCCAAATGAAAACGTTACAGCACTGCCCTGACACTGTGCTTCTTACTGCCTTTTTACTGACCAAGCACAGTCAGAGAGGAGAACTACTGGAGCTGAAGCAGGAAGTTTTCAAGTGCTTAGCAGCAGACAGAACTAAGGCAGATACAGTCATCTTCAGCAGCACTTCCAACTTTTTGAGCAATATTACAGATGTAAGCCTGATTTTTTTTCAGTAGCAAAGGCCAGACTGAAGAAGAACATTATGTAGGAGTAAGTGGATAGTTTGCCATACTATTTATTTTTCTTATATCTAATACAATACACAGATGAGGCCACACCAAAACTGAGCAAGATGTTAAACTAAAAACTTAATATTAAGGATGCTAAAACTAAAAACTTATTAAGGATGCTACATTCAGGCTGAAGATTGTACAGCTTTGGCTATTTAAAGCAAATTTTATTTAGCAATTTAACTTCACTACCTAACAACTGTATGTAGAACATGTGCCGCAGACTTTTGAATGTTCATTGTTTGTCACAGAGACATCTTTGTTCATATTTTTAGATCTTTCAAATATTTGTTTACACATTTCCTGGGGAGGACATACCTTCTGTAATACAGCTTGTACATCAGCCCACTCCCGATTTATTTTAGTATCCCCCAGCTGATGGAGGACAGATGGGTGAGGGCTTGGAGCAGAGGAATGCTGCCCTGCCTCTGATGGCTCTGGAAGGTATGCAGCTCGCCTCCCCCAGACAGCTTCCAAGAGCCTTTGGGAAAGGGGCTAGCATGATTTTGGTCACCACAAACATTAGAAATCTACAAAAGACTCAAGAGGAGTCAGCTTTCTGTCTTGCACAACAGGATAGAAGTCACCGAGATGCTGTTGCTGAAGATTCCTATCCCAGAGAGATTCTGTAATATTGAGGGAACCAGGACACTAAACTACAAAGTAGGCATCATTAATTTGAATAGTGATGTGTAGTTTGTGATCATAAACTTTTCCTACAGTTCTCAACTTCACTTGTCTAGCTATGGAATTGAAATTCAAGTCTTGTCACAGCACACTGGGAATTACAGTTTGGATTAACATATTTTGGATTAACACATTGTAGAATTAATAGAGTCTAATCTGCACCAGTGGCTACAATGTTTTTTGCGTGCAATGCAAGCCAGTTTGTACTATTCTCCTTTTTTCTGACCATGATAACGTAAAATCCCTTCTGCTAAGAAATGCTGTCTGCACCTCCTGATTCAGAAGCCACATCCTCACTGGTCTCTCAAGAGGCCGTAGCCACCATCAGAGAGTGCCAGCCACAGAGACCATGATGTGCAGATGACACTGGCTGGACATCAAGTATCCATCAGTCACTCCTCAGCTGGACAGGGGAGGAAAAATAACAACCAAAGGCTCGTTGGTCAAGATAAGGACAGAGAGAAATAATTCACAAGTTACCATCAGAGGCAAAATGGACTTGATTGGAGGGAATTAGTTTGTTAGCAATCAAATAATAAAAAATAAACCCAAATTAAATGCATCTTCCCCTCCTTCTTCCCAGGCTTTACTTTGCTCCTCATTTCTTTGCCTCCTTTCATCATTGGCACAAGGGGACAGGGAATGGGGCTGAAGTAATTCATCAAACATTGTCTCTGCTTCTCCTTTCTCCTCAGGGTTAGGGCTCCTCACACTCCTCCACTGCTCCGGAATGGGTCCCTGGCACAGGAAACAGTCCTCCACGAACTTCTCCAATATGCATTCTTCCCACGGGCTGCAGTTCCTCAGGAACAGCTCCAGCACAGAGTCCATTCCACAGGGTACAGTCCTTCAGGAACAGGCTGCTCCAGTGTGGGTCCCCCATAGGGTCACAAGTCCTGTCAGCAAACCACCTCCAGTGTGGGCTCCTGTCTCCAGAGCTCCACAGGTCCCACTAGGAGCCAGCTCCAGCATGGGCTTGTCATGGGCTCACACCCTCCCTCAGGCACCCATTTGCTCTAATGTGGGGTCCTCCATGGGCTGCAGGTTGATCACTGCTCCCCCATGGACCTCCACGGGCTGCAAGAGCACAGTTACCCCACCACAGGATGCAAGGGATTCTCTGCTCCAGTGCCTGGAGCACCTCCTCCCCCTCCTTCTGAACTGACCTGGGTGTCTGCAGGGCTGTTTCTCACACATATTCTCACTTCTCTCTCCAGCTGATGCAGCACAGCAGTTTTTCTCCCTTTTGAGGTATATTATCCCAGAGGTGCTTCCACCATCACTGGTGTGCTCAGCCTTGTCAGTGGCAGGTCCATCCTGGCATAAGCTCTATAGGACATGAGGGAAGTTTGTGGAAACTTCTCAAAGAAGCCACCCCTGTAGCCCTCCCAGGCTACCAAACCCCTGGCACACAAACCGAATACAAAGCCATAGTCAGGGCAGTGAGCAGAAGAGACACGTCTGAAAACTTCACTCCATACAGATCATTTGAATGTGAGCCATTGAATTCCCTCAGTATAACAGGGTCAACACAAGGGAAGAGACTCCAACCTCACAGTTTTCTTTGGGAAATATGGATGATCTCAAAGATGAAGTTGTGGGTTTAGAACGCAATGTTTTAATGTAGAAATTTTTCTGAAACATTGTTTGCAAACTTATTTCATATTCAGTGATTCATGCACTGTATTATGCTTACCAGCAAATTTTTCATCTATAATGAGTATAACATATTAGTGTCTTTTCGAACAGATGGATGGGATAATCCTCTAGGGAAGAGCCCTAATATGAATGCAGGCAGCTCTTAGTTCCTAGTATGCAGGATGCACATCAGGCCTGCCTGTGTTGCAGGTATGGTAATTGGTATAAACCCAGGCTACAATTAGTCCAGGTCCACTGGGAGTGTCTCATAATTCTGAACTTTCAGACCCGTCAATAAATCTCTTTAGGACTTGGACAAACTCCTGGCTGACACCTTCCCTGTTTCTGCTGTACCCTGGAAAGCCAGCCAAAGGCAGCTATTTCCCTGCTAAGAGGGCTTTGTCCCGCAACAAATGACTCAAGTTTCTTGCTGTCTTCTCCCCTTGGGTACATAATTTTGGGGCTCAAACAGAAACCCATTCCAGCCGGTTGTGCAGTTCCATGTGTTGCTCTTCCTCCTTCAGGACTATGCAGAGAGTGGAAAATCCCCATTTTCCCTCACATTTCTCCCTTTAGTGAGTGTGTAGAGACAGCAGTGGAATGACCTGGGGACAGGAGACTGCAAAGTCCAACAGAAAGAAAAAGCTGATGAGCTAATGACAGCAGATTCTCTGCCACATGTCTAGTGGGAAAGGATATTTATAGGAAATGTTTTTGTGAAAAACAGGAGGAAGTCATTTGGGAAGGAAATAAAAGATTCAAAACCAGAAACAAAAACGGAGAAGGAAATATTTCCTTCCTTACATCTTTCATGACTTCCACTGGGAAGAAAACATCATAGATGCTCCATACTACCAAGCTGTATACACGCTGGAAATCAAGCACTGGCTGATAAGTAGTTCTCACGCTCATAAGACCTTTTTCCTATAACAAGAGCATAAAAAGACTGCCTCAAAAGCTAAAATGGTGTATAAATCTCTTTACAGTTTCTATTTCTAAGAGAATTTATAACAGAAAGCTGGGTAAGTGTGAAACTCTACTGTTAATGTGTACATTTCACCAGGCTCCAGTACTCAGGATTGCTGATACAAAGTACATAACCATAACAAAACAAAGCTTACAAGAATATGTGATTCTCTCTGCTGTTTTGTCTGTTAATTTGTTCCTTCAATTTGTCTTATAGTTGCTGCTGTTAACATCACTTCTGTTTTTCTACTTGAATAATTTGTTATTCCCTAGACTAAGACAGCTTTGAAAATAAAAATTGAGTCTTGGTGAGTATAATATTAATTCCTTATTATTAACCAACTAAGATCTTTATATGTCTGGAATACAAATGCATATTAATAATGACAGCATACCTTTAGGAAATTACTATCATCATAATAAAACTCCCCACTAAGTAAAACAGTATATTTGCAGGGTAGTACTTGGGGAAAAATTGTAGATGTTTGATTATATTAATATTTAATAAAAAATGTTTAGAGGCCATAATTTATTGTATAAATGTTCTTGAATATTAATGAAGCATTGAAGGATTGACAAACAACTCACATGAAACCCTAATGCAGAACTTAAAACCGTGAGCAATTCCTTTTCATAACTCTCTTTGATTTTCCAGGAGTAGACGTGTGAAACTATTCACTGAACAGCAATATCTCCGACTGAGGGCAACACAGGCTTTGAGTACAAAAACACTTAGGGTTAACCTGTATGAAAAAATAATCCATAGTATTTTTATACAGCTGACAATGCATGTATTGACCATACAGTTAAAAATCTGATTCCATTGTTTGGGACTGACAAAATATAGTGTAAACCAGAAGCCTGTGTTGAAGCCTGACATCTGGCATATGGCTCTGTGTGTTGGTCTGACCAGAAGCATTGTCCTAGAAATCCCATCAGTACATGAAGCTCCACCCTGTGATCTCAAGTGTTCTGAGAATATGTAACATGCAAGATAAGGAAAGCAGGTCAGTGACTAATAACGTTATTTTGACTGAGTTGGTGTAAATTATACTATGCTAACATTTTTGTTTTGCAGCAGCAGAAGGATAAAGCAGCCCAAAATTTGCTAGGTTTCTGTTAAGCTTTCCTTATTGTTCTTGGCTGTGACAGGAAACAAAAACTAGTAACTTATCGTCTCAAATTGCGCAAGCAATTACATTCTTTGAAAACCATTATCTGCATGAAATCTCTTATGGCAGGAAATCACAAACAGAAAGAAATTCCTTTACAATGACAGAAAAGGACAAACTACTTTCAATACTTGTTTTAAAGTACAAAAGTTGCCACAAAAATTGATTCACTAGTCACTGTGATTCCAGATACTTGTCTTGACAGTAGACTGATTCCTTTAGGAAGAGCCTAAGGGTATGAGGTAAGGAAATAGAGAATTGTCTGAAATACTAACAATTAAATTTTCTATCAGACAATCTGTAATTTGTCACAACTGATCACTAAAGAGAAATACAGAGAACACAGAACAGATGATCATACATGCATTTCAAGCTCATACTTTAAAACAGTGTTGTGATACAGTGAGAAAAAATGCCTGACCATTCATAACAGCATTTATGATGGAGCAGAAGCACCTGAGAGGAGTGATACAGGAAAGAAATCACTGGCAGCTTACATGTTGAGCCAGACCATTTGCAGCCTGTTTACACTAACTGGCAGGATGATAAAAAGTCACACCTTTTTGCCCTTTTGCTTTTCCTTACAGTATTCACATGTCAACATACCAGTTCTGGAAGCTGCTGAAATCCCTCAATAACTCCTCATTTTATAACAGGATTGTATGTTAGATGTATATACCATACTTAGCTCAGTGAATTGACTGAAAGGCAAAAACAAACCACAAAAAAAAAAAAAAGCAAAGTAATGGTTCATAAGTGCCTCTAGATGAGCCCTCCCCAAAACATGTCCTTTTTAGCTCTATTCAAAATGAGTAGAGAAGACTGAAGGGAGAGGGGAGGTGAGGAGCTCAGACTGCTGCAGATAGTCAGAGGCTATCTGACCTCCCTGAGCTCCAGTTGGATGTCCCAAGCAACTCCACATTCCTGAAGAAAAGGAACTTTGTGATCTTCAGAGCTGGGTGGCATCCTCATCTGCCATGCTGCAGAGACAGCTACTCAAATGATACTTTTAAAATAATAACAACAAGCAGTAAGAATGCCGCACATAAAAGTACCTTATATATCAGCTTCATAACATTTTCTCCAAAGCTGAAACAGTCCTTGCTGTATCAAAGAAACCTGCATGTTTTAGCCTTTTTTCTTTAATTTGACTCTCTAAAAATGATGAAATGAGGAAGGCACCTCAGTTTGTGTTTTTCCTTGTTATGCTGGTTTTAGAGAGCAACAACCTCCCTTCCTGACTGTAATAATCTCACCCTGCCCTTTCTAACCCTCTCTGCTAGTACCAGCTATTAACTTTTTTAATACTACTGCACTCTACTAGTAGTCATAACCTGCAGGTTTTACACTAAGCATGACTTCTTTGATTCATTTCTGTTAATGTCATAATTTAGATCACATTTTTTACCAGCACAAGGGTTGTATCAATGTCTAAAGGAACAGATATTTTGCCAGACTTATTTCTTATCCAGTTATCAAGCTAGGATAAAAATGAGAAAACACTGATTTTCTCTGCTACCTTTTCTCTTTTCTGCTGGCTTTGAGGAACCTTCATGCCTGTTGCACTGCATAGCAATTTTTCTTAATCATTTATTTTGTGAAAGTTCCAAGTGTGTAACAATTTGTAGGGAAGGTGACAATGCTAATTCTGGAAGAATGAATTCGATCTACTTGGCCAGACTCTGGCAGCAAGAAACGCCTCTTTCACACCCGTGTTAATGATAGTTTAGACATGTGTGTTCTGCCCTCATATATCAGAAGCTCACCTGATCATGGATGTAATTAACTTAGCCTTGCCTGTGGCAAAGAACACAGCAGGTATGTCAATCTCTGCATGACCGAGCTGGCTAATTCTTGTCTTTTCATGATGCTGCTGGACTTGGGAATGCACACTCAGAAAATATTGTATTTTCAGGTTATGCTTCTGGGCTTTCTTGAAGACAATGACTTCTGAATTGACAGCAAGGCAGTGCAGATGACAGCATTTAAAGGCTAGGAGTACTTCTGTTCTGAATGGATAAGTTATGAGTTAAATTTCTTGTCTCATGCAAGGTTTTAGGAACATATTGAATTAGAAATTTGTACTCATTTTACATTTAGAACCATTTTGCATAAACACAAAATTACCTTGCTGTTTGAGAGATAAGGCAGTAAATAAAGTACTGAACTTTATGATACACAAATATTCATGCTGTTAGTTTGTCTGCTACAAGTAGTACCCACAGTCTATGTCTACACTGTTCTCCTTGCTCATTTCCAAGGACCACACCAGTGTAGACATGGCAATGTGAAACACAAAGACTATCATTCATTCATTCAGTCATTCTTTCATCTGTCCATCCATCCATCCATCCATCCATCCATCCATCCATCCAGTGCAGTGTGTGGCTCCAGAGAGGCGGCACAGCCCAGGGAACTCAAGAAGTCAGTGGTTACAGAGTGGGAACTGGCACCATTACCAAGGGGGACAAACTTCCCAAAACAAATACTATCACTACAAAAGCTTAAACAAAATATTACATTCAGCCCAGTAGCAAATACATCTGATTGTGGTCAATGTCAGTACTCAGCTGATATGGGAAAACTTTAAAAAAATTGTTTTACTTAAAAAAAAAAATTAATAATTAAAGGCTTTAATTTATTCAGGGCTCAAAATACAGACATTTCTCTTAAAGGGAAGAGTGAGAGGTTTTCAGAAGAGCATAACTCAGTTCTCTGGCTCTGTCTTTTGAAGGGCTGCAGAGAAATGCAGGTTTTTAACAGGAACAACTCTGTACTGAGATGCTAACACATCAATGAGGACACACGGGTACAAAGACACTTCTTATCCCATCTTTTCTGTACCTTAGGCAAGGCTAAAGTGGTTATTTAATATGCATATTTAGGAAATTATTATGTCCTTCTACAACTACAAATATTTCATTTATATACAAGGAGATCTTTCATTTAACCTCCAGAGAAAAATTCCTATGGGACAGTAATTCCACTGACTGTGAAATATTGTTAGCAGGGATAAGCACAACTTAGAAATCTTGCTTATTTCTTTAAGCTGTTAAATTAGATGGACAAATATCACATAACATATGCCATATAATATAATTTGAAGGAAAAAAACCGGGACAAATACACATTTTTATTTCAGATACACATTTGATACACATTTTTATTTCCGAAAGGTTTCCTTGGCCAAAGGATAATATGAAAATAAAATAAAAATTTAAGTACTGCAGTGCTCATTTATTTAAAGCAGGCATGTCAGTTTGTAACTATACTTCAGGTCATAATTAATTAGTTTAATTTATCATTCAGAGAATCACATATCAAATATTATAATCTCATACTTTTATATGTTATACAGCAAGTATCACACGTATTCTCTGCTTGCAAAAATGCAACAATACAAAACTAAAACTGAGACAATAGATAGATATTTACATAAATACATACACAGTATTTGAGATTTATCAAACAACAGGTGCTTTCTAAAAGAGGCACACACAATTTCCTTTGTAAAGATGTGGTTGTTTTGTAGATCATGTATTTGGGAAAAATAAAGAGGAAGCTATGTAATTCTGATGGTTCATGCATGGACTTATGCCAGTAAATGTAGAGCTGGACCAATTTGCAATCTCTTTTTTCTGGCTTAAGAAGGACCCAGTTGATCACCCAGCCAGTAAGAGCTTCACTAATTCCTAACTCCTGGGGAGTAAAGGAATGCTCCAGAGGCCCTGTATGGTTAGCGGGTCAGGATGAGGACATTTTGGCATCAGCTCAGCTGAGGATGAACATTTTTGCCCTAGACCTACAGTAAATGTATGACTACACAGCAATTCCATTGCTTAGGATGAAGATGGAGTTGAGAAGTTTCATATGGCAGCTGTAGCAGCCTGGGCCTTACAAAACCCCAAGATTATCTAGATCACGACAGTTGAGAGTACAAGTGGTAACCCAAAGGGTGTGAACTGGACTCCAGAGATTACCTGGCTATGTGTTGAATTTGTGATCAAATTTTCAACCTGCCAAATCAATACCATACTTTGGCTATCTATAGGTAGAGTTGATGCTCTTGAATGCAGTACCTACTGAAGTTTTATGCTGAATGCTTGTCTTCCCTGTTTTCTTAATTGTCTCTGTTCATTTCCTTTGGATTACTAGCCCTCTCATGGCACAAATCAGTAAAACACTCAAGCACCAGCCCTGAGTGAATTCAGCGATTTAACATTTGTTTAATGTCAGCCCCATCAGAACAGTTCAGTCCAAAACTGAGCAGAAGCCCATTGATGATGTCAAAGAGTACTCAATGCCTTTGTGGCATGAAAAACAGAATTTTATATTTCACTTTTTGCCACACTAGATCCACAAAGAACTTCATTCGGCAGTGGTTTTATAACAAAGAACTCTGCCTGTCTTTTACTCGAACCAGAACTTGTAATGGTCTGGTCTCAGAACTAAATGTGTCTTTTCAAATGTACTTAATTCAAAAAGTTTGTTCATGAATTAAAAAAAAGTCTGTCTCTTTGGTACTGCATTCCAATACAGATTGTAAGTAAATAGACAAATTAAAGTAAATTGGAGCTTTCAGTCCCTTCTCCTGTGTAGCTATCCCCAGTGAATCTAACTGAATCCATGAATAAACCTCTTCTTTTAAATGAATGTTGGAAAAGAGAAAAATTTTAAAATAGTACCAGCAACCAACTGCCATTCTCCTCTATTCAGAAGCAGTCCCTAATGAACCCTGAAGGTATAAATGGACCTCTATGTGGTTCAAAAAGGACTCTTTAAAACAATAAGGAATTCACACAATTCTATGAGGTCTAACCATGAATACAAAGAAAGATATATGGGATGCATTTTCATTTATTCTGGTGCTCTTACATTTTCCAACATTTAATAGTGCTTGGGGAACGGTGTGCATCCATTATATGTGGTGGTGTACAGACCCCTTCACCTACTCAGATTGCTGCAAAGGGAATGTAGAGTAATAATGAATAATAAAAAAATTGACCATATGCCAGAGGCACGCTGTGTTTCAGGGTTGTAGGTGTTGTGGCAGATCTTCAGTTATGACACCCAGATAATTGCTGATGACAAACTGTATATTCTGAAGCTGCTGCACTCCCACAAAGGGACCTTTGTTTGGCTCAGTGGATGTATGCAAGACCTCCTGCTGTTCTGCCGCCAGCACACTGCCATCACTGAGCCCACATTTCCAGCAAACACTAACCCACCCTCCCACAGAGCAAGAAGTCAGAAGACCTCACACTGAGAGTGCACAGAGAGCAGCTGTACACAAAACTCTGAAGAGAAAGTTTGCTGGAGCCTCACAGTCCATTTGAAAAAGACAGTGTGAATCAGCCTATGTGCTCCTGAAATGATGCTCCAGAAGCAATTCCCCAGCAGTAAATGTCACCTCCCTATAGGCATTGGTGCATTGCCTAACTGCACTCAGGAGACTGAGCCTGCTTCCTCAAACCCTCACTTCCATATGGAAGTCTCATCCAGAGCAGTACCAGAAATAACCAACAAAAGCGTGAGGCTAAAGGAGAGCCTCTTGCTAAAAACCCCACTATTCTGGATGTCTCTCAAGTGCATATTTGCAAATGGTTTGATTTTTAGAAGGTGTGAGTGTGTGTCAGTTTTCATACAGGAGACTGACTGCAGGGCATTCTGCTTTTTGCAAAACAAGACACACACACATATATATGTGTATATATATGTCTCTACACAGACCTACATACACAGGAATCTAATTTTATGCTTCCAGGTGCAAATATTTTGGCTCATGTCTTTTGTATCCACATATCCCATGACATGTATCTACATAACACACGTAGGCTAAATAAACATATGGTGCTGCTAATAGCCCAAAGGTGTTATTTCCTATATAAGAGACATTATTTGCCACTCCATATAGAATGCCTGCCCATTAAACCCAATGCTTGCTTTGTGTCTGTACTGAAGCAAATATATCTCACAAAGCTGAGGATGGGCATCACGCCATCCTGACAGATGGATCTGACGGCCAAGAGACCATGTATGTGCATCCAGTGTGGGTGAGACTGAGGAGAGCCTTTGCCAGCTTTCTGCTGTTTCAGCTACCTACTGCAAGGAGAAGGGTGTAGGCTTACATTACACCAGGTCTATGCAAGTGCAGAGATTGGAGAGGGAGTATCACATGTGTAAAGAAAATCCATTCAAATAGCTACAAATCAAAGACATCTGCTGAGAAAAAGTGAGGTGGTGTTATGGAACTCCACACCCCTCTAGCTCCCCTTGGAAAGACCAAGCACAACTCGTCATGACAAGTTAATTTGTCTGAACATGCCAGCAAGGGTGCAGAAACCTGTTGCACAGGCTTTCTTCCTGTCCCAGAGGCACATAATATTTGGTAAAGCAAAGGCCTAACTTTCAAGCAACAAGAAGATACTACTCTTACATATGGTATAAAAATCTGCTCAATAAAGGAACAAGTCCTTTTGGTACAAAGAATGTGAATTTAGTTCGTATCTTAAAAAAACCCCAAAACATTAAATGCCCTGTGAACAATTTAACAATTGCATGAGTAGAAGTTAAAATACTGTTTTCAAAAATTATCCCCTTATAGAATTTGCATCCTCAGGTCAGGTCTGTGTGTTTGTAGAGGCCTGAAAAGAAACACTGTACAAGCTGTATTTATTCAGTGCTCTGAAAACCTGAAGCACAATCAGTGTCATTTTCTTCAGAGTCATGCATTTTATTCATACCCATACCCAGAAAAATCTACATAAAAATAAAGTCTGCCATCTAAAAACAATTAAGTGGTACTTCAACTGTTGTCTTGAACTACTTTTCAATTAAAATTTAGGCAATGATCAAAGATTTTACCCAGTATATGTGGTGACAAATGAAATAAGCTTATGGAAAAAACATACTTCAGTATAACACACACATTTAGAAAAAACATTTTATCTGTTTAGCAAACCAAGTGGACAATACATAGCAAAAATTGCATACAGAAAAAATAAAAACAGGGAAAGCATAGCCATATTAATATGAGTAAGATATGTGAGGAAAGTGATAGAAGTTCTTCCTATACACAAGTTTGAGTGCCAGGTAGATCATGGGAACTGGGATGCACCAAAAAAAAGTGGTATAAGGTGTTGTTGGCAGTTTCAAAGATGTCCACTGGGCTTTCTTTTAAATTAAAAAGTCAGATTCCTGTCCTTACAGACATTACAAGCAATTTTGTTATCATGTTTCCTAGGATGGGTGTTTTCTTCTACCCCTAGTGATCACCCAAAAAGATGATACTTTCGAAGGGGAATCCTCCCACAATGAGTGGATCAGCAATGAAACTCTTCTGGCCCTCTCCTCCTCCCACAACAAGGGCTCATGCTTTTAGGCCTAAAAGATGTGCTAAATCTTAATTACTTAGTAATAGTAATAATTTTAAAAATAACAAAAAAAAGTTAAATTCTAAGCCAGCTGCAGCCACTGTGTTGAAAATGGCAATTTATTACACTGGCAGCATGGGAAACCAAGGAGCAGTAAGTCATCTTCCTTCCTGCGCCAGACTTTTCAGTAGGTTTTATTGTGTTTTGTTTATTGAATTAACCCTTGAGAACAGTGAAAAGAGGGGTGTTTTTGGAATGCACTCAGTATTAAAGAACATAGCCACAATGCAAACATGTCGCAGCAACAAATTTGGGCTTGTGCTTAGCCTGAAGGTGTAAGAAAAGGGCAAAGGTGACACAGAGAAACTTCATGCCTCCCTGTTTGGTGTGGTGATGCAGCCACGAACACAAGCTACCCTATGCCTCAAGGGATCTTCTGGCATCTGTGGACAGCTGAGATGTTTACACATATTTTGCATTGTTGCTTCCTGCATCATGAGGTATGGAGCTACCATGGGAGTGCTCCAGATCCACTTACTCCTTGTAGAGCAAATTCTGTCAGGAGAGAGTTGATCCTTATGGATGTATTCTGCAGCTTCTCACATGTGTGTGACACACATGTGTGTGTGTGTACATATAATCTATTTCTAAGTGCACCTTTTGAAATCTAAATGTACTTCATAACTTTTTGATACCTGAAAAACATAGTCATTTTAGTTCTCAGAGTTTCTGAAGACCTCTAAGTTCAGGAACATACTGTATTATTATCCAGATGATATCAATACATTAATATCCTGCCTTCTGCCATCTCAGATATTTTTCATTTGGTCTTCAGAGCCATTTTATTATAAACTCAATTCATCAAATAAAAAAGTGTTCCCCTCCAAGTGCCCTTCCAAATTCTTAGTGTTCTTTTAAAAGAAGGAAAAGCACAATCTAAAAAGTGTTGCATTTTAAGGTATATTAAGTGTACTGCCTTATGGTAATTAGAGAACCTGCTGTCTAATATAGACATTGCAGATATGTAAAAATTATTTGAAATGTGAATGTTTAGCTACATATTAGCACTCAAATTATAAATCAATGGTTATTTTGGGAGAAGGAAATGAGAATATATTTTCAATCAAAATCAACCACACAGGCTAAATGATCATATCATTTAGAAATTCATGTAAATTGCTTTTCTCTTTACTTGAACATGTTCTACAGATTACAAAGCACACATGTTAAGAACAAGCCAATGGTGTAATTCTTTGATGTTTAATTTAAGCCTTCATATGTAATTCCTAGAATACATTGCATTACTCAATAAATTCTACTTTAAGGTACTTTTATACTTTATAATGGAATTTAAAAAAAAAAAAAGCCCTCAGATTTTTTTTTTTTTTAATTTCAGTGTGAGTCCAGTACATTCTTGCTATCAAGAACCTCATGACTGCATTCTTGGACTTTCATAGGCCTCAAGATACTCTGATTTAAAGGATAGGCAAATTGTCAACCTGTGAAATAAAAATTTACAAAAATTACCTGATGGAATAAAAATCATTTGCAAGCTGCAGAGGGTTCTTTAACATTGTCTTTGTCAGTATTTCTCACTCCTCCTAAAAAAGCAACCTTGCAGTTCCTTGATGCTGTTCTCCAGAATCTTTGTTTTAATTCTTGTTTTTATCTGTAGGCAAATAAGCCCTTCCTTATGGAAACTGTTTTTAATAGGCTACATATTGAACAAGTAATGCTTTCATTGCTAGTTGAATTGCAGTGGAAGCCTCCAAAATGTAACCAGAATTAGACCTTGGTCATGGGTGCATCAGCACCTTCCCTCTCTCCTGTCCCAGGGATGTGCATTGGGGAACCCTGCAAATCAGATTGGAACAGCTCTGAAGATTGGTTTTTTTTTTCGTTTTGGGCAACAAAGTAGACTTCATCTCCTGAACTGCTTCTAATGGATAAAAAAAATATAATAATTTTTTAAAGGAAATCTTTCACATGCTTGCAAATCTGGATTTTTTTTTAATCTTTCTCACTGTGCTGCCTGAAATCAAAATTGAGCCATATACCAGAAGATAAGAGAAAAAAAGTGTCAGAAACTGAGAAGTGAGTGATGTCATATTGTAGTATAAGTGTATAAATTAAGGAAAATAAGAATAGTAACTGCATGCATTTCATGTTTAACTGAGTTTCAAAAAACTTATTTGCTAGACAAAAACTGGTTCTTCTTTACATTCAAAACACATATTTATTCTTCTTCTTTGCCCAGCAGTAAAAGAAAAAAAATTTTTGAGATATTCTGTTATATAAAAGAAAGAGAGGAAGAAAAAGTTAGAATAAAAGTGAACATTATAACTTAGAGGAGAATTTATAAAAACAGACGTATTTCTTGTCATGTTTTGTTTTGTAAATGTGTTCATATTAATAAAATGTTCATATTAATAAAAGGAAAACTCATCAATTGAACTTGTTCATAATTTTTATTCTGCTACTCATTTAATCATCTCCAGTTGCCATTTCCTGAAAAGACATTGCATGCCAATTAATTAAGAATGGTAGTAATTTCTGATGGAGTGAAGTAATTTGTAACAGAAACACAATTTAAAATACCATACTAAAACTATCAAAATTCATAAGGTACCAGATGTTCATCAGTAGGCTCCCTGTGTAGTAAAGCAGAACCTCACTATAAAATCAGAAAGTATGTAAATAATCCTGAAATAGTGAAAAATTTAATAAAGATATCTCATCAGCACACTGATAAGAGTGGGAGTAATGTTATGCAAATTAAGCTCACAGTTCTTCTACATCAAAGGAACTATCAAAGCCAAATCAGAGAGGAAGGAACCACTACCATCTGCAATTCAGATCACCACTTCTGGTCCCATCATTAAACTTAAGAAACATTGGGAGAATGCTACAATTAATTCTTAATGTTATTACCTATTTTGGCTCTCATGCTGGAAGTTACTGAGCGCTTCTTAAGACCAGGGTCTACTTTTTAAAATGGCAAGACTATCCCTTTTTGGGACTACAAAGGAGAATTGTTGCTAGCAGCTCACTTTTCTTTCTCCTTTTCCCTTGCCAGGTAAGAACAGATAATTCTTACAGTCTCTTTTAAGTTCATGTCCAAGCACAACAGCATCTGTGTAGCCACGTCTTCCGCCATGAATTCCATCTGCCCAGAAGTGCTGTCACATAGCAGAGCCTTCCTGCAAATCATAAAATTGAAGAAACCAGAAGCTTAGTCCACATCATGGAGGTAAAGTGTCCCGTGTCTCGTAAAACACCTGGAGATCAGCAGAAGAAAGATAGGAACCTAGCTGGGAAATTAATACTTGATCAAGTCCATGCAATTAAGATGCTTGTAGGGTTTGACAGTGGCTTCCAAGTTTTGCCCCCCCTGCATTTTATTTCCATATGGGCAGTGCTGTGCTTCACAGGAACTGTGAGAAGAAGACCAGTTTTAGTTCTGGAAGGATCCCTCATGTCAGCTATCTAGGTAGCTGTGTTGGGAAAGCAGCTCTTTGCCACAAGAGGAATAAGGATCTGCTTGTCAGAGTGTTTCCAAATGAGACTCTCCTTTTATTTGCTTTGTGATATTGCATCCATTTGAGACTAATGTTATTCTGAATACTTATGTTAATAGTGGCTCTCCTGTGGCCATGAAAGAAAGTATTGATTTATGTGTTCTGCAGCAAGGTCTCAATGGTGTCAATAAAAAGGTAACTAAAAGTGCAAGATCCATCTCTGTTATCTTTAGCTATCTAATAGAAATTGCCTCTGCCTGAAATTTTTATGTGCCCATTTGATCTATACCTTATCAGATGTCATCTACCTCTATTATGATTCAGATATCATTAATTAAAAGCTAAGCAAGGAGCATATTTTGACAGCTGCTAACTCAGCAATGTTCAAATATTGATAGTAATCAGTGAACAAGGCCAACTCTTTATTTGGTGCTCTTGTGAACTACAGAAGAGGCAGGAAAGGAAGATCCTTTCATATATATTGATATTTAGACTGTTTTTGGACATCTTTAGACATACTTTTGTCTAAACTGCCCTCAAATATGGCAGCTTACTAGAGAAAGACAAAAGTGTCCATGAAGCCACTATGATGGCTCCCAGCCCATTGTCCTCTCAGAGCCTCAAGAGCAGGCAAACCACAAACCCTTCTTCATCCTCGTCTCTGTAGATGACGAGAGTTATTGAAGATTAGTGGCTTTCAAATTCTCCAGGATTACAAATCATCAAAAGTTAGTCTGGGGAATAAACAAGTTGAATAATAAAAAATCTGAATATACTATGTCTGGATTCCCTGGCAATCAGATGAAAAATTGGGATAAAAAGTAGAGTATTAAAGTGAAACATAAATTTTAAATTAATTTAATTTGGTTGTAAGTGAAGGCAGTATAATATCTTCATAACCTTGTTTTTGGATTAAAACAAACAAAACAAAACAAGACAAAACAAAACATTATCTGTCACTTTACAAAGATCCAAGAGCCATGGGCTAGAGGACATGGATACACAACCCACACAGATGGATTTTTGGCTGTGAAGTTTATATGTAGCTTAAAGGTTTCTTCCTTCCTAGGATTTAGGCAGAGGGTCTGGTAGCACATGTAGAGTTGATGGAAAAAAGCTCCCCCCAAATTACTCAACAGTTAAGAAAGAAAAATAAGCAGCACAGCTCATGTGAAACTGATCTAGAAAAGCATTAAAATCAGAAATGGACTTTGACAGCACCCAAATGCACGTTATCTGAATTTACCTATAGCCAAAGCTTGACGTTTCAAAGCTTCATTTTGATCTCCTGTAAAGGTATAAATGATTCTCATAAGCTATCTCAATACTTAAATACTTTGTTGTTGTTGTTGTTGGAGACAAATGCACCCACAAATATCTACTGAAATATTTATTTATTTAACATTAATGAAAATACATTCAATCATATAGTGGTTCTAAGGCATGACTAGCTTTCTAGAGCTAGCTGATCCAAAAAATTCTATAACAGAGAAAGAGTCTGTCTCTGATGAAGTATTTGACTGTTTCTATAGGAATAGTTATATCACTGCATATTTTATAGTGATATTGTTAAATCAATATACTGACATTAAAATGTCATTCATCTTCCCATAGCCATGATTGTTCTAGATTAAAATAAGTCCTTTTACTATAGTTAAAATTCCTTACAAAGCAATGTAGTATAAAGTGAAGAAAATTTTCTGTGAAAGGAATCATGCTGATATAAAAATGGACATGTTAGCACGTGCAGTATTATTTTCCATGCAAAAAAAATTTATCAGATAAATTCCTTTAAAGGAGAGAAGAAGCACATCACAGTGTAAAGGGCAATTAGAAAAGAGAGAAGAGAAGAGAAGAGAAGAGAAGAGAAGGACGAGTTATTGTTCTACTTCTGTTGCACTCATATTTGATTTGAAGGAGGAAAGGCTACGAAAACCACTGTATATACTCAACTTTTAAATTTGGAATGAAAGTGAAGTGAATTGTAAATATTCATAAACTACTTAGACTAATGCATGTGCAGGGAGGTCTAAACATTTTAATGATGCATTTCATTCTATAAGATTACAGGCCTGGAAGGTACCTTCAGAGGTCATCCAATGTAGGACACACTCCCAAGGAACTAAATCTGTATTACTGCTTATGCATACTTATTCAACCTTTTTTGAAACTTTTAATGTTTATATAAATACAGATTTGTGTCCATACTTCTAATTAAATTTGTTCTTTTTATTGGTTTTTTTTTGTTTGTTTGGTTGTTTTTTTGTTTTTTTTTTTTTTAATTTATATGGTTTCTTACTTTGTTGGTATTACCATATCAGAACTAAAAAAAAAATTCACCAAAAACTGAACACATGAAAATTTAAAACTTATTTCTTCACCAAGCTGAATGTAATAAATCCCCATTTTTGTGCAACTGTAAGATAAGGATATTATAAATTGGCAATAAGTGTATTTCTGTTACCTGAACTTTTTAGATAGATTGACCACAAATCACAGTTTAATACTGAACATATAGGGATGCATGTAAAAATTTAAGACCATTTAATATACAGAGAATGATAACTGCAACTATGGTCAAAGTTTATTGTGGTAAATGGCATGGGAAGAGTAAGGAGGACTCATACCTCTACAATTTTCTCTAAGGCAAAAGGGGAAAAAAATAACCTATTTAATTAAAAGCTGTATGTTCAAACCAATCACAAGAAAGAACTTATGGACTACATGATATTTTGTAGCCATGATTTTCTAAATATGTAGGAGAAAGTAAAGGTCAAATGAGAAGAAAGTCTTTTTAAGCCAATTACTGTTGCTAGCAAAAAACAACTCCATCTGCTATGAGGAATGTGTGTGTCTGAAACCTTGCCTGGCTTTTCCAGTTGTACCAGCTCATCTGATCAAAGATACCACCTTTTCCTACTTAGTTTTTCAATTAACTTTTATCACATGCAGACACAATAGTCACAATGCATATATATGTTAAAGGATAGCAATATTTGTGGTTTAGGGTATATGGTAGCAGTATGAGGCCAGAATGAAACTTCCAATAAAGGTAAAACTATTATTTTGTTTCTGTGTAGCATTTGGCACTCTGAAACAAGATGGAACTACACTTCAGATCAGCATTTTCTTTTTAAGGCGCATGTCTTGTGTTTGACAAACAGAAAACAAACCTTCCATTGTAAATAAATTGCTCACAATTTCACATGAAGGTCACTGGTCATGGACAAAGCACAGACAATTCCATCATTTAAAACAGTTCATTCTGTAGAAAACATGGATATCAGTTAATTGCATATTCATCCCAGCTCTGCAAACTACCCTCTCTCCCTACTTGTTTTCCCACACACATTATAAATTGTCTCAGTAGGTGTGTTATGAAAAGCCTTTCTGAGGCAGTCCTGCATCTTTGCTGATGGTCCTTAGTTTTAGCTGCCACCAAAGCCATGCACTGGCAACACCTTTGTGAGCAGTTTTGTTTTGTCTGTTCATAGTGCTCTGACTGGCCTTGTTCACTGGCCTCAGTATTAATAAAAGCAAAATTTCCTTTTTTGGGATGTTTGCAATGTTCATTTTTATCACAAGATAGTTTATTATGTGGTCTAATATAATGTAAAAAGCTTATGATAAGTAAAGATATTAGTCTCAGATGCACTGAAATATTAATATTCTTATATACATGAAAATATTAATATTTAGGATATAACTATTTTCTGAACATCATTTAGAAACCAAATACTGCTGATGAATCAAGGCAAAAAAAATAACGTTTCTAAATGTACTACAATGAACAGATATGCCTCATGGATGGATGATGAAGGAGTCAATTAATTTAATCACATATGAAAAGAGAGAAAACTAGATTTTAGTCCTGCCGAAGCAATCACAGTTGGAGAGAACTGATGGCTCAAAGCTAGTACCAAAAAACTGATATAAAAGGAACAAAAGCTTGATTGCTCTTACTTTAGTAAAAAACTAAGGAATGCCCTTTTTAAAAACCACCTGTATACAAATCTTCATTAACAGAGATAGGAAATTATTTTGAATGCTTCATTGCTAGTCTTGGTATTATAATTAGGGGAAGCCCCTAAAAAAACTCAACAGATATTTTGAAGTGTTGCTATAAGTATTTCCACCATTAAATGCAACATTTACATACACTTCAAAAACAGAATTGTTCTCTAATAGCTCGTACTTTTATGAAATACAGCACAAGATATCACAGCAAAAAATGCATGGTGAAGAACAGAAATTGACAGATGAGAGAAATCCATGTAGTAGATGTTAGTATAGACTGAAATGATTTGACATACATTTTTTCACCTCAAAAGGATAAAGCCACATGCTTACTTCCTCACATGCTATGAAATATGACAAAAGTTAAGCCGTTGACTTATAAATAAAGGAATTAATGAGTAATGTACCTAAAGTACACTGCACTGTGATTTTATCATAAAAGTTCATCTGAGTTCTAGTTAGTCCCCAAGTGACACTTTCTTGTCAAAGTACAATCTCAGTAGATCTTCCTGTAAAGGTCTTGCAATCCTAGCTTCTTACAGCCTAACATTATCTTCATTCATAAGAAAGAATTTATTTTTATGGTATGATGGATTTGTCAGACTCGTGCACTATCTTTTGATATTCACCCTACTAAAAAGGGCAGTTTACTCAGAAATTATTAGTTCTCTGTAAATTAAAACTTTAATAAAATTAATTCCACCTACAAGATGGCTGACTGGATTGGCTTTTCTCTTGTAACATAACAATAGTTTTTATATCACATTGCTGTTAGGCCTAACATTTAATTATTACAGAAGCGAGATGTCAGTCCTAGTAAACAGTGGTAGAAATAGACAATAATTCAAAGTAACCAAATTCCAACAACAGACACAAATGGAATACAAGAAAAGTGACTAAATGTTATATATATTTCAGCAAGTTCAAAAAGAGTGTTTTTTTCCTAACAAAATGTAAGGGCAGGTTGGGATAGCAGTCGTATTCATTTATGGCTCAGCACAGTCACCAAAGTTTATGAAGAATGTTCCAAATGAGCAGAGAGATCTTTGGAGCAACATGTAGCTGAAATATACCCAGGGAAGGGAAAGACAATTTTGTAATGAAGTGGTTGTTTGTCATGCAGTTTTCATAGTGTGATGAAGATATTAAAATTTCATATTTGGCTAGAGAACAAAATTTGGTCCTAATCTTCACTGTATGCTGCAAAGACAAGGTGTCACATGAGCTGCACTACCTGCTGCAATTCCTATGGAAGTGCCTTCTGTAAAACCCTTGCAGCCATTACAAACCAAAACCTCCTTAAAAGTTGTGCAAATTTCCAAATCTATTGGACAACAGTTTTAGTCTAGAACACCTGAGAAAATAGAATTGATGGGCGTCATGCAATAAATACTTCTGTTAGGTGAAAACAGTAAATAGGAAAGAAAATTAGGCACATCATTAGAAAAGCAAAATTTCAAGTCAGTATTTCCTTAGACCTAACATGAAATCTTTCACTAAGTATTGATAATTTAAATTTTATCACTTCAATAAAAACTTTAAACATTTGTTTAGCAAATGATCTGAAATGGGTTTCTATGGCATCCCACATCTTCTGATCTGACTGCACTATTGCTAGAGATTTACTGTCAAAAAGTCATTACACACCTCTGGCTGACATGAATCAGACCACTGGTGAAACTCCTATACAATAATAACAATGACAGCTGGAATGACTGGATGTAGTTTTTTACTTGGAAAAGTATTATTTTGGGATTATTAATTGGAACAAAAGGGGCAGAATCATTTTAGAGAAATGCAAAAATTGTCCTACAGTTATGCTAAGATCCAGAAGTTTGTAGGCATTTCCTGGGAGTCCTGCCAACTGAATACAGCATTTATCCCACATTATCTGCTCCTCTTCTGTGAGGATTGAGAGGTAGGGATACAACATAAGCCATGCTGAGCATGTAAACTTGCTTCATGTACAAACTGAACAACCCTTTATTCCAGAATGAAAGCGTGCACAGATGATGTGTTCAGTCTTGTGTACAAGTATTGGCAAAGGGGCTACAAACTAGAAAGGCTTGGAAGCTGAAGTCCTTCTGCATTTCTGTCTTTAGAAACAGCAGCTGAGACCCTGGAGGGAATGTGGAACACCAAGTGACTCTGTGAGTCCTGAATGGTTTCCCAATGGCTGAACATCTGAGGAAGCAGCTGGCTCCAGCTGGGGTTAACATGCCAATAACAGTATGTGCAGGATACCTTTCAGGGTCAATATCAAAAACTTACCACTGTTATGCCCAAAGCTTCCACTCCAAGTAGTCTATTCAATTAAATATAGAAAATGGACTGCCTGTGAAATCAGCTGCTAAATAGAAAAGAGCAGAAAGCAAGCACACAGAGTTAAATGCAGGCAACAGTTGCTTTTTGCTCAATTAGCTTACCAGCATGATGGGAATAAGTTGGATGAAGGGAAATAAAAGAGGACTTGTCTTACAATTGAAAAATTGGAGAGTATTGAAAAAAATAAAACCAGTTTATTTACTGCCCCATATCCATAGAGCAATGTTGCAGCTGCTGCTCTTTTGCTGCTGAAAGCCAAGTGGCTTCCCAGGCGTGGCAAGGAATTTAACTTCCTGATTATGAGCAAAGGAAACACTAGGAAACTTTGTTCCACATTGTTCAGTTCTTTCCCACTGCAGCAACTCCTGGAAGAAGGCAAGGCTGACAAATCATGACTGTGCACCATCACAAAATTTATTCTAAAACTGAAAAATGTCAGGAATAACATCCACTGCTACTGTCTAGCTAATAGCATGATCAACTAGGATGACAATGTTGGACAATTGGTACTAAGGAGTGACAAATGCTCACCTAGAATCTGACCTCCCTAAGCAGAACCTCTAACTCACTGACCAGAATAAATCATGCATTATGTATAGAGACCACAGGCAGTAGTGAAATATCTGCAGAAAGGATATGATAAAAAGACTGAACTGGAGAAAATGCCTTGATAAAACCAAGGTACAGGAGAAATCATTATAAATGTGTATACCTAGAGATAAATAAACATGTTTGTAAAATGTGGCTTTGATAACTGAGATCACCTCTTGCTGCAGGAAGTGGTGATGGTGGTGATGCCATGGGTTTCAAGAAGTCACCTTGGGAATTTGGAAAGCCTTTTTCTGAGCAAATCTGTTATTTCCAAGTGAAAAAAAAATCCAGGGGATCCATTTGGGAACTCATGCAGTTTAGGTCCACTGCAGCAGAACAGCCTTTACTAGTACCCTGGCTGAAAATCCTGTACGTTTTGGAAGTGTCTCTTTAGTGAGCTCTTACACAAACCTGGAAAACTCAAGGTTCAATTGTAAATAACACCTAGTTAAAAAACTTACACTCATCTTTCAAAGCAAAAAGTCAGCAAGGATTGAACATATCCTTGGGGAATCATCAACCTGTGAAGACTTAAGTCATATAAAAACAACAAACTTATGTGTTACATGGATTGCTATAAAGTTAGCTCCCTAGCACTGGATGCAAAAGTATTGTAAATATTTTTTGTCACTTTTAAATGACTCAAACTAAAATTCAGTTCTATGTATTAAAAATAAACTATGCATTACAGTTTGTTTGTTGCATAAGCAATTTCTCAAATATCTTCAATCCCCATTACAAGATATTGATTGGCAGAAGTGATGCAGACATAGGATGCTTTCCAAACTGGGCAACTCTAAACCAGCATACAGATTAAGTTAAATGCATAAAAGTACACAAGTAGTAGAACTGATTTAAATGCCCTCTTCTGGGAGATAAGTCTTCAAACAGGGTGCTATTTGTTTTAAGCTTCACTTTTGATTGACTTTTCACTTTGTTTAGGCTCATAAATTAAAATGTTCCAATTTACATATGGCTCTTTGTGCTGCCTTATGCCAATTCTTGAGCACTATTTTGACAAATAATTGTAGGCAAGCCAGTACAATTAACAGATGATTACTGTTAAGGCAGAAGGGTAATTGTCAACTGGACTTAACACTGATTTGATACTAAGTGAAGAGTTTTCTCATAAATCAAAGGCTTGATAAAAATAAGCAACATAATGTAAGGCTGTCTGATGATCTATTGGCAATCACTGGTGTAATAGCTTAGCTTAATTGGTGACCTATTTTTCTGAGTTTCCATCATGATGATAAAAAACAGTGGTCTTTGTTTAAAGATACATATGGTACATTTTTTCTGTACATATTTTCTTTCCAGTGGACATGCTATTGCTTTTTTGGCATGAAGGGCAGAGACTGTTCTGGCACACGTTTTCTGTATATCATGATCAAATAAGATATCACTAATGCCTTCAATGCATAAAATGTCCTCAAGCTTGAATACTCTCCAGTAGTAATCACACACACGCATATAGTTGATAGCATAATTGTTGAAACATAAGCGTGATAGGGGCCCACCTTGCTTTTGGCAACCTTTTATGCTATTACATCCCTTGAACAGGAGCAGGAAACAGGCAGATCATGGAGGATGCTAGGCATGATACAGAAGCTTTCTTTTGGGGCTTAACGTGGCTTGTACACAGAGGGCTTTGGCAGTATGGTACATTCAGAACAATGGGAATAATGTGACATGGCACAAGCCACTGAGTAGGTTGTACCATTCAGGTGCTTAGCTTAAAGAGCTGAAACTAGGGAAGCAAGAATCTGGAAGGCTAGGAAGGAAGTATGTACAACATTAAGCTCTTTACACTTTTTGTAGTGTAAGCAAAAACTTTGTCACAGCTTTTTCTTTGAAACTAGCCGTGCTAAGTCTTCATTTTTTCAGTTGATCTGGATTGTTGGAGCCCAATTTAACTTAAACTGACAAAGACTTCAAACTGGATTAACACATGAGACAGTAGAAGGTGAAATTCAGCAATAAAAAGAAAATGCTGAATTTTTCTCTTGAGTTTTTTCCTGAAATGCTCTTAAAGCTAAAGAAAGATGGAGAAGATGTATTCAGCAAGTCATCAATTACGATGAAGTCAACTCTTGTCACCAGTCTCCTTACCCAGGGAAAATAAAATCACATCAATCTTCTTTATTTACCTGGAACCATACCTTATCAAAACCTAGTCTTCAAAAATTCAGGGATGACAAAGTAAAATGAAGAAGAATATGTAATCTGATCTGTTGTGGAGTGAGGAGCACACTGCAGAATGTCTAAAGGAAAGTCTTTTAAAAGCAGAATAAGAGGTCATGCCACCTGGTGAATAACTGATTGAAAACAAGAGGAATTAATCACCCATAGAGACTTCAGCAAGCCTTGTCCTACTGTTAGGATTTCCGGATTTGTTCCTTCTAGGCTGAGATCTTGTAATACATGTGCACCTTGCTTTCGGTCAGGCACACTAAGTTCAATTCTTTCAGAAAGCCTCTGAAGCACTGCACTCATTTCTGCCTGGAAAATTTTGGACAAAAAGGAAAATACTCTTTGAAAGTCCAGTATGATTGACAATGTTAATGATAGTGATAGAAAATCTGAAATTAGGGTGTGCATGTGTGTGTGCATTTACATGTTTGCATACTTCCTGGTGGAGAGAACAAGCGTTTCTGAAAACCTGGGTAGAAAAGGCAATGGGATGACCTTTCTGAGATTCAGTTGAGTGGTTCAGCCACCATCAATTGCACAATAATGCGGAATTATGTGTGCCTAAGCATAATCAGTAAAACCAACACTTCCTTAGGTGAAGTTAGTGAACAGATGGTGTGTCGACCACCAATAGTCTATAGAACATCAGGCGTCTGGTATAATTTCTACATGTAAGTGTCCTTGACATTGACAAGTCAGTACATGCCACATAGCAGAACTGGGAGCTGGATTTTTATAGAGATAGCACATCATTGAAATGGTGAGAATTCTAAAAAACAGTTTGGTTATAAATAAAATCAGGATGGTTAGTATTTTTGGTAAGCGATATGCAAAAACACACATCTTGGTCTGTAGGCTATTAAAAACCTGCTCAATTCTTTGCTTAAGATTTGACAGTCATGACCACATAAGTAGTAAAATGTTATTTGTAGTTACATTCAATACTGTCCCTTTACATTTTTTTTACTTAGGTGTACTAAACCTCTCCTTAAAGGTGCTCAGAATGTTTGTGAAATTTTGTCCTGGGGAGGACTGGCAGTGCTGCTTTAAGATTATAAGGAAATGTAAGAATTACGGAATCATAGAATGGTTTGGGTTGAAAAGGACCTTAAAGTTCCAATCACTGCCCATGGGCAGAGATGCCTTCCATTGGACCATGTTGCTCAGAGCTCCACCAAGCTGACCCTAAATGCTTCCAGGGATAGGGTATCAATAACTTCTGTGGGCAGCCTGTTCCAGTGTCTCACCATTCTTACAGTAAATAATTCCTTCTTCATATCTAATCTAAATCTATTCTTGCTGAAGTTTGAAACCATTCCCCTTTGTCCTGTGACTCTGTGCTCCTGTAAAAAGTCTCTTTCCATCTTTCTTGTCGGCTTCTTTCAGGTATTGGAAGGCCCCATTTAGGTTAGGTGAATCCTTTTCTTTTCCAGGCTGAACAGACACAACTCTCTCAGCCTTTTCTCATAGGGCAGATGCTCCATCCCTCTAATAATCTTTGTGTCCCTCCTCTGGACTCACTCCAACAGGCCATGCCCTTCTTATGCTGGGACCCCAGATCTGGCTGCAACACCGCAGGTGGGGTCTCAGCAGAGCAGAGGGGCAGAATCCCCTCCTTCACCCTGCTGCCCACGTTGCTTTGGATGCAGCCCAGGACACAGCTGGATTTCTGGGCTGTGAGTGCGCATGGCTGGGTCATGTCCAGCCATTCCAACATCCCCAAGTCCTTCTGGAACTGCTCTGGATCTGTTCATCCGCCAGCCTGGGTTGATACTGGCCAGCAGCACCTTGTACTTGGTCTTGCTAAAACTCATGAGGTTACCATGGGCTCACTTCTCAAACTTGTACATGTCAGGTTGTACCACGGAAAGTATGGAGAAAATATTTTCAGTTAGACTGATAATACTTGATATAGGTGATAGGTGCATCATCTGCTAAAAAAAAATAGTTTTGCAGAAAAATAGAAAAAATTACGAATAAACAGGGTTTCAAAAGCTGCCCGAACTCATACAATGAAATGACAATTTTATAGGATAAGGAAGTGGAACACATAAGCTTAATACTGTTCAAGACAACTTTTTAAAAAGACTTGGACGCTTCTGTGGAAAAGAGGGCAATAATAATGATAACGGCTGGAAAATGCCTCAAAGCCCGTCTACAGATAGAAGAGATACACCATGAGCACTGAGAACAATTTGAAATTGATGAATGTTGCTATAACACAAACACCATTTAGATCAGAAACCAGATAGCAACTCCAAGGTGGTGCACATTAATAACTCTTGATTGCTTTCCTTAACTGCTGCAAACTTGAAAGAAGCCTTATCATCTTAAAAGCACAGTAGCACCTGATACGGCGTTCTCTATTACTTACTGTGTTTATAACTTGTTTTATAGATTTGAGTCCCCCAAAAGCCTGCTGCAGAAAAATAAGGGTTGCAAGAAACAGTTCTTAGAGGCTGGCCTGAAGTCGATGTGCATTTTCCCTTACAGTGTTTTCCATATGGAAGACTTGTCCCCACATTACCCTCTATGTTCTGTGTTTTTGTTTATAAAATGAATAATGAAGCTTGTAAAACAGCTACAAGAAGAGAACTCCATTGTAAAAATCTAGTTGTTGGCTGGGTTTTGTTGTTGTGCATTTTTGATTTTTTTTTTTCATAATTGAAGTCTCTTTTTTCCATGACTCTTTTTCTAAGCAAGAAGACAACTTCAATTGATGGCCCCAGATCAATACCATCTCCTGTCTCCTACTTTGTCCAAACTAGTGAGTTTCTAGTTTACTTCTCAAAAGTTTGTAAATATTAGTGATTTTTAAATCAAGCTTGCCCTGCCTTTATTAACGTCTTGGAGAAACGGGGAAATCTTCATTCTTTGTTTTCTTGATCAAGTGGGCAGCAAATACTGCAGGAAAAGAACTCAAGAAATATCAAGCCTGCAAATTCCTTTACGGATGAAACATGAAGTGACATGTGACACTTCTCAGCCTGAATACACATAGCTAGGCTCTGGGCAAGCTTCTTCCCTCACAAGACACCTCTTTGACAGGAATAAAGTTTTTGTGTTTGGCATTCTGATTTTGGAGTGACCATTCAACCACAGTTAGACACAACAAAGTAAAAATAAAGGGCATTCAAATGAAACAACACTTCTCTTTGGGCATTTATTTTATTGGAGTATAAATATTTTTGAACACTATGCTTACATAAAATTAAATGCTTTATATACACATATAAAATAGAGAAATTAAGCACAAAACTTGAACATCATTAATATTTAAAACTCCTAGTATACAATCTAAAACCCTAACTTGAATCTGTGCCTTAACACTATTGGTATTTCACAGGTCACATTACTGCTAAAGTATGTTTTACACCATGAATATTTTTTCCATTCCTACATTTACCATTGTAATTGGTGCAAAAACACTTGCAGGCTGACAAAAACTGAGATAAGCAATGCAGGAGTTGAGGACACTATGGCTATTCCCTAATAACAGGCTTTCAAATTCACACAAATTTCCAATGTGGGACATTCTCCATATAGACAATTCATACCTGGTTTGTTTTTCTTTGAAGCCTAAAATGACCAACAAGAACCAGACTCAGAAACTTAATTTCCTAATGGCAAAATATTAAATCTGGTATTTTATACTTAAGATGCGTAACTGTGAACTAAATCCTTGTTTTATAAGTGTGTTAAATAACTTTGTCATAATGTCATTTTCCTATATTTGTCTCTTTCTTTTTACTTACCCTTCAATAAATATTGCATTCTGAACATTAGCATGAACCCTATGCATTACTATAATCTTATGAATTGTGCAAAGGATATGAGCATTTTTGGCTCTTGAAGGATTTTCTGTAAGGGCCACTTTCGTTGCTGATTACAACTTCTTCTCAATCACTTTCAGTGATGAAAGGCTCCTGTAGTGGGGGACATGGCTCAGGGCATCCATGTACTAAGAAAAAAGCAAACCCAGCATCTCACACAATTCAGCAGATGGAGGGGACAAAGGAAGGGGCAAACTTGAGTCACACATCCTTCAAAAGTGTTCAAATTAACCTTGCCTTTTTAGTGCCCACTTAGAATTTGTAGTGTGCTGGAAGAGCAACTAACTGGGATCGGAAAGTCAGAGTGTTCAACAACAAACGAAAAGCCTTCTAAAGCTTTTTTCAGAGTGGCACAGCATATTGATGTCTTTTTTCAAATCTGGAAAACAAGTAATCTCAAGCACTTCTTGCTTTCTAGTCACTGAAAGCTGGAATGATGGATTCCTATTCTCTTCTTTACTCATTATATTAACACCTTCCATGCACTTACCCAATTTTCTCATATTCTTATGCAGATTGGCTTTTTTTTCTGGGCAGATATACAATATTCTATTCCTACCCCTAGGTCAACTCACTGCTTGCTAGGGAACAGCAGTGTTTGTTCCATTCATGCTTTTTGCTAGTGGATGGCGCCAGTTAGAAAGAAATTAATGTTGCAACCACTTCTGCCAGCGGGATGCTAATTTGGAACTCTTTCCTGGGCCTGCTGTCTGAAAGAAAAACATTAAAAAAATCTTTTCAGTCAAACAAATCCCTTCTAAGAGAAATTAGGGCAGGCATGGTTGCACAAAAGCTTTTTCATCAAGCTATACAACTTGAGATAAATACAAACCTTGGAAACCTTGCAGATGACTTCCTCATCATCTGACTGATAAACTAACAGAACCTGTCAGGATTCCCACAGGACCCGAGGGAAGGATATGAGCTCTGCCAGGGGAGGTTTAGGTTGGGCATTAGGAAAATATTCTTCTCCCAGAGGCTAGTTGGGCACTGAGCTCCCCAGGGAAGTGTTCATAACCCACAGCCTGCTGAAGTTGAAGAAGTGTTTGGACAATGTTCTCAGGCACATGTGGGATTCTCGGGGTGGTCCTGTGCAGGATCCTATGATGATCCTTGATGACTCACTTCCAACTCAGGATATTCTATGATTCTACGAACCACATTTCTCTTGCACTTACCTTTTAACACTTACCAAAGCTTCAGGAGTTTAATTCCTGAAGCTGCACTTCTGCATTTCAAGTGTGCTAACGATTTACCATTTACCACAAGCGATTGATGTGTGTTGCTCAGATTAATCAATCTGTGCAACTGCTACGATTCCTGCACTGACACCCTCTCCTCAACCTCACCTGGACGCAAAATACTGCCTTAGCATGAAGATCAGGACGGTGATGGGGCACATCATAACCTCCCTATCGTGAGCTGTTTGCTTATTTGATATTAATTGAACCGAGCCACAGCATAAAATCTTTTGAAGTGTCCCCGTGATAACAGAAGAGAAAATATCCACAATACAGACAGCAGTGTAACGGAAACCTTTTAAAATAAATCTACGCATCCCTTTTTCCTTGTGCCTTCCACAGGTAAGCCAAGCTCCTTCCGACCTTGGGCAGCGGTCTCTTCCCGAGCACGGCCCCGCGGAGGCCGGCGGCGCTCGGCGCCCGGGGAGCGCCAGGCAGGAGCACCGGGCACGCGCCGCTTCCCACGCTCCCGCCGCCCGCCCCCGCCCCGGGGCCGGACGGACTGGATTTGCTTAGGTTTTTGGGGGTTTTTTTTTCCGGACCTCCACTCCGACCTCCGCACACCGGCGAGCTGGGAGTAGGGCGAAGGCCAGCCGGAAGCACCAAAAAAAACGCCAACCAAACAAAAAGAAACCCCAAACCCGAAGAGCAAAGCCACAGCTCCCAGAGCGCGGTGGCGCCGCCGGGAAGTCCCGGCCGCCGCGGCCCAGCCAGGGCACACGGGCCCGGCGGGAGCGCTGACGTCCTGCACCGCCCAGCCCCGCCCCATCCCGAGCGGTGCCGGACGCAGCCGGAGACTCCCGAGCTCCCCCCGCTCCCGGCTCCACCGCCCTTGTTCCTCGGGCGGGGACTCGCTTCCTTTCCCGACTCCCCCTTCCCACCCTCCTCCTCCTCCCAGTCAAGATGGAGGACGATGGTTGCTGCGGCCACTGGCACCGCTGTGGCTAGGGCAGCTGCTGCTTCTCTGGATCGCTCCTCGCTCCTTTAAAAAAAAAAGAAAAAAAAAAAAAGAAAAAAAAAAAAAAAAAAAAAGGAGAAAAGGAGGAAAAAAAAAAAAAAGGTTGGAAACGTTCCTTTTTTTTCTCCGCCCACTGGCTGCTCACTGCGCGGACCGCTGGCCCTTCCCATGCCGTCGTCGTCGTCGCCCTCCTCCTCCTCCTTCTCCTCCTCCCGCGATTGTCTGCGCTCCGGCTGCCGCCCGCCCGCCCGCCCGGACTCCCTGCATGCACACGCCGCCTCCTAGGTGGCTGCGGGGGGTGGGCGCTCCCGGAGCTGCCATTCCGCACATACCTTCATGTCCCTGCGCTCGCTGCGGCCGCCCGCCGCCGCCGCCCCGCATCGCTCGCCCGCTCCGGCTGCCGCCCTGACGGCCGCTCCCGCCTGGAGGTGAAGCCGGGATCCGCGGAGGGGGCGGCGAGGTCGGCGGCGGGTCTCGCCCGGTGGAGCCACCGCCGCCGGCACACGCAGCAGCAGCAGCAGCCATGAGCAGCGCCGCTACCGCCACCTCCGCCGCCACCACGGCCGGCAGCGGCGCGGGGGAAGGGGCAGAGGAGGCGGCCAAGGACTCGGCGGACATCGCGGCGTTCTTCCGATCCGGTGAGTGCGCTCCTGTCCTGGGGGAACAGAGGACCGCGAGACCGCGGCTGGAGGTAGAGGCGAAAGGTGGCCCTGGGGAAGCGACGTCTTCCCCCTGGAGCCGAGAAAGGAGGAGAGGGCAGCCGGCTTTGTCAGGTGGCCTCGGGGAAGACTCGCCCGCCTCTCGTCGCCGGGGCCGCCTCGGCACTGCCCGTCCGTTCCTCGGGGAGGCGGCGGGGAACAGACCCGAGCCTCCCGTCCCGTGCCGGGGACAGCGGGGCTTAGCCACGGCAACTCGCGGGCGGGACGCCACCCTCGCCGGCACAACCGAGGCGTGAAAACGGGGGCGGCGGCGGAGCGGCCCGGCCGGGAGGGTGCGGGGCTGCTGTCGCCCCGGGGCGGTGTCGCCGGTGACAGGTGCGATTCTGCCTCCCATGCCGGCCCGGTAGCGGGCGCGTCACCGGGGCCGGGCGGCACCACCCAGCGTCAGGCGGACCCGAGTCCCCCGAAAATGTCCTGCCGGGGGTTGCGGGGCGGGAGGCGGGTGGGGAAGCTGCTCCGATCCGGGAAGCCCGGGGTGTCTGAGGGGCGGGTAGGGTGAGGCGGGCCGCAGGGCTGCGGGGAGCCCGTTGCGCCGGCCGGGCCCCCCGGGGACGCCGGCGAGCGGGCAAGGATGACACCGCTATTAAAGGCAGCGCTCCTCCGGTGCTGTGCTGCTGGGTGGCGGCACAGGGCAGGGATGGGAGAAGCGGCATGGAAAGTGCATGTTCTAAGGAGAACCGAAAGAGGCAGACAAAAAGCGAAGCCCCTGTTAAGGGGTGTCGCTGCCTCGGCTGAGGCAGGGAAGCAGCGACTCTCGGGCGCTGCCGGGCTGGGAAGCCGGGCTCGGCGTGGAGGATCGGGAGGGGAAGGGGGGGAGCCTGTTGACAGGCTGCCGGGATAAAAAAAATGGAGGCTGCCTTCTCCCTCGGTGTTTACTCTCGGCACGCAACCGGGCGGAGAGGGCGGCTGCGCCCGCCGCCTAGACACTCTCCCCCGGGGGATAGCGGCGAGGAAGGCAGCACTGCCCGGGCCGCACGGACCGCCGGCGGCGGGGACGGAGCCCTGCCGGCAGCCTGGGCGGCGGCGGCTACAGAGCCTCCCCCCGGTGCCGGCTGCCCTCCCCCGAGCGGCGGCGGCTCCTCCCCTCCGTGCGCTCCGCCGGCGGCTCCGCGGCCCCCAGGGCACCCCCCGGCCGTCGCTCCGGGCGGAGCGGCCGGGCAGGGCTGGGCACTTGCTCCTTTTGGATGCCTAAAAAGGAGCGGCGAGCAAGGGAAATGCAGACTCACCGCAGGAAAGATGAGGGGGTTGGCCGATTTCGTGTGTGAAAAATAATGATGGCAGTAGTAATAATAGTAGTAAAAGCTGTGTTCACTGGGTTTTTAAGGAAAGTCCGCGAGGGAAGTGGGAAACGGCGTATCAGTGCTGCTTGCGGTCGGTGGTGCCGCTCAGTGTGTTTGGTTTCACGAGGGTGAAGGAGGAGGTGTGATTTGTAGCAGGCATCCTTGAAGCAGGGCTGGCAGCTGCGTTTGCGTGGATAGAGGGTCCGAACAGGGGGCTGTGTCCTCTCTGGAGGGCTTGATGCTCCCGAGGCAACCTGCTTCACATGAGAGCCATTGAGTGTGAAATTCCTTGTCAGGGTGCTGGCCTTGGTGGGTTTTATTGTGGAAAAAGGACTGAGCTTTATTGTTCCCAGGAAAAAATCCCGCTGAAAACAAAATGACAAATTAGAACAGTAGGCTTACACACAGTAGTCTGCCTAGTGTAGTTACAAATGGGTGCTTGTGTAGTAATCTTGCAGTTTTGGAAGACCCTGCCAGCTGGATTAATAATCAACTTCCACATTTATGTGTGGGTTGAGGGATGCTACAGCTGGTAAGCTCATAAGTGGTGCAGTGATGACTTCTGATGCTGATAGCTTCTGGTAACAGGGAAGTTGCACTGAGCTCAGTCTAGCAACATCTGAAAATCTTAAAGCAGTAGAAGGACATGCTTGTCAAAAAACTCTTAGAACAACTGGCATTCTTATTTCCATATTTACATGTGAAGGTTATCCTGTTCAGTCTGGGATCTAACATACACTGGAAAATGTTCTGGCATCTCTTGTGGGTGTTTGGCATTGAGAAGAGCTCTTTGAATTCCGCCTCTGTGCATGATCCACTCTTCTATAAGGAGAGGGTCTATTAAGAGATCTCCGGTGCTTCCCTTTGTTTGAACAAGAGGCACTTTTTTTCAGTGGAACACAAAGGGAGCAGAGATCAATGAATAAGGAAAAAACTTTGTTTGGTGCACTTAGGAGCAGACAAAATATTTTCTCTTTACAGAATTTACAATGACAAATGCTTCCTTTTTCCTGTCACTTGCAGAGTATATTAACAAAACTAGCTGTTACTTAAAAGAGTAAATGAGTAAAAATGTTGCAGTGTTTTCTAGGAAGAGAAAAAAAACCCCAAACAACAACAAAAAGCCTGCCTAAACAATCAGTTCTAATCTTGGGTTGGTTAAATTGGTCAGTTGAGCTGCCAAGTGGGGTTATTGGCTTTCCTCCTGTCCTTTTGTAAGACTGAGCTTGAAGTAGAATTAAAGTAGCCCGAAAAATAGAGTTTCATTACTTGGAAGATTTTGTTAGGATATTGAACAGCAGCTAGGTTCACATCACTTGAAATGTGCACATTTCCAGTTTTCACTTTGGTTATGTAAATTTAAACTCTTGAGTTGTTGGGGAAATAAAGTTGCAGTTGAAATGTGAGGAAAGCAGCTGAACTGGAAGTGAGGTGGTGGTAGTAGGAACACATAAAGACTCTGTGTCTTGAATGTAAATGAGGAATCCCTTTATTGGAATTGGAAGAAATTGAGGCAGCTTACTTTCTGTTACATATTTGGTATCTGAATCTCATTATTTGAAGTTGAAAAGAACAGAGTACCTTGTTAGGTCTGTCACCTTTGTGGCAGGATTAATAGCAAAGGAAGCAGAGTTGAGGGCCAGGCAAAGTGATTACATTTTGAAGGAGAAAACACAGGGTTGTAGGAAGTGCCTTTCTGTCCTATATATAAGTTGGAGATTAGAAATTGCTGTGTAAACTGAGAGTAGGATATGTTTTGAACTATAAATGTATAGACAATTATCCATTTTTTAATTAAAAAAGTGCACTGTTGTGACTTGAAAGTACTGGTAAAATATCTTGGAATTATGAAAAGAGATTATTACCATACAAAACTGCAGTAGCACAGAGTCTAAGTGGTTGTGTGGAGTGGTGTTAGTACATGTGTTAACTTTTCATAAAAAGTAGATCTTATATACTTATTAAGATAAAGCTTTTCAAAATGTGTTCTAAGTTTCAGCCTAAATTTCTGTGTATTTGAAAACAGCTGACATAAGCCAAGTTGAATTTGAGGGAGTGCCATCAAGTCATGGCTTACCGAGCAGTAACCATAGAGAGTTTGGTTGTTGTGGTTTAATTTTCATCTTTGCAGCTGTGAGTCCTCAGTACTTTGGTGAGGGGACTCAACTGACATCTTCAGGATGCAAGAATGAGGGCTGTCTGTTAAGTTTAAATCCTGTTATTATAAGAGTGTTTTTCAAACCAAAGTATTTTTGCTAGTTGAAGTTCGTGAATTTAGTTTTTAGACATAAAGAACAAAACATTTTTCATCCAAGTAAAAGATATGTTGATCAAACTTCTAGTAATTAAAGTTACCCTTCTGGTATGATGGAGATACCTGCGAATGCAAAATGTTGCAGAGAAAAAAGCTTGTAAGCACTTCAGTCAACCCTTGGCGAGACAGTGTAGGGAGTGCCTTTATAAATTACTCTGATAAGTCTTCATGGGAAAAAAACCAACCGACTGATAACTCTTCACAGTTGTGAGATGAAAGTGGATGTAGTTATTTCCTGTAAGATACATTTTTTATGAGTGGCCTCTACAAACTGCAGTAACTTCATTCATATATGGACAAACAATACAGTTTTCAAAGCCGTTGAGGAGATGAGTGTTGTCACCACCTGTTTATGTGAACACTTGCCACATGCCTGGAAGGAGCACAATTTACATACTGAGCAATGGAAAGGGACTGGTTGGAGGAACAAAAGTGTTTGAAAAACAAAGGAAAAACAAGGGCCCCCAAAACTCTTGTCGTTAAGATGAATAACGGTCCAGGCTTTGCCAGGTCAAATCCGAACATAATTGTACTTAATTCCTTGATACAGGAAAACAAAGAAGTGGAGAATTTTCCATCTAAAACCTAATCTACACAGGTGGCAGCAGTCCTTTCTCAGGAGAAGGATGTGGGTCTGGAGGAAGTGGTTGTTCCAAGTAGAGTTCAGTGTGCCACCTCTCTCAAGGTGAGGTTGGAGAACAGATTGGTAGCCAGAATAGCTTTAAATAGCATCTGGTTATAATGTTGTACACTTAGTGTATCCTGCTTGTGCATGTGTTTCTTAATGTAAGCATAATGATAAGAGAATTTAAAACTTTTGTTTGAGATATCTGTGTTTAGGTACCAAAATGAACATGTGAGTATTTTAGGAAAACAAAATGCTGAGATTTGTTGTGGTGGTGGATATTTGAAGACTTATGCAAGTACTAGTAATTTGAGACTTCCATTAGTCTGGGTTTGACTAAGTTTGCCTATAGCAGCCTATGCTGGTAGTTGCTTGAATAGTTGAGACCTTAGAAGAAGTCTTAATGGGTGTCATGAAAATATGATTGGTTTTCTTATTTTTCTTTTAAATAACGATCTTATTGTTTGCTTAGTTTTCATGAAAATCACTTAATACTACAAAGATAAAAGCTAGCATTTAGGAGTGTTATTTCAAGTTTACAAGGAGGACTTATGTTTTATTTCTTCCTGATTATATTGCTTTATATACAGTTACCTTGCTTGTTTTGTATTAGTGTTCTGTGTGATAGTGACTGGGATAATTGACTGCATGTAGTGGACAGCATTGAAAATGCTATCACAGTAAGGAAAGGAGAGAGGGTTGGGAATGATTACATGGTAAAGAAAAGGCAAACATATTATTAAAAGGCCGCAGGTTTTTTCAAGAATACTGCTGATAAAAACACACTGTCATTTAGATCATGGGCAAACTAGCTTTCAAGGTAGGCATCAAATGTGAAAAACAAGCCAATTTTCCATCTGAAAACCATGAAGCAGAGCACAGCCTTTGTAAAGTTAGGATAGGTGAATCTTCTTAGGAAGGCACTATCTCCTTGTGATGTGTAGTAGCTAACTTACACAGAAGGTAGTCAGAGTTGTTGTTGCTTACTTGGCTTTTCAGTTGGAGCAGCTACGGAGTTGTTACGAGTGTCTAACAGAAATCATCTAATAGTGAAGCCAAAAGTGAAGTTTTGCCAAGCAGCACTGGTGGCAGCTCACATGACAGCTCCCTGCTGTCCTCAAGTACTGGTTCTTGGCCATGTGGCTGTCAGGAGCTGAGGTGTGTTTTAGGAATTGGTGAGCATGCAGAGGATGTAAAGTATGAAACAAGTTGTCCATTCTTTCATGTGACTTAGAGTGATGACAGTATATGTATTAAATAATTAAACACAACAAAAATCCACAGTGTTGTGTAAACTTTTCAAGAATCTGTTGCTTTGAGTTGCGTTAGTAAATGAGAAGGTTGCAGCAGTATTGCTGTCATTAGTGCCGGTTGACCTGGGCTGAAGAAGTGGGCTCTTCTGTGGAGTTTTGATCCAATTCCAGAAATACCAATTTTAATAAGATTGTTGAAGCAAGATGGTGTGTATGTGTGTGTAAATGATATTTTGAAAAATACCACAGAAAAATGCCACAACTTGATAGTTTCTGATGAGCATATGCAGAGCAAAAATAACTGCAGAAACAATGAAGTTACAATGGAGAAGTTAGGCTGAGAAATAGCATTGTTGAATTGACATTCCCTGGAACAATGAAGATGAGGATAGAGAGCTTCAGTGTGAAATGCAGCAGCTGTTGTGCAATTTGGCTTAGTGTGAAACAGCCAAGCTTCTCTGCAGATAGACAAGGATAGATCAAGTTAGAGGTTAGGCTGTGTTTGAAACAGTTGGAGGCAGAAGTCATTAATATTTTTAAGAGAGGACAGAGGGCAGTTACTGGTAACATCTTTGATAGCTGACAGATGATAAACTAAATGCACATTTGGAGTGGAAGGTGAATGGGAGTTAGAGAAAAGCCAGGTCCATTCTTGGAATGAGTAGATTCGAGCGGGCATGAGTGCTGATGTGCTCAGAAAGGAGCTGACAGAAGTAGGAAGAGACTTGGTAGAGCTGAGGCTTTCATCAGCTGCAGAGCTCAGTCACTGTGTAGAAGATGGTTAGTAATGTTTGTTATAGAAGTGGTGTGTCTCCAGTTAAATGTGTCCCACAACAACCTAACAGAAACAGGTGTGAATTTCAACCTAAAATACCACATGACTTCCAAAAGCTTTTGCATGTAAAATCACTGTCTAGGTAAATAAAATCTAAAGAAAGACTGGAAAGACTTTCCTTACCCAAATATACAGAGAAAATATTAATGTTTCTCTACTCCTTTTCAATTGAAAATAAAAACTAAAATAATTCTAGTGTCAAAAAATACTTAGTGCAGACTCCTAGGTCAGTTTAATAGGGTGAAGCTGCATAGTGATTTTTGGTCTGCATCTTGAAGAAGAAAGTAAAATCACTAAAACAGCTGTTCATGGTCAGCAAAATGTTAAAATAGTAAAGACACATTGAAATTTTGGAAATGCAGTGGTGGTTGAAGGAAAGTGGGTGATAATTTTAAAGAGAGCTGGGGAAACAATTTTTTCTGCTTGATAACAACCAAATTTAATCTTAAAAAAAAGAGGTAAAAAAACTCCATGAAAGTCACAGCAGACTATTTTAATTTAATGACTAAGATGGTTACATCTATTTGTTGTTTTCATGAAGAAATTTGCCTGATTTGGAGAAGGATCTTTGTTTAACTTAACATTTTCCTCGGTGCAGTAAAATCAAAAAGTAGACTACTGGTGAAGTAATACTGATGCTCTGCAAAGCTGAGTCATATTCCTTCAGGAAGGATACTGCTGTTTTGAGAAAACAGATCACTTACCCAGTAGTGAGGAGGAGGAATTGAAATGACAGGGAACAACTCAAGTGCTTTTAGCAGTAGACACTACAGTACATTAAAGCATCTGATTTTCAGCCTCTAGAGTAGGTTGTTGTATGGATACACAAAGAGGAGGGTCATAAATGGGTTGTGTCCACAAAGTTTCACAAAACAGTCTGAGTGACAAGACTGTGCTTTAAAGATACAAAGCCCGTTCCAGTGGTTTCTCTGCCAAATAGCTGCTCTAAGTCATCTGAAATAGGCTAATTGTGCATTTGTTTAAAAAATAGGGTTGTTTTTCAAGGCTGTTGAGTGGAGTCTTCTGAAATCATTTAGTCAAATTTGTTTAATCTCCTGTGCTACTGCCTTGCATAAGTGGCAGTAGCACTGTTTAATATACACAACTACAAATATGTAACAGGTTTTCCTACTGAGCAGTGCTGAACTGTGTCTTTTGCTGGTACTTCTGAATATGATGTTTTGTAATCTGGACCTTACTGCAGAACTGAAATAGGCATTAGTATTTTATAATTATGGTAGGAAGAGATAGCAATCTTTACAGGGAGATGATAATTTTTTTTTTTTTTTTTTTTTTTTTTTTGTTTCTCGGGGCCCACGATGTTGAGGAAGCAAGATAGTAAGTTTAGGGAGAAAAGTGTGGACTTCCAGCATTCAGAATATATCATGGGTTTTCTTTATGTTTTATATTATAGGTATAGTATAGTGTGCTTGGATAATTCCCACCAATCTGTGCAAGAGTCAGGATGATGTTATTGGCATGTGTAATAGCCTGACCATGAGCGTGAGATTCAGGAAGGTTTGTTTTACTAGAGTGCATGAGGATACATGTGTGCATGTATACACTGTCAAACCAGATATTCCATGTGGCTTCAAAAACTTGAGTTTGCATGACAAATCTCTCTGTTAAAAAGTTAGAGAAAGTATTCTGGGCAGCAGGCGCTGAACAGGGCTATTGTGAGTAATCCCAATGCGTTCTAGTCATCTGTGAAACTACCCGGAGCTTAATTACTCATGTTTTCTTGTAGTCTTAGTGTGTGTATGAGCAGTAATAGTTATTCCTGAGGTGTCTGCAGACTGTGTAAACAGCCAGTAGTGATTTTTGTGGTTAGATTTGTACATGACTGCTTAGCAATTAGAGTCTGAGGATCCAGGGTTATAGTGAAGTGAGATTTCCTAAGTGCTAAAAATGAACAGGAAAATATACTACAGAAAGATAGGGCTCACAGGGACCTATCAGGCAAATACCTACTTGTTTTTGTCTACTCTGTACCTCACTTATTGCATAAAAGAGTAATTAAAAATCCACAGCTTCTACACTTTACAGAATTTCTGCATTTTTGTGGGTAATTTTGTGGAAACTTTCAGCCTTATGACATACTTTATCAAGGCATTCGGTCAAAGGCAATTCAATAAGGTTTATGATGGTCACATAGCTGGTTAATGATTTTGAGGCCACCGAACAATGAAAAATGTTATTGGTGAAATTTAATGAAAGCAGAAGTGTTTGAAGTCTTGGGGACTACTTGTTTTCAGAGCCCAAACAGATGTTAATTGTTGAGAAGAAATCAGGTGATATTTCTTAAAGCGTGTCCTTGATAATAAAGGGAGGATACATTAGGAACATCCCAAGTGAATTAGACTAAATGGGGTATTTAAATACCAATATTTCTTGGCTAACCTCCTATGCTACACAGTAGATTTTGTGTCCATTGTGTAGTCTTGGCTGTAGAGTGTTGGTTGGATATAATTTTCTACTGGCCTTAAGGTAGTAAGTTCTTCAATTTCCAAGTGTTTGTCATGCCACTGACTTCTGGGCGTGTTGGGTTAAGTAGCATTGAGTACAAAGATGATACCATTTTATGGGATCATAAAAATACTCCACCCTCTTCTAAAAACTTTAGGCTGTGGTCAAAGTGTCTTTACCCTTTGTAATTCTGCTATTCCTTGAATTCCAGCTATATGCGTCTGAAAGCACAGGAAAAAAAATATGGAAAGCTGACAGCAAATCAAGGTGAATTGAAATATAAATTGCCTGGATAGTCGTGTTCTGCACAGAAGTTGATAGCACATAGTACATTGAACATCAGACTTGAGAAGATGCCAAACCCCATCTTTAGAGTCCTCTTTCTGTCTTTTACTATAGAGTAATAAAATAGGTTATGATTTCTCTGCTAAAGAAACTGAATAACCATTGTTGTTGTTTATTTTTGTTAATAACATGTTACTCTCAAAGCTTTTTTCCCTGTCTTTATTTATTTGCTTTATTAATGTTAGTCATCGACTTCATTTTAGTTGATACTGCACATAGGGTTGTTCCTAAAAGAATGGAAATGGAACAGCTACAGCAGTAGCTTATGGTCTTTACACATCTTAGTCACATTTCCTGTGCCTTAAGTACTTGTTTTCTGCATTTAAAGATAGTTGTTAGGCTTGAATTTGCCATCGTTGGCAAAATCCAAAGAAGAAATCAATGCTGTGCATTGCTTAACTGACAGGGTATCATGTGAGCCCTGCTTCTGTAAGGACAGCAGAGGCAAGCCAAACTAAAATTTATTGGGACAGTCACACCTTTTCAGATGGAAAGATGATAATGACTTACCTAATGACTTGTTGGTTGGTTGTCATGGTTTAGGAATGGTGTTCCCCTCACTCCACTTGCTCACTCCCCCTCCATATTCCTTATGGTGAGATGGAGAGGAAAATTGGAGGCACAAAAGGTAAAGATCATGAGTGAAGATAAGAGCAATTTACTGGGAACAGTAATAAGGTAAGAAAACAGACAGTAAATACACGAATGACAGAGTGTACAAGAAAAGAAATGTTATTGCTCGCCCCCTGTGGAACATTGTCCTTGTGGACATTCTCTGACCGCTCACTCTGCCACGCAGCCCTGACTTGGGAGTGAGCCCTTCCCCTTGTTCTCAGAAAATGACATGAGATGGTACTCTGGGTCCTAATCATGCCCCCTCCAGGCCAGAACCAGGACACTGGCTTGTTAATGCTTTATATTAAATGAATAATTAAATAAAAACTAAGATAACAGTTTCTCCACATGTAGTGGAAGGCTGTCTTTGGAAGAAAAACAAGGAATCATACTTGACTGAATTTCTTGTCTTGGAAGCTGAGCAGAAAGTTAAAAAACTGAACTTCATTTCTGTCCCCATTTTGGGAAAATTCTACTGTTTGTCTATTGAATTACCAAGGCAGTAGAGCCAAGTCAAGCCTGCTTAGAGAAGGTGATAAAATATGGTTTATCTCGTGATCCTTGTAGAGTTTAGCCATGACATGCTTTAACCCGCCAGTGCAGAAGGAGCAATATCTTTTCTAGTACAGCGTGGGGATTGGAGTCAAATTTGCCTATGCTTAACTCAGAGCAAGGGTGTAATTCTGCCAACAATAACCACTCGGCGTGTGTGTGTTAGCTTTTTTTTTTTTAAGCTTGGAATCAGATGCATCCTACCCTAGCCAAAGGGAAACATTTTAGAAGCTCTGACGCATTTACACAGATGAAGGAAGGAAATGTCCAAAAGAGTCAAAAGCTAAAAATAGATTAGTTTACTGAGTTGAACTCTGGGTGGGAATTGACGAACTAAATATAAATCTAAATTTGAACCTTTGTGACTTACATAACTGAGCGGTGTAACCCCTTTCAGATATTGCTGCTTTTTCTTGCATTCAGCTTTACAGCAGACAGCTTCGGAAAAAAACTTGAGTCAAGCTTTGTGAGTTTGCTTTGCAGTGCTTAAATTGACATTGCTGAGAAGTCTGATTCTCTCTTGACGATTATTGTTACAGCATAGTTTAGCTCCCTGGAAAAGTGGATTGTGGGTTGTGTTGGGGTTTTTTTGTTTGTTTTGAAGAACTCAGTGGTAATGGTATCTCCTGACTCTACTGAACAGAAGTTTTAAACCAGTAGCAATTAGAACCGGTGTCTGTGAGGGGGTATAATTTTTTTCCCCAACTTCCTCAAGAAGCAGTAAATTTGCCTCTCATATCTGACATAGAAAGGAATGATAACCTGTACATTTAAGAATAGATTTTTGGCTGTCTAAAAGGGTTTGCTCTCTGCCTTGACACAAATCAAAGTTAGAAGCTATCAGCTTTCCTTGAGGTAAAGAAGAGTAAGCTTGTTTGAGTGTGTAAAATATGTGTAATGGGAAAAAAACTATAGGAAAAACTAATATGTGAGTGTTGTAGATTACTGTTATTAGATGACTGTGGTAGTGCCATGAAAATGGAGATAAGCAAATTTTCCTTTTTCTTTGAGTAAAATTTCTTTAATTTTTTGTATAACTGATTGCAACCAACACAATATTGCTAACTATAAACTGGCCTTTTCCACAGTCTTGAAGCAGGCACAGTGCAGTTGAATCCCTGTGGTTTAGCATTTGCCAACTGCTAGTGAAGAGCACCTCTTTCATGATGTTACACCTAATTCTAAAGCTTTGCATTGGAGAGGTGAAATACATGTATTAATTCATTGACTTTGTCAGAAAAACAAATGTTACCATTTACAAATATAGCAAATGTAATAGAATATTAGGGGGTAAAAATAGTATCATTGATTAGATTAAGTTCAGGCAGTAACTCTGCACCCATCACTCCCACAAGAACTGAGGGTTAGTTTTTTTACTCAATACCTTTCCTTTTTTTACTATATCATTTGCTGTAGAATATTTGCTTGGCAGATGTATAAATAGTTGTGCTCTTATTCGCTTTATGTTTTTGTTTGGTTTTCCAGCGGAGCCTGGGAATGTTTGTTTTTGCAAGGTTGTTTTGAAAAAATTTGGAGTCTTTGATTACTAAAAATAGTATTTTTTCCAAGCAGCAGTTTATCTGTTAAAGCAATGAGCAGTTTGTAGCAAAAGGACCTGACTACCGTCATGGTTATATACCAACATCACGATTTAAACTTTGTATTTATGGGAGATCTTGTTACAGAGTATGAGAACTACTCTGTTTAAAATCTCACATTTTTCTAGAATAAGCTTTTGGAATGGATTTGTCCATGTTGCTGTTAACCCACTGTTCGAAAGTTAAAGCTGTAAAACCCTTTTGCAAGAGCACTTGGTTAACTTGGGGGCTGTGCAACCTGTGGTGTTTCTGCTTGTAGGCAAGTTCATGAGCAGGATGTGACTTGCAGTTCATGTCCACTGAGGCAACACAAGTGGCTTCAAAGAGCAAGAAGGTGCTCTCCATAATGCTGTTTTATGTCCTCTAGGCAGTGAAAAGAAGTGGCAGAGCCCTGTGTTTGAGTGTGGTAAGTTAGGATGGCTATACCTTGATACTTAGGTGGAACACTTAAAGTGCAGTCTGTAAATTGTCTGGGCTGCCAGATCTCGACTCCCTCTGTGCATATGCTGAAGCTTTGTTGCATGTTGATACAGCAGCAAATTAGAGCAAGGATTTTTGTGGTCTTGAGCAGCCAAAATAGTATCTTAAGCTTTAATTTATTTCTTTGTGAAGTGTTTTTACTACTTGGGGTAGGAATCTCACTCCATCTTGTTTCTTTTGCTAATACTTTGGGCTCTGGCTCCTGTTCTGACTTGAGAGGTGGGATACAAAATCTTCAGATATGAGATCTGCTAGTTTAATGAGACTTGTTTAACTACAGGAAAGATGAATGTTAGAGGAGGGATAGGCATCTTTTTCCAGACTGGCTTTTCACTGTCTTAATTGTTTTCTCTGCCTCTGTGATCCCTTCTTTTGTTCCTTTTCTTCAATAAATAAGACAGGGGTCCAGCAGACAATAAGCTCAATCACGAGGCATCAGTGTTCATCTCTGCAGGAGGTCCATTATGTGCACATGGATAAGTAGGGGGTCCTGTGGAAAAGCCCTGTGGAGTTTGAGAAATACAGCATGTGTGCTGAGTTGACAAATAAGGGTTGCACGGGAGGCCTTAATGCTGCATTACCTAGTTTTTGAATCCTCTTTGTGGCAATTTCAATCACACCTGGTCCTGTCTCATTGTCGAGATGAGTCATTGTTTAGAGTTTATGTAAAGTTTTCATTAAATGCCTTAGTGGATGATAGTAGATGGCATTGGTTTTATCTGGGGGCAGTGGTTACTATGTTACATCAGAGCTATTTTGAGAGTAGAAACTCATTAATTTACTGTGTAATATTAAAGAAGGCAGATGTATAAGCTGCTTTGTTAGATAGATATATTGAGGACAAATTAGATACTTTACTACTTTTTTTTTAACTTTTCTTTTTTTTAATAGACCCAAATACACTCTAGTGTTCAATTTCTTAGGGATTGATTTTTGTCACTTGAGCATCATGTTAGTTCTGCCATGGTAATAAAAGTTAAATGAAGCAAGGTGTAAAAATTATCTAATACCAAGGAGGAAAAAGGAACCAAATGATATATTTTCCTTTCACAAGCAATAGGTAATTAGGAGTGAAAAGACAAAGTATGTTCTCAGGTGAGGAAGGCTTACCATAGCATAATAGGTTAGGATTTACACACAGAACACCAATGGAAAAATATATGACACTGAAGGACTTAATTGGAAGTTCATAGTGGTAGGTGACCTAAATAATTGCACTCTTTATTTTGCCAGTTATGTGGACTAAAATTGCTGCTTTAATAAGAAGCTTTCTGAACTGAACTGTTGTGTAATCTCCAAGAAAGGACCCAAAAGGAGATAAAGGGGTGCCTCTTCACATGGTATGAGAGAGTTAGTTGTAATGTTGCTGTGTACAAGCTGCATTCCTCTGTGGAATAGAAATTGACTGAGTATATGAAATAACTGTTTCCATGTCAAGCTAAATATCATAATGGAATGAAATGTATTCCTTATTGAAAGGTGACTGGTAGAGAGCTAATTATCAGAAACAAAATAACCCTGTATCTCCCTAGTGGAGTTGAAAGTCAAAGGTGACAAACATCTGAATGTGTTGGTGTTATATTTGAAATGTCAATATTTATTGGTTTCCAAGTCCTGTGTTGGGGGTTGGTTAGCTTTTGAACAGCACACAGTGTAAGGGCAGTATTACCAGCCACATTTAAACCAAGAATGAATTAAGTATATATAAGTGTTGCATTTCTCATGCAGGCATCTATTTCTCTTGCAGAAAATTTGAGAATAAAGCCAGGATTCAAGTCAAAATCTGTTTATGTTGCACTGTTGATATCAGGGGAAAGGCAGAGAGAAGTGAGTAAGACAGTTGCTTGTTCTGGAGACCAGTCAAGCGGTCTCTAACCAGTGAGGTGGGACATCTGTGTGAATTGCTGAGCTGGTAGTAGTTGAAGTACAGTTTTGGAGAGTAAGCTCTGCTGACCTTGTCTTGGTTCTTCCCCAATATATTCAAGTTTGGCACTGGTACAAGAGGTAATCTTTGAGAAAGCAGCAATAGCTGGCTAGGGGCAGGCAGGAGTATATCTGAGACAATGAATTATGAAAGAGAAAATCGTAGAAAGTAACTCGCAGGGTTAGGATCACTTTGTGTACAGAAATACTGGAAATCACCACACTACCTACCTACTGCAAAAGATGCTGCTTCTGTTGTGGTTAAGGTCTTATACTGAAACAGAACTAACAGTTCTATTAATGTACACAGGCAGATTAATAGATGCAAGCGGGCCTGAATTTTCACAGGCCATTTGACAGAAAATGTACTGTTTCCCTGAAGCAACCACCAGTTTCAAGGTCAAAAGGAAACCTTTCGTGTTTTGAAGCACAGCACAAGAGGGACAAGCCTAGGCAGAAGAATGGAAGGGAGATAATGGATATATGATGCAGGAGACTTGGGATTGGAAGTGCAGTGAGGTCACAAAGAGAACTGACCCTTGAAAGGAATGTATAGGTGGGTTGTGTTTTTATGTACCATGCTGCTCAGATGTTTGCTTTATAGGGATAATGTGCTCAAATCAGAAAGACAAGCTGTTAATAGTCCCTGTCCTAGATAGGTCTAATGTTTTTTTTATTCCCTGAAGAGAAGAGCAAGAAAGTGGAAAGGAACTCAGATAGAATTCCTAAATTTTGTAATGCAAAGTACAACCTTGATGACACAACTCAAGAAAAAGTCATTGTTAACTATTTTGACCTTAAAATTACCTTTTTTCTTACAATCTTCCTCAAATTCCTGCCACTCCTAGTTAAAATGTATTACTTGTGTATTTGTGGAAAGAGCAGCTTGGTTGTGCGAAGTGGTCACTGACAGTCTGAGCTCCACAAGGACCCCAGCAAATAACCACGTTTGTGGTTAGTCCCCTTGCTGTAGGCTCTGGTCTGCCAGGTCTGCTGCAGAAGATATGTGTACAAGGCCATACTGATCTCAGGAGATTTGCTGAACTTTTTCTCTAGGTAATCGTCTTGTTGTGTTCGGGTGAGATTACTAATCACACTTTTTAATTAAAGAAATGTCACAGCTATAGGAAAATAAAGCTATTTGGAAAAGGTGGTTATTTTGCTGACAGTTTTCTCTGCTTAAGGAGGCTCAATCAAAACTTCCTGCACTGGCAAATGTATGCTATGGAATGAAAATGAATTGTGACTAGTTTCAGGCTGACTTGTTCCCGGCTACTTCTTTGTGGTCAAAAGTTGTTCTTGGTGAAGTAGTTAGAGATGTGAAGCATAAATTTTCTATTAAACTTTTAAAGAGACAGCCAACTCATATAAATTTTGATAGTTCCCTCCTACTAAAATATGTTGAAGGAAAAACTGACATTATTAATGTAAAAATAAGTTTCCAAAAAGGGCAGTTCATATAGCTGAAAAACTGAAGAAGAGTTAAGAAAGAGCTAACTTGAGTTTACTCCCTGGGCTAACAGTCATTTCCAAGTTAACATATTCTGAAATGTTTCTTTGACAGCAATATTGGATTTAATTCTGCAATATGCAATTAGAATTATCATTCCCTGTGATATTTAAAACGCTGCCTCGAGTTTAGTGTAGAAAGTGAGTATGGTTGAGTGTTTTTTCAAATGACATCTACTTCAGTAGTTGCTATGTATACAGTTTATCTAGTGTTAACAGCATTCAGGTGTCTAAAATTAGGAATATATATTGCCGTAAGAAACAAGCAAACCACAACCTGTATGCTTCACTCATTGCCTTTAATTTAAGCATGGTGTTACTACTGGGTGCCTTGTTTTTGTGGTTGGTTTGGTTAGAGTTCTGAGTCCATTGGAAGTATTTTGGCCCTCATTCTACAGTTAAAATAAAAATTGGTACTGTGACATTTCAAGCTGGTGGAGGAAATTGTCAGTTATCCAAATGTATGAAAATGGTAACTGGCCGATAGCTTGAAAATGGTTCTGAAGTAATGGGATAAGTTTATAAAGATAGCTGTGTAGTGATAAGGTAATTTTGTATTTTCCTTTAAAATTTGCCTTGCTAAAGGGAGGCTTTATGATGGCATCTGATAAAGGTAGGAGTGGAAAAAATGGTTAGTGGAATGGAGGGACAAGTAAAAAGAGGCTTGTGTTTATGTAGTTGAAAAAATTAGACTAGATTTAGACTAGCCTCTGTCTAGGCTTAGACAGAAAATGTGGAAATAAATACTCTTGCACCCTTGCTGTTCCCAGTGCTTCTCCCTGTCAACATGTTCTGTTCTGAGTTGTAGCTGTTTTTAAGGCTGGAAATGGTTAGTTAAGTTGTACAACTTAACTAACCATTAGTTAGTAACATTATTAGCAACATATTATCAGGCTTGCTGTCTGATAATATTACACTTTTTCTGTCTCTGGATATCTGTAGTTATATTCCTCTTCCCTGACTTTTTAGAGCTGGTGTGAAAGCTTTTCCTGAAGTAGTGGCTGTATGATGGAGTTTACTGTGCTCAGAACAGGGAACCTGTGGTCTGACTGGCTCCTGTGTGTTGAAGAGAGTTCAATGTTGGCTACAAAACTTGAATTCCTCAGAAAGAGGTCGTACTTATGTTCTTTAAAGCATTTTTAGTTACTGCCTATCTGCCTTACCCTCTAGCTTTCAGAGACATACCTGAATATAGACTCAATTAAATTCCTGTCCTTTGATGAAGTCCTTTGCTTAATGCGTAGCTGATATGGTTAGAACATCAGGGCATCGGTCAGGATCCAAAATTAATTGTCTCTTGGGATGGATAGTGCCGTGTGGGCACCTGAAAGAACAGTGTCTCTTTCAAAAGCCTTCTGAAATGGTCAGCTTTGAAAATGAGGCACATCCTTATTATGTTAAGGATGTATTTGGGTCTTGAATTCTGCTTAACAGTGTCACTTTGTAACAATAAAAGCAAATAAATATTTTGGCTATGGAAGATGGCACAAGTTCAAAGAGGAGAGCCATAACTTCCTTTCTGCCTTATAGTAGTCACCCTCCCCTCCACCAGCCCCCAAATGTAGGAGGAAAGAGCCCAAGCCTGGCATAAAGGGAAGAGGGCATCTCGTTCCCAACCCAGTCGCTAATGCGTCAGTCCGCAGTAGAACAGTATTGTTTTAACGTGGCTAAGGCCCTGTTCTTTTCTTTGTGTTGAATTCCTTCCTGTTTAAGAACATTGTCTTTAAAGTAACCTTATATCAACTTGAATGGTAGGAACTTTGTGCTTATTGCTACAGTATCTATATTAATTAGGTGCTGCAGCTGTTTCAAGTAGAAAAAAAAAAAGGAGTTATTAGGCATTGGCTGTGGGATAGCAAGTGTGTTTGTTAGCAGAGCTGCTAAAACATGCTAGCTGCGTGTGGAGGTGAAAGAAGGCAGAACTAGGGAGAAGCTGAAACTCAACGTGCCTTTCTATGCTCAGCAGGAGAGGAAGATCCAGCAATTGAGCAAAACTGAGCTAGATGACATGGATCTAAACATACAGCTGTCAGTTAAATATCCCTGAGTCTGAAAGAAGTAACTGATGGTTGTTCTGTAACTTGGTGCACCTTTCATAGTCCCTCACATTGTATCAATTAATAGAGAAGATTAAGCACCCTTGCTTAATTAAAGGGAACACATAATTTTCAGTAATGCTTGAGCTAATATCCATATATTTCTGTGACTTGAACTTCAGAAAAAAAAAGTGGAGGTAGCTATTTTATACATTGTTTCTGACTAATTGCTGTGACTTGTATTGGACTGGTTGTGGGCAAGCAGGGAAGGGAGAATGCTGCGTTTTTTTCAATAATTGTGTAATTAAATTCATTGATGGTAGGCCAAGAATACTGATCACAAGGGTTGGTGCTGAATCAGAAGGAATACTTTAAATGGCGCTCTGTTGAACAGAGACATAATTGCCCTCTCTTTCCCCTTCTTGGCTTATTGGGTGGCTGAATTGCTCATTTCATACATGACTTTCAGTGTGACTGGAGCTGTGAATCAGTGTTTGTTGGAGTTTTGCATCTGGCTTATGGTCTGACTTCCCTTTTATGAGCTGGAGAGGCTGCCTCTGTTATTACTGTGTAGTGAAAATCCTCTTAAACTCTCCTTCTCGTGAGTGGGTGAAAATGTTTGCCAAACACATGAATCAATAATTGCCTATTTGCCTCAGTGCTCCTTTTCAAAAGCTTCACTGTCCTTTTCTGTGTTTGCAGAGATAATCGATGTCTGTCCCCACATGATAATTAACAGAGATAGATAACTTAGGGGCCTTTTCTTTACAAAGTCATCCTACAACTGTGCCTCTCTGAAACCTCTTATTCCATTTTTGACCTTTTGTCAGGGCTTTCATTGAAATGGCAATAGCTTATATGCAGTGAGAATGACTTGATGATTATTTTAGTTAAAGGTGTTTGCTAGTTTACCATGCTGTTGAAATGCCTGGAGCTCTGTGTGGGACAAAAAGAATAAGTAAACTGTCTGAAGGCTATTAAAATAGAGATATACACTTGTCTCCGTATGAGGAAGAACACTGCATGTAGCTTGACCTGGTAAGTTTTCATAAACTAGAGACTGGCTTTTTAATGGCCTTGTTTAACATGTCCATTTTGTTCTGCAGTTGCTGACTGAAATTGAAAATTAAAATGAGGGAAAAATAACCTTTATGATTACAGTTTTCCCTTGGGAACTATTTCAATTGTGGCTTTCTCATGAGAGAGATTGTGGCTTCCTTTCTATTTCTGTGGCATGAAAATTCAGATTTGTGTAGCCTGTTTCTAAAATTGAGAATATTCTAGATGTCAATTTCAGAAGATACAAACAACTTCCAGGTGCCTGCAATTTGGGGAAATCTCTAGCTGATTCGGATTGCCATCTTGATGTGACCTTTGTCAAAAATAATTATTTAAGTAGTACATGCACAAACTGTCTATGCAGTAGAGTAAGGAAAAGACAAACCAATCTGTTTTAATGGATGAGATTTGTTTGCTGTCTTAGATTTGCATTCTGTAGTGGGAAGGCAAGGTTTAAAAACTGTGTTTTACTTTTTTTGCTATTCAGGTCAGTGGCTTCTTAGTCCACTGGAGGACTGCAAGATAGACTTGAGCTGTTTGCACTGTTCCAAATCAGCTGAGTTCCCTGTCACTGGGTGACTTGTTTTGTTCCAGTGCTTGACTTTGTCATCCAGTGAAAAACTGCTCTTGGTGTCATAGTTGATGCCACTGAAAATCTGCCTTTTGGTACCACAATTAACATTAGCTGGATGATAGCACAAGGCTTCAAACTGTATTGCTCCACAGCTCAACATAGATGCAATGCCTGTACCTGCCTAAATCTTAAAGTGTGTTCAGATTGTTTGTATTTCAGTGATATGATGTATTGGTGGCCAAGTTTCTTCAGTGGACAAAAAGCAGGCGGAAAAGAGGGCTCTATCCCTCATTCTGTAGGCCTGGAACTATGCAGAATATGTTTGGTTATCTAGAGTCTCTTAATGGCTGTTCCCATTAGCAGTTTAGTTCAGATCAAAGTGTTCTTTTGGAGTGCATCTCTTGATTGTCCCATTTCACAGTTCTTTGTTCAGTGTGAAGTATCTCAGGCACACAAATAGAATTCCTTTCAGATGAAATGGAAAGGAATTTCATACACCAATTACAAATAAATAATGCGTCCACAGAACCAGACAACAGCCAGCCAAAGGTAAAACTTCCTGTAAAACTTCATTCAGAATACACAGTTTGGCCATTGAAGTTTCTGCAGCAGGATTTTGCTGTATTGACCATCTTCTGTTGCACTGTGCACCAAGCCCAAGTGTAAACTTAACCAAAGAGGGTCAGCAGCTAGGTCCTGAATCTCAGCAGATGCTCTAATGAAGTAACAAAGACCCAACAGTGACAGAGAGTTAATTTACTGTGTGAAATGAATGATCGCTCCGAAAAAGTGGACTGTGCTTCAGAAACCTTTCACAGCATCCAAATAGTCCTGGGACTGCAAGGACTTGGAGAGCTGAAGGGAGGAGATGGCTGCTTTACTTACAGGTGTGAGATGAGGGGCTGGTGTTGCATGTGGCACAGCAGCTGTTGCATTTGTGTCTTCTCCTGTGGCAAGGCACTTGGATTACCTGTCAGCACCACGTAATGCAGGTCACAATTTTGCCTGGGACCTGTTTGTCAACTTTTGAAGAATTCTGTGTGTCTAAAAAGCACAAGTTCATCACTAATGCTCTAGGGAGGGGTACATATTTGAGGTTCCTCTCTACCAAATGTGACTGGATGGACACTGTTTTCTTCCTCCACCCATTCACTCCTAGAAAAAACATGTTTGAGGTGTGAATGAGATGATAACCATACATGTCCCACTTCTGTGTTGGAAACTACAAGTTCTTTTGAAGTAGAGGTACCTAGAGCCAAGAAACAAGTAAAATACTGTAGGAAGAGGACAGCCAGAAAGCAGGCATGTGAACTGACTCTATGATGCAGGTAGTCTGGAGAAATCATTCTCATCCAAAAGCTGCTCCAAAGTTATTTATTCAGAAAGGAATTCAGAAACGAAATCATCAAAAATTGAGCACTGGTCATACGTCTTAAAAAATGTGAAATGTTGTTGTAGAATTCATCATTAGTTGAAGTATTTTGCAACAGGCTGGAGAAGTATAGCTTCCAGTGGATAATGTTATTCTTTCACTGTCCCTCTTCTGGTAAGCATAAATTAACTCCCAATTTGTAGATAAATTTTTGAGTGCTACTGATTGGCCTACTGTAAGACCCATCAGTGTAAGGCTTAGAGCTCAAGTAGCCTTCTTGTGGTAGCCAGAGTTTACGTATTTGCCCATCTGCCAAAATTCTCATCTCTGTAGCAGAGTTATCTGAAGAATATTTTCTGAGGTTCCAACTGCTTGATTGCAGCATCATTGCAGCTGGATGCAAATGTTACTGGTTTATAGGATTGAAAGATTTTGCTTTGGTGGAGGTGTTAGCACTTGCTTTTGTCTTCTCTGTGGGTGGCATCTGCAGCAGAAAGATGTGAGGATAACTCCAGTAGAGAATGTTGGAAACTGAATTTAACATGAAATTGTAGGCAACATTGATCAATTTTGATTAAAAATGCTGCTGTGGAGCCCTTGTACTTAATGAAGATGTGCTGAAGGGCTAAGTGAAGGTCACTGCTAGCAGTAAGGATTTGTTGAGATGCTGTCTCTTTAAGGATCTGCTGCCAGCTTAAAGAAAACCTTCCAAGCCCTCCATTCTTTTGTTCTTTTGGCTGCTGAGAGTGTTTGCATTGCCCAGGAGCAGGGACGGGAGACTAAGGCGAAAATTTGGATTTCCGAAGACCTACTGCGAGTGAGTTCATTTGCTTTTGCAGACTTGTCTGGTGAGATGGTGAGCTCTGGCAGATGAGCAAGACAATTTATTTTTAAATCTGTCATGAGTTGTAAGTTGATATTATCACACGGAAATAGAAAAACTCTTTTAAAAAAGTTTATGTAGTATCTAAGGCTTGAATTGATGACTTTAAACAAGTCTTCCAGTCCCTCCAAACTCTAGATGTAGGCTTCATGTTTAGCTGTGGTGTAAGAAGACTTAACACTGAGTTTGAAAAGTTATCAAAGTCTTTGGTACTGTCAGTAAGGTTGCCCGTCCACTCAGAATTAAATATCTGCTTGGCAATACATTTGCATCTTTCAAATTTGTGTGTAATGCATCTCTTGCTGCCTTCTGTTCAGTGCCTTGATAGTGACATCCTTTTGCTAGAGGGTGGTGTAAGCCTTGGTCCTCTAGTGACTCTTTAGGTGCTTGTACATTGTTGCATTAACAACCAGCAGCCATCTGTTTCCTGCTGGACTTCAGGCCTGGCCTGCCAGCCCTAAGGAGATTGGTTATACAGCTTCATTTCTTGAGAGGGAGGATAAAGTAATGAGGTGGCTTAGTGGGTATTTGAGAAATACTTGTATTAGTAAATTCATTTGAATTTTATATAAGTACCACCAAATAGCATTTGTGAAAAGGTTTAAGATGCTACATTGATAACAGTGTTATCAATGATTTTATGGAATAAAAACTAAGTGGCATATGTTTGCCATCCCAGAATCAGAGATTCTGGGCAGGAACATATACAAAGGAAGGCAGCAAATCTTGTTTTAGGAGGGATTTCAATTTTACTTTGCTTCCCTTAGCTGCATTTATAAGTTGACCTGCTGCTTTCATAAAGCTATTTGTAGAATCCAACCTGGACTTTGTGTATGTTGTCTGACAGCAATTTGTGGTGACAGAGAAATCCAGGCACATCTTTGCCTCTTCCCTTCCCAGGGAGAGGAAAAGGTTGTGACTGGCAGTCTGGCTGTGGTCTCTTGAGGCAAGTGGCTTGTGTGCGCAAACATGCCTGAATCTCTTTCAGAAGAGAACATTCTCAACCAGTCTGTTACTGCACCTCTTTGTTCAGAGAAAGTAAAACAGTATTTCTAAGGTGTGCTTCCAAGTGAAAGAAATCTGTGAACTAAAAAGGGTACCTCAGCCTGCAATATATTCCGGCTTCCTTGTATGGCTCCTGGTGCCCTGAACTTTGGTGCATTCTTCTCTCCTCTAGTGGATACTCGTAAGGAGTTGTAGTCACTTGCGTGACTCTGATAATAGACCACTTGTAAAATGAAAATTGTCAGGCATGATTGAAAACACTCCCTGCAGAGTCAGAATTTCTATATTTGGAGTTGTTGTGGGGTAATTTTCTTCTCTGCTAGTACAGCCTCTTTCCCACACTACCAGTCCATTTTGCAGTCAGTACTATGGGGGCAGTGTCCCTTAGTGACAGAGCTACTGAATTCTGCAGACATGTATGTCAATGTCAATCAGGAGATCTCAGAAGAGATTTTTCTGGAATATACAGAGCTCCTATGGGAATGTTGACATAGGTTCAATTCTGCCTCTCCCAGGTGTAATTCCAGTTAGAGATTTCAAAGAATTCAGTGTTGTCCCTTTCAAAAGTACCCCTTATCCCCGGATGGGTATTTGACTAGCAAGTTTGCATGTGTAAAGGGGCACACATTACTTTGATCTTAGTTATGAACACTCAAATGAGAGGGGCAGTTGATCCTCTAACTAGAATACTGTAATACTGTTCCCCAGGTAATAGTAAAATTACTAAAGCAATCTTTTGGTCAGCTTTCATTTTAGATGACAAACTGTGGATGTGATTTATCACAGAATACTAGTCATTTCGTGGTATGGTGTTTGGCTGGTGTTCTGACAGGGGCTGCTAACTATGAAACTTGTTATTAGCAGCTGAAATTCCTGTCTGAAAACCTCTTTGAAATGTCTTCAAGTACAGAAACATGGAGAGCTATTGACCCTCCAGGCCAAACCAAATGTTTATCTGTCCCACTATACTACCTCTATCAGTGATCAAACAAAATCCCCAGGAAACACCCCACAAGGATGGCATAAACGTCAGTGAAGCTTCTCCATTCTCTTGCCTCAGCATGTAACTGGGTCTTCCAGAGGTAAAAGGTATTTTTGTAATTTCAATGACCTGTGGAGTTCCACTTTTCTATCAACTTGTTCAGTGTCGTCTTGGGCTTGTGTATGCTTTTATGTCTGGAGAATCCAGTGGTACACAATTTAATCACTTTAACCGCCTCCTTGTGTGGTTTTGAGCCTGCTACCTTGTAGTTTTCTTTGAGAGAAATGAAAATTCTTGTGTTGAAAGAGTTTGCAAACAAAAAATTAGCCCTGGCCAAGCCACTCATAATTTTATAAACCTTTGTCATGTTCGTACGCTTTTCTGTGCTGAGGAGTCTTACTCTGGTTAGTCACTTGTCATGCAGATGGATTAAAATCATCCCTCTAATCATCTTCTTGGCCCTTGTCTGGGCTCGATGCAACTGGTCCTGTCCTTCCTGTGCTGGGGTCTCAGAGCTGTATGCAGCACTCCAGGTGGGGTCTCAGCAGAGCAGGGGGGCAGAATCCCCTTGCTGGCTCTGCTGCCCACACTGCCTTGGATGCAGCCCAGGACACGTTTGGTTTCTGGGCTGTCAGTGCCCATGGTTGGGTCATGTCCAACATCTCCAGCACGCCCAAGTCCTTCTCAGCAGGGCTGCTCTGAATCTGTTCATCCCGCCCAACCTGTGTTGATACCAGGGTTTACCCCGCCGCAGGTGCAGCACCTTGCACTTGGTCTTGTTAAACCTCATGAGATTCCCATGGCACCACTTCTTGAGCTTGTCCAGGTCCCTCTGGATGCCCATCCTTCAGGTGTGGCAACTGCACCACTCAGCTTGGTGTCACCTGCAAATCTGCTGAGGGTGCGCTTGATCTCTTTGATGAATTTTATTTATCCCTGTTGCTCTTTGTTGAACTCTCTTAGCTTTTTCTACCTTCTGTTCAAGAAGGTGGAATTAGATTCTGTTGAAAAAGTAAGCATATTGCAACTTTAAACAGTTATGAAATGTTTTGAGTGTCATTCTCTCTTACTATACAATTAATTCTGAGCATTTAATCTGTTTCTTTAATATCCTTTTCTCCCTATATGGGTGCTTTTGTTTTTGTCTTTATTGAGCATATCCTTGAAGAAATGGTTACCAGAATACTTTGTTGGTCTGTAAATCATACTGATGCCACTATCACATCAGAGCTAATGTAGTTTAGGAATTAGATGAAGAATTTAAAAAACATCCCCTTGTAAGGAAAATTTAATATTGATAGGGCAGTTGTCATGAAAGTAGTGAAGGTGTTTGTGACCTTGAATTGCCTGATAATGGGCAACGAGCCTCAGGTCTAGGACCATCTTGAAATTAGGTTTTAAATCTTTAAATGTAAGATGGTTTATTTCTAGTCTCTACAAATCCTCTCTCTCATTAACTTCAGTTCTAAATTATTGACCTTGAGAAACTTTTGGGCGTCGAGTATGAGATTTTATTTGCAGAGGGGTAGTGTGGGTCCTCATCCCTTTTGCAACATAGATTGATTGCCTTGTTTAGCATGCCTTTTATGGGGTGCATATTACTGCATCTATTGGTGGAGTCAATTAAGAAGATAATGATGATGTCAGTGATTGTTGCAATATAAGGTGTTGTTTAATTCTAAAATAAGCTTATTCATTCATTGTAACTACAGAAAGAAAATACAAAATCTTACATACAAAGGCAGCTGTTGTTGTTTAATTTGGTGTTGACCAATGCTGTCATAATTTTCTCTTTGTATTTGAGTGAGCCCTTGTGCCTGGTGATGTGTGTTTGTGACAGTGCGATTAATATTGACATTCAAATAGGTCTTGGAAGTGGATGTTGTATTTAAGCTCTGATACCAGTACACAGTGTTGAAATTGTTGTGGATAGCCTGAGCTTCCAGAAAGATGTACTGTGAAATCATGGTATCTCAGGTCATTTGATTGCTGAGACTGAATGGAGCTTTTGTGAGTACTGGCTGGCATTTATGCATGTAAATATATGTAAATGTGTGGACATATTTGAGGAATTATTATGCATGGAAGAAAGTAGTAGTTTGGTCCAGTCCATTTCAGCTTGGAAGATTTTTCCATTCTATTTAATTTTTCTCCAATTGAGATAACTCCTTGCAAGGAGTTTGAATGCTAAACCTTTTTGGTGAAGCACATGAAACCAGTATCCATGGATGGTTAGGAATATGCTTCATGTATGTGGGATGGTGCAGAGGAGAGCAGCACACAGAGGCTTGGAGCTGTGCTGGCTGTTCTTTGGCAGCTAGAGCCAGTTCTAAGGGAGCTTACAGTTTGTTTTGTTGGAAGAACCAGGAGCTGATGCTGCACACAAATTCCACTTGTAGATAATGCTTTGTACTGCAGAGATGTGAAAATAGAGTTTTTTCCAAGGGATAATAAAATGAGACAATCCTGTAATCATATTAGAGCTTATGCTATGTGTATTACTCGTCTTAGCCAAATAAAGCTTTCTCTGCCACAGTTGAATTAACTGGTCATTATTTGAGGAACTTGGTATTTCCAACATTAAATAATGATAAATATAGATTATCGCTATTTCACAATTTTATAATTCTTGTAGTAGTTTATGATAGTGTAATTGTGTACTGATATCAGTAAATATATTTTAAAATAAATTGTCCTCTAAATGCCCTTAAAATGCTAGTTATAAGAGAGAAGCAAAGGTACCTGTGATCTTCCAGACTTCTCCAGTTACTATAGCCTCTAGGCAGTGCAACCTATATTCAGTTTAGTCCTTCAAAGTTATTTGTGCAGCCTAACGATGACTTAAAATACCAAATTGAGTTTTAATAATCTTTATGCTATTGTTCTTACATAGAAGAGAAGCCGAGAAATCTCTTAAAAGTTCTCATCCAAATCCAAGTTTTTTATCCATACCACCTGCATTTGGTGATAAAATGACAGTGCTTAATTAGCTGCAGATACTTAAAATTCAAAGATACTGAGTTTTCAGTCTCTTTTTTTAGTCAAATATGTCACTAGCTTTAGGAGATGCTGCGTCTTTAACTGTACAATACAAAGCCACTAAGTACCTTGTAAACTAGTAGTAATGTGGATTTAAATTGGGAGGGGGAGTGATGTTTTTCACAGTAAACAAAATGTACAGGTTATATGGAATTCTAGGATTGTAATACAGTAAAATAATTTGGAATGCATGCATGAAACTACTACATTGTTTCATAATTTTATCCTGAATGTAGGATAATGTAACTTATGTTTTATGCGGAAGATGCAAATAACTAGCTGTTTGTATTTTTAAATACTTGTTCACAAAGAACTTTAAAAAATTCCATTATTATCCTTAATCATAGTGTGGCCCTCATAAAATAAGCTTAATACCAAAGCTACTGTTCTGTTTGCAGAAGAGTGGTTTTGGATTAAGACTGAGTGTGAATGCACATGACTACAGATAGGGAAATGCCATCTCTTTGCTTCTGTGCGTGTTAGGAAAGCTAACTGGTTCTGTAAATGGGAGTTGTCAAGACATAGTTTAGATTAGTTTACCAGGCTTGTGGTTTAATTTGCCCAAGGCTGCTTTTCTTAGGAAAAAGTGGTGCTGCTACCAGTTGGATTTTCTGTATACCTGTGCTGAAATGTGAATCTACCCAAAGAGAAGATTTTAACTTTATTTAAAAACCACTTGAATTCTGAATTTAAAATAGACAGGTGTCATTAACTAGCACAGTTACAAAGGAGTCTGCTGTATTTATTCATTGGTTGTGGGTGTTTTTCTTAAATATTTATTTCAAGCTTGTAATTATATCTGTAGCTGAATTGGATTTGGCAAGGATAAACACAGTGTTATTTTATTTCAAATCCCCTTTGCTGAAGTTGTTATAAGAAGGGGTTTAGCTAATTAGATATGCCAAATAACTCAAATTAGTGCAGGAAATGTCCAGTTAGAATCAAGTACCAAGCATTCTTTTTAAGTGCCTTCAGAGTGAGTTGTTCCCAGAGCTTCCAAAGTGAAGGTGCTTTTTTAAGCAGTACAGCAATTGTTCATACAAGTCAAACATAAAGGTTGGTTTGTTTGGAGGAGCCATACACCACCCTCAGCCCCCAGTTTCCAGTATTGAGGGAGGGTGGTGAGTGTGTTTATGTGTGATTTAATTTTTTAAATTATTCAGAAACAAGTATGTAGCTTCTCAGAGAAGGTTGAGTAAAAACGTGGTATAGGTGGAGTTAACATAAATAGTTATTTTGGATGTTATTTCAGTATCAGAACTACTGATTAAATCTTTATTCTCACAGCACACTGACATCCTCTCAGTCAGGCTTTAGCTGTTATTTGAACTTCTTAGTTGCCCCTAACAGCACTTGGTGAAAATTTAAGCAGCTTTGTTTAAATTAAATATTAAATTCTAAATATCAAATGAAAGTAGTCGTTAGCTGACATGCTTGAGTCTTCTCCAGAGGCAATAGGCATTGTTGTAATAATGAATTTGCTTGTTCTAATTGGTGAAAAGTAGTCAAGTAACTAAAAGGTTGTTATTGATCGAGTGCAATGTATATAGACCAATTTGAATGCTGTTTAATTAGAATAATGTCTATACTGTTCATAAAGCACAGTCTGTTACTGGGGAGTGTCTTAAACGTGGGTCTGCCATGTGTCATGACAGACACTTCTCCATGGCTTGGAGGAAAGACGATCGCTTTTGAATTGCTCAGACAGTGGAGAATGGGAACACAGCAGAGGTCTCAGAACAAGTCCAGAGGTTGGATGGTTTAGTGAAGTGGACTAAATGCTCAATTTTTAAATGTTGCCGGCCTTAAAACTGGGATCTGAAGGAACAAATGCATATTGAAAATGTAGATCCCCAATGGGGAGAGGAGGGAAACCCACTAGCATGAAGATGCAGAACTGTAGAGTTGGATGTCCTGTGTAGTTATGTAACAGGATTTTTAGCTTGAATATTCCATGGGCGTACCAAAAGCTTGTAAAAGTTATGATTAGAAAAGAATGTATCTTTATTTTTACTGACAAATAAAGGCCTGAACATTCTTTGAATCAAGAAGCAGTGTTATTTTTATGATCTGGTACTAAGTGTTCCATGTTACAGGGTGAGACCCCCTGAATTTTCTCTATGGATTTTAATTTTGCTTTAATAATTTAAAATAAAGCTAGGCACTAGTATTATTTAATCGTGTTTTTATTAGTTTACATCTTCTGATACAAGTTCATGGTAGTATTGTCACACTAAAAAAAACAAAATGAACAAACAAAAAGAAAGCTGTGTTGTGTATCTTGGAGTTATTAACTTGCCTTTTTTCCAGTTCCCAGATGTGAAAAAATGAGGGCGTCCTAAGTATTTGTCCTTGATCTTACTGCCTGGATGTTAGCAGTGGATGTAACAGTTGATTGCATTAATAGCACTGTGGCTTAGTGCAGTCTGTCTGGTAATAGCACTGCTGTAGCCAGCACACAAATAACACTGCTGAGTGGATAAGATCTCATTTAATGGAAGTGACTTAATGCCCCAAGTTTGCCCTAGGGTTTGGATTTGTAGCAAAAATGTTGGTTTCTTAGAGCTGTTGTAGTTGGAACAAGAACTGTTCTTACTGAAAACACAAACCTAAAAAAAAAGTGTTTTGTAATGAAGTTTGTTAAGCATTTGATAACTTCAGTGTTTAAAATGTTACAAATAGTTTCTGTTAAGATCATTTTATCTTTATGTACAACAATAAAATTATTGTCCTAAACATGAAGATGCAAAACAGAAATTGCTTATACGCACATGAGAGAAATTGCATCCCAGTCCAAAAAAGAAATTTACTTTCTAATTATTTCCTCTTGTTGGCTTAGCTAAAATATGTGTTCTACTAAGAAGCGTGTATATATACTTAACATAAATAAAAGCAAACTGTGCATAACTAAGAACTTTAGTAAATTGAGTATAAATAAGTGTGAGTTTCAATTGCTTTTCCAAATACTCAATTTTAAGACAGACTGCATAAAGAAATGTAAGTTACTTAAACATCCACCTAGATGTTTTGGATTGCTGAGTTAATTAATCTTCAGTTATTCCATATGTAATGGGAAAAATACTAAACCTCAGCAACTGGTATTTAACCACTGTGAGATTTGACTGTCAAGTAGTTAGCAGGTAAAAATTAGTGTTCACTGTTGTTAGAGATTTTGTTGTTCTTTTGGGGCACTTGAAAGTTGAGGCAAAACCCAGGATATATTTAGAAGACACTGAGAAGATACTTTTCTCTTTAAACAGTAAGTACTTTTGAAACAAATTGAGGGTTATTTACTGCACCAGGAATACCTGTTTGTGATGTTCTATGGTAAACGACTTAGTTAAATTAAAATTAAAAATTCTATTTAGGAATCAAAATAGTGACTGAAAAGAAGTAATTCCTTTAAAGCACAGATTGAGGGTTTCTTTATATCACTAAAAGTTCTGCAGATTTTTAATGTCTTACCTGTATTTTTCATTGACAGATTTAAATGTTCACAATACTGACATTCTGCTGGGTAAAGTTTTAAAACATGTTTGCAAGTGCTTGGATCTAACAGCTCTGAAAAAATATAACAAGTGTGCAGAATTTTTGTAAAGTCTAATCCATACTTTTAGAGGAGATGACTACAGTGTAAGATTCTGAAGTGAAGTGACTTTTGTTCTTTTGTTCTTGTTTTGGGATGTTGATTTATTTGTTGTGTTTTTTTTTTTTTTTTTTTTTTTTTTTTAGTTTATTTGTTGTGGTTTTTTTTTTTTTTGGTTTTTTTTTGGTTTTTTTTTTTGGTGTTGTTTTTATTGGGGTTTTTTTGTTTGTTGATTTTGTTTGTGTTTTTTTTTTTTTTTGGTGTTTTTTTATTGGGGTTTTTTGGTTTGTTGATTTTGTTTGTGGTTTTTTTTTTTTTTTTTTTTTTTTTTTTTTAATATAGGTTCACAAGCATGTGGATTGAGATCAGTGCAGCCACAATATTGAAGTAACATGTAACTGAAAGTGAGGGTGATGATTACTATTTAAGGAAGAATTCTAATATGTTAAATGTCAATTTGAACAACTCCAGCTGACATGGGGAACAAGAGCCAAACTTGTGTGTGAGAGCTTTTGGTCAATCTTTGAGCAAAGAATAAGAAACATATTAGAAGGATTTTTGTTAGGAATTAGTACATGAGATTTTATAGGTAAATGAGGGCATTTTGATGACTGCTTAAAAAACCCCCAACTTTTCTCAAACTGAACCATTTGGACTGTGGTACTAGAGTGAGGAATGCCTGTCATTGACTTGTCAAACATTGGCAGTTGGAAGGATAAGGAAATAAGTGCAAATTTGTAGCAGTCCTTGGTGGTTCATAGCCAGAGAAAAATAACAATATACTTTGAATTGCTCAGTCCGGGCCTGTGATCACAGTACAAGCTATGAAATGAAAGTACTGGGAATGTCAGAGTTGCAAGGCTTCTCAAGTTGGGCTGAGTCAGTCACCTGCTATTTTGTGGGCTATGGAAAGTAGGTGAGGTGCTTCAAAGAGAGTAGTTATTAGCGCTTATAGGGACATTTTGGTAGCTCTTTTTTCTGTGTAGTAACTCTGTGGCCAGATAAAATGAGAGTTGAAGCAGTAGGCAGTGGTACACTGTTTCCAAGCATGCAAGTTCTTTTCCATCCAGTATCACCTGGGGAAAGCACGCATCTATGTCCAGGCATTCCTTCCCAAGGTGCTGGTTTTTGTCTTGTGCTAGCAAAATAAGAAAATAAGAGCACAGGATCCATGCTTGGTAGTGGTGTGGTTTGGTTTGGTTGTTTTCTTCCTGTTTTAAAGTCCAGTAATTTCTTTGAAACATAGAAGCTGCTCATTTATTCAGAAAGTTTTAGGGCAGATGTTGTTGAGCTAACAAGGACATGGGTAAGGGAGAAATGGGTAGGGGAAGAGGGTTAAATTCTGTAAGAGAAATTTGGACATACAAATGAATGCATTCCTTGCTGCTCACGGGTATAAAGTATACTGCCTTATGTTGCCTGGATTTTCAATTTGTAGCTGAAGTGTGCAGTTTTGTGGCAGTGTGAATATGAAAATATTGATTAGGTTGACTCAGTTCAAATCACCTGTCTTACTTCCTTCTTGTATTCACGGGGTTCCCAGACAAAGAAATGAATGATGAATCTGACTCCATGTTCTTAGAAAGTGAATTTATTATTTTATGGTATTATAGTATATTAAAGAATACTATACTAAACTATAGTAAAGAATACAGGAAAAATACAAACAGAAAGCTGAGAAAATACTAAAGAAACTTGTGACTCTCTCCAGAGTCTCGACACAGCTTGGCCCCAATTGGCCAGTAAGTCAAAAACAATTCACATAAAACCAATGAAACAATCTCCAACCACATTCCAAAGCAGTAAAACACAAAAAAAAGCCCCAAATTAAATAATATTGTTTTCCTTTTTCTGTGAGGCTTCTCAGCTTCCCAGGAGAGAAATCCTGGTGAAGGGATATGCCAGTTCCTTAGGATTTGAAATATGATTTTGAGATTGTAGTAGTACACAGAGTACAGATTGTGGAGAGTAACATACACAGGTGACCTGCTGGTTGCTCAGACGCTTGAGGAAGAGCTTCTTGTTAATGTTACTGTTATGAGATACTCTCCATGTGTAGGCATGACCAATGCTGTGGAGATGAGAGGTGTTTTGACTGGAGCAGTGGAGAGACAGCTTGCACATTCTCAGGAGTTTAAGAAGAAATGGAACCTTGCAAGCTTTTAAGTGTTTCTGATAATTTGAATAAACTTTTAACTGACTTAAACTAATAATGAGTTCTTATTGTTTAATAAGGTCTTCCTTGTCTCTTTGGTTAAATATAAAATAAAGGAGGGAAATTTAAGCACAAATAATTGTCGGTTTGGCACACGGAGTAATGAAAGTGTAGATCTGATAAGAGGATGTTAGAATGATTTTTTAAGCTATTTGTTCAGTCAAAAAGCAAAGGCCATAATTTAGCTTGGTGGGTGCAACTTAAATTAAGTGCTGTGCTTTCTTCCTTGCCTTATACAGAAATTCATAATGCTTGGTGCAAAACACATGAGGTTGCTTCATATAGAGGGAGTGAGTTTTGTGAAGAATGCTTTTTGGAATGATTTTTTTTTGGAATGATACTAATAACACAGAATGTTTAGTCTCCCGGATCAAACAGTAACTGATTCACCCAAGATGGGCATGGTAGTGGCTTTTGGAATTGTTACCAAGTACCCACTGGTGCCACAGAGGCAACACAGGCACAGGGCTTGTGAGGTTAGGATACAAATGATTCAAGCTGTCATGGGAGATACAAATATAATTTGACAGTCAGTATGAAGGTGTTAAGATAAGCTAGTTTTTTACAACCAGGAAGAAAGTTGGTAAGGAGTTATATTTTTATTTGTAGCCAAATAGCTAGCATTTTATTTTAAAAATCATGGGTCCTGTATCACTTCTTGTGAGACAGTCTTCTGCCCACCTCTGGATTCTGTTGCTTTTCATTGTGTCAGCAGAAGATTGAAGATTGTTGCTGGGAGCTGCTAGAGCTCTCCCTAGTAGTAAACTTGCTCATAGTTCTAATCTGCTTTTGAAATAATACAAGTTGCTGGTATTGGTGGTAATCTGCACTTAAGAGTGGTCAGTAGTATTATCAAGGCTCTTATGAATGCTTTCCAAGGGGATTTGGTATGCTTGTGGAGTGTTGCTAAGCATATGCAGATTGCATTATGGCCCAAGCTAGTGGAAGTAGTGATGCTACACGAGTTCTGTCTGATGGAAACGCACTAGAGCTGAAGATTCTGAGTGCTGTAATCATAGCTAGTGGCTTCATAGGAAGGGGAGGAGAAACGTGTGGATTGTGTTGTGAAATACACGGTCAGCTCATTGCTTCACTGCATTACATAGTCAAATGCCTGTAGAATCAAATGGTATTAGGTAGCCAGTTTTGATTAATGATATTCAGTATATGTTAACCTTGGGGTTTTTTTTTCCTCCTATGTCTTCCCATTGTAGTAGTGTGGTCATGAAACAAAAGTATGTACCAGAGTAACCCTCTAGAAAGGCTTGGCAGGGGATGAAGTAACCCCTACAAAAGGGAGAGTTGGGTGGGAGTAGTATGCTGCTTACACAACACAGTGGCTATTTTATATCTAGCAGAATTTTATTTGTTCATGTTTATAAAATTTCTCATCAACCACAGATTTAGGGGATACTGTAGCACTTTGAAAATCATGGACATCTCAACAGAGGTGAGGCTGAGCCTGTTCTAATTAGCATAGTTTGTTTCCATGTGTGTGGTGTCTTCACACAAGGTACTTGGTCTGAGACCACAGGGTTCACAGTAAAGCTGGATTTTGAATGGAATCTGGTGTGGTCTGTAAGCTGCCATCAGATAGGCATTTCAGAACTTAAAAAGGCTGATATTTCTGGATCTAAGGTCACCCTTGAAATAACTGAGCACCATCTCAGTGATTATGTGTTCATTTCATCCATTCTTCACCAGAACTTGATGGTGCTGGCTCGCAGCTGCTTCTCTTACCTGTGACACAGTTGACCTGTGATCCCCAGTAACTCATTTACAGTGATGTAAACTACTGCTATTTAGAAACTGATGGTTGGCACAAAAAGTGTTTAGTGCGAGAATGAGTAAGGCAGCTGTCTTCCTTTGACTTTGAGATTGTTTGCTGTTATCAAAACCTGTGAAGGTGTTCTAGAAGGGTATTGAAGAAAACTCTGACCAAGTGACAAGCTGGGAAGTATTTGTAGGTAGAAATTGCATGTAGTTTGGAAGACAAAAACCAGAAAATGCTTGGTGACTTCGTTTGTGGAAGGAAATTTAAATTTTAGTCTTATATCTTTAACATTACTGTGATCTGTAATGTGAAGATACAGTGCAAATCAGAAGTGATTTTGGAAAAAATACTAAATTTAAGTGGCTGAGTAGAGTTGAGGCATATGGCTTGTCGCAGAAGTATTGTCTCATCGAACTTTGGGTTTTGTGTTTGGTGACAGTACATAGAGAAACATCAGGTCTGAGTTACTGGCAAACAGCATGTTAGAACTGAGTGAAATGTTTTCTACAAACCAAAGAGAAGGCAATATTCAGCAGCAACAGGTTTACTGAATTTTGTTAGACAATGGAAACCTAACTTTGGTGTTGGGGGCGGGGCAGGGGGGGAAGCTATGCATTTCTTAACTACGATAGAGTCCTCTGGCTGAGATCCTTTTGTCAGCAGTAGGCACAGTCCAGGCACAGCTGTTGGTGTTCTGGCTGCAGATAGCATCTCCTGCCTCCTGATGCATTGTGTCCTTAAACCTGGAAACCAAACAAGCACTTGAACAGCTAAAGAGGAGTATTTGGAGTAAAACATATTCCAAGTCCCGAGTCTGGGCTGTTATCAGTTTAGAAACTACTGCAGTACCAGTGTGTGGGGAGTAGTTTTCAGTGATTCAGTGACACTTAGTAAGTCAGCTTTTCTAATCTTGCAGTTGAAATTGTAACAGAGCAGAAAAACTGCAAGCAAATGGGTAAAATGGTTTAAATTTTATTTTAAATGGTTTAAATTTATTATTGTAAAAGGGCAGCAGATCCTTGGAAGAGTAAAAAGGATTTAATCTCTTAGTTTTAAAGGTGTGTAGGAAGCAGGTGCATTGTCTTCTTGTTGTAGATGGTTTGGCTGGTTGGAGGTGCTTTACATTTACTAGCAGCCTTCCTTGTTCAAATGGAGCTAAGGATTTGGCAGTGCGATTGAGAAAACTTTTTATATTTCAGGGCTTTGACAAGCCTTCCCCTCTTAAACGACTTGATTACAGGCAGCTGTAAGAAGTAGTTAGCCATATATCAGTTCTTCATTGTTGGGATAAGGTAACTTTATATCATTCTTTTAGCTATCTGGAGCATACAGCAGAATGATTTGCTTGGTTTATTTGCTGAGTACCCTTAGAACAGACTCCTCAAGGCACCCTTCCTTAAATGAGTTGCCTCAGTTTGTCCTTTCGATGCATTAGTGTTCATGTTGCTATTCTTGATAGGGGAACTTGCAGGGTTTCAGCTGAAGATGTTTGTAGGAGCGCTTCCTCCTTATTCCCTGCTGTTTGGACTTACTTTATACTTTCTGTTCTTGGTGTTATTGAATCAGGATAGGGATTTTTACTGTGACAAATTAGGTGATGGGTTGTTTTTTTTTGGTTGGTTTTTTTTTTTTTTGTTTCTTTTTTTTTTTTTTTTTTTTTTTTTTTTTTTTTTTTTTGTTTGTTTGTTTGTTTTTTTTTTTTTGTTTTTTTTTTGCATTGTACAGGACAGGACACTGAAATTCTTGCCAAGAAAGATTTTGTTTAAATAGATACACTTGCAAGGACAAAATGAGAGTTGTTAATTGTAGTATAGGGTTGTCTCGTTCCTTGTAGAGTGATGAAACAGCAACAGAAAAAAGCACAAGATAAGTTTTATATTTCTCATAAATGAAACCCCAAACAAACAGCCATTGTCGCTTGAATTTCTGGCTTTACATTATGTTCCTGGAATACACAACTGAAATGGAAATTTGTGAATTAAATTAAGACCAGAACTATAATTTATTGTAATAGAAGGGAAATCTGAATATATTATACAGAGAGTATTTTTAGAATTGGTTGTTTCTAAAAAGTGGACAGCTTTTTCTACATTAAGATTATTTTAGTCTGAAGAAGAAAGTAGTGCTTTATTAGTAGAACACGCCTGGTATGCAACTCATATTATTGCACTTAAAAGTATTTTTTACTGTTGCACCAAGATATGTCCTTTCTTCCAGTGGGGAGGTCTTCTCCCAGACTTCTTAAAAGGTGTGTAAGGAATTTCAGTTTCAATGTAAATAAGAAGATATTCTGAAATATTTCTACTCAGCCCTTCTGAAATAAGAAATTGTACGTGTGAAGCAGAAGAATACAAGTCTGAGGTCAAGTATTATCTTGCACAGTAACTTGTAAATACAGGCAAACATGAGAAATATGGTAGTGCCTGTCAAATACCGAAAATAGTAGTTTGTGAGCCTAAGGCTAGCTTAAAATATGTGGCAGAAACAAACCACAATCAGAAATACCCCAAACGATCACCACTTTACAACCTAGCTCTCTCTGGCGTCACACAAGATACTGCTGAGCAGCAAGAGTTCTGTTAAGGCCTGGCTCAACACTTGCCATCTGCTCTCACCCCAACACCTTCAGTTTCTGTGTACCCCCTTCATGCTGGACCTCTTCTGCCTCTCCTCAGGTACTTCACCTGCCCTGCCCTGCCCCACACATCCACTGCTTCCATTGCACTTTCTCCTCTTGCCTGGATGGAGCCTGGATGGACCTGCAGCCCTTGCCCCGACTGCTGCTGATTGTCTTCCTGGTGCTGCACAGGTCACAGAGGGGAGCCATCATCCAGTGCTGCATTCTTCTTCTGTCACTTACTCCTTCCTGGCTCTCTTTCCATCTGGAGGGGGACAGCTTCTGCTGTGCCTCTGCTCTCAGCGTGACAAAGCATTCAGCACTGGGTGGCTGCATTGTGGCACAGGGGATACCGTGTAGGTAAAAGGACTGTAAGGATCTGCTAATGGCAAGCTGGTGTGAGGGCTCTGAGGCGCTCCAGAGGGACTGCACAGGGTGTGGCCTTGTGATGTGCAGCCTTGGTGTAATTCTGGGAAAAAATAGGGAAAGCATATGGCCCTAGATTTTATGCCTTTTCTGCTCTTTCCATAGGTCTTGAAAGAGTCTTCTTTACTCTTTGTTATATTAAGTTTCTTAAAAGGAGTTGAAAACTTATTCTCACATCTTCCCAACACTTCCTGATATTAACTGGAAGTGGCATCCTAAAGTTGCATGTTGCTCAGCTCATGGGTGGGCTGCATTTAGATAGTGTTTCTGTGATCAGTTTCTGTAGCCTCTGGTCATCTACTCTTCTCATTCATAGCGCTTTTTTCATACTTGCAGGAATAAGAAGAATCTTCACAATTTTTCATTGGTATTTGAGAGATAGGTGGCTTAAATAAAAATTATAAAGGTTTGTGCTGACTAGTAATTATTATATCTTTGTACCAGCAACACATAGTTCCAAAAATTAAGCTATAACTAGATTAAGTTGAAGACTTGCAGTCATATGCCAGGGAGAGCTGTAAGTGAATTTTAAGCATTGTTTTTGGATTATTGTTAAGCATCCTAGCTGAAGTCACCTGCAGGGAAAAGCATTCCAAAAGCCTTCTTTTGTGACACTGGCAGGAAAGCTGTTGGAAGGATTTGGTTAACATAGGAGACAAGAGTGTAGCCTCAACTAAACCAGCTCTCCTAATTTGGGGTGGCAAGAAGTCTTAAAGCTGATTTGGCACTCAGCAGAAAGAGCCTGCTGAGAAAGAGGATAAAAAGGATCTTCACCTTAGGCTGTAATTCAGTTTGCAATTCAGAAACAGTGCCAGATTGAGCTTCCTGGCCACTCATGCTGGTTCCTATGCATGCTGGATTTGAACAAAACTGAGTCAGTATAAGACCTTCCCCCCACACCCCCATCTTTTCAACAGATTACTCTTTGGCTGGATCAGTTCCCTGCTGCGTTTCATCATGCAGCTGCACAAATACTTCTGTTGGCACAACAGTGGGAGCAGTGTAGGGGCAGAAATGAGCCGCTGGGAACATGGGCCCTTTGGATCAGGTTAGGGATCCATCAGACACAGTCTGCATCTTCACTCTGCTTAAGCAAAGGAAGTCTCATGGTGAGGCTCATGTGAAAGCTTGACTTCCAGATCTAGAGGGCTGTGTGAGAGTAGCCAAGGATTTTACCTTGCACAGGCTTCTAAGATATCCAAATGAGTTGAACCTCATTTTAGGTGGAGATGGCTGGACATCTGAAAATGCCATACTCTGTTGATGACTTTACTGTGACTTGATAATAGTTGAGATGCCCTGTGTAAGCATTGCTGCAGCCCTTGAGTAAAACTATCTGTGGCATGAAGAAGGTATTTCTGATTCCATCTTGACTGGCTGCTGCAAAATGTCCACAGGTGCTGTTAGTTCCTCTGTAGATAGCAGAGCTGAAGATAGAACATTGGCTTCGTTTGAGTGCTTTCATTCTGCTTGTGTAGTGAAAACAGGGTTGTTCAATTGTGTGGAAAGATTAGCCTGTCGGGGAGCATTGAGGGGAGTGGAGACTGTGGGACTGGAGCACTGTTGAGTGGGACAGATTTCTTCTTGCTGTAAAAGTCTTTGTAAGCCATGCTTGTTAGGGTGAGATCCTTCAGAGTAAGTTCAGCTAAACATGCAATCCATTACTCTATCAAATGATGCATTTAGGTAAGATTCCTTGATAATTGATGTATCCAATGACTTTAACAGTGACACCTGGCTTTAATTTGTTTCTGCACCGCTGGTGTCCAAGTGTGTTCCCATTTTGTTCCTTCAACACTGGTAGGGCTTTTATTAGGGGTTTTACACTTTCTGTGTTAGCATATTCTTTCTTTTTCCAGTAACTAATGAATGGAGGCACTTAAAGGGATGAAGCAAACACCAAAACACGTGGCTTTGTCAGTGGGCTGAACATGGTGAAGGTAACGTGAAAGGACAAGACTGAGAAATGGGAAGTAGCACTAGGGCATCTGACAGTTCACTATCATCAGGTCGAGTGGAAGTCATGTGTAATGTGCAATTGGCAGGAACGTGGCTCGTCAGGTACCCAGTGAAGAGACATCTTGCAAAAAACTGTTTCCAAAAAGTCACTTGTGATGTTCAAAATGGCATGTTTAATGGCTCGTTGATGACTGGATTGTTGCACCTTTTTAGCTAGTGCTTAGGAGCTCCTTGAGAGCCTGAGTTGTGACACTTTTACTTGCTTTGCTCTCAAAGGGCATTAACTTTCTGGAAATAGATTTTAGAAGGAATGTTCCATGTAAATTTTAAGTGGACTCTTGAACAGTATCCCTACAGTGATGCAAGATGTATTTTAAGAGACTGACTCACTTTTGAAATTCTGCCAACATTCTGCAAAGAAGAAGAAGATCTGAGTAATATTATGAGTTAGAAAATATGTCTACAGGGACAGGTAATAGCAGAGAAATTTTTTCCCTATACAATGTATCTCCAATAAATTGGGTGTTGTCTGAGGCTGAGACTCCATTTCTTCTTAAAGAAGAAAATCAAGGGTTTTTTCTAGGAAGATTTTTTTTTTTCCAAAGAGATTTCAGGGTTTTTTGAAATTAGATTGTTATTCAAAAAGTATGGAAAAGTAAGAAAAACATTTCTCTTTTGCTTGAGAAACCCCACTTGTAAATGCAGTCTAAGCAGACTAAAGAGTTTCAGATGAAAACTAATACGGAAGCTACTAAAGCCAGTGAAACAAAAAAGTAAAGTGATATCAGTTAAGCTTAATTGTGAAATTTAGCTCAAATTTTGTATTTCTGCCAGGCTGAAGTGGAAGTGGAAACCAGTTTTGTTTTTCATGTTTTGTATTAAAGGAGAAGCATAACACTGCCAGCTGCTACCAGCATAACTACCACTGTGTGCAGTTTTGGATGTGCATCCTGTCCAAGTACTGGCCTTCTTAATTTTCCTGTGCTCTGGGCTGATGCAGTTTGTAGCTCCCATGTTGCTGAATGCTGTGGGAGAGAAATACACAAAGTTTTGGCTCTGTGACCTATCCAGTGTGTGGTTCATAGACACTTCTTTTGGCCGTGAAGCCTTATTTTCAATTCAAAATTAGAAAAGGAGAAGACTTTGGTGCTGTACTTCGTGACCCAGAACTGTACCCTAGTTCTTATTAATAAAAAGGAGAGCTGGGACAGCCGTATTCCCTCTGATAAGATATTTTCATGTCTTCCTCACTTCATTTTATGTTGAAACCAGTTTCAACATCACTTTAAATGACTAAGCTTTCTTAGGCTGTGTATCAAAGAAAAATTGTTAATAGCTTTTTATAATAATCACACTGGTAAGACAGAAGATGATTCCTGCTGATAATTAGATATTTATTATTCAAGACAATGAAAATTGGGGTGTGGGGGGAGGTGAGGAGGAGGGGCTAAGGAGTATTTCTTGTTTTCACTACCCAGTTGTTATACCTCCAGTTCAAGGCCTCTTTAAGTTCCTCAAAATGAGAATAGTCTTCATGGAATTGTTGACATTTTGGCTTTGAACTTCTTGAACTCTTATGCAGTGGTATGGAAAACTGAAAAAAAATCATAGTCTGTGTGTCAAGTTTTACTCCATGCACACAAAATGTGTGGGTAGGGAAGCAAGAAGAAAAGCTGAACCAATGTGTGGCTTGTGGTGTTTAGCTTCTGCACCAAGGTATGCTGGGTTGGCAATTTCAGGTGTTCTTTATCAGGTGACACGTGTATCAGCTGCCTAAATAAAATTTTCCAGAATTCCGGTTGTGTTTCGGAGCTTATGTCAACATTAGGTTTGAGCCTATTACTGTGAAGGGAACTCTGATTCTGTTAAGAGTAACTCAACTTTCTTCAACACATTAAATGATCTAGGAGCGCTGGGAGAATTTGGTGAAAGCCACAGGAACCAATGTTGAGAGTGCTTTAAATTGTCTGGCAGTAGTAGAAATTTGTCTCTTCAGAGACAAAAAGTAGAAATGTGTGCCTATTCTAGACAGTTGTAGAAGCCTAGAAGGGTAAGTATCTAGCGTGTATTAGTACAAATCAACATCAACAGCTGGATAGCTGTGGAGCCAGCCGAGGATTGCTAAGAAAGAACAGGGTGTGGTTGGAGAAGGGGAACGCATGGAGGTAGGGCAGCACTTTTCCAGGACAAATGTCCTTGTTCTAGCTTCAGGAGATAAGCACAACACACAGTACAGTACAGGCACAGGAATGAGGTTGAGAAGGGGGCATGGATTGTAAGGAGGGATCAAGACTAGGCAAGACCATCCCCAAAGCCCTTCAACCCATTTCAACAAAGATCTAGAGGAATGTACTGTGATGATAACTAATTTGCATAGAAAGCAAGAAACTTATTTCTAGGGTGGGGAAAACCTAACTGTAAAAAGAGTGAAAATCTGTGCACATGTGCTCCTCAGGACTCTAGATTAGCAGTGAAGCCAGGACTCGTGATTCCTTTTTTTCTTTTTCTTCCTTCTTTTCTCTCTCCCTCCCTCCCTCCTTTTAATTCATCTCTCTTCCCTTTCAGTGTCTTTATTCAATATCTACTGCCATGAGCTTATGTAGGAAATCAGGGACTAACACACCAATTTCAATGCCAAGTGTGTAATTACTAATAAAACTTGTAAAGTTTTTGTGGCCCTTCTGCCTTTTGCCTTCCTTTCAACCACAAATATCTATGAATCTTAGATAGATCTATGAATCTCCCATCCCCTGAAGGGTGTGATGTCACAGTGGATTGACATTTAGTAAGGAGGCTTCTGAGGAAACCAGATCTTAAATGTTTGGGTGCTTCCTTGATCACTTCAGTGCCTGTGTGTAGTTTGGTAGGGGGACCCTGTTTTACGTGTTTCAGCCTAGCTTTAGCTGATTGAATCTCTGTATGTCTAGATAGGTTAGTTTGGCAAACTCTCATTTGACTGTATCATGAGAGGAACAGTAAAAAGAAGTTCTTATGATCTTTTAAGTCAAAACAAAAATGTTTTAAACTGAAATAGGATGAACTGAACAGCAGCTGCTGCTATTATACAGTTGGTGTATAAGCTAAAGCCGTAGAAGATGCTAACAGTTCAGAATGTATTCAAGTGTGAAAGACATATCAAAGACAACAGGAGGAAAGGACTGAAGTCTCTGATTGGGCTTCACTATGTCCAGTGGGTTTGTGCTTGCAAGATTAACCTTAAGTTTGCTGCTGGTCTTGCTGGCTGATGGGTGCATGTGTGACAAAGCTGCTGCTGAGGTGTTGGAACTCTCTGGAGTAGTCAGTAGTAACATTGTCAAGTAGGTAAGCAGCCAGTTCTGGAAAAATGAAGTCCTTTCCTATGCTTTTTTACTTGTGTTATAGACAAACTTTTGAACAAAGAGAAGATAAATATCCAAACCCCAACTCTTTCCCTGGCAGAAATCTAGGTGTTTTATTTTATTTTTTTTTAATTTTACTGTTTTTTACTGGTGTTCTCTGGACTATTTCATTGCTATGTTTCTGGGCTCTAAGGTTTCTCACATAAACAGAAAGGGTGTGCACAGAAGGGGTCTTCCTCTATGCTCTATATGTGCCGTTAATGGAAAACAGAATTCTTAGTGGGGTTTGAATAGAATAGAATAGAATTGTAAAGCAATGCTGTTTAGCAATTGAGTGTAAGAATGTATAAGAAGGAATAGATACAGGCAAGAGGTGCAAAATCCTAAGTTTATAAGCGTGCTTTCCACTTGTTCATAATCCATAAGTTCAGTCTTAATGGATTTGGGTTTCAAAGAGGTTTTATTGTGTCCTGTAACCAGGCACCTTTTCATTTTTGCAAACATCAGAGAATTTTGTGTGAAATTCATTGTGTTAAAAGGAATTGTTGGCTATTTAATTCAGCTGGGAGTTTATGTAGGTTATCTAATGATTATCTTCATGACTTGGAGCAGTCTTGAAAGGTGCATTCTGGCTATAGGCAAATAAAAACGCAGATTCACTATTGCATTTGTTTTACAAATCTTCCAGACTTTATATATTAATATTCCTGTAGGTCTAGTATAGTATGATTTTTTTTTCCCTCAGTGGAATTTCAGAAGTTGTTCAGTTGCAATACAATGGTTGGTAAGCCAAGGAAGAAAAATTGCTAATAATTAAAATAGAAACAATTGGAGGTGAATTATATTTGGGTGCAGCTCAAAGGTAGGTGTTTGGTTTCTCCTTGTATCCTGTTTCTCATGAAACTTCTCCTGAAATGCAGTTTGGTTTTACTCAGATGTATCTTTGTGGAAGAATTTTTTATGTTGAAATAGCTTTGTGGATTGCTTTTGATCAGGTCTGAGTCTCTCAGCTGACTGGTGAAAGTTGGAATATGGAGTTGATAGCTCTCTTCCAGGAGTTAAAATATTTTTTTCAAACCTCTGTTTGCCTTAAGCAGTCTTGGATTCCATGAAGTGTGGGTATGGGCTAAAAAACCCCCAGTTTATTAATTGATAAATGGACATGAAGAACAAAATCAACCAGTCCCATCAGTGACAATTATTTTGGAGAACTGTGAAGTCCTTTTTTAAGTGGATAACTACTGATGCAGTGGCATGAGTTGGGTACTCTAACATATAAGAAAAAAATGAAAGCATCTTTCAGCTCATGTCAGTCTGATTGCATTGCTGTTAGCCTGTCTAAAAAGATTTGTTCTCCGTAGGCTTGCTTACAGTACATGCATAATTTAATAAAATGTTGCAACTGGCACAGCTGAGGGCTGAGCTGCACATCGAGGCTGAACTGACCCTTGGCTCTTGATGTACCTGATACCACCAGAACTGCATTTACATTACAGGCTGTACTTTTTGCTTAATTGGTGTGTGGAATGAGTCTACATAGTTGTCAAGTCAACCCTGTTCCGGATAACTAAAAGTCCCTTAAAGTAGACAGTTCAGAGAAGAATGTGTACTTGGAAATTAGGGATCCCTTTGTAAAGGTTAGGAAATGATTCCAACAGGACATGAAAGGTCTGTATTTTACTGCCATAAAAACATAGAAAGATAGTATAGGTTCTTGTTCTCTGCTTAAATCTCATATCCCCTCCCTCCATAAGCCAAACAAATAAACAAAACCCCAAAAAACTAGGCCTTTACTCTGTGAATATTACGTCTTGAACATGAGCTAATATTTGATAAGGCAGAGGATACCAAAGGCATTTTATCTTAGAAGTTTTTTTTAATTTAACCTGAGATTTGGTTAAGTGTAGTGGAACATTTCTAGATATGTTTGCAGAGAATTTTACATGTTTGAGACATTTTCTTTGAAAAACTAGGAAAGAATTATGTAGAACTTTCTAAGTCTACACAAAATTGTTAAGCATTAGTGATACATACTGATCAGGCACGCAGAGCTGAATGTTAGATTGTATGTTGTGGTTGGCATTTCATGCTCCAAAATTAGTCTCTCAAAGTTCATTTTAAGTGTTCTGCATGGTAGGTTTTTCAAGGCTTTAAAGAACTTGGTTCATGCAATTTTTACCTCTAGTCATAAATTCATTTTCTCTGAGTTGGAGTTTCACACAGAAATTTATGTTTAACTTCATCTCTGCTACAAAGCATACCTTTTGCCAAGAGAGGCAGGGTGGGGAAGAGGAGAAGTCATAAATTGTTATTATACTACACCTCTGTTCTTGCCACAGGTAGCCAACTTTAAGACATTCCTGTTAGTTTATCTCCTTATCTGTTTAAAACAAACAAACAAATCTTTGCTAATTTCCCTGAAACACATCCAAACGCAATCTGTCATTGCAATTTGATCTGAAATTTACAATAAAAATAGTTCAAGCATTAAACAGAGGAAGCTTTAAAGGCAGAGAGATCATTGAGAGATTCAACTGCAGTATTACAAAAAGTGCTGCCATTATCACTTGGCATTTTTTAATTCTACATTACTTTAAAGCATGTTCTGGTGGCTGATGTTAATTTTCAGTGTTAAATATATGTCACCTCAATGGGATAGAAATGAAATGGCTATTTCAGTCCAATTAAAATATTTGTAATGGCTAAATAATGTGTGTATTTACCGAATCATATAATATCTAATTGCAATTAACCAAAGCTTAAGCTTCAGGGTGCTAGAAACAATTAATGTGAGAAACAAGGTCAGCATTTATAGCATTCTTAGAGTTGACAAACCAGTTTTAGAAAATGAGTTATTATCAACACTTTTTAAAGTCGGGTCTGATATTGCTGTTTGAAAAGATTTTAGCTGGACAGAAATCATATTTCCAGTTATATAACTTCTGCAGAGAGAGATGCATTTCAATGGCAGATGAAATTGATTTTTTAAAAAAGAAATCAAATAAATGTTTGTGACTGACTTGGTGGACTGACCTTCTTAATGTGAATCATTGTCATTTTAATGGAAAGGAAATGAAATGAAGTTAGTTGCAAGTGGATGAAGACGAAAGCTAGCTAGTGGAAACTTTTCTGCTGAAGGTTTCAAGTATACAGAAGTTGGAGGTGCTTAACCAGAAAGTTCATCATTAAACGAAGATACTGTTTTTTACAGGCAGGATTGTTGTGCAGAGCTGAACCAGTAGTTAGCTGTCAGTTCTCAAGGAATGCAACTAAACTGCTTAGTCACAAGTCACGTGTAGGTGAGGATAGTGTAATCTGTTGGTTTGCCATTACACTGCTGTAGACTTGAAATGGCTCAGTTAACTGTGTAAAAACCCTCCCGACAGAGCCACTGGAGTGAGGGAGATGAGCTCCCTTCCTTTGCTTGGGGCCAGAGCCTACAGTTACTGGATTGTAGGGATTATCCCATGATGGAAAAAGCTTCCTTTAAAAAACTATACTGAGAAGTTTTAGGCTAAGATGATCTCTTGAGAGGATGCAAAAAGTTGAGTAGTGAAATGAAACATTACATTAAAATGTAATGCAAAACATTACATTTTTGTAATGTTCAGAACTGTTATAGTATCACTTAACTGACTTCCAAAAATTGACATAAGTAATTTTTCATGGGTGGTGTTTAGAAGGGTTTTACCACCTGAAGTCTGCTACCATGTGTTCTCCATGATAATCAAGCCTGCCAGATATAAATTAGTTTGGGTATTTGCTCACCTGCAGTACGGAAGGATTTTCCCAACACTGAATTGCAGTATTTGGAATACTGAAGTTTCTCTCCTGTGTTGGCAAGTCAAACCACTTGAATCAAGTGCAGCTAAACCTATCACAGTCATAACAGCTAAAAATGCTGCAGTAAGCAGAAGCATTTGTGAAGTTATGTTTTCTGTGATACTTGCACTGATTAATGCCATGTGGTTAATTAGGAATGGCAGTAGCACAACTGATCCCTCTTGGGCTACTGTTGCTGTTTTACATATAGGAGTAGAAGTAAAAAAAAGTAGAAGTCACTGTGGTCAGAACCAAAAGAAATGCTGAGTTCAGTACCTGACTTGAGCTGTCTTTATTTAAAGAAGAAAGTAGTTTCACCTGTTTAGCAAAATCCCTTTTAAAAGCTGTTTTACTTTGCTTCCAGTCAGGGAAGATAGATGTGTTCCTGGAAAGATGATTTATTGTGGGCTGTAGTTTGCAAGCATAGCACTTTTCATCTAACCATCCATTATGCTTATTGTATTTCTCAGCCTCCCAAGTAGAATGCCTTATTTGTCTGAAAATTCACTACAATTCCCCTAACAGGCTATGACTGTATCTGTTGGATTTTTGGCTTGTTATACTTAAATATGTAAAAAGGGCACAAACAACATTTCATACATGAACCTCTAGGATTGGCCGGTTTTCTTGGACAGAGTGTTTAAAATTACAGAGAGCTGCCGTTCTCTCTGTTAACCTTTGGCAGAAGATGACTAAAGGGAAGTGGATGCAAGTGGCTGGACTGCTGGGTTTCCATTGACAGGAGTAAATAATCCTAGAGTAGTTAATAATGTTTTACTACAACCTTACAGTTTTGAACTAGATGACTGGCTAGCTCAAAATTTAATTGTTGAAAACAAATTGCTATGATTTAATGGTCAATAAAAGAATTTTTAGATCTTCTTTATATGCTTACAGTGCCAGTGTTTCCTCTGTCACTTTTTTTTTTTCAGAGATCAGTGTATAGGCCTGTGATGCTGTTGGAAGTTAACTGTGCCAGTCTATTACCAATATTGCCAATCTATCTATCTATCTACATCTGCTTAACAATTTGCTGCAATCACCTGGATTTTTAACAGGAAGGTTAATAGTGTGATAAATACATAGGGTTTTCTGGGATGATTCACCATTTCCTCTAATTGTCCCCTGTTTTAAGCATAAGCTCATTTCTGGGTAAGGAAATAAGAATATAACAATGAGAAATACATTTAGGAAATGTATTTCTAGGTGCCCAGTCGTAGCTGTGGAAAGCTGGTCTGTAGACTTGGACTGTTGGAACAGGTTGTGGAAACTGAGCAGCACAAGTAATGTCTCCATGCGCAATGAAATGGTCATGTTGTATTTTTCTCATCAGGTCCAAAGATAAAATAGACTTTAGGAGCAGTCATTTCAAGGGGAAAGCTCTTGAGACAGTGAATTAGGGGATGTGCAAGAAAGTTTGCAAGTTTATCTGCAGAAAAAAATGCCAGGTAGCAATGCAAAGGAAAGCAAATGTCCAGCTAGACTTGAAATAAGAGGTGAACATTGAGGGTCACAAGTAGTGCTGCTGCAACATTAACAAAAGGAGAATAAGGACAGAAAAAGCGCTGCTGCTGAGTGGCATGGGTGGTTCAGTTTCCCCTGATGCAGAGGTTGAGTTCCTCGAAGCCTTCTTTTCCACCACCAAGATCTACCAGAAGTTTGTACCTACAAAGAGGATTCAGGGAGGAGACGATCAACCAATACTGGTTTGTTACAGTGCTGGGACTTGGTGGTTGGTAGCAGCCCTCTATAGAAACTGCTGGCTGTCCTGTTGGACAGTAGACTGAAGATGAGCCAGCAGTGTGCTCCAGCAGTGAGGAAGGGAAAGTGTCCTGGCTGTGTCCACAAGAAGTTAGCTAGTAGATTGAGACTATCAGTTTTCACATGATATTCACTATCTGGAATATTGTGTTAAATCCAGTTGGTGAGCCACCAACATTGTTGGATTGGACACATTACCATGTCGATATTCACTATCTGGAATAAATAAATCCAGTTGGTGAGCCACCAACATTGTTGGATTGGACACATTACCATGTGAGGAGAGGCTGAAGTTCAATCTGGAGACCAAGAAGCTTCAGGGATACATAATCCTAACTTTCTAACCAAGAAAGAGGGAACTGAGAAATCGTATTCTTTATACATGTGGTGGGAGGAACAGGAAACCTTCATGAGCTGAAACATGTCAGGTTTTCACTACAAGGGTAATTGAGCTCTGGAAGAAGTCACCCAGCGATGCTGTGGAATATGGCCCTGGGAGATTTCCAAGACTCAGCTGCATTAAACCCTGAGCAACCTAGTCTGACCTTAGAGGTGATCTTGCTTTGAGCAGGAGACTGAGCTGTGAGCTTCTGAAGGTTCCTTCCAATCTGAGCCATTCTGTGTTTGGAGCCAGGATCCACGTTACGCAGAGTCAGTGGGAGCTGCTTTGGCTTTCAGGGTCCTAAAATGTTCCGGGTAGCCTTGTTACCTGAGAATTTTTGGACTACTTGTTTAAAGTCACAAGCTTCCCTTCACTTAAAGGGTGAATTTGAAGGAATTTGAATATTCACTGGCATTTAATGTTTTTAAGTAAGAGTGTACTGGGAATTAAATACAAGTAAGATTTGATATTTAAAAAACAAAAGATTTGCAGAATGAGAATTGTTTCTATCACTAGTAAAAAGTGTACCTGTTACCCTCAAATGCAGTTCTCTCTTACATGCTCATGTAAACTAAAAAGAATGATTTAGAAATTTTATTGGGATAAATGGAGTAAATTCTAACTTGATGATTTAGTACTGCAGTGATGCTTCAAGAAAAAATAGAAAACTAGCATGAGGATGAGACTCCATGAAAGGATACAGAAAATGAGGACAGTGGTCAGTTTATAACTTCACCACGTGTGCTGCTGCTTTCACTAGGTATGCAGGCTGTTGCAACAGGATGTGGGTTTGTGCCTTGGAGACTTGTCTGTGTGTGCTGAGTGGCGAGTGCGTGGCTGATGGTGGTCTCTCAGGGTTCCTGGCAGACACAGCTGGGCTCCTTCCTCCCTGTCCCCATGGTGTGGGCACCCAGGCTGTGCCAGGCAGTTGCTGGGTAGAAGTGCATAGTTGCAGGCCTGGCCCAAATGTGCTTGCCATTGCAAATGAAAGAGTTTGCTATGTGATCTGTGTTTAGCTTGGAGTTAGGTAGGGTGTATTAGACTCTCTTTCTAATTCTTTGGGGGAAAATAGTTCCTTTGATAGGTTTGCCCATATGATGTTGGCAAGGCCAGCTGTAGTACTACACAGATACTTACTGGCCTCTCACAGTGAGCTGCATTCATGTTTAGCATTAAACCCTGGCACCCTGTTCTAAGTTGAATTGCTTGCATAGTTGGCATAGTCTTACTGAAGTAATTGCTGATGTATGGAGCAGTGTTTCATGGTAAAACACTCTTTCAAGTGCCTGAGTCATGTTAGAGGCATGTCTGGAAACTGCTGAAAGAGATTCCTTGTTGGTTTCCTTTGTACTCTCATTTCCTGAGGAGTTTATTAATTTTCTTTCTTAAAATGAGGGGTTTATTAATTTTCTTTTTGTGTAGACTGACATGGAATTGTGGTGGCCTCAGCTAGGACAGGCTGTGTCCTAGGTTAGTTGGGAAAGGTATTAGTGCTGTGGATTGACACGCTGACTGTGACACAGATGAAATGCTTTCCCCTTTGTGTAGCTGACTGCCAGTGACACACTTTCTGATATGTGCATCAGGAAGCATTCTGCTACATGATGAGCACAGAAAAACAGTAGAAGGAGATTCTGTCTTGATTTGCTTAGAAAAGGCTTTTCTTAGATCAATTTTCTTTTTTATGAGCTAATATGCTGTTAACTGTTTTAACAAATTCATGCTGCTTTGTTTGAAAGTCCTGGAAACCAAAGGCAGGGTTTGCAAAGTATTGGCAAATGTATGCAGGAATTATCTGGCTTGTTCTTAATTTTGCTGTATAAGTTGTTAAACAAGTCTGTGGAAGACCAGCGCTGACAGGAGGCTGGAGTATTTGTCTGCCAAAATACTTCTGTACAGTACTGCAGTAGTATTCCACAGAACAGTGTGAGAGAAAGGACTGTCTTAATTTGAGGTCATCATCTTAAATATTTTTGAGTTCTTTAAGCACTGAAGCAGCAGTGCCTAATTTAAAATAAATCAGCATATTACTTTTTTCTGTGGTATAAACTGGGTAACTTAGGTAATGCAGAGGCCAAATCAGAATTCTGCTTTTCCTGGAGCATTAGGACAGCGGCCTGTGAATAGGGCTTAAACTGTAGCCTGATAAGATATGGCACTTCACTAGAGCTGTCCTGGAGTAGAGAAGTGGAGTAGAGACATTGAGTCAGTTTGCCTGAAATGCTTCACTTCTGGTCTGTATTTCTTGTGCTAGCACATGTGTCGCTCTTGGGAAGTGACTGAAATTTTTACATTGTTTCTCATGTTTCGTCCCTGTCAACCCACCCAAATGAGCCAGATTCTGGCAGTAATCCCTCATTCTCCTAGATGGCATTGAGAAGTTTAAATCCATAGGTTATATTATTCAGGTATGTTGAATTTTGATTAGAGATGTTGAAAGAATAAAACATTATCTTTAAGGTGAAGTCAGAATATTTTGTTCTTCACTGTATCTTATGTTTTATCATCTGATGCTGTAGGCACGAGTTGTTACTCACCTACTAATGCTTAGTTTGTTCTTAATTAAATTGTTGATGGAGAGTGTTATCTAAATCTTAGGTATGTCTTACATTGAAATGATGAATTTATCAGCCAGTTAATAATTGTGCAGGTTATTGGTTTATAACATAGAGTTGTAACTAGACCGAATACTGGGATGTTTATAGGGATTTTTAGTTTTGCTTTGGAAAGGAATTTTTTGTGTTTTAGAGATCAAGATAAACGTAAAATATTTTAACTTTAGTTTTCATTTTATAAGGCAATTTTTGTGTATGTTGACCTTAGATCATGGCAGTATCTTTTTCAGGAGGGTAAGCATTTCAGAAACTGGGGTAAGAATGTTCAGGGATAATTGAAGGAATCTATTTCAAGTAAATATAAGCAGAGATGAAATGATTAAGGAAATAATTTTAGATCTAGTTGTATATTTATGCAGGGTCTCCTTGCTAGCAAATTCTCGTGTACACTGAGGTATTTTGAGTAACAAATCTAGATCATATAATGCATAAAAACAAATCATTAGATTAAATTTACAGTTGATCCAAATACAAAAAAACCTGCAGATCCTTGAAGTTGACAGCTCTAAAGGTGGCAGTAGTAACTGAGAATTGTTAGTGGACATCCGGCTAGTGTACAGATTCTACAACTGAAATAGTAGGCTTGTGTAAGATGAGTGGGTTGACTGTTGAGTTTGAATTACATGGCATGTTTTGCTGCTAGTGGTGGGTGGCGTAAGTCCAGACACTCAGGTGGTGGACTCTGGTATTCAGTTTTATTGACGTGTCATTGCCTAAAGTAAAAGCATTAGAAAGCTCAGTTTATTAAACTGAAATTTTAGATGATGAGTAAGGAAATGTACAGCAATATTTTTCTTGCCACGGATAAGTACACAAAAGATTAACAGCTGTTATTTACAGTAGTGGTCTTTTCTGTTACTGAGTTTTGCAGTTACAGAATTTCTAGTGTGTGTCTCCAGTGTGTGTAGCCACGAAGGAGACTGTGTTTTTAAACTGTCCCCTGATCTGGGAACAGTTGCATCTGGGTATTACATAGGATTAAACAGCAATCATTGTCAAAGCCTATTTGGTAGTAAATCCAGGCAGAGCAACTGTTAAGCAAACTGACAGTCAAGCAAAGGGTACAGGCAGAAGACACTCATTGACAAAGACGACTTGGATTTGGAACTGTACCGTACCTTTTTTCATCTGACTGCTCAGACAAGATTGAAAAATGTTTTGACTTGGAAATAGAACAGAGAAACCTAGCATTTAGGGAAACTGCATCACATTTACTGGGGTCTTGAACTCAGATCTGAGTATTTTGAAATAGGGATTAATTTTTCTTGATAAGGCATAAGAGTTTAAATTGCTGCTGTTCCCAAACGCTGTTTAGCTTATCCATTCTGTTGGCTGCAGATGTATTGAGTCTCTGTGAGTATGAACAATGTGTTCATATAAATGGGATGCAAAACAAAAAACTGGTGTATTGATACTTCTGAATGGTAAGTCACTTGAGTATTTCTTGAACTTTGTGTTGTACTAGCATATTATTATCTAATACTCGAAATTGAATGTGTAGCTATAATGTGGTAAAATCATCTCTAGTTCTTAGTTAATGACCTTGTAAGATGGAGAAACAGAAAACATAGCTATGGTGGGTGAAACTTGACAGTGCTTGACAATGTGTCAAAGCAATTCTGTATTCTTTTACTCTCCAAATAGATGTGGGTAACACTTCATGTTTTAGTATGATGTAAGTGATAATGGCAGCTATGGTATTAGGTGTCAATCAAAATAGCGTGCTTGTAATATTAGTCATCCACTGAAGGGAGCATAAATGCAGATACTAAACTCATTATGAAGAAGGAATGCCTGTGGTGTGTTCAGGGCGAATACCACTTCCAAGTAAAGGAAGCAGACTATAGAGATAAAGGATGTACACAGATAAGCAAATCTTGTGCTGCTTGTGTCAAAATAGCATTGCTCACCTGACAGCTATTTGTTTAAAGATGATCTTTGAGCCAGTTGTTTTCTTGCTCTAAAGCTGCTCTTCTAGAAAGTGAAGAATTCAGAGGATGGCATTGTAGCTGACTGGTGTTATGCAGTAATTCTGGCCTTTGTAATTCTATCTGTGGCTTTCCGACAAGTGCTCCTGTCTGCTGTAGGTTAATATTATTGTAATGCAGGGTTTCCATGATGCTTCCATTAAAAAGAAGTAAGCATATCTTCTTGGAAACAAAGAAAGCCACTGAAGATCTTTTCCAGCTGAAGACTCAAGCTGGCATATGACAGTTAAAAAGTTAACTTTACAGGTAACATACTGGGCATGCCACAGTATGTATAAATCCAAACTCAACTGAGCTACTAATGTGTGGTACCCCTGAATCTAAATATATGGGTGCAGTTGGTTTATGTAACTAATTTCCTGTGTGTTTAATGGGCTGGAATTTCAGAACTGGATTAGCTCAATGGTCAGTTACTAGAACCAGCTCTTCACTAATACACTGCTGTCCTACTGTACTTCATCAGTGTGTAGAGATACCAGGCATGTGTTGAATAAGCAGACATATTTTCTCTTGGGTTTTTTTTTTTTTAATTTTTTTTTATTTATTTATTTATTTATTTTTATTGTCAGTTTAATGCTGATAAACTTTAAAAAAAAAAGTCCATATTATTTGTATCTTTTGCTGTGTGATCTGTTACAGGCATTTGTGTTAATTATAGGCAGTCACTTTGTTGATATCCTGTGCCTTCCTGCTGGAGGTACACATACCCATGTGGATGGAGTGTCCTGATGTTGACCAGTAACTTTTGGTCTGTCCCTTAAGGAAGAGAAAGATGAGTAATTCAGCCTACATTTTTTGAAACAATATAATATGTAAGGTGAGTTACAGATACTTGACTTAACATGCTAATAGTAGACTACTGCCATGGTACTGATTAATCAAACTAAGAATCCCCAACCTGCTTTTGATAATTACTGTAAAACTCTGGCTTAAGCTGGCATTGCCACCAAAAGGGAATCTTTGCTGTATTATGCTTGTGACAGTGCACTGCATGGAACTTGACCGAGCCCATTCCTTGGCTTTTGGTGTGTGCCGGTGCATGTGTGCACACATTTGCCCCCACAACTATTTCGTGAGCTATCTATAGTTGTTTGCACAGATGTTTGTACCAGAAAAATTAAAATACTTTAGTTTCATAGTGGACTTGTGAGTTAGCTTTTAATGATTGAGTCTTAATGCTAATAATTAATTACCTCCTTTCTAGAAAACTGCAAGTAACTTTCCTCTAAATCTTTGTCCACTAGCTGCCATTATTTACTTCCTGCCTGTCCCATCTGTGTCATATTGCATGTAAATGTTTGATAGAAGTTTTTACAGTGTCTGGTATAATGAAGCCTTCAATTCCGTTGTAATGTATTGGCAGGTGCTGATAAACTACCAGATAGCAACACTGGGCTGAACTGGTGAAATTGAAGCAGACTAGAAAGTTTTACTTCCTATCTAGAAGCTCTGTAGCAATTCTTTCTTGCTATAACTCTAATCTGAGAGTGATTCAGTTATTTGGATATAGCAAAGCAAATATTCAGTGGAGATAAAGGGCTATTGTTCAGAATCATAAGCCATTTCAAACAGTTCAAGAGCAACAAAAAACAGGAAGCCGCAATAAACTTGACTGTCACATTTAATTGGAAGCCTTTATGAGAAACCAAATTTTTAAATACCAATGCCTTTTAATGTGGAATAGTATGCTCTAAATTAGAAAGGTAAAAAAAGTCTGATAAGGTCAGGGAGCTTATATCCATAGAAAGTAATTGAGCCAAGAGCCTGACAGATGACAGTTCAAAAAATCTGAATGTAAGACTAGACATTTGAAAAGTGATTTTAATGGCAGTCAATTACCCAAAGAGGTCAAAAGCAGACCTTCTGTAAGGATGGGATTATCTCACATCTGCCAGCAATGCTCACATTTGGTAGGCAACTTAAGCTTCTGATATTGGCCCTGTTTCAGAACTCTTTGAGACTCATTCAAGTTCTTTTCTCATAAATCCAAATAAACTTCAGCTTTGTTGATTTTTGAATCTTAAGTGAACTTCCTTTACAAAACAAAGCTCTTAAGAAGGCATCCAGAGATGCTGGATTGTGGTGCTGTAGCGTAGGTTCCTAATGTTATCATGCATATCATTATTTCAAGCATAAGTGACAGAGTAAGTCCTGTTGGTTGAGTTCTGCTTTTTACAGTCTCAAGTACTTCATAATTGCTTTCCACAGATGTTGAGATGATAGTACCACTTTAGGTCTGCTTTGAGACCAGGCATTTTTGTTGCTGCTGAGAGTAATAGTGTTCTGACTAACATATCCTGCTAGCTTGCTTGCTCCTCCTTCTTTCAAGGGTTAGAAGCCACAGAGTTTGTACTTGATGCTCAGTTACTAAATTCAGGACTCAATTGACACTGGAAATGTACTGATTCGAGTTAATGGGGATAAATTTGTATACAACTGAATTGTGTGTGGTAATGGATGAAGTCTTGTTTCTGGTTCTTGTGAGAATGGAAATACACTGAATCAGAGCATCTGCTGGAGGAAAGAGTCTCCAGACATCTCGTACTGCTGTACATATACTTCAGACTCTGTTCAGTAAGTTTTGGACTAGTCCTCCTGGTGCATGTAAATGGACAGTAGATAAAATGCTCCATCTGCTTTTATTACCCTTATAGTCAGGTACTGCTGATGAACTGACCTGTCATCAGCATCAGCAAGGTTGATGCAGTGGTGGTGAGGATAAACTATATCAGGAGAACTGCGTGTAGAAAGGACTTGGGAAGAACGTTTTTAAATATCAAATGCATTGCGTGATGCTGGTTGTATGCACTTGTGCTGAGTTAGGGAAGCATAAAAAGGAGGCTGTTAGGAGTATCAGCTATGAGAGCTTTTGGGGGAGTCTGTCATGGAGAAGTTGCAGTCCAGCTCTTGCAGTCTAACTGTGCCCTGGTACATAATGTTGGACTCAGTACACTTCCCCCTGTGTTGAGTCCTGGATGTATTCATTATCCGTCTATACCAAAATGGCTTGTGCTGGAAAGTGATGTGATCCTACTTCCTATTCAAGCTTACAATAGCTGCCAGGTAAAAAAAGACTCAGTAAACCTCTGACGTAGTTAATATCACAGGATTTTTCTGTTGAATAATAGTAGGTATGAGAGTTGGCAATTTGAATGGCATGTCAGGGTATTGGAGCTCAAAAGCAAGTAAGAATGACTTGTGTGCAACAAAAGTGGCTCTGTACCAAAAGCACTTTAGTAAAGAATGCTTCTTACTTAATAATGTGAAAAAAAAAAAAAAAAAAAAGAAAAAAAAGCCAAACTAAACAATATAGCAACTGTTGCTGCACTGATGCCATAAACTTGTGTTTTAATGGGATGAGAAGGGTGGTTGGGTGTGTAAATAATAAAGATGAAAACAGCTTTAGAGAAATCCAATTCCCTTTTTGTTACTGTTCTACTCTACAGAAGTTAATATTTCTAATTAAGCTTGCTAGGTTACATGGAAGCACACCGATGGACTGCTAATTGGTTTTAAAGTTTAAAATCTTTAGAGACAACGTTGTGAATCTATAATGATGTCAGGAACTGAAGACATGAAGGCAGAGGCATTGTTAAAATCTTACCTAGTGCTTTTAAAATACATTGTAGACTTCTGAAGTAATGGATTCATACACATGCCAAAGTACTTAGCTGCTTTTTAATGCAATTAAAATGTTAGCTCCTATTGTTGTCTTGAAGAGCTTTTCCAGGAAATCATATGCATTTAGAATTTTTTGTAGAGTGAGTCAGTGTAGCAGAAGACCAACAAACTCATTTTAATTGAGCTTAAATTAGGCCAGTTTTGTGAACTTAATTAAAATACTGTAACTTTCAGTGGTTGAATCATTGTCATTATCCTGATTTGCTGATGGTATCACATGGTATCTGTAGGATACTGTATAATGCCTCGTAAGTCTCAGCATGTTCTTTAAAGGCATGGATCAGAGGTGCTTGAACATGCCCATGTGAGGAATGCCCTCTACTGAAATAAAATAATACGGAAAACATTTGCTAGTGTTGATATTTAGCAGGTAGTGTTATGGAAGTGAATGGCTGCATAGTTTGGGCATATAGCATCTTTGTGTTATCCATGCTCTAGAAGACTGAAGGGTAAAGCTGGTGGGTCAATACTTGCTGTCTGTGCTAGCAGAAAAGTAACTGTATTTGTTACTTCAATGGGAACAACCAGATCAGCGCCCGTAGTTATGGTGTTAAAAATTTGAGCATGCATTAGTGAATGCTCACAACTATTAGACTGCATTTGTTGTGCTGGCAAGTAGCAGGAGGTAGTAAATTGCAGTCAAGTTTAAATAGCTTTTTACTAGTTTGGTCTATAAATTGAGCAATATTTCAAATATGATCTTTTTTTAAGTTAAAGGAGAATTTGATTAGTGCACTTGGGAGTACAATGCAGTGTCCCTACTCTCAAATAACTGTTGTTCCCAAATAAATATAAACGTAATTAATTGTAAGAAACATTATTGTAATAGATTCCAATTGTTTGACGTTGTATGTGAATATTAAAGCTGTAGAAACAGTTATCTGAATGTCTTTGGAGCACTATATGTGCAGATTCCTGTCCTAAATAGCACTGGGAGCTGCTTGCTTTGTCTTCTCTGTCTTGGTATGGCATATGCTGCATATCCTTAATAAAAATTATATTGAAGCTTATTTTCTCATGACTTGAGGATAGGTGAGCTGCTGAGAAATGCTGGATTTGGGTGCTGAGTTTGGGACAGCGCTTCTGACCAGAGTCGTGAAAGTGCACATGCTGCATTTATAGTAACATGTAGCTGTTTGCAGAAATGGAAGAAAGTGAAGGCAAGGTGTTAATCTTTTCTCATTGCAGTAACGTAGGCGCTGAGTAAGTTGGAGTTCACGAAAAAAATCCAGCCTTGATTTAGGTTAAATTTGTGTACTTCAGTAGCTGTGTTAAATGTAGCTCTAATGAGATTCAGGCTGCTCGCCTTTGTCATCTGAAGGAGATAATCTGCTAGAACAAATTTGATAAATGAAGAATGAAATCTCCCTTTCTTAGTCGTGACAATCTGCAAAATCCTTTCTGTTTATTCTTGTCTGAAATCCGTTCATAAAGCTAAGCGTGCTAAGGGTCTTTTTCTTTCTAATTAAATTTCCCAAAGGGATCAGAAGGGGAGGATTTTCGGCAGCGAGGGGAGAGGAAGGTTGACGTGACTCTAAATCGCTTCTTTTTCTGCCTCCGTGCGGTTTGGGGGGTGGATGCGGGGATGCAGCTCTGGCAGCGCTCCCCCGAGCAGCGCGGCGGCTCAGCCTGCACAAAGGCGGTGATGTAATGCGTGCTGTAATGCGCTGCTGCGGCGGGCAGGGGAGCCGCGCTGCCGCCCGCCCCCGCCGCTGCCCCGCGTCCCTCCCGCGCCTCCCGGGGCGCCCGTCGCCTCTCCGCCTTCTCGGCCTTCTATTGTCTTAAACGCGCTTTTTAAGTTTTTTATTTATTTATTAGTTAACGCGGCACGTGTGGTCAGAGCACACACCTGCTCAGAGTAATTGAGGCTAGAATTTCTAGCGTAATCCTTGAGCAAACGAGACGCGTGTTGGACATCCCTTTTGGCGTTCCGTGCTAATCTTGCTCTCCCTTGAAGGCAGGGAGGGAGGGAGGGAGACAGGTTGCTGTTAGCAACCGCTCACGTACTGAAAGTGAAATACCCAAGCTTTAATTCCCCTGCGGACTCCTCATTGCTACTCTCTTTTTTTACAAATTGGTTCCTTCTAACGAGTAGCATATGTTAATCAGTGTTTTAAGTAAAATCAGCTCGGTAAAGAGAAAGAATAGGGAGATGCTCTGATGTAAAAGTTTATTTGCCCCCTTCTAAATGCTTCTAACAGCCACATGTGAAGTTTAAGGGTAGTATAAAACAAGCTAGGGACAATGCTTTTTCTCTGTCGTTTGGCTGAATAGCAACTTGACTGTTTTTGCAATGCAGGATGAAGAAAAGCATCTCCCCCTTCTTACTCACATCGATCTCATGTATGTGCATTGTAATGTGTTAGAGAAGCTGGGATTCATCCTACATTTCCTGTATCTCAAGGCATTTGGAGCTCAAGCTACTTACAGCTGCAGACTAATAAAATGGGAATTTGAAGGAATGAAAGCTCTGCACGAATCAGGTTATTTGGCATACATCTTGTTGCAAATGGCTAGTTTTTCCACAGAAGGAATATGAAATATCCTGCAAAGAGAGAAGGGGTAGGGAGGAGGAATAGTCAACAGAAAAAAAGGATTAAGTATTAATGCCTCAAAATATGCATTTAACTGAGTATAATTTTTGCATATGTATTTCCATAAGGTGATGAAAATGTTGTAAAAGTGTGTCCATATTCAAAAAGAAAAAAGGGTGGAGAACAGGAAAAATACCATAACCAATAAATGCCTATTCTTGGGATCTGTAAATGATAGAAAGCCCAAAAGTAGTACTTTATGGTATAAAAAGGTATTTTTACTGAAAAATATGCAATCTAGTTTGGGGTATTTTGATTGATTTCAGGGCTGATGAAAATAGTTGTTCCTATTGTTGCTCAGGATGAAACAATGCAGGATGATTTTCAAGCTGTTTTAAGTTGCTTATTTTTACTGCCCTTGCTGTAGTCTTCATCAATTTCACTGTGGAAAGAGATTTCTCCAGATGGTGGTTTGGAACAAGAGCCAAAGGACATGATCTAAAATGTTATGTTCCAGCTGTTGCTGCACAGAATTCAGAAGCTACTGCCTTCCACTTGATATGTGTTTTGAACAGAAAAATAAGTAAGATTGCTTAGAGATCTTGTTGTTCAAACAACTGTGTGTTAGCCAGTTTTTTATAGGAGGCTGGGTATCCTCCTGATAGCCCTGAGAATGTAGACCTCTAAGCCATGAGTGTCTGTAGCAACAGTGAACAGGGTACGTGTCTGACTGCAGTGCGAGCTGTGTGCTACTGATGGACACCCTGACAAAAAGGTTTGCTACCTCAGCAGGGCAGTGAATTGAAGTATCACAGCACTTAGAGATGGATGAGCAGTTCCCACCAAAACAAATGAACTTCCAGCAATGTCGACAGGGCAGCAAGAACAAATTCAACATTGCTAAGGGACAGAAAAATTTAGGAACACCGCTCTTTTCATTTAAAAGGGGAAAACCGGTCAGATTTTGATCATCTCATCTTAAGTTGCATTTGGAAAATGGACGCTTGTACTTCTTCTTGCACATTTCATAGGATCAAAGAGTAATTCAGGTTGGAAAGGACCTCACTACATGGATAACTTTAAGCTTCTTGTTGCACACTTAAAAGGAAATCACAGATTTTTAGCAATGATTTAGCATTTGGAATTTTCCTTAACTTAGATTCTTAAAACAGCTCTTCAACAGGTTTTGCAGCATGCACCTGAGGTGGCTAATTTCCTGGTAATTGCTCCTGAGGAATAGCTGAGTATGCCAGCTTCCAAGAAAAGCAAGGCTATTCAGTCTGTGAAGTTGATCTTGTCTGAGTATTTGCCGTCAGCTACACTAGCAGTCTTCTCTTGGCCCACATCTCTCTGCATGACATTGTGCTTCTCCCATAATATACGGAGATGGGAGGTGTGTCCTGCTGTCAGGACAAAGCAGAGAGCTGTTGAAAATGGTAAGAGAGAACCTCTTAACACTTAGCAAATGTGCCAAAACCTGAAAGTGACTTAGAGCTAGTAACCTTCTAATGAATCTCATTTTCTTATTTCAAGGCAATTTCTCAGCTGTCCGTTTCTGTCAGGTCCTAGTTGCCACTGCATGCCAGCTCAGTACAGATGTGCTGCAGTTCCCCACAGCATGTATAGAGAGTGCATGGAATGCAAAACAAAATGGGAATAGGAGGGACATGTCTGTGAGCTGTTGTGATTAAAGTGAGAGTTTGAAGCTATAATGTTTTTTGATGAGTGGGTCTTGAGCCTGATCAGAGCTGCAAGGAGTCAAAGGTGTACTCCTGTAGTTGCTTTGAATTCAGTACTAGGATCTTAACATTAAAGGATTACATTGAATACTTTGCATAAGCTCAAGGCTAAGGCTGCTGGCACGACTCTGAAATCACGCCGCTTCAATGGTATGCCCCTAAACTGTATCCTTGTTGAAGTCCCCCAGTGATTTTAGAATCTGGACTGAGAAAAATGAATGAATAAATGATGAATGACAAGGTTACTAATGTTGTCCAGTGATCTGTATGCCATGAAAAAACCTGCTGATAGTTCCTTGTTAGCTCTAGGAAGAAAGATCTGCAGTCTTAAAGATGCCATAAGAGGTGTACCAAAAAGTTAGTGTTCCTCAGATGATTTTGAAACTGGTCATCTGTGAGCTTATGGAGCTTGAGAAAAGATAGGAGATTTGCAGTATTCACCATAATTTTCCTGAATTCTCTTGCTTTGTTGCAATGTGAAAGATGGTGTGAGATTTCTGAGCAGCACTGAATGTAGGCAATGTCTATAATGGGAAGCGGTAACAGTGCACTTGGTGAATTGACAGCTCTGATTGCTCTATGAATCCTTTACTTGCATCTACAAGTTAAGCCTACCATAAAACTGAAATTGGCACTTCAAATACTTGAGTTAAAATCAAGGAAAGCTATCAGTAATTGCATACATGCAGTAACTTTAGTTACCTTTTGCTTGCCTTTGCCACTCCTTTGGGGTATATTCTCACTTACTGATGGGTTTTTGCCATTTGCTGCTTAGGAAAGTTCAGTTTTCTTTATCACCTTTGTCTTAGTAGTCTGATTTCATTTATAAACCCAAAGACTTAGGGAGTTCAGCAATCATTTTTTCTGAATGTGATTTTAAAAAAAAGAATCCAGTAGTTGTGCTGACTTATTATACTGGTTTCTCTGTGGTAACTTCAGAATAAGAATATAAATGTTCTCACAATGGCTGCTTGTGAATCTCCTCATATCTTGTTTAAAATTATTTCTCACTGATTAATACCTTATTTAGAAATCTACTCACTGATTGATTTTTAAAGCCTCCATATTAAAATGGAGAATAGGAACCTGCTTTGTGCTTTCTTTTTGGACACTTGAAAAATGTGGGACATATTGTGCAATTTATTTGCAGCTGAGGTTTATCATACACAGTTAACTGATAAACCAAGTTGAATAAACCTTTCAGATTCTGGGATTTAAGATCATCTTTGAAATCTTTTGGGATGTCATCTTGTGATATGGGGAATGAATAAGAAGGGCAAATAATGAAACCCTAATCAGTCTGTAATGCACTAATCTAATTACATATGAGCTTCTCTATGCCACTCTTTTTTCCCCCTCCCCTTCTTGCTTGATTAACTATGAAGCAATTTGTCTTGAAATGTAGTTAGGATAGTTGTACAAATAAAATGAGAACAGCTCAGATTTCAGTGTCATGTCATTGATGTAAGTCATGCTGTGAAATAGAAAAAATGCTAAAGACATCAACATCTTGGATTATTTTTGCTTAATTGTTGGTTAGCTACAGTTCAGAGATTTTCTGTTCCAAGATAAGGCTTAACACAAAGGGACTGACCAGTGGATGCAAGGAGTTGTGTAGAATGGTTTGCAGTTACGACTGCCTTGTCTGGGTGAAGGACATTGGTGCATTGGTTGGGAAACTGTCCTTCCCAACCATGGAAGTTGTTCTGTCTCTCGTCTTTTAGCAGATATTTCTTTTCACTTAAGACTAACCTAGATCAGTCCAGTTGTTACCTAGTAATAGGTAATTAGCAGTTCTGAGTGCAATTTCTATGTGGGTTTTCTTTTTTCCTTCCTGTAGATCTTAGCATAACTTGCATTTTTGAGCAAAGGTCTATTGGATTAGGTCCATTGAAGTGAATACTCTATTGGAAAACAACTCACTGAAAGATGTTTCTTCGATTCAGCATGGGATTTCTTTCAAAGAAGAGGTGGAGGTTGAAGTCTGGTGCTAGAGTTAGCAGCCTGGCAGATGAGGCACTTGCTTTCTGCTGATGACACAACAGGGAGTCATTCTGAAGTCCAAAGAGAGCCTAAAGCATCAAAGTAATCTGGGCTGAGTCTGGCTTTTTTTGTTTATGCCTGTTCAAAGGTATTGTTTTTATTTGCAATGCGAAAAGCAGTTGTGTTATTAGGAGTGTGAGTTTTTAGGATGAGAGCATTCCCTTTTGGTGTTTTTGTTTTTCTTCAGCCATGTTTCCGAAAAGTTTCAAGCCAGTTGTGTGTGACAGCAATGGATGAGTGCTTGGTCAACATTTTGGCTAAAAGGTGCTGCTCTCAGCCTCAATTTCTGAGTCTTTTTCTTGTCCTAATTTCTGTTCCCATCTTTTATGTTTGTTGCGGTAACTTGAATGATGCACATCACTGAAGCTGCCTCTAAAGTAAACACTTCACTGTTATTGTGGAAACTGTTTTCAACATTGGTTTGTATCACAGTTCTGTAATCAAGTTGTTACCTTAAAAGATGCGCGTAAGGTAATTTTATCTGCTCCTCCGAATTGTGTGGCTGAGTAGTTACTGATCTTTGCAGTGCAAGATGATTAGCACAGTTACCTCCTTTCCCTCAGCCTCCGCATTAGGCTAATCCAGCATTTGTCTGGGTTGTGTGAACTGCCACACTGAGTACCTATTTCCTGTTACCCCTCTAAAGGTGACTTTCTCCATGTATTTCAGTGCCTCTGGGAAGTTTCAGCAAGCTGGATTTCTGGGAAGCAGCTGAGTTCCCGGAATGCTGTGATTTCTAGGCAGAAGGGGGCCGTGTTACACAGGGTTACTCTCTGTCCTCCAGGGCAGATGGACGGGCAGCTCTGCAGCCGGGTTGTCACCATGGGATTTGGGAACACTTGCATTCCAAATGAGAAGGGGCTGTCCTGGCTGCTCAAATAAGGGTCTCTCTGAAACCTCATAGGGTGATCTCTCTATCCCAAAATGTTGTCTTTTCATGGGTCTTTAAACTTGGACAAAATTATATATTGCAGCAAAATTTCTTCATATGGCGTGAGAAAAAGGGTTAATATAGAGAAGTCTGCTGAATTTGGCTAATTGACCGTGTCTTCAGACTCTGAAGTTGTGGGGGCAAAGAGAAAATGGTGTGTTTGTAGGGTGGACTTCTTAATTTTCCAATTTTTTAGGAATGTTTAGGTGACGTTTTCTTGATTCCATGTTGTAAAGATCTTTAGTTGTGTGATACAGCATTTAAACAGCTGTTTTTTTGATAAGGATCTGTTTAGTAGGAAACTGTATGTGGCAACTCAAGGGATTCTATGATTGTGTAATTCTTCATGAGGGCTGGGGAGAACCTCCTGTATTGAAATGGACTACATAATGGTGTGTTACTTATTCTACTGAATATATTGCAGTTAATAATTAATTAGCATAATTTGAGCTTCTTCCCTCTTTGCTGGTAGTTAGGCAAAAAGCACGTGTATGGTGTATGTTACAACAGAAGGGCATCTGCTACCTATTAAAAATGCAAAACTGTAAAATGAGTATTCCTTTAATAGGTATTGAAAATATGAAGGATGGCTTTCCAGTCTAAGACTGAAACGGTTTTTAAAAGATGTAGGATTTAATATTGAAAGCAACACTTTTAAAGTCAGATTGCCTTTTTTTTTTAGGCGGAACAGCGTAAATACGTGCCATAGGCGCATACTGTGCTTCCAAAGGAGAAGCGTGTGCTGTGGGAATCCCGTGCGGGCCGAGTGGGAGCCAGTGCCTGCCCTGGGGCTCGGGGATGGCCGTGGGGGTATCGGGGATGGCCGTGAGGGTATCGGGGATGGCCGTGGGGGTATCGGGCATGGCCGCGGCCCGGTGTCCGCCGGTGGCTGCGCGGGGCGGAGCTGCGGGCACTGCGGCGGCACCGCGGCGGCGGGAGCTGCAGCCGGCCGGGCCGGCAGGGATGACATCACCCCCAGGAACATGTGATGCAGCCGGCTGGCGCGGAGGATGCTGAGCCGTGGAGGGAGAGATTGGTGCAGATATTTATGGCATTTCATTTGAGTGTGGTAAATGCCTTTTAATTTTTTTTTTTTTAATTAAATCCTCAGATCCACGAATGTTTTGTGGAGAAGAGGCTTTGGAAAGGGGGAGGGAGGACCCACCCCAAGCCCTTAAGAACTGCTTATATTGCTGGTTTTTGTTTTATTTTTGCTTCGTTGGAGATAAAAACGATACTTTCCTGCCGTATTCACCCTCTTTGCTCCCCAGCATTCTTTCATCTGTTGTAATCCCCACAGTCTTTTCAGTTAAGCTTTAACACTGCAGAACTGGAATAAAAATAGACTGTTTAGAGCAGCAGGAATATGATAATCCAAGGCAGTCAGCCTTAAGGATATGCAGATGCAGAACATGAGCCAAGCACTAACGTATTTGCTAGGGTGTTTACCTTGAGCGGCCCCTTAATAGTCAGAGAAATGTTAGCTAAATGTTTCTCGCTTCTTACATGCCACAGGCAAAGTAAAACGTGCAGCTACTGCGCATCATCATCCGAGGTGAAGTAGTTTAAGGGCTTAGAAATCTGAGCAAGCAATTGCGGTAACATCAGTGTCTTCGGTAATTTTGAGAGACAGCGAAGTACGGCACTAGTTTCTGCATGCTTTTTAGGTGAGGAGAAAGTGTTTTCTACCTCCGAATTTACTGTAAAGAAAAAGAATTGCCATGGCTGATATGAAAGCTGAGCATGCTAAATTGGCATTAAGCTTATGGTGGGTAGCTCAAAGCACATGAAAAAAAAAATAACTCTGGAAGTGTGCCTGTATGCCTTAGCAGTCAACTGAAACCCAAATATTTCAAGGTGGAAAAGGGTATTTGCTGTCTTTTTAGGCGATTTATTTAAGCCCAGGCTTTTTCTTAAAGCTATTTAGAGTTTTAGTCCATAACAAACAGAAATGTAGCAGGAACAAAACTGTAGGCAGTTTCAGTAAAAGGCTGATAACCATAGCCCTTTCTCTAGAGGAGTAATAATGCATGAGGTTCCTTTTGCTGTGTCTTAGAATCTTGAGAGCCTTGGTACAAACATGAAAGTAAACCCTGCACTGCTTTGGCAGTCTGGAGTTGCTGTGTAATTGCAAAATACTGTCCATCATGCAGAAACCCTCCATGCTATGTGGTTACCCAAGGAACCAGTTTTCCTGGTCTAGCCTTTCTAAGAATGTGTACTGAATTTTGGGATTGTTTTTGGTCTGTGGTATCTATGGAAAATACAAAGAACTAGCCAGGGAACTTCCATCGTACCGGAAGTTGATTTCTTTTCTTTTCATTTGTTTGCATTCTGTGAGTGCTGAGACAATGCCCTGGTTGAACACTTGAGTTATGGTGAACTAGAGGAACCTGCAGCTGGCAGACATTTGTCTGAACACGTCTTAAAAATCCCCAGTCATGGATAGGCTGTAGTCTTCTACAGGCAATCCATGTGCCGTTCACGGTTCTTTCCTTTACAAAATTTCCCGCTGTCTAGTAAACCTCTTGCTATAATTCGAAGAGTTTAAATTCTGTAGGCTTTTGTCACCAGTAGGCTTTGTTCTGAGGACTGCCACCCCATCTTCCTGCAGTTCTTCACTCAAAACAGATGCACAGGTGAGGATGGCATGCACACACCTGACCATTTTTGTCCCTTGGGTGTTGTGCTTGGTGCATCCTGGGTCTGTTTTTAAGGGTAGTCCCCACAACAAGATACTGTAGTGGCACAGAAGTCTCAGTACTGCTCTCTGGAGTAGAAAACCTCTGATGTAATTTACATATGTGATGCCCTGAAGTATAGGTCTTACATTACTTGATGACACTAGTTTGATACCTTCAAGTTTCAGTTTAGAAATGCATGGCTTTTTCATTTAAGCTCAGAGCCTGAGACCAAAGGATATGACGCATTTGGATATTTTTGAGGAGGAAGAGTCTTAATGTTGCTCTGATTTTGTAACACTTTGTTAAGTCTTCTGATGTTTACATTCTTTCAACAAACTTTCTTACACACGGTTCTGTAAATAACCTATGTTTTGCATTCTTTCATGGAGGTGGAGAGAATTGATGGACCCTTGGTCTGTCCAGTGGCATTGGAGAGGTGGCACTGTCATCCTCCAATCCACTGTCACCTTTGGAAAACTGTAAATGTTGGAGTCAGAAAATAAAGGTGCTTCTTTTTGTTCCCCTCGAGAGCAGCAGTGTCTGTGTCATCATTTCGTGCCTTATCACAACATCTTAACAGTACTTTTGTGCTTCAGTAGTTATAGAGAAGCAATGAGCTTCCCACTTAGCCCAGCAGGGGTACTTTCTTCAGATATGGGATTATTTTAAACAACACATGAATCCAAACAGACCAGGAAGGGTTGTACAGATAAGTCAGTTGAAGATGTGTCACCCAGTTCTTCTTGTCAGATGAACAAAATCAGCCTAAATATGACCAATTCTGTATTATACAGGTGAAATATAATGTAAAGAAATGCTTCCTAAATCTTCCTTGTCAGAGAAGGACAAACTTCAGAATTTGGCCACAGAATTAGAGTAGTAGAAATAGGAAGCAGAGAGGGAGAGACAAGCTGATGATGTGCTGCTTCGCAACATTGACTGTAATCACTCACCTTGGGCACTGTATCATACTCCATGTATGTACAGAGTTAGTATGATAAAATGTCCTGTTAGTATGATAAAATGCAAAATGCTGTTCCTATTAGGCAGCAGAAAAAAAATTCTGCTTACAGAAATGATTTAAGAAATGTTACATGTAAATAGTGTTGATGATTTTTAGCGGGTATTTTTTTGTTTTTGGGTGGGTTGGGGTGTTTTTGGTGGGGTTTTTTGTTTGGGTGTTTTTGTTTGTTTGTCTTTGTTGTTGTGGGATTTTGGGTGGGGTTTTTTGTTTGGGATTTGGGATTTTTTTAATGGTAATTGTTCTAAGCATACCTACTTCTTATAGCTTGTTACTCTTTATCCCTACTGGGAAAAAAAAAAAAAAAAGAAAGAAAAAAGAAAGTGGGATTTGGAATGCATAAAAGCCATGGATTCATATGACACTTTTCATTAACCGATGAAAAAGGCTAATTCTGGAATTTTGTTTTCTACTGAGGCTTGCTAACAGGCCTTGCTATTTGTGTTGAGCTGGTCAAAGTTATGACTTGTGCATTAATATGTCTTTAAAGTTTAGTTTATTTTTTGACAGACTTTTATTGTAAGGTTATCTTAATTCCTGTAATCATAACATTCCAAATGTATTCCAAAGGTAAATATTTTTCAGTGCATTCATTAAATGTAGAAGCTAGGCTTGTCTGAATTTTTGACTAATCATCTTCTCTTCTTTTTTTCAGGGTTTCGCAAAAATGATGAAATGAAGGCTATGGAAGTATTGCCAATTTTAAAGGAGAAGGTTGCATACCTTTCAGGTACAGTTATTTTCTCTTGCAGAATGCCCAACTGTGTTGTTAGTAGCATATAAAATGGTATTTAAAATACTTCAAATACTACAAAATTCATGGAACACTAGGGCAGCACTGATTCCTATTGGATATCCTAAACATAACATAAACATTTTGAAAGGCATAATGAAGGAGGGATTTGTTTTCTTGAATGTGGAACATTGCTAGTTTTTGTCTTGGTCATGTTAAGTCCTGCATTCCCCCTGGACACATCACTATTTACAGCAACTTATAACCTGCTGTTCTGACATCATATTCCTTTTCTTATTTCTGGTTCTTCTGATGGGGAATTTTACAGATATGCCTTTGTTATTGACCCATCTGCAGCATATTCTGGAGAAATATGTCTGTTGCAGAAGTGAACTTCAGTTGTCTGTCTTTTGAAGTATACTTAGTATTTTCATGGTGAACTGACTTAGCATGTAATTTTAGGTAATTCCAACATGAACATTGAATTTGGTTGGTTACTGAAAAGGAAGAGCAGGAGGATTTAAAGATGGGATTTATACGAGTTAGTATCATAACATAGTCTATAACTTCATAAGTATCTTTACTTGGTGGAATGATGGGTTGAGGTGCTTATTTTTGTAAACTGCATTTTAGTGTGACTTTCTGTTGGGATTAAACACCATCATTCTCTCGGCCATAATATTAGTGTCAAATGATTTAGAGGACAGTCTCATGTTTGCAAGTGGTTTCCTGGATAATTTTTCAAGAATGACAGAAGAAAGCTCTTGTCTGTAAATACTAAAACACATACAATTATTCCTGCAGTTGTACTCTTTAAGAGATTTACTGTGCATGGATGATGATGCCTGCATGTACAGCGTGTAGTACATAGTACTTTATCCTGTCCAGTCTGCCGACTAAAGTAGATGTACAAAGCAAAAAGATGTGTGGGTGAAGGTTTTTGTTTGTTTGTTTTCTTTTTTTTTGATGCTATTTTCTTAAAAGATCCTGGCAACTGTACTGAATAAGACCAGTTTTCCTGGTAGCATAGTAATTTGGGAATTGTAGTGCTGGTGAAGACTTGCTTAGGACTCTTTATTTTTAGAGGGAAAGAAGAGGAGAAAAGGAGGTTAAGCACAGTATGTCAGTCTCTCATTACTTTTTGGACCTTGTCTTACGTCATTGAATGAAAATGTTTTCACTCCAAAACTTCTGAATTTTTAAGTTGTCCGTACTTAGTTTATTCCCCTTAAAAGGGACCTGAAAAATGATGAATTTTTTTAATGTTAATTCATAAGCAGATGGCATTCTGAAAGGCATTAATTCAGTGAAAGTGAAATGGGCCAAATGAAAGATGAAGATGAATTTAAGGGGAGATGATAAATTGTGAAGCAGAACAGGGGAGGTATTGGCAGAAATAAATGGTTGCCAACTTGCCTGTATGAAGGTAGCAACACCTAATGGAAGAGTGGAGCAAACAGCTGTGGGCAACATGACTGGCTAGAACTGATCTGCCAAAATCCATAGTTTCACATTTCCATTGCAAGTGAAACTCAAATGGAATGAGATACATAAATAGTGCAGATGGATTAAAAAACCCTTAAGTACAACAACCTACAACAATACTCTTCAGTGCGTTCTCCCCCTTCCCTCAAAAAAGTACCATCACCACTAGGACCTAACCTAGTGCAGCTAGAACTGTCAAGCTTTATACCTGGGAACACAAAGATATTTGTTCATTTGGTTTCATTCATTTGGTTTACTGAACAGATTTTCACCTAACTGAGAAGTAAACTGCTTGAGTCTTACCACTGAAATAGTTACATCTCTAGGCTTTTCTATGAAGTCCAAATAGAATCTCGGATGCATTTTTTTGTGTTAAGTTTAAACTGAAACATGTCAAAGTACAAATACTCTCATATCTACACATAGCTAAGCAAGGAGAGCATTTTCTTACAAGGTGCAGTTATCTTGATTTCCTGTAGGGACATAGCCCTCGGTAACTTGCCTTGCCATAAAAGCCAACTGTTTAGCTTTCTTTACCAGAGTATTTTGTAACTAGGTTAAAAGGCATTTCTTAAAAAAGCTGCACTACTCAGCCTGTTGGATTTTAGTGCCATTTGGAGGCCATTGAGAATACTGCTGTTAGTGATGTGCACTAAGCAGAAATGATGCATGTTAGGTGACTCGCATGAGTTATTGGATAGATGTTTGTGTGACACGCTTTGGCATAAACAGAATATCTCGATAGTGGGGTGGGACGGTGTATCAAAGGAAATGGATTAAAATGGAAGTCTTAGTGATGAAAGCAGTAGTAGTGTAGTATGTTTTTGTTAAACATTAATAGGAGGTTGAGTTGGATGAAAACTATTGCAAGACAGGAAATTCCCACTGATGCCTCATGCATTGTTGCTTTTAACATTCTGGTTTGTCTGTGACACAGGAGCATCGAGAACAAAGGAAATGAGAGTTAGTTATTGTAAAAGGCCTAAGAATGCTGTCATTAGAGCTGATGAAAAAACCCCAAGTCTTAGAGACTTTTTTTTTTAATATTATTGTTTGCAATTTTGCCACCTGTTTTAAGACTGGACAGTCAAGTTCTTTTCATCTGAAATCAAGGCTGTATTAATTTATTACTCATCTAGACCTGGAGTTTGTACAACAAAGTTTGTCTCTGATGTACAAAAGTTTCAGGATATGATTTATCAGAAATTTAACCACTATTTTAGAAAATGGGCTTCTTCTGTGACATATGTGGAGCTAGAGCCAACTGGTGTCCAGAATGACATAAAAGTGCTATATTGAAAAATTGCATGATACAGGAGTTTGCAGTGTGGGAAAGGCCTGGAGGACTGGTCTGAGGTGACTATATGTAACAAAGCATTTGCTTAAAAAGCTTAGAGAGTGTTAAAGACAGTTTAGCTTATGCTTTTGCCTGCTAGCTGCTGCTTTTTGAAGAATATCCATCCTAAGCAATTGAGTTACTTTTTCTGGGGGGGCTGGGGTCAGTAGCACTTACCAGTTGAAAGTGGTAGATGTAAAGGTAGTGGCCTGTGGTGCAATGAGGAAATGAGGAGAGAGAGCATTAAAGGTTCTAGCAGACTGTCAACTACTCTTGCTAGCCTTGGAGCCCAGTGACGCCTCTGGAGCTCAGCAGGGGCCTCCGCTGTTGGACTCTATCTTGTCGTTTATCATTCCTTTCTCTTACAGATGCTGTCTTGTTTGTTTTTTTTTTTTCCCCCTTCATTTGCTATGTAAAAATCCTCAAAGCTTCTGCTTGGCGAGTGAGTCAGGATGGTCAAGACTTGCCTTTCTCCATTAGAATGAAACAACTCCATTTTTCATCTTATGTCTTACTTAAGAGGTCACAGAAGATAAAGATATGAATTTCCTTTTAAATTTTGCTTTCTGGAATTGTAGCTTGGTGGAGATTCAAAGATGCTTTTGCCTCTTTTGAGTTTCATTTAGTGTTTGACAGGGAGCATGTCCAGCGTAGACAATCTCTAGAGACGTTGACAGTCAGGTTTGGTGTCTTTGGCAAACACACACTAACTGTGTTGGAGGGGAGAGTGATGAATTTTTGAGTGACTGGTATTATTTATTGGTTTTATATTTATTTTTATCTTCTCTTGGCCTTCCTTTCTAAGTGATTTTTGAGCAACTTTGTTCAGCAACATGGAATTACAATGAGAAGCTGATGTGAAATGAGAAATTCTGGGCTGAAGATAGTGTTTTTTTGTGTTTACATGGGACGGGAGAAAACAGTCCACACATCTGTGGTTGAAAACATATATGTGAAGTTTAGCTTGCAAAAATCTGTCTGTGCTATTATAGATGTGTTGATAAAGACATCCTACTGGGCTTGAATTTGGTGTTTAGCAGTAGTAACATTTTGTTGTCACTAGCAAGGGGTTGGATATAAAATTGTGTTTTACTATTTGACTACAGCAAGTCTGTGCAATTTTATGGCTGAGATGAATGCATTTAAGTGGAACCACTTACGTCAGATTTTTTGCCTTATATATTAAGTGGATTCAGAATTTCCTGTGTTGCTAACAGAATTAAAAACTATAAACTGACAATTGGGAATCTGCAAATCAGAACAGGATAAAAATACAAATTAAATGCTTAAATAGTTTCCATCCGCTCAATCTATGTGATTGTGAAATAATATACATGTAAATTCTCGTAGTAATTAATTTAATCATTGAATTACAAGATCATTTAAGTTGGAAAAGACCTTTAAGAGGTCTTAAATGTCTTTCATTCTAGCTCTTTACCTGGCACTGCCATGTCCACCACTAACCATGTCCCCAAGTGCTACATCTACGCGTCTTTTAAATGCCGCCAGGGGTTGTGACTCAACCACTTCCCTAGGCAGCCAGTTGTCTAATGCTTGACAACTCTTTTGGTGAAGAAATTTTTCCTGATATTTAAACATTCCCTGGTGCAACTTGAGGTCATTTCCTCTCATCTTGTCACTTGTTACCTTGTGACCAGCACTCACCCCACTGCTGCATCCTTTCAGGGAATTGTAGAGAGCAATAAGGTGTCCCCCGAGCCTCCTTTTCTCTGGGCTAAACAATCCCTCAGAGGTTCCTCATAAGCCTTATCCTCCAAAACTCTTCACCAGCTCTGCTTTCCTTCCCTGGACAAACTCCAGCACCTCAATGTCCTCCTTGTAGTAAATGAGCCAAGAGCTGGACACAGGATTGGAGGTGTGCCCTCCCCAGTGCCAAATACAGTGCCCTGCTCCTGCTGGCCACACTATTGCTGATACAGGCCAGGGAGCCATTGGCCTTCTTGGCCACCTGGACATACTTCTGGATCCTGTTCAGCTGCTGTCAATCAGCACCTCCAGGTCCTTTTCCACTTGGCAGATTTCCAACCTCTCTTCTCCCAGTCCGTAGCAATGCCTTGGGTTTTTCTGACCCAAGTGCAGGTCCCAGCACTTGGCCTTGTTCAACCTCATACTACTGACCTCGGCCCATCAATCCACTCCTGCCCAGCCTGGCATCACCTGCAAACTTCCCCTTTATTCTTATAAGCAGTCAACTTTCTTGTCACCATCATTAAGCTCTAGACAATCATAACACTCCTAACATTCAGGGCTACCTTGCCAACTCTCCTTCCATGCCCATCCCTTCTGAAGGGTTTACAGACATCCATTGCAGCACCCCAGCTGTGCAAATCATCCCACCATGTTTCCATGATGGCAGCTATATCACAGTTTTCCTGCTGCCCAGTGGCTTCCAGCTCCTCCTGTTTGTTGCTCAAGCCATGTTCATTGGTGTAGATGCACTTGAGTTGGGCTATTAATTCTGTCACTTTTTTTTGGGGTAGAAGCCCTAATTCCTACATGACCATTCTCAGGTGCTTCCATGCTTTCTGACGCTTCAGTATCTCTTACATTTTGGCTGCTGCATGGATCTCTGTTCCTACCTGCTGTGAGATGGGAGACTGAAAGACCTTGCTAGTTCACCATTCCTCAGACACTGGTCTTCTGCCTCCATGCTAATCTCTAGCGAACATCGCTTTACCAAGTCTAGTCTAAAGCTCTTTCAGTGAGCCGTGATAATTCCGGTGCAAAGATCCTTTTCCTTCTTTGAGGCAGGTGTAACTTGTCTGTCACCAGCAGGCTCAATATCATATAAACCAACCCAGGATCAGAAAACGCAAAAATCTCCCAGTGGCACCAGGCTCGGAGCCAGGCATTGATCTGATGGCTCTTCCCATTTCTTCCCTTTTTATCCCCTGCAACAAGAAGCACCGAGAAAGCACTACCTGTGCTCCAACCAGTCATCCCGAGGCTTTCAGGGAGAGACTTCAATCACATCTCTCTTGATTGTCCTTGGGCTTCTTATTGCAATTTCTTGCTTTTTCCCTAAGTATGAGGTTAATAATAATGTGTTTTCCCACGGGCCATTCCAGGGTAGGAAGCTTCCTCATCACATCTTTAACCTTGGGCCCAGGGCGGCAGCAGGCTTCCTGAAGAAGTTGGCACACTGGGCCTTTGGTCCCTTCAGAAGGGAGTCTCCTATACAATGATCCATCTGTCTTCAACCTACTCACCTCCTCCCTGAGCTCTGTCACTGAGCAGAGGAGCTCCTCTAGCTGGGCACACCTCCCACAGCTGTGCTCTCTGCTGCCATATCATCTAAATACTTGCCTACAAAGTAGTATAATTCTGTATTTAAATTACATCTGTACAATTGCTGAGTCAAAAATTAAATACGTAACAGAGTGCCATTGCTGGAGATGTCACACTACCAGTCAAACCTGAAGGTGACTGTAATGTCTAAGTGTAATGCTCTGACTATTCTTTGTTTCAGTTTTTTTGGCATATGCTTTCTCACTGTAGGAATTGTGGCAATATGCAGATCAATCAATCTTAAGTTGGTCTCAAAATGGCAATGTTGGCATTTAAGTTAAAATCACTTTTTTAAAAGTAGATACTGAAGATGAGTTCTGCAAAAAAGAATTTTATGTTATACTGTGGGATTTTCTAACATTTTTAATTTTTCAGGTGGCAGAGATAAGCGTGGAGGTCCCATTCTAACATTTCCAGCTCGTAGTAATCACGACAGAATACGGCAAGAAGACCTTAGAAGACTAATTTCATATCTAGCATGTATTCCTAGGTAAGCGATTGTCTGTTAACCTCTAAGGCTGTATAACAAAATAAGTGGATTACGTTGCAGTACTCTCACAAGCTAGCAGACTGAGTTAATAACATGAGCAAATCAATACCAAGTTTTGTCGTTTGCTATTTTCAAATGGCTTTCTGGAAGAGAAATAATTACTCTGCCTTGTAAAAGGAAGGCAGCTGGCAGAAGGGCTGGTGTGCTTTAGCTAAAAGTAGTTTGTGTCTCGGAAATGGCACTGCCATGCCACATTGCTGTTGCTGTGTTGAAGACTGCAAATACAACTCAAAGGCTTTCAGTACATCAATAATTAGAAGCATGCTGGTCATCCTTCACCATATGCCTTGTGTGGAGTGCAGTCAGCACAGGACTCCTGTTATTTTTGTTAGATAAGTCATAGTGTCCTGATACAGCACGGAAATAATCAGGAGAAAGGTATGAAAAATTGTTTGTAAAGGTCTCAGATAAACCTGTGGAGTCATCTGTGAAAGTACTGATACCGTTGCATTATCAGCAATTCAACCTATGAAATGAGCTGTTTAAATAAATTGACAGAAGTCAAATCCAGCGGTAGTGTGTGTGTGCATATATACCCTCTCATATATATATATATATATATATATATATATATATATATATATATAGTTGTATTTATGTATGAGATACTTCATACAGAACTTTGCTTTCTGTAGTAATCAAGTTGGGAACAAAAATGATCCTAAGACTCTGACTTTAGGTCCATCTTGGAACCTTCCAGCATTTGTTTCAGGCTGGAGCAATGCTGACTGTGCTTGACTCTGTTTGTCTATGACCACAAGCAGCAGTTGTCATTACAGTTGAAAAAAATTCCTTGGACAACATCCCTAGTGCAATATCTTCCATGTTTGTGTAACGTGCTAATTTACTGAGAGTCTTTGCACTTGATATAATACTAGTTTCTGACTGGGAAAGGTGGTTTCATAAGAGCAACTTCAAGGCATCTGTCTGAGAGAATACATGGCCTCCTTTTTGTAAAGTTAACTGGGGATCTCAGGGGACTTAGAGAAAAGAGAACAGGAAGAAGGCTTGAAATTTTTGGTCTCAGATTTGCATGGTGAGATGTATTCTAGCCATCTAGAGCTTCAAGTTGCTAGATAAGTTAATAGATAAATATGCATCAAAATATGTCCAAGAATTTTTTAGAGCTAATCAGGGCAAGAAGCAGCCTTCCTCTGGCAAAAGGTGTATTTTAGTCAGCTTAGATGAATAGATCTAAAATTAAAAGAATGTTAGTGCATGTTTTATACTCTTTAAGCATGGCAAACTTTTGAGAATAAAGGGAGCTTTATCAAAAGTAAGACTTATTTTCATACAAGTCATGTTTAAGGGACTGATTATGCAACTCTAGCTAATTAGAAGTCCCCGAACTTTTGGGGTGTTTGTTATTTGTTGCAGTACTGTTACATGATGTAGCTGAAGAATCACACATATCAGTTATTTGGCAAGAGATCTAAAAGCTTAAGTTGACTCAGTCTCACAATTTTACTGATTTTATAATTTATCTGATTTAAAAATATGGCTGAACTTATGTCATCACCACAGAGTGGGCCAGATATTTTAGTGTTGTTCAGGCTTACCATCACATGACTTTGACTCTCTTGAAAAAATCTTGTGATCCTTGGCCAAAAGACATTAAGCTTGTGTGAAATGATGTGGCTCCATGATGGAGCACACAGCCGCACTGTATCACACGATGAGGGACCACTTTGGACACCCCAGTAGATACATGCCTTTTGAATTAGTGGCAAGCACTCCCTGTGCAATCCTCAGTTTGGTAGGATAGAGATGGACTGAGCAGCACTCCTATGGCCATTTGACCTTACAGTGATGGATCTGTCTTTAAGACAGTAGTTGTTTTTTCCTTGAATTCTGTGATGATTTTAGAAAGCATTTTCCCCATGGTCAGAAAATTGTACGTTGTAGCCTACCTGTATGCCAAGCTAGTTACTTTTAATATATTTTGCTTCTGACACTGCCATTTTTGGCATTCCTATGGGCAGGTGGGAGAGCCAGTGTTTATCATAATAAATTCATTTTTTGAAATGTTGTGGGATATTTATTCTCTCTTCTTTTCCCTAGCTTTAAACTTGTCAAAGTTAAAAAACCCTTCCCTTTCTGAGGAACCCATGTTATCACTTTTTCCAGATCTCCTATAGCAGTTATAATCCATCTTTCTGCAATGTGGCCAATAAGACTGAGTGAAATATGCCAGTGAAGCTTTCCTGCCTCTTGGACGCTCCAGAAACCTCACCACATGAACTCTAGAATGGCATTTGAATTAGTCACATCCCTGAAAGTGACTCATACTCAAACAATGGACATTTGGTCCTTTTTGATAGTCTGTTGGCTATGATGCATTGCTTTTGAAATGTTTTCCTTCCTATGGTCATACTACAAGGTCATGTAGCAAATTCTGTTGGAAGAAAATCTGAGTTTCTGGTGGTGGTGGTGATTGTCACTTTTGATCAGTGGCAAGAACTAAATGTACGGAAGATATTGATGAAAATAAATTAAATTTTCCATTCTCAGAGGGAGTTCCGGAGAATTTGAGTATAAGGTCTGTCAACTTTTGGACAGCAAAATTGAGTTCAGATTTTGTAGAAACAGATTCATGTGGTTTTCTTCACAACCATAAAATACGGTGTTGTCCTTTAACTATTCACAAATCAATCCTGTTACAAAAGAAATTGTCAATAAATGGGTGTCTTTCCTCTACAGACTAACTCTCAGATAAAATGGTTCTAAATCTGAGAGAATTTGGAAAAGTTGTGAAGTGGTAGGTAAGAAGTGGTAAGTAAGAGCAATTTACCATCTTCTGTCTTTTTAGAGGATCCCCTCAATCATTAGAAAGACATGAATATTATCATCGGTCAAGTAAGTGTGTGTGTGTGTGTTCTGAAGAGTAAATTGTAAATGTATTAGATATTGCTGCTTTAGGAAATGGTAGGTTTACTGGGTAAACGTAAAACAAGACTGGACGATGAATCATCATGAATATAAACAGTGAAAGTGGAGATAATGGCAGAATATCAAATCAGCAACAGATAGAAAGCTATCCCCCACAAGGAGTTTGTCATGTGGGTGAAAGAAGCATCTTGAGAGAGTTGTGAGATCTGCTGTGTATGGTCAGCTAGTCAGGAGTGAAACACTGAGGAGACCACATTGATTAGGAGACGTGGTGCAGTAGAGTGTTTTGTTGGAAATTTTTGAAACACTTGCTTGATAACCTTTCCTTCTGTTTTCTGCAGTGAGGAAGTATGTAAACGAGGATTCACCGTCATTGTAGATATGCGTGGGTCAAAATGGGACTCCATAAAGCCTCTGCTGAAGATTTTACAGGAATCTTTTCCATGTTGTATTCATGTTGCACTGATAATCAAGCCAGACAATTTCTGGCAGAAACAGAGAACTAACTTTGGCAGCTCTAAGTTCGAGTTTGAGGTAATTTCTCCTATAGTATACAAATGTATATTTATTTTGAGGTTTTGAATGTTCTCACTAATGATCAGCATCTTGAAAACTCTCAGATAAATTATATTCTGGCTGGAAGGGGAGGTACTTTAGAGCAGTGGTGCTAGAAGAAATGTGGTTTTCTTCATGTACTTAGGCTAGGTAATGGTGTATGTTGTTGTTTATATTCTTTTTATAAGCTTAAGAAAGATTGAATTAGGTTTTTCCCCCTAATGATACAAACTTAGGTTTGGTCTCTTTGTTATCTTAGCTTGCATTATGGTAATATTGATATCTCCAGAATCCAGAGGAAATCAGCTGAATGAACGTTGCTGTTATCCTCCTGAAGCTTTGCAATACACAAAGTTAAAAGAGTAATCGAAAGAGTGGTTGCTGTTTTGTTCTTAAATGTAGTGAGGTAAGACAGAGATGTGGGAAAATATCTGCAAGACCTCCTGTCTTCTGCTGATCAGAACTGATACTTGAAATGTGTGAGAAAAGTTGTCATGTGGACTTCATGAGCAAAAAGAAAAAGCAAAACCTTTCTCTTACAAAAAGAAAAGCAAAAACTTGAAAGGAAGTTTCAAATTCATTTCAGTAACAGCATTTTTTTCTTTCCATTTTTATTTTTTAGACAAATATGGTGTCTCTGGAAGGCCTTACCAAAGTAGTTGATCCTTCTCAGCTAACCCCAGAATTTGATGGCTGTTTGGAGTACAACCATGAGGAGTGGATAGAAATCAGAGTTGCCTTTGAGGACTACATTAGCAATGCAACCCACATGCTGTCCAGACTGGAGGAACTGCAAGATATATTGTCAAAAAAGGAAATGCCTCAGGACCTGGAAGGTGCTCGCAATATGATAGAGGAGCATTCACAATTAAAAAAGAAAGTCATTAAGGCCCCTATCGAGGACCTTGATGTGGAAGGACAAAAGCTGCTCCAGCGGATACAAAGCAGTGATAGCTTTCCCAAAAAGAACTCTGGGTCAGGGAATGCAGACTTACAGAACCTTTTACCCAAAGTGTCCACCATGCTGGACAGGCTGCACTCAACACGGCAGCATCTGCATCAGATGTGGCATGTGCGGAAATTGAAATTGGACCAATGCTTTCAGCTCAGGCTGTTTGAGCAGGATGCTGAAAAGGTAAGGATGGAGCAGGAGACTATAAATGGTTGATACTTGACGGACTTGAAAGAAAGTACGAAGGGTAACTGAAAATAGTAATTTTTGTCTTTGAAGTTAATCACTAGCCTTTTAATGAGAAATAAGGGACTTCTTGATTGAGAGGCACTCAGGGTCTTCTGGAATAAGGGGCATGGGTTAGTGCTTCTAAACTGTAAGGAGCACAGGAAGCTCTTAGCAAAGAAAATTGTAACTGCTAATGGCTTCAAAGTGGTTATTTTGTTAAGCATTTGTTCCAGACAGATGCTTTTGTATGCATCAAGTAAAGAAGTATGCTGTATACTTTATAGATACAGATGATTATGTACTACATTGGTCTTCTTTTGAGTGATCTTTGGGAAGTGAGTGACAGGCAGTCAACAAAGCCTGAAGAGGCTGACATGGGGAACTGCTTCATTGATGCAGGGTTTGAAGTCCCAGGCTAAAAACTGATGTATCTCTTCTGACAGTGCATATGTCATTAACAGGGAACTGAGTGATTTCAGAATGTTTCGGGCTAACCAGTCCCTTCAGATGAGAAAGCCCTTGATTGTCATGGAATTTGAAGAGGAAGTATGGCAGGCAGATCACTTTTAGATGAGCTCAAATTAGGTCTATTTTCATGTAGAATGGTTTTGCAATCTCTTATTATTGACTTGTTACCATGGAACAAATAGCTTTAAGGAAGGGTGGGGATTTTTTCTCTGGGAGTAATAGTATCTAGACTATGCAGTCAAGTGGTAAGTATGTTTTTTGTCGGAGCTTAAAGCACTCAGATTTCTTGAAGTATTTTACATAAGATTGCCTGAACTGCATGAAACCAACAGTCCATGTTAAACTAGTATTCTGCTCTCCACCAGCTGTCACTAGCAGATTCATGGGGAAGAGTAAAAGCAGAGCAAACATATAAAAACTTAACTTCTTCTTGTTTCTTTATGTGTATTCTTTGCCCATACTTTCCCTTACCCCCATCATTTCAACTCAGGGACTTTCTTTACACTACTGTAATGTTTTCTGCTGTGTTTAAAAAATAAATAATTTTTTAAAGTACCATTTAAAGCAAATGTTTACTGGATGGTATAGCTGAAAATAGTAGGAGTATGTAGTACATGTCTCTACATGTGTATAACTTGTAGAGAGTTGGAAAAAAAGATTAAATTATTATTTATTTCTAAAATGATTTAGAAAATAATGCAAGCTGTTGTTCTGGTTTTGCTCTTTAAGACCCAAATGCATTTTATCAACCTTGCAGCCATTTATTACAGCATTAATTTTTCTGCATTATAGCATATCTTTCCGTACCATGTGAGCACCATCAAAATACATTTTGTTAATTTTATCATATTTTATCAAATGGATTACATAACTTGTGCTTTAACAAACTTCTTGCAAAATACTTGAGGCTGTGGACTTGACCTCTGTCCTCCCATGTGGTTGCATAAGCTCCTATCAGTGTTTTCTACGTTTCTGATTCCAGGAATAAGTCTATATTAAATTAACACATCTTTCTTTCAAAAGGGAAGTATTAGGCACCTCAAAATGAAGTTGACAGCAGCTATTATACCTGGGACAGTTTTTCTCGCATTAGCCAGTAAAAAAGATTTAAAAGAAGGTTTGTGTAGTATCCCAACTCACTTTTGGGTTAAGACCCTTCCCTTAGTCTACTTGCAGCCTGTATTTTTACTGCTTGTGTTAGATGAGATTTCACAGCTCATGACTTTTTTATCAGCGTATGTCTGTGTTTTACTGAAATGTGGAAAGGATGGGATCTTTGTTGGAAAGAAAAAGGGTATTGCATGGGGAGAAATAAACATGTTCCTTTTGGAGGACTTGTTCAATTCAGTGCAAGAAATTTGGACTGGTTCAGAAGAAGAGAAGGCAAAAAAGGGGCAAGGTGGGAAGGAATCTGATTGAAATTGCTCCTTTAAGTGTCTGAAGGCAACAAATTCAAGTGACCTAGAGGAGGATGGTCACAAGCAGTACCAGTGTCTGTTTTGAATAATGTTCTAACACATTTTCACTGAGTTCTAGATAAGAAGCTTCAAATTTTAGGAGTATGTGATCAACTGTCTGTTATTTAAACTTCAAAAGTTTGGTTTAAAGTTCTTACCTTATTGTGGTTTGCTTATAATTTAGTTTGTCATGGACTTGGGACAAAGACTGGATTTGATCATGTTGTTCTGTTAGCCAGCATATTTGGAAAGATCTTTAAATGAATACTTCCTCCTTACTGCTACTGTTTTTTCCTGGACAATCTATTTCAGCTTATCCAGAGAGCAGGTGGGGTGTCTCTTTTGCTGAGATATAGCAAAGATTTCAAGACCATTGTGAGCAGGTGGGGTGTGAAACAGCTCTTTGCTGTGTTGCTTGGTCTTTGAAAACTTTGTCTTCCAGCGCCACTGTTAATGTACCTGTGTGCCTTCACTGATGGCCATTGTCATATACAGTCTGTCCTAAATTTTTAAAAAATACTAAAATATTCCTTTTTTTTCTTTTTAAAAACAAGCATATTTAAAGATTTTTCTTAAATTTCTCTGGAGGAAGATAATTTTGTGCTCACATATACTTTTAATAATTAATCTAGAAATAGAATATTTGTTTTCCAATCTGCTGTAAACTTATGAACTAAAAATATTAAACTAGCTGTTGAAGTACTTGATCAGCATGAAAGAATTTATATTTAATTTCCATGAGTTGCCATTTTCATTCTAAACTGCTAAGCTGCTGATGTCAATAAGTGCTGACACTAGAGGATATATAAGCTTGGCAACTCAGGGCTGTGCTCCAAGTCTGTTTGTTTACTATGACATCTTTGTAATAATGAAGTTTATGATTATGACATTACTGTAGCTTGTTGAGATAAACACCTACAGTAAAGATAACAGTAACAGCCTCAGCTGTTTGATCCAAAAAGACAAGTTTCAGCAATGATTGAGTTAAAATATGCAGTAAATTAAAATGGAAGGAGCATCAGTGTTAATTTTCACGGCCTTATACTCTGTATTCAGTGTTCATAGGGATCTCCCATTACTTGTCTGCGATTTCTGGCATAACAAATTATTGAACTTTCTTCTTTCCTTAATATTTTCGTGTAGATGTTTGACTGGATCACACACAACAAAGGTCTGTTTCTGAACAGCTACACAGAGATTGGAACCAGTCACCCCCACGCAATGGAACTTCAGACACAGCACAATCACTTCGCCATGAACTGCATGGTAAGAACAGGCCTCCCTGCACAGACGTGCTGGCTATTTGTTCTGTGTTAAGGTAGAATTTGTAAGTGCATAAACACAGATTATTCCTTCTTTTCAAGTAGTGGAAATTTGGTTTTGAACAGTGAGGTTATAAAACACAATGGAGGAAAATAAAGGGTGGTCAGGTGCAGCGGAACTGTGATAAAGCAACAAAATTGTTTTGACAAATGGCAGTGTTCAACATGACCTCAGCACCTCTCAAATATAAGTGTCCAAGCTTCTAGAACCTGGGATGTATCTTTGAGTACTACCTTGGGTCTTGTAGAAAATTTCAGAGAATCATGTGTAATACAGATTTTAGCTCTCCATTCTGAAAGAAATAGCTCTCAGGTTCTTCTGAAGAGATTACAACTCAGGCAAAAAGTTCTGAGAAGTAACTGAGCCTGGTGTAATAATTAATTCTCCATGGTTTCAAGAAGATATTTCTCATTTTCGGCACAGCAGAATGGAGCTAAGACAACTTTTTTGGTCAAATATGATCAGTAGGCTATAAAACATTTTTGGATTTTAACTGGCAATGAGTGAAAGCTATTTACTTTCAGTTTTATGAATTGCTGTTTGAACATGGGAACAAAATTCTGAGTTACATTTTGGATCCTTAACACATTGTAGGTGTTTAAATAACCTTGGGAGTCTGGGCCTAAGTCCAGTTCCTGTTTGTTAGATCAATGAAGGAAGAACACTACCAGTCTTGTTACAAATTAACATTCTTGGCAGTCCAAGGATGGGAATTGAATTAAAGTATGGTTGAAATAATGAACTCTTGCAAGAGGGTTTTTCTGTAGAACAGGAAAGTGGCAAAATAAATGCACCTAGGTTGCAGAAGTAATGGAAGGACTAATAATGCAGCTCTTGTGTATGGTGTAGCTGGAGGGAAGACAATAGAAAACATGATTAGAACAGGCACATTTTCTTCTTTTGCAACTCAGCTCTGTTTCCAAAAGTTTAAAAGAATTGAAAATCAATATGAACTTTCTGAAAAGTGCTGGTGAACTTGGCAATTAAGTTATGTAACATCATATATGGTTTTGACCATTAGGTTTGGTTCACAGCATGGGGAATTGCTGCCTTATGGAGCACCTTGTTGTTATTCTTCAATGCTCTGCATATGAAGTAGAGCAGAAAGAAACACAGGATGACAGGAGGAGTCATTGGCATAAGATGACTTTAGGAACTTAGTAATTTTGGGTGGCCTTCCACACAATTCTTGGGGTTGCATTCTAAAGGTTAAATTCTTCTGTAAGCCTGCCCTCATATTAGTCGCTGCTGTAGTCTTTTCTTCAAACTGTGTGACTTTTTATTCTTTTTCCTTCTTGTAGACTGTTCAGATGCTATCAACAGCAGGAAGCACTTGAGCGATACAGCATAATCCTTCCTGCTCTGTGTTTGCTATTAGTCTTTTCCTGTTAATCTCTCCTTTGCCTTTAGTTGTGAAATGCATTAATTACAGGGGATGTTTTCTCAGCCTGCAAAATGTTTTCTTAAAACTTACAAGGAGCAGCTTAAATTTGGGGTAAATTAAGCTATCTGAACATTCAAAAGGGTAAAAACAAGCTGCATTTTTTTCTGTAGGATAGCCCCCCCAGCAGGGGCTCTCTGTCATGAAATAGGAAAATATAAATTCAGTATGATTGGTCCCTGGTTTTGCTTTAAGCAGCACTCAGATTATCTGGGTTTTATTTGGTTAAATGGCAAAAGCCTTTCATATAGATTAAGGGCAAAGATTAAACTGAACGTGACATAAAAAATGACGTGAACTGATTGAATTTTGGCAGGCCTTACTTTTCACTAGCTTTCAACTGGAAAAATGTGGGGCAGTCTTTAACTCGTGCAACCATGTTCAGCTTCTCCCTGACCACTCTCTCTGTATGCTCTGTGCTTAACAAGTTGCTGTTTGTTCATTCTTCCCATCAGTGTAACTGCTCAGTAATCAAAGTGGATTTAAGGTGTCTTGTGTGAGTACTCTAACACCAGAAGTGAAATTTAACTTTTAACCTATCTACAGCCACATGAAGTGATTCATTTGGATGGAGTAGAGGGAGAGAGAAAGAAAACTATGTATAAGCTTTATTTATTGCAGGAGATTTTTAAGACTTTTCATTGTGGCCCTAATTGGACCTTAAGAGATCTTGCTTTCTAGTCAATTTTTTTAGGCTCACTTGAGGTAGGGAAAAAACTGTTAGAAGAATAAATGCTCCCCAAGCAGGTAAACGCAACCTCTTGCACTTGCTCATAACTTAACTCTGATAATTGATGTTGCAGCTGCTTTTCCCAAAACCTTGTGGTTTTTGCAGGGCACGTGCTCCCCTCCACAGCAGGTGCTACCCTCTGTCAGTAGCTGTGTCTCTCATGTCCCCTTCCTTCCCAAGCAGCAGTGTGTTTCCAAGAGCTGGAGGGCAACTTCTGCAGCTGCTCATGCCAAACTTGGCTGAGAAAGAGTGACAGCCTTTGGGTGAGACGCCAAAATTTTGATCTGGTCTTCAGTCTGAATCAAGCCACCTGGATGTAAACCATTGTGAAAGATACTTATTTCCTGTCATGAACAAGAGTTAGTTACATCAAGGACAAAGAGAATTTGCTGAATTTTTTTTTTCATTTTCTTGTAATGGCTTTGTGCCATTTTTAGAATGTTGGTTTTCAGTAAGAACACAAAACAGTGGGAAGTGTAAACCAAATGCTGTAAAACAAAAAGGGAAAGAATACATCTGGGGATGAGATTTAACTTTACTTTCAACAGTTTCATTAGCAAATGGAATATCTAGGAAGCTTATGTATTCATGTGGTTGCACTTTTCAAGGTAACAGGAATAAGTTCATGCAAATCTGAAGCTTAATACACAAGATTGGTTCTCACAGCAATAAATCTGTCCCAGAGAAAAGCTGGATAGGTGTAGTGCTGTGTGTTAAAGAGAGACATGTATATGGTTACCATGAATTAACACACAGGTTGATGTGGCTAAAGGAGCTACTGTAGGAAGGATAGGCATGTGACTTCCTGTTACTGAATTTGAGAAGCTGTGCACTGATAAAAGTCAAGGCTGTCTCTTTACAGGGCAGGATCCCATGTTCTATAACTGTAGGGAAAAACAAAATTTCAGTGATTCTGCTCTCTGAAAATGAGGATGGATTTTCAGTACAATGTTAAAGGCCTGCTTTCAACAACAGTAAATTGCTGTTGTCAAATCCTGAGATTTATTTGAGTTAAGCAATACTCAGTTTCAGCTTGACATTCCTATTTGGGTGATTAAACCAATGCTTCACTTCTCAAAACAACTTTTTAGTACCTTGTAAGGGAGAAACTTTCAAATAACTCATCTTAGGAGTTACAAGTACAAAAATTATGTATTGAGTCTTTAAACAGCAAGAATAAAGTACCCATGATTATATGATTAGTCTGACTTGCATAGAAGAGTGGGAAAGACTGACTATATGTCTGTCCACTCCTTTTCCTGCCATTTTCTATACATCTGCTGAGACACAAGGAAGACAAGAAGTCATGTGAAATATGGGTAAGCAGGAGGACGTTGTCTGTTTGAATATTTTCTGCTCTTTTTGCTAGTTCAGATGGCCTTGCTTTCATTACAGCTTAACTGTGCCTCTCCCTGCACTGGGGAGGGTTAAAATGCTTGAAGAGTGATGCAGGCAAAATGAAACTTTGTTTGTAGAAAGCTGACACATGCTACTATTAAAGGATGTGCTATGACTGCTTCTTGTCTCAGTGTTCATAGGACCATGAGTAGAAGTTACATTTATTAACTGTAATCCAAAAACTCCTATCTCAGTTGTCAGCGTATTGCTAAGTTGATTAATGTTCTCAGAACAGGCTGTTTGCATACACTAAACCATTTAATCAAGGTAGTAATCAAATCCTGAATGCTATCCAATAAGAGAGTGTCAGAGATGAGCACTGGTGAGACCTTTGGAATGGTAAAAGAAAAGTGTAAGCACAACGATTGAATATCCCTAGGTGTGCAGAGATAAAAGTTAAAAAGATGTCTTGCTCAAATCCAGCCTCAGGGACTGGTACAAATGAAAACATGAAGAAAGTCAGGTGAGGTAAAGTCACCTTACCTTAGATGTAGTGTAATTTTTTCCTCCTCCTTTGTACCACTGAAAAATTTACCCCTGAGATTCTTTTTACTTTAAGTATGTGTTTTTGTAACCATACAGATTTGTCACTTGAGATAGACTAGAGCACCATGTGAATTCTAGACTGCCCTTGGCTCTCAGGATTTGGGCAAATGAGAGTAAGACCACAGGTGTACGTCCCTAAGAGAATCTTAATGGTGCCTGGACAGTTAATGCTTAGACACAGTGTCTGTATGCTACCAGCCTGAGAATAGACTGAAAAGGTAAAATGAGTTCAGGCTATTTTCAGCTTCTGAGGAGCACTCCAAAGTCAGCAAGACTAAATAGAACAGGCTAACTGTGCAGTCCTTAAGAGGGAAAGCAGTCAGTTACTGAGGTGTTAATACAGCAACAAGTACGTTCATGTTAATGAATCACAAACTAAGGGAACAGACAGTGGTGTTATTGAAAGGAAGCAAATCTTATTTCGCTCTTGGTACTTATTCTTGGCTGAACTTCAGATTTGTAAAGAAAATGCTCTGATTCAGTTGGTCCTACTAGAGAACTAGGTCCAGTTTAGAGCCCCATACTTAGTGCTGTAATGGGAAACATACATGAAAGTGATGTGGCTGTAGGGAGAGTTTGAAGGCATAGACATTTACTGTGATTAAGTAAAGGTGAGTAAAAAGTACAGAAGGAAGGAAAGTAATGCTGGTGTTGGACTATATAGTCTTGCAGTAAGATTCCTCATGTCCACTGTGAAAAATGTAGGAAAGAAATCAGATATTTGAAGAAAGTTGGAGTGAAATTATTTTGCACATGTTCCGGTGCTGATAGCAGTGGTTAAATGGTTACCTGTGAATATTTAGAGCATTCTTGTAGTCGAAGAACACGTTAAACAATTGCAGCTTGGATGTTGCCAAGTTTATATTTTTTCAAGAGAATAGATTAGGTTTTACCTTTAGTTGTCCTGCAGCCCTCATCACTGAAGTTTGTATTCCCAAACTGATAGTTTTACTCTTGCTTCAAAAATGATACTAGAAGAAATGTTAAAGAACGTGTAAATCATTAAAGCAGGTGTTAATTCATATGTTAATACTACACCATGTTTTAGTAGTCATTTCTGTGTGAAGTGGCAGATTATTTGAAAATGCCATTGCTAAATTGATTCTAGCACAGTAAAATAGTTCCAGCTCACTACAGTCTATAGAGAGGTGACACTTAAGATGCTTATGGACCATGTCAGTGAGTTTGATGGCACTTAAAACGGAATTCATAATAGTCTCTGTGTCAGAAAACTGCTGTTGGAAATCTTGGAGCTAAACAAACATTTTCTAAATGGGTCTGGGAAAATCAGGAAATAAAATGGAACCTTCAGGTCATTTGCCAGCTTTATTTTGTGTGAGCGTGATATAAGTTCAGTTAGCTGATAGGCTGTCACCTTTATTTTTCTGTGTATTTGCCTTTCAGGCACACACCAAAGAATGACACAGCACAGTTAGGCTACTAATCTGTATTGCTTTGCTGAGCAATACCTTTTTTTATTTGTATATTCTCTTAAGAGGAGAAATCTGCAATGAGGAGCTTTCCAGATATCATAAGGTGTCCTTCACCTTCTCGCTGAAGAGCATTTTAGAGAAAACAATCATGCTAAGTACATTTGTATCCCTACTAAACCCTTTGTAATGCAGTGACTTAAATTGTTACCTTTTAAGTCTTGTTGCAATAGTTATGTGTGTAACACAATTAAAGAAATGCAATATCACATTACATTTTCACCTTTGAGACAGTTGATACAAGTGTAGAAGCTGCAGGTGGTGTAAATGAGGTCACTAAATAAGACTGTATCAGTTATTACCTCCTAGCTGTTGCTTCCTTAAATAAAACCAGGTTGTAAACGCATACAATGAATAAGATGCCAGTCTCTGGTAAATGGGTTACAGCTCACTTGTAACAGTGTTTCTCATCTCTCAAGCAGTGTGCAAAATATGCAGTTGTCTTATAATAATGACACTGGAATTGCCTGTCCTTGTAGGAAATTGAACAAAATTTTTTGACCTTCAAGGGTCAATAAAAGACAGTCTAGTGAGTTGCTATTAGAGATTCTTTTCCTCCTTAACTAAATCTGTTTCATTTGGGTCATTGCATTCTAAAATACTGACACTTAAACTTTGGTAGATATATCACGTAGTGAGGTGAAAGGTTTAGATTATTGTAAGTTGTTTTTTTGGGTTTTTTGTTGTTTTTTTGAGGAAAGGAATGTGTTGTACATAGCTTGGAAAGTGTTCAACTGTCAGCGTTTTAATTCATATTCATACTGCTATAGGCTGTATTCCTCCAGACGTGTGAAGCCTGATTGCCATGGGAAAATGAATACATGTTAACCACAGTTCAGTTTCAATTTGTTTTTCTTCATGTTTATGATGCCGTGTCCTTCATTTTTAACTGCTGTTTCAGAATTTCTAAAATTGCTTTATTATGTTACAGAAAGAGTTCAAATAGCAGTCTACTATAGCCTTTATTCTTTTCCCTTTTGGCACTTGTTTCTTCTCACAACTGTAAAGACCATCTAAGGGCTTTCTCTATTCGTTTAGCAGTCTTGCATTTATGGTACATACACTTTTAATAGGCCTAAATGCTCTCCAGTCTTTTAAAATTTATTGGAAATAGCAGATTTGTACTCTGCTGGTTGTTTGGCTGTGCTTAAGAAGCAGAGCATAAATGTGTGGGTAATGTAAAAAAGTAGGAGGTAGTACTGTGCAGAAAGGAAAGACAGCCAACATGACACTGCTCAGTTTATTGAGCAGACCAGCTTGAGCTGTAGGCTGTGTCAGGTATGCTCCTGCTTGCATACAGGCATACAGTTTACCATCAATAGGGACCTGTCCCAATTGCCACTCAGATGTGTCTGAGCAGTGAAGCCTGGACGAACTGTAACACTTGCCCCGGCTAGGCAGTGTCAAGCTCTGGGCAATGGCTGGATGCCAGCAGGTCGTGGTTCCACCTGGTTTGCTCAGTGTCTGGTGGTTGGACTAGGTAATCACCAACCTCAGCAATCCTGTGATTCTAGGAACTTCATTCTAGATGTATAAGAGTCTGCCCAATTTGAAGAAAGTGTCAACTCCGTATTACACGCATGTAGCTCTGAAAGACTTACTCAGAAAGTTTTTGGTGGCAAATTCATTCTTGTTTTACTTTGTGGGAATCAGAAACTCTTGACTGAAAATTAGATTGACTAAGAGCCATCAAGGACTAACGCCAGTATGCTAGAGAATACTTCTGATCTTGCAAGTCATTTGTCTAATTTTGAGTGCTAGCTCTGAGGCAGTATAGCGGCAAGAAAATAAAATGTAAAACTGTTAAACTTCTTGTAACCCAGAGCTGTTTATTTTGTTCCTTTAAAAGTTACTTTCGAAGTTGATGTAGAGGTTCGCAGATGTTGCACGCTTGCATATTGTGGATAGATCAAGAGCTTAGTAATGATACTTCAATTTTCCTATATTGTGTCTGAATATCTTGTTGACTTGAATGTCTATAACATTTTTATCGAGGTTGTTGTAAAATATGGTTATTTCTTCCTCTTTCTTATAGTATTGTGTCTTCATGTAATATGAATTGGCTTAAGCTGATTGTTAACATGAGTTTTAAACTGATTATTTCAAGTCATCATTCTCACTTGTCAATTATGGATAGACTGCTACATTATACACCTAGAATCCAAAGTTTGGCATGCATAAACTTGCTGAGTAAAACCAGACTACTGATCAGTACTGTAACAAAGCAGAACTTTTTAGGAATATACTTCTGCATTTAATTGTTCTGCTGACTTGCACTAATCTTCCCCTCCTTCTCCACAGAATGTGTATGTAAACATAAGCCGCATCATGTCAGTAGCAAGCCGCCTGATCGAGTCTGGTCATTACGCTTCACAGCAAATCAAACAGATTGCCAGTCAGTTGGAACAGGAATGGAAGGCATTTGCTGCAGCCTTGGAAGAACGTAGCACGTTACTGGACATGTCCTCCATCTTCCATCAAAAAGCTGAACAGGTTAGTAAATGGTTAGTAAATGATGGACGGCATCAGCAAAAGTTTATGTCCTGGAATGGGGAGTTGTGCAGCTTGTTTTTGCTTTGGACAAAAGTTCAAAAAGTGATTGAAAAGGTTGACAAGAAAACCAGAATATTTATTTCTGCCAATTTCAATATGCAATCAAAACTTTGTTCTCCTCCGTTTAACCCATTGGCCTTAAATTTTCCACAGAATGCTTTGCCTACTTCAGTGCAAGGTAAAACAACCAAATTAGCTATATGAATCAAAACGAAGTGGACTGAAATGTTTAAGTATATATATAATATATATAATATAGATACTTTTAAGTATCTATATAATGCCTTTCTACATCTAGAAGCTGTCACTTCTTTTGTTGTCTTCACCACTCAACTCCCATCAATCCTTGAGTGTCAAGAATTAACTAATGATAATTGCTTCTAGAAAGCATAAGTTCAACTGGCCTGAAAGTTGAGAAGTTAATTAACTGCCTTCTGAATCTGAAATTGTGGTGGGAGATGTTTACTTAGTATTCCATAGGAGATTCCTCCTATGCTATAAAAACATTTTAGCTTTAGGCCTATACCAATTATTTTAATTAAGTCATTAACCACGTGTAACTGCCAGAGAAGAAGTATATGTAGGGGAAATAGGAATAAATATCCCCAAGTTATTAATCTTAATGGCAAAAGCATGTTTTGCCCTCAAGGGAGTTCAGTTCTGAAGGAGTTGCTGTGTGTACGCAGTTGAGTCACCTGCTGATCTTGTAGACTGTCTGCTCTGTGCATCCCTGGTGTGTTGGGAGAGCAGAGGTTCTTGGATGGGTATGGCTGATGTGCTGTATGTAGATACTTTTCTTTCATTTTGCCTTGCTAAATTATATCCAAGGAAAGGTTTCATGTCTGATGTAACTTTTAATTTGGAATGAATGAAGGAAGCATTTGGGTGCTGGAAACTTCAGAAACAGAGAGGCAGTACACTTGATTTTAAGATACTTTTTCCCTGATTTCTACTACATAGATATTTAACTTGATAAATATCTTGACATTAGAAATGAGAGTGTATTAAGATGCAAATGCACGTTGCTTTTCATTATGTTAGTGGTGACATTGGCTTATTGTCCTTAGAGAGACTAATATAATAAAATGATGCCACTGTAACAAGTCCTTTCAGCTGGTTTTACAGAAAAGCTACATAAAAATGAGATTGAAGAATTGTCTTCTGATAGAAAAGTCAGCAGTCAGCTTGCAGCTTTTGATAGACACAGTTCAGTACCTTGTCAGTGTTGATGCTTTTCTAATTACTTGGGTCATTTGGGTTTGCATTTAAGCACTTTGAGCCATACACGTAGGAGAGAGATGAATGAAATGTAAACAGGTAGGTATACCTTGACTCAAATGCTGTCATTTTTCGTAACAAAAATAATAAATTATGCTCATCAGAAGTCAAGGGACTAAATTTTTTGTGTGATTGTGTGCTGGGCAACCATAGCAAGGGTCAACCATAGCAAGGGTCAGTGTTACCTTCTTTACCACTAAATACAAGCGTGAACAGGAGGAAAGATAAAAATGAGAGAAAATAGTGCAGCATCTGCTGGGATTAATTTACTTTTAATTGCTCATTCTGCAGTTTTCATTTTATGATTAGCTGCAATGGATTGCCCCAGTTGATTTGTAAGATACTTGCCTGTGATATATTAGCTGTTTCATTAACAGTGGGGAGAGCAAGTTCAAGGAAAGAGGGTTTGGAATGTGAGGAATGACCCTTTTAGAGAGTGGTGACGCTTGACCTGTATAAAAAGATTAAAATGTAAGGAGCCCAAGAAAAAACACACCCTTCTTCAATGCATGTGTTCTCTTGCAAGTGACAGGTAAGTGTTGCTGCCTACTGTCAGGCACAGTGAAGACTGTACCAGCTATCAGTGCCTGCTCTCTGCACATGGAGCTTCTGTTAACGTTCATGCTTAACCTTCGAGATTTTTTAAACGGGCCCTTAATGAGAATCAAAGAAGTATTTTAGAGCTACATACTCCACCACCTTTCTGCCCCACTATCAAACAATAGAAGAGTACCAAAAGTGATCTATGAGTTTGTTTTTCCTCAAAAGACTACTTGTGCTCCAAGAATTAAGATACGTATGATGAAATAAAAGGCTTGGTCTCATAACTTTTGAGTCTTGAACTTGACATGAATAGAAGAGAAAATTTACTTTACAGAGCTCACATATGCTTGGTTGTACTAGGTTTAACAACTGTGAAAACTCCTAGAAAAACAGATTGTTTTTTCCCTCTTTCTATTCCTAGCATCAGGGGTATAAAATTCAGGCCCCCTAGCTGTGAAAAAGTAAGTTGTCAGAACTTCTGCTGTGCATATAGCTGTGATGGCAGTTTCTTGTCTGTCAAGACAGCTTAACTTCAGAGATAACTTAAATTGTCTGCAGAAGAGATTTCATTTGCAGTATCCTCAATTTCCCCTGAAAGGCTTGACTCGAGCAGCTATGCTGATACAGCTGTGTGCTCAAAGTTCAATGCTAGTCCTAAGAGACCTCCACTTAAGTTGTAAATCCCTTACATGCTGGCTGCTGTAGTAGCTTGCCAAATGGATTTAGTGCTTCTCTGCACGTAGAAGTTAGTTCTTTGGGGACTGAGGTGTGAATTCACTGTGCCCTGACACTGCTTTGCTTCCTTGATAACCTCTTTCCAGCAAAAGACAACTATGGAGTGTTTCAGTGTATGGTTCAGCAGTAATTCTTTGTATGCATGTGCAAAGTAACATGGTTTTCTCTGAAGATTAAAAGGAGGTGAGGTGATAAACCACATGATACCATGAGTATCTGCACAGAGAGCTGATGGGCAAAAACCAAGGGTCTGGACTTGAAAGCTGTAGCATGTTTTACTTCCTTGTGTAAACAAGACCTTAGTTGGCTTTTGTGTTTCTGAAATGGTAGGTGCAGGATGAAGGAAACTTCTTCTTAGCTGTGAAGTCAAGAGAAGGAGCAAGAGTACACTTGAAACATCAATATTGCTAACAGTTAAATTGGTTCTGAAGACTGCTAACATCCAGCTAAGCCTGCCTGTCACCTAACAACTCAATGAGTTTCAGATACCTAAAAGCACAAGTAAAGTCAGAGTTGAAAATTTCTTTCTATTCTGATATAAATTTCTGGTTCTTTCAGAGAGAAATACTGTAAAGACTTCTTGCTTAAAAGAAGTCTTTTCAGTGTCTGTGACACAGATGAATGTCCTTTTGTATATTACTGTCATGGTAGAACCCGAAATCAAAGCCAAATGTTTCTTTGTTGCAGTACATGAGCAATGTGGACTCATGGTGTAAAGCCTGTGGTGAGGTGGAGCTTCCCTCAGAACTGCAAGATTTAGAAGATGCTATCCATCATCATCAAGGGATATATGAGCACATTACTTTGGCTTACTCTGAGGTCAGTGTTTTGTTTGTTTCTTTAGATAAAATTGTATCATGTTAAGTTTGGATCATGAGTCAGTAGCACTTGTTGCATTAGGAGTTAGTTGGAAACTCAAGTGCTGAACTTCTTTTTAAATTTTACATACTGGATTTTGCTATTGTTGTTCAAAAGCAAAGCGTTAAAGTCCTCCCTGTAACCTTTGGAAAGAAATAAAAAGGATAGATTTACCCGTGTATGGTACAAACAACCCTTGGAGTGCTAAAGTACTAAATATGTTTTAATTTGCCTTTGCATGTTACTGCCTTTTAATAGCAGTGGGATACTATTGTTTAGGCATTTACTTGAAGTTAGCTCAGCATTCTTCGGGAAGGTATTCTGTTGTCATGGATTTCTCTAAGTGTATTTTGAAAATCCATCTCTGAAATTGCCTCACAGAAAAACCTTAACTATCAAAAGATGTTACTTGAGAAGCCAGAAGGTAATGCACTTAGTCTTATCAACCTCAAAGACACTTAAATGAGCTAGGATGTCTATGTAGTCAGCATTTGTAAGATTAGCATATCCTGTGCTGGTGCTCTAATCTTGGACTCAGCACACACTGGAATCATAATATTTGTTACTATTTCTAGTAGTTGTATTGCAACTTAAGATAAAATGCTTATTCTGAACGTGTCTAGAAAGTGATGACTCAACTATATTTTTGTTTTCTTTCAAAAGTTGAGTTTTCTGTTGTGCTTTACGTAGTGGAAGTTAAATTGGTATTCACTGTTATTAGCTAACAGGTATTTTCTGCTTTTCCTGCTTTACTTGCCTTTCCTTCTTCTCTCAGGGTTGTTCTCATTGTTGGGTAAAACTGTTTTTGCTATTCAATTGGTGATGTTGTTCTGGATGAAATACAGTAGTTTTGTACTGAAATTCCATGTTTGGTTAAATCATGGTAAAAATGATCAGTGGACACAGGATAGCTTAGGCCACAGCTTGCACCTGTCTTTAAAACGAGGTTATGTGGGTTTGAATTAATGGTTGTGATTTATACATTATATTATAGTTAAAACTACTTTCTGATGAACCAGCTTTATTATAGGAAGCTGAATCCTAAGTCAGGTCACATTTCATTTAGCAGTAAGGGAGTGTAAGATTAGTGCTGATCATCCATCCCATTGTTAGTGTATCAAAACTGGCTTTTTTGAATGCCTGCCACCTTAGGGACTGCATAAACTTTGTGACCTTGAGTCAGATGTCCAGGGTTCATGAATTCTTGTTCTTCTGTGTAAAATACACATTGATGTCCCTATTCTCGCTCTGTGCCATGCTGCTGTGTCAACTGATCTAATGACATACTATCACACCTGATAATACTTGCAATTTTACTTACACATAACTCTTTTAACTCATTCTTGAAAGCATGTTTTGTAGTAACGTTTCTTGTGTTCATTATAAACTTTCATCATTGGGAGGACAGAGACCTAGCATGATTGTAACAGATTTATGTGGAGAGGCATTCTGGGATGCATGCTTCATGAGAGTGCAGCAAGGAGGAGGAAGGCTAGATTTCTCTAGAATAATGATTATAAAGGGGTGAGGTTGAATTTTTTTTCTACTTGGTTCTGTTTGGTTTGAGTTGGTTTTGTGTGGCTTCTTTGTTTTTTGTCAGGGATGTGACTGGATGAGCCTGCTGTAAGTGTAAATAAGTACTGTGGATTAGCATGTTAAATAATGTTTGCTTGCTGGTGAGGCATAAAGAAAATAAATTACACTGGTAGATTATATGATTGCTTTGGGAGATATCTTGAAAATTTATTTAGGATTTCAAAGCTGTAGCTTTTGACTTTGGGATGGCTAGATATTTTAACAAAGTCTTCAGTGGTACTGCTCAAAGGAAAAAAGAGCACTAAGTGCCTTTCTTCTGATTTCTGGTCATTACTTTTCCCCATCTGGTAAAAAACCAGTTTTGTCTTTATTAACCAGAATTGGTGCAGAAGTAATAACTGTATGTGTATGTACAACTTGTGTTCCTTCTCTGGGCAGAAGGTTTTATTTTGCATTTTTCAAATGTGCATTCCTTTTTGAAGAATCATGGAGGCATCTTTCTGTGTCAGGATATTACAGCACTATTGCTTATCATTATTAGATGTATGACTTCATTTCTATTACGGTATGGAGCTCCTTTCATTTTGTGATGAATGAACAGTGGGGGAAGAGAGAGAGCAACACTATGGGAATCACAACACTGTCATTCATTTTAGATTGCAATATCTTGACAACACGACTTGGTTGCAAAGTAGAAGACAGTAATTTTAAGAAAGTAAATGCTTTTAAGACTAGACAGTCAGATTTTACTGAGAGTAATTACTGTATATTACTAGTAAAGCAACTTACTAGCTTACAAGATGAGACAATTGGTATGCCTGAAAATCCGACAGATGTGCCTTAAAGGAAGTTATATATATAAATAAAGTTATACATCTCACTGAAATCTTAAAGCAGTCATGCACTAAGAAGGAAGAAAATTTTAGTGTATTAACTCCAAAGTAAAATCTGTGTAGTCATTTGTTTATAAAGCTAATGAACTAATTGGATCAAGGGGCTGTCACAATTACTTTTATCACCTAGATTTTATGGACTCTGAATGGCTAATTGAAGTCCATTATCTTGAAATACTTGAAGGACTTACTAGATAATTCTTCTGGATACAGAAAAGAAAAACACTGTCATTGTAACTGTGCTATTGCCTGTGTATTTTTCTGCTGACCTGACTTTACTGGAGCTAATATCAGAAGTGAGCATCATTCTCTGTGTTGATACTCATTGCTGAAATGAGAGAGCTTGAACTGAAACTAAGAAATAAACTCCCTTGTAACCTAATTATCAGAAAACAATTTTCATTTGGGTCCGTTTGACTTCTGAATAACAAATTTAAAATGTGCCTAGACTTAGTAAAAATTGTTGAAAAGAGCCACTGGGGGAAGGCCTTGGCAAATTTGCTGTTTCTGACATGGTGTGGATTTGATGGATTCAGGCTATATGTTTTACTGTTTATACTTGTGTCTTGCGGTTTCAGATGATTTTTGTTCCTGCCTGCTAAATGAGCTGTTAGAAATGTTCTTTGCAGGTAGCATATTGATACTGAATTGTAACAGCTCTCTGAGTTTCATGCTAGAAGTGACAGAGTAAACAGCAATGAAAATTGTTTTTAACACTAAATGTTGATAGTGACCAGATAAGAGAGGATTATTGCTTTTTAATTAGCATGCAAGGTAAATCTGGATATTTCTGCTGTGATATAAATGAGAGAAGACAATAGTTAGAAATGACAAATGTTTCCTGTCAGTATCAGTAGTTAAACACATTTTGGAACACAGTACCTTTCTGTGCTACATGGAAAGGGTTTATGTGATTTAATCAGAATTAAGTTTGCCATAACAGCAGTTTTCCCTTGGCTTACCAGTAGCAGTAATAATTTAGAAGTTGTAAATCGTATCAGATTGAGTCATGTACTAAGTATAATATCTGCTGGTTTAAATGTATTTGTCAAATATTAACCTACAGAAAGTAACCTCCCTGTTCACCTTTACAGCAAATGAAGAGAGAGAGATTGTTTTGGAAGGATAATTCTGGACAAATTTTAGATGTTTTGTTGACTAGGGAAAAAGATGAAGAATATTTATTCAAAGCTAGATTCTACTAGTTTTTTTTAAAAAAAGCTCACTACAACAACAAAAAACTCAAGCCAAACAAAAAATCCCAACACTTTGAAGGAAAGTCATTCTTAAAGTAATGATGAAATGAAAAGACAGGCTGTTATTTAGGAGAGTGCTACTTGTTAAAATTATTTTAAAGAGAAAGAGAATATAATTTTTTTTCTTTCCTATAATAGGTGCATGTAGGTAATCGTTCCTGCAATAAAACGAGTCTTCATCATTGCTCCCTAAGTTCTTGAAGACATTTAGAACTGGGAGAAGGGGTGGGGTACAAAGTAGTAGCCCAACAAGCTTTTGGCAAGACAAGTAATTCTTTGTCCTTTCTGGTGGTCAGGTGAGCCAAGATGGGAAGTCACTCCTTGATAAACTTCAGAGACCTTTGACTCCCGGGAGTTCTGATTCCCTCACTGCATCTGCCAACTACTCAAAAGCAGTTCATCATGTCCTGGATGTCATCCATGAAGTATTGCATCATCAGCGCCAACTGGAAAATATCTGGCAGCATCGAAAGGTCCGCTTGCACCAGCGGCTTCAGCTCTGCGTTTTTCAGCAGGATGTTCAACAGGTGTGTTTTGTTTCATTTTGTCTAAATGCCTTTGTATTCTGTCAGCCTGATTGCACTGACAGGTGAGTTTTCACTGCTAATTCCCATATTTTTTTGTACAACAAGTGAATAGTTGCATGAGATTGACAGAATGATATCAAGTTCTGTGTATTACCAGAACTTGGGTATTGGCTATTATGGATAACAATTATAGCTGAAAGTTAGTTCTACTTCATATTTTTCTGATTTTAAATTAATTTATTTACTTTAAGTCATATATGATGAAAAAGATTTTTAATATGGACAGCTGTTCTGAGTTTGTGCTGGAAGCTGTCGTTCACATTCTAAGTAAAATTCTGGACTTGAAGTGTCAAAAAGGCTTCTTGTTGTAACATGCAAAAAATTAATAGTGTTATTCTGTAAAATTTTAAATCCTCAGTGATACTTAATTGACTTAATAGTGTTTCTTTAAAACCTGAGAGTAGTTATTATCATAAAAATGACCAAAATTATAATTTAAAAAATTTTTAATAATTATAATTATAAAAATTCCAGGTTAGATTTATCTCTTATAATAACACAGTTCTTGAATTAATTGTTATTAGCTGCTATTTTTTATTGTTATGACAATATATGTAAAAGTTAGTAGTTACATACAAGCATTAGTATCTCTGACACAGCTTTATGTTTTGAAAGTAAAACTACATAAAATCCCTTGGTTGATGGATTTTTAAGCATAAAATGTTGGCTTTAGACTTCAGTTAACAGAGACATTAGTAATTTATCATTTAAGAGCTCATCTTCATAAAAAAAGTAAAGATGGCCAGTATTTGCTGATCATGGTCTTTCATTTCAGTGTAATAGTGTCCAGAAATCACAACTTCTGAATGGGGTATTTACATAGATAGCCATAGTTCTGGTTAACCTAATCTTTTTTCATCAGAATTAGTTGCACTTCAAGCTGAATTTCTTGTACTTTTCTATTTGAAGATGATACTGGATGTGAGTAGTTGGGAGTGAAATAACCCATTTTCATCTTGTACAGTACTTGAAAAAGATAATTTAGTCAGATGGTCGGGAGACCGAGCAATCTTGATAACTGAACTTTCTTTGACATCTGGTGACTATCTCTTCATGTAATTAAAGAAAATAACTTAAATACTTAGGCAGTAAATTATGTAAAATCTCCAAAACTTTATTACTTGGTTTTTTTTTATCTAAAAAGAAGCATACATTGAAAGACAGGCTGTTATCCAGATTGTCAACGCTGAGATGTGACAAAGGATGTAGAAAAGTATGAAAAATATTAGCTGACAAAAAAAAAGGAAAAGCAAGCATAGGGAATGTTATGAATGGTCAGCAAGGGCACAGAGAACAGAAGACTCCATTTGTGATATCATTGTATAAATCCTTGAGGCTCTCCAAGAAGATTACAATACAAGTAGTTGCTAGTGAGGAGGGTCCAGTGCTGGTAGTCATGTAGTAGTCAGTGCATGAGTAGTCAGTGAAGGGCCAAGTCAGAATATGCTGTGATTCTGTGGTGAGGCACAGCCCACAAATGAATCCCATCTTAAATTGAAAAGGCTTTGTAAGGAATCTTCAGAAACTGGAATTGACACAGTAGTTTGATTCTCAGGGAAAAATGTAGGTCCTCTCAACAGTCTGGTGCCAAGAAGTACGGGTTGGATGGTGGAACTTCCTCCTCTAGTTTGAGTTCAGTTTCAAGTAGGACCTACTTAGGCAATCTAGGCCAAGGTATCTCCTGAGGTAATTTGCCAGGTGCATAATTCAAGTTTCAGGCCTGTAGGCCAGGCTTTAGGCAATTTATTTTCTGAGGGAAGGGGTTCATTAAATTCTGCAGAGGTTCTTTCCGGACTGCTCCTACTCTTTGCCTTTAATATCTTCGGAGTCCTAAAATGCTTGTAGGAAATTTTCATTTTCTGCTCCATGCTAAATCATGGCTCTTGGTGTGGAAGAGTTAGCTCTCAGACTGCTTTGTTCTCTGAAGTTGCCAAATAAACCCATCATTAGACTCAAGTCATTGTGCAGCCACCACCAGGTTCTTCAGCAAGATGCTGGATTTTTTCCTTCTCTGTATTGGACTCATCAGCCTTTGGAACTGCTGCATTTAAGATGAAGTAGTCACAGGTTTAAAAAAAACAAAGTGGACAGCTTTACATATTTTTATAACTTCCAGTATCAGGAATGTTCTATCCAAATCAGGGATGTGGATTGTGAGTTCACCAGAAGTTTTCAGTATGAACCAGTTGCCTCGAGAATGTTGGTCTATATTGATTTATTATTCAGCACATGCTTTACCTACTGGTTGGAGAAATTTCTTTCATCCTGTTTATGCTTGTGGTTTCTTTATATGCTTTGCAAGACAGACATTGAATTAAGGTAGCAAGAGATCCTCTTAACAGTTTGAAGCGGCAGCCTTGTGCGCTAATGCACATCTTTATCAACCACATGAAATTTCAAGCTAGATCTGTACAGAGGAGCAGCACTTGCTTGCTGTATTCCTAAGCCCTTCCCTTAGTATCTAGTAATTACCACTGTCAGCGATTGAGTTGTCCTTTGGTTTATCTCTGTAATGACTGTTAATTACTGGAATGTTGCCTGTGGAAGTATAGCTTTAACAATGTTGCTTTAACTTAACTTTACGGATATTGGGTATTTTTGGCACTGTATTATGAATCACAGTGGGAATTTTGGTCACTGTTCCCTTTCATAATACAATTTTTCATACTAGGATTTCAGTACAGGTCAATCTCTAAGACAATGACCATTAAACATCCATACCAGAGAGATAATCTAATAGTCACAGCAGATGTCTTAGTTTGTAGCTCCCCTGGCTTTGAAAATTTATCTGGGGGAAAAAAAGTGATCTTGAATAAAAATATTATTTTTTCTTGCAAAACAAAATCAAAACAACGTCTTCAGATCATCCTAATTAATCTGAGAAATGGTAGTTTTTCATATGAATAATCATTAGCACCATTCAATTAATGAAATTACTCTAGTTTGAGGTATTAGTTAAATTTAAATCCAAGATGGTTCTGGAATGGTTTATGTAGAGCTCCAAAGCAACTTTCTTTCTAAAATACTTTGGTTTTTGTTTGCACGTTCTTTCTTTGTTCAAATGTTAAAAAATTCAATTAGGAGTGATTGAGAAGCTAACATGAAAGAAAGCATCTTTTAATTATTGTCAGTAAAGTTAAATGTGGTGGGATTTTTTTTTTTCATTTCAGAATAAGCTAAGTGTGGCTCTCTTCCACTGTTTATAGTTAGTTTGCACATAGTGGCAAGCAACCAAGAGCACTGTAAGTGAATCTGTAACTGTCCTTTAGCATGAGTCCGTGATTTCCTCCTCCTCCCTCTGCTGGGTTAATGAAATAACTCAGTTCATGGAAGTGTTAAGTGAGTGACAGAGCTGAGTTGGGGGAAGGAATTTGCCGTGTTGAGCTGGTACTTCACTTTGTGTTACTTCCACCTTAGAAAGCTCTTTGGGTTTTTTCTTCTGTCCTGCATGTTCTTGTATACTGGGAAGGTGTTTGTAGTGGAGCTTTCCAAATCAACAGAATCATTGTGGTGATATCTTGAGTACATCGAGAATCATCTGCTGATCTTTTAAAGCAAGTAGTAAGGAAAGTAGTGTATGAAATAATGGAAATAGTAGATAATAAGTGAATTACAGAAAAACTGAAATTTGAAATGTGAAAACATACGACAGTCTTAAACTGAATGGAATTCTGAGTTTGGCTTTAGGTAGCAGAAACATGCTGGGAGATCTAGTTCCCAGTTAGTTTGTATATTAACATCTAAAAAAAGGGGTTTTATTTTAATGAAAAAAAAAAAAAGTCTGGCCACTGGCACTCAGTTGTCTGTGTAGCCATTCTGCATGCTAGCAAAAGTATGATTTTATGTTTAAGACTTTATAAGCTTACAAGTGAATAAGAGTCAGCCTTTCACCTAAGGAATGGAGCTGACTGATTCTGATATGAAGCAATAAAGCAGACTTGGAGCAGCAACATGTTCTGCTCTTCTAGGCCATGACAGGTCAAAATTGAGCATAAAGATAATGTTTCTGGTAGAGTGATACTGCTGACACTTCTATGATCAGAGTTTTGGTGCCTGAAAAACTCTCCTGATAGCTTGCAAGCCAGAAATTAGCAAAACATGCTGGTAGGTGGTGTTTTGAGGGTTTTTTGGGGGCGTGGGAGGGGGATTAGTTATTTTTGTTGTTCTTGTTTGGAGGGGGAGGGTATTTTGATTTGGTTTGGCTTGTTTGTTGGTGGTTTTTTTTTGTTGTTGTTGTTTTTTTGGGTTTTTTTTTTGTCATTTATTTGATCATAGTGGGTGTCTTCATTTTGGCTAAATCTGCTGCTTCTTGCTTGATCTGTCTGCCTCAAGACAGGTTACAGACACTAGTTTCAGCCTTGACTAATGAAGGGCGGGCCATGAATGCTTGGTACTTGCTAGCATCAACATGATTTCACTGTGTGATTCCCATGTGGCTTTTGAAGGCGGTTCCAGTGTAAAATGGGACTTTTTTTTGAGTGAGTATTTCCACATTTTAACTGTCTGAAGATCAGAAATGCAGATATTTCCATCTTACCCTTCTGAATGCTATGTCAGCAGCAAGTAAGTGGAGATAAGAAACTTGAATGTATGCAAAGTAGGTAAAGGGGTGGGGGGGTGAGGAGTGAATAATAATGTGGGAAAGACTGGTGCAAATGAGCACAATGAATTTGCAAAAGATCAGGTTTGCTTCTACAAGCAGCATATACCACATATTTTACAGCCATGAGCAATGCTTTTTAAAATGAAGCTGTTTTTCCGTAGTAGTTTCTTCTGCCTTATATTCTTTTGGGAGTTAGTAAAGTAAGCATTTTTCTAGATCCTGTGTTGGGTATAAGGATGGTTTTGCTGAGTCTGCAGTAGAACTTAATTGCATCATTAAAGCAACTTGCTGCAGTGGAGGGTGATACTATTCACCCTTTCACTGAAAGGTGTTGAGCCTCTTAGACACCTATATATTCCTTAAGTACCAGACTGAATTCCATTTGCGTTCAGTATTGGTAGAAGAGCCCTTAGTGTCTCAGTATGATGATTTTTTGTAACTCTTCTCCCAGGAAGAGGAAGAAAATGTGTAAGTTGCTAAAAGGCTAATATCAGTGCCAACTAATGGTTTTGTCCTTTGATTGAAGTGGTATGCAAAGCACTTACTGATGGGAAGAGCCTAACTTGACTGCCTCTACATGCTGTAAAATTTCCAAGAGTGCTTCCTCAGTTTTGTTAAGAATCAAGGTATGAAGAGTGAGCAGTAATGATATGTGTATTCATACTGATTTCACTTAGAGGCAGTAATGTTTCTCTAGTTGAGTGGTTTATGTCATGATCTGTGTACTGGATTTCTATGACAATTTCTTCCCCTGAGAAGTTATTCAGCATTATTCAGAGCAAAAATCATTCTCCCTGGGCTGCTTTCTGCATTTCATCCCATGCTTTCTGGGGCTGATTTTGCTGTTGATTTCATTTGTTAGCTTGTAACTGTTAGTAGTCTCCAGAGTCCAGTCTAATTATTTCATCCAAACATATCTCTTTTCAGCTCTTCTTATAACGGGAAGAGTAGTCTCCTGAAACTAGTCAAAAATACTGGTAATAATAACTGAGGCTATGTTTAGCTCCTCACTCTCCTTTCTCTGATCGATACTTTACCTTGAAAGAGAACAATGAAAACTTGTGTTGACCTAAAACACAATAATACTCTTTTGGCAATACTTACTGGGAAAACAAGTATTGCAGAAGTTAAAATTGGAGATTTAATGAAGTGTTGGTGATTTGAAGTAGCTGTATTTTGTGTTACTAGGGATTTGTTTCTTGTTTTGAAGATGTCCAGTAGTAGAGAGCTTGCAAATGGAAAAATATTTGCACAGTCAAGATAAATGAGAAAACCATGTTTTCATTCTTTTGCTAAAGAAAGCATGGATGTTTTTCATGGGAATGGTGTGTGGGATTACATGTGTACTGAATGTGATCGGGAGTGGTGTTGCAGGACTGGCTCTCAAATCTATATGGAAGAAAAACAAAGTCTCTCTTTAGTTATACTCAGTTACACTTTCAGTAAGAGAAAACCTCACCCAACTTTAGGAATCAGAGTAAAGAACAATAGTAGATAAGAAGAGGCACAGGACAGGCTTTTGGAAGTTATTTTCAAAACCAACTAAAATATTCATGTTTTAAAGAATAAAAGAACACTGGAGGTGAATGTTAGGTAAGGTATTCTGTACCACTACATAAGTGCTGTGTAGATACGGTTAGCTGACTTAAAAAAATTGCTTATGTGCTGTTGTTTTTAATTCTGAATGTCATTCTTAACTTTTTTGAGTATCTTCCAAAAAACTGAATACCATATGCATACTGAACTAATAGATTATGTCTAGGAAGTATAGTTTGAAGAGAGGTTAGATGTTTTTGTTCATTCACTCATCAGAATTTTATGTGTGCAGAAATATTTTGTGTTAACTGACAGGAACTAATTACATGTACAATTTTTACTATTTATAAAGCTGTCAGCTCAGTCTTTGTGGTAGAAGCATTAAGGTCCTTAAAATGTGCTTTGTTCACCACTTTTTCAGCTATAAAATTTACAATAAACAATTATGTGTGATGTTTTGAGGTGATAGATGCCTCTTAAGAACTGGAGCATATTCTTTCATATGCTCTGAATATAGACATTTATCTCATAATGATTTCAACTAATTCTTCTTGTGTTAATTGAAGTTAGTTACTACTGAATCTTACATCTTGACTTAATCATATGTAGAAGGTGGAGTTATCATCTAAAATAGAACTTCACTGTGTTATTCACCAGCAGTGTGCAAGCTTCATTAGTGTTACCTTGCAGAAAAAATGTCAGCTGAAGGCATAAACAGATTAGAGAGACCCTCACAAGGGGTCTTGCCACTTGGATCAGATTACTGTCAAATTGATGAATACGGAGAAATGGGGTTGTCCTTGGTAGGCATCAAAATACAGATATAATCTTGAATCATACTATTTTGCTAGCTTGAGCTAATTACCGCCTTGAGAAAAGTTAAATGAGATGTAATTAATGTCCTTCAATGGCAACATTGTGTTTTAATCCAGCAGTTCAGTTCTTTTTAAGCAGTGCCTTTACATCTTCTCAATTGCTTGAATAATTGTCTTTTTGTTGTAACATTCAATACAGCCACTGAGATTTCTGTGTGTCTCTTCTGTACCACAGGTGTTGGATTGGATTGAAAACCATGGAGAAGCTTTTCTTAGCAAACACACTGGAGTGGGAAAATCCCTGCATCGGGCCAGAGCTTTGCAGAAACGCCATGAAGACTTCGAAGAGGTTGCGCAGGTAAAAGCAATCACGTCAAGGACTGTACGCTTGTCATGGAAATAAGTGAAAAGTTCCTGCTTTTGCACTTAAGGCCTGTGCAGAAGGAGCTCCACTACAAAACATTCCATTCCAGGAAGGGACTGTTTTGTTTCTGTTGCAAGTTTTTATTTAATTTCTCCTTTATGCTCCAGCTTTGAGATGAAAAAGACAAACTTCCACAGTCCTAGAGGGTGTGAGCCTTAAAGTACAATAGAACTGCTCTGGCATTATTATTATTATTATTATTATTATTATTATTTCTTCAAAATAATATTTTCAAATATTGATTTACAGAAGAATGAAAGCTCTCATTTCAAAGTAGCTTAGTTCCATGGGATTCTAGGATTTAAACTTTTGTGCAGCCTGTAAGAGAGGATGGTGATGAATTGAAAGTCCTGCTTTCTTAAGCTTGGGGAGCTCCCAGATTCTCACTGCAGTCTCATGGAGAGGAAACGGGGACTCCTAAGAAACCAAGTGAGCCAGCAAACTGGCCAACCTGGGTTGAGTTTTTTTTCTTTGAATACAATTGAGTTTGTATATGTTCTCCTCTTCTGAATAACTTTAGTTTAGCCTTAAGTGATGATACAACTTCAGAACACATTTTTCTGTGAAAAAAATCAAAACAGAGATACAAAGGAATGCAGGGAAGTTAACAAGGAGCTGGTGTAGCCTCTAAAAGGGGATGTGAGGTGAAGAAAAACCCTGTGATGGAAGCTGAAGGCTAGAATCCTCCCCATAAATAACATGCACTGTCTGTCCAGTCTTAATGATTGGTAAGAGAAAACATCATTTCCAAGATTAATGAAGAAAAATCTCTGAAGGTGAGGTTGACACAGGGGTGCTTCATTCAAACAGAAGGCAAAGTTATTAGATAATTGTGGCATTGTATGCAGGAGCTTGGCAGTGACACCTGCTATGGGGAATGCATCAGAAGTGTTGTTTACAGTTTGCCTGTCTAGTGGAAGATTAAAGTCTTGATAAAATTTCATTGTAAATACAGTCTTAGAGCACTCCAGTGGCTGAGGACTTGAAATAGCATCAGAAAACTTCCTCAATATTGCTTTCCTGTAAAATTTTCAAAAAGAATAGGTTTTGTTACTTTGTTGTATATACATGCTGGATTTTCTATATGCATGTCTATTACTTAAGTTTTAATAAAAAGTACTATTTTCCATGTGAAAATACTTATTTTTCTGGGTCAGACAAGTAGGAGTCTATTTCTGTAAGACACTTAACAAAGCCTGAATGATCTCATACTTAATGCTGTATTATTTGGGCAAAGAAGAAGGAAATGTTTGAATAGCCAAAAGTGGATGAAGTGCATAGAAATGTTACTTGGATGTTAAAAAAAGCATCTTGTTAATTTGCATTAGACTTTAAAGCAGAAAATTTTAAAGCAAATGTTTACTAAAAACTTCCTTTGACTGAATGTTACTGGAGTTTGAAATTATCTCTTCAGGGAATGGGTGTAAAGTTCTATTTTTGGAGATACTGAAAACTTAGATTGGTCAAAGAACTTAAATATACTACAGGGGACCATCTTCCACTGACAGAAGGATGGACAAAATGATCTAATAAGTATTTTCTTCATCTCTAACTCTTGAATGTGTAGTGAGTTACTGCCAAGAGAGGCACACCCTCTGAGTTGTTCCTGTTACTTGCTGTAAAAATGAATATAAGCAGCCCAAAAGGCATTCCTGTTGTTGCTGTTACAAGGAAGATGATGTTCAAGTATAAAACAGCACTCTGCAGTCCTTTTTAAAGCACCAGTAACTTTTGGCTGACTTATTTTCTGCCTACATTTCTGGTTGGTCCAGGTCTTTGGTGTGTTTTTGATTTGGGACTTTTTTTGTTGTTGTTGTTGCTCTTTCTGTTGTGATTTTGGTTTTGTTTGTTTTTAATAGGACTCTGGGCATTATTAGGGGTTTTCAGTCTGTTCCAGCCAGAAGTTGAAAGTAATGTTAAATGAAGTGTTGCTGGCATGGCAATGTTGTGGCAAATCCAGGGAGCCAACAGTTATGTGACATGTTTCTGGTCAAAGACGAACTCCTGATTTTGAGTGGAGTGAAAATTGTTTTTCCTTTTTTCTTCCTTTCTGCTTCTTCCCACATTATTTTTTCTAATGTGAATGAGGTGCCATTTCCTCAACAGCATTCAAAGAGATGTTAAAATAAGCTGTGTGTCAAATAGAATAGGCATTCCAGTCAATGGGCTGTAGTCTCACAAATTAGTCACTTCTAAATTCATGTGAAATGAAGGTTTGTTTCTCTTCATTTAACACTTTTTTATTACCACTACAAAAGCTAGATAGTCGAAACTCAGCTAATAATCTTCCCTAAATTCTGATTACAGATTAATTCTACACATTACATACTTTGACTTGCACTCACTATTGTAAAATAGTGTTTCTCTTTTCATGTGAAGCCTGTCCAGTTCAATTTCTACTTACCCATCTTTTTCTTTCTTTTTTGACCCTCTCTCCACGTTCATCTTTGTGTCCATGAGACCGTTTGGTTAAATTGTCAAATGTCCAAATTTTGACATAATTGATTGACTTACGGCATGAATTTTCAGCTTACAAGCACTGGATACAGGTCAATATTGTAGTTGTACTTCTCTGTGAATTTTTGTCTGAAATTCTAAATCAGCTTTGCGTATTTCAAATGTGATCTGTGTCTGCTTTTTGACAGTAGTCTGTGTTCAAAAAACACAAAAGGTATATGGCAACAATTAATTAGTGGGATTTTTTCCCACACGTAATTCTTCTTGGCGCAAGAAATGCGCAAGAGAGATTATTGCAGACCTTGTCTGAATACACCTTTCATTTCCCTACCAACACCTGTTCCCATCTCCTTTAAGGTTATAAAAATGGGTTATGAATTTGGACTCCTTCTGAACTTTACCCTTGAAATGGTTGCAATACATCAAATTAAAGGTCCACGTCTTATACTAGCATGTGGCTATCACCAGATGCATAAAGAAAAGGGACTATATGCTTAAAAAGTTACCTTTACTCTCCCAGTTATCTGAGCCTGTTTGGTGTTGGACCTGAAGGATGCATCTGAGCCAGTCACTGATGGACTTTTCTTTCTTTAATTAGGCTGCTTTTTGAACCCCTTGATGGTCTTGGAATGTGTGCCAGACCCTGTGGCAATGAGTTATGCAATTTAATTGCTCCTTAGATGAAAAGCACTTTGCTTTTTCATTTTAAGTGTATTGTCTGATGCTTAAATGTGATAGTGTCCACTGTACTTAATGAGTCATCTATCTTATTTTTTATACATTTAATGATTTGTATACCGCTGCTGGTCTCCGGCCATCCATGTGTCGCTCTTCCCTTTCCAGACCACAGTAAACTCCACATTGTTTGAAGTGTAGTCCATATCTCCACTTACTTCTGTTTCTGTATTTGTTGTCAGTAGTAGTCATTCTGCACTAATGTCTGAAATTTAATCTTTGGGTTTTCTGTGAGGTGTCACTTCATATGCTTTCTAAAAACATGGTGTTTGTTCTTCATGAAGAATATTGAGAAAACAATATTTATCAGAAAGATGGGAAAAATGATGGAAGTTGTAGTTGGGAAAGGTGGTAAATTCCATTATGGAGAATTTTTCATAATTTTGGAGAAGAATGCCTATTAAAGACTTGCACCTTGGGGTACAGAAGGATGGACTACAGGTTGTCTTTAAGTTCTTACAGGACTCCTTTTCCTCTGGGATCTGGGGAGAGTGTGCTAGTGAAGAGATCCTGAGGAAGTTTGTCACCCTGAAGGCTCCTTTCCTTTTCTTCAATTTAGGAAATAGGCATAAGCACCATTAAGGAAGAACTCTTGCTCTTTTTGCCTGACTTTCAACTAGAGGCTGCCCCTCGGACAAGCATTTTCAAAAATCTTCACATTACTGCTTTTTTCCTTTGAGTGTTGTTTAGAAGCAAACAGAGAGCTGGGAGAGGCAGTAGGTGGTACTGAACACCTAGTTGATGTGATTTCAATCCAAGGAGCAGTTTATATTATTCTCCAGCTCTACTTGGAAGTGAAATTTGAGCAACGAGGCATGTGCCTGTTGCCAGGTTTGAGAATTGCAACCCCTTTTGAAGCAGCATCCAGGCTGTGCTCTTTTCTAAATACAGGCAGCTCACCATCCCCTTTACAGAAAAGAGAAGTTAGATGTGCCTGGGCCTGTGTAATGCGGAAGATACTCCTGGAATTCGTAAACAATGCTTCACATGTGAGATAAAGTTTTCATTAAAATGGGAAACTTCTGTTTCAGCCATCTGCAGCTGGGTGTGGTGCTCTGGACTGATGAAGTAGTTGTTGTTTGAGGAGTGCCTTGAGGCTCTCTGGCCTTGCCCCCTGAACACATGTGAGCTGCAGCCATGGAAGGCAGAACACCCAAGCACAGCTCAGAGTGTGCTCAGGGCCAGCATGGCCTCAGACAGCGGTCTGGGGCGTGGAGTAGCCTGCTCCCCACTGAATAGGATAAGCTCGTGTTTGTCTCTGCATGCTTTCCCAGGGAAACCAGGAAAGAGTTCTCTATCCCTCTGTGCAACTAAAAAGCTGAAAGTTAAGGTAGGGCTCAGAGTTACATAGTCGAAGTCAAGGAACAGCATAGATTTAATTCCTTGCATAAATAGATAATAAATTAAGGGGGAGCTCCCCCCAAATATGTGAAAGCTTCACTGAGTCATGTAATCTGTCCTGGGCTTGTCTGGTAATTCACCTTGATACCCTGAGGGAGAGCTCGTATTTCCTGCCCTTTAGTTCAGTTTTAGGGCTGGACTTGGATTTCATTTTTGTGGATATTATAATGTAAATTAGAGGTGTGATACTATATTTATGGCAAAGAAAAGTACATTTGCATAGGCTTAATTTATCTTAGCAAGGATTGTTTTTACCTGGTGTAATTTAGGTCAGGAGAACATAGAAGGGCAGAAAGGAGAAGAAGAAGGTGTAGTTTATATTGTCAAGAATGCTTTCTTCTTCTTTTAGTCTGTGGTGCCAACCTATCAGAAGACCTAATGGTGTGACATAAGCAAAGTTTCTTTAGTCTAGACTTGGCTTCAGGTTTTTGCTTCAGTGGTTAATGTCCTTTTAACCTTCCTTGATGAGAGTTTTGAGAACCATCCTAAAACATGAAAACCCAAGGTTAGGCTCAAAAAGAGCACCCAACGTATAACAAAGGTTTAGTCTCAGTCCTGTTTCGAATCAACAGAAAGATACTGAGGCAGGCTGCAAATGCAGAGGTTTAAGATTTGTTAAACACCTGTCTCTTCTCTGCACTGTAGCACTCCTAGTGCATCAGAGACCAGACTTTTTCCATTGTTTTCTGCTTAGCCTCAAGTCTCTCATAGGCCTTCCGATCTGCATTTCTTAATCCTAGGATGTATTGGGACACTGTTCCACTAGGACACTCGGTTATAGCTCACTTCTAAATCTTCCTATGCTGCTGCTGTTTCACAAATGATGATACACTTGATGCATGAATTTTGGATCTCTGACTTCTTTAAGGACGGAGAGAAATGTTCTCTTTCTGTGCTTGGTCACTTTCCACCTTCCTGCTGGGTGTGTGGACTTGGTGTTAAGTGTCTCTACCAGCAGTTAGAATTTCCTCAGCTCTAGTAGTACACATTTGAAAAGTCCTCTGTCCCTGACTGTAGTGATTTTTCCAGTATTGAAATAGGCCAGTTTTCCTGTAGTGGATTAGGCATTTTGGCTGATCTTTATTCTAGATGTGTATATAAAATACTAAGTCCATGTTTTGTGTCAAGGAGACGTTTGAATAGGCATAAATAAAGAGCTAAGGAATTTATTCACAGTTAAGTGAAAAATTATATAGAAATGTAACAAAATCTTTAATAAGATTATATTGTGCTGCCTTTAAGAAAAGAAGAAAGGCAAGTACATTCCAAGGGCCTTTTTGTAATTTCGTTTTTATTAGTGGCGTGGCTTTAAAATGTACTGACTGACTTTTCTTTCATTTAATGCTGTGAAACGAACTTATTTCTCTCCAGAACACATATACGAATGCAGATAAGCTCCTAGAAGCAGCAGAGCAGCTTGCTCAGACTGGGGAGTGTGACCCGGAGGAGATTTATCAAGCTGCCCATCAGCTCGAAGACCGGATACAGGATTTTGTCAGGCGCGTGGAGCAGCGCAAGATCCTGCTGGACATGTCTGTGTCCTTTCACACTCATGTTAAAGAGGTAAAACTTCCACTAATTGTGATGATAACTTCAAGTCCTAAACCCGGTGTTATCCAGTGTTGCTTTCATTGTTAGAACCTTGCCATAGATCGCCATGAAAACCTCTGTTGTATGATGAGTGTTGGTTTGTAATTCACTGTGGATTGTGGGCTGGGGTAGTGTGTGCTTCTGTTTAAGGATTTTTAAAATTTGATTTTATTTTGATTTTTTTACTTTCAGAAGCAGCTTTTACCTCCTTCATGGCACAAGTGCACATGCTTGTTCAGTCACAGGGGAGGGAGAAGGGTCGTATCAGGGATCTGGTACAGCTAAAAGTCAGCGTTGGAGAGGGAGATACTGTACAATTTTGGTTTTTTTATCCAACCAGCTCTCCTGTTGTCTGACGTACCAGACCCATGGTTGGACAGACATGGTTCAGGATACCAAAATGTATGGCAGAACTGCAAGGCTACTTAAGGCAACCTTGTTGCGCAGAGAGACTTTGTTTATTTCTCTGTTTTGCACATCACATTTTTATCTGGTGTATTGACAGTTCTTTGCAACTTGAAGATCTTATCTAATAATGACAATGGTTTCCCTCATGTTTGCAATTTTTAGTCTTCTTCCAAGGTCACCAGGAAAAAGAAAATTCAGCCACACTAATTTTCAGTAAGATTAGCTTTTGCTCCAATTCAAAACACAGAACGTGAATTTATAAGCTCATGGGAGAAGGTGGAACAGGCTACAGCAAGAATAAGGACTTCAGCAAGGTGTTTTGATTTTTGACAATCTTAGGTTACTTGGTTTGTTTTGAGCTTGTGTTAAATCTCCTCACTGTTCAAACTCAGTGAAAATATGAAAAGCTTCTGGATCACAGCATGTCCCAGTGTGCCTTCCTACACTGTACATTGCGAAATGGTCTGTTCAGTGACAAAGTATAGTATTCAAAGTAGCTTCTTCAGCAAAACCTCCTAGAGGATAAGAGTGGGAGTTTTTTGTAAGTGAAACATCTGCTTTGCACTTGAAACAAAAGCACAAGGCAGTTGGTCTTTGAAGGAGGTCAGGACTAAATTACTTTTTAGCTTTAGACATGAGTACATAGCTCCCCCATCAGTTTTCTGCTAGATGGTTCCTTGCCAGTACTCTCACAGGACACTGCTTGTTCAAACAAAATATAAATGCTGTTTCATAAACTGTTCTTAGGGGGCAGCTTTTTTGTTTCGCTTTGTCAAGCAAATAGTACTGGTCCTTATCTGTTATGAAGCACAGGAGCAGTCAGCTGCTAAAATGTGTTCATTTTTTATATATATTTTTTTTTCATTGCCTGTTTCTCTTAGCATTAAAAACAACAGCTGAAATGGTATTTAAATAAAATACAGTTGGTTGTGGTGGTGAAAGACCAAGAGTGTAAAAGGATTTGCTTTCAAAAATGAAAAAAAGCCCTGAAGGGCAGACTGATATGTGAGTCACTGTTGAATAGTTCTGGGAGGCTGATCCAGATGTGCTGGCACATTGCCACTGCTCCCCTAGATAATAATGTTTTATTGAAAAGAAAAAAAAATAGATATTCTGTATTTTGATTTATTTCTTTGGGAAAATGGCTATTATTTTGAGTCTGTAAGCACACACAGCTGTTACTATGAAAGCCTCTTCGCAGTCCAGACTTTGGGGGGAAAGTACTATAGTGGTTGATTTTGATTTTTTGGTATTGTTTTGTGTATGAATGACCTTTATACCTAGCAATGCGCAGAAAAATTTTAATACTATCTATTTGTGAAGGATATATTTTTATATGTTTGCAATCTACTTAAAAATACAGATGAAGGAGTGAGATGGGTGGTTCATACTTAATAGACTAGTCCTTGGTTCAGGTGCAAAGAAACAGCAAGCTCAGAGCTCTCCTGTGCTTTCTGTATTCTGATCTATTTTCAAGAGCATGTTGTTTGTTATCAAACATACGTATGGAGTGCTGAGAAGGCATCACAAAGCAGATGGAAGATAAAAATGCCCTAACCTGAAAGCCATCCGTGCTTATTGGCAGGAGAACTGTGTTCCTCCTACAGGATGTGGGAAGTCGCTGAATAAATTAGTGCATACCTGTAAGCAACTTAATCTTTCTGCTGTATTGTGAAGAAATCAACATGCACACGTAGCTAGTAAAGAGAGGAGTTCTGGCAGTAGGATAATAGGTTAGTTGTTGAATCAGAAGGAGGTGCCACAGTTGTTAAATAAAAAAATACCTTAAAAAGAGCACCAAAAAGCCCAACCCACCAACCAGTCAACCCCCAAAACACAAAAAACCAAACAAAGCAAAACACCACCAATGCATTTTGCCCTTGAAGTATTCAGGGCAAATTCTGTCTATAGTATCTTTTTTTTTGTATTTTCCTGGTTAAAAAAAAAAAAAATAGACATGAAGACTTAAATTCCTGTTTGTGTGTGACAGTTTGGAGGGAGCTGCAGAGCTAAGAAAAGCTGTTTGTCTGAGTTGTTGGCTGTTTGAGGTTTTGAAATCTGGCTCCAAATCCTTCCAATCCCTTGATTTCTTTGAAGTATGTTTTATTCCTTTCCCCCAGAAATACTTCATGTTGAATGAATGCTTCTCATTGGGATGAGAGTATTCCATTACCACTTCTCCCCAGTAGATTTACATAACCTTTATACCTGATGCTGAATTTGCCTGCATTTTTTCTCCGCTTCTCTAGGAAGCAGCAGCCCTTCAGTGACTGCCCAGAACTCTCACTCTGTTCATGCTGAGTAAATCAGCAGTTTCTGCTTTCAACAGTGTGCTTGCCACGAAAAGCTCTTCCTGAAACTAACAGACTTGCTATTTGTATGCACAGAGCAGCTGTGTGCTATGTGTGCAGCAGCCTGTTATGATGCACATGGAAAATCTGTCTGTCCTTAGCCTTTCCAGAAGTTTTGTAGTGAGGTAGTTACAAGATGGTAGAGCTCCCTGTGGCTTACAAATATCAAAAAACCAACATATAAGTTCTCAGAGTCCTCACAGACTAACTTCAACAGACAACATTTTTCACTGGGGAGAAAAAGGAGCTATTCAGAAATGACAGAAATGCAGTGTTATGTAATGGTATCACTCATTTTGCTTAGTGGTGATCTGAGAAAATCAGTTGCCTGCTATTTGTAAATTGTGATTACATACTGCTATCTTATTACCAGTTTTCAAATTGTAAGGTTGTGAATATTGATTTTTAGCTCCCATGCCTTCAGTGAGAAATTTCAATCTATAAGGCAGACTCTTCAGTGAAGTGATGTACTGAAGTTAAGCTGTGCACCGACAAGCTTTAAAAGTGTTTGGGATCATAAATATCTCTGTCAGGATCTTTGCATTGGAAGTACAGTGTCTTGACAGATTCCTGGCCTGAGGATGGGTAACATACAACAGCTGAACATCTGACACAGACCATTGCAAGACAGTGGAACCCTTATGGCTTTTGTGCCTTTGGACATTTAATAAGATGGTAAGGGACGAGGTGAGAAAAAAATTGCCCATGTAAAAGATAACTGCTTTTCTGTTACTGTTATCTTTAAGTGTTAAAAGGTTGTGTGCAGAACAAATCATAAAAGGTTGTGTGCAGAACACAGGAGCAGGAGTCTCAATAGTCTCTGCTGTGCAGTGTGTCACAGACTAGAGATGAACAGCATTTTGGTGTGAGTTCAAATTCTTCCATACACAGACATACACATGTGCACACACACTCGCTCCAAAATGGCTCCCTCAGCATCTGTGAGTGGGAAGACTGAAATCCTGTCCAAGCCAGGTGTTTGTTGTAGTGCCAGAGAAAAGCAACAGATATTTTCCTAACTGGAGTCAAGTGTGGGAATGCAGATCAGGCTGTGCCTGTATGTGGAAGAGAATGATCTCTTAAGAGCCTGTTGGTTTTTTGCATATAACCTTTTGTGTGTATTCTGACAAGTTTATTATAAAATAGCTCAGAGCGCTTTTCATGTAAACACAGTATGCTTAATGGTGTTACTAGAAGGCATGACTCTACTTTTTTCATCTTAAACTAAACTTTGCTTCAGAGTAGACTGGGGTTGAAACAAAGAGAAGGGATGTGGAATTGGTTGGGTTTTCAGATACAAAGCCATCATGACCAAAGTAATGAAACAGTGGTCTGTGCAAGCTTTGGAACGAAGGTGGCATCATTTTGAGGGTGCCAGTGCAAAGGAGGGCTGAGGAGGCCTTGCTCTGGCCACAGTGCTGCCCATTCATTCCCATGAGGCATGTGCCTTTGATTCAAAAAAGCTTGTTGATAATAGTCTCGCTTTGTCTCGCAACTCACTCCTGGAAATACACTTTGCTCTGTGCTGCCCAGTATGGGAGGGTGTCCATAGCACAGCTTTGCATTAATGTTGTCTCAAGGTAGACCCTGAGATGATAGCTCTGCTCCTTTGCTTGCATGCCCCTCCTTGGTATTTGGTCTTTCTGTTCTGTCTACAGGTTAAATTTGGATGTCACAAAAAAGGCTGCTTTCTCCTCTGCATGCTGTTTCCAGCAGCAGAGCATCTCTTGGATGCCCCCATCTACATGTAAAGGCTTTATCTATTTGGCTCATGCATCTCTAATACTTTTATTGTGTCATTATAGCACAGCAGTGGTCAATGTTACAGGTCTGGTAAAAGATATGAAGTGCATTCTGGTCAGTATTTTGATACACTGCTCATCTTGTGAGAGTTGTGGTGGACACTTAAATCAGAAACAAGAATCACTCTCTGTGGCTGCACACTCAAATGTGTAGTAGCTTACTGCTGGTAGGACTGGAATTCAGTTTGCCGGCACAGCTTTTCTTCTCTCTTGAGTTTTTTAATACTGGTACCTTCTTTGATTGGAAAAAGGATGAAATTAAAGTCTCAGTGTAACTGAAATAGCACAGAGTGCTTGACAAAAGTGAGGCAGAAGTAGGCCTTTATGCTCTATTAAGCTATGTATAGACATTTTTCTCTTGTTCAGTTAAGAAATAGGGCAAATGTTAACAGGGTAGTAGTAGTTGATGTAATTTTATGAACATGTGGGAAACTTGGTTTTGCTGCAAGGATGAATTTATTCTGAATCAGAAATTAATTCCTTTATAACCATAGGATAGATAGGGGTATTTGAAGCTTTTAAAGATAATTATATCTAATGAAAAAAAAATGCAGGCATTTAACATCTTAAATGCCTCTGAAAGGCCCTCGAAGACAAACCCCGAGGTGTTTAACATCTTAAGGTTTTTGTTTTTAAAAAGACGCATTTTTGTGCACTGCATATCCTCAAAGCCAAAGCTTACAGGCAGACACACACACACTAGCCCCTTCCTATGCCTACACATACTTGTTAGGGAACACCATTACAACTTTTGGCCCTGTACAAATAATAGGTCCTTCAAGAACTGTGCCTGTGGTAATGCACATACTGCAACACTGTGCTGGGGGATGGGGACAGAAAGAGGAATTTGCAGTTTTTACATGCAGAAACCGTGTGCCTTTCTTTGCCTGAGCCTACTGAAAAGGCAGACTCCATATCCAAAAGCCAGTATTATAAAAATGAAAAAATAACTTGTGAAAGAGTATGATGGATATTTTACCCTAATAAATGACTCTGTGCTCTTGGGTGAAGTATTTACTCAGAAACAATTGTTCTCTGTTTAAATTCAGCAAAATACAGTAGGGTCTTATTTAACTGCAGTGTTTCAGGAGATTGCAGGGATGGGACTTAAATGGATAGAGGCCCATGATGGAAACACTGAAACTTCCAGGATGTTGCAGACAATTGAAATAATACCATCTCAGTGACTAATGGCATGCTCCCAAGAACTTAGGAAAGAGGTACTACAGGATGCAGGCTCATTCAAGCAGATGTTTCTTAGTCTGTGCTATATTTAGATCAAGAAAAAAAATCTGCTGAGTGAAACATTTGCCTGTCAGGGATTCAGAATTTTATTTCCCTCTCTAATTTTAATTCTGATAAGATGCAAAGAGCAGATGAAAAGAGGAGAAGAACCTCCTTCTGTGACTGGATTGAGTTTTGTATGCAGTTTTTCTCACCATATGTTAGAGCTGTCTTGCTGCTGGATAAAGTTCTTACTCAGATCAGAGGATTTGATGTTTGTTTAGGGATCTTCATGCTACTTCTTTATAAAGAATAGAGAAAAACATGACTGGAAGTTGCTCAAAAGTTCACACCGAGAGAAAGTTAATAGTTTTTTAATGATGAGTTTGTGGTTTTTTCCCCCACTGGATTTTTGTTGCCAAGCTCTCTTTTATGGAATAATGTGTTACTTCAGAAAGTCATTGCACTGTAAAATCTGTAATTCTGCACTGCTGAACATGTATGGGTAAGCTCTAGTCTCTGTTCACCCCCTGCTGTAAACTGTTGGCTTTCTTTTGGCTTTGCTGTGCAACCTTGTACAGTCTTCAACCTTAATTTTGTATCTGAAAACAAGGTAATTTATGTAATTTCCAGTATATCCAGGGTTCATTCTGGTTTGAAAGCTGCAGAGAAGCCAGCTGGCTACTGCCACCCATTAAGAATTAAGCTTCTCTCAGTACACTGCATGAATTTCTATCCAGCTTTAGTAATCTGACAGTTTTATTCATCTGTGGTGGCTTTATCATAACTTTTGTTTATAAACACCTAGATTATTTTGAGGGGAAGATTTTTGTCAGCAACTTACTTGGTGCATAAATGTAAAACGTTTATTTGGCAACGTATTAGAGTAACTTCTGCTATGGCAGTGTCATAGAGCTGTTTAGTCACTTAAATGGCTTAACTTGTTCCACTTTCAACAGCGTATGAATCACAGCTAGACAAGTAGTGCATACTAATTACTCTCCTTCTCTTTCTGCACTTTTCATAAGATGTTTTTGCTTCCCAAGCAATGCACAATTCAGCTCATGGGCTAGGCAAACACAATGTATTTTTGAGCCCTTTGGTACCCTTGGGGGCCAGATACCATGTTTGTAGTGATGCCATGCTGACCAGGCACTAAGCCAGTCAGCGTCACTCTTGGTTGTGCTGGTGCCCATGTCCTTCTCTCAAGTCAGGTGGTGTTGCCTTGAGCTGGCTGTGCAGAGGGAAAAAAGGTCTGCATGTCCTCTGTTGGCTTGGTCTCCAGCATCAGGGTGAGTGAGCTCTGAGGGAATTATTCACATGCACAATACCTCACCAGTTCAGCGCTTGTAGGTTTTGTTGCTTCTGCCAGATCTCCATCCAGTTATAGAAGTGGCTGAAGTGTATGTGAATAACAAATGAAGAGGTGAGGTGTGTTCCTTGTAGAGGTCTGACACTGCTCAGCTGCAGAAGCTATGTTGTTAAAAATTGAAGTGGCTCTCAGACCTGTCTCGAGCTGCAGTACAGGTACTTCTAAGGGACCCAGGGGGCAAACTTGATACAGTCTGAGAAACAAAAAAATATTTAATCCCAGTTTCTCTGTAGTAAATATCTGTGTAAATTTGTCCTTTTGTAGGCAGCACAGTAAGCATGGAGTGTATGTAAGCATGTAGAGCCAGCAATGTCTTCTTAGCCAGCACCAAGCACATTGCAGAAAACAACAAAGTGTTGCTCTCAAATGTATGTATTGTACTGTACTGTACAGCTCATTTGGAAGGTCTCTGACTCAATGCCCTATTTTTATGGGTCAGGCATAAAAGTCATAAGCTAAGAGAGGAATGAATGCATGTTCTCTGGGCACTGAGTAAAATTTTCAGGCTGTGTTTTCCAACTTCTTGCTCTTAAGTTTCATTGGTTTCCCAGTTAAAGTTGCATTCCGAAGTATGCATTTGGAAAAAAAAAAAATTGGATGTTGCATTGAGTTATGCTGGAATGAATGTTGACGAGTGCTTCTGACCCACTTGTAGAGTTCTATTGATTTGTGGTCCTTTTAATAAGAAAGACTGCTGTGCTGTGGTGTTTACAACTGTGGAGTTGCATTCAGATTTGTGACAAGCACTGTCTTTGAAGCATATGAGTAGTCAGAATAACAGTGTGTATGAACAGACAGTGCTGGTTTGGGGAGGAGGGGGTAGTAGATTTGTAGACAAGAGTCTGGTTAAATGTCATTAGTTCATTCCAGTTGTGAAAACTTAGCCTACGGCTTGGTTTACTCAAAATCTACAGGAGGCATATAAAGTTATGAGATACCAAAACTGGCATTTGATTTTAAAACAAAGTTTCAACGGAACTAATTAATCAAGATCTGGAGTCATTCACTGAGTTTTCTATTTTAATGTATTAGTTAGGAAACCTTTATGATCAAAACATACATATACAAACAGCAGCATGAAGTGGCTATTTCTGTAGAAAATGTTTAGCAAAGAAATAAACCAGTGACGTTTCTGTCGTTTGAATTTAAGCCAGTTTTGATTGCTTAGTTATGTATTTTAACAATGTTAACATTTTAATTAGGTTCAAATGTCTCTAAAATTTTCAAAGGCAGAGATTAACAAGTTCTCAAAAGACCTTAATACTTTTGATCAGTTCAGAGTTACTCTTTTGGGATAAAAAGCAAACTCCTGTTCTTGGAATAGCAGCATTTGGGATGGGATGGTAGAATACACAGGAGAGACCGGGTGTTTGAATGCTTCCCGTAAGAGCAGCTGTTCCAGTGTGATGTTGGTGCTGCTCATGGGAGTGTTGCAGGACACAGCCACGCTCCTGCTGCTTTTTTTCAGTTCCACAATAGATGGCTAATGGTTTGCTGATGAGTGGCTTTCACAAAGAGCTTAGGATGCAAGAGTTTCCATCATGAAATTGTGGAAAAGAACACTGTAGGGTTCTTCATGTGACCAGCAGTGATACCTGTCCAACATATACCTAGGGATTTTTGTGTAAGCCTTGGTGCATGGCCGTTGTTGAGCAGGGATATGTGCACATGGGAAGCAGGGAGGATGAATTTCAAATTAACTGGTAGAATTACTTATGATGATTTTTGCTGTAATAGTGTGAAACTGAAATCAGAAGGGCAAACACCATCATGATAGAACGACAACATCTTACATCTGATTTGTCTCTATTTTGTTTTCTGAAATGCTCTTTCTTTTTCCTTTTTTTGAAGGCCGCTGAAAAGTGTTATGTTGTCTGTGTGCAGTGTCAGCCTGGCAGTGCAAATTTGATGGTGGCTACAATACATCTCCCTTCCTTCCTTCCTTCCTTCCTTCCTCCCTTCTCTCAGAGAGTGTTACCATAGCATTTCTCTCCCAGGGACTCTCGCGCAGAGCTGCAGATGGGATTCTCACTATGAACTCTGTGCTGCTCAATCGGATACGCTCAGTTCTGTAGAAGCAAAATGGGGAAGAAAGGGTGACTTAGCAACACGGATAAAGCTTTCCTGGTATTTCCAAGAAGCGAAAACCTTTTTTGAAATGAAGGCTTGTCTTCATTAATATGAGGATGGCATTTTTCTATGAAGAAAAACAAATCCTCTTTCTTCCTGCCACCTTAGTCTGTTTTCTCTTGTCCAGGGAGATGGATTCAGAATAGATGACTGCCTCATCCTCGGGCTTACGTTTCTTGCTTTTTCCCCTTTCCTTTAGCTGTGGACGTGGCTTGAAGAGCTACAGAAAGAACTGCTTGATGATGTCTATGCTGAGTCTGTGGAGGCTGTCCAAGACCTGATTAAACGTTTTGGTCAACAACAACAGACCACTCTGCAGGTTACAGTCAATGTCATAAAAGAAGGTGAAGATCTCATACAGCAACTAAGGTAAAACATATTTTTATTTAAATCTCTCCTGGTGTTTATCTGATGTTCTGTGAGGTTTTTTCTATTTTGAGGATAGAGATGATGAGTACAAGATATGACCTATAAATAAAACTTGTAAATATTAGGACTACAGGGATCTCTTGTGCTGTACTGATGGTCTCTAAACCTCTGTTTACAGGAAGCTCAGGTTATAAACACTGCTGCCACAAGAAGGAGATTTGTTGACATAAGCTACCTTTTTGATAGAAGCAGTTATGTGTTTTTGTAGTCTGACATGCAAGGCTCCACTGCGTTTTGAATTCTGAGCAGCAGCCTTTTTAGAAAGGAACATTTGAATTTGTTTTTCATACTGACAAGTAACTTCATTGTAGTAAAAGCCAAGTTTGTGGTCCATTTCATTCAAAAATTATCTGAATAAATAAATTTGGTTCCCAGCTGATCTTCTTTCATTCAGGAGATTAACAAATCTGAATTTGCAGGTTTTATCCTCAGGTAAAAGATCAAGTAATTTTTTTAATGAACTAATTTTGATTTTTTTTCCTTGCCAGGAAGATTCAGGAAAGTAAATAGTTATCATATGCTACTTCCTTTTCACAGTGGCAGCATTTGTCTCTGGTTTTACATTTTATCCTTCCTGTAAACAGAATGTCTTTGTATGTTGATTTGGGAAAAAAATGAAGGTAATTAATTTCCTAATGTTTTTTTTCGAGTACTAGAACATAGTTGGGCTTTTTATTTACTAAGATGTACATACTTAACTTTTTGTGCAATATGGTTTGCAACAACTGCATCTGAAGCAGGCTTATATGTCATATATATAGCATCCAATTTCTATGTTTTTTTTTTTTTTCAATAATGCTCTTTTTTCTTCCCCCTCCCCTCTCTCTTTCTTTGAATAGGGATTCTGCCATTTCTAGTAACAAGACCCCCCACAACAGCTCGATCAACCACATAGAGACAGTCCTGCAGCAGCTGGATGAGGCCCAGTCTCAGATGGAGGAGCTTTTCCAAGAACGCAAGATCAAACTTGAGCTGTTTCTGCAGCTCCGCATATTTGAAAGAGATGCAATAGATGTGAGTGTTTGCTCTCAGACTTGCACTGCACGCATTTCTCCTCTAGTGTAGGAATGTTTATGCTGAGATTGTGTAGTTGCATTGGCATGTGGCTCAAATGGCTGATAGACTTCATTCTTACATGAACTAAGGCTTTTGTCCTGTGTGTGAAAGTGTCTGAAGAGCTCAGTGCTCAGCAGAGCTGAGCTTTTTGATTTGTTTTTGGTGCATCTTTAAGCAAATGTTAGGTAAAATCATAATGCATCAGTTACTTCATCTGCTGAGTTTAGCTTGAATATCAAACTACCTTGATATAACTAGCATGCCTGCAGTTGATATGAACAGGACTTGCAAGATGGTTTCATACAAACCCTCTAAACTGATGCTTTGTAGTAACAACCCTCTTCTCTTCCTTTACCAAATCAGCAGTTTTCAGTTGGCAGCTGCAAGTGGTATTTGAAATTCTATCTTAATCACTGAGAATGTTCTATGGGCTGTCATTTTTTAAAAATAAAAATCTTTTCCACCTCCACAAATAATTCAATAGCAGTTGTAGTGCTTCACCCCTGCAAAACTTGAAGAAGTTTTGAGCTGTCCAGACTTCGAATGGGAGTTACTTATCAGCTTATTAGTTGAAAAGTTTCTGTTTGTGTGCAGGAACATGTACACAAGCAGAGATGAAACTTCACAAGGAACTTAGGTTAGCAGAGTTGCACTTAAAAACTTTAACTAAGTTCATATGATTTCATAAAAATACTAGTGCTGTATACAGTGACTGAAACCAGTTGGTGCCTTATGAGGTTCAGGGTTATTCATTGGTAAATGATCTTGAGTGTATAATGGCTTACCTCAAAATTCTGAAAACCAGGAGTTAAAATTATAAGTTTGCCCCATTGCTTGTGTGTAGTAAAAGCTGCAACTGTTGGTTATGAATGTAAAGGTAAAAGAGACAGTCAGCAGAAAGCTTCTCAGGTTCTTAGTGATAGCGTCACAGGTTTTTAATGTTTTGGTTTGGGTGTTTCTTCCCCTTCTGAAAATTAGGATTTGATGTCATGGCTGAAGTCTGGTTTAGCTAAGTACACTGTTAGGGGCAGTGCAGAAATAGGCAGACACAGTTCCTTGATCCTTACCCACAGAGGAAGTGAGAGTGTGTGCTCCACAGTAATAACAACTCTGCTGTAAAGGAAGACAAAGAAGGGGGTTTTTTTGTTTTTTTTTTCAATTTTGCAGTTCACACTGGTCTGCAGAGAGTTTTCTACTTTGACTATGTGCAAGTAGCTTTTCTGCTTTGATCGTGTGAGAGTAGCTATCTCACATATGCTTACAGTCTTTGCAGGAGTGATCAACAGTGCTTGATGTCTGTGAGATGTTCTCAGAACACTTTTTTTGAAGGAATGGCAGCTGTGTGGGACAGTGCATACCAGGAAAATTAATGGAAGAATTAGAATAAAGGTTTGAGTGAAGTTCACTTTTAAATTGATTGCTCTCTGTTATAGGTTACATAAGCCAGGATTCTGCAGTAGCAAAAGGCTGGTTGCAGGAGCCTGCTTTGCAGATTGTTCTAGTCCTTCAGTTCAGGACAGCATCTATATGGGTAGGAGTACTTCTGGTACTGCTACTTGGTGATGCCCATAGGATTTTGCATCAGAAGGCTTCAAACCCTAACTTCATAGAATCATAGAATAGAATATACTGAGTTGGAAAGGACCCACAAGGGTCATCAAGTCCAACTCCTGACCCTGCACAGGACATCCCAAGAGTCAAACCATGTGCCTGGAAGTGTTGCCCAAACGCTTCATGAACTCTTTCAGGCTTAGTGCTGTGACCACTTCCCTGGAGAGCCTGTTCCAGTGCCCAGCCACCCTCTGGGAGAAGAACCTTTTCCAGATATTCAACGTAAACCTTCTCTAGCTCTGCTTCATGTTGTTTCCTTGAGTCTGGTCACTGGTCACAAGAGTGAAGACATTGGTACCTGCCCTTCCACTTCCCATCATGAGGATGTTGAAGACTGCAATGAGCTCTCCCCTCAGTCTCCTCTTCTCCAGGCTGAACAGACCAAGTGACCTCACCTGCTCCTCCATACAGCTTCACCATCTTCATAGCCCTCCTCAGGATTCTCTCTGATAGATTAGTCTTTTTTATATTGTAGTGCCCAAAACTGCACACACTTGACAGGTCTTGCTTTTTCTAAACCTGACACTTGGTGCGCTTCACATTTTGCCACATACATCATAAAGCAAAGCACCAGTTAGCTTGTTGAAAGAGTTGGTATAGTTTGTCTGTGTGGCTTGGAAACAGAAATCATACCTGTTTTTGATTGATGGAGAGTCCTTCAAGGAAGAAAATGGCCCTGGCTGCAGAGTGACTTCAGCAAAATGTTGATTGTTTTGCTGTCTCTGTACCATGTCTTCTCTGCTTCCTCAGCAAAACACGCTTCTCTTTTCCCTCTCCCTGAAGGCAGACATCTGTTTGGAAACTTCCAGGAAGAAAATGTGGGGACTAGTTCCAGGTCAGTTGTTTGAAAGCAGAAGCTCAGCTGAAGTAACTTGATAATGAGGAGGAGCCAGATGCCAGATAGGAATTTGCAGACCTTGTTTTGACCTTCTCCTTCCTCCAGGATTTTGTGTGACTGGTCCAGTCAATTAAGACTTGGCTGTAGGGGCAGTTAATTCAGGGGAGCATCCTGTGAGGACAGCTTTTCTTGAAGGCAAGTAGTGTTTCTAGCTTCTCTTACTGATTGCAAAATTTCACAGGCTAAAATGGGACAAAGAGCTCCCCTAGCACTGCAGGGTTGTAGCCATGCAGCTGTTCTTCTGGGGACACTGGTGAGATTTGCAGGCAGGGTTAGTTCCCTTCTTCTCCTTACTCTTCCCTTGTAATTTGCTGATAAAATACTTTGTTTCTTTGCTGATAAAATACTTCATTTCTTTTGTCCTACAACTTTTTAGATACTCATGCTTTTCTGAAATGGGTATAACTGCAGTACTGCCTCTATTTTGCCCCTTGCCCTTGACATATAAACTTTACCTTTTCTATCTTCAGCATGTTTTTTAGTGCCATTGTTGGTGAGCTATTGGAAGGACTCCATTTAAATGCCTGTATTAACTAAAGGCAAAAATGAACAAAATCATGTAGGTGAAGATTCCCTTGCTAATGTGATTAGAAGCATGAGGAAGGTGTGTGTGAACCCAGTGGGATGGTAACAGTCTGAAATGTGTTTGTCTCATTTGTGTCGGAGCACTTTTGCCTGTCTGTAACTTACGTGCCTTGAGGCCTGTGCCGGGGCTCTACACAGAGCATACCATGCACTTTTCAGCTCACAGCTTTATCTCAACTCTATTTTTGGACCGTACTTACGAGATGCCTGTTAAATCACACTGCTGAAAAAACATGGATGTAAAATGCTGGGGTATCACAGAGACCTAACTCCTCTCCCTTTCCCATTATCCCTTTTTTTTTTTTTTTCTCCTAAGCACACAATATTTACCAGGTCTTGATGAGCACTCAATTGGTACCATGAACGGTAGACACTTCTGAGAAGAGACCTGTGGTTCTTTATTTCTTTCCCACTCAGTGTGAAAGCATCCCTTCCATATTATACCCTGTTTTGTTTCCTGTCAGTGTTTCCTTTACATTTAATAGAATGTAGTGATGTCAGGCAGCTCAGAATCTGCACCAGGAACTTCTTGAACACATGCTATGTTAAATTGTTAGCCTGTGTTTATGCTGGGTTGTCCATTTCCTGAGAGCAGTATGAATTTGTGATTCAGTCACTTTAGAATTCTATTAGTCATTTGGTCTGTTTGTTTAATGCTGATTGTCTTGACAAAACTTTACAAGCAAAATGGGAGCCTGCCTGCTTTGAAAGTGTTGTCTGTAAAGCAGAACTTCAGAGGAAGCACTGAAGAGTGTGGGCAGAGAGGGCTTAGTGAATGCTATTCCTGTATTAACTCTGTCTTCAGATTTGCACAGTGGGTGCAATGGCTGAAATAGACCAGCCTGCAACACTTAATAACTGATGATAAAGTATGAGAATTACTGCCCTTGTTAGGAAACTTCTCTGGCATGGTCATTGACTACTTAGCTTTTGAATCAGTGTGGAAACATGCTGGTGTTATTTATTTGAATCATGGGGATCCTGATCTTTTGAAGGGGAAAGGAAATATATTGGTCTTGTTCAGGGTGTTTCAAACTGCTTTAAACAGTATGTGTGCCATGATCCTAAGCATGGGGTTGGTTGTATGAAATAGCATGGGAAAAGCTATAATTCTTACTGGCTGTGTGTGGCTGTTCTTTGGAGGCACTATCAATGAAACCTCTTGGCTGAGGCAAGACACAGTTATGGCCCCTTGAAACCAGTTGTTTTTCCTATCAAGTAGAGGGAATCTTAAGAGATAGTGACTACAATCTATTTCATTATTATAACAATACTGACACAGCCACAGCTGTGCCATATTGTGAACTTGCTGTGTGTTTTTTACTTTATTCCCACTTAAATTCCCAGTAAAAGAGATGAGCCTTATCATCTGTTCTGAAGGGAGTTGAACTGGCTTTCCGTTCAAAACAGGTTTATAAATGTGCCATGTTGAATCTTAATCCTTTGTGTGATGGTGTTTAGAAAGATGGTGTTTTAATAGTGGCATTTCGCAACCTTTTTTAATGCTCAGATTTCTGTTTGACGAAGTCCAACTACAGATATTTCTTCAGGGTAACTTTTGAATGTTGTTAACTGACCTGGATGAAAATAAGATGATAAATCTGTTTTCTTAGAACTTCCCTAGTGTAGTGGATGAAGAAACAAACATTAGATGACCTCCACTGCTTTAATAATAAACGAACACAGAGGTTCAGAGAGAAGCTGGGAAGAGCAGAGCTGAGACGCACAAGAGCAGAAAAGAGAGGTAGCTGAAAGTAAGCAATTTCTCTGGCTGGACTGTCAGGAAAACCTAAAGTTTCTTTAAAATTTCAGATCACTTAAAAGAAAGTGAAGAGCAGAGGAAGGTGATGAGACATGTTGGGCATGGACTAGGTAAAAAGGAAATTAAGGGAACTTGTTAAGGATTTTGTGTGACGGGAAGCCTGTGTGTGTGTTTAGAAAGAAAACCACTCACAATGCCTAAATGGAGACTGTGTGATGTTTAGAGCACATGGAAGATGAAAGGAGCTTCAAGCAATGGCTAAAAGCCTTGTCCTGTCTATTTTCCTGAATACTTTGGTCATTAGCTTTTCTGTTTTCAGTGTTACCCCTGGTACTTGAGTTTCTGCATGTTTTCACTTCAGCAGAGGTAGCTGAGCAGGTTTAGGGATTGCAAATAGCTACCTTAATTGTTCGGTATCTCCCATCATGACGTGATGTAAAACTCAAATACTTAGTGATTCAAGTGGAATTTTTTTGCAGAACACCTTTAAAACAGGAAGTAACTCACTGGTGCCACAATTTCAATATTAATTGCTTGATGTGTCCATTTTTTTATGGCATCATGTGAGCAGAATGGAAAAAAGCCTTCATGAGAGATTGTAGCAAACTACAGAAACTTTATACAAATGATTTAACTTTTCTAATCTTCCCAGTTCTGCTTTTTTTTCTAGAAGGCCCGTTTTCCTGGAATTTCTCTTGTCATTTAACTGTCTCACTAACTTTGGAGCTATTGCAGCCACTTGAAAAGGGGTAGTGACATCTTTCTTTTGCTGACAACAAATGACTTTGGTTAAATATTTATGCTCTTAGATACTTGATTGCTAATGCCCATTAAGTCAGGTCCTCTTTTTGTTGTGTCTTGCTGCATAAATAGGTACTTTCTTCTCATTTAGCACCATTCACATGAGTTTGCCCTACTCCTGAAATCGTAGAACACTGGAACTAACCCATACTTGTTTCTTGATACCTATAATTTTGCTTTCCCAATGAACTGCTGTAGTTGGTGCTAAAACTGCTGAAAATTCTGGAAAAATTTTGATTATTGGCTTGAGGGATAAGTGGGTTAGACAGACTTTTCTGAAGTAACTGATGCATCAAATCTGTATGAACTCAGCCCACTTTGATAATGAGGATTGCAAGAGCTACATGCTAGCCTTAAAACCAGTTTTGTACCATAATTGAAAGGAATATTTTATATTTCAGATAGGCTTTGCAGTATGATTTGGAAAATACACTTGTATGGACAGACAAGGACAACTTACTGTTGTGATACATGTGTTAAAAATCCCCAAAACTTCTTTAGCTACACTTCTTAGGACATCCTGCAGCGAAGAATAAAATGCAGAATTAAAATGTGAAAACTGAAGTGTAGCTGAAGAATATCAGCAAGCAAATTTAATTCTGACATTGCAATAATGTTGTAATAAATTATGCTTTTTGGTTTTGCTGGATTCACTAAGTACCCGGCCTTTCGTAGTAAGTCTCAGTTGTCTGGCAGAACTCAAAGGTGCATGTGGCCTGATGCTTCCTGCCCACAGAAGAGTAGAGCTGGCTTTCTTGGAAAAGGGCTCAAGATTGGCATAATTGTAAGATCAGCTGGCTGTTGATGTGTGAGTTATTACTTGATGCACTCTGAAGAATTAAAGAGGTGTTCCAGATCCACATTTTCCTTTAAAAGGGGAGATAAAAGCATATTAACTTCTTCTGTTTCACAAGTAAAGTGTTGATGGAGTACCTTCAATAAGGCAGGGGCACATACCCATAGTGTTGCAAGCACTGGTTGAAGAACTGTAGCAGTTCTTCAGAGGTTATTTTGGGTTGTTGGCCAAAATCTAAAATCCATGCTAGGATAGCCTGTGTCTGAACCATGTCTAATTTGATCAGTGATGCCAGTCAGTGGTGAGCAACTTGAGTTCCTTACCTCAGTCATCAGTGCAACATTGGAAATAAACTGTTTTCTTTTGTGTAATGGGTAATTGAACATGGTCTCCTTCCTTTTTCCCCCAGATTATTTCAGACCTTGAGTCTTGGAATGATGAGCTCTCTCAGCAGATGAATGACTTTGACACTGAAGATCTTACAATAGCAGAACAGAGGCTCCAGCATCATGCAGACAAAGCCCTGACCATGAATAACTTGACCTTTGATGTCATCCACCAAGGGCAGGATCTGCTGCAGTATGTCAATGAAGTGCAGGCATCTGGTAAGATGGCTCCTTTGTGCTATTCCAGGCAGTGGCTTTCTAAGAATTATCCAGCTGTCTCCTCATGGGATGTGTGAAAATAACAGGGATGCTGGTCAGCTGTAAACTGGGGACATGTGGACTTCTTTATACTCAAATCATTCAATGGTGTTCATAAGAAAATACTGGCACATAAATGTCATAAATTGGTAACACTTGAAGGGGTTCAGGTTTTAGAGAAAGGGATTTCACTCAGGAAGTCTATAAAATTAGAGTGAATAAGGGAATGTTAGTTTTATAGGTAGTCAGATCAATGCAGTCAAGCAAAGATTTTCTGCTTTCAAGTAAACATCTTCCTTTTTTGTTCCTTATGCCCCTTCATTTGATATTTTTCACTGTATATGATCGCATAGGGTAAGTATGAGACTTAAAAGAATGCCCATATTGCAATTCTTAAGAGTGCAAACCCCTATACTCATGTAAGCAAATCCTCCAAGAATTAGGTTGAACTTGGAGAAGGAAGTAGGAAATTAAGTGCAGAACAGTGGAAGCGGGCAGTTTGTCTCGGAAGAATGCAAGTCATTCCTATCCCACCATCCCGACTGCAGGTGTGGAGCTGCTTTGCGACAGGGACGTGGACATGGCCACCCGCGTGCAGGACCTGCTGGAGTTCCTGCACGAGAAGCAGCAGGAGCTGGACGTGGCGGCGGAGCAGCACCGCAAGCACCTGGAGCAGTGCGTGCAGCTGCGCCACCTGCAGGCAGAGGTCAAGCAGGTACGGCCCCCGCCCCCGGCAGCTGCCCTGCCGGGGAGCTCTGCTCCCGAAAGCACCTCCATGCAAAAAGTCTTTCCTTGGGAGCAGGGGAGGACGTTGATCACCTGAGAAACTTCATCTTCTGTTAACATGAAGTGCATGTTTTTAACTTGCATCACCGATCTTGCTGCGCGGATCTAGAGCAGATCCTATGGGAGCAGCTGAGAGAGCTAGGGATGTTTAGCCTGGAATAAAAGAATCTCAGGGGGGACCTTATCACTCCTGCAACTACCTGATGGGAGAGTGTATCAAAGTAGGAGTTGGATTCTTTACCCAGGTAACAGGTGATAGGACAAGAAGGAAGGTCCTCAAGTTGTGCCAGAGGAAGTTTACATTAGATACTAATAAACATTTCCTCACTGAAGGGGTTTTTAAGCACTGGAACAGGATTGATGGAGGCACCATCTCTGAAAATATTTAAAAGACATGTAGATGAGACACTGAGACACAAGATACGAGACACATACTTTAGTGGTGGACTTGGCAGTGCTAGGTTAATAGACATGATGGTTGTAGAGGTTTTTTCCAGCTCAAGTTATTCTGATATTCTGTAGATACAAGTAAAGTATTTGAAGTATAGAGTGATTTGAGCTAATGTTAAACCCATGCTTTTACTATCTGTACAGTGATGAACAACAATGCTCAGTCATAGTCCCTGCACACTGACCTGATACTTTCTGGGTCTGTTGTTTGAAACATTTACAAATAGTGATAAGCCTCTGAAGTAGCTGAAAGTTTAAAAAAAACAAAACAAGACACTAAAAAAGCTGAGAGTTTATCTTGCTCACATTTGGCAGCATCACAGAAGTTTGCTATAGTCTGTTGTATTACTGTGGCCCATAATGAGCGTGAATGACAACTACACACTGCAAAGTAATATGAAAGGGGTCCAGCTAGGACTAGGAGAAGTGAATAGAAGGTTCCTAAAGTATTTTCAGGCAGTGGCTGGTTACTCTACAGTAGCAGATTTGCAAAGCTTCTGTGTGGTCTTGAATTAAAGGAATACACAAAACTGATAGTTGTCTGCTGTCAGTGCAATATAGGCATCAATAAAATACTTCATGTTCTGTTTCAAGGCTTTGCATACTCTACTGAGCTGTGCTCTATCTGCCTTAGCATTTACTCATCTTGGTAAGTGCAGATTGCAAATTCCTCCTTCCACGTGAGTAATGGTTGAGATAAAGTTGTTGCAGATCAGGATAGTTTCTGTACTCAGTTGCATTTTGTCTCAAAGATGAAGGAAGAGAGTGCACATATGCAAAGGAAGGAAAAAAATTTAATAAATAATGCCAGCTGAGGCACTCTCATCCCTTTATGGTATGTCAGTGGGTTTGGGTGGAATGGGTTAGTAAGAAAAAGAAAAAAAAAAAAAAAGTTAATTTCCATGATACTGAAATAGTATTCAGTAAAACAACAGAATATAGCAGTTTGGTGATATTTAATATATTAAAAGACACTAAACAGTTATTTATACTGCATGCTCCCACAATAAAGTGAGTACTTTGGTCCGCTAGCTTTGTTTGTGTGCAAGTTAAATGTTACAAAAATGACACGTGTCATTTTGGCAGAAACAAGCAGATGATGAACATCATGGATTTTAAGGGAATACCCCTAGTGCACTTTGCATGTACTTTGTAGATCACTCGTTAAGAAATTTCTAACTTTTTTTAAGCACTGCTAGCCCTGACTGAAACTGAAGCTAAAATTTAGGTTCTTAAGAAAGTATGGAAAAGTTTATCTTATAATTAAGGTATAGGGAGTACATTAACATACCCAGCTGTCTTTTCTTGGTAGACTGGGATTTGGAAGAAAGAAGCATATTCTGTTTCATATTTCTAGAACACACCTCTATCAAGTGGGATTTTATGTTGAATTAAATGCCATAATATATGTGAACTTTCAGACAATCATACATGAACATGTAGCTGACAGAAGGTTCCTGTATTACTTTTCCAGATTTTACTTTTACAGATTCACCTGCAATACTTGCCCAGCCTAAGGCCTGAAAATTGAATGGAACTCAGTCTGAATGTTAATACATTGTCTCATAGGATTTCTTTTGGGCCCTTTGCAATGCTTTGAGGCTAGTAACTCTTAGTTTTGAGATTTCAGTTGCCTTTTCAGAAAACCACATCTGATTTATTTTTATTAAACATGATTAAGGAAGCATGATCTTCTCATGTCTCTTCTGCACTAGGAAAAAGTTCGTAGGTCAGCAGGTCACAGTAGGTTTACCTGAGAGTAAAATGAAGTGGTAAACTTCATCTTCAGTCTGTTTTATTTGTGTTTTGTTGCCTGAAGCAGTGAACATATGGTTTTCCTGTTCAATTACTGTGATGTTCTATTAGATTTATTGCTGATGAACTGGGTGTAAGCATATTTATTATAGAAGGATCCTGCCTCCATAGCAAGAATTCTGACAGTATTTCCATTTAAATCCTTCCTGCCAAAGCAACGTTACTGTTGTTGTATTTTCACACACACTCACACGCATGCACATGCACACACACACACACATATATTTACATAAAATACATAAAAATATGTAGCTTGTAGTCATGTGAAGCAGTTAGACTGCAGGAATTAAGAGAAATATTTGCAAGGATTCTGTTCCATAGCTTTCACTAGGTAGTGAAACCTTGTGCTTAATGAGTTTTTGTCAAATAAGCACAGGGAGTAGACAAAACCACTTAGTATTGCTTCTTCCTTAACTATTGTGCAAGTTCTGCTTTGTGGCATTGAAGTTTTGTATATCAAGCCTCAGGACTCGGAGGAAGCAGAAGAGCCAGGACACAAACAGAGATTTAAAGAAAACCTGCAAAGAATTTGCTTGTCAATTTGATGTGTAATATGAACAGAACGGGCAAAAGCAGATAGCAAATTACAGTGTAGAAAAACCATGGAAGATGGCGGGAAGAGAATGCTGACTGAAATAAAAGAGACATCTGTATGTGGGGAAAGCAACATGGAAAGGAAAATGTGACCACTTTTTTACAGGGCAGGGACATATGAGTAGGTGGAGGCAGAGTAATATTTATGAGAATGTCTGTCTCATGCAGAACTCCAGCTGCATGTTTGCCAGTCAAACCTTCTTTATTAATCACCTAACATACAGCTGTTGGATTACTTACTGCTACAATCACTCCCACATACTCACTGTGTAGAGTGAATGCTTTACTGTGTTTAAGGTCAAAATCCCTACCAAGCTTCAAACCCAGTCCAGTTGGTTTCACTATGGTTCAATTGATTTCATTAAGCCTTTTCAGTGCAGTGTTTTCTGCTGTTCTGATCGTGGTGTATGTTCTTGGATATATAACTATGTACCCATATATCTACAGTGGTGTATAGATACTTCAGCCCTCAAGAGTACCTTAAGCTGCTTTGTGTTTTCACTGGCAAATCTTTTAGCTTGATGCTTGAGCTCTGACTATCCCAAAATACTACTCAGGAAGGGTATCCTGGCACTCCATGTAGTGCCATATGGATATGAAAACATGGCTAAGACAGCAGACTGAAGCAGGTTGTCTTGTGATCATGTTTAGTTACAGTGAAAAATCTGTCCAAGAAACTAGTCCTAAATCAAGCATTTACCTACAGCTCTACCTGTCTGACCTTTTCAAGTGTCCCAAGTGACCTGAATTCTGTCTCTTTTCCACACCTTTGCTGATGCTTTGCTGATGCTTTTCTAGCCTGTTGAAGGCTGTTGAGGGGAAAGATGGGGGTTGTGATCCTCTCAGACAGGGAGGTGGTGAGAACGTGAACATGCCAATAAACCCTGACGACAACACCCCTGGAAGGAGAACAGGCTCTCCATTTCCTAATGCTTATATTTTGCCTTGAGTCAGAAAAGAAGTATGCCAGAATATGCTGGCATATTTCCTCCTGAGTTTCACCAGCTTGTGTACTTGCACCCTGACCTGCACCAAGGAGGAGGACAAGTCTTTGTGTTTGAAATGGCATGTTCTGTTCTAGCTGTTGGTGCTGTAAATAATGGGATGCCAAGTCAAGAGAAGCTTTCAGTTGGTGCTGCCTAAGCAACCTCCTTCATTAAAATTCTCTGAAGAAGGCTAGATATATAAGAACCCTAAAAAGGTGTGTTTGGTTACACCATACCTGGAAGAATTACTTTATAAGGTAGAGAAGGAACCTAGAATAACTTTCCTAAGACAAAATAAAAATAAAAAAGGAATAAAAAAAATCATCTGCCTCTGTTTTCTTGCAGACAATTTATTTGTCCATGTATATGAACAAATATAGTCCATATTTGTCCATGTATATGGACAAGTTTCTATCTGCAGTCTGTTGGACCCATCTGCTTCCCTCAGAAGCTGCTGCTTTTCCTGCTCATGAGGCTTACCCAGGCTTTCTCTCTGAGTGTTAAAAATCCCCTGGTGCCTTAGCAACTTAGGAACTCCCAGTTTCTTTAACAGGCCCTTTTGTGTGCCCCCAGGCTGTGATCTGCAGGTGCCACCTTTGCAGGAGGAGAGGTCATTCCAAAGCTGGAGCCGTCTTCCCCTTGCTTGCAAGGCTGCACCTGACCCAGTGCTTTCTCCCCAGAAGACCAGAATGTGCACCCAGTTACACATCTGGCATGCCCTTCCTTCTGCATTGTAGACTTACTCTTTTCTACAGACTTGCAGAATTTATATAGGAGAATTCAAATACATGCTATCAGGATGGAAAAAAACCAAACTTGTTAGCTATTCATTGTGCAGACAGAAATGGCAAAACCTGCATTAATAATACAACAATGTCACAATCTGGATAAGTGTAAGGCAGAGGGTAAGGTTGTGGTGCAGATTTGAGGGAATGGATGTTGTGTCAGGATGGCTAGACCTCAGTTGCTTCAAGCTGTCAGGTATGTTAGAGTGTGCTTTGGATGTAGACCCACATGTGCCTTTCAGGTTGTGAGGAACTGTGTTTTAATAGGTCATTTTCTTGGGTTCTGCCCATGTTCCCAGTCTGCAAGTGCAGTCATAATATCCTGATTACTTAGTGCATTAATGCTATAATTGATAGTGTCATGTGCTGATCCCTAGATGAGAATATTTAGTGTTAAGAACTAACTGATTTGGTAGTTAATATAATTATTAGCAGTGGTTAAAGGTCTAAATCAATTAGTAGGAAAAAGTTAGAAAAACTGGTGAAGTTCAAATCAACTGGGCCTAAAGAAATTCACTCTGGAATACGTAGAAAACTGGCATTGTTTCCAAACATCAGGAGATTGGACGAGATTCTGGAGGCCTGAAATTCAATATCTACTTCTCAAAAGTGGAAAAAGGACTAGCTGAGGGAGGATTATAGGTTAGCTAGTTTAACACAGTTCCTAGGAAAAATATTGAAACAAGTAGATCATTAAACTTGAACAGTGACAAAAGGAGAAAAGGCTAACACAGGTCAATTAATCACAGCTTTCCATTGATAAACCCCCTTTTTTTTATCTGACAAGGCAACAGCTCTTCTGGGAGGGGCAGAAAAGCAGTGTCAAAGCTTTTAAAATAGTGTAGCTCAGTCTGTCTGACCCTAACTTACTATGAGAATGTCATATGAGACTAAGTTACCAAAAATGGTAACTTGCTGAAAAAACATACTCAGTAACAAAAGTTAAGAGACTCAGTGGATTGGAAAACAGATTTAAATAATGAAAAAAAATGTATTTGTCTGTATTTGGATACTACCAGTTCATGTTCTTAGATAATCTACGTGTTAGCAATTATGCTATTAAATTTGAAGTTAAAAGCAGGAGCAGCTGGAAAAGGGGTTTGAGTTCATCAGAAGACACTGGATTACAGTTGAAATTATCTTGATGGGAGAACTATGCTTTAAGAAGGATATGAGTTTGAATAGTGAAAAATACGGAGCATGGTGTACTGGAAGGAATAATCAGCTGAATAAATACAGGAGTAATTACTGGCTGGGCAGCTGTTCCATAGAAGAGTTGTACAGATGACAATGAAATAACCTGAATTATGTCCCATTTTACTCAGCATTTGAAAAATTTTGACCAAGTCATGGTTATCAACTGCAGAGAGCTCGTAAAAGAACAGTGTTCTAGAAAAATAAGGTGACTGACTTCACATGGGAGAGATTGAAGAGACTGTGGTCAGCGAGATAAGAGGAGTCTAAAGGAGGGAATCAGATAATGTTCCTGATGGAAAAAGGAGAGGGAAAAACAAAGCTGATACAAAGAGGGAGAAAATGTCCTTTTTTTCTTTTTCTTTTTTTTTGGGAAGGGTCTAAAAAGTTGCATGTTCCTGCTGTTGATAAGGAACATATATGGTGGCCTCCTGAGGCTTCTGGCCAGCCATGGATTCTTTCAGTTTCACTTGACACATCAAAGAAGGCACATTCTGAAAAATAAAATCTTCAAGCAGTTAGAAGGACACTCAATGACCACATTTTTGTCAACATTACTGTTCAAATTCTTGTGCATACTTTTTACTAGGCTGTATATCTTTAATTTGCATTACTGACACTGGCTTTCAGGCAACTATTACTTGTAACTTGTTCCAGCTTTTCAGGTAACAGAAACAGTATGCAGAAGCACAACCTTTTTTACAATCCGAACTGAAGCCACAGACATGTAGGGGTTGACTCCAAGCTGTGAGTTGTTAGCTCGCTGAAATTGTACTGAATGTCACTCACTGTGCTTACTCAATATCAAATTCACTGTAGTACGTCATTAACAAATTACTTAGTTATTAATTCCAGTGCTGATGTGACCTTAAATGTTTTTGCCTCTGCAGTAGTGCTTTATTGCTGGTAGGCAGTGGGATTGTGTATTTCATGGTCTTCTCTTTTGTTACAGGTTTTGGGCTGGATTCGAAATGGAGAGTCAATGTTAAATGCTGGGCTCATCACTGCTAGCTCTTTGCAGGAGGCAGAACAGTTACAGAGGGAGCATGAGCAGTTTCAACACGCAATAGAGGTAAAAGCACCATTTTAGTGACCATGGCCTTGTATTTACAGTTCTCTATAAATAGTGCTCTTGGAGTCGTGCTGCAGCATTTTCAGTTTAGGAACAGGTGTTGAACTCGTGGCAAAGAGAAAACACTTACTGAGAAGGTCGTTTTTGTTCTTATTTTGAAGCTGCAGTTCCAGGTGAACATCTTCTTAGTGCGTTTTTGCATCTTTATAAAGTGTTAGCTGTTCAAGCAATTTTGCTGAAAATAGTGTTTTCATTTGTTATTCCTTTTATAGAACATAACCTGTAATTCTAAATGTAAAAAATTAAGAATAAATGAACGAGGAAGCAGTGGTTTTGTGTATTCTGAGGTCATCCTTTAATATTTCCATTTTTGTTTGAGAGTAGGCTTCAGTGAAACTTCTGTGTGGTGGCGTGTCAATCCCCCCGCCATGCCTTCAAGCTAAACTTATCTGATTGGTCATATTGCTGCAAAAAAAAGGCAGTGTTCTTAAGATTGGTTGAAGTACAGTATTATTTACTTGCATGCACTACTGAGTAACTTAGTGATAATATTAGCAATATTATGATTCTTTAGGTAGACTATTTTCAGAAGTACTCTGCCTTGCAGTAACTCTTTAATGTTCTTTTCCTGTTTGGTAGATTTTATGCTTCCCCTCTTTTTTTTTTTTTTTTATTAAAGAAGTTTGCAGTATATGCACCCTCATTTTGAGGAACTTTGGTAACTCTCAAGTATAAAAGTTGTGAGACCTCTAGGTGTTTGTCAGTTTAAGAATAAATTATGAAGAAGCTTAAAAATTTGTGTTTCCTAGGGCATTCTTTACTCAGATATAATAATACTTAGTAGTATTTAACCCCTTAATATTTTTATATTACTTGGGTTTAGGCAAATGTTTCTCTGCGCAGAGAAATACGGTTTAAAAAATTTGCTTACAATCAATAGACAGGTGTCTTTTTTATTGGTCTGCACGCCTGCACCTTTCTTTGCTCACTACTGATGTGCAAAAGACTGAAGTTAAAGCTGTAAAGATTGCCAGAACAAGATAGATTTCTGTCATCTTTTTTCTCACTGTCAAGGGAAAGAAAACCAAACTGAAATTCATAATTGCAGCAAGATGTAATGCAGCATAGATACATCACATGTAACTTAATGCCAGACAGTTACTCTTTGTTAAGAACTGCTATTTAGTGTTGATTTGATGATAAATCTCTACGGGATTTATTTCCTTTGTATTTACATGGAGAAGTCACACAGTATCAGATAGTCATTTTTAGTTGATGGGTGTTGATGCACATATAGAGGGGTCCCCTCTATATGTGGAAGTGTGAGCCTCTGAGTCTCATGTAAATGAACCGAAGTAAATGAACTGAAGTGTTCACTTCTCTGAGTAAATGAACTGAAGTGCTCCACTGAACTCCTGACTTTTCACCTCTTGCCAGAAAACACATCAAAGTGCCCTGCAGGTTCAGCAAAAGGCAGAGGCAATGCTGCAGGCTAATCACTACGATATGGACATGATCCGGGAGTGTGCAGAGAAGGTTGCTTCGCACTGGCAGCAGCTGATGCTGAAGATGGAGGATCGTCTCAAGCTTGTGAATGCCTCTGTTGCCTTCTATAAAACTTCTGAACAGGTACAGAAATACAGTAGGTCTGCCTTGGTTAATCCTCAGTGTGGCATAAAACAGCATTGCTTGAAAAAATGGTTGATGAGGTTTGGTTATGTTTACTCATTTGATGGCTAGTTCTGGTTTTTGTGTGGAAGTCAGAGAAAAATCAGCTTAATCTGCTTGTCCACAGAAATGTTTGGGGGAGGTTGGCAAGGTTGCCTCCTCTGTAGTCGTAACTTAAGCCCATCCAGAACTATGCAATCAGAGAGGCAGAGAAAGGTGGACAATTTTAGGGACAGCCTCTGAGCGCTTCCGAACCTACAGCCAGAGTTTGTTGCCTTAAGTCCCAGTGAAAACATGTCAGAAGCTAGGGGGTACATATAAGGGGTAGATGGGTTTTCTTTTTTTGAGGCCTGAATTTTGATTTTTTGCATTACTGAATTGTCCTCCTTTTTCCTGAAAGGTGTGCAGTGTGCTGGAAAGCCTGGAACAAGAATATAAGCGAGAGGAAGATTGGTGTGGGGGAGCTGACAAACTGGGCCCCAACTCTGAAACAGATCACGTTACTCCCATGATAAGCAAACACCTGGAGCAGAAGGAAGCATTTCTGAAGGTAAGGTTGGGGATTTTTTGTGGTCTCCTTTGTCTTGGGAAGCATGAGAGCAGGCTCTTACAGCTCTTACAGTGCTGACATGGCTGTGGAAAGCAACAGTGCCCGTTCCAAACTACAGGTATGTCCCCAACTGCAAAGATGTGGGAAATGGCATGTTAACTGCTTCTAACAGTGATTAAGAGAATACTGCCAAGTGCATAAAATAGTAGCCAGTTTTAGAAATACATTTCCTGTTGAACTTGAGTAGATATCAGATCTCCCAGTGTGCCTGAAGAGGAACTGGAAGTCACTCCTTTGAGCAACTGTCACTCTAAAGAATGCCTCACTACTGATGTGCAAAAGACTGAAGTTAAAGCTGTAAAGATTGCCAGAACAAGATAGATTTCTGTCATCTTTTTTCTCACTGTCAAGGGAAAGAAAACCAAACTGAAATTCATAATTGCAGCAAGATGTAATGCAGCATAGATACATCACATGTAACTTAATGCCAGACAGTTACTCTTTGTTAAGAACTGCTATTTAGTGTTGATTTGATGATAAATCTCTACGGGATTTATTTCCTTTGTATTTACATGGAGAAGTCACACAGTATCAGATAGTCATTTTTAGTTGATGGGTGTTGATGCACATATAGAGGGGTCATTGACACAGTGGAAGTGTGAGCCTCTGAGTCTCATGTAAATGAACCGAAGTAAATGAACTGAAGTGTTCACTTCTCTGAGTAAATGAACTGAAGTGCTCCACTGAACTCCTGACTTTTCACCTCTTGCCAGAAAACACATCAAAGTGCCCTGCAGGTTCAGCAAAAGGCAGAGGCAATGCTGCAGGCTAATCACTACGATATGGACATGATCCGGGAGTGTGCAGAGAAGGTTGCTTCGCACTGGCAGCAGCTGATGCTGAAGATGGAGGATCGTCTCAAGCTTGTGAATGCCTCTGTTGCCTTCTATAAAACTTCTGAACAGGTACAGAAATACAGTAGGTCTGCCTTGGTTAATCCTCAGTGTGGCATAAAACAGCATTGCTTGAAAAAATGGTTGATGAGGTTTGGTTATGTTTACTCATTTGATGGCTAGTTCTGGTTTTTGTGTGGAAGTCAGAGAAAAATCAGCTTAATCTGCTTGTCCACAGAAATGTTTGGGGGAGGTTGGCAAGGTTGCCTCCTCTGTAGTCGTAACTTAAGCCCATCCAGAACTATGCAATCAGAGAGGCAGAGAAAGGTGGACAATTTTAGGGACAGCCTCTGAGCGCTTCCGAACCTACAGCCAGAGTTTGTTGCCTTAAGTCCCAGTGAAAACATGTCAGAAGCTAGGGGGTACATATAAGGGGTAGATGGGTTTTCTTTTTTTGAGGCCTGAATTTTGATTTTTTGCATTACTGAATTGTCCTCCTTTTTCCTGAAAGGTGTGCAGTGTGCTGGAAAGCCTGGAACAAGAATATAAGCGAGAGGAAGATTGGTGTGGGGGAGCTGACAAACTGGGCCCCAACTCTGAAACAGATCACGTTACTCCCATGATAAGCAAACACCTGGAGCAGAAGGAAGCATTTCTGAAGGTAAGGTTGGGGATTTTTTGTGGTCTCCTTTGTCTTGGGAAGCATGAGAGCAGGCTCTTACAGCTCTTACAGTGCTGACATGGCTGTGGAAAGCAACAGTGCCCGTTCCAAACTACAGGTATGTCCCCAACTGCAAAGATGTGGGAAATGGCATGTTAACTGCTTCTAACAGTGATTAAGAGAATACTGCCAAGTGCATAAAATAGTAGCCAGTTTTAGAAATACATTTCCTGTTGAACTTGAGTAGATATCAGATCTCCCAGTGTGCCTGAAGAGGAACTGGAAGTCACTCCTTTGAGCAACTGTCACTCTAAAGAATGCTTAAAGGCTGCTGCTTTGGAAGAGAAGTGAAAGTCACACAAGTGCCATTGCTGCCTGTGCATCAGAGCAGCTCTCAGATGTACTGGGACGACAGAGGAATATGGAAGGAGGAAATGGCTAGACCAGCATCTGGGAGTAGTTGGTTTTCTGTAATAGTCTTCAGATAAATGAAAGATTTTTGTTCCAACTAATGTCCTATTGAAGAAGATTATTGATCATACTGAATTAAATGTGCAGCATGTGCTTGCAGAGCAGTATAACTAACTTTGTTATCCAAGGCATTTTCCAGCATCACCATGAAAGACAGTATACTAAGAGAATAAAACTTTGTTAGAAACCTTCTTGTTCTCATTACGCGGATTACAACACTCAAAAACATATTAACAGAACTCAGAGTCACAGCCTAATAGATCCTTCTGCAGCTGGCATGAATTACTAATCTTTGTTTTAAAATGGTATGAGAAATGACTTAGTATATTTGTTACTGTATCAAACCATTCTACCTTCATCTAACCTATTAAAGTAGCCTTCCATAATTTGCATGTTAAAAATGAAGCAGACAACCCATATGTAGTATTTGATATTTGTTAAGATGAAGATGACAACTGAGCTGAGTGCTTGCAATGTAGTGGCAAGGACTGAAAACTCTCAAGGCCTTGCCATCATATTTTAAGAGCAGGTATTACTATTTTAGCACTTTTGGTTTCACTTCAGCAAAACATTCGCTTTTTGTTTAAAGTACTAATGGATGTTTCGGAATATGCGGGTGGGTACATAAGCATGTGCACTGTTTACACACTAAGCAGCTTCAGGTGGCACATGGCACATACACTAAACAAACTTCTCTGTGAGCTCTGAGTCATGCTGAAAGCCATAGAGCAGATAATTGCTTTTCAGGCTCTTCAGAAAAGAGGAATAACATTTTATTAATTTATTTTATTTGTGTTTGTTTATCTGCTTTGTTTTTTCTCTGCCAGGTAAGGTGTAACTGCTATTCGGTGGAATATCTATTTTAATAATTGGGTTGGCTTGGCTTACTTGTAGAAAAGATTTAACATGAAATGCTTTCCAAAACTGAAGAAGGTGACAAATGTACAAAAAGAGAGTTAGGAAGACCTTTAATTTCTTCTGCATGTTTATTTTTGCATCTTCAAATAAAGTTGTACCTCTGCCTCTCTAGGCCTGCACACTGGCTCGGAGGAATGCTGATGTCTTCCTGAAATACCTGCACAGGAACAGTGTCAACATGCCAGGGATGGTGACACACATCAAAGCACCTGAACAGCAAGTAAAAAGTAAGGGACTTGTTCTCTTTCTTCTCACAAGAATTGATCATCATGTGCTGTGGTATGTGTTGTGCTGGGGTAGTGAAGCCTACCCAAGTGGAAGGAGTTCTGTCAGGCTTAACAGGAAACAAATTGCTTGTACACTTTGAAGGCACTGACAGTCTTCAAAGTCTCTTATACTCAAATGAAGTTGCTTGGAGTTCTTTTATCTGCTACTTACACCTAATCTTCTTTCTATTTGATACCCAAATGTGTTGCTTTTATTGAGTCAATGAGGTAGTAAACTTCCACATGATAATGTTTGGTCTGAAGCCAAATGGGAGCTGATCAGTGTAAGCTTATTCAATGTGTTGGTGTCAGGCATTCTGCAAGTTCCCTGGGAGTGCCAGAGTGATATGAGGTTATTGCTTGTACGATGCCCTTGAGCTCTTCAGATAGTTTGAATCAGTGTTGAGGAACTTCATGAAGTGTGGGGTAACTTACATCATGTTTAAACTGGATGTGTAGACAGGTAGTAGCTGAGGTGAAGCTGGAAAGAGCTACTAGGTGAGGCTTGGCTTTTGCTAAGATTAATAATACGTAGTACAGCTTTAAGGGGTAAGAAGCCCTCTAGGGAATGGAGAGAGAGACCTGTAGGGCTTTGAGGGACAAAAGTGCAAAAATTAATAAGGTACGCATAACTGCTGGCTGTGGCAGCAGAACAGAGATCAGAGAGATTCAGAAGTAAATACTGTATTTTAATAATTTAATTGCCAGTCATATTCTGCTCTATGCATTTTGAAGCTGTGACTGAACACTCTGGCCACACTACAGTCTCAAAATCAGAGAAGTCTAATTTCTAATTAAATGCTGTTTGCTCCTACCCAGAGGGGAGTTATGCATATGATGTAGCTAGACTCAAGAGGAGCATGGCAGTAAGTCCAGAGAAAAAGTTGCAGCAAGGAAAATTCTGCATGGGAGAAAGTGTTACAGCAAGATGCATTAGAGCAGGTAGCCAGCCCAGAGAGGTAGTAGGATCTGTACTCCTAAGAATTTTTTAGACTTAGTTGAACAAGCCCCTGGAAAACTTTGAAGTTAGTGGTGCTTTGAAGAGGAGCTTGAAACAGATGGCCTGCAGAGGTCACTTCCGCACTAATTTACTTGATAACTCTATTAGGAAAGGACACGTTCACTGGTTCACTTGAACTACAACGGGTAAACAGCTCGTTGTTTTTCCTCTGTCCCCAACATTTATAGAACTGTACAAAACAAAATCTCAACACAAATGCCAGCAGTATCAACAACTGAAGCTGACATTTGTCACTTAGTTCTTCTTTCAGTAAGAAACAAGGAAAACAGAGCAGAAGAAAGCAGGAAGTTGTAACTACCACACTTACTGAATATTAGACATTTTTTTGAAAATTCAGTTTTGAAATCTGTATAGGAACAGTCATTCGGAGAAAGGTAAATGTGCTTATATGATGAAAGAATAGAAAGATCTCTACTAATGTCTTTAAGAGTGATAATTACATATCAGAACCATAGTGTTATGCATGTTCTGCATACATTTAAAATACTGGATGAGTGATACATGTTTGAAAAGCAACAAAAAACCGACAAAAATCCCCAAGTAGAAAAAAATAAGCTGTTCCCTCCATAAACCATGTAGTATATGCTTCTGAGAATTAAACATGAGTTAAGATAGAGCTAGTGGGGACACCTTCCTGTTAGGTCTCAATGGTATGGTAGTAGCTGACCAAATGATAAAAAAGTTTACTCTGTTCTTCCTGTTCAAATATATGCATCAAGAAGAAAAGAGATCTCCTTTCACCTCTTTTCTAAATCGAGAAAAAAATGGAGTGTTTATTTTAGTGAAAGAGAGGTTACATGTGTTCTAATAGAGCATTACAACTCAGGTGTATGCTTGAGACTGGCAGACTGCAATCAGAATATAGTTTATAAATTAATGCCTTAAAAACTTGAGTAACCCTTGAGTTCATGCAGACCTGCTGAACATTTTTCAAAAACCTCATTCAGTGGCATACTTGATCCTTATTTCCAGATGCAGATTAAGTTATCTGGAAAAGTGATGTCTTAATCTATGCAAAGTTTAGCTAAGCGTATGCTTCATGGGGAACAGGAACTCTGAGAGGTGTCCTTATGTCCCTGCATACCAGCGTAAATAATTTCTGTGATATGCAGTTAAGGGTACCCAGTCATTTTCTCAGGAAGCGACTGTGGCCTAAAACTGTGCTGTGGCAGGTGGATTGAGTTGGTGACAATTCCTGTAAGCTCAGAAATGAAAGCATCTTCGTCTTTGTTTTGGCTGCTGAGTCTGTGTGCATCTGTGTTACCTGTCTGCTGTACAGGCTGTGACTGAGCACGGTTCAGGAACTTGCCCAGTGGTGCTTATATTTTTAGATAGGTTGATAGAAGGATGCATAGAGACAGCTGAGAGCTCTTTGAGCCTGGAGAAGAAGCTGAAACTTTAGGGAACGATACTAACAAATGTTGGAATCAAAGTAAATGACAGCAACAGGAGCTGTAGTTCAGGTGGTTTGAGATACAAAGATGCTTTTCCAAACCTAGTTTTAAATATTGATGTTGTATAACTTCCTTAGAGTAGTTTATAGAATATTTTTTCTCCTCTTTGTCAGTCCAAGAAATTAATGGCACTAACACTAACAGTGCCCAGCCAAATATCTCTCACTGCCTTGCCATCTGTATCATGTCCTGACAGAACAAATGCTGCTCCAATTTGCTAAATTCACCTCACTTGCTCTTTGTCAGAACTACTTTGCTTGCGTCACTATCAAGATGTCTCTTTTTATATGGTGTGTCCAGTTGGGTGTGTTGCATTGTATAATGATAATTGTGTCCCACCCACTCCCCCTCCCTGCCTCCTGAAATCTGGCATATACTCTGAGCAAGTGTTTTGGAGGTGACATAAGGCAGAAATTAAACTGAGAAAACAGGGGAGGCTCACAGCAGATCAGCTCATAGCTTGGCATATGAGGGGAGCCTGACCAGAAAAAAATAAAACCTTGGCCACAGTGACCACATTCCAACCAAAAGCAAATTCTGGGTGATCTCAGCACCCTGTGGCAAGTGGGAATATGGTGCTTGTATGCAGAAGGATGTTGGCAGTGATGCAGACAGGTTTCATAATCCTCAGGGAGGCTGTGACAAGTGGTTGTGTTTGATCCCAGATCTCTGATGAGGTAGACAAAGATGCATTTCCCCTCAGGCTTCCTGTTATTTGAGCTTCTCTTGTAAAACTGTTTCTTGGAGTTGTTAGCTTTTGGGATGTAAAGCATGGTGGACCTGCTCAGTGGGAGAGCAGAATGCAGAGACCTTAAGACACCTAGCATCTGATAGCCTTCACTCGTCATTATGGCTTATGGAAAATAGCCAGCTCTGGGTGGAAGTAGAAAAGCAAGTAGTGTTGGTGTAAAGAGTAAGACTTTTTTTGACTTCTGCTTCTGCTGGACCTCTCTTTTGGCTCTGTGCAATTGCAACAGAATCACCTGGTGGAGACATTGAGTGTCCCCATTCCCCTGTGCTCAGCTTGCCCTCCAGGTTTGCTGTAGCTACAAGCTACAAGTAGGACTGCTGCTCTGGAAGCAGCAGAGGGTAAAGTGAGCTTCACAGGAAACTGTTAGAATTTCTTTTTTTGGTGGAAAAACCATAAGCATTAAAGAAGCAGAATTCAGATAAGTCTTCTGCATATAGTAAACACAAGGCCTTTGCTAGGAAGAATTTAAAAGGTTGGACATGTGGGATTTGGATGTGAATTTTCTGATACTCAGGAATAACAAACTGTGGAGTTAATTATTTGATTACCTGGAAGTTCTGTCAAGGTTCAGTGAACATTCATATTTAACAAGTCAGCTTACTTATGCTGCATTTGATCTCGTGGTGACCTAGGGTTGTACATTTGTTTATCTGTATTAAATCATTAAAATACTTTACAGGAGACTGATATATTACAAATTCCCATTTTTACTAAAATACAGTATGTTAAGCATGTTATGATCTTTTGCATGCTTATTCTTTCTGAAGAAACCCCATCAAGTGCCATCTTTATCAGCCTAAATTTTAAATCATGCTGTGAGCAGTGGCAGTCCCCTTGTGAAAAATATTTGAGAGGAAAAAAACACATCAGTAGTAAGTTTTAATTGCATCTCTAGTTTCTTTAACCAGTAGTTCTCTAAGTAATGAAAAAGGAACACTGTGTGTTTCATTAATATCAGGGAAAAAAGGAAAGCAAGGACTAACAGAAAGAGTAAGTGTACAGTAAATTCTACAATGTCATGTACTTTATTCCCCTAATTTTAGTGTGATATTTTAAATTTGGTTGTCATAAGCTCTGTTTAATTTCTTCAGATATCTTGAATGAACTCTTCCAGAGGGAGAACCGTGTGCTGCATTATTGGACCATGCGTAAAAGGCGTCTTGATCAGTGCCAGCAGTATGTGGTGTTTGAAAGAAGTGCCAAACAGGTGAGGGTTTCATATGAAAATCCTCTTTGGTGTGGTCGGGGCTTGACATACACTGTCTTCTCACAGTAACAAATTTGTCATTCACTTCGATATTTCAAAGAGTTAAAACATCAGAAGGATAGAAGAAGCAAAATGAATTCTTTGGCTTCCCTTTAATAGAACAACTAAATTCGGTGAGGCAGTGTGTCTGTAGCTGTTGTAACTTAAAGGTGATGTTTTGCTTCTGCCAGCTGCATCTGGTACTGGCAAATCTAATTTCTGCAAGCTTGTGTTTGACAAATTGTTATGCTTGTTAACTTTTACACACACACACCTAATTTGTCTGGGGAAATTACAGGCAGCAGCATTTTTCTCAGATGTTGGAGGAAAAATATCTAATTAAGTTGATTGGCAGTTCTGGAAATCTGACAAGTTGGATAACTCATTAAACAATAATAACTGAATTACTTTGGTTTTTCAATTCTTTGTGTTTGGTTTCATGGTTTCCTGCATGATAGATCCACCTCTTGGTATTTTGTTGAGTTTATCAGTCTGAAAAGAACTATTAAGTAACTACCACACATGCAAAAAAAAATCTCCTTCACTAATCAAAACACATGCCTTAAAAATATGTAGGGGGTTCAAGGCAGAAGTGGTAAATAGATTGATCTGTGATAGTTTTTTAGTTGTTGTTTTGGTTTAGTTGTTGGTTTGGTTGTTTTGTTTTTTGGGTTTTTTTTTTAACTGGTTATAAGACAAAGAAAGGAAGCTATCTGTTTCTGTTCTGTGGAAAATGACACAATGCCCATAGTGTAAAATATAGTCGGATCCTCTTTAAAGGGCTCAAAAACCTAATCTTTTATTTCTTTCTGACAGCTAATTTAGACAAAAGTTTAAATACTATTGGTCTGGTTTGCTCTCTTGAAAGAATTCTCAAGTCTGTCTTTCATGCTTTCACAAAGAAATTAATGCAAGATGCATCTTGGAGTGAATTTGAAGTCTGATACTTCTTTAAAACAACACCACCATCCCTTCCCTGCCCCCCTGCCCTCGCCTCCCCACCCTACTTTTGAATAACCTTAATTTAAACCTCTGACAAGCACATGATCTACTTGTTTTTGTATAGAGATTACTAACCAACAGTCAAACACTGGAGATAAAGATCTGTCAGCATTTTCATTGTAAATCCCATTTTTCAGCAATCACCAGTTCAGTCATCAAAAAGCAAAGCGAACCAAACCATATATGGGACTCCTCAGTGATTAGCCAAAAAAATGAAAGTGTTGCTGTCTTCATTTAGATGTCTTTCTGGAATTTGGCAGAACCTGTTCTTTGTGCTTTCAGAACGTGATGCCCTTGTGATGGAAAAGATACCATACCAGTTTGTGAGAACAATGTTAGATTCTCAAATTCTTTCAGAGTTAAGGGCTTACCTGATACCTAAACTGATTCCTCCAGTTCTTGTAGTGATACTTCTGGTGAAATGAAAGCTGATCTAAACCATAGGAATTAAGATCAAGTCAAACTTGATCAAGTCAAACTTTCGTCATACTGTGCCTCTAGAGAGCTGCCAGCAAGTTATGAAAAGACATTTCATTCTCATGGTAGGGGGATTGGAACGACATGATCTTTAAGTTCTCTTCTAGTCAAAACCATTCTGTGATTTGGGGAAGGGCAGCTTTTTGTTTATCATTCATTCCAGCATTATGTAATAAACCCACTAAAAACGAGCAGAGAAGTATTAAATGTTGTTGGTAATAATAGGTAGCCATGCTGTGCCTGTCCATATCAGTCTTCACTTGCAAAGACTGACATTAGAATGACAGCATGTGTCATAGAGGTGGTTGGTTGCAATGTTACTTTTTTGACCGAAGTCCAACAGTTGTTCCATCAGCAACTTCTAAAAGTATAGGTCCATCTTACCAGGCTTGCACCTGCACTAGTATGTGACTTAGAAAATGGCATCCTGGCATTCACATTCGGCGTTGAATTTTGAAGGCTTTCTACTCTTTTCTGGTTTTGCACCAAGAAGGAAAAGCATTTGAAGTGGAAGTAAGGGAATCAGCATTATTGCATCACAGCTTTGATGAGCTTAAATCATTGGTGAAATTATAATACAGACAATGCCTTTTGTGATTCATTGTAAGGTTATGTGTGTGAAACATATATATCTACTGTCCACCAAGATAAATCTTTTCCTGGTCTTGCTAGTGTGGATAGATAATGCTCATAATTTCAGTTTATCCTTTCAAGGGAAGAGTGAGCACCCACCAGCAATCTACTACTTTTTCTCTTGTAGTATTACATTTTTGTCTAGTGTTCTGTGTATTTACTGAAGAGACAGAAGCTACACATTTAGTAATAAGGTGGTTCTAAGCAAGCTGTGTAAAAACTCTTTGAACATCTGCTGTTGGCTTTTTCAGAAACGAGAAGTTTCTAAGCTCCCATCCCTCTGCCTGCTGCTGTAGGAAGCCTGTATTGAGAGCTGCAGAACAGATGTCAGTTAGATTTTCACTGTTATGCAGCAGTTGGAGACAACTTTTGCTTTTTCCAGGAGCCAGATTCCTCACGACCACTGAGTTATGCTTAAAAGGGCAGCAGGGAAAGCATAGATATGTGGGTAAAGCATAGGTAATTGCAAAGATCAGCATTTTTCATAATAGTGAGCCAATAAAGTGTCAGGATGTGGAAGTGAAACAGTCTTGGTTTGCAGTTCTTCATTCTTGTTTTCTTTCTACTTGCACATACATAAATTGGTTTAACTGAGACATCACACTGTTCCTTCTCTGCTGCAGGTTTTATTTCTAGGAACACAGACCACCACACTTCGTGAGGCTGGAATACATGTCAGCAAAAGAGTGAAGTGATAGTTAAATCTTACGTGCTCGGAAAGTTTAGCCTGCACACTTGGCAGTCTTATATACATTTTTACAAGTTGGAGCATGTATATTTCTAAGTATCGCTGTCCCGTGTGGCACCAAAGAAGTGATTTTTTTCTTTTTCCTCCGCTGGGGAATATACTATCAAAACTGAGAACACAACTAGTTAGAACCTTTCAATAGTGGCCTGCTGTAGTCTTGCAGTAGTGGACTTTCCTGAAGTGTTTGGATTCATATGTAATTTTTAATTCTCTAAGCATTGCTTCATAGTCTGTGTGAATTATTTCAGAGCTATGAACTATTTGGTATTGTAGAGGTATTACATGATCACCACAAGTGACACAGAGTAAAATTTACCTGTGGCCAAACTGTGCATGTGAAATACTGACTACAGATGGTTTCTGTTGGCAAAAATATATAGTCTTTTTCTTATTTTTCTTCACTAATGCTTTATTTAGGCTCTGGAATGGATTCATGACAATGGAGAGTTTTATTTATCCACACATACTTCCACTGGTTCCAGTATCCAGCACACTCAAGAGTTGTTGAAAGAACATGAAGAGTTTCAGATCACAGCAAAGGTAAAATAAAATTTAAAAATTTTCACAGAATACTTAGATTTGGAAGGAACCCCTGGAGATCAGTTAGTCCAATTGCCCTGCCATGGCAGGGTCCCCAAGAGCAGATTATGCTGGAATATGCTCAGGTGGTTTGAATGTCTTCACAGAGGGAGCCTCCATGACATCCCTGGGCAGCCTGTTCAGTGCCCTGCCACCTTCAGTGTAAATAAGTTCTTCCTCATGTTGAGATGGAACTTCTTGTGTTGTAGTTCATGGCCATTAGTCCTTGTTCTGTCACTAGGCATCACTGAAGAGTCTGGCACATCCCCTGACAGTGAGATATTTTATATTGTGGTGAGATTCCCTCTCCCTCTTCTCTAGACTAAACTGGCCCAGCTCCCTCAGTCTGTCCTCATTAGAGAGGTGCTACAGACCCCAGACCATCTTTGTGTTACTCTGCTGGACCCTCTCAATTAGCTTCTTGTCTTTCCTGCACTGTGGAAACCAGAATTGAACACAATACTCCAGATGTGGCCTCATTAGGGTCAAGTAGAGTGTCAGGGTCACCGCCCTCGACCTGTGGCCACACTTTCCCTGATGGATCCCAAGATACTGTTGGCCCTCCTGGCCACGAGGGTACTGCAGGCTCATGCTCATCCACCAAGGCTCCCAGCTCCTTGTCCACAGAGCTGTTGCCTAATAGATCAGCCAACAACCTGTGCTGGTACTGGGGTTATTTCCCCCAGGCTGCAGCATCCTGCCTTAACCCTTGTTGAACTTCATTAGGTTGCTCTGCCCAGCTCCCCAGCCTATCGAGCTCCCACTGAGGCAGCACAGCCGGTCCCCCACTTTCATGTCATCAGTGAACTTGCTGAGGGGGCATTCTGTTCCTTCTCCAGGCTGTCTATAAACAAGTTGAGTACAAGTTGAATTATGTGAGATTTCAAACAAAATAAAACAACTGAATTCCCCTTGCCCACCAAAAAATCCCCCCAAGGATGTGTCCATCAAGATCTGTTTACTTGCAGTGGCTTTCTGCTATATTTCTGCTGAGAATAGAATAAACCAGAAGATAGTGAGCAGATACTCATTGTTACTAGAGCTCCATGAGCGCTGTTGACTTCTCATGACAAAATCATAGTGAGGTAGCTTAAAAGTGTTTTCAATACCCACAAACGTTTCAGGGCCTTTGATTTCCACTTTCACGTCTTCATGATTGTGGATTACTGAATGTTCATTTAGATATAAAATGCAACAAGCTGTATTATTATTCTGATCATTAATTAGAAGATATTAGAAAAATTAAAGCTCTATTTGTTAGGTAACTAATTTTATTAAAGTATTCTGTGCTTCTCCTGTAAATCTTTTTGAGTCAGGCAGCAGAATGTTATTCTGCATCTCTGGAGGCCTTTACAGGCTTGAGGCTGTAAAGTTGTCACTCCTGAGGCTTTCCAGTTTTCACATGTGAAAGACAGACAACCACTGCATGACTGAACCACCTGAATTTGTAACATTGTCTGTCTCTGTTTTGTTTTGCCACCTGTTCAAACTGTTACCCGTTTCTCCCTCTGGCTCTCCAACCTTCATAGAGAAATAATCGAGCCCAGGAAAGTAAGCAAGTGTTCATTTGTCTGAAGGATCACCTCAGAAGAGATTTGGAGATGGAGATGGCCAAGAGACATGTGGGAAGGGAGAAAAGAAAATCCAGAAAGAACAGAGATCACTTTTGATGTTCAAGCCTGGATTTTCTTCTGTTTGATCTTTGCCTCAGACTTTGATTTCCTGGATCCCTTCCAGTATGCAGAGCACCACTACTCCTCCTTATTTCCTCTTTCAGCCTGCAGATGACATTGGTGCCCTTTGTGAAAGGATGTTGCTTATGTCACTTCCTTGGCATTTTGCTACCTGCTGGGAGGATATGTTAGCCCTTGCTAATTCCATACTGAAAAGAAATGCTTGGATGAGGGACCATTAGTGGGCAAAAAGAATGAAGATAGGACAAACTTGATTTTTACAATAATGTAAGAGTCAAGTTTTTATTGACTCTTTTTCTTAACTCCCTGCTAGCAAGGGCCCTGACAGTACACTTCACTCATGACAGAGAGAGAGGTGGATGTATAAACTCATCCGTTGTGGATGATTTATGATTTACATGGAATAAAGTGCTTAATCTTAGGCAGCTTGTCATTTCGGAAAAGCATTTCGAGATTTGGTGGTAACTACTTGTTTCTCTTAGTTTCTCTCAAACAGCTCTGTGCCAACAAAGCATAATACAGCAAATATTTAAAGAATTCAGTCTTCATGCATTAAAGAGTAAAGCATATAACAAGACTTGCTTCCATCTCAGCATTTCTGTGGTGTCTAAAGGAGGTAGATTCTTGAGACTGGGAGCCAGGTCTAATACCAGTGCTTCAGTGGTAATGAACAAAGTACGCTTTGGCATCAAAATGCCTTTGTATTGATGCAAGTACCCATGCTGAAAGGCTTGCCTAGCAGAATTTAATCTCTGGGTTAGATATGAAGCACATTTTTCAAAGAAAAATAATCTGCTTCTAGTCATGTAATAATAAAACCCAAGGAAACGTACATTAATCTTGTGCTATTTTTAATAAGTAAAAGGTGACTGTTTAAAGGAGTTCTGGGAAGAGAGCGGAAGAAGGTAGCTTCTTCAATTCCTTCTGTAATTGCACGTAGTAGCAGTAAAGCAAAATGAACCTCTGCATGACAGGTAGAGCTTGTAACTGTTTGATATTTTCCTGTTTTCATAGCAAACCAAAGAGAGGGTGAAGTTGTTGATACAGCTGGCTGATGGCTTTTGTGAAAAAGGGCATGCTCATGCAACAGAGATTAAAAAATGTGTCACAGCAGTGGATAAGAGGTACAGAGACTTTTCCCTTCGCATGGAGAAATACAGGACCTCTTTAGAGAAAGCTCTGGGTATTTCCTCAGATTCCAATAAATCGGTAAGAGAAATTTGAGTGTGATGACAGACAAACAAGATTTACTTGCGTTTGATTTAGCTACCTTTTTCTCCTATCTCCTTCCTTAATCAATTCTTCCTTTCTTTAATAAAGAGCAAAAGCTTGCAGCTGGATATAATCCCAGCCAGTGTCCCTGGGTCAGAGGTGAAACTGCGCGATGCTGCTCATGAGCTTAACGAAGAAAAACGAAAGTCTGCCCGCAGGAAAGAGTAATATATTTATTTCTTTTTAATCAATGAGAATGCATAAATCAGTCCTGATAATGAAACAATTGCCTTGGCTTCTCTGGCAGCTTAGAAATCATATAAATGGTAAAAAGAGAATGGTAGTACTCAGTATCTCTTATTGCCATTTATTCACATGCTTGTTCTCGTAGATAATTCTAGCATGACAGAATCTTAAACTTTCAAAACTGTTAGACTTCTTTTAACATGCTTTTTTGTTCTTAGAAACAATGTGGAATAAATGTGTAAGCGGAGGAAGCAAGACAAAAGTTAAATGACTGTAGCAGTGAAAAGTGTTAGAGAAAAAATTCCATCTCCTTGCCCATTTCTTTTTGTCCTGGTTAGTAATGGAGGGATATTACCTCGTATGTTTCCTTCCTCTGTTGTCTCTCTTCACATTTCACTTCTCAGATTTTTCTTGCTGCAGTGGAAAAGCAAAAGCTGATGAGGAGAACGATGTATTCTGGTTATTATGCATTCGCAATGATCTAACAGACTGAGATTTGATTATTCTTTCTGTTGTCACCTAAGGTTCATTATGGCTGAGCTAATTCAGACGGAAAAGGCTTACGTAAGAGACCTCCGGGAATGCATGGATGTGAGTCTTCTTTTTTCACTAATCTTTGAAGGCAGGATTCAATCCGTTGCTTTGTGGGTTTTTTCTGCTTTTAACAGCTGAGCATGATTGGTTTGGAATCATAGGATCAATTTAAGTAATCTTACTGCCATTAAGAAGAAACTTAGAATTATGTCTGATAACTGCCATTTCAGAATTCACCCTATATGTTTCGCTTTTGTTGGTACTGAGTTTCAGTATTTGTTCCTTTCCCAATTCATAATCGTGTGTGGGGGTTTTGTTTTAGAGAGAGGAGGGAAAAAGGAGGGGTTTACTTTATTTGCTTTGCTAGCAATAGGGGAGAGCTTGTGCTAATTCTCTTATTATCTGTATCACATGTTCTGCTACTAGCTGACTTTTTGAATAGAAATTCAGTGAGATTCCATGGAAGAGTGCCCAGTAATTGTTATGCTGAAGCAACTAATGTTCAGTGGTAGCTGTTGCACAAAGCATGAACTTCTAGACTGCAGACCTGACCTTGATAAGGAATATCCTGAAGCATTAGAGGTTGTCAAGAACACTATGCATTTTAAATTATGAAGTCTCAGGGACTATGTTAAATTGTCAGTTTTAGATCTTGTATTTCACTGTCAAAATCACAAGGTATATGTGACACAACAGGCACTGTCACAATTGGAGATGATGCTGCTGTGTGATCTTTGCCTAGTTTCTCTCCAGAAATGCATACTTACAGATACCTGGCTGCATCTGTTGGGAGTTTATCATCACTTTTCACACATCTTTTTTTTTTTTTTTTTTTTTTTTTTTTCTGGGCAGACATATCTATGGGAAATGACAAGTGGAGTTGAGGAGATCCCACCTGGTATTGTAAACAAAGAACACATTATCTTTGGAAACATGCAGGAAATTTATGAGTTCCACAATAAGTGAGTGACTTATCTTCCATTTCCATACTACTGCTAAATCCAAATGATGACCTGCGGGATTTCCTAATGAAAATACTGTGTATTTCAATGATAAATGCTTTGCCATTAAAAAAAAATGCAATATTTTCCTCTTGCATTGCTAAATTATTTCAGCTGTTGCCTTTACAGAGAGATACGTACACCATTAGAAATTATATTTTTCAGTCTCAGACATCTTTCAGCATATAAGAGATTTTTTTGGATACACCAAAATTTTGTTGTAGGTTTATCAGTTGTTCTAAAGAGATGAAAACCATTGAACTCAATAGAACACAAACATAGAACAAACATTAAGGCTCTGACATTTTTTGAGAGCCCTTATTCCCGATTATCCAAGTGCAGCTGTTAGTGGGAAAGCGTAGGGCTCCCAGCTCTTCTTGGCTCTTCTTAGCTTCTGTGGAGATGCTCCAGCATCATTACATTTACTGGAGTACAGGGCATAAAAGAGACTGTCCACTCCATTTCTTCTGAATGGAGTGGTTCCTAGGGGGATTTGTGTACGGAAGTCTTGCTCTGAATCTTCCTTCTTTGCTATTTCCTGGTTATGTCCACATTTGTATTGGGTTATGATTCTTTGAAGTAATAAAATATACCTAGCATATCCCATACCCCGATTTTACAGTTCTTTCTATGTTTTGTGTTAACTTGAGAACTTAAGTATCCAAAAAGCAACGTGTTTGGGGTTTTTTTTTTAAGTTGAGATTAAGGTTTTTTCTTGAAACTGAAAACAGTAGGAAACCTTCTTGATAGAGAACAACTGCAATTACTAACTTTTTGTGTATTCTTATGTATCAGCTGCGTGTCCAGTGGTTCAATTTCTGATCTTCTCATCAGAATTTTTATAGAATTATATTTTATATTAGTACTTTTATTACATATTTTTATCTGTTCATTGTCTTTATTTCCTTAGCTCATACATTTGGTATTACTGAAAGTTTTCTAATGGCCTTTGTCCACAGACAATAGATCCAAACAAGTTGCTGTAATGAACATGTTTCATATGCCTTATTCTGCTTGTTTCTTTTCTACCCATAGTATATTTCTCAAGGAGTTGGAAAAATATGAACAGTTACCAGAAGATGTTGGACATTGCTTCGTTACTTGGGTAATGAAGTCAGAAGTTTAGAAGTAGAAGGGGGGATAGGATGCATGATGGGACAAATTCTTGCTCTCAGATCCCTTTTTGATTTGTAAAAGTACCTCTTCCTGCAAATTTAAGTAAAACGTGTATCTTTAACTGAGAAAACAATAATTAGGGCACTCCTGTCAGGTGCCAGTCCTTAGCTGCTCTTGAAGTGTATGCAAGTTGCCTAAACCTGCGTGCAGATTTGGTTTGTCTTAGATTTAAATAACCTATTTTTATATACATTGCTGTTGTTTTCAGTCTTGCTTGCCTGATGTGTATTTTTATGCTGCCAGTTTGAGTAGAAGTATAATTCTGTACAGCTCAGTTTCTTGATAGGGAAGATAAGATCTCTGATAATGGCCTAAAAACTTTGAGACAGGAATGAGGCTCTCTGTATGATAACCTTTGTAAATTTGCATTTTGTTCTGCAGGCAGACAAATTCCAGATGTACGTTACCTACTGTAAAAATAAGCCAGATTCCACTCAGCTGATATTAGAACATGCGGGAGCATACTTTGATGTAAGTACATCGTGTCCATCTTAAAAGCTAAAACACCTTGGCTGTTTGACTTATATTTTTGGTTCTGCTGAGTGCCTAATTTGTTAAGAAAATGCAAATTCCTGTTAATAACGCTGCAATTTATTAAGCTGTCAGCTCAAGAAAATCAATCCTGTATCTCACGTGGCTAACTTCCATTGCTCAGTTGGTGTTACAGAGCTGTCAAATCAGATGTGAAAAGTCGCTGTCAAATATCAGAGCAGTTCAGAACTGGAAGCAGGTTCTGGCAACAACAACTGAGACATGAATCTTCAGCTCACACAAGCACATCCTGCAAATGTTAGCATTTTGATGTGCTTACTTTGCATTGTATGTAATAGAGATAGAAATGTTGGTTGAATTTTTGGAGCGCTTTAAAGCTGTGATTGTATGTAGTGGTAATTCATTTCACTGCTGTTATTCAGAAGGGCTGAACCTCCTTATTCAGTCAAATGGTTGCATGGTCTACACATGTAATATTCTGCATAAGAAAGCAGCAAAAATGTAGGTGTGTTAGAAGTTTTAGGGAGGAATATTGGCCACGGTGACTAAGTTTCAGTATCTTGTATTAATAAATTATTCAATTAGAGTGCTGTCTTTTTCCATTTTTTTTCCCCAGCTGAGCCACTAGCTGTGTAATGACACCACAATTTTTTTTAGAATTGTTTGTACAAGTAGAGGGAAGTAGAGGAAATCCCTGAAGCCCTTGAGGTTAATGTCAAAAGTCTAATCACTGAGGAAATGAGGTTTCTAAACATTGTAAGGCAAAGCCTTTCTGTGAAGCCTCTGTTAAATTTTCAGTGTTTGAAGAAAAGCAGGTAAGTTACAGAAAATCGGGTAGATGTGACCAAAAAAAATTCCAAGAAAAATTTAGTAAATACCATTTAAAAAAATAACACAGGGCTCTGATAAAACTATTAGAAATAAATTTTTGTCACCACTTCCTTTGATTCATCTGTTTTACCACTATATCCAGAGCTCTCCATCCCCTAATTCACCTAAAGTATATTAGAAGTGTGAAGACTTAATTCTGTGCACAGAGAACTTGGGTGCTTCCACTGTTGACAGCCACTGGTCTATGTGAAAATATCGTGTATATCCCATTTTGGGAATTTCTGATACTGTAACCATGGTTTGATGGCACATAGCTGTGGGGCATAACTTGCTTTTGAAATTGCTCGGCTAAAATAGATCCAATGTTGTGATAAATGGCAGACACTATCAGTGGAGCTCAGCCCCAGTCAGTACCCGAAATCTGTAATCATCCCATTAAGCTATCAGATAATTCCGTTTTCCACCTTTAGCTTCGTGGATGTCATTCCTTTTTCTATATTTGTAAGTGGCTGTTTTCTTTTCAAGTGCTTGGTAACCTCAGAAACTGTTACTCGGTGCTCCCTCTGGTGGGAGATGAGGCCGTCTGTGGCTGTTGGCACTGAAATAGCAGGGGATGCTGAGAAACCTCTACCTCAGCCTTCCTGGTACTCCTGCCTCTTCCCAGCAACACTGAAATGTGAAGGGCTTTTCCTCTCTTGCAAGCAGCAAAAGAAGTACAGATCTTAATGTTTTCTTAAAAAAGGTGTGACCACATATTCTGTGTCCCTAGTCATTGCTCTTTGTATTTAGGTTTGTTGAAATATTTCACATTTACCACTCTCGGAGGTAATCGTCTGTTTGTGCCAAGTGAGATGCACAGCATAATGATTCATTGTGCCTGGAATATCTGGTTATCCTGGGTTTTTTTTGTTCGTTTGTTTGTTTGTTTTGGGGTATTTTTCTACTAAAATAGAATTTGTAGTTAATGTATATTATTTCATATCCCTCAAAACAGTTTATATCTGAGTGTTGGTGCTCACAGTCCTCAGATGTTTGCTTTTTCCATGTAGGAGATACAACAACGACATGGACTGGCCAACTCTATCTCCTCTTACCTTATCAAACCTGTCCAAAGGATAACAAAATACCAGCTTCTTTTAAAGGTCAGTATTAATTCAGAGTTCTTCATCTGATTCTGCTGGTAGAAGAAGGCAAAGCTCTTGCTAAAATCAGAAGGGTTGTTCTACTCTAGTCTCTGAGACTCCAGCATCCTGGGCAGCCACAAATACTGCTGCAAAATTTCAACTGAAAATGAAAGAAGGCATAAACAAGCAGCTTTTTGTCCAGATCTCTGTAAACCAAAAAAAGATTACCAGTCTACTGATGTTTACTTAGAAAATATAATTTGCATTTCCAGGGTAAAAAAGTAATTCATGGCTATATGGCTATAAAACCATTTTTATAATGGTTTCTACAACAAATTTTGGCAAGACATTAGCTATGCTGATAGTATTAAATACTGTAAAATAGATATTTATATATCAAACTGTAATACAAAATATCTATAAGGCATTTAAATGTCTGTGTATTGGTAAATATCGGTAAATATTTACACATAGCGACTGTACCTGTAGAGCTGTTGCACAAAGAGTATTTTATTTATGTTGCCTGGAAATGTCAAGTAAATAGTAGCTGCAAAATAAGCACAGCTTTTGGATCCCTGTAGTTGAACTTTCACTCAGTGGACAGATGTCTTCTGGAGTGAGCAGCAGTGTTCTTGGACTGTGCTGGGTCGCTGTTAGGTGGCAATGCTTGTTTTGTTGTAGCAGCCTCCAAAAGCGCTGTAACTGATCTGTGTCTCCCCTTTTTACTTGAGAGCAGCAGTGTGTGATTGCTTTTGACATTTCTGAAAAAACATTAGAGGCTATTTCAGGTCACATTGGGTGGAAACAAATCTGTCATTTTTGACTGAAGTTTAGTGTCTGTTTTCCACTTGCAAGGAGTTGCAACTTAGTGAAGTTATTATTACAGAAATACTCTGGGCTGTGCTGCTTCAGAAATTCTGAGGAATTAATTCCAACAATTATTATTATTTTTAATATTAATATGCTTTAACCTGCAACTTTATGGAAGTGGTGGGATACATTGGTTTCACCAGTGTTTGCAGAGCCAGATGTGTTTGCTGTGTAGTAAAATGGATTTGTCTGGTGGTTGCTGGGTTTCTGGGTTGTCTTTCCTTTTTTTTTCTTTTTTTTTCTGTAATAGGAGAGAGATGTATAGCATAGTAGGATTTAGGATTAAGAGCCTAAAACTTGAATGATAAATGAAACATTTTACAGTTCTGAAAGTTTCACTTGTTTTTCCAAACGGTATTGAAGCTGCTCCTCTTCTGTGCCTCTGAGAGATACTTAGTTACTCTCACTGTTCCGTGGAATTGTCATGCAAAATTTAGGTGGGATCATGTAGTGTTTTGCTGTAATGGTGGTACTGGCAGTCGAATAAAGATATTGTAATGATCATAATAGAAGTCACATGGTTTTCTCTTTAAAAAGGGGAAAAGGAACGTAACCTGAGGGAATTAATTAAGTGGGCTTTTTGAATAACAGAAGGAACATAATATCCCTTTTGGTTACGTAACCTACATTTTATCTTGATACTGTTCAAATGCTTGAAAGCTGCCAGGAAATTTGAATATCAGCTCAGACACTGTTACATTAAATCTATGGGATTTTGAATGGACAGAGAACTGTATGCCCTAAATTCTGCTACAACACTTCAGCATGTTAAATTCTCTAACTTCTAGAGAATCTAACTTCTTCATTAGTTAATGCTAGTTTGTACTGAAAAGTTTTGTCTATAGGTTGCTTTTAACTGTGTGAACACAGAATAGTCATTCATGGAATACTTAAAACAATATAAATTCTCTTTATCAGCAGTTGTACAGAGCAGGTTTTTGGTGCAGTGGAGCGATGACTGACATGGGAGGTGGGAAGGGTCCTTTTGTGCTGCCCTGCTTTCCCCCATCTTCATGACTTGGCATCTGCATTGTTCTGGGCCTTGATGTAGCACAGCATCTGATAACTCTGTCTGTGCTTATCAAAAAAAGTTTTGTTCTTAACATAACTTTTAAAGATTTCTTCTTAAGCAGATAAACCTGTTTAAATTAGAAGTGGTTAGCTGATAGCTTGGGCTGCTCCTTGAAGAAATGATGATTATGATAGAAACAAAGTACACAGTCATGTCATTGGCAGAGTAAGAAGCTCAAAAATATTTTATGTGTCAAAAATGATTTTTGGTTTGTTATAACTACTCTTTGGTTGTCTGTCATATTAGTGTAAAAACAAATTACAGAGAGTAATTTTGTTGGCTTGCCTTTTGCAGGAGCTGCTCACATGCTGTGAAGAAGGTAAAGGTGAGATTAAGGATGGCCTGGAGGTGATGCTTAGTGTGCCAAAGCGAGCCAATGATGCCATGCACCTCAGCATGCTGGAAGGTAGGATTCAAGCTGCCTTTCCAATTCATTTTGTGCTGCAGATTAACTTTGTTTTGTGAACGTGTTATTTTGTCGGGGTTTGTATTTTTCATACCATTTTGGCGAGGCTATATGAGATGAAAATGTATTTAGGAAAATAAATCGTTGCACTCAGCTGCTAGATTTTTAGTAATTCTTGAAGTTCTTTCACCTTGATCTATAGTTCTGCCGCTACAGATGTGAAAAATGGGCTATATGAGATGTATTTAGGAAAATAAATCGTTACACTCAGCTGCTAGAGTTTTAGTAATTCTTGAAGTGTTCTTTCACCTTGATCTATAGTTCTGCCACTACAGACGTGAAAAATGTGTAGGCTAATGAAGCAGTCCACTACTCACCCAAAATGCAATAGGTGACTGGTCAGATATGCTGGCTTTGGCTGTGTTCTCCAACCTTAGCTTCTTTGTATGGGGCTCATAAGTTTATTACTGGTGATTTTGATGATTTATGTATCAAATAGTTGTCTTCAAGAAGTTTGTCTTTTTCACATCTGTTTGCTGCCTGTTCCATAACAGACTTCTGGTTGAAATTTATCTTCTGGCAGTAAAATGTCAGCATAAGCCAATTAACCCAAGCTTAAGCCAGCATAATCATGTTCATGGCAGACAGTGGAGGTTAGATGTAATGCATCTATGTGCTTAGAACAACTTCATGCCAAAATCTCTTTTGCAATTGGCACATTATCATTTATAATGGTGCAATCATACATTTAGTGATAAAAATGTTTTCCTTGCGTGTTTAAATTTTTTGAGGAAAAAGCAGGGCCCTCTTAGCCTACAGTTGCTGAATAAATACTTTTAAGTGCTTCTAGTCAATATGCCTTTTCTTCCTCTCTGCCTTCTTGTAGTAGCATGCAGCTTGTTGTGGAACTTCCAGTATTGTAGTAGGTACTGTAAAATTTGCCTTGGTTTGACATGTGATCCTTGATCGTATAAATGCCCCAAATCACCTCTGTTTCTTGATTTTAAGCAGTAAGGATGTTGGTCAGTTTACAGGATCACTTCCAAATGCTTGTCCAGGAGGTGGTCTTGGTATAAAGGCTGACATTGGGAATGTGACTCTGGAGAATATCCTAATCTTTTACATAAGTTGGTTTTACAAGAAATAGTGCGTGCATTGTTGAGTCATCCCATGTTGGACAAATACAGTGAGTGAGCACATTTCCTCTTTATGTCTCCGGAGGAATTTGAATGAACATCCTGGCGGAACTTGTTTCTGATCCTCTCCATACTCTTTCCCTGTTCAGGATATGAGAACTGGCAAGCAGTATCTATTTAAAATACATTTTGATACCACTCAGAAGAGTATGGTAGACAATTTTTGTTATCCTCCAGCTCTAAAGCTGTGTATTAAACTGGGCGAGCATTGTACCATCATAATGGAAGTAAAATTGTTGGCATTCTCAGTCTTCATCTTTTTTTCATTATGTCTGAATACAAGTGATCCAGCTGGTAATTACTTTACTGTGGATCAATTCTGGCGTGACCAATGGCAGGCTGATTGTATGCCAACAGCTCCAAGCTGCCATGTTTCTCCATCCCCAGTTGGAACACATTTCTGTGCTCATTGCCCAAATGGTAGAGAAGGTGTACCTCCAGAAAAGGTGGCATTTGGGAGCTTGCCTCTCTCAGAAGAACCTGATGTGCTCTGTGTCTTTGCAAGTTGCTTACTTTGTACAGTGGCAGAAATCTCATAAGAGAAATAATTTTCATCACAGAAGAGGTTACCAGAAGTTGACAAAGACAAATTTGTCATTTGTTGGTAAAATACTGCCAAAAGAGTTGATTAAGTTCTTAGCAGTTGGGTGTCTAAATTTAGAAGTGCATTTGAGCTGCAGCTACAACATTTAGTGTATTGCAGTGTTAAAATCAAGTCTTGTTTCTAGTATTGTTTTCTTGGAATCTCATCTTTTGGAAATTGTGTCAGGGAGAAAAAAATCATATACTTTAATGAACAGAAGCTGTGCTTTTTATGTTACTTGTATCACCAACTTTTCATGGTGAATCTTTCCTTTCACTCTGTTTTTAGGCTTTGATGAAAATATAGAATCTCAGGGAGAGCTCATCCTTCAAGAATCCTTCCAAGTGTGGGACCCAAAAACTCTGATTCGAAAGGGAAGAGAGAGGCACCTTTTCCTTTTTGAGATGTCCTTGGTTTTCAGTAAAGAAGTGAAGGACTCGAGCGGAAGGAGCAAGTACATTTATAAGAGCAAACTGTTTGTAAGTATGGAAGAACAACTGATCATATTTACAAAACTGTCTAGATAAGGCTTCATCTAAGCTCAGGTGATTTAAGTGTGTCTGAAAAACTTGAACAACTGTTAGAGAGCACTGCAAGAACAGCCTTGGAATATATAGACTGAACCTTTAGAGTTTGGTGCTTTGTTTTGCTTTTGAGGAGAAAGGATAGGCTCAAAGCAACTGCTGAAGGGTACACATCAGTCTTGGTGTGTCAGATCAAATGAAAATCAATATTGGGCTAGACTGGTTTTGTCTTAATTGTGTGTTGATTGCAAATTCTTTAACACTTATTTGCATAAAGCAGAAGGATGGAAGGAGTTGATAAGCTGTCTTCAACTTTCTTGTTCACTGTTGTATTAAGGATTTATTTTAGTGGATATTCTACACCTACTGATTGGGGAAGGCAAGAAGTTTGTTTTGGAAAAGTTCATTCCAGAATGTTTGCTGAGACCAGTAGTCTTACGATAAAGTTCTGCATATAGAATTGTAGTACTTATGGTCTACTGAAAGGATGTAAAGGTGGAAATGTTTTCTTCCCATCTTTAAAAACAAACAAGCAAACAAAAACCCAACCAAACAAAAAAAAACCCAACCAACCCCAAAACCTCCACTCTTGCTTTCTTTATCTCTAGCATGCATGCTTTACAAAATGTGACTCTGGAATTCATATCCTTACCTTCCTATCCTCTTGAATGACTTTGGTGAGAGCAGTATTCACACTCCATAAATTTAGGTAGCCAAGTGGCAAGACAGTCTCCCATGGCTTGCTCTGCATCTATTGAAGGCAAGATTAGCATTTATACCAAATAATTCAGAGCAAGTAGTTGAAATTACTTTCCGTTTCAGAACTACACTCTAGGAAACAGTATTCTTGTTTCAATCCTATTGGAACATATAACTAAGTCTAGATGGTATAAATACTGAGTCTTTTCTCTGTGCTTCTGTTCTTTTTCCCTCATTCATTCCCACTTCCCACTTCTGTGTCTAAACTGGTAAAACAGGTTGGTGAAAAAAAACCAAAACAAAACAACCTCTTTTTTTCCGTATTTTTCCATTTTTTTGCATATTCTGTCACTCCATTTCGACACTTGCTTTCCTTCCTGATACTAAATAGCTAGCAGGTAACACAGCTGCATCTGTTTGTTGATCACACCTTTCTTTGCTGCTCTTAAGAACCCAAAATAAAAAAAAAATGCTGGTGTATTGGAGAATAATAGCTGCCAAGGGATTATGTGGGAGAGGCGACAAAACTGGAAAATCAGTCCTGTTAAATTGTCATATCAGTTCCTCCAACAGGAATTTAGTAGTAGCCTTGGGTCTTAGAGAAGCTGCTGGAAATCTTGAAGACTCTCGTTGTACCTCATTTTTTAAAATATAAGGATTCTTTTTGTTGTCATATTCTATCTGGCAAAATATCCTGTAGTGCAGCTTACTATTATAGCAGCTCTTATAATTTGATCTTTAGAAAAGGCATGTGTTGAAAGCATGCATGTCGATTTGAGCTAGAGATCCTTTTTGTATGCTATCCTGTGACTTCTGGAAGGTGGCTTTACAAAAATGAGGTCCTTCTCTTTGCTTTGGGCATGATGACCATCAGGGTTTCCCCAGCAAAGGATACTCAATGGCACGATATATACGTATACATACATATATATATATATATATATATATATATATATATATATATATATATATATATATACACACACACACACACACATCTACATATATATAAGCACACACATCTATATATATATAAGCAGAATGTGTTAATGAACTCCTTTGGCAAGAGATTAAGTGTCCAAGAGCAAATGCTTTAGGAGGGCTGTGGGAAAAAAGGCAAGCAGGTGTTACTTTGACAGAACACTCTCCCAGTCACCAGTAACTGGATGTTTGGGAGTTTCCTCACCTCAGTCCAGCAACCCACAATGATTTCTGTTCTGTGAGCCTGTCCTGGAGAGCCACGTGCAGACTCAGCATCCTTTGCAGAGAGCCAAGTTGCTAAACTGCCTATTGGGCAAAGACAGTTGTGTGTGGAAGGGTAGATGTTGGGATGGGATTACTTTAGAAGAAAAAAATAACTAAACAGCTTTCACCCACCCACACAAAAAAAAAAAAAAAAAAAAAAAAAACCAAGTTGGGCCAAGTTGGTATCCAAGTGAGACAAGAAAAAAAGTACTTTTACTCAGGTATCCCATGTGTTGTGGTGTGTATGTGCTAATGATGCTGTATCATGTTAAAATACAGCTTCTAATCATGTGAGAATATTTAGCAGCTGTTGGGGAGTGAGGGCTCTTTTAGTTTGAGCTCTATTTCTTAGTTTGTAAATTTTTTTGGAACAGAGCCTGTATGAATTGTTTAAAGTGGAAGCCAATTCACATGAGTGAGATGTTCCAGTTAGAAAGTGAAAACATTTTGGATGATAATTAGCTATTAAGGTCTGACATTAGAACATTCCCAAAGACTGATTGTTCATATAGTTGTCTCACAAAATTCTCCAGGGAAACTGCATTTCTGAATTATTTCATCTGTTTCAGAGGGAAGGAAACACACTAGGAAAGTCTCATTTGACTAAAAAGAAACCAGAGTTTTAGAAGATATCAAGAGAATTCTTAAGCATATCTTATCTGAGAGAGCATAAAAATCAGTAAATAATGAGTGTTCTCCAATGGAAATTAACAGGGAGAGAAGCCAAAACTTACTTTTTGCCAAGCATCTTCTTTAGAGTTATAAGGCTTTTATTGTCAAGTCCAAAAACTAAAATAAGCAATTCAGTATTCAGATTGTGAGTGTTATTGTTTATTGCCACTTTATAGAAAAGACTGTTAAGCTTGTAGTTCTTCCTTTTTTGAAGAGACCTCACACTGCCCACCAGAATAAAGGATTCTCTCTAGCATGTGAGCTATCCTTAAGCTTCTGAAAATCTCTTTAAATAGTAGTGCTCAATTTTGTAGATTATTAGCATGCCTTTGTTGGCTTCTGAGAAAAAATGCTGTGTGGTCCTAACAATTTTTTCTTCATTCCAGACTTCTGAATTGGGTGTCACAGAACATGTAGAAGGAGACCCCTGCAAGTTTGCTCTGTGGGTTGGAAGGACACCAACTTCAGACAACAAAATTGTTCTCAAGGTAATTTTAGCAGATGTGTTTTTAGTCTCTATAGCAAGTCTTGTTGTTGTTGTTGTTATTTGTTGGGAAAGCAAGGAGTGATTTCCTGCTTTGAGAGGGACAGCTGCTGACAAATAATTTTCTTTGGGTTTGCAGAGGTAGTGGTGTATATATATCTAACTCATGTGGCCAGAGAGCAGAGGGGAGTCTTTGCAGCCTACTGAAGAATTATACAAACCTGCTTTCACAAATCATAATAGGGAGAGGTTTGATCCCATGAACTTCCATAAGCTTGAAGACTTCAGCAATTAGCAGGCAGGGAACTGGTGTCACAAAGAAATGATGGCATCAGTGTTACCTTTCACACTCAAGTCATCACTGCTTGTTGGCAATGCTGTTTTTCATGACCCGTATTTTTATGCAGAAAACAGACATTGCAAAAGATTTTTATGTCTTTTTGTGGGCTACAAGTTTTTCTGAAACTACTTGCCTTTGGAAGAAAGTGCATGTAATGCCTATAAATTTTGTGTCTGGGCAAGTTACAGGTGTCAGTAGAGCTGTTTGCCTAGCTAGAAGAATGGCTAAATCAGTGTTTTCTGTGATTATGGTATGTAACCTGGGACTCCTTCTACTGGAGAACCTGTTTTATAATACCATAAGCAGCTAATGGGTAATCTGGCATGTTTTGAGGAGCTCTGTTGAGCTGAAACAAAGTTCATGTTCTCATTTATAGATTAATGCACCTGCTATTAAACTTGTTTGTGATTTCACATATATTCATAGTGAATACTGAATAATGTCACTTAAAAATGGCCTCTTCAATTCACATGTCACACTCTTCCTTGTGAATTACAGGCTAACAAAAGCTTACATTAGCTTTCTGGCAGCATTCAAGGAATGCAAGGAAATTAAATGTAACATTAATGCATGCTAGATTTTCTTTCAGTTTTTAATGTTCCCATAATTTCACAGACAATGCTTTGCAGCCTGAAATGATCCTCCCAGGGCAGAGCAGAATAAAAGGTTTTAATTAAGGGTTCTCTACATAAGATCGCTTTAAGGTGTTTCTGTTCTGTACTTTACTTAGTGCATAGGATATTTAAAAAACTTCTATGATACATCAAGCTCTTCCACAATTTTGTGGACTCTGTTTGTTTCTTCGGTTTTGAAGGCTGGAAACAAGCACTTCCTTACCTCATTAATATTAGAAGTAAATTCAACGAAAAACTAAATAAAAGATTTTTTACAAGTTCATGTTTATCTTATTTTCCTAAATGTTTTTGTTTGTAAAATAAAACAAAATTCTTTTTCCTACCTGTCCATCTGTTTCTGCAATTTTCTTCATCCCTTTGGAATTCCTGGTTATTATATATTTATAATATATTTAATATTTATAATATGTTTGAAGCCAGTTATTTCAGGAGACAGCAATTAAGAGAAGTAGTTTATAATTAAGGAAACTATATATAATAATTTCTTCAGATCTTCAATAATATTTATATTTAGTAGCATTTTAGGTTCAGGGTTAAATTGGACTAAGCAATCAGATTACAAGTCAGGCAGGTGGATATCAAGTAATTTCTGGAGTTTAAAAAAAATAAATTTGTTGCAGGCAGTAATTAGAATACAGTCCCTAAATTAGCTTTGTGCCTCGAGATATGTATCAAAATGTGGGAAGAGTAATACATGAAATGTGTTGCAGTAAAAGTTAACTTCTTTTGCCAGTAATAGTAGGTTATTATTCTTTCAAGTTAGAATTGACCTAAAATGTAGGGTGAGTTTAAAATACCAGTATTCAAGGTGTTATTACTGGAATTCATCTAATTCTCATGAGATGCGTACAGGGCTTTAGTCATCAAGTTAAAAAAGTAAACTCTGAATTAAGGTTAAAATGGTTTTTAAATTACCAATATTAATAATGTTGAGAGGTGTAAAGTAGTGTTGGCAATTCAAAATTAAGACAGTCAGCTAGAATTTCCTTTTCTCTGTTCAAGTTTTCAGAAATTTTTCACAAAGTCATTCTTTATGCGTTCCTCTTTGTGTTTATTAGCTGACTGCATGTGTGGATCTACTCAGCCATAATGGTCCTTTGTGGGGGTTTTGTTTCTTTTGCATATCAAAGGCATCCAGTATAGAGAATAAACAGGACTGGATCAAACACATCCGGGAAGTGATACAAGAAAGGACTATTCATCTGAAAGGAGCATTGAAAGAGCCCATCCACATTCCCAAAACTGCACCAACAACAAAACAGAAAGGAAGAAGGTAAGCAGTATTTCAAATAATCAGAGATCTCTAAGTATACAACAGTGCTCTTTCCCCTGTAGTGTTGAATTTTGTATGCTTTTAAGTGAATTGGACAAAAGCAAGAGTCATTTTGTCCAGTTTTATCTTATCATTAATTTACAGTTTCCTGCAGTGCTGAATTTGTTGAGATTTCTGCTCTGAACAGTCCCTGGCTTGTGTAAATGAGCCATTACAGAACTACAGTACAGAATAGCTGTACATTTTAGATTTTTGCAGTTCTGCATGTGTTACTCAGGTCCTTCATTTTCCTTTTATGAAGTTTGAAATGTGTCACCAAGTGTTCTTCTTGCTAGCTTTGTCTAAGTGACTGGGCAAGTTTGTTGCCATATTTCTGGCTCACTGGTTGTTGCCTTAATTCTACATGATGTATACCTTGCAAATTAATCTCTTCTCTTACAGTTGAGAACAGAATATTAAGTACTGAGTGTTTGATTCTTGCATCAGTGAATTTGATGTCTGTTGCCACACTGGGAGTGTCTCACTTCCTTAACTAGCATGTTACAAACACAGTACCACTCTTGTAATGAGAACTGAATTCTTTGCAGAGATGGCGAGGACCTGGACAGTCAGGGAGATGGCAGCAGCCAGCCTGATACTATTTCAATTGCCTCACGAACCTCCCAGAACACGCTAGACAGTGATAAGGTAAGTTTCTCAGGCATTGCTCTGTGCTGAGAGCGGGTGATTTGTCCCTTAGTGTGAATTAGCACCCGAGATTAGTCCTTAGTACCGTCAGAGAAGAGGCATGGAAATACTCAGTCTCTTAAAAATAGCTGTCTGCAATAGAGAAAATACCCAGATACCATGGGAGAGCAGGAGTGATTGTTTAATAGGTCATTAAGAGATTGTTTGTGCCAATTTGAAATAATTTTGGTTCCCTCTGTTCTGGAGTTTGCTCAAAGATTTGACCCAGTTTAACATGAAAGTTTTATTTTCCATAAAATTTGATAGTGATGCACAGAATTTTTCTTGATGTTCATCTCAGCCTTCCTGAAAGCATACCATCTGCTTTTCATGTTGGCTTCAGGCAGGTGATTGCCACAGAGTTACTGTTGTAAAGGAAAAGTACTCTCCAATGTTTATGGGTTAGGGAGTAGGTGTTCACTCTCTGCACGAAAGCTGGTGGAATTGTCCAGAAGTAACCACCAAACTGTCATTTCATACTAGTGCTGGTGTTTCCTTTCCTCCATCTCTGCCTGTAGACTCTGGCTGGATTATACCATAAGGATACACAGCCAGAGTTTCCCCTGGGTGGAAGTTAGATAATTGTCAAAAGAATAAAAATTTTTCTGAAATGTGTTTGTTACTTGGAATTGAAACAAAATTTTTGGCAAGTGAGAAGTGTTCAGACCCTGGAGGGAGGTAGAGGTGGATAATAAAAGTTTATCAAACAGAAGAATGACTTAAAACACTGAAGATGCCTAGCAAATTACTTCAAAATTTGTTTAGGGATTTCTGGTCTATTACTTCCTTGTGTAAAATTGTTCTGATGAGCCATTCACACTATGCAGATAAATAACCAGTATTCTTCAGGGTAGCTAAATGAATAGGTTCTCAGAATACTATTTTGACCATTCCCATCATCACCTAAACTCAGTGAGTTTTCTCTATTTTCACATGTTGCTCAAACTCTATGGTTTGATTTTTCCATATAGAGAAGCAGACAGGAGGGAAATATTAGATGCTTAGGTTGCTCTTGAATTTTTCAAGAACAGCCTATGTTTTGACTTTTTGCATATGTACTGAGGTTGGTCTATAGTTTTGGTAGTGGCTTCTTCTAAAGATACCTATGAGAAGAACAGTTGGTTAGAGGAAGAACTCTTTTGATGACTTTTGTTTTGCTGTCTTATTCTTAGCATTCTAACTTCATTATTTAGGGATTTAAAAACATTGAGTTTTGTATGCTAGCAAACAGTTCTTAAGAGAAGAGTTTAGGTAACCTGTGACACTCAGAAGCAAGACATGCTCTCTGTGATTTCCCTGGTTGTTGGCTGAGGCACCAGGCTGGGTGCATGCAGGCTGAAGGCGATGCAGTCCATCTCTGCCGTGCAGAGCCAACACCCTTCTCTTTGTGCACTAGGGTGCATAGCACAGTTGTCTCCTGGTGCCCCTCACAGGAATATTTCATGCATGGTGTGAGAATTGCTGAGAAAGGTGGCCAAGCAGAATGCCCTCAGGATTGTTTTCCAGTCTGACATGAGGAGGAGTCTTACCAACAACCTGTTCAACAGGAGTTAAAAGGAGGAGGAATGGAAGGAAAAAGAAATGGAGAACACTTTTCAGTATATTTCTGACAGGTTTTAGGTGTGATTAGTGACTGTACTGTTGTATTTAAATTATTTTGAGAGCTTGCACTTGTGCATAAAATTTTTATTAGACTTTCCTTTGCCAAGAAAAACAAGTTGATGACTCTCTGGAAGTTACTTGTGCTGTGTGTTGTATGTCCAAGGAAGGAATTTACTATTGTGCACTTCTGAAAAGTGTGTGAATTAGCAGTGTAGCTTTATTTGATGTTTCTATTGTATGGTTTGGTTTGCTGAATACATTGAGAAAATCTTGAATCTGTTTAAAAATACAAAATAAAAATTATTAAGGAACAGTAACAGGAAAGTGGCCAGTGAAATCTGCAGCGTGTCTTAACGCCATTGCCGAGTCTGAGGTAATCTCTCACTTTGGATGTTGAAAATTCATTAGCTGCAGTCGATTTGGGGTTTAAAATCAACTCTGCTTTATTAGCCTAGAAGCTTGAAGTATGTGTGAATGTCTTACAGAATGGAGTTTAAAACAGTTGTACAGATTTCAAGTGCTGTTGATGTGGTTAGCCAGATGAAGCAGTGGAACTCCTTGGTCAAATTTGGAGCATGTAGCTAACTGAGATGGGATTCCAAACCAAGAAACATTAAAAAATATCAAGCAATTAAAACCAGTAATAATTAAGTAGTAGAAGTGTTTAGTGCTATATTACTTATTAAGCTCTTGCTGAACATTTTTCTGTTCACATGTATCTGTTATTGAGAAAAGACAAAAAATATCAAACACATTATATTAATCAACAGCCAAGTAAAACCATTCTTTTACTTCCTCCAATTATATATTCAGACAGTTCATTCTTGTAAAATAAATGTTTTGGTTAGAAGTGCTGAACTGTTACACAGGGAGTATATCAAGAATGAAGTCCTTTATCCAAATGTCAATATTCTTTCTCACCTCCTCAGAGATACACTTTGAAAGAGCTGAAAATCCTTAACCTTGATAGTACGTGCTTGAATATTGTCCAGATGAACTTCTTTCCGTGCATCCTGTTTTCTGACATAATTGTAATTGCCATAACAACAGAGAATAACTTCATGATTAGCGTTGTTCTTCTCCACCCTTGCTTTTTAGGGCTAGAATTTTAACTTTTGATTTTTGGCACCACTGTTGTAATGCTGCTTTTCAGTGATGACTGGGATGATGCAATAGACCATATGTTTATAAAGCTGACATTGACATCCTTCCCAGCCTCATGTCATCTGAAAACAGTGCTGGAAGGCAGAATTAGAATTCAGAATAATCTTGGCAATGGGAAAAATTAACTGGCAAAATTCTGTGCAATTTAATAGGAACACATTTGAGCTTATATGAATAGGTAGAAATAGTTAACAAATGAAAACAGCGAGAATCTGAAACAGTTTTTGAGAGGATGACTGAGAAGCTACAGAGGCTCACAGGATGTTTATTATTTAGCTGTGTGATGCATCTGGGAGGGCAAAGAAAGCTGCAATGTATTGGCTTGTAGAAATGGGTTGTTGAGGACACTAAGTCCTCATTCTTTACTCTGAACTCATAAGGCTTACATTAGATACTGCATCCAGTTTTGAGTACAGAATTTTGGAAAATCAGTGGTCCATTGGAAGAACTCTGAGGGAAAGAAGAAAAAGATTGATTAGAAGTCTACTAAACCTAACTTACAGGCCAAGGTAAAGAATTGGGGCTAACAAGTCTAAAGGGAAAAACAAAGGCAGGAGGAAGACCTTTAGGTCTTCTAATGGGGAAAAAGGCTACTGCACAGAGTTACTAAACAGGCTTTTACCTATATTTTAAGTGGATGGGATGAAATCAAATTACTTATTTTTAAAAAAGATTGCAATAATACTTTATGGGTATGAAAATGTGAAAACCTAGAGCAGAGTAATTGTGAAGGCTGGGGAATCTCCGTAACTGGAGTTCTGTGAGAACAGTTTGGATAAATGTTAAGGATTCATACAGATGTGGTCAATCACGCTCTAGAGGAAGAGAATGAAGTGGACTAGGTAATTTAAGATCCCTTTCTGGCCTTTTTTTATTATCATGGGGTGTATCTTCATATTGCAAGACATGATAAATATTTACATCAATAGCACTGACCCATCCTGAAGCATTGGAAGGTATAATGGAATCCAGCATGAAATACAGAATTTTTGAGAAAGAGATTTCTATTCCATCAAAGCATCTCAGTTTTCTGCGTGAGTGCTCTCATTGTACCCTTCTCAGTAAATATTTTGCCCTTCACCTTTCACAGCATTCCTTCCATTCACATTCTGTAGATGTGTAGCCAGCATTTTAGGTGGCTAACGGATAAAAGAGATTCTTGGACCACTCATTTGGCCTTGCATCAGCCTTGTCTCATTTTTAACATTGTCTTTTGAACTTGATCCAGCACACAGGAAATTAAATAGGGAGGCCGAAGGAAACAGTGGAGGTCTGATAGGTTTTTTCATGCTTCTATTCAGTGATCTGGTAGAAACATAAAATAATCCAAACTAGTATCTAAGAACATGAGAGGCTTTCAGAAGAAGAGCTGTCACAGATTGCTATCCTAAATAGTAGGAATCATGCTAGCTGCTGTGAGTGGTCAGTAGAGCAATATTTTATTTTTAGGAAATTGTCTTTTGTGCCCAGCTGGTAACACTTTGTATTACTGTCTATGTGAAGTTGTATTTCATTTTCATGCTTCTTTAAGCTTGTGTGTAGTTCTTTGAAAGACAGAAAAAGGATTGAAGCAGCAGGAGACAACCAGGTATTTAGCTCTGCCAGTTGAGTCTCCAGAAGAGAAAAGGCGCCAATCAGTAGGAAAAAAAATGACAAAAAAAAAAAAAAAAGTAGACATGGCTCTGAGTACACACCTCTTTTCAGAGTCAGAAACCAAGTCTGCACAGCTACCTGGTCAAACCAAATCGCTCTTTGAGGCAGAAATTTTGTACTGTCCCATTTATTTTCTGCCAAAGTGCACTTGTTTCCATTTTAAACAGGGATTAAAGATTTTTATGCTTGAAATAATTGAGAAATCTTGTTAGCTTCTCTTTGCTTTCCTTTCATCTTAATGTAAAATTAGTATGGAAAATTAAATTTCATTTGCAGTCCTCAGAGAATGTTATATGGCCTGATGTAAAGGCTCTTGAATATCTGGACAGTCATGGTGTTTGCAGGTAATGGTGGCAGATGGACTTAGTGTGGTGTCTGTGACTTCAGCAAACCTATGCTAAGAATGTACTCAGTAAGTGTTCACATGTTTGTGTCATTTGTTTTTTTCTTTCTCTCTACAAGCAACAGTGACTAAAAGGCCTCAGAGAGGTGAACATAGATGGATAACATTAATTTCAGCAACTGCAAGGCACTATGTCCCATGATAAGCTGTTTAATTAAACCTTGTGCCTTTTTGTAATCTGCAGTTCTGTTTCTGTCTGGCTTTTGTGTCTCATCTCGTCTGTCTCTCCAGTTTCCATGTTTCAGACATAGCATCATTTATTTTTATCATGCATGATTAATTCAGTTTACATAAAAGCTTTCTTGAGAAGGATGGAAAAGTATATAAAGCCTTTGTTCATCCTAAATTTGGATTTTGATGGTTTGCAACTCTTTTCCCTTCAGTGCAAGTCAGTCTCCCAGTTTGTGCTGTGCCTCTCACTCTTCCCTGCAGCTAGCCTGGAGAGCCTTGCCAAAGCTGTCCAACAACAGCTGTTGAGCAAGACTCTTAATCACAGACACTCCCTGCTGTCCAACTGTATTTAATCAGTGTGAAAGATGAAACTGCTTTCAGAAAGTGTGCTATGGAGAGAAATTGAGCAATGAAACAAAGAGGAAAGAAGTGTTTCCTAACCACTACTGTAGTGGACAGAAAGAAGGGGAGTTAACCCAAAGGAAGGGAAAATTGGGAAATGCTTTTTTTTGCTCAGCTCTCCAAAGTGTCACATGTGTGTGCTGAGTACAGAAATCATGGTTTTCGGTGTTCTAGCAGTGGTGGAAAAGTTCTGCACTAAGCTGCATGTAACAGCATAGGTATATGTTTGAGGATGGTGTGGACTAACAATCCTGGGCAAGAAGTGTCTTACATACTATACTGAAGTGTGAATGAGTATTGAATTTCAGCGGAATACTGGCCAGCTAGGATATGTAATTATGACATTATCTGAAAAACTAGGAATTCTGTGTACTTTGGCCATCTGACATGGCCACTGACAACCTTCATTTGCTTTTTTTCTTTAGCCTAACGTTATATTAATATTTATTATTAATATTATATTAATTAATATTATAAAATACTCAGAAAACATAAAATCTGAGATGCTACTTTTTTGTTTTGTTAGGGGAAAGAAAAGAAAGAACAACTATATTACCAAAATATGTGGCCATTGCACCAGTCACAAAAAATACACCTTAATCTCTATTTGTTGGAAGTGAAGGGTCAGGAGAGCAAACAGAGCACCAAAGATATGCTCCTGGAGGTATTTAGGAGGAAATATAAGGATGAGATGCAGTTTCTGGAAAGTGTCAGCTTGTTACTGTGCTTGCACTGGATGGGATATGGACTCCTGAGAAAAATTTGGTCTGCCCTGGACACCTTGTGAAGTCATACTTCATCAGCTTTTTGTTAGTTCCCATCAGGCATACAGATGGTTTCAATTCTTTCTGAGTTGGTCTGACAAAGGCTGTAACATAAATCAATACCAGAAAACAAGGGAAAACTCTTTACTTTTTCCCCTTTGCATAGCTTTGCATGGACTAAAAAAGGGAGTGTAAGGGAACAGGAAACATTTTAATGAGGGAGGAGGTTACATGTTTTGAAGGCGTAACCCCCCCTGTAATTTGTGTATTGGGGCTGTCCGAAGAGACAGCGTAGAAGCAATTTTTAGCCTGTATCTAAACGGGTACAACCTGATTTATCTTCCTTAAACACTAGATGTATGGAGGTTTTCTGCCCTTCTTGGCCCCAGCATTCCCTCAAGAAAACTTCTGCTCCTTTGTAAGCACACACAAGCAATGCTAGCCAGTGAGATTAGCAGGCAGATACCATGGGAAAGCTCTGGAGTTACTGCAGCCCATCTGCTAGGAGTTATGTTCTGTTTGTTGCAGACTTGAGGAAGAGAAGGTTGGAGTTGTCCTTTGATTCTTACTGGGATTTTGCTGGTTTTGTCATTTACTCTGAAATTCTTGCTTGATAACAAATAGCATTTTCCTAGAAAAGTTTGTCCAGTACGGTTTCCATTCCAGGCTTGTAACAAACACTAATAAATAAGAAACAATGCAGTCTCTTATCTCCTATTTCTGAAGCTCATGAGATGTAGCTGGCAGCCATGAAACAGTCAAAAGCAATGTGGCAGGATCTGTACAGTGTGTTGGTGTGACACTTGCTTGTAGACGTGATTTAGCTGGAACTCTCACAGGGTATTGGTCCTCCTTTGTCAGTGCAGAGCATTGCAAGATTACCTCACTGAGCTGAAGGAGTTCACTGGCTTGGTTCAAAATTACTGAATTCACAGAAGTTGAATACCAGCAGAGATCTGGTATGAATGTTGCACTGAAGCAGCCAGAGCTATAGAAATGCTCACGCATGAAAAACTGAAGTAGCCTGGAATGCTGTTGCTGTAAGGAAGAAGGAATTCTAGGACTGCTTGCTTAAGTTGGATGGATGCTTTGGCACTGAGCAATCTTGGGAACTTTGCAAAGTTCTGATAATAATTTTCATTTCACATCAAAGCAGATGAAACAATCAAAGAGAGGAAACTAAAGCTTAGGCAAAGTTATTCTAATTAAGTGTTTTGAAGAGGGAGAGGAAAACCCTAAGCTTGCGTGATTTTAATTCAAGTTTATGCAGTTTTATTTGGGGAAACCAGCAAAAATGTGGAAGTTGTAAGCCTGTGTGAATTTTCTGTTAAACAGTTGAGTATTTGGAATGTTTTGTGAAGAACTTTATGCTGACTTTTACAATTGTGTATGATGTGTCCTGGATGATTTTGTGACCTGTGTGTGAAAACTGTGAGTAGGGTGGGAAAAAGGCAGCAAGTTCATTTGAAAAAACTACCTCTTTCTCTCTTGAATTTGAAAGATAACATGGGTAACTGTATTTAGTAATATCTCATCTTTTTTTTTTGCTAATTATCACGCATAAAATATATTCAGAAGCAGCTGCTACTTCAGCTTTTGGGATACGGAGCAGTCTAGCAAGAAAAGCTGCTTAAATCCTCCGCCCAGCACTGTCACAACCAGTGTGCTTTGAACAATAGGCAGAGACAAGCAGAGTTAGAAATGTGTTCTAAAACGCCAGAACAGCCTGATTTTGAAATGCTCTCTTCTTGACGTGGAAAGTCCTAGAAGCCTGCTACCTCATCCAAAATACAAATCCTGCCAGGAGCCCTAAATAGGTACCGGTGCGTGACGGACGGTTTGATAACGAGCATTCATCTGGCTTCTCCTTGTTTTGTCCCCTCGCAGTTGTCTGGTGGGTGCGAGCTGACTGTGGTGATCCACGACTTCACCGCCTGCAACAGCAACGAGCTGACAATCCGCCGTGGGCAGACAGTGGAGGTCCTGGAGCGGCCCCATGACAAGCCCGACTGGTGTCTGGTGCGAACCACAGATCGCTCCCCAGCTGCGGAAGGCCTGGTCCCCTGCGGGTCCCTCTGCATCGCCCACTCTCGCAGCAGCATGGAGATGGAGGGCATTTTTAACCACAAAGGTAAGGAATGATGGGCACAAAGTCTAGACAGCAGCAGCGTGGGTTTTGGGCAGCGGAGAGTACCGTGCATATGGCAGCTTCGGTGTTCTGCACTGCCTTGTTTTCAGCAGCCACTTTGTCTTTTCCAGGAATAAGCAGTTGGCAGTTCTCAGCATTGAAGGAAAATGTGGCTGGAGATAGGGAAGAGGTTTAAGCAAATTATATCTTGATGAAGAGTTATATATCATATTAGATCAAGCTGTAGTGATAGGAAAATCTGTACCTGAGAAGTGCTGAAAGTGGGGAGGGAAGAAAATCTCTGGCATGGATTATCAATGTTTCCTGAGAAACCCTGCAGTAAGAAGTCATGAAGGTTCAGCAATGGAAAAGGTAAATACACTCCTTCATATGCCCTGGCACAGGAATTGTTCATTTGGACTTCTGTGTTTTACTTAACTGAGCTTTTCAGAGTAGCACTGGCACACTTTTCCCCAGAGCATCTCTGTTTTTTTTGAGATTTTTTCAGATGAGTGAAAGAATATTCCCCTGAAGGGTGCAAGAAAAATCTGATGATTTTTTGAAAGGTTTTAGGATTTTAGTGTGCTCTAATCTTTTGCCTCTGTAAACTATCCAGGCTCAAAAAGTAGATTATTATTAGAGAAAATGCCTGCTTGCCTCATTTGCAGCTACTTGAGTTTGTAGGCTGTGAACAGAAAGAAATGTGAACTTACAAAAAAGGAGGAGGGGAAAAAACAGAAAAATAGTTTATTAGAAGGCATTTTGTCACATGCTATGGGAAAAGATGCATTTCAAAGAGATTGTTATTGCAGCTAATAAGGTTAGCAGACAAGTGATGTGGAAAATTTGTCTTCCAAAACACAAAATTCTAGTTTTTGGAAAGTTTTTCATAAATGTAACCACAATTTTTTTAATTATTCAGTCCATTCCAGCTATTACATTTTTTTCCCATTTTTTTAAAGATACTGTATAAATATGCTTGACAAAAACAGGGGTGAGTCTGGTTTTCTTACATTAGGGGCAGGCACAGCAGGAACTTCCTGAATGCAGGGCAGTTAGGGGCTGGGGGGCAGGGGGAGTTTGAAGGATTGAGCTATATAGTTGTAGTAGTCTTTTTTCATTTTGTGTCCTACAATAATTTGGATAGGGAAAGCTTGCAGATGTTCTGATGAGAAAATGGGAAAGTGTAGTTGAGACTAGGGGGTGAAATCTGCATTTTTTTTTTAATAACACTCACAGGAACTGATAAATCCAATTTCCTTTGGAGCTTACGGACTTCACCTTTGAATGCAGAGAATTTTATTAGGAGAGGCAGATTGTAGTGGACTATATGTATATATGTGTGCATAATATGAAATACCTTGAGCCTGTCAGAATCCCGAGGGACAGACTGAGTTGGTTTTGTGTTTGAGAAGTTACAAAACTTCTTTTATCAAACCAGTGAACATGACCTGTATTCCTTTTTTTTCTTTAGAATTTGTTTAGGGAAAATGAGGCAGAGCATTTCAAGGATACTTTACTTTGTTTAACATGGTGCTTTGAAGTAAAGAGCATTAATTAATTATATTACTCACGGACACTGGAGAAGAAGAGAAAGCCATTGCTAGAATGAGCATAATTTGCAGGGTTGAATGCAGCCCCAGAAGTGCCTTCTGTCCTTGCCACAGGCTTCCTACGGGATGTTATAGTATGCCATCCTAATCCCAACTGATGATAAGCAGCTGCTAATTGTTTATTCCCACACTGCTGGATGTCAAGCTTTAGGAGATGGATGTTTCATTTGTAAAGTTTCCCCTGCCTGTGACTGAAGCGAGTGTGAACTGCCTTGAACATGCAAGCTGTTATATAATGTTAAGTAGTCTGGAGAGGGAAAAAAAAAGGGTAGACAAGGCACTTGAAACCACTGGATTTGTTTCACTTTGGTCCCTACCTCATCTTTCTGTTGCTTGAAAGAGGTTGATAGTCTTCATTTCACTGAGGGATTATAAAAATCAAGCAAAACCAGTGGAGTGCTTTGATTTTATTTTTCCCCCCATAGTGAAAAGTACCTCAGAAAATCCCACAAACCAATTATTCATTCTCAAGTGCTGCATTTGATTAAATAAAGCATCAGGGAATATGCTAATCAGAAGAATGGAAAAACAATTAGATGATCTTCTCAGAATTGTTCATTGTGGGTATTGATGGAGTTATGAATTCCTAAAAAACACTACTAATCCTCTAACAAAGAACAAGTGAGTGACTAACATAATTTTAAGTCAGTCTATGTTCTTGGGTGGATAATTTTTCATGTAATCCCTAGATTTCTAGTACTTAATAAAGGACCTTCAGTCTTTACAATAGAGATTTTCATTTCCTTTTTTGGCATTAATTCTGTAAAACTTTCAAGAGTTTTTGAGAGATTCAACAAATTAGGATTTTTTGGTCTGAAAATACACATCCTGTGTAAGGTTCACAGTGTGAGCATCAAGTCTGAGTAATTCTATATAGTTCATGAACTAAGACATGAGTCCTGGAGTTTTTGCATGTCTCTCGTGCAGGCTCTTGGGAGAGGCTGAGGGAAGGAGAGGGTTTATGTATTGCAGGGGAAAGAAGGAGGTGATCACCATCAGAAGTGGTGGGGTTGGTTACTTGGGTGTAGAGTGCTTAGCTTACACAGATGGTTTGCTGAAGAGTTTTGTACTCCTTTCAGTATCTATGGACCCTACAATTTTGATCTTCTCTACAGTGTTTATCAGTAGCATCACTTGCCAACAATACAGAAAAGAAAAATAAAGGAAAAAAAAAAAGGAAAGCTGCAGCATATCAGAGGTGAAATGAGCTTCAAAGTTTTGAAATGGCAAACTTCTTGTAATTGACAGCTGGTTCTTATGGTGTGTCAAACCACATCTCATCACTGAGTACAGAAATGTTGGGTGATACTGAATGCCTTAAATAATCACAAATTATTATCCAAAGTAGGGAAACATGCATGATTATTAAAAAAGCAAATATGTTTAGTGAAGCCTAGTTCTAACAGTTGATCTTGGTCATTCCTTGTCTGTCCACACATTATCTGTCAACCATGAAAGGTAATGTTTTTTTATTCTCATGTTAAAAGACTGCCTCAAAAATGACCTTCATCAATTGCCTACAAGTGTTAGGTATTGCTTCTCCTCTAAGAATGTGTATTATCTAAAGCATCAAATCATTTAATGAATGGATTAAAAAGTACATTTATAATATCTTCCATCTGTAAAATTTTGTGGTAGTTAAGGTAATAAACACTTTGTTAAGAATATGAGGAAAGCAATGCACAGAAAAGATGTTCACTACATGAATAGTAGCTCAGGAGGAGAGTTGATTGCGGGTTCCTGACCTCTTGCTCTGCTGGACATCAAATCTATTTTTGCAAGTTATTTGGGTCATTCAGTCAATTTGATGTGCAGTACACAGATGAATACATTTTTAAAAAAATCTAAATCCCTTTTATAATAGGGGGAAAGAGAAACAAGGGAGTAGTGAAGAGGCTGAATAACAGTTGGTGCACTCTACAAAAATAAATCACTAGCTCTGGAAGAACATGTTTTTCACAAGTAATGCATAAGGCAACATTTTTTTTGTAATGATTTCCCACATGTTTTTGGGTGTGGGGGAGAAAGATTGTTCCTGTTGTTTTATTTGGTCCTTCTCTGTTTTTTAACATGGGTTTCTTTTCCTTCTAGGGTACATCCTATCTCATAAGTGCAGTCCTCTTTCTTTTCTTTGCAGGGCATTTACACTACCACAGAGCTTTGGGTAAAGGGCAGGAGACAGGATTCAGTGTAATGAAAATGAACATGTAAGCTCAGAAAAATTGGCAGCTATTTAAAATTGTTTGTGAATTCTTGCCTGTTTAGCTCACAAGTTTACTGTCTTTTCTGAATCTGTGACTACTTCTGAAGAATTTGTGCCATCATATCCATTCTGTAGGAGCTACTGTTTGGAGAAATACAAAGGCTGCAACAAGCCATTGCTTATGAGGCTTACATTTATGTCTCCTTTAAGTGACAAGATTTTGGGGCGGGGGGGGGGAACCAGGTCTAATTGCCAATTCACATTCCTATATGTTTGTTTAAAAACTTGGCCACAGAAGTCTTTTGTTTACCTGAGGGTACAGTGTTTGTCTGTTTTACACCATCACGTAATCCAGGAATCTGTGTAGGTTTGTTCAAATATGAGAGGTAGGTGATGTCTTTGTAACACGGTGCCAAACCACACACCACTCACATACTGAATACTGATTTTGCTCTGAGGATACTGTGCTGACTGCAGCCGTAAACACAGAAATGTGGTCTCTCTCAGAGAATCTTAATAAGGCAGATCAAATGCCTTTGCAAGACAAAGGTTGACAAATTTGTTCAAATAGCTGTGTAGTAAGCCATTTTCTGTATCTGCAAGATGGGAAGGACTGATGTAGGGCAGGTGTCAGAGCTCTTCTTGAATTGCTCTAGGAACCCTCTGTTCAAGAATTAAGGAAGACAGAATTTGTGTGGGTGACCTAGAGATATTTCCCAAGAAGAGAGAGATATTTTATGACTGAGGCCACAGAATGGGCTAAAACAGTCTTGAATTTGTTACATTAAGTAAGCTTGCTATCACACAACTGGATCCTATTCAGAATACCAGTTTTCAATGAAAGGAGAAGGAAGAGAGTAAAGGTAAAAGTCTCAGGTGTGACTGAGATCTTTGAAAACCATGTTGAGTCTAAATACTGTTCAATACAGCAAGAGGAAGCTCTGTGTATCAGCAATAGAATTTGATCCAGCAAAATGGGCATCCAGTTTGAATAACTGAAGAAGGACTCCTGGTTTGTAGTGGAAGAAAAGGATGACTGGGCAGCAGCAATTGTTTGCTTAGGAGCAGAGGGAGGCTGTGGAAGGGGAGGATTTGCTGTTTTGAGACTGCAAGCAAGTGAAGCATAGGCCATGTGCAAGGAAAAAGGATCCCCACCCGTGGCTCAGAGCCAAAGCGCTGCCTGTGAGACTGCCTGACAGCGTTTGCAGCTGCAGGAAATGAGTTACAGCCCAGGCCAGAGGGGAAAGTAACTCCTAACAATGAGCTGGTGGGGTACGTGCTTTGCTGTGCTGCCTGGGGGCCAGGTGGCAGAAGGTGGGGACTGTAGTTTCCAGGGCACCAAACCAAGAGGGATCTGCTGCTACACAGACGGATGTGATTGCATGCAGAAAGTGATATAGAGGAATATGTTGGAGTTGTACAAGACACCAAACCTTAATGTAAAAATCCTGTTCCTTGATGAATCAATTACTTCCCTATAAAACTTCCAAGTAACAGGTTGCCCATCCAAATAGCCAGCTGATAGAAAGCCTTTCAAGGAGCCCATGAGAGGCAAAGCTGAGCAATCAGTCGAATTTGACAGTCCACATGTTTTGATTAAGAAAAAAATTGTAAAGGCTGTGCTGCAGTGTCAGTTCAGCTTATTTATGGGCCGGACTTGAGCTTGAGCAGAGATGCATGCATTTTAATAGCTGAAGTTCAACTTCACAATTACTATTTGTTTTGAAAGAGTAATAAATCATAAATTTTCATTTAGTCACAAATATTTTTCCCAAAATCACTGCTAGCCTAATAGTGGCAAGGATGGTTTGAATTTAGGTTGTACGTGTGTGATTTTTCAAACATGTTCTCATGCCTTAGTCGAGGTAAATAAAGTAGCTGAAGTATAAAGTAAAACAAGAATTCTCTGTCCTGACTTTCCCACCTTGTGGTTTTAGTTGAGTTTGCGGTTAAAAACATCATCTGAGCATAAGTAAACTTAAGTAAAATGTCATCAATTGACTGTGGTCCATTAGATAATAATCTTTGCATTGAGTTTTATAGCCAAGCTGTGCCAGATAGTTGGAGTTAATAGCTAAATTCCAATTGAGCCTTGATAAATAGTCACGTCTCTATGAATTGCTTCCTTGGCATTGTGCAATCTTAAACTAGACAAGGAGGTTCAGTGAATCTCACAATTTTAATTTCTAGATGAGTTCTCGCTATCAAGTTCACATGTACTCTGAAACATTACAGGATTGATTTCTGAATAAAACTACCTCTAACTCCTGCATTATTCTTTTATTATGATGCAGCCCAGGAAGACTTGTGAGATATGTCAGTATTTCCCATGCTGACTCTATTTGTGAGCATAAGTATGTGGTTAATTTCTCTCTGGAGGTTTTGTACATAGCTAATGAAAGGATTTTGCCCTGTTTGGGAGCTCAGTATTACAGTTGAGAAAAAGAAATTTTCATAATACTGACTTGAATCTACATTTGGTCCCAGGGAACTGCCAAATATATTTCTTTTATATATTGTAGTTGGAAAGGAAGTCGGGGCATAAAAAGTATCTGCTCAGAACAGATGTATTTGCACAGCTGATCTTTGGGAGGTAGAGGGTGGATATAAACCAGCAATTCTGATGGCTTTAGGTTTCCCAGGAGAGTTGTTACTTTGCTTGCAATTAGCCTTCCTTTGACAGCAGTTTCTTTTTCTAACCAAGGTTAGAATAGAGTACAAACTCAAATCATATCCTGCAAATGTTGTTTCTATCTTGCAATTGAAGAAAACCATCCTGAAGTGTAATGTTTGCTTTCTTAACTTGTCCCTCTTCAGTTCTAACAAACTTTTAAAATTTGTTGAAGTGTTGAGAATTACTTTGTGAGGGTGCCTTTGTTACCCATAATTGCAATGGCAGCAATGCTTGCTGCTTCTTTTTTTTAAGGAGCAGGCTAGAGCTTGTGCACCTTTTGGGACATCCTCACATTACATTACATCACATCATCTGTCATCATCAATGCCTGCTGGTGGAACCAGCCGGATTTAGGGTTCCACTGACTTCCTCCAATTCTGGTTTTTTTTTTGAGTAGGCTGCTGAATTTGTTCCATTGACTTCATTTCACTTTTCCTGCAAATTGTAAAATATTATGCTAAACTAGAAATGTTGCATCACTTTTAATCTAACTGTCAGAAACTTTTTTACACATGCCCTTGACATGTCTTAAATTGATGGCATTATTATGCAATGTTTCACTTCTATTTTGAGTGCATATTCACTGACATAGGTATAATTACAATTCAGCACATGCTGGTGTTTTCACCTACTTTTGAGCTGAGTACAAACAGTAATACATTTCCCTCTATCTGAAACAACTAGTGAACCTAAATTCATTATTGTCCATCAAGGAAGCAAAAAAGCAATGGAATTCTTAGAGCAAACTCTGTAAAAGAGGCTGTTGTGATAAGTTAATAAAAACATTTAATGGTCCCAGGAAAACATACTGATAATGCTTTTCAGAAATTTGCAGTCTGCATTTTCTAGGATGCATATATAATGGTTAACCCCTATAGCAACAGAAGACATTTGAATAACTGACATGCAGGCATAAATAGTAAAGATCGTCTTAGGTAAACTTGATACCAAATTATCCTTGATAACCAGAATCTTGTAATTTTTCCCTGTGGTTGTAAGCCAACTGTGGCCAACCTCTACTGTTCGTTAACCATTTACAGTGCAGCAGAAATAGTCTCCTTACAAGAAGAGCTTAAAAGTGTGTCAGGTTTTCAAGAGCAGACTGGACAACACCCCAGGTATGCTGGTCTGATGTCATAACTGACCCAGCCCATTTGAGCAGAAGTTTGCATGGGTTTTTGAGGCCACTTGGAACTTGAGTTACCCTGTGATCCTACGCTAAAAGTTAGAACTGCTAGCAGAGAATTGGTATGTTCTAAGTATTTCCTGGAGTCTTGGACTCCTCTTAGTGCCTTTGGCGCTATCAGAAATGCTGAAAATTTTTGCCCCCAAATACATTTATTCCATGTAAGAAATGGAAAGGAATCAAAAAAAGTATTTCTCCTTGTGAAAAACTCTGGTTGTGCTTGTTGCACCATGCTGAGTGTGGTGCAACATAACCTAATTAGGTTTATGTTCATTTTTTAATATAAACTTCAGAGTATTGGTGATGCAGAGATGCTTTAAACATGGAGTCCAGGGAAATCTAGCTCCGTGTAAGAACCTACAGATATGTGAAGGTAGGAAAGCTGCTAGGGTTTAAGATCATCAAGCCTACCTGTTAACCCAGCACTGCCAAGTGCACCACTAACCACATCCCTTGAAGGAAGAATCACCTCCTCATTGGTGAATTGAACCCTGGTCTCCAGCATGACAGGTGGGCACTGATTGACTAGATTGAAGTATTCTTTAGGCAATATTAAACAGGAAAAACTTGGCTGGTGAAAACCACCAAATTTTAACCACATGTCTTAAAAAATATTTATCAGTAGCCAGCCTATTTTAGATAGTTTATTTGTCATGGCCTGACTTAGTTGTTGGCTGGTTCTAATGCATTTTATGCTGACTTCTCTCATTGTCTCAGGAGTAACAAAATACATGTATTTTAAATGCTGGTTGATATGGTAGAACAGGCTTAGGTGTGTTCATCCTTTCATCCTGAGATGTGGTAGGACTACATATAGTCATGCCAGAATCAGTTTGGAAGGCGCTGGCTCAGAACTCTGTTTACAGTCTCAGAGTAACATCTGAAGAGCTGGTGTTTACAGCAGGTGGTACCCTGGAGCTGTGTGCTGTGTTCTCTTTGTGTCCTGGTTGCTTGCTTAAGCAAAAGCCCAGGCAGTGGGATCCGGTGCACATTCACATCACTTTCATAAGACCATGTGAAGTTACAGTCCTCAGAACTGGAGTAAATTAAAAGTAGCAGCATTTGACTGTCTTTTGTTGTTTGTGGAATAACAAAGCTTTGCTCTGTTATTGTTAACATTATTTGCAATCTAAAACTTCTACCATGATGGCATGCTTTATTCAAGAGGAACTAACTGGAAAAAGAGAATGTTTCAATTGACACAATTTTTTCCCACAATTTTCTGGCACCTGAACTTTAGTTTAGTCCTAAAGGAGCATTGTTGTCTTAACTGAATGTAGTAACTTATTGTAATATCTAAAGTATAGATTTAGAGTGGCTGTTTCATAACTGCATATTCACAGTTCTGCTAAGGGGTGATGATGTAATTTGTAGGAAGTTTGCACTTTTCCATTTTGTCAGCGGTGTGATCACATTAATTTCTTTGGTTCAGAGCTAATTTTCTTTCAAATGGGTACAAAACATGTTCTGTGTAACCAAAATAGAAATGTTTTACCTTTTTCAGGACTGAATTATGCTACATTTATAATTCAGTAGATATAAAAAAACCCTGTTAATTACAATACAGAAACTCTCACGTTTGTGGAATTGTTTGACACATATACAATTTCAAGTGTTTCTGTGTTTTATCATCTAATTGACAAAGTATAATAAGTCCCAGTCCTGTGGATTTTTTTGCTCCTCTTTTCTGTTGTGCTATGGTAAAGCTAGCCTCCAAATGTACTTAAACATACATAGTAACGAATCTGTGTTTATAATTTACAAAAACAGGGCATCTGAAATCCAGGCTTAGAGCAAGAGAGAAAATACCCATCCTGTTGGATGCAATGCAGAGGAATTGAGGAGGTTGCTTAATTTTGCTCAAGTATCTTTTAATATAATAAAGGAAGCTGTGAAAGTGTGTAAAGGTTTTTTGTGTTAAATGCTTCTCTTTGCAATCCACTCAGGTGCTTTCAGAGCCCATGTGCTTTTCCTGCTTTCTGAAGCAGCAGGGTGTTGGATTGTGGCTGTTCTCCATCTGCCACACCTAGGAGGGCCATGTCACTTAACCTGGTCTCTTACGGGGACCTGTGCTAGGCAGTACTGAGCAGAGGCAAAAGGAGGAGAGATAGCAGTGAAGTAAACCTTTGTAACTCACCAAATAGCATTTTTACAATTTGAACTTAGGAGAAGCAGAATAAGAAAAGTGTTTTGGTGAATAATACCAAGCAGCAGGAAGAAGTAATTTGTCCAGATGCATTTGTGTTGAACTTCAGCATCAGAACTTCTTACAGGGAGTACGTGTCCCATTTTAAAAGCTTTGCTTTTGTTGTTTTGGGTTTTTAATGACCTGGTTTGACCTGGTAGAACTGTTCATTTTCCTTTCAAGTGACTTAAAAGAAATTAATTTTAAGTCAAGAGCAATTCAGTATTCTGAGCACTTCTGATGAATATATTCTTTTGTCTTTGACTGCATGCATTTTTAGTTAAGATAATTACCTAAGAAATTTATGCTAAAAAGAATCCAAACCCACTGTATGTGCAGCTAAAACTGGTTTGGAAAATTAAACCTTGTTCTGACCAGATTTCCTTTTCACACCAAGTGGCTGTTTCCCCTTGTGGAAATAAAGAAAAAAATGAATGATGAAGGGTGACTTGTATAATAAAATTAATATGAAAAAACTGAGTGTTTCTTCAATATGTCTCATTAGGACAGCAAATATTTCTTGCTTGGAACACTTTTTGTATTTTCTCCAAAGTACAGATGACAAATGGCCTATTCCTTGTCCCCCTCCTATCCCTTGCTAAGTACTGAATGTATGTGAAACAAAATTCCTTACACTCATCCAAAAGATTTTGTTTGAATTATCTAAAGCTGGTTTGTTGTGGTTTTGCTGACAGTGGCTGGGATTTTTCAAGCTGGTTTGGCATGCTGCAGTGGTGACTGTGTTGAGGAGTCAGAATTTTCCCAAAGCTTTTCCAGATAAACAGAAGACCAGGGACACTGAACATCTAACCATTTCTTTGAAAGGCTTCTTCATTCCTGCAAGTGGTATATAGGCTCCAATCCTTCGCTACAGCACAGAATAGAGTTAAAAACTAAAGTAAATAATAGCCAAATGATTAACATGGGAGAGAATTTACTGTGTCATGTGCTTTTTGATATTCTTTCTTACTGTAGGCATGAACAACAGCTAGAGCATGTTCCGCAAAGCTGGAGACAGGAAGGACTTGTTTAGATCCTAGCCTGGATGACTGAATAGTTGGATACATGATTCATTTCCCAATATTTTTAATTAAAGCCTGAGTACTTCAGTGTTCTGCTATCAGTTGCTTTACCCAAGATATAGAATGGAAGGCTATAAATCACCCAGATGAAAATATCTCTTCACCCTCAATCAGAAAATACTTTTCTCAGGTTTGCCAGCTGGTGAGATAGCCAGTGTGTTTTGTTGGAGGTGGCTATTGGTTGCAGGTTTTTTGGGGTTTTTTGTTTGTTTGTTTGTTTGGGGTTTTTTTTTTGTTGCTGAAAAATACCAGTATTTTGAACGGAGCTCTTGGAAATTTCAAATTAAGAATGTTCACACAATTCATTGCACAATACAATTTCTGACTGATTGAGTTTAAAGTGCCTCTGGCAGCTGGCAGCAGGGGTAGTAAAGAACAGGAAGTAACACTCTGAATCTTAAGTCCAAAGAGCCGAAGCTGTAATGATTCCGCTCCTTGCAGACTGGCAGCGTTATTTATCTGAGAGACTGAGGAGCAGCGAGGCTATTTTTTGGGAACAGGATGATCTTTGTGTGTGGGGCTAAAGAAACCAGATCCTAGTGGTGCAGCTGTACCCCAAGCAGTTAAACTGTGCACACATTGTACACTGAGGAAAAGGCAAAGTTAGACTCCTCTCAGAATTTTCATGGTAGTGTGGGAGCTCACCTTTGAAGTTTCAACCTCAGGTTTATTTATTGATGTGGTTTTGCTGTCTACAATTTCTTGATTGTGTTAGAGTATTCTGGTGTGGGGCAGCATGCCTAAGCTGCCAAAGATACGATTTGTATGGAAAGTCAGCCTGATTTATTTTTTTAATGCAAAATGCATATTGTAAATAAAATTCCTGTTGATTTGTGCAATGTTAGTTAGTTCAAGAATTTTAATAATTATGGATTTATGTCTAACTTTGGCTCCTAGGTCTGGGTGGTCTTTGGAATTTTTAAAAGCACAGTTTTAGAAGTCTGAATCTTTTCTCTCCTATATGCAGAAATGTGACTCCAAATTGTAAGAACTGTGCAACACTAAATCGTGGAAGCATTTGTCTCATAGATTACTTCAAAAATTGTTTTGAAGTTGGGACATTTAGATCCTGGCAGAACTGAATAAAGAATTCACTTCTATTAATTTCAGTTATCTTGTATAAGTTTCTCCCCTCCTAAGATGAACAAGAATTTTTTAAGTAACTTTGTAGTACTGATTCCAAAATCTATTAATTGCATTTTAAAATGGAATGCCAGGAATATGAGGAGCAAGATTCTGGAGAGGACAGATGTATTTTTGCTTGAGAATGATATTGAAGATGTGTTTTCTCATGTTATAATCTTTCAAACACAGACACTTCCCCACCCTGCCAAGATAGATATTAAGGAAGAAAAGTTGGCTCTTTAGCTTCTTGCTCTCAGGCAACTCAGAATAGGTATTTAAATTTGGAATTTCTGCATTTTATTAGCTTCCCTCTCTTGTTCTGCTTGTTTTCACCAAGATGTTGCAAAATGTAATGGGGCCTTATAAAGATTAAGTTGGAATGCTGTTTATCTGTGTTTTAATATAATTCTATTATATATTTCTATTGCCATGTGAATATCTTAGGAGTATGAGAAATGCAGTCAGCTTAACTCCAGTTGTCCTGTTAAATGAAAGAAGGGATGAATGTTTCCATTCTTACATGCAAAACTATTAATAGAAGCCTTGCACGAGGTAGCACTTCCATGAGGAAGTTAATGCAGTGGCAAATGGTGGGTGCAGATGCTGCAGTTAAGAGCTGGGACCTGTGAGAAGCTGAAGCTGTAATGAGATAATTTGTTGACTGTCAATGGCAGAGACTGGTGAGCTGTTACATCTGTGCTGGGGTGAGCTGGCAAAATGTTAATACATTAAAATGGTTTTGGGGGGCTGACTTTGTCCATCAGTGATCCCTGAGATTAACTGCAGAAAGTTGATCCCATTCCTTCACTGCAGTAATAGATACAGGCATCTGATGCTTCATTTAAGTCTATCATAAAAAGTATGATCTACTTGGGATGTGCACTGAGTGCTTTGCTAGCTGGTTTTTTTTTTCCTATTTAGTTTCTTTGTTTAGTTTCTTTGTTTAGTCTTCCTTACAAAATGCTGTCTTACAAAATGAGTGGGCTCTTTGGCTGGGAATTTTAAAGTCTTCAGTAGACAACTTTTTTCTTCTGGACATTTATTTTTTCCCTGTTCAAAGTAACTGAGAAATATCTTAAATTGCTAAGGGGCTACTTTTCTTTTAGAAATTAAGATAGCTATTGATTTATTTTAAAGAATATTATATAAAGTGTATAACTAAGAAAACTCATTTCAGATTTATGCAGATAAGGCAAAAAATGAAACATTATGCAAATGAAAGTTAATTTTATTTAAAAAAAAAAAGAGCCACAACAATTCCAACTTTTGTCAACTGGCACAGATCAATATATGAGCTTTTTTCGTCAGTAATTTCATCAGAGTTTGTTTTCCTGATGGCCTCTGGTCTCAAATACTGAGCAGCAGATGAAGCAGGGGCAGCTCACTGCCGCTGTGCAGCACCCCGTGCAGTCCAACCTCTTCTGCACTGAGCTTGTGCTCAGTGCCCAGCTGGGTTTTTCCTAAAGATGTTTTCCATGTGGACATTCCTGCCTGTGGAATTAAGATTACCTGATTGCTTCGTTATTACCGAGGATGAGTTGCTACAAAAAACTGCTGATGCAAGGAATTGCAGGAAGAGCCGTCTAGCAGACAGGGGTAGCTAATGCAGGATATGGCACTGGAATACAGAAAACCGGATGGAGCTAAAAGACAAAGAGAGCTTTGTGGTAGAGCCTGAAGTAAGCCATGGAAGGACATTAATAGGCTGCCTGTTTGGGCATAAAATTACATGTATTGATACAGGTCCCTGTCTCGGAAACTGAGACTTCTGATACATCTTGAGGTGTTTTAAGTGAGATCTCAGGTGACAGTGGTACTGCATAATGGTCCCTGCCTGTTAAATTAAGAAATGTTGGGTTTGTGATATAGTAGCCATCTGCCTTTTCCTTACATTCAGGAGAATTTACAAGTCTGAGCTCTCTGCCTTAGACCATAAGGAAGTTGTAGCTATTGTTTCAGTATATGCATTGAGATGTTTCTCAACCAAATACTTACCTAATGAGCCCAGTGGCTCTGTACCACGTTCATGTGGGGTCTGTTGTCTCTACTCCAGTGTTGCTGTGAAGCAATTGCGTTTTACAAAAACTAGGTCATCCAAGAAAACTGTGTATCCATGATACTTTCTTCTTAACCATTTAACCTGTGAAATATGACTCCGAGACAGTCCATGTGGTCATTCTCTCTCCTTCACCACCTTGATTTGCTTGTCAGATTTTTCTCTGAGAAGGGGTCAAAGCAAAACCTAAAAATAACAGTGTTTGCTTTCAGTAGGAACGGAAGAACTTTTTTCAATAGCAAGCTGCAAATGATGCGGTTCCCAGAGCATTTATAATATCTTCCTGCATATATTATCATTTTTATAAGGGCAGTATTCATGCAGTTAAAAACAAAATAAAACCAATCTAAAAATGGTTTTATGTATAAGTGTAGCTATCTTTTGGTCAGAAGTTTTCTTACATATGGAAATCACTACTTCAAAGCTGTATTGATAACCTATCTAACCAGACGTTGGTTAAAGGTGTGAGACTTTTTTACCACAACAAGAGTGGCTGAATATTCTTGAGAGTGCTCAATGTGCATGGGAGTGGTTGCAGAGTAATAGAAATGGATTGTTTAATTTATTTCATTTTTTTCTTACCCAAGTTGAAACTGGAATGATTTTCAGATATTCCACAATTTCATGATGAGTAAACTAGCCTTAGTGGAAGTCTCACTGTAGGTGGTAAACTAAAAAGATCACTTACCCTGGAGAAAGAGAGGTTTTTTTCCTCTGCTTTGCCTGCCCCCCTCGCAACACCCCCACCTTAGGAATTCAGTGTCATTTGAAAGTTGCTTTGGGTCAAAAGAAAATTGATCAAGAATGAGAATTAATGGTTTCAGTGCAGGAGGCTATGAAGGAAAAACTGATTCAGAATTTAGATTAGCTGTTCTTAAAAATCAAAAGATTATTCTTAGGCGCAGGGTGACTACGACTCTTCAGCACTGCAGACAGAATAAGGTATGTGTACCCAACTGTGGTTACATGATAGTGATAAGCTTGCTTTGACTCTGGGACCCTGTAGACTGTCAGTTCCACATAAAATTCCTATTTGTCCTTCCATTACATGCATTTGTTTGTGCTAGTGTCATTGGCCACCCCTTCACTGCTTTATTGTCTTCTTACCCTCTCTACATGTTTGTGTACTATATAGTATTTGTTCAATCTCATGTTGGGACTTTTTTTTTTCCAATGATCATATACTATTAGAAATAATTTCCCTTCTGCGTTTACAAAATTTAAATTCTGGCTTTGGCTGTTTATCTATCTAGTGAATGTAGCTTTATGTAGCTCCTTGAAAATTAGATGATACTGTGTTCAGGGGAAGAAACCAAACATCTCCTCTAGGTATGCATAGCAAAAAAAAAAAAATTTAAAACGTAATTTAATATTTATAGACAAATGCTTTTGTGGCATGTTAGGTGAAGAATGCATGTACAAAACCTAAAATACATGCACTCTCAGATTACTGAACAGGAAGACAGCTTAATGAACTAGAAATATATCTTGCAGAGTAAGAGCTCAGAGGTGAAACAGATCTGCAATGTAGTTTAAATCAGAGCAAGATCCTTAATTTATCAAATGGTGTGGATTTTCCAGTATTGTGGGGTTTGGTTGATTGATTGATTGATTATCACAAACAAGGCTCAGGAGAAGGTGAAGGTAAGGACAGAATCTGTTGTTTGTCAAGGAAAATTGGAAATTCCAGGGAAAGCACTGCACGCTGTAGCTGACCGGAAAATGTCTGTCTTTTTTTTCTGTTTATGCCTTTAGCTAAAGCATTAAAAACGAACTCTGCAGTGTAAAATCAAAAGAGATGTTAAAGGTTCAGTTTGTGCATTCTGGTTACTATAGAGCTTTGTAGGGGTACTAGACTGCATCTTTTCTGAAGGCTGAGAGGAAAAATTGCTGGTTTGCCGTATTTTTTAAGATCACCCTGAGCTTCAATTAGGGTAGTTACGGTAGAGTGTAATCTGCTGCATCTGGCTATTCCCACATGTGAATTTAAAGACTGGAATTGTGTTCAGTGAGTCAGAGGAGAGCATCTCTGCTCTGAGGAGAGAGGAGCTGCTGTGACGGCAGGCAGGGGTCTAGACCAGCCTGAGAAGATAAGAGTGACTTCCTCGTGCTGATGGCATTGCCTGTAACGTTATCTGGGTGAACACTTCAGGAAAGGCTGTAACCCATCCCGGGCTGCAGGCGAGTAGGTTCTTTGGAAGCTGTGGGTATCGGAGCAGCTGACTCCTCACCATGCCGAACAGGATTAAACAGATTGACACTCTGGGATCTCTTCACTCAGTAAATCCTACCTGCTGCGGCAACGGGCAGCCCAGTGGCTGTAAATACTGGATCCTGGATTTAGGTACAAATATGCACAGTATAGATACAATGGGAAGGGGGAGGCAGGCTGGTTGGTTGGTTGTGGGATGTTTTCAAATTATGGGTGTTTATTAGGATGCTTTTTTTTTTCCTTCTTCTCTCTCTACTCTCCCCTCCATCTGATCTGACCCCAGCCAGAAAACGCAGAGTATTACAGAAAGGACCTATATGGGAAAGAGAGCAGTGTTGGAATTAATCTTCTCTGTAAACTACTGAGATGCTGTACAGTAAACTCTTTCAGAAAAAGCTTTTAAGAGGCATGTGCTACTTTATGGGGTTTTTTTAGTTGATCTAGAGAAATGAGAAATGGTAACTCTTGCTCTGTGAAATGTTATTAATGGTAGTATTTTAAGAGATTAGCAGAAATTTTCTTAGAATGTTGCTGCTAAACCAAAGAAATCATAGATTATTCAATATGTGTCACTTCTGTTAAATTGTTATTGAGAAGTAATGTTTTTGGGGAAGTGGAGCTTGAAAAGAAAGGGCAGTTGGGAAATAAATCGGTCTGTGAAATTTATTTAGAGACAGCATTGATTCTGAAATGTAACATGGAGGTAAGCAGTGTTCTTTCAGTCTCAACTGGAGGAGCACAGAGGTAAGGGTAAGGATGTTCATGTTAAACTCATTCTTGTTGGGTCTTCTCCCATTCCTCCTTTTTAATTTTTAACAGGAAACAATAGTTCTGCTTGGCATTTGCTCTGTTGCTACTGAACAAGTTTGTATGATCTACATTAAAACACTGCAAATATCTCCAGGATAAAACAGTGCTAACCTTTAGTGTCTGGAGCTGATGCACCTGTTGAGATGCCTTCTTACATACCTCTTGCTGTATGCTGTGTGCATATACTCAAAAAAAGCAGCAAAAGGCAAGTTATAATCACTGTTATTTGATAATATCCAAACTGCATTTACAGATGGATGAAAGGAGAAGGAGGTTGGTAGAAAGATTGCATACATGAAATTAAGGATGTAATGGGAATTAATCTTATCAGAGACCTCTGAAACAGGGTCGTGTGTCAGTAGATGGTCGTACCTCCCAGCAGATCCTCAGAAGGTAACGGGGTGTTGGAGTTCCAGCCAGTGGGAGTTAATGTTAGCAGGCTGTCATCTCTGATCCAGCAATAGAGCTGTGTTCTCAAGGCTGCTCTGTAGCCCCCAAGTGCTGCACAATCACTTCCTTAAACAGCAATTACTCCAGTTTTTAGAAGTAAGCAAGTACAGGTTTACAGTACTTCTTGCAGGAAGGTGGGAGTGAAAGGAGTCAATTATAAATAGTAGTTGATAGGCAGAATGTTCCGCAGCAAAATATTTTAGAGCAAGTGCTCACTGAGAGCTGTGACTGCCTAGTCTGCTGGAGGTCTGTTCATGGCACGGCAGCAGTCTTCTCGCCTTCATGTTGCTTTGCATTCTCCTCCTATCTTTGCTGTAGCTCCCTTGCTTCACTTTTAAACTCTTGGTGTTGCAGTGGTTAGTTTATTTCCAAATAATTTTTACAAAACACATTTTATAAAGTGCTGGGTGTAGTCTTTTCCTATCAGTGAGATGCTTTCCATTATGATCATAAATTAAGATCATAGACACATATGAAGTCTTGCTTGGCAAACATACATGGTTTCACAAACATTCTTCATTGTTCCCTTTCTGTGTCTTAAAAACAGATGTCCATGCACACAGACCATGCCGTAAGGAGGCTCAATAGCCTTTCATAATAAGGGAACAAAGCTTACTTGCATCCCAGCATAACTGTAGCTATGCCATCTCTTGAACTGGAATATTGTGTGAAAATTGTATCTGTAGTATCACTGGGCACTGAAACTTAACTGGTAATGTGGGATTTAGGCTTAATATTCAGAATGTACTCTAGTGCATGATTTTATTTGTAGAAGACTTCGACATTGTTTAAGATTTTTTTAACTAATTACAAAGTTTGGTACATTTTTTCATTAAAATGTTAGAATACATGTACAATTAATAATTATGTATTCCTGGATAATTAAATGATCTGAGGTTTTTCCCCACTTGTGCATCAAGTCTGAAGAAAGAAAAATGAGTTCAGATATAGGGAGAAAGAAAATAGGGCTTTGAGTAATGAATTGGCAAGAAACTACTAAAACTAATGTGTAAGTATTGTATTTTTGCCTTTATCTGACATCACTTGGAGAAAGCAGTGGTGTTGGTTGTAGGAAACCAATTCTCATGGTAATTCCACCCATTTCTGTAACTTAAAAATGCTTTGCATATGAGACCAGAGAGACAAGATAAATACTGAAGTTGTTTATGGTTATCTAGCTGGAGAGATTGTTTCAATCTGGAACTGAATATTGAAAATAACATATTTTTTCAGTTACCTTATGAGCTGGAAGAAACAATAGCATGTATGTGTTTTAGTCCCTAAGTGGATCATGTGAGTCTATATTTCACTTGGGAAATTTGAGAGGCAAATCTCATGGATAAAATCCAGGGAATAAATGTACAACCCCCAAATTTTCCTGAAGTTATTAACCATCTGGAAGCCGGGTTTTGAAGTGGGAAAGGTGGTTGTAGGAGTAGAGAAAGAATAGAGAATTAGCTTTGAAGAAATACCTTTATTATATGTACAGTAGATGGCAAAAAAGAATGTATGTGAGTCAAACTATCTTTATTTTTTCCTCTTTCATAACATTTTATGATATATCAAGCCTCAGAAATAATTCATCCATAAAACAGGATGCTTTTACTGTAAAGTAATTGTTAGCAAATGGTGTCCAAGAGAGGATAAGAATCTCTGAGGACTGAACTCAGAGGATGCAGTGGGAGAGTCCAGTTATTACTAATGGGTTGGTGTAATTCTTGGCATAGATTCACATATACACTTTGAAAGTCTATTCTTTTAGAATACAGATGGAAGCTGTTAAGTATGTGCTGTGTGTGCCTTTCTATCTCCACAAAGAGCATGCAACAAAAATCCTCCTTAAACTGAGCTCATGTAGCAGCTATAAAGTTACACATACAAAGGTGCTGCTCTCCTGACCTCTGTGTCCTTACTCACTTGTTCTTGGCTTTTCCGAATCATTAAGCTGCAGGACTTGCCAGAGAGTTAGCTGGAGGTGCTGTTTTCTTGGTTAGTAAAAAATGAGCTACATGTCAGGTACTGCTAGTTTATTTACCTTGTGCTTGCACATATGATCCAGCTGCTTCTTGTGCATCGACACCAGCACTCACACAGACAGCCAGACCTGGGAGTAGATCCTGTAGAAAATGCTACACCATTCCCTCCTCCTACACTCCGATATCCCCCTTGGAAAACCACAAACAACAAAAACAATAACAACAGCAAAATGTTATGAGGTATAGGAGTTTAGTAAGAAAAGTACTGATGTCCTTTCATAATTGCCATCTCTGCTTGTAAATATAAAGATCTGAGACTTTTTGCTCTGAGTGAGCAGATAAGATCCACAGCTATCCACATTTTCGTCTCAACTGCTTCTGACTTTTTTCTCCTTTAATTTGGATATGTTGGACCGGACTTTTCAGTCTGTTGAAAAGGCCATTTTTGTAGCTCTTAGGTGGGTTACTTGCTCTTTGAAATAAGTCAAGACTGAGCAGCAGTGTGGATCAGAGGTGCGTATGGAGTTAACCCCAGGGAGCCTTCTGCCTCTAATCCTCAAAAGTCTGCTCCCTCCACTGCAGCACTTTCTACTCAGACTTTGTATAAGTACTGCATGAAAACAGAATAATTTTAAATGGTTCTTTTAGCCCAGCTTATTCTCAAACCAGCTACTCAGTTCTGAGTTTTAACTTTAAAATAAAGATTTAAGGAAAATGTATGCTTTAGGTTTATAATTCAATCTTACAATAAGTAATAAGGAATTGTAACTCCATTTCTGTATTAGGAAGAAAATGTTTATATAGAAGTATTTTTTGATTTTGCTAAGATCTCTGTATTCCTGTGTTTTGCTATTGAAGCATAATCAAAATACTTAAGGAAGAATTTCTAGACTTTTCTTCAAAAGTATGATGGAACATCCTATGAGCATATATATGAGCATAATACCAAGAGATTTAGTATTTCCCAGAGAGAGACCAGAAGGAATATTAATAAAACTTTGGAAAGAAGAGTGGAGTTTGATTTCATACCAGAAATATATTTGCATCTTTACCTCCTTGTCAGCTGTCTGAGAGAATACCTGTATCTAAGCATGTGATGCATATGGTTTTGTATCATGGTCAAAAATCTGTATAGAATTGATGGGCTTAATCTGAGCAAAGAACAAATGTTCCAACTTGTAGTTCAGCTTAATTTCCCTCTTGCTGTGTTACAGCTCTCTTTCAAACAAATTACTTCAGTGAAGCAGCAGCATAAGAATGGTCTATCACCTTACATAATGAAAGTTTCCTCTAGGTGCTCATTGCAAGACTAGTAATGAGCAATGTGTTCATAATCTGCTTTCAAGCAGAGCAACAAGCAGCTGTAACAATCCATTGAATTTCCTCATCTAGGCTTGCGCTGACTCTCCTTTAGCAGAGATAATGAGAGGAACAGAATTTGGGTGATAAAAGTATATCCATCCTGCTTTGAAAAGACAGCATCATCAACATTTACAATCCTCCCCTGCAAAGGTTGGTTTTTCCTCACAGAGAATAGTTAAGTATGCTTGCTAAATCACTTAACCTAGTTTTTTGGTTCCTTGCATTTGGACATGGGACTGGACACCTCCAGTCAATCTTCTTGAGTGAGTGGTTACAAAAAGACACGATCCAGCTTAGAGATTATGAGGAGTAGTTTGCCCTAAGAAGACTTTCATAGAGATCAGCTGTCTAGAGGCACTGTAGGAAATGCTGAGGACTTGGTGAAAAGAATAAATGGTTTTTTTCAATAGAAAAATTAATAGAAGCTAACTAAATTTCATAATTTCCACCAGATAACTTATTTGCCCCTAAATTTAGGCTTACAGTTGAGTCTATAACTTAGAAAAGCAGTAATTATTGTTTTATAGAAATTATTGCAGATTTCTTTCCCTTGCTCTGCTTCGTGTCTAATTAAAGCAAGTAATAAGAGTTCTGGTTTATTGCCTTTTAATTGCCTTTCAAAAGAAGTTCAAAATTTTTTTTTAACTTTTTTTTTTCTTTTGTTTCCTACATCCAAACCAATTTTGGACAGCTCTCCCATGATCTTATCACATAATTTTCCTGTGGCTACTTAAGTAATATTAGATGGATGGAAGCTGGGGAATGATGTGAGGAATTGGAATTTAGATGACTTGGTGAACAAAGCAGTTCACAGCATCACCTTCCTCCTGAGGCTTTATTGGGAAAATTTAAGGAAATAAAAACAATGGAAAATTTGCATGACAAAATGTAGCTTTTCGTATGTGCATGATATGGGCTTGATCATGCCAAAGAAAATTCAGCAGTGCATATGTTATTCTTGAAGAGACTGTAATCAAGTTAACAAACATGGCAATGATTCTGTTTTCAGTATTCAGTGTTTTATTCCATATTCCATGTATTTGAATTGCACACTGAGATAAAATGTCACATCTTCCATTAATTTATAGTTTTAAAATATTTTATAATATACTTTATACTGTATATACACAATGTATTTTTATATACTTTATAACTATATATGTAGTTTTAAAATACTGTATACCAAGGAGTTATCTTTCCCCTTTTAACTCAGTCTGTATTCAAAATTGATGAATTTGTCGAGCAGTATCTTCCCCTTTCCTAATCCCTTAAAACACTTCATTCTGAAAAGGCATCTCTGCAGCAGATAGGCATAATGACTTTCAACAGCTCTCTGCTAGTCAACCTTGACAATGAATCTGTTTAAAAAAAACCCTTGTATTTCCAGTGTGACCGACATTTATTAAAATCACATGTGCTCTCATTGTATTGCTCAGGTTACATTCCCATCTGAAGAGAAAAAATATAAAACCAGTTCAGTTTCTAATCACTGTCATCTAAGTCTGCTCTTGGTAATGTAGGTATTGAGGTGGGATTGCACTGAGAGGAAGTTGTCTGTCATCACCTACAGTCATCTCATTACACAGTGGGGAGGCTGAAAGCAGTGGCATGGCCACAAGGGCTTCAGTGTGTGCACCAAAAAGGTCAACATTTTACGATGCAAAGTAATGTTTGTGCAATTAATTTCTATCACTAGTATCAATTAATTGGGTAAGGAGCAAACATCATTGTATAATGAATTCCTATCACCAATATCATTATTTGGATAAGGAGGAAACATATTTTTTTATAGATAGGAATTTTAGAGGACCCATTTTTATCACTATTTTAGAAATTCCATCTTGGTTCCCAGTTCCCTAAATTTCTTTCTCAATGTGTTTTTTGAGGGCTACAACAGAATAACATTTGGAAAGAGAAAATGACCAAAGTTACTGTAATAGCCCCAAAGCTAAACAGTGTGAGTATATTATTATTGAGCTTATGGCAGAGTTCCTAACTTGAGATTGGTGTGTTTGTACAGCTGTTGCTAAAGCTGTGGCTCCAAACAATTGCTAGTTGTTCTAATGAGCTCTTCTGCTTTGAATCAAGAGGATGGGGGGGAAAAGAAAAAAAGGCTGTTAAAATTGCTGTTGGATTATTATGTGTATTTAGGTTAATGTGTAACTGCAGTAGGTGAACAGGAAACAAGTATTTTTTTAGTACAAGTAGTTTGAACTTAGGGGTTTAAAACAAATGAAATTTGCTAAAGACATTATTTCTTTAAGTTCATTTGTTTTTGTAACTTAATACTAACACTGTGTACCATCTCTTTATAAACTTTACAAGTACACTTGAAGGTATGCTTAGCAATTGTTAATAGTATCTACCCTTTGTGTTTTAAAGTGTTTACTGACTCATCATATATTCTGTCAGTTTTACTAGAGAATTTTTGGAGGTTTTCTCATGTGTTGGAATTTTTTAAGGCATTTCAAGAGAGAGTAAAATGCATCTACTTTCATTTTCTAGAGGTCGCGCATTTGTAAATACATGGCAGAGGTTATACTTGCTCCAGGTTTTTTTCAAACTTCTGGACAAAAGGAAAAAATACTTTTGGCTCAGCATTTATGCAGATTTTGTGTGGAATTAGTTTTTGCCTTTGGGGACTTGTTTATATTGACTACGTAAAGCAGTGGAAGCTATTTTCCTCCCTATCTGTGTGGACATTCTCAATTTCAGTAGTACAGCAGAATTGTGTCTCGCTATTTCCTTTGGAAATCAGACTTGCTGAAACTTGCTTTTGCAATATCTTAGCAGTATACAACCTTTCGCTTGACGTAGTGGGGGCTGTTTTAAAATCTGCGTAGGATAAATTCCTTCCATTGGGATGCCCTGCATTGCTGAGCTTTTGCACAGGAAAGGATGGCATGTGTTGCTTTAAATAACATCTGAGATCATCAGTCTTCCTCATGCAAATTCTGCAGACTTGCTTCTTCTCCCTCCCTTCCTCTACAGCTTTCTCTGCTTTCAGCAGAGCTGAGGGTTTGCTGAATGCATCCTTTTCCACCCGCTTTTGGTTGGCTGTTCTGTTATCTCTATTGATATGGACATTTTTGTTTCATGTCTGTTCATAATCTTCCTCTTCTGGACTGATGCACAAGGCATATCAGATAAGCTGCTCTGCTGCTTCAGAGCTGTATTTCTAGGACTAGAGTTTATTTTTATCCACTTCTGAGCAAAAATTTACGGCAAAAATTAGAGTAGCAGATGATAAAACCCCTACAGCTCAGTAACAGATGAGCAGAATTAATTGTGCAGTTGCCCCAATTAAAATCTGATACTGCTCATCACGAATCTTGTCAGGAGTGGCTCCCATTCGTAGTGTGTGACATACAGCTCTTTACCATGAGCTGAGCTGCAGCTTTGCTGCTGGCATCCCTTAGCATGGCTCTTGGGAGGTGGGTTGCACATGGTGAGCACGAGGCCGATGGATTGTCAGCAGCCAGCTAAACTCCATCTATTGTCTTAAGCACCAGTGCTGCCTGTGAGGCCCAGGCCCAAAGTTTCTGCTTCCTTCTTTTCCGTTCTTTGCTTCAGATGTCATTTCTCCGCACTGGGTGGCTGCTTTTTTTTGTCAAAGGCGGGGGGAGTGCTGTGCCATGGAGCAGTTGGAAGAGAGCGAGCACTGCCAGCTCCCACTGCTTCAGTAGCTGCCTTGTGCCCTCCACAGCTTCCTGTGCTGAGATCTTCAGCTCTTCAGCAGCAGCAGTGCTGGGGAGCAGCTGTGCATAGCTCCTTCAGCTCAGGGTACTGAGGAGGCAGCAGCCCTGGGCCTGGAACAGTCATTCCTGTCCATCCATTCTTCTGGAGGGAGGGGTGATTGGGCCTTGCCTTCATTGGATCTTCTGCATTGGTCATCCTGTAATAGCTGGATATATACCTGATACTGGCATCTAGCTCAAATAGCATATACAGACATTTTAAAATATTAGTGTCTCTGTAGTAAAGCTCAAAAATGCCTGTGCTTTGGAAAAGAGTAATGTAGTAGAGTCTATATGAAACTTTGATAAATTTGATCTTACAAGCTACTGTATTTAAATCAAAATACGGAAAATACATTGGTACTGTGGGAAAACCTGCTTGCTAATACAGAAAAGCAGTATTTCTCTAATTTTCTTTCACTGTTTACTCTGAAGAGCTTTCTCAACTATTTAATCAAAGAAGGGTGTCACCTTAATTTTCTTACATTATGTGGTATATGTCAGCACCTATGAGGGAGTTAAATCTGTCACCGAAAATCTTGCCTATTATAGGTCTGCAGAGCAAATAATCTTCTGTGCTCCTTCACACTGATGTAAAATGATGTCCTGTAAGGGGAGGCACAGGTGAAGTGCAAGAGATGAGTAACTGGATGATGGCCCCAGCTGGCCTGAGGGAACTTGCTGGAGGTGCACAAAAAGGAGAAACCTTTGCCTGAAAATTAGAACATGTTTCTGTTCATTAACTCTTACATAAAAGCATGCAAGTGCCTGTGCAGTTAGTGTTTAGGGGAAATGCACCCTCCCTTCTATTGGGATACAGTCATATTAAAATAATCAGGCCCCTTGCTTTGATCTGTAAAGAGGATGGCTCAGTACACAGACACAGAGTGAGAACTTGACTGAGAAATTTTTATGCTAAATTACATAAATCTGTTCTTGGCGTGTCCTGCCAGGCACATGGATGTAGCTGTCTTTAAATCTGAACAAACAGGTGGCCAAAAGAATAGAGTTGAAATCCAGACACTCTCTATTAAAATATAAGTGGATAGAGGAAAGTTGAGATTTAATCTATTAAGAGCTTGTGGTTTTCACAAACAGGGAAACTAAACTTCAGCAGTCTAAATCTTAATACTTCCTACTTGTGACACAAAACGTATTTCTCTCCAGAAATAGGAGAGAATAGCAACTTACTACAAAGAATGAAATTCCCCACAAAGTCCACTCTCCCTTTCTGCAGTGCTGCCTTGTGCTTGTAGCAGTACACAAGATTTAGACTTGAGGTTTTATTTCCCTGTAGTCTGAATTCCAGGAAGCACAAACAGAACTACTTTTGTTAACCTGGGAGGGCTTTTTTCTGGCACACTATCATGCCTTCTTCCTGCCTAAAAACCCCAAAAAACAACAACACAAGTGTGGGATGCAAAGTTGTCCAGCAGTTCTAGGAGGAGGTTTTTTCCCATCTGAATTTTGATGGTGTTTAGCTCACAGATAGCAGTTGTATTTGCAGCTCTCTCTGTGTACACTCTGTAATGTGAAACTAGTTAAAAGCTTGAATGTAAAACCTTGGAAAACCTTGGTTACAAAAACTTGGTTTTAAATGCGTGGGGTAGGAAGGCAGGAGAAGATACTAAGAAAAAAATAATAACATGACAATAATATAAGTGTGTTAAAACTTTGAGGCATATGCCACTATTTTTTAAATTCAAATGAACAGTGCTCTTTTTGCTCTTAATCAGAGGTTTTCTTGATTCTTTTCTCTAGAGCAGTTGCAAATATGTCTGCTGACTGACTTTTCTCAATATTAGGAAGACTTTCGGAAATCATTAAGACGACAATCTTAGGAACAGGGTTGGGGTTTTTTTTTAATTGCTTGTTGGGCAGTTTAGTATCTCATTAAGAGAAGCTGAAGACTATCTAGCCTCAAGCTTAGAATTCCAGTCTATTTGATGTCAAGATAATCAGCTTTTGATGACGTGGAAAACTTAATTATTGCATGCATGTAAATCAAACTGCTCCAGACTAGTGCCTGTATCAGTCAAAATTAAAATAGGTAATTTATTAATCGGGGAAGATGTGCTAAGGAGTTGAACTCTTTTGTCTATTCACTTACTTAAAAGATTACTAACTGGTATTTCAGCGTAGTGCATAACTTGAAATAAATGAAAGAAAGGTTGGCTGACTAGAAATGAAGGCTCTGTTTGTTCCACTCCAGACACAAATATGATTGAGGGATTTTCTTCTGTGTATTGAGTACTATCTTTCTGCATGTTGTGATTTTTTTAAATTATCTTTTTAAGAAACTAGTTTTATGCAAGTTATACCACTCTACCTCGCAAGTAAAATCTGTGCTTCCCAAAGGGCATGGTGGAAATGCCCTATTTGCAAGGCTGATAATACTTTAAGGCATTGTCTTTAAGTGGTAACTGCTGTTATCAGGGCTTTTTAAAAGCTGAAACACATCTAATGCCTTTTGATGTACAATCCAGTACTGGTTTGCAAAAAATAGGCAGCAAGGATATTTTTAAGGCGATTCCCAACAAGGAGAGAAATTAAATTCCTGTCCCATACAAAATTATCTGAATGGTCTTGTTCATGGCAGATTGGTAACCTCTTATTCAAAAGTAGTTTCCAGGCAGAAAGTACACTTGTGTCTATGACTAAAATAATCCTTGCACTCTTTTTTCTCCATGCCTCCCTCATCTCATCTAATAACAAGTGATCACTGTGTATGCAGGCTGGCTTTTATGAACTTTTGTCATTAGATGCTTGTCAACTCCACCTTGCATATTAAACCTTAAAGTGAATCACTGTAGATTTGTGCTCTCTGTGTTTTGTACCAAGAAACAGGCTTTTCCCCTAACACTCATAATGTACCTGCAGCAGATCTTATTGATCAGCTGATTGGTTGGTTGGTTAAATTTTTGTTCCCTAAGTCCATGGTGTATGGCAGATCTGCAGTGGCAGAATGATATACCAGTCAGGGTTACTAGATTTGCTTTGCTCCATTTTTCAGTCTTTGCCCATCAATGTTTTAGAGTCCAAAGACTCTGAAATGTTCTTATTTTTAATTTTGCAACATTTTGTGTTTAGAGGTGAAGAGCATCAAGCAGATTTAGTTTGATTCTGTAGGTAAAGGAGCCATGGGTTCTGTAGCCCCCTGCAGTAAAACTCAAAAAACCAGCAATATGGAAATAGTTAATATGAAGCAGAGTCTTTCAAGTCATCAACTAGCTTAACATGGCTGATTTATTTTTTAGGGAAAAAAGCAGTTTATTAATCACAGATGTGCATGTTTCTAGTGTTAAGAAAGCTGGGACTAGAATGAGAATTCCCATTTCCCTTCCCGTTTCAAAAATTTGCCTGTTTGTTGGAGGTAACTTTATCTTCTAGTTTGAGGGGGTAGGAACCCATGCTGCCTGCCCTTTAGCTTCAAAAATATATTTATGGACTCTGAGTGAACCCTCTGACCTCACTACCAGAGCAACATATGTGGTTTTTACTTACAGGGAAATGGCAGTTAAATGCCTTCTTCTCTTATTGTGGCTATGAATTATAAAACAAAGCCCATCCATTAGGGCTTTACTTCATTGAATTGCAGAACTTTCTCTACTTGAACAAGGAGTGGTTTTATTAAATTCAATGGTTTCTTGTTGGATTGGTGTTGCTGTGTGTGATCGCTATATATGTGTTGGGTTTTTCATCTCTCCAAGATGTCCATCTGTTTCATTTATCTTTTTCTAAAAGGGAGTCTGATTCTCACTAGAAAGTTTACTGTACTTGAAACACGTTTGGGGTTAGCATACCCCAAATTTATTCCATCTGTTTTGGTTTTAAAATTCCAAGTTATTCTCAGTTCAATTTTGAATAGTCCTTTTTTCCTCTTAGAGAGGAAGTATGTTAGAGATAAAATATTCTTGAGCAATGCTAGAAAAACAATTTTCTATGTAGTTGTAAAGGAAACAAAGCTGATTTAGTATAAACAGTCCTAAGCATGGTAATCAATCAAACCAAGTTTGTATCCCTAATTATATAGATAAAGTAGTTTATAGTGATGGGACAGGGAGAAATGAGACACTCCATGGGGCTCTTCTCACAATGAAGGTGAAAGGTCTTTCTGTGCTCTTGAAAATGCTTGTACTGGATATTGATATTCCCTAATGCTTCAATCTGGCAATGCCTCTACATAAATACATGAACATGGGCACCCAGGTTTTGTACATGACTGTGCTTTAGTATTGTTACTGGGGTTCTGAGGAAACAGATGGGAGCAAGTAAGTAGAAAATCTGGATGCCTCTTGGCTGGGATGGGAAAATAGATGATATAAGGTCTCACTGGGAAGACACTGACACGGAATATTTCTAGTAAGTGTTAACTCAGCTATGAGGTTTTAGAGATGTTTTCTGCAAATTTAAGGAAGGGCAAAAAGTCAGCTCTGATCTCTGAAGAGACCTAGTGGGCTGGTATTCTTTTCAGGTTAACACTGATGATTTTAAATCTCTATTTTTTAATGCCCTATTTAATAAAATTTGATCTTTGGGCTGATGCTTTTATAGTATTTTTATTTCTTTTCTTTTCAAAAGAGGTGTTTTCAAGGCACACAAGTATCTTGAGGGTAGGTCTCAGGAAGATGGGTCCAGGCTCTTTTCTGTGTCCAGTGACAGGACAGGGGGCAATGGGCCCAAACTGACACATAGAAAGGTCTGAATATAAGAAAGAGCTGCTTTACTTTGAGGTTGGCAGAACGCTGAAACAGTTTGCCTTGAAAGGTTGTAGAGTCTCCTTCGCAGGAGATACTTAAAATCTGCCTGGAGGCAACCCTGTAAACTCCGCAGTGGCCATGGTCTAGCTGATCTCCAAAGGTCCCCAACCTTTGTGATTTTCCTTCTCTCTGAGTGATTTCAAGCTTTAAAGAGCAAAGTGGAGCAGTGCTATCATTTCCATGTACTACTTACAAGATGTCCACTGTTGTGATTCCCTGGAGCCCTAATAATATACTTCAGTAAGGATTTCGTATTAAGTCATGCAGAAGGGAAGATAAGAAGCAGTTACATGCTGCACGCCAAATGAAAACTAATGTTGTGTGGGAGGATACGGCTGAAGTATGTGCTGCGGAACATGTCTGGTTTACATTGTTTTGTCTCTTAGATCCTCTCTGCTTGAGCGCAGTCTACTTACTTCTCTGTGCTCTTTTCCCTCCTCCTGCCCAAAAACTCATGGCTGACTTGGGTTAAGAGTTAGGAGTGGTACAACAGAAGTACCGTCGGACAAAAATACTTGCCCTCCACAGTTTCAGGGCCACTGTCCCGTACTGTTTGGTTTTATAAGAAATTCAGTAGCTGCTAATTGTAGCTTGTCAAAAGGATGTGTGAAAATATGAGGAGGTAGAACACACTTTATAAAAAGAAGGGGTTTATTAACTGGAGGCATGTTACATGCTTTGGAATAGGCATGTTTATGTAAAAGTCAATTGTATGCAATCAGTTACTGCACCACCACGCTGCCTTTTTGTTAGAAAGAAGTAATTGCAAAGGAAAGAAATGCAACAGATATAAAAATACAAAACAGTACATGGTCGACTTCTGCAAAGGCTTTAATTTTTTCTTCTTATGTAAATGAGTGAATGTTCTCTATTTTACTTGCTTGGAAGGAACCTTGTATGAACTGTTAATAAGAGGAAAACTATATACAAATGAAAGAAAAATTTGGCTGAGTAGTCATAACATCTTCAAGCTTGGTGTTTTGGAAACAAGGCATTTAGTTTATGCTTTAAGAAACTTACAAGTACACCACCACTGTTTTCTCATCTTCTGTAGTCCACTAGCAGAGTAGCAGAAGGTTGTTTATTGGAATACCTATCAGCTGATGTTTGCTGTGATTTCTGAAATAAGGCATCTGATTATAATTAAAATGCATGATGCAGTAAAGGTAAAGATAAGTTTCATGAAAGAGCGGTCAAACTAAATTCTTACAGAGCTTTTATAGGGGATTGTTTGGATTCCTGTGGAGAGATTGCAGATGGTTGCAAGTTTTGTTTGGAATTTTTTTAATAAGCAGATAAGAGTTTTTTTAATAAAGTAAAAAATCTGTCATGATGTTGATGCTGATGGCTAGTGGGCTTGCTTTTCTTGCATATGCGCTGAGAACCCTTAAGCAGTAATCCCAGTGCCTTGGGGGATACTCAGATTGCAAGTTGAAAACCATTGTTATAGATAATTAATTTCTTCCTTATGCTTTCCACTTCAGCAAGAAAATAATGTAGCAGTTCTTAGCACTGCTCTCCCAAGATTTAGAGACAAAGATAACTAGTGTTGCTTTGCATCTGCTTTTTTGCTGATTACTTTTGCCCATTACTTAAAGCCTTGAAGCCAGGTTAATGGCACCGTGTGAACTCTCCTTACCTATGCTCACAACAGCTACAGCTTTTGCTGGAAGATAATTCTGCAGGTGTGACTTGGTTTAAAGAGTTAGCAGCTAGCTTGTTAGACTGAAAATATGCTTTATAAATTTATCTTCAGCTTTGTGGAAACATGATGAAAGTGGTGGTTAGCAGCAATTATTATGTGTGTGTTCATACAGTATAAGCTACAAATGTTCTTGGCACCAGAGCTGATGTATCTTAATGGTGACATGCCATGGGTTTTATTGGAACAGAGAAACATTTTCATAAACAGCATGATAGATCACATTTTGGATTCCTAGGAAGGCGTGCCCTTTGTGAAACAGCTTGAACATGAAGGAAAAATAACAAGTCCCATCTTTTTATAGCCACCTTTTATGTCTCTTTCCCCATCTCCATTCAAAACCATCATTTGCTCTTAGTGCTCCATGGAAATGGAACAGCCTCACATATTTGTGTGTGGATCCAAGCATTTGGATGTTTATGATTAAGTGTCTTGCTACATCAGTGTGACCATGTTATTCCCCAAAATTCAAACTGTCTCTGGTGAGACTGGCAATACACCTCTTAGGAAAAAGCTGCCAGAAGAAGTGACCTGAACATCTGTGTCAAGCTTCAAGAAGGAGCACAAGCACTGCATTTAATTCCCAGCAGTAGAAACATTCAACAAAACATCATTTATGTCGTCCTTATGTAAACTATCTGTCTGCAAAAGTGCATACACAGGGGGAAAAAAACCCCATATTTAACAACCTAGGATAGCCTTGCTAATACACGAGTGGTAGACAATATTTCTAAGAGTGGTGTTACAAGAATGTTTCCAGGCCCCCACTTCACACCCCCCCCCCCCCCCCAAAAAAGTGTATTTTTAGGAAAAAATAATTGCTGGGGGAAACAACATTGTGCTGCATGGGGAAGAAAAGAAATCTAGCCTCACAATAGCTAACCAGTGGGTGTTCATCATAAGCATACAGTCCTGGTCAAGTGACAGGAACCTTGGTGGGAAAGTGTTTTTGACCTCATGCACATTTAACTACGGCTTGAGAAAAGGTTATCCTTTGTTTCATTACAGAACTTCAAGCGTGTCATGCTGAGAACTACTGCTGATCCTGAGATTTCAGCAAGTGGGCTTTTAAACATTGCCTGTGCCTTTTTAAGAAACAAACAAAACAAATCCAAAACTCAGAGAAAATTTAAGCAAAAGACAAAACATTTAACTGTCTTCTGTTTTCTTCTTCCCTCTATCCCAAGGGTAGGGGAAATATATAAATAACGGAAGTAATTGGAGCATTTGTAATTAAATTTGGTGTTTGAAAAATGATTTGCTTATCTCACTGAGGCAATTATTGTTACCCTTCATCTTTGCTCAAAGCAATAAACATTGAAAGATAAAGCAAGCATATCCTTCCATAAAGTTACATGACATATGGAAAGTATAATTCACTATCAAATAAGTATCAGCAGTGGGAAGAAGGAATTATAGTTGAGGCAGGAACAACTTAATGAAGCTTGACTGTTCTTAACACATCAATGGTGCTTATGCGTGGATGGCCATGTGCAGCATGAACACTGATAGCTGCAGTGTCATTAAAGGCCAGGTTACCTCAAAAAAATCCCATTGATTTGTCCATAAATTCAATTCCATATCCATTATTACATACATCGGTTCCAGCCGGGCGGTGCCCGGTGGACTGCCGAGGCCAGGATAGTCTCAGGGTAGGCTCAGGTACTTGGTCCGATCTCCCAAGTCATTCCCAGCTTCAGGCAGTCAACCAGGCTCAAGGGATTTTCAGCCCTTTAGTGATTATCAGCTCTGTGTGATTATCAGCTCTTTTGGCTTGCTTGGGCCGAGGCAGCAGACGCATGGAGAGAGAGGAGAAGCGCTGTATAAGGTTCCGCAGGATTCTTTATTAGGATCTCCCACTAAGGGTCTCAGTGACAGCTCTTTCTGCCGAGCCAGGCAGAATTAGGAGTTTTTATACCCTACAGAGGTTTTGGAAACTGTCCAATAGAAAGGGTCAGGGAAAAGTGACCTACAGGCTTACAGGGAGATAAGCAGGGTCCGAAAGGCAGAAGAGAGGGCCTTCTAAGGTCATCGTGACTTGGCATTTCCTAGCTCAGGCTTCTGACCTCCAAGGAGGCCTTGCAGGCCCTGTGCCTGCTACAAAGATCCATTTGCCTTGTTTCTCCCTTGCTTCAGCTTTAAAGTGCTCCCCTTGTTCTTTTTTCCAGACTCCCTTTCGGTCTCCAGCAATGATGCCAGTCCTCCCGCTTCCGTAACGTCACTTCAGCCCCACATGATCGGTGCTCAAAGCTCCCCGGGCCCCAAGCGCCCTGGCAACACCTTGAGGAAATGGCTCACCAGTCCTGTGAGGCGCCTGAGCAGTGGCAAAGCAGATGGGCACGTCAAAAAACTGGCCCACAAGCATAAGAAGAGCAGAGAGGTGCGTAAGAGTGCCGATGCAGGCTCTCAGAAGGACTCCGACGACAGTGCAGCAACCCCACAAGATGAAACTGTTGAAGAGGTAAGTGCTCAGTGCAGCTTCCCAAGACTTGTGCATATGTTTTTCAAGGAACTAAATGTTGTCAGGTGAAGGTTGTCTCCTCACCTGACTGTCCAGCAGTCAGGAGCAGAGTGTTAGGTGCCCTATGCTCATCCTTGATCCCTGTACTCTGCACCAGTCCTGCGCCAGGGAGTTTGTGCCCTCTGAGAGTGTTAGTGAAGCTCTGTGAAGCGCCTATAATTTAAAAAGAGAAACTGGAGAATAAAAAGTTGTCCTTTGGCTTTACTCTCTTATGCTAATTAGGAAATTGGCTTAATGAGTAAAGGTGTTTCAAGGTCTGGGAATAATCAGGTAATTTTGTATTTCCTTTGCTTTTCTTGTTGATGGATCAGGGAAAGTGTAGGGAGAGCTGCTTAAGTGCTTAAAGCTCTAATTGCACCTTGCATAAGAGTCAGAGCACAGAAAAATTATTGGCTCTATGATCCAGGCCAGTTACCACTAGTCAAATAATACGCATGGCAGTTTTCATCGGAGAGAAGGAAATTGTGAAATGTTCCAAATTTTACCACCAAGGATGTCTACTGAGGGCTTCCCTTCTTCCCACAAACATCTCCCTCTCCTTCAAAGTCTGGGACTCTTGTATGAACAAAGCTGGCCTCCAGTTAGGTGCAGAGAAGAGCCAAATTCTCTGTTACAAACCTACAGTTCAGGCTGAAATGAATGTGTTGTTACTGCTTCCAAGGGCACAGCTGGGTGCATGTTATTCCCTTTTATTAGATTGACTCTGACTATTGGTTTTGGTACTTAACCATCCAGAAAAGCAGTCTCAGTTGCCCAATTTTTTATTTATTGCTGCTTTTTTTTTTCTTCTTCCCAACGTATTTTTCTACATGCTTGGAACACTAGTGAAGATGCACAGTAAGTGTAGGGAGAGGGAAGGTGGAAGACTTGGCAGCATGATGAATTGAGAGATGTTGGTTAGGAATGAATACTGGCCTCTGACCTTGAATGTCAGGCTGTAGAAAGAGACCCTCTGTGCTGAAGTTGTAACACCATTTTGGCAGTGTCTGTTATTGTGCAGTTCTGTGAGTGAAGGGAAAAATTCAAGGCCAGTGCCTTAAAGTCAGGGGAAAAAAGTAACCATCTATGCCGTCTTCCTGTAAAGGTAGATAAATTATTCTGTGAGATCATACATTAAACTTCGGGTACTTGAAATCAGAGTTCCTTGTGAGGGACAGAAAGGATAATTGATTAAATACTTCATGTTGTAATAGGGGTTTTTTATGTCCTCCAAAAGTCTTGCTGTGATACAGAGCAAGATACATATTTCAGAGAGATACAGATTTCTCTTTGCAGAACTGAATTTGGAAACCAAGCATGGCTTTCATAACACTTTCCTGTAGTAAATTTCAGCTGAATGTCTTTTTCTTAGTATTTGAATTCTTTTGCTTTTACCAGACATTGAAAACTGTCTTTGGCATCTGCATTTTCCCCCTCTGTTAAGGATTGTTTGTAGGAGCATCTTGACTTGTTGGGAGAGGGCTGAAACTACAGGATAGTCTTAAAACGAGCATGTGATAACAAGTTTCATGCTGGTGAGATAACAGAGCTTGAACATCTTGATGTTACTTACAGAGAGGTCGGAACGAGGGGCTGAGCAGTGGCACTCTCTCCAAGTCATCCTCTTCAGGCATGCAGAGCTGCGGAGAGGAGGAGGGCGAAGAGGGAGCAGATGCTGTGCCGCTCCCTCCTCCCATGGCAATTCAGCAACACAGTCTTCTCCAGCCCGACTCGCAGGATGACAAGGTAGGAGCAGGACTACCTGGGGGAGGCTTCACGTGATGAGATAACCTCTGTTTGCACAGATTTTTTCTTCTTCTTCCAAAGGTCTCAAAACTGTACATAATACAGCTTCATGATAGACAGAAGTAATCGCTTTTGCCCTCTAGACAATTTTAAAAGGGTGTTCTATGATGAGAGCGTGAATTAAATCCTTCTCTATTTTAAAAGCACAAGTGTAGAAATTTTTCTGCTGGAACTTTAGTTGTGGAAATAAGCTGCTTTGTGTGCTCACAGGATGATTTACATCACTTTGAGTGATGCCATATTTAGTGATTAGAGTCTAATTGTTTTATAACCATACCTTTTGGGTTTTTTTGGTTTTTGTTGGGTTTTTTTTTGGGAGGGGGGTTGCAGGGGGAGGGAAGGGAGGCATGCCTGAAAGAAAGGAATTATCAAAGAAGGGTATTAATTGTCATGGTTTAACCCCAGCCAGCATCTAAGACCCACACAGTCACTGTTCCACTGTTCCTGGGATAATCAGAAGGGAAAGAGTGAAAAAACTCTTGGGTTGAAAAAAAGATAGTTTAATAGGTAAAACAAAAGCCATGTACACAAGCAAGGCAGAACAAGGAGTTTGTTCACCAGTTCCCACAGACAGGCAGGTGTTCAGCCAGCCCCAGGAGAGCAGGGCTTCATCACATGTAGGGGACTTGGGAAGATAAACGCCATTGTTCCAAATCTCCCCCCCCTTCCTTTTTCTTCCTCCCAGCTTTATATGCTGAGGATGATGCCATATGGTCTGAATATCCCTGTGGTCACTTGGGGTCAGCTGTCCTGACTGTGTCCCCTCCCAGCTCTTTGTGCCCCCCCATTCTCATTGCTGGTGGGGTGAGAAACAAAAAAGGCCTTGGTGCTGTGTGAGCTCTGCTCAGCAATAGCTAGAACAACCCTGAGATATCAACACTGCTTCCAGCACAAATCCAAAACATGGCCCCATACCAGCTACTGTGAAGAAATTTAACTCTGTCCCAGCCAAAACCAGCACATCATCCATCTGTTTTTCACAAACAAAGGCACATTAAAATTGACAGTAAAAATTTCACACCGGTAATAAAACTGGATGTAGGTAGTAACTGCATGATGCGAATCTTATTTGTGTATGATCTGTTTTTTTCTTTAATTTTATGATGATCAGACATTAAGAGAGTTTATTTCAATTTTGAACCTGGATCAGACATTTAAGGGACAAGTATCAAGTCTGGAAATAGAGGGGTTTTAAAATGGAAATAATCTGGACTTGTGCAGCAAATATGCACATTCTTTTCTTGCCATTTTGCTCCTTAAAAGTTTTAATTTTGTAAAATTGTAATCTACAGCACCGAATATTGTTAGTGAATTTTGTGATTGCTTGCTGTCTGTTCTCAGTGGTGCAGATGTTATTCATAGCTTTTGTGGATCTTTTTTTTTTTTTTTTTTTTTTTTTTAATTTTTTTTTTATTTTAAAAACACTACCTTTCAGTGGGAATCTCACTCCTTCCTGAAGCTGTTGTTTGTAGGGTCAAAATGGCTGGTTCTTATAATCTGTGTGCATTCAATTCCTACGTGCCTTCTGAATTGACAAAGTGTAATATATGAGTTGAAGAGTTAATATATTGGGAAATATTGCTGAAACAAAACAAGCAAAAATAGACCAGCCTTCAGAGCTGAGAGAATGTTTTCTTGCTAGAACAATCTCAGTTTTAGATTTAGAAATAAGATGAAAATAATGCCAGTGAAAATATGTTAAGCTCTTGCTGATGAGCTGCCATATTTGCATGTTTCTTCACTGACAGAAAACAACTGATTACAAATATTCTAAAAAGTTCTCCACAGAAAAATTAATTTCATTATAGACTTCTTTACATAGTGGAACACTTACATACAGGGATATGCTTGTAAGCTAGTGTCTGCTTACCTCTGTATTTCTGGTGCAAAGTCAGACCTGTACCACAGTAGAGAAAGACTATTTAAGTAGCTTTCCATCTCCAGTAAATTATATTTTCACTGCTGTTGTGATTTAAACCCAGCCAGCCACCAAGTACCACCCAGCTGCTTGCTTACTGTCCTGCCAGTGGGATCAGGGAGAGAAAACGTGTGGATTGAGATTAAGCAAAAGCCATGCACACAAGCAAAGCTAAACAAGGAATTAATTCACTGCTTCCCATGGACAGGCAGGTGTTCAGCTATCTCCAGGAGAGCAGGGCCCCATCAGGTATAATGGTGACTTGGGAAGACAAATGCCATCACTCCAAATGTCCCCCCCTTCCTCCTCCTTCCTTCCACTTTATGCTGAGCATGATGTCACATAGTCTGGAATGTCCCTTTGCTCAGTTGGGGTCACCTGTCCTGGTGAGACCCCTTGGTGTCTCCTCCCAAGCACCCCCAGCTTCCTCACCAACAGGGCAGTACAAAAAAGCAAGAAAGGCCTTGGCTCTGTGTGAGCCCTGCTCAGCAACAACAAAAACATCTCCATGTTATCAGCACTTTTTTTAGCATAAATTCAAAATGCTGCCCCATACCAGCCACTGTGAAGAAAATTAAGTCTACCCCAGCCAAAACCAGCACAACTTCTTAAAAGGTTAACATGCACCCACATCAGTAAATGCATGGTGGGACAGTCTTTAAAGTAGGTGAAACTACATTTAGAGGAGACTTCAGAGAAGTTAATACTTGGTAAAGTTAATATTATACCATAATTTTTCAAAGCGTGTAAGCAGTGATTCTTCTGCAATGTGTTGTTATTACGCAATATTTATCCTTCATGGTGGGAGGCAAAAGGTCCCCTCATGGGGCATCCTGGGAGGTTGTGTGTGCCTCCCTGCAGTCCACACACCACCAGCTTCTATCACCTAAAGTAAATGCTCTATTGGAACACAGAAGTGAGAAGCCAGAGCAAAACTTTACCCAGGAGAAGGTATTTGGCTCTCTTGATAGAGTTACTGATCAATAAAAGGCTTGCAAACAAGTTCCCAGTTGTCTGCCTTCTGGGTGGAGTCCTTCTTCACATTCCTGCCATGCTGGGTGGTTTCTTGGGTTGCTCAGCTATTCCGGATCTCAAGGAATGTCTCCTCCTTTCTGTGACCTCAGAAACTTGGCAATCATCTCTGCCTCCCTGCAAGCATTTCTTCCTCTCCAGAGCTCCTGCTCATTGCTGGAAACTCCCTGTTTGTTGGGTTTCTCCTTCCCTTCCCAGCCTGCTGTGGGCCCTTAGCAGCATCTCATATGTACTTGAGCTCAGTTGCTCCCTCCAGCTTTTCCTTCTTTTCTGTGCAAGGGATGTGTTCTGTTCCCAGAGTGCATCATCAGGAAAGTCAGCAAGAAGTTTTATCTATGCAGCTCCTTCTTTTTCAGATTATATGTGCTATAACCACAGGCACTGGAAATCACAGTTCTGAAGTTTTACCTCACATCTCACATACCACAACAGAGCAATAAAAGAGACCATAACCAGAACCTGATTTCAACACTGACAGTGTTTTTTAAGACTAAGCTGAACTCTGCATCCAAAGTGGAAACACACATGCAGGCACAAGCTGTGGAAAACCTGGTCAACAGTCAGATGTCAGGAGCATGTAAATTGCCTAAATGACAGGCCAGCTTGTGGGATTGCTCAGTTCTTAGTGTGCATGCAAACGTCCTGTGTTAGGCCATGCTGATTTGTCTAATAGCACTAAATAACACAACCATTTTCTCCCCTAAGAGCTCATCTGCACACTATATGCATTCTTTCATTCAGCAGAATCATTGCGCACGTCATGGATTTGCATTTGGTGGCAGTTTAAAAGTTGTTTGCATTTAATTTTTGGATAAGCACTATTAAAAGTTTCAAGATCAGCTGTGTTAATATGAAACTAATTATTTTTGCTTTTTGTTTTCTCTTTTTGTAAATTCTGATGCAGCGTTATGTTGACTTGTGTTCTGTCTCTGCTTTGGCTCAGTTCCCGTATCTTTCCGTTTAAAGTTATCTGTATTTCCTTTGCTTACCCAGCCCCTGCTTTCCTTTCCAAATAAGGCAAATACAAGGCAAACTACCTAAAATCTGTGTATTCTTTCTTTCGCTTGGTTTGAGCAGAACCTCCTGTGTTGAGTCATTATTTGTGCCGCTTCTTTGTCTGGTTTGTTGGAAACGTTTGCAGGACAGCTTGCCCTGTGCTGCATGATGCTCACTGTGCTGTTCGTAATATGAAGTACAGTTCGTATTACACCCTGTTTCCACTTTCCAGTTACTAAATGATAAATGTAATGTGCAAACAACTCTGTTTGCAAATTACTGAGGCTGAATTTAATGGCCTTCTCCCAGAATCCTTTACTGTGAACACCTTTTACCTTCAGTTGTATCTATAAACTGGCATTTTATAGCTTATGAGGCCAGAGATCTTCTGTGCTCTACACATACCATTGGGAAAAATGGATGGCACAAGGAATGGTGAGCTCAATTTCCCGTCTGAATCTGGGCAATATACTCCAGCTCTTTTAGAAAAGTAAATGCCCCTGAGTTACTGGTATATATTTTCTTAACATAATAATGCTTCCTCCTTTATTTCAAGTCTTCTTGATTTCTCTTAGTGTTCTTCAGCTGTTGCTTTGTTTAAGCAGCAACAAAATAGGTTAACAAACTGTTGTCCATTGGGTCAGCTCAGGCAATTTTCATAGCTATTTGCCAGGAATTTTCAGCAATTATATTTCCTCGACTTCTATTGCATGTAGGAACAGGAATTTTTATCCCAGCATTTAACTTCTATGGGGTTTACTTGAAACTTCCAACTCCAGCTGCTCAGGTTGGAAGGGATGATCTTAGTGTTATATGACACTGACAGTACATGTCAGGTACCTTTGTCTGACAGAGAAGTGAAGGAAGTCTCTTGATCATTAAGCAAGAACTGGGCTAACTCTGGGGTTCTCCTTCCTTTGTGTCCTTGCACAGACATCATCTCGATTGTTGGTGCGGCCAACAAGCTCTGAGACGCCCAGTGCTGCAGAACTCGTCAGTGCCATTGAAGAGCTCGTCAAAAGTAAAATGGTGAGACTGACCAGCAGATGCACCTGTCTAAAGAGCTTGTGTCTTCAAGTCCCAGCTCACTATCCAAAGAAAACCTGCATGTTTTACACTGACTTGTAAAATTTGCTGTCTGTTTCAGAAGTCACTTTGTAGATTGATGTATGGGGTCATTTTGTACACACTCTTTTGTAAAAAAGCATTTGCTGAATAGGTAAATGGCAGTGTAGAGGAGAAAAAAAAGCAATAAATAGGAGGAAGAGAGGAGATGGTGGAAAATTTACTGAGTATGTCCTGATAGTCAAAAGAAAATGTCCTATTAATAAAATGAGTGCAAAGACCCAGGGTCTTAGACTAAAATTTTAAAACATGTTATTGACATGTTTTAAAGTTTTCGTGTTTCTGAAGGTTCTCATTATATGCATAATTCCAGGAAGGCCTTTATATTCAAAATCCAGCTTGACCATTTTGGGAAAAACTTCTCTGGCTGACCCTCTTTGAGATTGGACTATATAGTCTCAGGAGGTCCCTCAGCAATTCTGGATTTCCTCAAAACCTTTAAACACAGCTTTTGCAGCTTAGCCCCTCTTGGGCTCAGTAGGAAGTGCCTTTGTGAAAAATGCAAAGAATTGCAGCATTGCAGCCCTGTGTTATCAGAGGTTGATATTTTCCAGGTTCATTCTAAATTGAAGCAGCTTTGACTTTCAGAACTAGAAATTCTCTTTTCTGCTCTCTCATTCAGAGTAAATTACATTATTGCATAAAATAATTACTGTACTCTCTTGGGTATTAACTTTGCTTTTTACTTCTCTTACACCAGAAGGGTGAATACAAAGTAATCTGTGAGAAAATTCAACAGTCTTTTGTAAATGGAAAGTTTGGTAGTCCATGTGTATTTCAGGCTGCCTAGCAGTGGATATAACTTAATGATCCATGCATAAAGTCCTTGTGGGAGATGTTCTCATTTCACAGTTTTAGCCAAGGTTCAGCTTCCCGTGGGTTTTGGGCTAGTCATATCATTATTGGTTTTTACTTTTTGTGAGGAAAGAAAATAGATTATAGCTATTCACCCACCCTGGTGAAGTAAATGTGTCTTGCAATAAGGCTGTATCACATGCAAGGAAAATGTGAAACATAGATGTAGCTTGATCCAAGATGATGGGCTTGAATTAGAGAAATCCAACAAATACTTCATAGAAGATATTAATATTATTTCCTCCTATTGCTTTTTCATCTTTTATACAATCAGAAGCCTGTGGAGCCCATGCAAGGGAGATAGTGTATCTAGAAGAGGATACAAGGACTTTTTTTCTAGGATATGAACAAGCTCATAAACAACATTGGCAGTGTAGAAGTCATTATTTTCTTCACTGAGATGCTACTTTGGCTTTTTATTAAGATCACCAAAACATCTGACAGAGAACGCCACTTCTCTTTAATTAAAAATGTAACATCGTAAAAATCTCCTTTAAAGATGTCCCATTTATTGTTGAAAGTAACTTGTATATGCCAGAAGTCAAATATGACAAATACCATTTAATCCCTGGCCGTGATGACACATTTGTGCCACTCCCACCATAGAAGTACTTGCGTCCTGAGCAGGAGAGTCCACCTTTTAGCCATTGCTGTTCAAACCAGTTCAGCTCCTTTATTATCCTGTGAAGGGAAGACTGTCATCTCAGATGTGCTTCTCAAATGTGTCTCAGAGGCTCAGTTGTCATGGAAAGCCATGTTGTTGCCTGGTTTCCTGGAGGCTTGTGACTTGCTTTGCCAAGATACATAAAAGTAATTGATCTCCCATAGATTGCTATACAGCAGCTTGTAATGTTTCTGTGAATGTGAATAAAGGAGAAACAAACCATTGTTGCTGACTGTCTTGAATACCTTCTCAGGCTCTGGAGGACCGTCCAAGTTCCTTGTTGGTAGATCAAGGTGACAGCAGCAGTCCGTCCTTCAACCCTTCAGATAATTCCCTTCTATCCTCCTCGTCACCCATAGATGAGATGGAGGAAAGGAAATCCAGCTCCTTAAAAAGACGACAGTAAGACCAGTTTTTTGCAATTTTCCTTTTTTTTTTTTTTCTTACAAGCTTATTTTGAACTGGCAGCAGAAGCTGTTAGTGTCAAAATGGGAGGATTTGTATTAGATGTCAAGCATGTAGTCACATTTCTCTGTGACATTCAGTCTGTGATTTTTAATTCTAGTCATACCTGTGTTTGACTTGTGCTGCATGTCATTGTCATTTATTTGGGAATATGCTAATCTTTAAATGTCCAAAGGTCTATTAGGCTTGAAAAAAAAGGTCATTGCCCTCATTCTAATCCAATTCAGGCTTAATTTCTCTATATAGTAGTAAACTGTTACCATGGCAGAATAAAAACATGCCTGGTTTCAAATTTTTTAAACTTACGTGTGGAAATAACTGTCCGTATAGCTAAGAGACCATAGACATAATAGCTATTTTATATAATATATAATATTTTATATTTTAACTATTGTTTAAAATAATAGCATTTTATTTTAAACAATAGTTAAATGTTTAATTTTAATGTCATGTTTAAGAAAACGTCAGACTTTAGATAAACAGAAGCAAGCCTTGTCCAGTCTCAAAGTTGAAGCAGTATCTTGCTAAGAACCAATGTACATTAATTCTTCCATTTCAGTTCTGTATATCAAACATACGTGACTGCAAATGTCAAAAAAGTTGTATGCCATTAATCCTCTTGAAAAATCTGTTTAATTTTTTAATATTTGTTCACCTTTTTCCTTCCACTGTAGCTATGTCTTACAGGAATTAGTGGAGACAGAGCGAGATTATGTGCGAGACCTGGGCTATGTAGTTGAGGTATGATGTTTTTCATTCTCTTGATTTCTTCTTTTTTTTTTTTTTTTTAATGTGGTACTAACCACCTTTGTGGCTTGAACCTCACTATGTTTTTCAAAATGATACGCAGGAAGAAACTAAAAATGTGAAAGTTTGCATTCTGAGTTTTTCCTTCTGTAAGCTTTTAATGTATAAAAATGCTACATCACATTTTACTCCTTTTTCCTGTTATTGTGTTCACCTTGTTCTTTTGACGAGTGTAGTTCTTTGTCTTTTTTTTTTTAATCCCTACATCTCGCCTAATGTTATCCTAGTTGATAGTGGGTTTATTTAGCACATCTAAATTTAAAAAAAAAAAAAATTGTACCTCAGCATACAGAGCAGCTATCCAAGATTTGCAAGTCCTCCTTCCTCTCCTACCACTAGGCTTCCCTTAGACTTCCTAGCTTCCCCAGCTGTAAAATGAGATAACATCACATATCTCCCCTCAGTCTTCAGCTACCAGCAAATGGCATTTGGAAGAGTAGAAAGAATGAGCATGACAGTGAATTTTAGCCTAATATAGTTTAATTCTTAAACTCTGTTTTGGAGGCAGGGAGGGAAAGAAAGATCAGCATTGTGATAGTGTTTTTACAGTGTTTCAAGGATGCATTAGGAGTCTGAATAGATGTGTTTTTTTAAATCATAACATAATTTCTGGTGAAGATGTTGGGCATCAAAACATACACTTGGCAAACCAAAACCAAGCCTGGCTATTTAAGAATAGAACCACTGAGGGGAAAAAAAGAAGGAATAGAGTTACATTAATATTACAAAATTTAAAAGCATTCCAAATTTAACTATATGGTAGAACTGCTCAGTGAGACAGCTGTGTAGATACCAAAACTAAGATGGGACTGTGGGAGAATGTAAGAGGAACTTTATTGCAGCGAGAATGCTTGCTAACAGAATTGATTTTTAATTTTTTTGTGTTTGCAAGCAGTAGTCCACGGAGTGCAGTCCCATGGGCAGTTTCCTCCTCAGTGCACTTTGGTGTGGGGTTAGTGTGAGTGAAATAAGAGACACAGAGCAAAGCAGCACAGAAGCCACTTCCGTGGCTCTGACATTTCAGGGAGTTAGGAGAAAGGCTGTGGAAGTTTCCTTCTTGCTCCGAGCCCGTTCACACAGGCTAAGTTAGAGTGAATTAATTTTTCTAGCACTGTTGTGTAGACAGCATCACCTCAATTTGTGATACTTTGTGTCTGTGCTTTGTGTTGTGCTGTGTTATAGAACAGTTTTCTGGTTTGGCTTTGTGTCCCAAGCAGTTGTTGCCATTGGACATCTTCTGGGAAAAGGGGGACTAGAAGACAACTCTCTTTTTTTAAAGTAAGAATGTTCACAGTGAATTCACTTGGACTGTTGCAGGGTTATATGGCACTTATGAAGGAAGATGGTGTACCTGATGATATGAAAGGCAAAGACAAGATTGTATTTGGAAACATTCACCAGATTTATGACTGGCACAGAGAGTACGTATTGTACCTAAAAAATATTAGATTGGCTTTAGGAATTATTTCCTCAGATATTCAGATACAAGGCAAATGCAGTTGGTTTTGTGCTGTGAGTTGTAGAAAATGTAACTTCAGCTTACAAATGTTAGTGTGAAGATTTACTTTAAAGAGGGATGCCTGTGTATATATATAATTATATATATATAGCAAGTACTTCAACTGAGGCTCTCTAATATTGACAGAACTTTGTGCATTGCTTTCTCTCTAACAATACAGCCTTAAGAATTTGTTAGGTGTGGTTAGAAAGGCAGTATTAGCATCTCAAGCATTCTGATTAGGAAGGCGAAAGCTTTCAATCAATATAAATGAAATTTAATAATTTTATTAGTGAATGCCAGGTGGCTTTTTTCATCTTGGCATGGATTCAGCATGTCCTTTTAAAAAGCTATGTTGAAATGTTATGCTGTTACCATTGTCAGTTTGGACATACATTAATATCTAATGCTGCTGATAGGGGACACAAAAGTGTCTTGCCTTGCAGTAGGACCACTTTGCCTTGCAATTACCTGTTTCTATAATGTGTGATGTCAGAAAAAAATTGTTTATTCTGTTTATGTTCAGCTTCTTTTTAGGAGAGTTGGAGAAGTGCCTTGAAGATCCAGAAAAGCTGGGATCCTTGTTTGTTAAACATGTAAGTACAAATGTCTTTTTTTGCAAACTCTATTGCTGCTACTGGCCAACATGAGTGACTGTTAAGTACAGCACAATTAAGAAAGTGCTGTACAATGTTCTTCACCTGTAAGAGGTGGAGAGATAACTTTTAAGAGCTTATAAATAGAAGAAGTAAATGTGCTAGTCTTTGTCCCCAGTACCTTCCTGTACCTCCCTGAGAGGGAACATGAATGTGGACCCCATTTCTCTATTCTCCACCAAAGTTACACTTTGGTGCAAGGGAATCATCATTTCATATGACACCTGCCTTCTAATCCCAGGTATCCGTGCAATAGCATGGAATATAAGAAATAAAAATAGGAAAGAGGCTCATTCTTGTTCCAGTTTGAGTATGTTCTAGTTCTGTATCCTTTCCCCTTCTGAGAATTTGTCGATGGCAAAGTGGGAAACCTGTAGGAAGTAGCTCTCCCTGTTTCTGATTGCTGTTTTACTTTCTCCTGGTATTATTTGTAATTGAGTTGTCTTTAAAAGGCACCTTTACCACTCCAGATGGAAAGGCAAGCTGTGATGCTATTACAGCATCCTCTAGCAAAACCCTATCAGATAGAACACAATGATTCAGTTCCTGTTCTTAATCTGTGTCCTGTGTCCTTTCCAATCTCCATCTTATTTTTTCATTTCTTTCTTACCATTTATCTCCTCTGGTCAGTACTCGTAAGTCTCTGGGAAGCAAAGCCTCTAACCCCAGACAAATCCTAGCAAAGTGATAGGAAAGATTTTGGAGTAGGTATGTCTGTATTTCTTAAACAGCGATGTCAGTAATCAAGAATAAATCTTAAAGGCAGAAGTTATTTCCTCTCTCTTTTTCTGTTGCTTTGATGTTAAAAGCACATGCACAAGATAAAGGATCAGAGTTAAAAAATGCCAGTGCCTCCATTTCCAGGCTTCATCACCTACATCCCTATCCAGACTCCAGCAGGACGGCCAATAATAAATAAAAGACATGAAAGTTTTCTCCTAACTGTTCTGTACATGTAAACAGGAGGAGGTAATTATTCTAATACATTTCAGTAATAGTCACGTTATTCAAATAGAATAAAAAATACTACGTTTCAAAGGCTCCATTACAGAATGATGGAATGGGTAAGGTTGGAAGGGATCACTGTGGGGTCATCTTGTCAAACCTTCCATGGCTCTTGGTGAAAGAAAAATAGAACTATTTTCATGCTTAACTTTATTGTGGGACCTGCTGAGTTATCATCTCTGAACACCTGTCATTCAGGAGGATTTATAGCTGTGGGAATTTTTTTCACTTGTGTTGCCTTTTTAAAATTATAACAATGTTCCCAAATAAATGTGTTTTCAGGTATGTATTTTCTGCATATGTAACTGCTTCTTTACCTTTAAGGGGTCTTTTTAAGTGCATACATATGAACTGCCATACTTCTTAAAATAATACTCCATTTTAATGTGGCACGTGTTTTTCTTGATAACGATGTATCATTTTGTGTCTTTCTTCCTCTAGGAGAGAAGGTTGCACATGTACATAGTTTACTGCCAAAACAAACCAAAGTCTGAACACATTGTCTCAGAATACATTGATACGTTTTTTGAGGTAAGTTCATGAGAGGCGATACGTGAGGTGAAGGATTATTAAATCTGTTGGTCAAACCAGAAAAAAAACCAAAAAATGCAGCAGATATTGTTGCTAATGTTTTAAATTGCAATTTCTTGTCATTTCTGTTCTGATTTCTCAAATCTGATACAGACTCCTGGAGATGAAAACTAAAGGTTAGGTATAAGATAATTAATTAATCCGTAGGGTCTTATCCTTAGTAGCCTTAGCCCAGGCAGTTACCAGTGCATTTTATATAGCAATAAATAGCAATTCTGGATAAGCAGAGATCACTGTTGAAAAGGGGCTGTATACAGCCTGTGACTGAAAAATTGCCGTTCACTCTGAAGCCTTGTCAAGAGAGTGGTGAAAGATGCTTGCAGAAGGGAATACCTTGGGAGCAATAGTGATTAGGTGAAGGACTCCAGCTTTTGCTAACTGAAATTAGATTATTTTCTAACTTTTGCCAATTTCTGATGTGATAACAATTAATACTGATATATCCTTGTTTTTTAATATATATATTTATCTCCACATACTGATACATATGCTGTGTTTCTAACTCAACAAAACAAAGGTCTTTCTAACTGAACAAAATGTTTGTTTTACAACTTTCAGGATCTAAAGCAACGCCTGGGCCACAGACTTCAGCTTACAGACTTGCTAATAAAACCTGTGCAGAGAATTATGAAATACCAGCTGTTACTAAAGGTAAAGTGATGTTGAGATGAGTGTGTTAATAGATATGTTATGATGTGTTAACAGATAGGTTTTCTTTTTTAAGGAAATTTTTAATGCTGATGTTTTCCCACCCCTTTCCCTAACAGAACCCAGATTTGTAAGCAATGTCATGTGATTAATTTCTGAGCACATTCAGGTAGTTATAAAAATTGCAGTAGATGGCTTGGGCAGAAATTTGTTTTTTCTTTTAACAGTTAAAGACCAAATGTTTAGGCCATGGAAATGTTTAAAGTTTGTTCCAGTGTCATAGGAATGGGAGAAGGAATGCTCAACTGTTTTCAGATGTAAACATGATACAAGTTGTTGGGACTCATCACAGGTTTTCCAGCTACACCTGCAATCATTTTAGTATGACATAAGTGTTTACTGAAGAGCAACCCTGTGTAGCACAGAGGTCATTGCCTTAGCATATGTTTTTTGTATGAGTTAAATCCAAATGGTTATCTTCTGCAGTCCGTCATATTTTGACAGAGAATTTCAAATTCAGATTTTCTAAGATTTCTTGTTGATGATTAATGAGAAAAGAAATATTACTTGATTTTTTTTTCTTTTTCAGGACTTCCTCAAGTATTCTAAAAAAGCTAATCTTGACACAACAGAACTAGAGGTACTTGAGACATTTTCTCTTAGTGATAGGAATTGTTTTAACTCAGAACTTCTTTTGTTCTGGCAGAGTCACTTTCATTTTCTAGTCTTCCTGAGAAAGTGATTATAAGTGTTTACTTTTTGCATTTCTGTTCTAAAGCAACCATGTTAAATGAAACAAAATTTTATGCTGCTAACTCATTTGGAAAATAAAGCTTTGACTTTTTATTTGTCTTGAACAGAAAGCTGTAGAGGTCATGTGTATAGTACCAAAACGGTGTAATGACATGATGAATGTTGGCCGCCTGCAAGGATTTGATGTAAGTTGGCTGGAGTTTTGCTTAGAGATTTTGTCAGGTTCTCTAGAAATTAATCATTAATATTGTGGGGAGAAATGTGTACAGTGCTTCTTCACTGTATGGTTAGCTGGTGCAAAAAGCAGTAAATGAAAAATCAAGTCTTAGCCCTGCCAAGGACTTTTTCCTGGGAACCATTACCTGTTGTATCAGTCACACTAGGTAAAGCCCTTCTGCAAAATCAAGAAAGGGCTGTCTTACTACAGTTCCCTTCTTGGCTAAAGGGTTGCAACACAGTGGAATAATCAGTTATCAGCAGGTGAGCAGACCTGACTTCAGTAGTGTAGACAAAGGAGGAGACACTAAGGTCCATCATGTACTTGAGGCAACTGTAGCTCTCCTTGTTTTGTTAACTCTAGAAGAGAGAAATTGGCTCCTGAAGCAGCATGCATCAGTCAGGCCACAGTCACATGTTCTACTTGCAAAATTTTTTGTATCCTGTGATGCAGACATGAACTCAAAATCTGCCCCTACTCAGCACCCTGGAAGATTGTATGAGTAGTTGTTGGAGTTATTCAGAATAGAGAAATGAAAGCCTTAGTGTTCCAAACCTCAAAATGAAGGATGAATTGAGAAGGGTGGAGTGGATCTTTGGGGTTTTTGTTGGTTTGGGGGTTTGTTGGTTGGTTGGGTTTGGTTTGGTTTGGGTGGGGTTTTTTGTGTGTGTGTGGTTCTTTTTTCTTTTTTGATGTTTGAGTTTTTTTGAGAAAGAACACAAGAATATCTTGTGTATAGGAGGAGAAGTGAATATATAGTGGTCAGTAACAGTTGGAAGGTGGGAAATACGCAAAGCTATTTGTCATGAACATGTGCTCAAAAAGGCTGATTGAGGAAAGAAGCAAAGAACTTCACTAAATGTGTTTTTTCTTGCCTGTCTGTTTAGGGTAAAATTGTAGCCCAGGGTAAGCTCCTGCTGCAGGACACATTCTTGGTTACAGACCAGGATGCAGGACTTCTGCCACGCTGCAAGGAAAGACGGGTCTTCCTGTTTGAGCAGATTGTCATTTTCAGTGAGCTGCTAGATAAAAAGAAAGGTTTCTCCATGCCCGGATTCTTGTTTAAAAACAGTATCAAGGTAACTGTTGTGTGTGAGTCTTTTGTGTCCCCTGCACAAACTCTGCTAAGGTAACAGTTTCTCATTCTGTGGGCAGTCACAAGTGACAGCTAGGTGTGTAGCCATAGAGCACAATGAGGTGTCAGTCATTTCCTGAAATTACTTCCTACCAAATTTGTTCTCACTTCAGTGTTAAGTGGAGATATTTGGATCCCAGTACTCTGATGCCTTCTGCATGAAGCATATCAAAGCAGGACTTCTGAACAAAGTACTGAACAGATATTCACAGAGTTTAGTTTTCAGCTCTGTGCTGTATGTACACCACATTGCAAAGTCATTGCAAGTAGAGATAATAACTCTTTTTGTATCCTTTCTGATACCCAAATATATAGATAATATTTGTAAGTAGTGTGACCTTCTTAGATATTCCTCAAACAAAATAAGTGTTTCCCCACTTCAAGATTTTCCTGAAAAAACCTGATGATACTAGAACTCAGCAGCCCTCATGAAGTGTTTTGGGTGGACCCTGCTTCCCCTAATTCACCTTGCTGCTCTGCCTGCGACCTGAACCTGTTTATAGCCCTGGCTGAAGAGCTATTATATATATATATATATATATATATATATACAGGTACAAGGCATTGCTGTATCTGCAGCTGAAGCCTTTACTGGGGGCCAGTGTTAGAGAGGGCTCCATAGCAGGCTCAGCATTTTAACTAATCTGAAAGAAAAGTGAGGGATGGAGAACATTGGACCATGCTGACCTGCTGGAGATTGTTCAGGCACAGTGTGTCAGTTAGCTGTACACTAATTCTTAGTTTACTGGAATTAAATAACTTCATTTCATGGTATTATCTTACTACAGGAATGCGTGGTTATCATTTGAAGATCTGACTCTACACTCATAAGAAAGAGATTTTAAAGATATGTTTCCCATAAAATACATGTTATTTTTTTTTTTGTGAAGGTGAGTTGCCTTTCTCTGGAGGAAAATGTGGACAGCGATCCATGTAAATTTGCACTAACATCAAGAACGGGCGATGTCACGGAGACCTTTATTTTGCATTCTGCCAGTCCGGGAGTCCGCCAGTTATGGATCCATGAAATTAACCAAATTTTGGAAAACCAGCGCAACTTTTTAAATGGTAAATTACTTTCTTTTACTGAAAGTTCGTAATTGGATGACTTTTCTCTCATCTCTTTTTTCTTGGCTTTGAAATGTTTTGCAAGTTGCCTTTCTCCTGAGCTAATACAGAACAGTTGGGTGATATGTGCCGCATTTCTGCTTCAGAACAGATGCTTGCATTTATTATAAGAGTGGTAGTCTGAATTTACATGGTGTTCTCTTGGTGAAATTTTCCAAATGTTTTGTAGGAGTGAATCAAGATAGGTGCCATCCGTTGAGAGCTTGTGTACCCCTTCTAAGCAACTGCAAGCCTTTAAAGGCTAAACCCAAGTGGAATTTTAGCCATCTATACAGAATATGTTTTGCTTCTATTATTTTGTTGGCCATTGTTGTTGCATCTTATTGTGGTAGCAACATTCAGATTCTGCAGGAGAAAAGTAGAAGGTGGTATCAGCCTCTGTGACACTAAAAGGTTCTTGCTCTGTTTTTCTGTCTATCAGTTGTTGTCCCAACCTAGATTTTTTAAACAGTTGTTATGAGTAATAACAAGCAGAGAATGTGGAGTGACACCTGTTTTTTCCCAACTTGGCTGCTGGCTGACAGTGTGATCCTAGGGGAAAACATCATCTTAGTTTCAGATGTTTAATCTTTAATACAGTAGATACAGCAGGTCATGAAGGTTAGATACAGCAAAGTGACTTGAAGTATGTGGCATCTTTCCACTGCTAAGGAAATTTATTTGAACAGCACTCCCCTTTTTGCCAGTAGACATGCCTGTTTTAAACTGTTCCTGTTCCCTTTCCTGCCCCCTTTCCCCTGACTGCCTCCCCCTCGCCCCCGCTGCAGCCTTGACGTCCCCGATCGAGTACCAGAGGAACCACAGCAGTGGTGGAGGCGGCGGCGGGAGCAGCAGCGGTAACAGCGGCGGCCCCAGCAGCTGTAGTGGCATCCCCAGCTCCAGCCGTAGCCGGCCATCCCGGATCCCCCAGCCTGTCAGACACCATTCCCCAGTCCTGGTCTCCTCTGCAGCCTCGGCCCAAGCAGAGGCAGACAAGATGTCAGGTATGTCCATTCACAATCACTCCCTGCCACACTACAACACCTCTTTAGAAACTGGCCTGAGCCAGCCAGACAGGCACCCTCCCAGTGCAGAGCCGGATGGTCCTCAGAGAGAAGCTGAACAGATTCCCAAGATGAAAGTTATTGAAAGTCCCAGGAAGACAGCAGGAAACATTTCTGGCTCAGCTGATGGAGCCCAGAAAGACTCACGTGGAATCTCAGAGGACAGTCGAACAAGAAACAGCATAGGATCACTGACGCTTGGGAAGCCAAGGCCAGGAGCCATATCTCCAATGAACTCTCCTCTGTCCACGACTTTCCCTTCTCCTTTTGGCAAGGAAACCTTTCCACCCAGCAGCCCCCTGCAGAAGGGCTCCTTTTGGAGCTCCATCCCAGCATCCCCTGCCAGCCGCCCTGGCTCCTTCACTTTCCCTGGGGACAGTGACTCCCTCCAGCGGCAGGTCCACCGCCACTCTTCACACAGCAAGGACACAGACCGCATGAGCACATGCTCCTCGACCAGCGAGCAGTCAGTTCACTCCACCCAGAGTAATGGGGTAAGAGCGGAGCACCTCTGTCCTGCGAGCTCTTCTAAAACCTTCCATGCTCCCTTTCTGTGCGTTGCCATCATTCTCCGTACTAACTTCTGGCTCTCCGGTGCTGCACTGCTCTGAAATAATCAACTGTTCCGGTATCTTCTGCGCATTAAAAATACAAGAGTGTCTACCTGTGTGTGTGTATACATGCAAACATGGCTATGTATACAGACACAAAAGCAGCTGCTAACATTAGATGCGATTTCTGCCTCTGCTGAAAACATAGATCACTAGGCTGATACCTACTAACTTCCTGTCCTTGCTTTTTTCGTCTCTAATTTGAAGGCACATTATTAACATGCTGAAGCGTGGCAGCCAGAGCACCTTGGGGTATGCATTGTGCCAGCACTTAAATCTGACTTAAGGATTTTGGCAGATTGCCTTGGGGCTTTTTTCCCTTTCACACACAGATTTCCCACCATTATCCTGTTGAGTTTTAACTTCGTGGAGATATCTACGTTCCTTGGGCTGCTTGAGTTTTATTTTTTTATTAATGTATTTTTCCCCCCCACTCTCCTTTCAGCCTTAGTTGTTATACATCAATCTCTTTTTAAATCCTGTGTTTGATCAAGGAAGCTTTCTGCAATCCACTCAAAATAGGCCAACAAAACCTAGCGACAATAATCCTTCTTCTACTACAACCGAAACGATTACCCGCTCCACTTGTCTTTTCTCCTTTGCAAGAAGAACTGGTTGGGTTTTCTGGAGATTCAGCCTCTTAGTGTGCACTTGGTGTGTTTGTGCAGAAATCCAGGCTGTCAACAGAATCTACGTTATCCCTAATAACATCCACCAGGAAAGCAACACAGCCAGCACTGGGGCACGTGCAAATATAAAGCAGAAATGTTGAGGCATTTGCCATGGAGGCAGTAGGCAGGTTATGGTGCCTTTCTTTTTAAACTCACATTTGATTTTTCTCTCACTAAGCATTGTGTTCATGAATGTTTGTTTTTCTACTCCCTCACAAATGGTATACAATACCAGTTTTGCAAATCACCTAACTTGCTGGACCTTTTTTAAATGCATGTGTTTCTTTATAGAACTGTTTAACATACAAAGCTTTCTTGACTTCTTAGTTCTTATACTTACTTTTATAATAGCTTCAGAAGAAAAAAAATTAATGCTTTGCATGTTTTGTAATTTTATCCTGATCTTCCTTCAGCTTTTTATTTGGTTTAGCTGTCTTGTCTTTATCTTCAGTCTAGCAAAATGTGATGTGATGTAATGTAATGCAAAATCTGGGGTAATTTGAGTATTTTGCATTTACTGCATAGTATATGAATTAAGATGGTGGTACTTGCATAATACTAATTCAGGTTGCTGCATAAAAAAAAGAGGAGAAAGATGGGATGGCACTGAGTTTCCAAAACATTTGGATTTTGATACTATCTCAGCAAAGACACCATTGCTTGTTTTTATCTCACTGTAAAACGTAATGTCGGAATGCATGTGTTCTGCTTCACAGCTCTATGTTTGCAGCTATATAACTCTTTTATTTGGTAATTGAGATGGGCCATAAGTCCTCATTTATAACCTCATTTCTAGACCAATCATCAGGATTCCACACCACAGTGAATAAGTTGGAGAAAAGGGGTTGTGAAGGTCTATTTTAATTTAACTATTTTTGTACGTATATACACATACACATATGGCTATGGTTGATTACTTAAGGAAAAATTACTTCTAAGAAGAAAAAGAGTAAGTTTTGCTAGTTGAGGAATATGGGAGGAACTTTTTATATTTTGTTTGTAGATCCTCCTCTAATCCCATAGTTGAGGTCAGTGACGACCAGAAGTACTTTCAGTAAGAAAACATTACTGTGCAAGAATAATTACTTCCATGGAAGGCAAAAGGAAAGGCTATCTCCCCGTGGTGAGAATGAATTCTGGTATAAACACATTCTCAGGAACATTTGTCACTTAGTAGTTACCAGACAGTTGTTTATTTAACAGATTTAACTGTCCCCATTGAACATAAGAAATATTCAGAGTTTATTATGATCCTTCAAGACTTAAATGTCAGAAATAAACATTATGTTATAGAAAGGTCAGTCTTGCAGTTAACACAAATTCAGCTGCATCCTAAGAAACAACGTGTTCAGGAATAGTGTGTGGGGTAAGGTTTGAGGCTTAGGTTGATATTGCAACTTTCCTTCATCTTTCCCTGTAAGTCTAACAGGACGAGTCAACAAAAGCTGCTTTTTTGAATAGAGTAGTTTTTCATCTAGGTAAAAGAATGTAGAAAGTTGTCATCCTAATTTAAATAATGACCAAAAATGAGACTTAATTTCTTTGATTCAGCTGTTCCCAGTTTGCCTGAATCATAGAAAGGTCTTAATAATACAAAAGGCCATGCAGGCCATCCTCTAAATGAGAAAAAAACTAGTTCTCCCACTGGAAAGACAGCATCTTAAACTAATGTAAATATCCTTTAGTAGAGTTAAAATCCACAATGAGGTCTTTCTCACTGAGGTAGCATATGCTTCATCATTCTAATATGGCAAAAAAGAAGATTTGAGTCACTCATTTGAATGTAACAATCCAGCTAGAATAAAATGTACAGAGCCACTGGCACTCCAAGCATCAGGGTGTTATACATGCTATGAAATTAGTAATCTGAGAGTGTTCCATTCCAAATGTCTTGGTTTCTCAGCCAGAGTCCTCAGGGAAGCACAGGCACAGAGGGATGGAGTGACTTGTTCAAGGCCTTTAGCAGATTGCAAGGGAACAGAGTGTTCAGGGCTCCCAGTGCACCATGCTGTTAACTGAACCCCTCTGCATCTCCTCAATATTTGAGAAATATTTGACAGTTTGGGGGGGAAAAAATGATGCTGTTTTAATCCTGTGTGCCAAGTTTTCCACTGGCTACTAGCACATGATGGTACTAATGGGGTTCTGCTCTATAAGCAGTAGGAGTACCCAGGACATGGGTACTCATTTCCTTCTTTCAGCTCAGCTCCTACTGAGCCACAGTGAGCCCTCACTGGCACTGAGTGACCTGAAACAATTTGAAGTAAGAACAGAGACACAACGGAGGCACACACACACTTTGTGCCACATCATTAGTAGGCCATTCACCTTGATTTTAACTTGTTTTAAGAAAGAAATAATTACTGACAGAGTAGATTGTGTAATCTGATAATAGTTTTCACACTTCCATTTATTAAACCTCATATGAGGAATAGCTGCAAATGGACAAAGTAAGCCTTACTTTTAAAAAATAATTTCCAATAGGTTCGTTGTCAGGAGTAGGCTTTTTGTTCTGCAAGTGATGTGATTTTGAATGTACACCTTCTCAGCCATAATTAGCTTTCACAAATGCTTGCTGGGGAAATGGACAAAATCATGAACAGTAGTTGAAAGTGTATGATAAACAGGTAAAACACTCAGCTAGTCACTGATTAATTAGAAGGGATTCTTACAGTGGGTCTGTTTTGACAGTCAAATAAATAATTTCTTATTTCAGTAATTTACTTCATCCTCTGCATTTAAAATAATAAACCTGATCATACAGATGCAACCAGAGATAAGTCTTGTGGTTTCGAGAGATGCTGTCAAAACCCTGTTTTGTTCTTTTGTAGTTGTCATGTTTTGTGTGCACAAGGGCAGCGTCTGAGTTCTGACAGGTAGTGCTAGGAAAGACTGCATGTATTTTTCATTGTTGGAGTTTCCAGTTATTATGAGCTAATGACTATGATTTGGAAACTGAACTTAAAAGACCATGAAAAACCGTCTTACATGCTTGTACTATAGTTTTGATGCCTGATGAAGATGCAAGGTTCAGTGTCTGAGATTGAAAGGAAGACAAGTTGAGATTTGTTAATAAACTGACTCGTAGTTAATGGAAATTATATTGAGTAAGTGTATTGGGTATAAATTTGTGCAGCAGCACTACATAAAGATGTTAAAATATCAGACTAATGCACAAGATAAACAGACACAGGCAGCTGTAAAAGAGTAAACATTGCTCTTTTCTTTGACTACAGTTTAAACCAAGTGGATTAGGTAGGTAATGTAGCCGGCCAAGAACAGCCTGTCTTCTTCATGAGTTTTAAACTTGATTCTCTTTTTTTTTTCCTCCTGCTCTCTCTGCTTCTGATTGACGCTTGCAGAGTGAAAGTAGCAGCAGTAGCAATATCTCCACCATGCTGGTGACACACGATTACACGGCAGTGAAGGAGGATGAGATAAATGTCTACCAAGGAGAGGTCGTGCAGATTCTAGCCAGCAACCAACAGAACATGTTTTTGGTGTTCAGAGCCGCCACCGATCAGTGCCCCGCAGCCGAGGGCTGGATTCCCGGCTATGTCTTGGGGCATACCAGTGCAATCATCATTGACAACCCTGATGGAACCATCAAGTGAGTGTCTGGGTGTGTGTAGAAGGAGAGGAAGGAAGAAAACTTCCAATTTAGAGAAGACTTTGAACCTTTAAGGCCAAAAGTTGATGTGATCACAGAGAAATAAATGAACAACAAGTAGAACAAGTACTAGAGAGGTCCCTTAGCAACCGTCAAAATAAAGCTAGTGAAAAAGATCCCAGAAGCACATATTCTTTATTAAAGAGTTTCAATAGCCTAGTCTTCTGGGAAAAGAATGCCTTATCTAAGACCAGAAATCATTTATTTTAACTTGTTTATTTAATAGTGTGAGTTGCCAGTCTAGACACCTTTGTCTAGCAAAACAGGGAATGTTTGTTCAAATAAAACAAGATTTCAGAGTTCCTAGATATGTGCTTTAAGCCACAAACCTATTAAAATTACTGTATGCTAGGAACAACTCTCTCATCTCTGTGATGGAAGAAATTATATCAAAGTTCAGTTTGAATTTTATGTAAAGCTTTTGTAAGGCTGCATTTGGTATGGGTTTCATACTGTTTGTTGCTCGGTTTGAGTGACAGTTTGCATTTTTATATAGAAAGTTTACCATTCGAGCAATGATTTCAAGGAATACTGAACTTCAGAGTACATTACTAGCTTTTCACAGTTTTAGCCAAGGGTGGCATCCCTTATGGAATACTTAATGCATTTCATTTTACTGTACTATAATACATAGAAATAACATTTTGACATACTTTTCCAATGCCATGTGAAACTGGATAGTACGGGACATAACAGGGAGTTGAACAGAATTGATCAGAGTTGTATGTTCTCTGTTCAGGAAGTCAACGTCTTGGCACACAGCACTCCGATTAAGGAAGAAATCTGAGAAAAAAGATAAAGACGGCAAAAGGGAAGGCAAGCTAGAAAATGGTTATCGCAAATCCCGAGAAGGACTTGCCAACAAGGTTTCTGTTAAAGTAAGTCTTCAAAGATGTCATTTCCAAAAGAAGTTGGGTTCGGATTTCTTTAAAAGGAGCTTCAGTCAGAACTTCACAGGAGGGAATCAAAGGCAGCAGTGACTTTAGTGGACAGTTTCTGCCAAATCTGAAAACAGAAAGTTAGAATCTTCGAACCTGAAAGCATCATACAAAAAAAAAAAAAAAAAAAAGAGGATACCGTAAAAAGAATAGAGTAATGTTCAGAAATTGTGGTATTCAGATGTTTCTTGGACTTTTGTGGGTACGGCTAACTTTGATCCATCTCTATGCTTGGTTTTCTACCATTCTTTAAGTTATTATAAGATTATCAGGACATTAATTCTTTAATTTCTCCTTTCCAGCTTCTCAACCCCAATTACATTTATGATGGTAAGTTGTTTTAATTTTTAAAAGTTTCAGTCACAGAATTTGATTAAAACATTATTTGCTTGATATGAATTATGTCAGGAACTGAGTGCTTTCTACCGAAATATATATGGGGTCTTTACAGATAAGGTAGAATGAAATACATCGTACTTTTTTTTTAAGATGCAAGAAACACTTCTTTATTCACAAATTCAAAACAACATAAAACACAAGGACCATATGATGTGTTCTGTATGGAAGTGTGACCTTGCTGAATTTGCAAAGTAACAAGGCCAGGAGTTGGAGCTGCTTTATTTTCAATCTTGCACCCTAGGGAATATTCAGGACCTCTCCAGTGCAGAGGCAGATCAGGATAAAGATGGTGGCCCATTGGGGTCAGAGCCAAACGGAGGTTTTAGTTTAATAGACAGAAAAAAAGGTTTTGAGTTTTTGAGTCTGTGGAAAAGGGAAAGCACTACAGTGCTTCAGTGCATGAAGTGTGTTTTGCAAACTTGGCTGGATGTGAAGATAGCCTAGCTGAGCACATCCTTAAATACTTTTCAGTGTAGACTTCCCTCACTTACCATAAACTGGGTGTTTGGTTCACCATGGTAGGCTTTTGAGTTATCTGTGGCACAGCAGTAATGTTGTGTCCAAGTTCATGTAGAGAAAAATTCAGCAGCCCTGTAGAGTCCCAGCAAGGGGCCTAACCGTGGATGTGCTCCAAGGGCGGGGGATATATACACCTTGGGAACCTAAAGTACTACTTCATCTAATAGAAAACAGTGCAGGGAATAGAAATTAAATGTATTTGCTTCAGTTTACCTAATGCCATTAATTTTCTTTTTCCAGTTCCCCCAGAGTTTATAATTCCATTGAGTGAGGTAACATGTGAGACAGGAGAGACCATCGTGCTTAGGTGTAAAGTCTGTGGTCGCCCCAAGGCTTCAGTTACTTGGAAAGGTCCTGATCATAATACACTGAGCAATGACGGTCATCACAGCATTTCCTACAGGTAATTGGTGCCATGCTCAACAGGAACTCCTGAAACTGTTACGTTTTTAATTTGCACCCCTGGTGCGGGACAGCGTTTGGCTTTGAGGCATGAGGATAGGGTTGCTCTCAGACAGAAATATATAATCACTGAGATTTTCCAAAAATGTGTCACTTCTGCATATGGCTAGGGTAACAAAATGGTATAATCAGTTGAGTCTTAAAAACAAAATAAAATTAATCTTCTCTTTCTCATTAGCTATTGCAGAGACCATTGTGGTCTGTCACACTGACCTGGTCCTTGAAACAGACCAGTGTGTTGTGACATGCCAGTTCTGTGACAGACCCTGCCAGTCCCTTATTTCCATTAGTGACTTTCAGATAACACTACTGTGTTTTGCAAAGAAGCCTCTGCTTCCTATTGCTGGGACGTCACTCTTCATTGTTGAAGCGTGGATATTAACATGTTTCTCTGTTTTTAGCTTTGCTATGATAGAGCATAACAGAATAACTGGTAACAAACACCAGGAGAAATTTTTCAGAACTTGTTATTTTGGAGTAGGAAGCTGCAGGTTAAAAAATACTTTTTTTTTCCTGAAAAAACATCTTTTACATACAGAAAATGTAGTTTAATTTGTAACTTCAGTGTGAAGAAATGTCGTATTTATGAATTATACTCTTAATTCAGAATGAAGGGCTCTTTTTTGAAAATTTGATGGCATGTTATACTGTTCTTTACTTCCTGGTGCTCCTGCTTTTTCTTTTCATTGGGTTTTTTGTTTCTGTTAATGGGAAGACAAAGGCAGTGTGGCAGCTTTACTCCTGCATCCAGGGCTGTCGTGAGATGTGCAAGAGTTAAATTTGCTAGGTTTAATTCTCTGTTACTCATTACGGAATTATATCCAGTGAATAATCTTGGCTGTGGCTGACAGATATTTAGAAATAATCCTGAAATGTTCTTTGAGTTGGGAAAAGGTGTCATCTTCCTGTGTTCCTAAAATTTACCTTCTTTTTTCTCCCCTGAGATTGTGTGGTGAAGACCATTGCAAATAGATTTTAGGTCAGTCAGTAAAATGACTTGTAGCAGCTGAGATGAATCCTGACTCACAAAGGAAAGTCTGATAAAATATCTTGAAAATATGCTTTATATTGGGAAAAAACAACACGATATTAGGATTGGTTTGAGCCTAGAGGTGAAAGGTGTAGGGAGGACTTGCCAAGTATTCACATTTTTAAGAGACTTGCAAATTAAATTATCTGTTGTTCATGTCCATGGCAGATAGTAAAAAGACTACTAGAAATTTATTGCACAGAGGAAACTTTAAGCAGACTTTTAAAGACAAAGCATCAAACAAAAAGGGTGGCTGAACAGTGAGAAAAGTTAAGGAAGAGCCTGCAGAGTCTTTCTGCTCTGGTATTACCTAGCTTAATGCTGTCGCTGCCCTGGAGCAGAGAGTAAACTTAAGTCCTTTCTAGTTTCCTTCCATCCTCATTCTCCCAGATTCTGAGGTCTCCAGAGCTGTGGTGAAGCGTGACTTTTATGTTAAAGGGCAAGCCTGCTCTTACAAGGTGTGAATGCTCTGAAAGCACAAATGACTGATCAGCTGACACCTCCTTGGAGTCACAGATGGAAACGAAGCTTTCAGAAAGAACAAGGATGGATATTTGTCTCCATATGGTTTCCGAAAACTTGAAGTAGGTAAAGGAAGCAGGAAGAAACAGGGGAAGCACTTGATTTTTCCAACAGTAAAGCCTGAGACATGGTGAGGCAGAGTGTCAGTTGGGTTGTTTTTCTAGTGATTTGTAGGACTTCCCAAGATACTGAATGAACACAAAGTGCTCAGGTTCTGGTGGACGCTTCTGATATGGCAGGGCAGGGTTTTACTATGTTCATCCAGAGAGAGATAAGAACTGGAGAATAAGAAGCATAAAGAATGTCAACCTCACTTTGTCTGATTTCCACAGCTTAAGGTCTGTGCAGTTACTGTAAAGTTAACAGCTGCCCTTGTGTTTTGCAGTGACTTGGGAGAGGCGTCGCTGAAGATCGTTGGCGTCACTGCGGAAGACGATGGTATCTACACGTGCATAGCTGCAAACGATATGGGTTCGGTTTCATCCTCCGCCAGTCTACGAGTTTTAGGTAGGCCTGCCTCTGCCTTCTCCTAGAGCCTAGGTGCAGTTTAAGTGCCTGGTACCCACAGAAGAGAAAAAAGCAAAGCTCAGCTCCTGGGCACCCCTTTGTTAAAGGACCCTTTTTACCTGTAATATATTATAATATAATATTCCTGTTTCAGCACAAATAGATGCAGTTTTAGGATATAACGGATTAGAGGTTCATGCACACATTCCACAGTACTGTCAACGAGGATTCACTTTGCCAGTACGAGTTCAAATACAGTGATAAAATCATATTTTATCATCAGCATTCTTAGTTTAGTCTCAGTGAATGTTATGATGCTCACATAATTTCTAAAGTGTACAGATAAGAAAAGAGTAGCATTACTTTGTAATTTATTTTTCTCCTTTGCTTGAACTGTAAAGCCACAATTTTTAGGAGAACATACAACTAGTTCTTGTCTTTGCATCATTGATCTACAGTTGAACCATTTCAGTACATGAAGCAAGGCAACCTGAATGTGAGGAATGAAAAGGAAACGTGCAAAAACAAAAAAATGCCTGTGTTCTGCAGGCAGACAACAAAGGGCAAAAAAAAATTTTTTTTTATGTGTTTGATGACATAGTGATAGGTTTTGGGGTGTGTTCGTACACACACTTATTCTTGTCCTAAGTGTTCACAATTCTCCATTTTTAGAAACAGGGAAAATATAGACAGCAGGATCACAAATTTTCTTACAAGGCAGCTCATAACAATTGATGCCATCTGGGTCCTTTAGTGTATTGTGAGGCCCATATATTTTTCCACTGATGAGAATTAGTTAATAGATTCTAGCACAATGGCTTTGTCTCAAACTGACTCACATAAAAAACCCCAAGACATGAAGTGTCTCAGCTGATACGGGGATTTGTCCCATACCTCTTCAAAATATAGTCTTTATTCCTTTTTTTTCAAAGAGCTTTGCTGCTTTCCTGGAATTGTAAACCGGACTGTGAAAGATGTGTCCCTTCCAAATCTCATCTGAAATTTTGGGGTATTTATATTCAGCCTCTTTCAGCTCTGCCTGTTGGTAGCTATAGTAAGTGCCTTACTGACAACATATTGAGGTGGTGATTATTTCAGGCACTTCCTGCTCACTGACCCAAGACAGACAGTAGCTATGCCCTTGGATGAGTGTGTTGTAATATATAAAAGAGGCTGAAAGGGAAATTTTGGTCTTTGTACTAGTGTTTCCTGAAAAGTAGGAGTTGCTCTCTAAGGTAGCTGCTACACTGCCTGGCCACTTCTTTTTCTAGTGGTAGATGTATTATGCATTATAAGGTATAATGCAAGATGTCTTTTCTTTTTACTGTTTCCCTCAGCTTGCTAAGGTTACTCATTCCTGTACAGACAGTTGCCACTGTAACCTGAATTGTTTCCACAATAGAATTGGTTCTACTGCATTGGCTGGGCTGCCTTGGTGTATAATCCAGTTTGTTTTGCTGCCACCCTGTGTCTCATATGGGGATTAATAAGATGGGGTGATTCCCCTCATAGCCAAGGGATCTGAGTGTATTAAATCTTGGACATACTGTCCTTCTCTTTTTTGTTTGTTTGTTTAGGTCCTGGAAGTGATGGGATCATGGTCATCTGGAAAGACAACTTTGATTCCCACTATAGTGAAGTGGCTGAGCTTGGCAGGTATGTTCTTTATGCTGATCTCCAAAGCTGTCTGTGTCAAAATACTGACTTCTCTTTCAAAAATTAAATTCTCCTTGATAAATACTTAATGTGTGGATTTAATAGAAGTGAGGAAGCACAACTTTTACCAGCACTAGATGGCACTACAGAAACAGAATGCAGTTAGGCTGAAGTGGTATTGTAGGGATTTATTTGAAGGGATATATTTTTTGAGCATCCCTTACAGTGACTGACACTGCTTCTGTAGTGAAGTTCTCCTCAACCTTCTTATTTAGGGAATGAAAACTACAGACAGAAGAAGTCTGAAAATGGGCAAAATAACTCCAGTAGAATACACAGGGGGCCAACTTAATGATGACCTTTGAAAACTGGTTATTACTCTGACAGGCTGTCTGCAAGTATGATATAACAGATCTCTGGCAAGTTTCTACAGACACAATTTGTAGTAAATGCATGCACTGAAAATTCTCATGCCCAGAACCTTCCTCTGTAAGGGTAACTCATTAGAGATCAAAAGCAGATCTCTTGACATATATCTTTCAAGTATGTCCTTATTGCATCTCTTGGTTAAATCTTTCCTTTCATTGTTGTGTTCCAGGGGCAGATTTTCTGTCGTTAAGAAGTGTGACCAGAAGGGAACCAAGCGAGCAGTAGCCACTAAGTTTGTGAATAAGAAGTTGATGAAGCGAGACCAGGTTACCCATGAACTTGGAGTCATGCAGAATCTCCAGCATCCCCAGCTCATTGGCCTTCTCGATACCTTTGAGACCTCCACCAACTACATACTTGTGTTAGAAATGTGTGTGGACTCTAAATTATCTGTAAAATGCAACTTTACAGCTGACTTTCTGGGGTATTTATGGTGGTTAATGAATAAGGAGCTCTAAAATTTCATAGCTGTTTGAAAGTACCTAAGTAAAATACTGCAGTTGTCTAATGCTGTTACTAAAGTGTTGAGTTTAATACTCAGAAGAGAGAAAATAGTGATATTAAATTTACATGTGGATGATTATCTTAGTCTGAAGGTTGAACAGTATTTTTGTATCAAATGGCCACAAAAATGAATTAGGAATGTTGTGATCTGGTAGCTAGATATGATTCCTCCTCTTCATTCCCCAGTCCTTTGTGTTGTAAGCTCTGCAATCTGCAGTTACTGCTGTAGTTTGTAGCCTCTTGAGGTATTTTTCAGTTGTGATGCATGGATTAATCGAAAATACAACCCTTGTAATTCTAACAGGGCTGACCAGGGTCGCCTTCTGGACTATGTCGTGCGATGGGGAAACCTCACAGAAGGGAAGATCAAACTCTACCTGGGAGAGATTCTGGAAGCTGTGCAGTATCTTCATAACTGCAGAATAGCACACTTGGACCTAAAGGTGAGGTGTTAATGGGATTCTGGGCAGTGTGCATCATTCCGGGCATAAAAATCTCCCTCTTCTAGAAAACTTGCAGCTGGGAACAGAGAGCTGTGAAGTGCTTTGAGAGTCATAAAGGACTCCCCAATGGCTTGGAGCTTCATTCCTAAATGCTTTAGGTAACTCAGGCAGCAAAGTAGAAACTTTCAATTCCCTGTACTTTCTCCTTATAGCTTGTTTGCCCTGTGTGGCCCTTTGTGCTGGAAATAATTGCCAACAGGAAGTTTTGTTTGATTATTTATTTATTTATTCATTTATTTATTTAATTTCTGATAAACTTGCACCAGAAATGGATTTCTTTCTCAAGTAGCATAGAGTTTATTGTGAAAGAGACTGCTTTTCCTCTTTTGCTGCAAAAATGTTTCTCATCTTTGCACTTTGAGGGCTCTAATACCTAAATTAATGGTGCCTCTTTGGGCCTTTGTTCTTCCATTTGTGTGTTACTTGAGCCACAAGGGTTTTATGCATTCTAGTTTAAAAAACTATATGAGAAGGTCCCAACGTAAATATTAATTAAAAACTTACTCCTTACACTTTTTTTTTCACGTGTATATGAATAATAATTTTAGCATTGACAAGTCATCTTTATAGGCAGGGTCTCTTTAGCCAAATGGGGTCATGGTGAGAAGAAGCAAAAAGCCTGAGTTTCTTCCCTCCATGTACTTCTGTTTTCCAAGCAGAGCCAGTTTTGGGTCTTCATCCCATTAAATTTTTTCTAGTGTGCTATAGAGAGTTCACCAGTAATTTTTCTGGTCTCACATACAGATGAACTAATTAAAAACTAGTTGCAGGTGTAAGTTGCTCTTACTTTGCAGAGATTACAGCTACAGCAGCGTTAGCTTTAGAAATAAAACTGTAGTAATAAGTCCATTTTCAGCTCACCAATAATGGGGCACTTCTCTTGAAGTCATATGCATCCAACAGGATCTTCTGCTGCTGTAGTCTCCAGGGTTTGTCTTCCATCTGTACAGCTGCATTACATGAAAGAGTTGCTAAATAAAGCTGGATTCTGTTGAAAGCATCATGCAAATATTTACAAAGTCTTCCAGTCTTTAAATGCAAGGGTTTTGTTTGTGTCTCTTGTAAAACAAATGGAGCAGTTGCTTTATTCACCCTCTATACATAATTGTTGTTCCTTAAGCTTAAGTTTTGAAACACAGTTCCTGTGAAGCTTTGCAAAGCTGCTGTCACAAACAACTGAAGTATTAACTGGCAGAGCTATATTTCCTGCAAAAAATACAGTGCCAGCAGCTACAACAGCTAAAGCACATTCACTGCATGTTGCAATAGGCAAGAACCCACCTGCTGGTTGGTCTGGGGAAGCCTTGTTATGACTGCCTCAGAGCTTTGCAGAGCTGGCCTTCTGCAGTGATCCTTATAGAGTGCAGCTGTTTATGTTCTAGGGCTGACCACACTTGCTGGGAAGCAGTTAAATTGGAGCATTAAATCTGTGTTACACTGACTTGAAAAAAGACATTTTAACTTTTGCTTTTATATTTTCTAGCCTGAAAATATTTTGGTGGACCAGAGTTCCACTAAGCCAACAATAAAACTGGCTGACTTTGGAGATGCAGTCCAGCTCAATACCACGTATTATATCCACCAGTTACTTGGAAACCCAGAGTTTGCAGCTCCTGAAATTATTCTTGGAAATCCTGTTTCACTCACTTCAGATGTTTGGAGCATTGGAGTGCTCACTTATGTCCTTCTTAGTGGCGTCTCTCCTTTCCTGGATGAAAGCGTAGAGGAAACTTGCCTGAATATTTGCCGCTTAGACTTTAGTTTCCCAGATGACTACTTCAAAGGAGTTAGCCAGAAGGCCAAAGATTTTGTATGCTTCCTACTTCAGGATGACCCAGCTAAGCGTCCCTCGGCTGCACTGGCCCTCCAGGAGCAATGGCTGCAGCTGGGGAATAGCAAAAGTGCTGACAGCATTGATATATCCAGACTGACTTCGTTCATTGAGCGGCGAAAACACCAGAATGATGTTCGACCCATCCGTAGCATTAAAAACTTCTTACAGAGCAGGCTCTTGCCAAGAGTTTGACCTTGCTTGAAGTTCTCTCTCATTCTCTTTCACCTGCCAATCAATCAGACTGGAGATGGACTCCTCCTGCCAATCAATCAGACTGGAGATAGACTCCTCCTGCCAATCAGCTGTTGACTTGAATTTTGAGGAAAGCAAACCCCAAGCCAACCAGCTGCTAGTGAATGTTCGTGTGCAAATGCATTCCACAGGGACCCGCGCAGGGCGGCGCGGGGGACTGGAGATGCAGACTTCACGGGGGTGGAGGACAATAGCACTGTACTCTGCAAAAAGCAGTCACAAGCGATACAGCAACAGTATTTTATTCAGGTTTCTGCAAAAAAAAAATAGTTTTTTTAATAAACAAGAGTTGAATTTTGCAAGTGAACTTAGCTACCGTTTTCAAGATTTATTCAAGGAAGAAATGCCTATGTTTAAAGCACTGGTGTTAAACAAAAATCAGATCATGCCTGGAGAAGACTCACTAAAATGGCTGCCCATTGGTACGGCCTCCATTTATAACATCTGGTTTTCACTTGGTCCTAGAGCTTTCCAGTTGCCTCGCCTGTATGTATCTCACGTAGCAGTGCACTGAGATCAGACTCTGCTTTTAAGTGCATCCAACCTCAAAAGATTTTGCATACAAATAGAATGAATTGTTTTGCTCTGATAAAATGTAGGCCTTACTTGTATATAGACTGTTACCTGCCTTCGGTCTGTAATTTTTTTCCCTCTCCTCTCATCCTTTTTTCCTCCCTCCTTCCTAAATGGTGGTATACCACTGTGCGGGTCTTCAGTTTGGGTCAGTAGTCACTGTCCCCCTAGAAAAGAACTTTGGGTTGGTGCCCAGCTTGCTGACCCAATTGTCAAGCAGTATACAGCAGGATGAAATACTGTAAATGCACTCATTTGGGATTTTGTTTTCTTTCATATCATGTGCAATGTTGTGGCTTTAACATTTTATGCAACTATTTATGAGGACCTCTGTTGTAACTGTAATAAATATATAGAAAAAGCACATAGTACGGCGAGCTTTATGGTTTTGTTTGTGTGATTGGGGGTTCTGGGTGGGCATGGGCGGGTGTGTTGTACCACACTGTCATTATTAGTTTAAGATGAGGATTAGCATGGAATTTAGTCAAGACTAGTCAGTTTTAAGGATTGTTAAAAAGAAAAAAATTAAGAGAGAGAGAGAGAGAGATTAGTATCCCAAATGTCAAACTGGTTAAGAAGTAGAGTGACACTTTTAAAAATTATTACTATTATATTTAAAATGCCAAAGTCTGACTTTCCCCAGATCAGTCTCAACACTTAACTACTTTTTAGAATTTTCAAATCTGTTTTTTTACTTCTTTCTGTGAAATGAACAAATTAATCTTGTGGTCTTTGGTGAAGAATACATTTGGCAAGTAGCAGTGAGATGAGGAGAATTGGACATGTAATGTAATTGTCTTAGTAACTGTTTTTAAGGTTGAAGTAATATTAGCGTGAGATATTTAAAAAGACAGAGATGGTTTTCTGTGCATCACTGAGTTCATGTGGGTGTGTTGTCATCTTTGTTTGTGTGAAATGCCATGTTTAAGGAAACCAAGCTGACATCCCACAAGAGTTAGATATATGGGTGTTAAGCCATAACCTAGCTTGGGTTAGTTTTGAGCTTTGTGGCTTCCACTGAATCCTATTTATTCTTTTTTTTTTTTTTTTTTTTTGGTTTTTTTGAGGTTTTTTTTGTAAAGTTGTACAGAAACTTTTAAAAAGAAAACAACTGACTTCGAAACTGGATGTGTATTCGTTATTCGTACCAACCTCATATCATTATGTTTGTGTATTATTTTCCTTTATTGTTTTAGTTAAATTTTTGCTTTATTTTGCATGTATATTTCTTTGTACAGTGATGTTACATGTTTACACAGTATGACATGATGTAAATATTTTATTTTGCCATCAGTTATTTTGAAAAAAATTAAACATATTTGACATAATTGTCTGATCTCTTGCTTTAAGAAGTTTGAGGGTTTAGGTTTGGCTATATTTTAATTTGGCTCTGTTATTTTTTTAAAAAAGTATGTTCTTTTATTGCCATAAAATTCATTTTAAATTGCAATGATGTATCTTTCCTTCATGCCTTACAAAATAATATTTGCCTTTGCTTTAAGTGTTGATTGCTTTGTAATGTCATGAATGCTTTTATATAAAACATGCGTAACTCCCTAACTGTGGAAATGTATTCTGGTCTTTATTAGCTAGTACATTTTGACCAGTAGAGTTTTCTACCAGATGTTCCCAGTTAAAGACCACAGGATTGTATTTCAGAAGAACAGATTTCCCACAACTTTTAGGCATTCCAGATTGATTATGAAGAAAAGTTACTTTCAAGCATAAAGATCTGGGATTTGCAACTAAACTTATAAAGCAGAAAAGTTTCTTATTGTGTATATTTATCTTCCTCCCTTTTCTGCCATCAGTAACCATTTACAATTCAAAATTAAGTGAAAGGTCAGGGAAGAATACAGAGAGTTTGTGTTTGTTGCTGCACTGTATACAGAATTATTTTTTCCCTGCTCTTTTCCACTATTCCCTGTCAGGTGATAAAACAGTCCCTTTATTACTTACTGGGAGAGACAACTGAGAGAGACATTTTATGTATAGAAAGACAGAGGATATTCAGGAAGGACCTCTTCACAAGTATGAGCCAATGGAAGCTTTTTCCAGGACAGGGAAGTCATGGATGAAGATGGCTTTGTGGAACGATTCTTGTCTGAAGATGTACTAAATTAGGGATAAGTTACCCAAGTGCTTTACAGACAAATAATGCACTCGTAGGTGTTTCATGTAGCAGAGATGGATTCTTTGGCTCCCATGTAAACAGGAGCTCTTTCCAGTCTTCTCCATGAGCCCCTTACTTGAGACAGCCAACATATTTCAGCAGAGTGGAATTTTGCACAAAAACCTGCAGTTTGGTGCAAGAGCTTCCAGCTGCACAAAGCTTGAATGATGATCTTGAGCTTCAGATCTACTTGTTAATCAGTTGAAATGCTTGGAAGAGATAATATTTATAAGGTACTTCTGTTTTGCCAGATTGTGTAGTTGAGGCTGCAAATGCCCGTGGACTTGTTTGGGCGCAGTTGTTGTTGACTGTCCTGCACACCGCAAAGCAGCACTGCAGGCTGATAGAGAGCGGAGACCAAAAACATGGGTCAGAGCCGCTGGTGTGAGGCCCTGATGTGGGAATATTGTAGAACACAGGGAATGGCAGTCAGTGTCACAGCTGAAAGGAGGGGAAGTAGCTGGGGAGATTGAAGAGAAGACTCTTCAGTGTTTCTTCTTCATAACATATACCCCAATCACTTCTCACTGATAGTTTAGGAAGAGAAGACGTTGGCAGACTTTAAAGTCAGTGCATGAGATAGTACTTTTAAAGTTGAGTTTGGGAGCCCCATTCTTCTTGCGTGTGTAATGAACACTGATTAACTTGAAGGCCATTGTGCAACTGCTAAGCAAAAAGCCTGACTAGATAATATTTCCATGATCAGGGAAGCAACCTACATTGTCTTCCTAACGGGCAGAGGCCTATCACATACCTGCCTGTGCTGCTGTTGACTGTAAGTCATTCTCACATGGGACTATTAATGTGTTGATGGATAGAAGAAAAAAATAATTGATTTCTTCTTACTCCAAATCCAAAAGTATGGTCACGCCAGGGTGCAACAGAGATCCTCCAGAATGACACAGAAAAAGCATCTGGCTTCTTGAAAATATTTCAGTAACCACGCAAACCTGACTGGTAGTAGAAGATGCCTGAAAACATAATGGGATGTTCTTTGCATGTAACGCACTGCATGACATTGCCAGGAAGCTTTAAAACCCCACCGCAGCGGGAGTCAGTGTAGGACTCCATTTCAAAGGGGGCTGGTGAGTATGAAATGGATGTTACCAAGGATGCCTTACTTGAGGTTAAGCTCCATGGCTCCCAAAGATATTAAGAGAAATGAAGACAGGAATATACTGAACTGTCAGCTGTGGGTAGTAAAGTCTTGGAGTAGTTGGTATTCGGTGAAGTATTTGTTCAGGCAATCTTTGCTGCTACAGCAGTGTATCCATGTGCTAGGGATTAGTGTAGGGAGTGCTGCCATGTCAGCTCCAGTCCAGAAAATCCTTTAGCTACCTTTTCCATGTATGAATAGACTTAGTGTGGAGATGTTGCTAATGTCTCTGCTATAGGCATTCAGGTGCACATACGGAGGTAGGAAGAACCAAAGAAGACTTAAGTTTCTCTATTTGTTTAAATGAGCTCCAGGTATTGTGGTGCTTTTGTCAGAACCACTGCTTTATCCCTCAGGCAAACAACTTCTGAATTTCTTCCTTTCCTAAAATTAAATCTTGATGAAGGTTACATTGGAGAGTAACAGACAGGTGTTCCATCTGTAGAATTTTTACTTCCAGTACTTCTTGTACATTCATATCACCTCAAGCTGGCAAAAGACAAGAGGCTCTTTCAGCGTGCCTTATAATGCAGGAGCATGATGGTCTGTCTTCTCTCTCCTTCCTGGCAAGTAGATACCCAACACCCTGCTTCACATGCCTGGTGGTCACCTCAGCATTTCCCAGGTAACTGCACTCCGTGGTCCTCAGTGCTACACCGTAACACTGAGCATCAGCACAGGAATGGCATCTCCCATTTCAGTGACCTGCCACAGGGACTAGGAGCCTGAAGTTAGGAGCAGGAGAATATACTTCTCTCATTATGTTGTCCTCAAAACAGGAACGCTTCTCATCTCCCCTAAGTCACTGCCCTTAGCCCTTCCCAGAAGTCTGGGGGAATGGGTCTGGAGGGGCAGTTTGGGATATTGAGTAGAGCAGTCTGCTCTCCCCCTAAGTAATGTCAGGAGAGCCAGCACCAGGACTGCTAATCCTAAACTCCCACCAGCCAATCTGTGCCTTCCAATAAATGACAAAGCCAATATCAACCAACTCTAGTATGAGAGGAGAGCACAAGCTTCCAGTTTTCTTCACTGGTTGTAGGTTAAAATTATGAAACGGGCTAGAGATACATTTGAGGTTTAATATAGATTCTTTGAGCTCTGTACTGGAAAGATCCTTTCATTGTCTAATTGTCATGAGCAGTAATCTGAATGCTGCTTTTTAAATGAGTTTTAATATATGCATTTTCTTGACTGCTGGAGGGACTTTGTCTTTGTTGCTCAAAGAAATGTGAAGATGAGGTATTTCAGACTGCATCAGTTGCTGCTGCTGAAGCTTCAGATTCCATCATTATGCCTGTGGTAATATATTGGTTCTCAAGGTTCACATTTTCTGAAGGAAAATATCTGCTATCCAAAGAGCACACATAGCTATAGAAAGGACGAAATCTTAACACCAGAGCAACACTTCAATATCTGCAGGCTGAGTTTTCAGCTCCCAAAAGACGTTCTGTCCATTATTCTCATCTGTCATACTCAATGGTCTTCCTACAAAATCATGACTTTGTATCTCATGGATGAAAAGTCCATTGAGATTTACCTAACACATAATTGTTGGTTTAGAATAGAAGTAAACCAGTGATAGCCTCAAATTTGTGTAGCAACAGGTTATGAAGTTGAGCTATATATTGTGCCAAGAACCCACTGACATCTTCCTTTGATATCTCTGAAGCTTTCAATGGACAGTTCATCCCCCCAGCTTTTGTGTCCTACCTTTGCTTTTATGTCTGCTACTTACTTTTCATTTGGTCATCTGTTTACCAAGCTGAAGAGTACCAGTCTTTTTACTCCCCATGGGAAGCTGTTTCTCATCTTAATTGCCCTTTTCTGAACCTTCCCTAGTTCCAAGTTGTGTATTTTCTGTGATGGGAGGAGGCAAACCTTGAACAATATTTATGATACAGGTGCATCTTAACTTACACAGCTGGAAAATGGCATTTTGTTCTCCATTCCTTTTCTAAAAATTCCAAGTGTTTGACTTCTTTTGAGCTGATACTTTGTAGAATAATACATCCTGAGATCATGTTGCCAAGTTGAGCTTCAATGGTTCATTTAGAGTCCATGACCATATGTGTAAATCTTGAATTACCCCTTCAGCACATGCCCCATGAATAGTAATTTTCTTTTGTTGAGCCACTTTATTTCCTAGACAAAGCTGAGGTATTACAGTTGCCTTGGGGAGCAGTTGTTCTGATGGAACTGACTATAGAGATCTCTTATATTAAACAAATAGAAGCTGATTACTGCCAGCTTTCTTTTCTACTCAGATAGCCAGCCTAGCTTCCCTGACTTTTTCCAAGTACTTTTGCAGGACTTTTCTTGCCAGCTCCTGGAGCCATTTTTTCTTGTCTTGAGAGATGGAAATGTAACCCGACTTGGACTTGATTAGTCTGAAACTCTGCCCCTTTCCCATTAAATGTCAAACACTGATTTTAGTGACACTAGCACCTCAATTCAACAGAAGTATTCATTTGGGTCTCAAGCAGGAGGCTTGTTTCTCCAGTGAACTCACACATCAGGAGTATCTACAAATATTACTTGCAGAAATTTCACATTAAGTTTCCTGAAGGCTCCACTGGCAGTAGTCAGCACCAGGAATTCAGTTGGCACACCCTGAACTCGGTGTCTATGAGGGCTTACAATCCCAAGGGTTATTGCCAAGGCTGAGGAAGAGCTGGCAGCAGCTGAAAACTTGCCTTGTTGTACCACTGGGAATCTGTCTAATTGCTTTTGGTCAATTTACATCACGTATCCTGTCTGTTTTCGCATGTCTTGCCCATGTGTCACTGAAGACCCTGTGATCCCTTGAGATGGATGGTTCCTCGAGCTCTCAGACTTTCCCTTCAGTGATGCCAAGATCCACTGAGTATTTGCAGAATGATGTCATTTAATTTGCCATCTCTCAAGACTGATGGTGAAAGAGTGTTTCCTTCTTTGGTGATGGAGTGTTCTCCTGGGCCTTGCCCGGTTCTGGACTCTTTGCTTGCCAGAAAAACTCAAATCTAGGAAGCTCTACTAGTCCCAGTTAGTGCATTTAATGCAGCCATTGGTGTTCTGATTTTGTTGCTGTTGTTGGGAGTTTTAGATGCTAGTGGACATTCCTGGCTGATTCACACATGGAAAAAAAAATGTTATGCTATATCATGAAGCATTAGGGGGAAGCTTTTAGGATGGGGCATCCTGAAGGTAACTTGATCACCACCAGAAAGTGCCTGAATGTCAAAATTTCTCATTGCTCATGGAGTTTCCTGGAGGCCAAAACTCTTTTCTCCCAAGGAACCTTCACAAAGAAAGGCAGGGTGTAAATCTGGTGGTGATTGCTGCCTTTACCCTGGCTGCTGATTGTGAGTGACGGCTCGGAATTGTACATTGCTTTTCAGACCTGCTTGTAAAGAACACGAAGCTTTTTACTGTACTTCATCCCTCAGCTCAGGTGGGTAGTGGTTCTCCAGACTAAAGTGAGTCTAACTGTTATTTGTCTTTTTGCATTAAGTACCGATTTTTGTAAGGAGACCTGATGTTTCATTTAATATCCAGCCATCCATTTCCTTTTCAAGACCTCTACCTGTTTAATAGTCTGTTATTTTTTTAAAATGTAAATATGATATTCTCTATTTAATGAAGTCTGGGTATAGTATAAGTAATTTGATATGTGATACAGTACAAGGTTGCAATGTAGGGGTCAGCATCTCTACTGGGGAAGCCATCTGCTTCTGGTAAGAGGTTCTGTTTTCTCTCATCCCACTCTCTGGGGAATTTTTAAGTATGAAAATCCTAGCTGAGTTCCTATTACACTGGTAGTCATTATATGGATGAGGCCATCACCTGTAACAGCTTCACCTTTTCTCAAACATTTTTTCTTCAAGGAATGCAAGAGAACTTCCAGTCTATTAACTGTTCCTTCTAATGTTTTCTTCTTCCAGGTAATTTATCAGGGGAGTTTTAAGACCTTATGTTGGGACAGTGCTGTGTATTCTGTCTGCCAAGACTCAAGAAATTACTGTAATTGTTTTCCATATAGTACATTTCTGTGGCCAGGGGCTTGCTTCATAACTCACACAAAATGTTATTATGCTGAAAATCAAACCTTTCAGGGGAGTCTTGATACGTGGTGATTGCCAAAACTAAATGATCTGATAGTGTGACCCTGGGGAAGTAGTCCCAGTGGTTATCTGATGGTTTCATGCCTTGCAGCAAGATTGCCAAGGTAGATCCACAGCCTTTGCTGAGAGCATTCTTTGCTGCAGCTCAAGCAACAGCAGTGAAACGTGTCCTTGTGCTCGTGATTTGCAAAGTCACCTTTGGGGAGCTGCATTTGCACAAAGGCACTGATGTGGGCCTTGGTTTCCATGTCTGATGGGTCTGCTGCTGCTCAGTAGAAGTCTGAGATACACTCTCAGTTACTCTGTGAACGTGTGGTGGTGCCTGGATGCGTCACACAGCGTGGGGCAGGTATGGGGGCATCCACAGGAGAAAAGAAAACTGGTCATTCACTCACACACTTTGAGATGTGTCCACCATCTGTGGCTGTTTCTCCAGCCATCCTCCTTCTGACAGATCATCACATGTGAGATAAGAAAGGATGTAATGGCCACAGTGCCAAAATACTTTGGCACATGTGGATAATGATGTGGTGTAAGAAGGGGTGGCAGCTGCAGTGGAGTGCATTCATGCTGCAAAGACTTTAAAAAGATACATACATGTGGAAAAGTATATGGATTTCTTCCAGATATGGTGACTGCACATACAGTTCTTGGTGGTTCTTTTTTCTGAATTTCAGGGGTTGCAAACTAATGTCGTGCATAAAATGCAATTTTCCCTTCCTCTGCTTTCTCTGTAAGTAGATATATAGCAGTGATGAAGAGAGGCATAGGTGGTTATTTATAAGCACAAAGAAATCCTCATTTCTTAGGATCTGCCTCAGAGTTGAATTATGTAGTGTTTCATGGGAAAGAAATTAAAAGCTTTTCTGCAATCTGAGTTAGTTGTGATAACAGCGAGACATGGGAACAGCATGAGCTTCTTCTGCATGATCTCTTGGAGAAGCCAAGGGTGCTACCTCAAATTCACAACTTCAGAAAGTGCTCAAGAAGGCCAAGACAGATGGAGACTGGTGAGAAATAAGTGAAAGACAGCAGGCAAACATAGAAAGGAGGTGAGTGCACATGTCTTTCTAGGATGACACTAGGAGTAGGAGTAGGCGTGGACAATACTGTATGTTAACTGTGCATCTGACTCCTGCCGCTGCCTCGGAATCTGGCCAGGGGAAGAATGGTGCACCTACAGAAATCATGGCATGGCTGCCTGCACATTGTCTGCTTTTTGATATGGAACTTTGCAGCAAATATCTAATTTGCTTACTGTCTTTTTCTCTGCACTGACACAGTGCTGCTTGCTACCTCTTTGTACTGTCTGTAAGTTTTTTGCTACAAGGTCACCACTGCCTTTAGAGAGTGCACTACCATCCAGCAGCTCAGCCACAAGTAATGCATTGCAGACAACTTTCAACATCTTTGGAGCAGGATGGGAGAAATACTGAAGAGGATGGTAATCCCTGCAGATAGGAAAGAGGAGAATTGACTTGGAAACCTGCTCCATTATGCAAAATAGTAATCAATATTTTTGCTCTAAAAAGTATTTCGTTATTTCTGATAAGCTAATGGGTCTAGCAGAGGAGAGATAAGAGTTTACTGAAATTAGATAGTATCCCTTCAAAACTTTTTAACAAAAGTTAAAAGCATTTCCCTAGAAGTATCTGCCGCTTGTCTTGGAAAATACTATCCCAAAGAGACTGTAGAGATAAAGTTCAGAGAGAGGAAAATATCTTTATTTGGCATTTAATAGAGATACTAGAAGTATATTTGAGTAAGAATGCTTTGGGATAGGCAGTACATGGTTGATAAGCCTATGATTCCCTTTTATCCTCCGAAGGATTTATGCCTGGGTATGGATGGTGTTTGTTTGTGAAAGCCAACATCTGTTTCTGTTTGCATGCTGTCCCTTTTCCAGCCGTGCGTGATTAGGTGAGTAGTGCAAGTACTTGATCAAAGCTGAATCTTCCTCTGCGTTGGTGATGTTTGGTTTGACAAATAATCAAGAAATGTACTTTTCTCTGTTAGTCACTTGCAAGGGTTGAGAAGAGTAACATTTTACAAGGCCTAAACTCCATCTGTTGGTTTGAAAAAAAATTATGAGGCAACGGTAACGCTCTTTTCCATTAGTTCAAATGTCAACTGTTTCTGTACTCAATTGCTCCATACACGCTCCTTATCTGCTTCACAAATCTATTCCCAAATATAACTTGAGTATTTTTTCTAACAATCTCACTTGTATAGTTTATAATTTCTATCCCACATCCGTTGCTATATTAGCAAGTAACCATTGTGATTTAAAGAAAAAAAAAAAAAAAGGCATTGAAACTACATATATATACTATGGAGTCTAACAGTGTGGAAGCTGCAGCTAAAGTTGTAAAGTTTTTCAGAGCCTTGGTATTACTGTCCTGTTTAAAGCAGGGTTTTATTTTCCATGGTTAAATTTGCTTGGTGTCAAACACTGACTTTATGCCCAAGTCAGAGAAATACCAACTTCTACCACGTTACTTGAGCCTCCCCCTCTGTTGTGTTTTAGAGGTGCAGAGGAAAAGCTTTCCCATTGGATAAAAGGGCATTCGATGAAGAATACTTCTCTGTGTAAATATTGGAGGTCTTCTACAACAAAGTAGTAAAAGGGTGGATTGTCTTAATTATCAACAACTGCTGTACTTCTCTTTTATGCTGTAGTGCTGTCATGCGACATCTGCCATCCTGCCTTATTGCAGCTGTTTCTTGTCAACAAGGTGGTTTGGGGTTTTTCCTGTACATGTCTGCATTTCTCCAGCCACTGGAAGTGAAAATGATGTTATTTCATTATAGAGAAGTCTTATGCTGAAAGATGTTACCTTTATCAGGAGCTGCTGTTCTAATGTTTCTGCGGGAGAATACAATTTCCAGAACTTTGTACCACTCTAGGGAGCTCTGCTCAACCTGCTCTCTAAAGTTGTCATGTATTTCTTCAGCTTCTTCCCTTCTGTCCATACTTACAGATTTCCTAAATCCAGCACTTTGTGAGAGGGAAGGTGAAAGGGCTCTTTGCTAATTATGGAACAGTTAAAAATATCTTTCTGAGCTGCTCTTGGCAGAGGGGATGTAGAAATGCTTGTGTCAGGGGGAAAAAGGAAGAGTTACAAATGGCAAATCATGACAGCTGTGTGGGAATTCCTGCTCTTATGCTGACTTGTTATCCACAGTTATGGTGATGAACATCCAGCAGACAGGAGGGGTGTATGGCCCAGAGGGACACAAGGAAACACATGCCAGGGGGACACAGATTAATGCCCAAAGTACTCTGTCCTAGAAACAAAGAGCTCAGGTGTAAAAGAGTTTTGTTGGGAGGGATCTATGCAGATATATATGAGAGATTAAGCACTTAAGTTATCTATAAAAATTTGTGTGTACCAAAGTTGTTGCCTTGCAGACTGTATGTCCTGGGCTCCCTTTGAGGAGCAGGAGTTACATCCTAAATCTGTCACTGTGACGGGCACACCTCAGCTTCCTGTTTCCAGCAAGACAGCTGACCCTATGATCCTATGCAAAAGTCAAAACTGCTTTAGCTGTTCGTGACAATCGTGCTTGGCAGAGCAAGCCTGACAGCAGTCAGGCAGTGGAGGGAGGGTGGTAGCAGACATCTTTGCTTGGGCTACGCTGTGAAGTTCCATCTTTGGTTCTGATGAGGAAAATACAAGGTATGGCACCTGTCTAGCATGTACTTGCCATTCCCTCAGCCCCACTTAGGCTGCTTTTCAAAAAAGTTTTGATTTATTCCCTAAATAGGGCAAATCTAATGTTACATTTAGGCATGGGGAGGGGAAAGAAGGGGGAAAGCTCTCAGAAGCTATAGGTCTATGAATGGACACCCAGAGTGTTCAGTTTGCAAAACCTACTATCACCAGTTCTCCCTTAACCTTGGCATTTTAGGCTCCTACTAGTTTGGCTATACAAATGTCTCAGCTCCCCTCATATTGCTCATTTGCAGCTGACATATTGCCACTTAAAAGTAGTGGCTCAGTTCTGGCTGAGCTCCATGTTGGACTTTATAACATCTCTCCATATTTGTTTATTCAGCACAAATTATTTTACTACTGGGTGTAGCTTTTTTATGAAGCCTGTCTCCTGGAGATATTGCCAGAGGAAGGAAGTACAACTATATGGTATTTACCATGTTGCTGTTGTAGTCACACTATTTGACTCATGCTAATACATTCTGTGTTAGAGTAGTACTTGAAGGTCAGTGGAGGAAAGACTGTTCCTATGCTCACTTGGAAAAAAACAAATGGAGCAAAACACAAAGAATCATCTGCTTGGGAGTTTTTCACTTGTAATACACAATTGATGGCAGACTGGGGCCATTTCAGAGTTACATTAGACCTAATTAAAAAAAAAACAAACCAGCAACATTATGTTTGTATCACCTGTAGAAAAGTGCTCCAACACCTCCTGGAACAACTTACAGAAGATGAAAAAGAAGGCATAATACCCTCATCTGATTCAATTTTTGTCCTGAATATGAGGTGTTTTGAGGACATGAGACACCTGTTAGCTGAAAAGACCCCAAGAGCAAGGCTCTGCACTGCCTCAGAACTGAGGATCTATAATTAACAGCAGCGATGGCTGTACATTCTGTTCCTCACTGGTTTCCTGCTGTGCCCGCAACATGTCAGATTCCTTCCCTCGCAAAAATGAAAGTTTAGATGGTCTCCTTTTCATTTCTCCTCCAAGGCAATTTGTCACACATTTGTGCTCTCTGTGCTAAAATAAGTTTATTAACATACGTAGACACCATTTGAGCTTTCAAACAAAACCTGTAACATAAGGATCCAATTATAGGATTGTATAGTTAATGATACTTTTAAATGTAAAACTCCCTATAAAAAATTACTGGAAGCTTCAAGAGTCTTCAAACTGTCATCCTGAATTGCCACAGAAAGTAGCATTTTTCTGCTGTAATGTAAATCCAGATTGTTCATAGGAGATTATTAAATCTAGAAGTAATTTTGAGGAAATGAAAGCAGAATCCAAGACACAGTTCTCCTAATCACAGGAGAAAAACCTCTGCTTTGTTCTCCTGGAACTACTCAAAACCCCCATCTTCCTTGTGTAAATGGATGCAAGAAGCTGAAATGAAGCACCAACTCCTGACTCCTCTCACCTCCATGGATCACGCTTGGATTCCAACATGCCAAGCATGGATCCAACCTCCTGAACTATGCTGTGCTGTCCACTCAGTGCACACCCATGGGTGGCATCTGGGATCTCTCTGCATGCCTGACATGATGAGGGAGCAATTCCTGCAGGGCCCTGGGCTCTAGAGATATCCTACAAGCATGCAGAGGCAAACTTTACTGAGACAAATTTTCTGTGGTGGAAGGTGGGTCCAGGGAAATTTGCATGTACATATATATTTGAGAAGAAGCCATATGGGAACAGTCAGGAAATTTAATTCTTGCATTCTCAACACAGGGAGTTTTTAAAATAAAATATATATCATTTATTTACCAGAAAAGTAGAAATCCTAGTAGTCACTGTCTAAATAGCAAAATGTCAAAAAGGGTAAGATCCATAAAAAAATTACAGAAAGAGAAATCATTGGATCCTTTGTCAGGAAGGTACTGACATCCCTTGCAAGCAGAATTCTGTCTTTATTGTCACTGACTGCAGAGGGAGATGAGAGTGCTGCTTTTTATCACAGCGGGGGCTGTGTATTCAGCTGAAGAGTCTCCATCACCATGGTATTTTCAGCAGCTCTCAATTTTAATCATCAAGCTTCACTTTACAGATGGAGAAAGCTTTTTAGTTCCCTTCCCCCTTTTTAACAGGTGGTAAAAGGATTTGCTGAAGATATGTAAGATTCTGGCAACTGCAAAAATAGATGTTCATCCTCTGAATTCCTGTCCTGTATCCTAATTAAAAGAAATTTATGTCATCCTTCCTTCTGTGTTGTGAAATACATAGTTAAGTACAGCTTATATTAGGTTAACAGCAGGTTGTTTTCTGATAAATGAAGAAATACATATATTAATTTTAGCTGTCAGCATGGATGGGGATTGTTGGGGAATGGGGGACAGAAAATGATGAATATAACTAGGATGTTTATCTTTGTAATTCTGAATAAGCAACCAGCTGCACAAAGCATCTTTCGGAAAGGAACATCTTCTGTTTCTGTTAATCAAAAAGCATTTAGATCAATAAGCTGCTTTATCAAGGAGAGCACGTGCATGCTCAAGCCCTTTTCTCTCCATGACTTTTCCATTGTTGTTCCTATGTGTACAGGCTACTGCTTTGCCTTAGTTTTTACATGGTTTTTATGTGTATTTTATTTTCCTGCTTGTTACTAAGTCTCCATCTGAAAAAAGTTTGTTCTTTTCACTGTTGGCATTTGATATTTTTGGGTGAAGTTACTCCTTCCTCTGAAAAGAATGAGCTTCTTTCTTTCCCTTAGTGCCCCTTTTCTGCTGTTCCAGTACAAAACAAGCCATCGCTGGTGACTGCTGTGGTTCTTAGGGATTGGCAAAAAGCAGCTGCTCCTCCTGCTTCAGAGGAAAACCCCAGGCAAGGGGGTGCTCACATCTTTAGTCCCAGTGACTCACTCATAGCACAAAAGTCTTAAAACACTAGCTTTGGTTTGCTGCTATGCACTTTTGGCAGTGAAACACAAATATTTATTCACTGTTGCAAAGCCAGGGATTGACACTTGACACAAAAAAAAGAAAAAGAAAAAGAAAAAGAAAAAGAAAAAGAAAAAGAAAAAGAAAAAGAAAAAGAAAAAGTACCCACAAATTGGCTGCATGTTGCTTCTGGCAGTAATATCTTTCAGCATGAAGGAGAAACAGCTGAGCCTTTGCATGTCGACTTCTAAATAAAAATAAATCATAATATGGACTTTTATTCCAAGTAAAAAGTATTTGATTTTAAAAGAATTGTTAAAAAGCAAGATCTATCACTGATTTTGAAATAGGGATTCTTCTTCTCCAGGAAGGTGAGTTTCTGTGCCCAAGCCCAGGCACTAGGAGGCAATTCTGCACTCACAGTGCATTTCATGCTTCCAAAATCCAGAAAATTGATTGTATTGATGCTGTTCCCTTTACTAGTCTTCAGAAAGAAAATGTTACCTGTTGAACCACTAAGTAATCAACAAGCACCTGCCTAGGACAGCACCTCTTCTGCCCCCACCTATCCAGCTGCAGCAGAATGTTGTCAGCAACAAGAATATATTGCCAATAATAAGAATAATAATAACAATTGTTCTGAAAAGTGTGATTTTTCTTCCAGGTAGCAGATGAGCTCTTAGGACAACCTGTTACAGCAGAACAAAAGTGACCACATCCAACTGGAGGTTGGGAACATTTGTCTCTGTAACCTTAATCTGTTTCCATAGAGAGAAAGCAGGAAGAAAGTGAGAAGTTGGCTCTAGGGTTCAGCAATGGAGATGGAAGTGGCTGCAACTCCAGGACAAGCTCAGGGGGCCATCTTGTGTTTACAGCTTTCAGAGGGCTGCGTGATGCTGTGCCATGTCATGTTTGGGTTTCCCAGCTGCTGCTGAAAGCCAAGAGTTCTCCTGTCACTGGTGAGCAGGGGAACAACCACACTGAGTTGTGGTGAAGTCAAGTGCAGAGCTCTTTTGCTGCACCTCACAGAAACACAAGGGAATGTCGCGGGTAGGAGAGGCTGTCTGATAACACCCACCGCAGAAGTGCGGGAGCGGACAAAGGAAATTTCCTTGTCAGCTTGTGAATGTGATAAAGAGTGCAAATAGGCAGTCATGCAAACAAACACCAGCTATTTAGTAACACACAGCTACTCCTAGCTTGTGGATTCTGTCAGCCCAGGTGCCTGCAGCATACCAAACTCATCATCTCCGCTTCAGGTTTGTCTTTCTCTTTCCTCCATAACCTTGCACAGACCTCTTAGCTGTTCCTAATTTAAGAAAAAAGATTCATGGCATATGTGGGGAATTCATTTTGTATTTCTTATAACTTAGTACAATTCCAAAGCTCAGCTGTGGCTTTCCTGCAAGGAAGGGGTGCAGAAGGTCCTGGTTTTTAACTCTTCTCCCTTCTGGAGCCTTTATTTGCCTTTCACCTAATCCTGTTGGAGCAAAGACATCATCACTTTCCAAAACTCCCTCAAGCTCCCTGCCACACAGAGTGTTCAGATGTCCCAGAATTTTCACCATGCCCTAAAGATGCTCACTGGGCTATGGACAAAATTCAGATCTTGGGCAATTATTTATACCCTAGCACATCAGGAAAGGGAGGTAATCCATGCTCTTCCTACTTGCATAAAGCCTAAGGAGATATTAAAGAGTTATCCAGGTGAACCTGCTATGCCTTGGTTGGGAATTATGGCATATGAGCTAAAGAATGTGGAAACTGCAAGAGGAGATGAAGAGTAGGAAGTTTGAAATATCCAGAACTGTTTACGGCCAGAGCAAACCAAACTACCCAACTAAAATCAAGTAAGAAGTACAATAGAGGAATTTAAGGTGACTAAATGGAATTCAATGCAGAAATGAAAGTTAATTTTCACTGTAAAATTTAAACTAAACAGCTTTGGGTTTTTTTGCTTTATTTAAAAAAAAAAAACAAAACAAAACAAAAACAAAAAACAAAAAACCAAACAAATAAAAAACAAACAAACAAACAAACAAAAAACCCCCCAACCAAAACAACAACAAAAAAAGCCCAAACAAAAATAAAAACACAAAAAAACAGTGAACCAAATACCCAGTGCTGAGCAAGGAAGGCAAAAGAGGGCATGTGCAATGTTTCTTTCTTCTGTCCTACTAATTTTCTTTCCAGATCTTCCCTTGGAGATGCATTGCTCCTGTAGCCAGTCTGCAGTTTTTCCGCTCTCAGAACTATTTTGTTCTGCTAATGGGAATGGAACACAGACAATACAAAATTACACCTATTTAATGTATATATAATACGTTATATAAACGTGTGTGTGTGTTTGTGTATACACACATTTTTTAAACACTGTTTTTAAGAGTTCACTTGCTGCCTTTGGATGCTCACTGGCATGGGGCATGAACAGCACGAGAGCATTCAAAGGTTGCAAGTGAACACTTTAGGAAAGAAAATTCTTTGTTGTTCCTCTCCTCCTTCCTCCACAGTAAATGGTGAAATAAGAAGTGTTAGCAGGCCTGAAGTCATGTGGCCCAAGGCTTGGATTGGAGCAGGGAGAGCAGATTGCACCTTCAGCTCCTGAGGTGCCAACAAACAATAATAATAATAATAATGATAATAATGTAATACAGGTAACAGTTATACCCTCAACACCACCTTTCATTTTTTGAAAAATAAACATTCCTGATCCTAGGTGATTACGGAAAAATAGCATTTTAGAACTAAATTGACAAAAATACTGCAATAAAAGGGGTAGAAAGGGAAGCTGACATTCTAGTGAAAGGGAAAATGTGAGTCAGTAATTGTACTGTTTTTTTAAAATGCATGTGAAATGTGAAGAAACTGTTAACAGAGTAGGAATCTCTGGGAGGCAATGGTAAGTAGCTGTTTCTCCCTCTGAAACAAGAACTTGTGGGTATTTTCAGACTGGGAGACTAGATTTAGTGAACTTGTAAACTGTGGTATTGTGATGTATCTTCCAAGAGCATATTTGAGAAGGAATTAATAGCCTTAGACTGTAAGAAACCATTTTTCTCATTTAACTTAAAACAATGATATAGGAGGGAAAAGGAAAGACTGTCTCGAAGGACCCTTTGCTTAAAAACCCCATACCTATGAAGTGATTTAACCATATCTGTGTAAACTTTGCTTTTACACAGCATGGTGTATAACCATAGGAAAGGATGTTTGTGTGGACCACCTGTTTCCTCTTCACGGTCCCACTGTTTCTTCAGGAGGCATATTGATTGCATGCTAAGTAATGTTAAGAGCTTAGCAATGAAATGTGACATTGGAGCTGAAAAGAAGAAGCTGTGACTCTCTGTGGACTACCACTAAGATAGAGACCATGTATGGGTCAGCTACATCACAGTCTGAAAAGCACCCTGCAATCTCCATCCCTCCAACAACTTGGGAGATGCAGGGGGAGATAGCAATGTGACCTTTATAAATAGCTGAGTTATGCTCAATTTTTTTTTCTTGTGGCTTGGATATGGAGAAGCACAGACAGCCTGTGTGACTCTGAAGACTTCAACGGAAATGAAACAGGAAGCCAGATCCTTTCACAGCTTGTTGATCTGTGAAGACAAGCTGAGTCTGTAGGGACTCCTCTTCTAACCCCAGAAGAAAAGCAGCCAGGGCAGAGAAATCCAGCTGGGGGTGATACTCTGGAGAGGAGATGCAGAGGCAACATGACAGGAGGGTCATCAAGAACAGAGACCACTTCACTGGACACGAAAAGCGAAACAGAATTAGCTCAGAGAGAAGTGTTGGTAAGTCCATACTGCTGTGCTACAAATTTTGGCATGTCAACAAGCTCATGATCAGCTAGAGAAAATCCTGTGCTGCTGATTGCAGCTGCATGGGTACTACTTAACCTATGTGTCAGACTACCTGACCTTGATAGTAGTAATAAATTACAATAAACAAGGAAATGGTTCTTGACTGTTAAAAATGGGCTTGAAAAACTGAAGGAGGAAGCTGTCACCAGTTCTGCACCTAGGCTTCCTACTTCTGCTGGGTTGGATGCTGTTGCCTTTGTCTCAGCACTCGTTTGGAATTGCTTACATTCTTTGTGCCATTATTATAATCATGCTGCTCACCTGCACATGAGCACAGCAGCTGCTTTAGCTACTGATTTGTGGGTTTAAACAGACCGGGTTAAAATGTCTTCACACCTGCTTAGCAATGGCTTTCAGTATAAGCTTTTGCTGTAATTGCTGTGCACTCTCACTTGGGTACAAGCAGAGGGAGGTAGTCACAGTCATGGCTGCAGCTTGGAAATGCCATGACCTGCAGAAGAACCTGAGGTTCATGTTGTGGGAAAGTTCATAATACTCCCCTAAAGAAAGAAAATGCCATAAATATGCCTAAGCAGTAGAACTTTTCCATCCATACCAAACTTCTTTGAGTATCAGAAACATATGCAAAATGCCATGACCAGGAAGTCTGGAGGAAGAGAATCCTATTTAGGCTGCTTCCAGTCTGAGCTCCCTGGAGTTCCCCTTGTCCCTGCAGACTACTGCTGCCTACTCAGAGGCAAAGCAGAGAATGCATTATTTCTGCTGAAACCCACTGAATGCATGGACTCTGTAAGGCCTTCTCTGTCTCCCTCTTCCGTGGGAGCAGGTCCAGAGAAGGACCATGAAGTTGATAAGAGCCCTGGAGCACCTCCAGGAAGACAGACTGAGAGAGTTGGGGTTGTTCAACCTGGAAAAGAGGAGATTATGTGCAGACCTCATAGCAACCTTCCAGTATCTGAAGGGAGCTTGCAGAGAAGCTGGAGAGGGACTCTTTGTCAGGAGCTACAGTGATAGGACAAGGAGTTCAAATTGAAAGAGGGGAAATTTGGGTTAGACATTAGGAAAAAATTCTCTACTGTGAGGGTGGTGAGACACAGGAACAGGTTGCCCAGGAAGGCTGTGGATGCCCCATCCCTGCCAGGGGGAGTGGGACTAGATGATTTTCAAGGTGCCTTCCAGCCCTTAACATTCTATGATTCTCTGAAATATTTTGGAGAAGTTGACAATTTCTGAAGCTTCCTGAACCTTTGTAGCAGCATGTTTCCAATTCTGCAGAGTCTGCGAAAGAAACTGCCTTCCAGTTAGCTGCTATTTCCATTTCTGCTGATCCCAGCTCAGATCTGGATCTTGCTTGCTCTCTCCAGGATTATCCTAACCCACATTCAGCTAACAGGAACAGCACACACAGACCAGCCAAACAGTGCAGGAGGGCTGTGTGTTACCTGGCTTGGTCTCACAGTGGTGTATATATCCAACATAAAGGAGGGAGGCAAGTAAGAGGCTGTCCCATCTCACTCACAAGGAGGAGAGACAATGTTTTCCTGCCAAAGCCTGCAAATGGAAAAAGGTCCTAGAGAACTCTTCTTGACTCAGAGAAGAGGTCCAGAAAGAGCTTAAGGAGAAAGAAAAGGCACTATGGACAGTGTTAATTTTAAAAAGTATCTCAAGAGGTTTCAGGTAAGAGATCTCTCATTGATTCATTCATTGATTGATTGATTGTCCCAGGGCTTTTTCCCACGCATAGAGGCTCAAGGCCATGCTCCAGATTGCAAATGCATGGAGGAGAGAGCAGAGAGTCATGAAGTGGGAAGGACTCACTGATACAGGGCTTGACCTGTAGCCATTGTACTGTACATTTCATCTCTCTCCTCTGATGAGTCAGCAGCCAGATAAACATTCACTTTCAAGCCTGCCTGCACAAATAAATCACCAGTTAAACCCTAAGATCTTAACACAGGTTGAGAAAAGGTAGAAAGATGCAAACCTGGATTTAGCTGCAATGCTAAACCATCTTCTGCCACCAACACTGGCCTGCCCAAGGCAAGAAAAAAGCTGGAAAGGGAAGCTGAAGAATGTGATAACTGCAGACAAGATGTGGAAATAAAATAAATAACTTCCAGCCACCTTCAAGCCTTTGCAGGTGGATGCCATGTGAGCTACACCCTGGCAGCATCTCTCTCGGCTGCAGCTCCTGAGACACAGCTACATTAAACACAATCTGTGAGTCCAGACAGAAAGCACCAGGTAACAGATGCTGTGGAGAGGCACAGAGGTGGCACTTAGGAAATTTTTTCCAAATTGATTTTTTGATGGAGCAGCACACAGCGCTACTTACACAACTGACAGCTTTAGGCCTCTAAGTCAACTGTTTACTTTTGCTATTTTTAGCTGGATTATAAAGCTAGATTTTCTTTTACTTGGATAAATGTGTCTAATAAATGTGACTTTCTGCAAGTGCAACTAAGTGAATGCTTGGCACACCAATATTTAGCAGGTTTTGCCTGTTTTTTACCTTGCCCAGATTAACTGAGATGGAAGGAGAAACAATCTGATATTCATGCCAGGCGATACAAATCTCTTCAGTGTTTCATGAAAAGCCTTGATCTTCAACCACTTTAATATCTTGTGGTATTTTTAGGGGAAAAAATCCAAACACACCCAAACAACATCCAGAAACAGAAGACTGTATAAGTTTGTCTTTGCTCTGTATGGGAGCAAACTCCTTGTAACTCTGTAAAAGATTTAAGTCTTTGTTAGGACCATCACAATTACTTTCTGTTTTTCCTGCAAAGCCCTTAACAAGATGGAAAAATACTACTCTTTAATGTGTAACCAGAAAAGAAAGTATACCAGTCTATGCAAATTCTCTACATACCTCTAGGAGAAATGACACATAAAAGTCTATTATAAAGGAAGGTACTTGCCAAAGGGGAATTTTTTTGCATGAATGCACACCATCTTGTTAAAGAGTGTATTGAAGAGAAAATCAACATTTAATGACAGGGGAAAAAAAACAAAAACAAAAAACAACCAATAACTTCAAAGTTATTAATTTGTGATTACATGTAATGGCTATATTTCACGGTGTTGGTGTCCATTCAGGGAGATAGAATCCCTAGAAGTGTTTCAGGCACCCCCATCCCTGGAAGAGTTCAGTGCCAGGCTGGATGGGGCTTTCAGCAACCTGGTCTAGTGGGAAGCATCCCTGCCCATGGCAGAGGAAGCAGATGACCTTTAGGACCCCTTCCATGCCAAAGTATGGCATGAGTCCATCCTGCTATAAAATGTAAAAGAGCGTGGTGTGACACCCAAGCACAAACTGTATCCCACTGGCGGAGGAGCGGCAAGGGTTGCGGTGGAAATGGAGAACTCCGCTGGGAGACAGGCCGAGAGACGGCGACAGTGCCATCCCTCCTTCCCGGTTCCCGGGCACGGCCGGGTGGGATCGGGGCGGCCCCGCGGGATCCCCGCCCCGGGCGGTGCCTTTGTAGCCGGGTTGGATCCCGGGAGGCGTTGGAGGAGAGCGGCAGCGCGGGTGAGGCGCGGCGGGCTAGGGGTGGTCTCGGAGGGTCCCTGAAGTCGCGGCGAGGGTTTGGCTTTATTTGCTGTTTCTTTAATTTTTTTTTCCCCCCCGTTTTATTTTCCACTTGACTCTTTGGGGGCCGTTTTGCAGAAGTGGCGGTAGCCGGAAAACTGCTCCTAGGGCCGTCCCGGCGGGACGTGTGGGGCCGGGGGCTGCGGGAGCCGCCTGGGGAGAGACGTGAGGGGAAACGCCGGGAGCGCCACGGTGCTGAGCTGCCCTGGGGAGCTGCTGTGTCCTGAGGGCGGAATTAGCGCCGACCTGCGTGGGGATCGGGCTGTAAAAGAGCGGCGAGCGCCGCTTGCAGCTCGGGCCGCCGGGCTTCGGCTCTTTGGTTCGGGGGTGGTAATTTTTTTTTTTTTTTGTGTGTGTGTTTTTCCCTTACCGTGTGGAGTATGAATTTATGTGTTGCAGACTGACTTTTATTCCCGTCAGAAAGGTGAAGGTTTAGGAAAACGGGGCTCATAAATGCAGGTGTGATTCAGGAGGAACCAGAACAGGGCCAGCTGCAGGTGATCCTCGGTGTCAGGAATGGCTGAACATGATCCAGAGTGTGCCAGGTGGCCAGGAAGGCCAAGGGTATCCTGGCCTGTACCGGCACTAGTGTGGCCAGCAGGAGCAGGGCAGTGATTGTGCTTAACTCTGCTGAGGGCACGCCTGAAATCCTGTGTCCAGTTCTGAGTCCCTCTCTGCAGTAAAGACATTGAGGGGCTGGAGCGTGTCCAGAGAAGGGCAGCAGAGGTTGTGCAGGGTCTGGAGCACAAGTCCCATGAGGAGCAGCAGAGGGAACTGGGGTTCTTTAGCTTGGAGAAGAGCACGGTCAGGGGTGACATTTTTGCTCTCTACAACTACCTAAAGGAGGTTGTAGCCAGGTAGGGATCAGTCTCGTCTCCCAAGTCATACCAGGAGAGATTTAGATTAGATATCAGGGAAAATTTCTGTGCTGAAATGGCGTTCAGGCATCAGAACAGGCTGCCCAGGGAAGTGGTTGAGTCACCATCCCTGGAGATATTTATTAGGCATGTGGATGTGGCACTTGGGGCATGGGTTAGTGGTGGGCTTGGTAGTGCTGGGTTAACAGGCTTGATTGACCTTTTTCAACCTAAACGATCCTGTGATCTCTTATGTCACTGAGAAGTGGTCGTTTAGACTGAGGGTACCGTGCCCTACCAACTTGCTTTTCTGCTGTACATTCTGTGGTACGTTTCTGCTTTGATGGGTACTCATCCCGGTCTCATTTTGCACTGCCTTTCTTACTAAACCAGCTTGTTTTCTCTTTGGAGGAGCTGCAGCTTATACTTTCATTTTTGCACTGGAGAAAGAACCAGATTTCTGTGATATTTAGTGGGTGAGTTTAAGCTAGCACGGTGCTCCCTGCTCCATTGCTAATACGTGCAAGTACCGTTATTCCCACTTCCGTCCTCTGGCCCGCTCCAGTTTCAGCAAGTGGTGAAACAAAGGCAAAATATGCAAAACAGGAAGTAATGACAGGCTAAGAAAGCTTCTTTGTAGTCACTGAAGTGTGCCTCTTTAAGAATTTAATTTCTTTGCTAGTGGACATTTGATTAGAAACTGAGGGAATCTCCTTATGCTAGGAGGAAAAGATGCCGTTTTCCTATCGCTATAAAACACTACCAGGTGAAGGGTATTAGAATTGATTTTGAAGGGAAGAAACAGCATGAAAATGTTGGTCAGCATTTAAATCTAAGTTCTTTTATGGATAAGTATCTGTATTTGGAATTTTTTAAAAAATTAATTTTTGTAGTTCTGAGATTTTTTTTTTTTTGCCTTTTTGGATACAAGGGTTTTTTTACTTCAACTGTTTGGAACATGTTAAAGTGAAAAAAACATCACTGCCTGCCTAGGTGGTGTTCATTTCCCACTCAGCATCACAACTGTCTGTCCACCTTGTTTCTTAGATACAGTTTCCAGTTGAATCTTCACATCTTACCTACCAAGGAGAAGACAACAAACATGAAAGGGTTTTTCAAAAATGTATGCAGTTTTTCTTGAGCTTAAGGTTTGAAAATGTTTGATCTTGCATGACTACCCGGGCAAATGAGTTTGAGATTGCAGAAATACTTCTGCTGAACCTCCTGACCCCACACAGCTGAACTGTGGGAGTCACGGTGCCAGACTGTCCTAGGGGAGATGATTATGGTTATAATTTACTTGTTTTAAAAACACAGCGAATAACCAGTGCTCAGGAGTCAAAAGGTAATATAATTACTGCTTTCATTACACTTGCATAACTAAATTTGTGTGTGATTAGAATGGCATAAGGTTTACCTTAAGGAGCTTCTTAATCTCCTCTTGTTTTAGGCTGTGAAATTATTTTTTTTATTACCTTTGGGCTGCCTAAGTCATATTCTAATGGCATTTCATGGCATCTGACTTCTAAAAGTGTTATAGTACTCTTAAAGTGAAACACTAGTCTGAGTTGCTGTCTGACATCTGGCCCTGAATCACCTCAGGATGCTTTGATGGAATTTGGAGAGGCCCGGTGAACACAGGGCACCCTTTCCTCACTCCTGGGCTGATGCAGCTGGCCTGGTGCCAGCGTGTACCAGCAACAGGGAACTCTGCCCATGTGCTCCACTGCTGGGATTCCCAGCATTGCAGATGCCAGTTCCTCAGTGCATGGTTCCAGAGCTCTGGATCAAACAGCAATGCTGTACCTTTCAGAAAGACAGAGAAACAGCTACTTATTAGTGAAAAAGTCAGAGTTTCATGATAGGAAACATGAGTTCCACTTCTTCAGCTACAGCAATGTGAAAGCAGTTGCTGGCAGTTTTTAGAGGGGTGTTTGTTGCTAGGGAGCTTGTACCAGTTCTGTGGTGTTAGAGTGTGGTTTGTATATTACAAAATTTGGTTTGATGAAAAGTTTGATTTTTTCCCCATGAATGTAACTCATGATTGGGCTATCTGTTGCCTGATAACATAAAAGCGAAACAAAAAATCCCATAAGAGTTGTATCTCAGTTGTAACAGTAAATGAGGACATAATGGAAATAAAGAGACTATTGTCCTCTTCTTAAGAAGGCTCCAGTGAAGGCAAACATTGTAAAATACTTCAAAACTTCTACCGCTTTCTTCATTAATTTTCTGAGAAATTTTGAAGTCAGTATTCTTTTGGTTTCTTTTCAGCCTTACGCTGTGCTTATAGCTTCTTCCTATTTTTTCACTGCTCTGCACACTATGCATTTTTGGCATCTTCAAGATCCAGACCCAAGTGCTTAGGATTTCTCTGTAGCCTATGGGGACATGCTGGAAGCTCCTGGCAGAGAGAGGAAGTGTGTGTCTCTAGCTCCTGTACCCATGTCACCAGTGAGGACAGATGTCACTATGTACCTGTGCAGAGGGATGTGTCAAGCAAGGCGACTGGTACTGCCCGCACTTTACTTTCAACAAACTTTTTTCTGAGGAGAATGCTGTAGACTGAGCAGAAGACATGAGATGTTTTACTTGAGCCACATTCTGTGATGGTGGAGGGTTAAAGTTGTGGCAAGATGTGGCTGTATGTGTTCAGTCTCTGGTCCTTTCACTTCAGCAGGACCTTATCTCAGGTGCCTTGTCCATACATAATATGTTGCTGAGGTTTTCCACATATTTGAAGTGTTCAGCATTTCTGTTTCCAGGGCAGGGTAGTCATGTTGGGGAAATGATGCTATGAAAGAGAGAAATGTGTACCTTAGCATCAAACTAGTGCCTTGATATGACACGGTGTCCCTGAGGCTTTGACCATCATCAAGTCTGCCCTTGTATCTGTGCAGAAAAGCAGCATCAAGGCAGGGTGCCTGGCACTGCCTGAAGGAAACCACAGAATGGTTTGGGTTGGAATAGACCTTACAGTCCCTCTGGTTCCAACCCCCTGCCTTGCACAGGGACACTTTTCATTAGACCAGATTGCTCAGAACTCCATCCCACCTGGCCTTGAACACTTTCAGGGATGGGATGTCCACAGCTTCTTAGGGCAGCCTGTTCCAGTGCTTCATCAGCCTCACAGTGAAGAATCCACCGAACATCTAAGCGAAGCATGCTCTCTTTCAATCTAAAGCCAGCACCCCTTGTTATGTCACTAAAATCCTTTGTAAAAAGTCTATATCTATCTTTCCTGTAGGCCCCTTTAGATACTGGAAGGTGCTATAAGGTCTTCTAGGAGCCTTCCAGGCTGAACAACCTCGCTCTTTTAGTCTGCTTTCATAAGAGAGGCGCTTCATCCCCTGATCATCTTCACAGCCTCCTCCATGGACCTTGCACCATTTCTTTTAGTCTGCTCTCTTAAGAGAGGCGCTTCATCCCCCTGATCATCTTCACAGCCTCCTCCATGGACCTTGCACCATGAGGTCCGCATCCTTCTAGTGCCAGGGGTCCCAGAGCTGGATGCAGTACTGCAGCTGGGGTCTCACCACAGGGGAGGGCAGAATCGCCTCCCTTGAATGGTCGGTGAGGTTTTAATTGCCAAGTTTGTGCAAAATCAGTCTTTTGCAAACTGAATTACTTGGTTCAGGTCTATCTGTACAACAAAGAAAAGCCCTACCTGTTTTGCCCAGTTTTGCTCTGAGCACAGCACCACGCCAGGGGCTTGTCTGTGAGCAGCTTGGAGATATGTTCATTGTCCTTCAATGGTGGTTTCATTTTGGGTCATTTCCTGCACGTGGATTTCAGCTGTGACGTTCTTGCCAGAGGTCAGGGCCTTAAAAATAGGGGGTTTCATATAAATTAAGAACTTTAAAAATTATACTGCTGGCTTCCATGTCAGAAACTATTCAGTATTTCATTTTCTTACTTTGCAAGTGAAAGTGAGTTGTGCCTCTGCCAAGTGACAGCCCCTCAAAAAGAGCTCAGTATGCAAGGTCATACTTCACTGTATTTTACAGGAGTGCATGATTTGTATTTTATTTAGTCCTTCCCACGTAACTGCCTGGCTTTTAGGCAGTTTGAGCAAATGCCGAGGTGTCAGGGAGCTGTGGTCTATTGATCCCTGCAACTGATGTCTGGAGTGCTTCGCTTGAAACTTCTCTCGCATCCAAATGTCTGTAAAAATACCAGCTATGCATTAGCAGTGACAATAATGACAGTGATATTATGCATGATAATACTAATACTACTAATAGTGTGCTTTTACAAGTAGAAAGCTCTTACACAGGATATTCTGAGTTCTTGAATCACATTTTTATGAAATGTTTCTGTTAGGTATAACTTTGGTATTACACTGAGCGATAACTTAAATTTCAGTTTCTATCTTGATGCAGTCAATTTTACCTTTCAGTATGCTTTTTTTGGTGTAATATTTTAGGCCAGAAGTGTCTGGTAGTGCACTTGCACAAAAAGGCAGAGGACTCGTGTGTGCTTGAGCTAAATAAAATATGCCAGTTTGAAAGTGCTGCCCTTGGAATGATGAAGAGAGAGCAGGGTTTAAACACTCCAGCTACTTCCATACAAGTACCATGAGCTCTGCAGAATAAAGCTGATGTTTTGGCTTTCGTCAGACTGGACACTGAGAGTGCAGAGGGGAAGAGATGCAAGACCAATTTCTGCCATTTGCATTCAGAGTGATGACTTTGATATTTTGCTTTCTTTGGCCTTGCTTTGTGCTTTTAATTGATCTTGAAAAGAGGGCAAGACACAAGTAAGACACTGCTGGAATAACCTCTGCACATGCCGGCTGAGGAAGCACAGGTTTTGTGATCTGGTGCACCACCATGAGATATTAATAATTTGTGATTATTCATAATAAATTATATGTAATTACTAATCCACATGGAAAATACACAGCTCTGCACGGTCTGTACACAGAATCAGGTACATTCAGGAGAGGGCCGTGCTCTGAAGACAGACACAAAATCTGTGTGGGGTGCAGCAGTCAGACCCTGTACCGAGACGGGGCTGGCTTTCTCCTTGGACAGTAAACAAGCTCAGAAGAGTTGATTTTTTTGTTTGTCATGGGTTACTTGATCCTGCTGTTTTCCTGGATATCAGTTGGAATAACTTTTTATCAACAGATAGCTTAAAATTCCTTGGACTGTCCTGCGTTGTGTGCTTACAAAGCATCCAGGCAGAGCCAGGGGCACTTCCTGCACTGGGAAACCCCAGGAGTGAGGTGGCTGCCGCTGGACCTCTGCCTGGAGAGACCAGGAGGAATGCTGCCTGTGGTATCCCCAGCCACCTAATGACTGTGCATCCTTGCGTGGTGGGGTGGTTGGTGCAACTCTTGTGCTGTCCAGCAAACAAGGTTTAAAAGTCAGAAGGAGGAGAATTACTGTTATTGCTAAGTAAGACTTCTTTTTTCCCCTTAACCAGGTTTGAGTTGTCTAGACATATCAACATAAAAAAACCCAAGGTATTTGTACTTAAGATGTTCAGGAGGAAAGTTTCCTTTATTCTGTCAATTTGAATTCAGCATGGCAAAAAGAAAAAAAAAAAGTGTTTTGAGAATTGTGAAATAACCATGATTGGCATTAGGGGTGACTCAACATGCAACTCTGCAGCAGGCAGAATAAGAATTCTTAGAGTGGGCTACTTTCAAATAATAGATTTAGTGCATTTACGTAAGTTCTGTTTGAAATGTACAGGCATTAAACAGCAATTCTGAATGGGAACAGATTTTTTTCCACATTAAGAAAAAACCAGTAGCAGATATTTTTCATAGGCTCCTTCTTTAAAAGGAGGTTATTTTATTTTTTCCTTTTTTAAAAATAGGAGTAAGAGTTTTAGAGAGATTCATGTTTTTTTAATGGCATGAAATGCTTTTCATGTGTTTCTCGTCCAGTATTCTGGACTGTAAATTCTCAGAAGGCTTCTGTCATGCTTTTTCTTACTTAAATGGAAGCGGGGCTAAACATTATTCGTCTTGGATGAAGCACCCTGTGCCTTAAAAAGGAAGCTGAATTGTACAGGAAATGAAGAACTGAGCTTTCCTTTTGTTCTCGTAGGCATTTGTAGAGAGAAAATGGTATGTGGAGGCTGAGGCATATATCTTGATTATATAGCTGAAATTGGTTTTGTAAAGGTAATTCTAGTAGGGTATATTTTAGATAATCACCCAGTAGGTAAGAACACATTATGGTTTTTGTTGCACAGTAGGAAAAAGTTGTGTCAGAACTGGATAGATACATTAACACCAGCAGTTCCTGCTGATGATCAGGGAATCTGAAGAAGGCTGCCAGCTCTATATTCTCTATATTTTTCTGAAAAAAAAAAGACTGAGGGAGCTAAGAGGGCGCTTGGGAAAGCCCTATGCAGAAGAGCTGTGTAAATAAAACCTTTCTTGCAACTTGATGGGCCTCAGTGTTTCCAAAACTATTCTGTTTTCTAGACAGTTGTGTGATTCTACTTGTGGTTTGGGGCTGGCATTCTCATTTTCTTTTTGGGTTTTTTTGATTAGAAAGTATCTGATGAGCAGACGTGGTTGAACTTTTGATAAGTCATTGACGATAACCATCTTTGTCTGTAAATTATTTTCTTTTTCTTATTGTACCAAGGAGAGATCCTCATCTTTCCTGTTTGTTAGAACACGTGAATGTTGCTTAGCAAGTTGGCATTGCTTTATTCTGTAAAGGAAGGGGTTTGTAATGAAATAATTATTGGATTAAACAGTGCTTCTCATATCTTGGTATGTGTTTGATCTGTTTTCAGTTGTTTTTTTTTTTTTTTTGTGTGGTGCTGATAATAAACTGGGAAATCAAAGAATCTTGGCACCACTTAAAAAGGCATATTTCTCTCTTCTAAACTGTAATGTGATGTAATCTTTTGTAGGTATGGAATTTGTATAATTAGTAATTTTTCTGTGTCACCCTCTCGGTTCATTCAGTTGAGGTCTATGTACACATGTGCATCATGTTGAGCCTGCTCTGTGAGGGTAAGTTTGTTTGTTATCCCTTAAAAGAGGGAGTTAGCCTTTTCTGTAACATACCTCGGTGCTGATGGTGTAGAGAAATAGCAAGGTGCAACAACATGAAGAGAACTGCATGCACACCTTGAACTCAGGCAGACTTGGACCTCCATGCCAAGCTTTGCATGTCTCAGTTGAGGAGTCTCTCCCTTCCTACTCTGCATCCAGCAGAGGAGGGAGAAGGAATGGTTCAGGTGGGGCAGCATAAGAGCTGGCACAGGGGCATCCCACATTCTGCCTCCCTCTTTGAATGAGGGTGTACCTGCTTTTTGGTAACCAGGAACATAATTTTGTGTGATGGGAGTATGAAACCTGGCCACTTCATGGTGACAAGTGCTATGTCCTGCTTTCAGTACCACAAAGACGGTGAAGAGGAACGTCCCAAAAGGAAATCATTCTGTCGGGTTTTAATTTGGGAAGAGGCTCTGTTATCTTTCTGATGGCCTTGTTAATAGTGTGGAGAAAAACAGTGAAGGGTGATTGGGCCATCAGACATGCTGGGATATTCAGTAATGCATACAGTGATGCCTGCTAGTTCCCAAGCTGATCTCTGACATTTTGCATTTCATCAATTATGTGTACTTAAGGTGGCAGCCTCCAAAAAAGTTGTGAGGGAGTCAAACGTGAAGCAAACCCTTTAGAGATTCTTCCTGAGTTACTTGAGAAGGAAACAGATGATGCAAACATCTCTTACTTATCTTTTTTTTTCTGGCCCTTTTTGTTGGTTTTTTCCTTCTGTGTGTCTCTCCTGCTGACTTTGCAGGGGGTAAAAGCTTAAGGCTTGGCACTAGCAGGAAGCTGATGTGGCATGAAAAGAAAACATGGTGTGCTACTTGCTCTGTAAGATAAACACTGCTATCAGCTCCTGATCAACTCCAGCACTGTTCGGCCTCTGTTCTTCCAAATTTATGCATGGCAGGAGTCAGGCCTCCCTGTCATGCTGATGCTCACAGTCAGTTTTCAAGAAGATGGGAGCCCAGCAGCTGGTCACAGCACCAACTGCTCCTGTCACTCCCTCCTGAGGAACAGGATGACTATCCCAGGGGATGGATTTGGTTTAAAAATCTGTGGGTTTATTTTACTCCCCCCACTAATGTGCTATTAATTTAATTGCTCGTTAGTTTCTGAAGACTTCTGAAAGGTGCAGAGAGGGGGTTGGCAAAATCTATTTTAAGCTACTTTAATTTATTCTCATGATGTTTTTTTACCAGCAGCACTTTGTGATCCAACTGCTACTTCTAAATGTCATTTACTTGAATAAAAAATGTAACTAATTTCTAAGTGTGACATAAGCACTGAAATTATTAACTGAATCACAGAGTGCTGTTCAAACAGCAGCTTTCCCATGATAGGAGGGAAAGTTCCTGAAGTCCAAGGTATGCTGCAATACAAGTGTAGCAAAAATACTCCAAATCACTTGTTTGCAGGTTTTCCCATTGTCCATTAGGCTTTCTACTAGGGAAATAACCAAATAGCGCTCGCCCATTTTTATTCAATATGGGTATCTCGTGTTCTCCGACACTGATTTGTGTCTGATGGAAAACAGTAATCCTGTTTCCCAGCACTCCTTGAAGAGCAGTTGCTCAAGCACCTGAAAGAGAGATTGTTGAACTCCAGTAGCCTGAGGTTTTTTCTGGATTATTACCATCAAAAGCTTTTGAAAAAGATTGCTTGATTCAGTTTAAAAACTGATGCGGAGCTGTCATCTTTCTGCCTTTAAAAAGGGGTAAGGGAAGAAATTTTGCATTCACGTGTATTTCTTGGTTCTCCATAATGCATAGTTTGGCATTTTAACAGATGGACCAGCTCTTGATTTTTTTTATAGAGCCAGTTTGTTCAAAATCAAATGTGGGAGTGGACCATACAGTCCTTTTACGTAATGAAATTAAAGTCTATTGCAACTTTCCTTTGATATTGTATATTTAAACTGGTGTTATTGTCAGTCATCATTGGTTTGCATACAACAGTGTAAATCCAGAATACCCACTGATCCATGGGCTGAACACCTGTGAGCCATCAGGTTCCATTCTAGTGGACAGAAGATTCAGTTATTCGGAGTCCACTGAGTTTTTTTTCCAATGCTGATGCCTTTATCTTAAAGAAGAGAGAGAAAAAATTGCTGTTGCTTGATTCTGCAGGGATTGTCATTTCTCTAGGTAGAAGTTTGTGTGCTTATTGAGAATGTGCCTACCAGTGTCCCTCAGGAGGAAGTGGGAGTGTGTTTATGTGTGCGTGTGAGCTGTAAGTGGGAGTGTCTGGTTTTTCTGTGAAGTTTTCCATTTTCAAACCTTGCAGCTGATGTTTTGTTGTGTGTTACTTGGCATCAGTAATAAACTGGAGTTTTCTGGAGCTTCAGAACTAGCATCCCAACCCCACCTCTGATTACTTAAAATTTATTGACATCTTTTCGTTTACAGCTCTTAACCTGCCTTTAGTTCACAGGAGAGTCAAGGTCTGTCTCACCACCAGATGACTTGCATACAAAATCTTGTAATAAAACTTCTTCAAACAACAGAATATCGGGAAAGGCCAAGTATCAGCAGTGCTCTGTATATATGCATCACTGCTATAAAAATGAGTGCATCACTGTTTGTCTTGTTGCTAAGGTTAGAATTGATACATAACTCTTTGACTGGATTGTTGTCCACAGTGCATGGGATTAACTTCCTTGGAAAACTTAAGCCCCTCTTAAATTTCCTGTTAAAGCCAGGAGGGCCAGAAGTTCAGCTGACATAAAACTATGTGATATGAGTAATCCCCTCTGCAGACTCTGGAGAAGGATCTTTTCAACCTTTTCTGTGGATGCCTCTATTGAAAGTTGAGTTCTTTTAAGGTTTTGTACTAAATCAATAAATAAGTTAATAACAGAACAACTGTTCATCATGCACTCTGGGAATTTCCTATATTCAAATTTCTTCCAGAGGACAAATTTCTCACTTAGGGAGCAGATACTGCCTTTGTCAGCTGTTCAGTCTCCAGGCCCTCTCTCACTTGTAAGTCTTCTTATCAGCAATAGACAACCATAACCTTCCCTAATGTGGTCTGTAATGCCAGGGGAGCGACAGAATCTTGTCCTTGTTAATGTCTGTAAAGTGGGTATGTACCCCCTCTGTGATGATCTCCTGAGCATTCTACCAAATCCTCATCTTTCAGGTCTTTCTCCTCCAGAGAAAGGAGGCTCTTTCTCTGGAGTTTTATGTTGACCCTAAATTTACCCAAATTGAGGCAGGAACATTCCTTTAATTCCCCAGGCAGTCATATGATGCTTAGTCAGCTAATATTGCCTTATATGGCCCATTTGTTGACTACAAGTAAGTCCTACGAACCTCTGGTCTTTAAAACCATTACTTAGAAACAAAATAATGACAGTACAGGTCTCTAGATCAGCACATCCAGAAGTAAAAAAAAATAATTTTGGGGTGTTTTTTTGTTATTAAGTAGTGTGTTTAATACCAGTCTTCCTGTGACTCCATTGTAACTATATGTAGCCTATGTGCAGGAAAGTGTGGAAATGTGAACTATGTGCACCCAAGCCCCTAGAAACTTGAAAAACTTAAGTATTAAGTAAAATATATTAATCTTTTGCATGTCATGTTTTGTGTTTTATTTGAAGTGATATCATGTTTGGATGATCTTCCTTTTTGCAAGAAAACAAACAGAAACAAGTACTTCAAAACAGTGATAAGATTTTTTCCTCTCTCTCTCTTGATCCCTATTTTAGGAAGGCATGAGGTGTGGTCCTGGAAAACAGCCAGCAAGGAATCCCTTTGTCTCATGTGGCAAAAAGTGAAAGTGCAGCTAATGTTGAGCATGTCCTTCCTTACCACTCTTTTTTGGTACTGTAGAAGGCTATACAGCTTTTTAGCACAGCTGCTGAAACGGTATGTTTTTATTATGCAGACTTCAATCTTCCACATGGTTGCTTATTTCGGTAAATACTGACCTTCAGCACCTCCTCGCTGACACCTGTTCTGTCATTTGTGTTTCAGGTGGAGCAACTACCTTCAGAGGCAGCTCATAAGTAAGCTTTTTGTTGTCGCTCCGCATTCATTAATGACTCTCACAACTTCCCTTTAGATGGAGAACAGCAGAACGTAACTAATCTGTGAATCAATCTCAATTTAGGGAATCTCAGTGTGCTGCCAGAAGTTGATCTACTTGGTTATAGTGCAAGAGAATGGAAAGGAGAAACAAAGCAGGCCAAACAGATGAGGGAGGTAAGAGTTAAATTTTAATCTCTGTATGAGGACAGGGAGAACCAGCACCTGGAAAAGGAGTAGCACTCTCAGCACAAACAGCTGCAGCAGCTATCAAAGCCTGCTGCACTGGCTAGTCAAATGAAAAGCAAAAGGGACAGCATGAACATGGGTGTAAATAGAGAGTGCAGCAGTGCAGGTCAAAATGTAGATCAGGTTTTAGTCTTGTATATATTCTAAATTCCCTCTTTCTAGCACCAGCAACCTTAACAGGAAAAATCATCCCCAATGCTAAAGCCCAAATAATGTGGTCTTAGGCACTGTCACTTGGCCAGCCTGTGATTTAAGGTAAAAACTCTTACTCCAGGGAGGAAGGAAGCACCACATCCATTTCTCTTCCAAGCTCCGAAGGTCCGTGCTTGGCAGCCTTCCCATCTCCAGCATCATCAGCTGCAGCTGGTGGCAGGCAGGGCAGGAGCTGGCATCTAACCTGTGCCAGCTTGGGTGCTGCCCAGCAGGCAGGGAGCTGGGGTGCTGGATGGTGGCCATCCTATGCCTTTGGCACAGTCCCTGTGCTCCAGCTCTGCACCCCAGCCCAGGTGCTTCTGTCCTGGTGTCCTCCCCTGCACAGGGCACTGCTGGCTAGACAAGGCAGTTCGACTGCTCCGGTGTATTTGACATGTGTTGGCTTTAGGTCATGGTATTGGAATCTCAGAGCAAATGCATACCAAGAAGGGCTTAAAGGGTAAAAAGAAGCTGATAAGGATAAACAGTAGGATAAAGGGGCTGTAGGAAAAAAGAAGATAGTTTTCAAAAAGCTGGAATTGCGTTCAAAGTGATGAACAGAGAAAAGATCCAGTTTTGCCACGTTAAATGCAGAAACACAGCAGTGCCAAGAGTTCACAGAACAGCACACCAAGGCCAAAAGCTATTTGGAGGAGCAAGTAACAAAAGATAGCAAAACTTCTAATAAATTTGCAAGTCCATACTGGGCAAAAAACCCTTCAGAAAATCTATGAGCTTTCTGGATGACCAGTCCTGAACAGGAGACTCCTGTATATGGAGCAGTCAGTGGATGTGTGGTTACATCATGTAGAAGTTGCCATGGTAAGGAGCACATTTCAGGATGAGGTCTTGTGAGATCCAGCATGCTGTCTCCAAAAGGAACAGTCCTATGTTTGTCTTGTCTCTCCCTTTCTCTCCTTGTCCTAGCTAAGCAGTCCCTCTCCCTCTTTTGTGCTGGCTCCTGTCCTCTTTTGGATGTGGTACACCTAGATGGTGAGCTGAAAAAGTAGGTAATCTAGAAAGAGGCTTCTCTGAGGCCCTCAAGCTTGCTGAAGCAGCAGGAAACTCCCTCAGCAGAAAGAGTTTAATAGGCTTACTATCTCAGCCGATACAGTAAGGGTCAGGGGACAGAGTGCAGCTGAGAAGTGGTGATGGATGGGGTGAGGGAGTGTCCAATATAAACAGAGGATGAGGAATTGAGACCATCCTGCTGCCCCCTTCAGGAAGCAAGCTGGAAGTGATGGAGCAGCCTGTGGGACTTGTACAGTCCTCTCCCTAATTCTCTGCCAGTTTATTGCTCAGAATTGTCTCAACAAGGGCTCAGATGGCAGTCAGTGTAATGCAGAGTGTGTAGCTGGACCAAGGGCTGTCCACCTCAGCACAGAGCTGCCAGATCTGCTCTGCTCTGCCTCAGAATTGCACGATGGATTCGAGTCAGTGTAAGGAGATGTTTTTTGCCAAAAGGAGTTTTTTCCAGATACTCATTCCTGCCCTTTTCCTTCTGCATCTCACATGTCAGCACAAATTGTAAAACAGTTGAGGTTAATGCTGTTATGGCACAGAAATCTGTGCTGGTCTGCACTAATTTGGCTGGCCATGTGAATGTTTACAGTACCAACAGTGCAGAGACTTGAACGAGTTTCTGGGTTTGGAAGGAATGCAGAATCACTCTTAATGGGCAGTGCCAGTCTAAGGTGTTTACAAAAACATGCTGTTTAACATTTCTCTGTATATGAATCTTAAAAATATACTCTCTTGTTCCCCTAGCTCCCTCTTATGAGTAGTTTGGAATTGGACTTCAAACAACATGGGGTTTTTTTCCAAGGTTTAATATTTTTTATTGTTAATTTTTCTTGGTCTCTTCTAGGCATATGAAGAATTGTTTAGGAGCTGTCATATCAAATACCTGAGACAAGTCAGGAGGGACAACTACAGTGTAGTAAGAGCGGTGCTTTTTCAGATATTCAGCCAAGGCATTCCTTTTCCTTCGTGGATGAAGGAAAGAGATATATTGAAGGTAAAATTAATTTCCTAAATAAACACATTTTAGCTATCCATGCACAGCAGAAGGAAGCTTTGTTCAGTGTGAAAAGTGATGTGCTGGGTGTCGAAATGGAGAATCGTTATCAGAATTCAAAGAGAAGTTTTTCAAACCCATTGAACTACATTTAATTGAAAAACTGTCCCTAATCTAAATATACCAATGTAAACATGAGTCTAAATGATGTAAAAAAAAAAAGTGGACGAATGTTACTGCCATCCTGCTAGATGTCACTCCCTTAACACAACAGGTTATTTGCATCCTCCCCATACACATCCATGCGAAGTTCAGTGGCTCACTTGGGAGTTGCTGTATTGCTGGAGCAGCAGGAATCCTGCCCTGAGCTCCAAGAGCTTTGGCAGGAGATAGTGGCAGGGAGGTGGGGCCTGTAGCTTTTGCCTGTAGAGATGCATGTGCAGACTGAAAGGTGTCTGTATTCCTAAATATCTCACTGAATTTGGAAGTATCCAGCTTTTCCAGAGGGTGGGTTATAAAATTGTCTGAGAGCATATTTTCATCTTTTTTTGGCTGGCCCTGTTTTAAAAGTTTCTTAAGGACTTGGCAGTTAAGTGGATCCTCCTTCATAGCATTTGAATTGTGAGGTCCATTTACTTTGTTGTTTGAACTGTACAAACAGCTGATAGAACCACATCATAAATTGTAGACAAGTTTATATAACCTTATACTCTGCTTCTCGTTACGGTTATGATTAGCTTGCCTTTTGTTTTTCTCCCAGCTCCCTGAGAAGCTTTTGTATTCTCAAGGTTGTAACTGGATTCAGCAATACAGCTTTGGGCCAGAAAGATACACGGGTCCCAATGCCTTTGGGAAGTTGCGCAAATGTATGGAGGCCTTAAAGACAAATGTGAGTATCTAGGAAATGGTTGGGAGGAATAAAAGCCTTGAGAAATGGCTTCAGACAGAGTTAAAGGAACTTCTCCTGGTTGCATATTTTTGGGGCAGCCAGCCTCCCTTCCAGGTTCAGACTGCTGAGTTGCTGGGAAGGCCACCACCTCTCCTGCAGGGGAATCTAGGTTTTGGTGATCCACTAGGCCAAATACTCAGGAGTTCCCTGCAAGTTAGGGAGGCCACCATCCCCACAGCTAGTCCTTGCAATCAAGTGGCTCCTGAAGTATCTCATCATTTTGATTAAAAGTAAACATGGGTGTGACATGCTTCTAGATTCCCTCTCCAGCTGGAAAGGAGCAAACAAACAGTGCATTTTCTTCTAAAACAATTGTATTTTCTATGCTTCTATCCCCATTAAATGTTTTAATTATCCATTTTTGCTATAATTTCTCTGTATAAGCTTGCATTTGATTGCAGAGACCTGCCAGCCTCACCGGCCCCTCTGCTCAGCATTGCCACATTGCCATCATCCCCAACCCAGGATTATAATTCTTACTCAATATAAGAATTATATTATAATATTCTTATTTAATATAATTCATATTTAAAACATGTGGAGATTTAGTAGCCCTAAAGCCTTCTGAAAGAGAGATAAAGAGTTGGCCTGTCTAAACCTTGCACCTTTCTTGAGCTCCTCTGGGGTTTCTGTGCATCTGCAGTGATAGTAGTTGTTAATTAAAAAAAAACAAACAACAAAACAGCCAAACCCCCAAACAGACTAATTTAAGCTCTAGAAACAAAGCATTAGAAAGAAAAAGAGGGGATTAAAATAGATTATTTGGTCCCTTGCCTGCATCCTTGCTGTGTCAAAGTGACAGCTGCATCTTCTAGAGATGGACCTGGTAGTTGTTGTGTGCAGTTATAATTTTGTTCTGGTTGCTCTTTGCATTTCCCAGTGTTGGGTTATTTGGCTTTCATTTTTAGTTTGTTGTAGTTCTTTTAGCTGATGTTCGTGCACAAAGCATTTAATCTGCATTTTTAAGAAAAAAGTTTCAATTCAAAAGAATGAATAAATCCTTACAATTAACAAATTGTTTCAAAGCAACTCTGTGATGCCTTAGGCTATTGCTGGGCATGAGGTATAGCTCCCAGCTTCATTTTAATTTTTTTTTATAAAGATGATCTTTGGCCAGTGAGATGGATTTTTGACTATTTTTACTAATGGTTCTTTGCTGCCTTTCCCAGCTCCATATCACAGAATCATAGAATCATTTAGTTTGGAAAGACTTTTAAGATCATCAAGTCCAGCCATTAACCCAGCACTAAACTGTGCCCACGAGTGCTACATTTACACTTGTAAATATCTCCAGGGACAGTGACTCAACCACTTCCCTGAACTGCCTGTTCCAATGCTTGACAATACTTTTGATGAAGAATTTTCTCCTAGTATCCAATCAAAATCTCCCCTGTCAAAACTTCAGGCCTTTTCCTCTTCTTCTATGACATGATAGTTGGGAGAAAAGAGCAAGCCCCCACCTGGCTACACTCTCCTTTTAGATAGTTGTAGAGTGTGATAAGATTTCCCCTTCAGCCTTGTTTTCTCCAGGCTAAACACCCCCAGCTCCCTCAGCCACCCCTCATCAGACTTCTGCTCCGTATCCTTCACCAGCTCTGCTGCCCTTCTCTGGACACGCTCCAGCACCTCAATGTCCTTCTCATAGCGAGGGACAAAAAGTGAACACTGGATTTCAGGTGTGCCCTCACCAGTGGCAAGTACAGGGGACAATCACTGCCCTGCTCCTGCTGGCCACACTATTGCTGGTACAGGCCAGGATGCCATCGGCCTTCTTGGCCACCTGGGCACACTCTGGCTCATGTTCAGCTGCTGTTGACCAGCACCCCCAGTTTTGCACTCTTTTCCTCTGAGTCACTTTCCAGCCACTCTGCCCCAGCCTGTAGCACTGCCTAAGGCTGTTGTCACCCAGGTAGGACCTGGCACTCGGCCTTGTTGTGCCTCAAACCATTGGCCTTGATCAGACTGGGGGTGCTGCCTGCAAATTCTGTTGTGCCTGGGCTCTGTCGACTAATAGCTGCTTTACATTTAGACCAGGCTTCTGTTCCTGTTTTGCAATCTTTTGTGTTAAATAGAATTCTTAATAATTTTAATAATATTCGTCTTCTGTGTTCTTTCCAGTGGGCTGAATTGAGTGCTACAAGAGATCATGAAGAAAGAGGAAGCATGTGTAATACACTATTTTCTGATGAAAGCAAGGAATACAAACTATATGAGGCCATAAAATTCATCATGCTCTATGAAGTTGTTGAAGCCTATGAGCAGATAAAGAGCAGGGGCAAACCCGTACACAACCTTTTTAGCCTTCTCTTTGCTCGTGACTCTTCGTCTGACCCTCTGAGTTTCATGATGAATCATCTGAACTCCATAGGTGACTCTATTTGCTTAGACCAGGTAAGGACATAGATGAAAAATCACAAAACTTACTCTGTTTTTGTAGTGATTAGGTGGTTATGTTATACATCATCCATGAGAGCTGGCCCATTTTTTTTCTTTGAGATGTGGGGAACTGGACTGAGGATAGCCATGTATCTTCCAGGAAAAAAAAAAAAAAACCTGTAGTAAGAGTGGACCAAAAACAAATGCTACAAGTTCTCAATAAGACATAGTTTAGAACAATAATAACTTTGATATGTAAAATTGTTTTAGATGATGCTGTTTTGACCAGTTGTTTTGCTTTTCCTGTCTGTTCCACTATGCCAAATCCTGTAGCATCACTCTCTTTTCTTCCCACCCTTTGGTTCTCATGACAACTAATGTCTACTAAGAGTAGGTAATGAGAACTATATTTATCACCTTTATATGTTAAGGTTTTTGTTTCCTGTTTTATAATTAGTGAGAAGTTCAGTGCTGGCGTATAATACTCCGCACTGCCACTCTGCAAATGGTTTCACTTCCCCATGGCTGAAATTATTTTTTATAATCAATTTCAGTTATCAAGTCAATTGTTAAGTGATGCAGTCAGATTTAGGAGCAGTTTGATTATAACTGGACAAGTTCTGCTCTGTCTGGCTGTACCCAAGGATATGAACTTCTCCCAAACTTTTTTTTTTTTCCGGATTAAGCAATCCATTGCAAGAAGTATCAATGAAGATGCCAGTTCTCCAGTTTCATATACCTCAAGTACCAAGAAACTTTTTCCTTTCACTGTAATGTTTTCCATATGTAGCAAGTGATCACAAGGTGGCAGGCTTCCCATTTTTTCAGTGTGTATCAGTCTTGGTAACAGCTATTCCTTTCTTGTTCCCCAGTCAGCTGTGTGAGCTGACTTGGGAGCAGGTTATGTCTGGTGTCAGGCAGAGGACAAATGTTTCTCCATGCAAAAGAGAAGTGGAAGATGGGAAGTTGGGAATGCCCTCAAACTTTTAGTGTTCTTACTACACTAGCAAAAGGGCCCCTTTTATTCCTTGTCTACTGTTTTGAAGCTAAATGAGTTGCCTTAACTTGGATTATCTTCAGTTTAGTTTTCGAAGCCTAGAAATAAATGCTTTACAGATTTCTTTCATTTTTAGGTTGAACTGTTTCTTCTTGGATACTTACTTGAAGTAAAGATACGAGTTTACAGACTGCATAGGTTTAATACTGAGGAATTTCAAGTAAATTATCCAGATGAATACCGAAGAGAATGGAATGAGATTTCTCTCCTGACCGAGGATGACCACTACTATCACATCCCCCTTTTCAGAACGTGAAGGACCAGTGACTTTTTTCTTTCCTTTGTATAGTGTAGTGAGTGACCAGTTCCAGTGAATTAGGTTTCTAATCAGCAGCAGTAAAATCTTAAGAATGCTCATTAATGATTACAAAATGGTTTATGGGTTTGTTGTGTAAACATTTTGCTTTCCTGTTGCAGCTCAGTTCACCATCAGTCAGCCATAAAAACCATAAAACATATTGCTGTACTGTCTGGCACAAAAAAATGTGATGTTTGAGAGCTGTCAGACAAAAAAAATTGGACTGCCTGACAACAAAGGCAAAGGTTATGCTGAGTTTTCTGTTGCTAGCCTAAGGGTTTACTCTGACATCCATGCATGGGTTAAACTCAAGTGTCTAAAGCAATGACTGCCTTTCCCTACTCCTGTTTGTCTCTAGCCAGGGAGGATGACTCACAGAGGAAGGAAATCCCGGGGTCCCACAGTTTATATTCCATGCTATTTAACTTGCATTGACTTGGGATGGGAGGATATAAACTGGGGACTCTGCATGGCTGCTTGAAATCCACTTGGCTTCCCTTGTTGCCGGAGTACCTCTCTCCAGGGATGGGCAGGGCAAGCAGCAGCAGGTTGCACTTAACTTCAAACATGGGAAACTGAGCTGTCTGCACCCAGTGGTGCTCCCTGAAGGTGAAGAGCTGTGTCACAGGGGGAGAAAATCAACACAAAAGAATACTGTGCCAGATGAATGGAAGATCTCCTGCGTAAGTGGGTAAAGCACATCGCTTTCTCCAAGGTAAAAAGGGCAGCGTTAATAGGTAACACCCAGCAGAGTCACAGCCAGTGGCTGCGTATGGCTTTGGTCAACTTGTAAATCCTTTAAGGGCTGATTTCAACATTACCTGCCAAGATTTCCTTTGCAGTTCATCTGAGAAAGCTGTGCATGGAATACAAGCCAAAACACTGAATTTTCAGAAAATATTTTTTTAATGCGGTATATGAATTCAGCAGTGTTGCATATATGTTTTATCCTCTGATTATGTATTAATTTCCTTGCCTAAGATTGCTGTCTTTAATTTAGACCTCTGTGTTTGAAGGAGTCTGTCCAGGACAAGTAAATGAGATTTATTTTCTTGCATGGAACATTTTGCTCAGTTCTGTTTTCTAAAAGAATCAATGTGTTTTGATTACTCTAAAATAAGGGACCTTAACTTGAAGTATTAGATCTCGCAAAATATTTGTGAAAAGCTTACAATGCCACAGGCTAACGGTTGCATTGAAGAGGGTGGGATTTATTAAGAAACAAAGCCTCTCCTTTCCTTATCCTAGAGGTATGGGGACAGGCAGGTTTGTTTTATTAAACCTGCAGGATAAAATGCAATCCAGTAGCAAAAATGGGAACAGGTCCTGCAGGAGCTAAAGCAGTTGCATGAGGTATCTTCATGGTAATGCTTGGAGTCAGTGGAGTGTGCTCAGTTCCTTTGTGTAAAGAAAAGCTATTTTATCCCTTATGCTCCTTTTATTTGTGTGTATATGTGTATATATATATTTATAAATACAAACACCTGAGTTCTGTATTGTAGCTGTTTTGTTTCCTGAAAGTTTGAGTTGAATGATTTCTAGATTTTAATTAAGAAGGCTTGATAGCTGTAATAATTTCATCTCATCAAAACCTGCATAGCAAGTACTTTTATTTATTAAAAGAAAGTTTTTTCACTGAGTGAAATAATTTTCTTATTTTAGACTTGGTTCTGCTCTGCATGGGGAAAAGTTATAATACCTAAGTGTAGAGTATTGTTACCTATATTGCATCAACGGTATCATTTACAGTTATCAATAAACTTGTCTATATTTTATTCTTGTTTTGGTACAAACAGATATACCATAAATAAGTATGTATTTTGTAGTGGGCTTTTTAATGATTTGAATATTACTTGTGTTTAGGAATATAAAAGCTTTCCAGCTGAAAGTGATAAATTATGAAAATGTAAATTTTTGTGATCTTGAGCATATTAATAGCAGGGAATTAATAAAAATCTAAACCAGACAGTGTAATTTACCTCGCCAGTTTAGATGTTTGCATCTGAACCAGGTCACCTGAGCCAGGGCTCTCTGCCTTGTCAGTGGAAGGCAGTGGCACATGGACAGCCAGAGGGGTGGGTCTCTAGAAGGGACTGGTTCTCTTCACTGACTGTAGTGGGAGCTGGCAGTGATCAGCATAAATCTCTCTGCCCTAGATATTTGAAGTTAGGTGAGATTAATGTCGTCCCAGGAATCCGGAAAGGACATACAGAAACATCTGCTGGCTTATCAAGTGTCAGAGGTGCCAGCCAAATCGTGCCAGGAACAGAAATGGGAGGTGAAAATAGAGGAGCTTCAGGTGAGGGTAATCACAAGTCTTAGAGAGAAATGCAGAGTGGCTGATGAGAAACACTGAGACAGGTTTGGGCCTGCACTGAGTTTTAACCAGGTTCTCTGATAATATATTTTATGTATAAAGCAAAGTTAAATATCTGTTTACATATAATAAATTCATGAGTGTATATGTATATATATATATATATATATATATGCATAGTGGGATGTGTGTATATAAGAAAAATCCATAAAAAAGAAAGTCATCCTCAATAAAGTGCATCTGAAACAAGCTGGTACCTGTGTAAGTGATAGGTGCAGCAGGGTATTTTCCAGTCAGTGGCAGAGACAAATTTTCTGTTCAAATCCAGAAGCACACAGTCATTACGAATATTTTTAAAAGTAGTATTGTAGGCAGCTAAAGTCAGGATGCGTTTCTTACTTAGTATTTTTAGTTTAGCAAGAAGAAGAAACCGTACAGAAGCCTCAGCACTGGATTTGGATTTTCCCCCAAACTTGAAAATGTGTGTTAAGAGTTTAACAGAGCAGCTGAAGAAAAGTGTATCTTTTATTGTAAATGGATAAAAAGTCTTGTGGTTTGAATGTCATCTTTTTAAAAAACTGCATCTCAAAAAATGTATGAACCACATCCAGTATTTCATTTTAATTCTGAAAGAAATACTGTTAGTCCTCATTCTTCAGCTCTAACACTGCAATTGCTTCTTGTCTAGTTTGTGGCTAAGTTGAAGCTAAAATTAAAAATTGTTCAGTGTGGTTTTTTTGCTGCTAACTTTACCTGCTTAGGCTCAGGGTGTTGAGTTCAATGTCTAGGAAATAGTTTTCAAATGCCGTTTTAAACTTGTGTAAAGCACAGATTTAAGGCATATGTATGATTTCAAAACAGTTCAGTTGACCAGAATAATGATCTGTTCAGTCAAAGCATAGAAAAGACCTTTTTCCCCCCTTGAATTTGGATTGCATAGTTTCTTTACATTTCATCAATATTACAATAGTCCCACCTCTGCCCCTTTTGTGTTAGTGCCATTACAGCAAAAATGTTTTTTGGAGGCTTCATTTTTATTAAAAGCTCCTGATTTTGAAGAAAACTTAAAGCTGGAATTTTGGTGTCACAGAAGACCTGGTTTCTCCCTCTTCTTTTGTGAGGGTTTCAGGGTGCTTGAAGGCTTCCCTGGCAGGATAGGAACTTTCATTTTGGGCCTGGTTTTGTCAGAGGGCAGAGTATAACTCTGTGATGGTCCCTTGAAATTATTTTGTAGAGAAGCCTGGCACGGGCTGGGCTGGAGAGGTACTGCTGCCTCACTAAGTGACATTTGTGTTCACAGCATCCCATGTAGTATTGTCTAACCTGATTTTGGTCAGGGATGGAGCAGGGAGCCTTGCAGAGACTTTTTGAAAGGTTTGTCAGAAAATATCCGAGGAGACCCACATGCCTCAGAGGCAGGAGGTGATGTACCTGGGAAGGACAGGAAATAAATGCAGAAAACTTCTCTCCCTGGGGCTTGGCTGATTTGCATCTCTCTTGATGAACCACAGAGATTTGGGCCAGCTCTGTGTCAGCCATGGCCAGCGAGTGAAGAGGATTGCTGGAACATTGCTAGAAGCTGTGTGTGCTGAACAGTGCTGCTGGGAGGGAAAAATGAAAAGCATGAAAGAAATAGAATGGGTCCCAGATGCTTTCATCTTCTGACATAACTCAGTTTTGCACAATTCTGAGGTTAAATGCCTTGGGAGGCCAATTAACCAAAACATCTTCCTCTCTTAGTGAAGCGTTTGGCCATAGTTAAGGCTTTATTGAAATGGGGGGGCAACTAAGTTAACTAAACTTGTGCAACCCAAGCTATTCTGTGATTCTGTGATCTTAAAAATATTGAAAATTGCCATCTTTAGAGTTTCAGATAACAAACACAGCATTTAGTTAAGAAGGAATTTTTTAGCTATCATTTAGATGGCTTCCAAGCATCAGAAAACGCAGTTCAATAAGCTATGTTTTCCTGGCAATTCTTTCATTATCACTCTTGCCTGCAGTGGTGGATTCTGCCCAGCCAACAGCCAAGTACCCACACGGTACTTCACTCACTCACTCACTCACTCACTCACTCACTCACTCACTCACTCTCACTCCCTCCCACAGCAGCAGAATGGGGGCAAAACCAGGAAGAAGAGGACCAAGAAAATTTTAAGCTATGATAAAGATAGGGAAATCACTTATGCACTGTCATGGGCAAAACAGACTTGAGTAGGGGAATTTAACTTATTGGCAATTAGCGTTAGTATTTAATTAGAGATTTAGGTGTTGGGAAACTTAAAAAACTGCCAAACATTGGAATGCTTAGGAAAAAAAACCACTCCTCCCCTTTTCCAGGATCAACTTCACTCCAGACTCCTCTCCCTTGTTATCACCACAGGTGATGCTCAATGCCATCAGTAAGGCTATGAGCAGAGTGGGGGGTTGTGCAGTCAGAATCTGGTGATTTCTCTCTGCCTCTCTGTGATTCAGTGAGAATCCTTCTCTGGCTGCAGTCTTCCCCTTCTAGTGTGTACCAGCTCTGATGATGGCTTGGGATAAATAAGTTCTAAAACACTTGGTATGTTACATGTTAATTACCAATTTTATAAACATCTGTTCAGCTCCATATAGCTTCTATCCATGCTACTGGAAGGGGAAAAAAGAGAAAAATGGAAGTAAAATCTATGTTTTTGTTGTCTTCTCTCTTTGGTGCTTTAATGTGCTATCACACATGCCTGTATTTCTACAGGACATGGATTAGAACAGAGCAAAAGGGTCTGAAGGAAGCGCCTCAGAAGGTAAGGGATTAAAATTTATCCTGGAGTGAATCTGGACTTCACACAGGAGTTACATGGGAGCTCAAGCAATGTCCTAAGGGCAACAGAAGGTATGGAAAAGATATGGCTAGGAGAAGTAAGCAAATTCATGGAGGAAGACTTAGCAAGTCCATGGATACTTTTTAGTCTGAACTGCCAGTCTATGACTGGAGATGTGAAAATTTCCTAGGGTAATAGACACAGAAAGTGTACTTGCAGGTCTTCTTCCCTGCAGCCTGTAATATGACACATTAATAGACAATGACTACTGTAATTGAAGCTGCTCTCAGCTGCTCCTTCCAAACAGGACTTCACCACTGTGAGGGTTCTCCAGAAGAGGAGAGGTGTTTCTTGCCTTTCCTGTATCGATGGCTTCCTGTTGCTCTGATTTTATAAGACTTTGTTAAGCTTTCTGATGTTTGCATTCTTTCAACAACCACGTTTGGCATTTTCAGTGCTTCTGTTGCTGCTGTAGCAGGGATGATACAGCCAAGACTCACTTCAGCCACCTTCTGCTGAAGTTCTGAACAACACATGAGTGAAGCCACACGCTTTTATTTCACAGGCTGTGAAAAGCCCATCACGATCAAATTTGACTACCCTCTGTATTCAGGGTCCCCAGAGGTCTATTCAGGGAAATATTTTACCCCCTCATTAGCCTTCACAGGTTTGCTTTGAACATGGGAGCTTGAGAGGCCTCAACGACAGACATCCAAACTTCAACATATTTTCTAAATAAGGAGAAAAGTGGGAATCAAACTTACAGGCTGAGCAAATCCAACAAGGTGAATTTCTTCACATCACAACACGTGGTGTGAGCATAACTCAGGAAAGCTGCAGGAACTGAGACATTCCTTCACACTTTTAGCAACGTCATGGGAACATGAGCAAAACTGTTCCGTAGCCAGAGGGTGCTCTACCCGGTTTAGTAGCACAAGGCATCCATGAGTGTTGGACAAAAGATGTGACCAGATCATGTTTGGTTTAGTTTTTTCAAGAACCCATGCAAACTACACAAGATTTTAGTTCTGCTCTGGGCAGCTCCAGAGGTCCTGCCTTTCTACGTAGAACTGCTCTTTGAATTACTCAAAGGCAGGAAGAAAAAAGAGGTGTGATAGTTCAAACTGCAGAAATGTTATTACAGGCATAGCTGTAAAAGGGGTGAAAGACATTTTTTCAGACGGTAAGAGTGGCTTAATAAATGCAATTCTCAGCAGTGCTAGTCAGGAACGATAGTTGTAACATTCAGTCCAGCAAGTGTAACTCATCTAGAGCTCCAGAATATACTGCACAGAATAAGAATGATACATTTAGGATCAAATTAGGGCTGTGAGTTACAGCTGCTAGGAGCCCAGCACTTTGGAAATGCAAGAAGAGGGACAGGAAGTAAGATATATCATTTAAATAAAAAGAAAAGAGAACACCATTTGTGTGGAAAGCCACCAGCCTATTTTTCTTATTGTCCTTTTCAAATCAAGACATAAACCTGAACATAATTCCAGTACAATTAAGGCCATAAAATACTGGTTTTGATGAAGAGTATTACATAAATTAATATCAGTATGTTGACCGTACCTTGTGAGTCACAAATGTGAACCATTAATAGAAAAATGCATGGATATTAGCAGAGTGGTTTCATGACAGCTATATTCTTGAAGCTGTTAAAAAAATAGAATTATAGTTGTACATCATTTTAGGGCCCTAGATGCATTTAATTTAGTAACAAAGCAAATGTTTCCTCTGAAATGCTGCCAGCAATTAGAAATTCTCAGTTTCTTGCCAAGCATTAACACCTGCAGCCTTTGAGTGGAGTCCCTTCTCCTCCTGCACTTCTAATTTCAGTCAAGTCAAGACTATAGAGTTGACCCTTTTTTTTTTTCTTTAACAGTTTTTGGGGAAACTAAGGGGGAAAATTTTAGGTTAGTATTTATATCTATACCCTTAAAAACATATGCCTTTTTTTCAGCTGTCTGGCTATTCTTCCTATCAGTGAATCCTGATACACCTTTTTCTAAAGGTGTTTGACTAAAAGGTCAGATAGCATGTATTGATTTTCCTAACAGAACATGATCAAACCACCCTTAACTTTTCCCTGAGTAAACTGAACAGATACTGTTGCAGTGTGTTTTTATACTACCACTCATTCATTTTAAGGTTCATCTTCAGTCTTCTAATTTCTCTCATAGTGTGATTATCAATTCCTCCTTGTACTACAAATATTAGCACAAGGCTTAGCATTTGCATCAGTCATGCCAGACAAGACCACTTAGTAAAGAGAAAATTACAAAATAACTCCATTTCTGTCTGGCATTCCTCTGTCTCTACACCCAACAACTGCAACAAGATCTATCTGTTTATTCCCAAAAGTCCTGGTGTTTAGCTGAAATGCAAATGAGCATTTTCCAAACTCCAAGGCAAAATCTATCCCTAAGTGCAAGGCTGGTCTGAGATGCAGAAGACAAATTTGACAGGCAGTGTTGTCAACCAGTAAGATGGGTAGGGAAGCACCAAAAACTGACAGTATTTTAGGTCTGGGATACACCAAAGCCTATGGCCACTTCTCTACACACGTCTGTCTACAAACCATCAGGGACTATGGCTGTTCTTAAGCCTGACAGCAGGACATATGCTGCCACCTTATGTATTTGGTGTGGTTTGTATCTCCAGATGATTTGTGTTACCATAGGACCTTCCATGTAAATACCTGCAGAAACTTGGAGAGGGTAAATTAAGGTCAGCTAATGACAACAACATTTGCATGTCCTTGATGTGATAGCACAAATCAGGATGATAAATGTTGTTTAACTTATTCTATGATCTGAGCAAGGAGATCACAGATTAGGTTTGGATCTGGGTTTTTATGATTGATTGATTCCAATAAAGATGAGCCTGAGATAGAAAAATTATCTGACACTGGTAGTAAAAAAAGAAATACCTGAAACTTCAGAGAGACAAATGAAGAATCCAGGGGGAAAAAAAAACTAAACCAAAGCATCAAAACCAAACACACACACACACAAAAGTACCCTGAAAACCAAAAGAACCCAAAACCAATAAACATTACTAGAGTAATGCAAAAAACAACAACAGGTTACTTATTGCTAGAATAGAGAATCACCACAGATGAACAGTTTTCCCAAAGGCAAACAGAAACAGAAGTCCACTATTACTGTACCACTCATCCTCGGCATAAAAAATGTACCATGACAACACATGGAAAGGTTTTGCTCCACTGTTATGGAATTACCAGCACTTTTTATGTCCTTGCTCTCCTTACGTTTCATATACTTCAGGCTCCTGGACCACCACACTGTTCAGGCTCAGTCTGGTGAATCATTCACATGTTACAAGTACACTCCTTAACTGGAAGGTTTAAGAAAGTAATAAAAATCTTTTAATTGGAAAAGCTTCTCAGGAAGTATAGAGATCAAAAAGTTTTCCAAGTATTTCTGCAAGACCCTGCAAGCCTTGTTCCAGAGCAATTTGTCAGTACTGAACACTGTGGATGTGAAGTGAGAATAGCCCTGTGACCTGACCAAACTCCTCATTGTGAGCTGTGCTCAGCAAGAATCAGGTGGTTAAGACCTAAAAACAGAGGATCAGAGATCAGAGCATCTGAGTCTGGCAGCTCCAGATGTTTTCAGATTATGACAGTAAACAAATGGCAGAAACATCCTGAAGCTTCTTCCTTTCATACAATTATCCTATCTGAACAGACTTTCAACATTTGTTTTAGAAGGTTCTAGAAATATCAGCTGCATGTAGCAATGAGGACTTTGTTTTTAGAAATTGTCCACACATTTATTCACATGATGTAAAAACACCCAAAGTGAAGACCTCCTGGAAAAGTACCTGTGGAACCATAATACTTTTATTATTTTAATTATTTTTTTATTATTTTGACATAATTTCTTTTGTTTGATGTGGCTCATCCCAATAACCCAACAGCTTTTAAATTAAGCCTGTCTCAGAGGGAATGTTTCCTTAATATTTGGGCATGGTAGCTGCCTCTCTTCTACCCATAAAAGCTTGCAACAACTTCTAAACCTAAAGTGAGAGCTGGGACAGGGTATTTGCTAGGTAAATATATAGGCTCATTATCTTTTAGATGAGAATGATAAATCCAGAAACCTGTAACTGTAAAAAAAACCAACCAAAAAAACCAGACGAGGCATTAATGTTTGAGACAGAATTGTGGAACATTTTGGTTTCATGTGGTGAATGATAATGCCTGCAGAATGTGTCAAATTAGGAACAGGTGAGTTCTACTGCCCACCACAAATTGTGCCTGTAAATAAAATCTTTGTTCAGGCACGACATGGATCCCCTGGAGTACAACAATATACATCAAATTAGGAACAGGTGAGTTTTACTGCCCACCACAAATTGCCTGTAAATAAAATCTTTGTTCAGGCACGACATGGATCCCCTGGAGTACAACAATATACTTCATGTGTAGGATCTGAAGGTATTTCCTGGTTTATCTTTGCTTTTATGCTTGATCCTTTGGCAGTCTGATGACAGAATTGAAGGAATATTTTCCTAAAGACAACAGTAAGATTAATTTATCCCCTTCCTCAGTAAGGATGAAGAGCTCTAGAAAAGGAAAACATAAATATTATGTCTTGTCTTCCACTGCGTTGAGTTTCCAGAAGACTCACTTCTTAGACAGACTCCCCCTTCAGAGAGAGAGAAGACTTAAGAAGACTTTCCCATCACAAAAGTTCCAAAATCAAGCAGGCCATTATGCTTCAGATCCAGCCACTAAGTGGATCAGATTTGGATAAGGCCATAGCGTTTCCAGTACTGTTATGTGCCTTCTCATACTCAGTAATGTGAACTATATGTACTTTATTTTTAATTTTTTTTAAGGAAGTAATCTGCTGCCTAGAGACTAAATCCTAGTGCTATGGCCCTCCAAATGATCTCTGCTTTAGGGATCTCTCTGCTCTATTCTAGTCCAATCTATCCTATGGATCAGTTCAGCCTTCCTATTGATACTCTTTTTCAAGCTGAAAATTTTCTGTAAGTATTGAGAAGGTTTAAGAACAGTACCATGGCCAAGAGTTTATGCTGTGGCTGAGGCTGAAGGTCTCCTTCTTGGTGGAAGCCAGGGGATGTTGCCAGCTGCACTGAGAAGGCAGTGGGTTATACCATTCCCAAAACCAATTCAAGTGCCACAGCTGGCAGAGGGGTAATGGTCTTGCATGTTGAGGAAGGCTGGTGCAAGGTCAAACTGGAAATGGAGATCTGCTCCTTGTCAGGGAACAAGGACCAAAGGCAGCTGACAGGAGCTACCATCAACAAGTGGGAGTCTGAGGAGCTGGTCAGTTGGAGAGCAGCGGCACAGCAGGCATAAACACATTCCTTGTTCCAAGCAGGTATGTGCAAGGGCAGCCACATCCAAGCAACTCCAAAGGCTTGTTCATTAGGTAGACTTATGAACACCAGCTGAGACTGATTTGTTCCAAATGAGTGGATTGAGTCCACTTGATTAGTGAACTGAAAAAGACCTTAAGGCTGATCTGTTGACTTATTAGAGCAAAATACCAGTTCTATTGTCTTTTAGAAAACAGATACATGGACAAATGAATTTGAGCATTATAATAAAAAATCCCTGGCTTCTTGATTTTTGATACGAAAATACAATTTTGTCATGGTGCTGGTGTACTCTGAGATGTTCTTTGGGATGTTTCATTAGTTCAATAACCCAGTATAATGCTGCTTCTCTCGACGTCTTGACCTTAATGGCACACTACCTCACGGAGTACATCTGGCTGCAAAAGACACCTCTCACTAGATTATCAGCCAGGCTTTCCACCTGTAGGACTGATGAGAGTGTTCCCTCTGTGCTCCTTGGTAAGTGTGCAGATGAGCTTTTATCACATGACCTGGCAAATGTGATGGATGCAGACATGTCAGAGTCCCTGGGCAAAATGTCACAGCTCACCACTTGACTTCACCTTGATCTCTCCTCCAGTCAGGCCATATGGTGGGTTTGCTTCTTACAGTCCATCTTTCGTCTTCTTTGTTACTAGATTAGATTAGGGTACATTCATAACCATAAAAATGCAAGCAATTTTTTGCAGACAATGTAAAAAACGGAAGAGTAACCCTAATTCTAAAATTTTTCTTTAAACTTAAAGAAAAATGAATATTCAATCAATCAATAAAGGAAATACATGGTTCATGCTATGGGTGGAGAAGATGAGCCAACCCATATTTGTATGTTTCTTAAGTTTCTGTCTCATAAAGCCTGCTAGAATTTTGCATGTAGTATCACTATTTGCCTTCAACATAGTATATAACCTCTCTTTTTTAAAAAAAAGTATTTTTAATTTTTATTTTTAATGCAGAAACTGGAAAGGAAAAAAAGGTATAAAATACACAAAATGTGTTTAGGTTTAGGTTTAATTAACTGATTGAACCACTAAGGGTGTCTGTGGTCTAGGCAACAGTCAGGACATACTGCTGGCTCACTCTGACATAATAATTTCTGAGAATGTTGGTTTACTGAAAGCACTCTAAAAAGCCCTTCTGTAATTATTTTCCAATTAAAGCACACAAAGTACTCTTAGTTTAATAATAAAAAAATAGCTACATCACACTGTAACCTCTTTTAATAAATATTTTTATCAAATTCATAGGCAATTTGCCCATTTTAAGAATGTTTTTTCAAATGTGCAAACTAAGCTTGTTAAAAAAGAAGTGAAGCAGGTTTTTAAATGTGCCTTTGTTTTTTCTTTTTGTGAAAGCTTGTAACTTTAATTGTTTTGACTGGTGCATGTGAAAAAATAATGACAGGTTTTTACCTTGCAAACAGCTGTAATTTTAGCAGTGATATATAGTTTATACTGATATGACTCACGCAGTCTCCATTTTCAGTTTGAGGGACTGAAATAAACCCCACGCACTGCACCAAAGCCACAACCTACATATTTTTCTCAGTCATTTAGAAAAGGAACATAGGGTGCTGGAAACACCTTTCTGCTTGATGGACAGCAGCATGCCAATTTAGAGCTCACTCTAGGGACTAACAAAATTAGAAACTATAAAAGTGGAAAGCAGCATCTCGATATACCTGTCTTTACGTACCAGGGAGGAGATGTATGTTCTTAGAAATACATGTCCAAAACCTCTAACAAATTAAAGGATGCTAAAGGAAAGAAAACACTCATGGGTAATGTGTAATTACACAAGTATATAATGGATATTGTATTGCCCATTTGACTCTTACTGGTGGGTTTTCCCCATCTATTTTAATTCCGAACAGTATTCCCTATAGCCACGAGAACCGATCACCCAAAGGTTTCTAATCATGATCCTGAAAAATGTGGAGCACTTTCAAAGTAGTGCAATGTAATTAACTTAGCAAAGAAGATAACAACTGCTGGCAAGCACTAAGATGCACTAAATAAGGTTAAAAAAAATTCTCATGGTGTTTGATGGGTTCTTTTTGTATCAAAATCTGAGCTGCTAGTGTCCTTCATCACAAATTACCAAGAACAGAGATATTTCAGACTTACAAAATATGATCTCATGTACTGTACTGAATGTCTTTGTTGTGTATTTTCATAACTTTGTTAGTTAGCTTAGTGGTTGTACCTGATACATAGTAAAAGATATAGGGAACTTACAGTAGGAATGAGCAGGCAAAACATCTCTGTCCTAAAGCTGCTGAGAGAACAGCAAAAGTGGGTAAATAACAAACAAACAAAGTACCTAATCTTAAAAAAAGGGCAACTGTAATGGCTCTTAAATGCTACTAAATCTAATTATTTAAATGATGGGCACATGGGAAACAGGTGGGTATATTTCAAGTGGACTAGCTGTTCGATAGTGAGAAATTCTGGAATGGCCTGTGGGAAACAAGAATGCATATTAAGACAAACCTGTCAGCCAAAGAGCTGTTCTAACACAGAGGTTTTTCAAAGGAGATGTCATTGTCAAGAGCAATCCAACATGAAGTTGATCCACGAGAACAACAGTGATTAAAAGAGTCCTAAGGTAATGGGGGCTTTTTCTGCTTTTCTTCAAACATTTATAATACTTCCACATGTCTCACGGATAAAAGAAACAGAAAAGGTTTGTTTACAAAAATGTCTATCAGTTTTATATCAAGTTTCATGATGTTGCAAATTACTCATTGCTATTTTAACCTTTTAGAGGTTCTACTACCTGACCTCTACCTTTAAAATGTTCTCCCAATAATGTTTGATACTCTGAATACATGTTAAAACTATTTTAACTTTGCTGAAAAGTATATTTGTAGTAGTTATTTGCCTCCATCTCAGCATCACTTGTCATACTCAGAGAAAACACATTCTCATGAGGGAAATTTCAGAAAGAAGACAAATACTTCATTTTCAGGCCCAATTTCCATGTGAAGACTCCCCCAAATGCCTAAACTGCAGTGGACTTTTCTATCACAGTACAGATTCTACTATTCTGAGTTTTGGGGGGCGGTTGTTGTTTCGTTGTTGTTGTATATTGTTTGTTTGGGGGCTTTTTTTGTTTGTTTTGGGTGGGGTTTTTTTGGTTGTTGTTGTTGTGTGTATTTTTTTTTAATAATGGGTGTGTTTCAGTAGCATGTAATTTTTAAAGGTTTCTCATCTACTCTTCGCGTGCGCTTCTCCATTGCCTGGAGTTCCATAAGGGTGTAACAGAATGCGGTGATGCATTGCTTCGCCCCCAGAAGAGAGACTTCCAGCCTCTGACAAGCTCCATATGAGCTCCACACATACACACACACACACACACACACACACAGACACAAGGACACACAAATACACACATCCACAAACACACACACACAAACACACGCGCACACATACGCTTTGTATTCTTAGACCACTTCCTTTTACACGGAACGTCAGGCAGCGGGAAAACAACTCCTATTTCCACCGTCTCCTCTGTTAAGGAGAACTAATTGTTGCCTTCCCCCTTGCGGGGGCTGCCGCTGCCAGCGCCACTTCCCTTCACTGTTTTGTTCCCGGCGCACTCCGTGCTCGGCGGGGCCGCCCTTTCCGGCGGGGCGAGCCGAGGCGTGTGCCGGTTCCGGCGGGGCGGAAGCGGCTGCGGGGCCGCGCAGGAGCCGGGCGGGCGCCCGGGCAGTGCTGGGCCCGGCACTGTCGCTGCCGGCCGTGGCTTGGCGGGGCCGGGCGGGCCGGAGCGCGGCGGAAAGGTGAGGCCTGCCTGGGCTGCGCTGCGCCGTGCGGGCACGGGTGGCCGTGGGCTGCGCCGAGCCTGGGCCGTCCTTCCCCGAGGAGCGGGGACGGGAGAAATCGGGACCTGGAGTGCGACTCTGCTTCCAAAGCAGCGCGGTCAGCGGTGTCCTGGGAGGGCATCCTGCCCCTCTGGTGCGCTCTGGTGAGACCCCAGCTGCAGTGCTGCATCCAGCTCTGGGGTGCCAGCAAGGGAAGGACAGGGAAAAGTAGGAACGAGTCCCTAGGAGAGCCGCGGAGTTGATTAGGGGGGTTGGAGCTCCTCTCCTGTGAGGAAACGCTGAGACATCTGGGGCTGTTCAGACTGGAAAAAAGAAGGCTTTGGAGTGATCTAATTGTGGCCTTCCAGTACCTGAAGGGAGCCTAGAAGAAAAACGAAGAGGAGCTTTTTACAAGGGCAGGTAGTGACAGGACAAGGGGGAAGGATTCCAGTTGAAAAAGAGTAGGTTTGGATTCGATGTCAGGAAGAAATTCTATACTGTGAGAGTGGTGAGGCGCTGGAACAAGGTTGCCAGAGAAATTGAGGATGCTCCATCCTGGGAGGTGCTCAGGGCCAGACGGGATGGGGCTCTGGGCAGCCTGGTCTAGTGCAAGGTGTCCCTGCCCGCAGCAGGGGCTTGGAACTCGGTGAGCTTTAAAAGTCCCTTTCAGCCTCAGCCCGCTCTGCGGTTCTGCGAGCTCTGTGCTGTGGGACAGCTTGGTACGTGTCAGGGCTCAGGTGCCAAGGGGCTGTAATGCCAGTAAGCAAAGACTTTGTTTTTTGGGTGGGAGGCTTTATCCTAGAAGTGGAAACGTGTTGTGCAGTTTTACAGTTTAGAGAGTGGATATTAAGTCTGTGAGCTCTGAGGTGACCAGCCTGGGTAGCCACTAGTTGTCTGGAACATTCATGTGACAACTGCCAGGCAACCCATAAGGTTGGGCAAGATTATGTGTCAACTTAAGATAAACATCCCTGAAAATTTACTATATACATCCTAAACTTTTGGGGAGCTTGCTAGAATGGATTGTGGACATCCTGTCTTGATATCTTGATCATATTGGAAGACACAAATATTGGAAGTTTTTCCCCTAAGCAGTGAACTTGGTGGAGTGGATGTTTCTCAGAGCACAGTTTGTAAAAACTGTTTTCTTGCATGACTGAAACTTGTTTCTTTAAAATTTCTGCTGATCCTTGGGGTTTTAGGTGATAATGCACCTCAAAGATAGCAGGTGTTTATTCAGGGCACTAATTATTGTGCAGGTTGTGTTTGAGGAACCTGGCACAGCTTAGCCTTGGTAAGAAATGATGGTCAGGGGAGTAAGTTAGAAAATAGCTTGGATGCTGTCTTATTTTACCAAACTGTTCTGGATTTTCTTCCTGGTTTTGAATAATTTGTGTACCCTCTGAATTCTCAAAATACAATGTAACTCTTGAAATATTGTAATTTTCCTTGAAATACATGCTTTTGTTCTGGGAGAGAAACTCTTCATATATTTTTTTGTTCTTCAAAGCCAGGATAATCTTCAAGGGTGGATGACAGAACCAACCAGCCTTTCTGCAGGCGCAGAAGAAAAAAAAGAGAGTGTTCCCACACAGCTGATGAAGCATAAAAACGAAGTTGGTGTTGCTTCTGAGGAACTTGGCTCAGCAAATGCACCTGCACACCAGAAAGAGCAAACTACATCAGAAATAAGACAAGACTGTGTATACAGAAGTAGTGGGAGACCTGAGAAGACAGATATGATTAAATCTCTTGTGATGGATCAGGATGCATCCAGAAACTATGAACTGTATGTACCTGTGTCTAGTAATCGTTCAGCAGTGGAGTCATCTGAGGAGAGGTAAGGATTAATTTTTTAACATATATTAACAATTTTCCTGTAGAAAGGGAGGGTACATTCAGTTCTTGAAGGTAAATTTATGATTTTTTTTTCCTTGGTATCTTTGGTTCAGGAAAATCCCATTAACTAGTTCAATAAGTATTTGCATGCAACTTCTTGCACTATTTTTTTCTTTTGTGCATGCATGTTTTCATTTAATCATTCTTTGCCACTCTTACTTTGTTTTCACTGTATTTTTCAAATATTTATCTAGACATTAATGGGGAAAGACTTTAGTTTCCACATTATTGTTTCTACAGATTTGCTTAACAATTGCTATGCTACAGCAGTGTTTTGACACACTCATCTCTGGAATGAGAGTGCCAGTGCAGATGGATTGCACCTCTTGCCTACCTGGATTTCAAAACAACTCTCTTGAAATGCAGTACCTTGTTTACTCTGGATGTTAATCTGTCATGTTCTCAGTCTGTGTCTGCTTCTGTTTTGTCAATTCCCAGAAAGAAGGTGATTTCATAATATCTGCAGAAGAGACATGACACTGCTTCCTTTACACCAAACTTCCCCTTTTTTGAGTAATCTCACTGCCTTAGTCTGTTGAGCACTTCTTCTGCCTCTTATGCTGAATGTATTCAAGGTTGCATGGCGAAAGAACAATTTCCCTCTCCTGACATGGTTTCTCTCCCTGTGGATTCCTTGTAGCAGCAGGTTTCTTCATGCTCAGAGGGGGAGGTTGGTTCTTTATGTTTTGGATACTTGGATTATACAGAAGATAAACTAGAGATTGCTGCTGTCACATGCCAAGCTGTGTGGGTTTTTTTCATAATATTTTCAAGGTTATTGAGTATTCTTTACAGTCTTCACAAACCTTAATGGACTTTAAACTCTGCTGAGAAATTAGGCTTTGTCCAACATCATAGTGTAACATGAATATGGACTTGAAACAAATATTGCTATGATGTTTCTTCTCACCAGATAGTACTGTGTTTGATGCATACTATATCTACTGTTTCTCTTTTAATTAATAATTATTTAGTGTTGTTAAAAATGGGATTTCATGCAGCTACTTGAGCCCTGGAGTAAAAACTAAACTAGTTTTATGTGACAGCCCAGTAGATTAATTTCCTGGTATTAACCTACATTGCTCTTTATACTGAAGATTTTTTGTTCTCAAGGGAGATATACACAGATGGTTTGAGTAAAATGGTTTGGACATAAAGAAAAAAAATACAAAATACAGAGCCATCATTCAGTAGTCTGTCCTTTCGAATTTAATGAAAGTAATCCAGTTACCATCTGGCTACATTAAACTTTTTCACAGTTTTCCTAATTGCTTGTCCCTCTCTTAGTGATGTAAGATGTGCCTTAATTTCTTCCTAATCTTTTGGAGGCAGACTGTGGTTTGGATTTGGGGTGTTCTTGAGGAGTAGATTAGGAGCTACTAATAGTAGTGTGCAGTAAGCAATAACCTTGCAGCCTTTTTCTGTTTGTGTACTTTCTTTAAAAACCAGGCTTCCAATGTAGACCTCTTTTAGTGCTATGTCTAAATGATACTAATATGGCTGGTAACTTATGTTTTTTAAAAGAATTTTAATTGTGAAGCTGTGATTATTTTTTAGAAGTTTACTTCCTAGATGTAATTATATGACAAATGCCTCTCAGGAATGGAATGTGAATTTTGCCGTTTTTTGAACATTTTGTGGACCTTCATTTTCAGCAGTAACGTTCCCATCCAAGCTGCTGATGCTGGTCTATGCAGTATTTTTGTAGGGCATCATTTCCTCTCTCATGGTCATAACTTGACTTCAGAATGTCGTATGTATGCTGAGATGCAGGTACTTGACAATGCACCTTGGCCAAAAAGCCCATATTATTTGAGGAAGAAATGTTTCTCTGGATTTCAGCTAGCCTGCAAGCTGCAGTTTGGATCATGGTGGAAATTCTCCTTTGATTCAGTAATATTCAAACTAAATGGAGATAGTTGGCCACTTTTCATTGTCTTCTGTCATGTGTTCTGCTCAGCACGAGGCAGGTTGGTCAGTCCCAGGGGTGTGTAGGTACAAAGCCCTGTTGGGTAATGTGTTCTTAGCTGCATGCATAAGGTGCATTCATTATTCATGTGTGCAGCAAATAGACATGTTGGCTTGTTTCTTTTGCAGATTTAAACTGTAAAATGTAGAAATACTGTAGAAGGGGCTGTACTATTCATTCAACCACAGAAGAGAAGTTCAGGCAATGATTTATTACCAACCTAGTGACAGATACTGGAGGGGAGCGGTTGAGAGGGTTTTCTAAACTTTTCTCTATTTTTGAGAGCTGATATTTTTTCTATGAAAATGGGTAAGATGGAAAGCAAATTGAGTTGAAAAAAAAAACGGTAGAAAAACTTAAATACTTTCCTGAGTTGTAAAAAGGGGAAGAGGTTGAAAAAGAGAGTAGGATTTGTGCTGTTACTTGAGGTATGTGTTGATTTTTATTGCAGCGAGGAGGACATGTATCGTGATGAAGAAGAAATAGAGAGAGAGAAAATACTACTTAGTGAAACAAACTCATCAGGTACAATCAAACTTTGTGTGAAGTTTCAAATACAGTATTGCAACTCACTGTAGCACTGATGTGTGATGTCCTGACACTCTCTCTTCCAGGGACTTCTGTGCACAGATGTTTGTGTTCAATAGCATTTACTTAAGATTGAGTACATTGTACAGTTTTATTCAAAAAAAGATCAATTCTCTGGAAAATTAGTTGCTCTTAATATATCATTCCCTTTGTCTCTGTAGTTACTTTATGAGTGAATGTGAAAGCAGTCACATAGTGTATGTTTTGGGTGTCGTGCTTGAAAATTACTCAGTCATAGTCATCATAGCAGCATCTGTTGCTGGCATGCCTTGGTACCCTCAGTACTACCTGGTTTTGGGATGAAGGCTGTTGGGATTCCAAGGCAAAACTGTATATCTTCTTTCTGTTATTGTTACTGACTTACTGAGAAAGATCTGTCCTCTTTCTCCCTTGTAGTCTGGCTGCTGTATGAAGAAGAGAAACTTCTGTCAGTATTTTTCTGCTTGCTAAGAAAATGAAGAGTACTTCACTGATTTCTCTCTTTGCCGATTAATTTTTGCAGAAGAGAGGAGCAGAGTGTTCCTTATCTTGTTGAACTACATCATAACTTTTCTTCATGCATAATTTTCAGAACAAACTGATTTTATCTCCTCTCACAGCAATAATTACTTAGTAGCTACAGGTTGTGCTACCAGTTTCATTTGGCACTGACGTTAATTTAAGTGATAGTGTATTTAGAAATTTGATGTGCTTTGTACCTTCTGTTTTCTTTATAATGTTTTGTTGCATGTAACATGTTGCATATTGTGTTTTGACAGAATATAAATTAAGTGTTTCACCTGAAATGGACATCATGGAGTATTGCAGAAAGGAATGGAGAGGAAATACACCAGCAGCAAAAAGGATGAGAAAGGTAGCAGTTCTATTTTTGTTGAATTTCATTGGGCTCTCGGTTTTTGTCTGCTACATGATCTCCTATGCAGTCAGTCTTTTAAGATAGGAAATGCAGTAGCAGTGTTTTACATTGTGAGGTCGTACGAGTGGTTTACAACTGGCAGATGCTTTTCTTCGTGCTCATTTCAAATGTGTTTTTAGCAAAGCTATTTGCTGATAATTTAGGGGTTTGATTAATACAGTCCTTTGTTATTGTTTTCAATTGAAGTTTTATATTTTGTTTATGGACGTAAATTGCTAATTTTATGGATTGTTCAAGTGCAGAGCAGATTACCAGATTTTTGGATGGAAGGCAGGTAACTGAAAGTGGTGAATTGCGTGGATTTTAAAAATTTTTCCTGAGATTTTTACGAGTTTTTGAACTAATTTTTTATATAAATCTTGACCTAGAATGGTAGAAAATAAAGTTGTTTTGTTGCTTGAGAAATTTAGTGATATGTATGAGTAAACATAAAGATACCTTACAAAAGTCAAAAACTCCCCATGCCTCCCTGGAGAGATTACTGTGAGAAGTATGGACACACAGGACATGGGCCCTTGCCAGGATAGCTGAGCTGCAGAAGCTGCATTTCAACATTGTGGCTTCTGCTACAACTGTGAGTATGGGAACAGCAGGGAGGGAACAAATGTGCTGAGACAAGTGTCAGGATATTTCAGTGTAAACACAAACTTGCCCTGAGGCAGAAACAAACTACATGTGCCATGTTTTGGGTAAGTAGCATCAACTAATGCTCAAACTTCTTTTAAGCATGATGTGTAGTCTTGTGTGTGTATGTTAGATATTTTTTGGAAATCTAGGTGAGTTAGCTACCCATATTTCAATGATGTTTATGTTCTGTCATCAAAACAAATACCTCAAACAGTTATCTATTAGATTTCTTCAGTTTCTTGTTTGTTTTTCAGCAGAACTGTGTTGGTTTTTTTAGAGTATAATTTGTGACCTAAAAGTATTGGAACTTCCAAAAGGGGTAGTGGGTCAAGCATTTTTTTTTTTTTTAAATAGCATTAGTATTTGGATTATAATACTCCAATACCTCTTGTGTTAACAGTGTGTGACCTTAAAAAGTTTTATTAATGATTTCATGTTCTTTGGATTTTGTGTTTTTCTAGGGATACGAAGCAGTTGCTCAGAAGTTTGCATCTATAAGGAGAATACGAGGTGATAACTATTGTGCCTTCAGAGCAACTCTTTTCCAGGCATTAAGCCAAGCTACCCAGTTACCAGGGTGGCTGCAGAGTGAGGATTTTACTATGGTAGGTGTCAAACTGATCTTCTGACAATAGACTAATATTGGGTCTAACCTATTTGATTATTTTATGATCTCATTTCTCTGTTATATAATGTATATGCTCACTTGTCAATATCCCCTGAACTGAGAAGTTGTAATGTTTAAGATTATTGTTTGTGCACAGTGATTCTTTCAACTTGGAATTGAATCCAGGTGCCCTTGGTTTCCAGTTTATAATGGATATAAATGTAACTGTAGTGCTTACTGGAATGTCACTTGTCTGTCTTAATCTTGCTCTCTTGGTTTCTTCTTACTGCCTATAATGTGGCGGTAAGAGATTTTCCACAAGACAGCTGGCAATAACAAAAAAATACAGACAATTTATTCTTACATTTGAGAAAATCCTAGCTTTTCAATTATAATATCTATTCTTGTGTGCCATATATGTTTTCTCTAGAAAGTGGAATAGCAAACTGGATGCTGTAGGCTTTGCAGAATGTGTGTAATTACCTGTGTCTTAAATGGTGCTTAAAATAATCATAAGAGCAACTCCAACCTGACATGAAGAACTGTTCTTGTGGAGCACTGATGTATGAGAAAAGCAAGGTATTCCCCGACAAGCAGAAGAAGAATATTCCAGAAATTTTCTTGTGTCAACAAAGTCCATTTGATGGTACTGGTGAACATGGAAAAGACATGTGAGAAGCTGCCTATACAAAAGTGAGACTCTTGAGAAGAGTAAGGTTCCAGTTGTCAGGATGCTGCTGGAAATGTAAATGGTGAATGTCTCATGCAGACCCTGCTAAAATATGTAGGTTGGTGGCTTTTCCTTTCCACACTTTTAACTTAAGCTGCCTTTTCTTCTCTCAACTTCCAGCTTCCTGAAAACCTGCTGAGCAAGTATGACTGGATCAAGGAGTGGCAGCTCAGACAGAAACCTGGCAAGAGGATGGGAGAAATAAGGGATGAAATAAAAGAGTATTTAATACTTCTAAGGCAAAAGGTTGGAAAAGTATTTATATATTCTTTGCTCACTTGCAAATAAGAAAAGTGAAAAAGATTTTTGAATGTGGAGAATCTAACATAAGGATGCTTTCAGTAGTGAAAGTCCCTTTTCTGTATGTATATTGCAAAAAAGTCAAGTAAAGAATGTCTGTTCAGATATGTGAGAGGTGTCTGGTCTTTTACTACTTGCAGTGGCCTGATGCTAGAATTAATTTGCAAGCAGCTCTGCAGAAAACTATTAATTAGACAGATTTCAATGAAAAAAATGAATATAACAGAGTAGCTTTCTGCCTCTATTATTTCTTGTATTTATTTGAAGGAATGATGTATACCACAGACAAATCCTTTTGCTATCTGGACGAGATTAAGGAAAAAAAACACAACAACACTGAAGTAATTTCAAAGGAGTAGTTTTTGTTCCATTTTTATACATTTATTTCAGGTCATAGGAGCATGATTGTGCCCCTAAGTGTTCATACTATATTACCTAGCCCCATGCTTTCTCCCTCTTGGAACTCTGGAACCTATTAAAAAACTTCTCAGTTGTTCCTGTCTTACTGTGAATGCAAGTTCTGTTTATGAAGGCTTTTAAGAATATTTGGAATACTGCATTCAGCAGTTTGAGGGTTGGAATGAAATATGCATTTTGAGTAACAGAAATGTAAAGAATATGAAGTATGTAGGCTTTTATGGCACAGGAAACAAAAAGGTTACCTTACAGCATATTGTCCCACAACAGTATTTCTTCTGCTACCTTGCAGCAATTTCTAGCATCCCTTCCTTTGGATTTGCTTATGGATCAATTTAAGCAAAATCAGACTAAGTCAGCCTGACCTTGATTGGGGTACACTTGTGGAAATATTCTTGATTGTTTTTAAAAAGGCACAAAGCCCTTCTTAAGTTAAATTCTGGGTGTCTGTGCTGAGCATCTGACAACTCACAAGTGGCTTTTTGCAGCTCTGGCAGGGTGATGGTTGTTGATTTGTGTTGTGTGTAATGGTTTGTTTGTTGGTTTTTTTTTTTAGTGGAAGAATATAAGTGAAATAAAGTGTCCTCTTGAGAAACAAGAAGCTTGTGATAAATTGTTTAAAAATGAAGAGGAGGAGTACAGTCTTTATGAAGCGCTGAAATTTTTGATGCTTAACACTGCCATTGAGTTATACAATGCTGATAAAAGTGGAAGGAGAGTGCCTGTCTTCTCCTGGCTCCTGTTTGCACGGGATACATCCAGCAACCCTTGTCAGTTAATGCATAATCACTTGAATCATATTGGTCACAGTGGAGGCCTTGAACAAGTAAGAAGAGGTTGTTCTTAAAGTGTTATTTTCCTGTTTTGTAGTTTTCAGTTTCAAGTGGTTTAAGAAATTTCTCAGCTTTTGTTGGGCTGACTGAAGCCTTTTGTTGGGAAGAATATGTTAGAACGGCTTGCTTGCAGTGAGAGTCTGTGGAGTGTGAAGGCCCTCCTCTGAAACACCACATTTTGTCTGGTGGTTGGCAGGTAGATTCTTTGGAAATAGAGTTTGCTATTAATAGAACACTCCTATGAATCTCTTAGCTTTTTTAAAAATACCACAATAAAAGCTAATACTCAAATTATGAAGACCATGTGTAACACATACACGGGTGAATTCTGATAAGCTAGTGGAAATTACTGTTTTGTACATGTCATAAATGGTACACAAATTATGAAAAAGCCCCAAACCAAAATGAGGTGTAGTTAATTAGCTGAATAGACTGAAAAATTTTGGAAACATCCATTAAAAAATCCCATTGAATTCATTACAAGTGGGTCACTGCAATGTAGTTCACAACTTAATTATAGATACTAGGAACATGGAAGTATTATGTTTTGGTTTTGTTTTTTATCTTAAAAATCTGACAACTGTAGTATAGATAAGGCAGTTTGCTGTTCCTGTGAAAATAGGTGATTCATTGGTGACGTTTCTGCTGCTTAGTTTATGTCAAGAAGTTATGTTGCCAGTTTTTTGTGCTGACTATATTTGTTTATTTCAGTAAGATTCTTTGTAAATTGTTATTAGAACAGGAAATGCTTGTCACTGAAGTGGAAGCTTTTCACAGCTTTTTTTTTTTTTCTGAATTTCTTCTCCTGTCATTAGGCTTTGTAAGGGCTTTCCATTTACTTTTTATTTGGCTGGAAAGTTCAAAGCACCCTGTAAGAGGGAAAGGACCATTGTCTGAAACCTGCTCTTGTCTGGTTTTAACTGACTTAACAGGATGAACACTGATGCAAGGGAATGCCTTTCCTACCTGCTTGCAGCAGTGGGACACTCTGTGTGAAGCAGTTTTTCTTTAGGGTTATTTTACTGCTATACCATTGTGGATTTGAGGACTTCCTTGTTAAATGCATGGTATCATAGAGGGGTAGAAGGAAGATACTGAATGAGAGATGCTCATGTATAGGATTTCACACTTCACAATTTTTGTCTTTGAAAAATAACATCTGATAGGTATTAGTTCAATATCTTTATGAGGAAAATCTTGTAGAAGGCATGTTGAATTTTACGCAAATATTTGTTGTTTCCAATGTAGGTGGAAATGTTTCTTCTTGCTTACGCTCTGCAGTATACCATCCAAGTGTACCGACTCTATAAGTACAGCACTGATGAGTTCATCACACTGTACCCCAATGACCCCGAGGAGGACTGGCCTGTGGTGACTCTCATAACTGAAGATGACAGACATTATAATATTCCAGTCAGAATGTGCCAAGAGACGATGCTATGAACAAGTGATTTAGGCAGACAAACCTGTGCTGCTTATGGAGGTTTCCCGTGCTATTTTGAAACAGCACAATGACAAAATCCATGTGATTGAATCAACAGCTTGAAATCCGTGTTTTGGAAGTTGACATCTGAAATAAAGTATCAAGTAGGTACTTTCTTAAATAGTAGAGGTTTGGCAAGCATGGCTCTGTTTTCCATTAAAAAAAAAATGGAAGCTTCTGCAGTCCTTTTTTTGAAGGACTTTACTCTGAATAGAATTGCCAAGACTTATTTCTTTTAGTGAGTGGTAAGACATGGGCTAACTTTTTGCTCCCCAAAATAATGACAATTGAAGTTTCTGGGAAAGTAAGGTGGCAGTGTTTTGGCAGATCTTTGTAATAGTGCTTCGAAACCATTTATACAAAATTGGGTCTCAGGAAGTAATGCAGTTCTTTTGCAGTTGGAAATTAATGCCTGCCATGGTTTATGCTATAAGGGAGATGTTACTTAAGTTTTCTCATGCTTTGGGTTGTTTTTTCTTACGTAAGTGTCTCTTATTTAGAAGCCAGTCATCTGTTACACTGACAATGAGCTGCTCTTCCCCTTTCAACCCATGGAGAGGCAAATGTGATAAGGGAGTCTAAAAGCTTTTTTATAGTCGGACACAAAGTCAAAGACTACACAGAATTCCCACTTAAATTATGACAGCTGGTAGAAGGTAGCCACATGCCTGTTGACTTCCATGTCTGTTCACGTTATTGCTCCTGTAGTGTTAATCCTCTCTGGCAGCTGTTGTGGAGAACATGAGGATTTAAATTTGTCCAGGGAGTGCAGTAGATGGAAATAAACTTTTCGTGCAGCTTACTCCTCTCAAGAACGGAGATATGAGAGGTTCCGTTTCTGCTTAGTTATTCATTATGCTTTAAAACTGAAAGAATACAGAATGTATCAGATGCTGGAACTGCTGACAAATCTTTAAAAATAATTAAATAATGAAGCATTCAGCTTTTAGGTTCAAGTAGAAGTATGTCCTGCAGATGACTTTTGGAACACGAGAGTGAAAGCTGATTTAACTGAAATGCTGGGCATGCACAGGTCACTTAGAAGGCCTTCATATCTAAATGGGGTAAGGTTATGAAGACTTTTCATTTGAATATTCTGGAGAAAGTGGCATGCAAAATTCTTCTGTTCTAGTTGAAATTAATTTGTTAACTATTACTGTGGAAGGTAATATATACAATGAAAATGTGTATTCATTGTGTTCTAAAATGTGTTTCAAACACATTAATGAGGCCTATCATGTACTCTGTTATATTTGTCATGTTTTCGTTGCCTTCTAAATGAATTAGTTTGTTACTGAAAATTTCTGGGAGCTACAAGGGAATAAAAAACTTAATAAATTCATCTGGCAGCATTTTGTTTCTTGTTTTATGGCATATACTTTATATTTTTATGTAATATACTTTATATTTTTAGTGTTTCAGTTTTTGTAATCCACGTTGAAGTTAGTTTGTTCATGAAAGCTGTGAAGTATGGTAACCTATGTAAAAGAAGTAATTATTGGCTGCTTGCACACAGGCAGCAAAACCAAGTAATTCCCTGAATTGCTGTTATCCAAGAAAAGCTGAAGAGGAGAAAAAAAAAATTAACTGAAATTATTGAATTGTGATACATTCTTGAGACTTAACACCTCTTTGAAAAAATATTGTCACACATGTAGAGCAGTAGTTCTGAATGTATGACAGAAACCGCCAAAGCAGAGGCTTTTTGGGGGCTGAGTTTGTAGCCATTAGGGCTGGAAACAATTCACATAATTGGCTTGTATCTTGAACTGGAAGGGTGGGACTGGGCACAAGGTGCTTAAGTCAGATGTGGTTTTTGCTAAAAGCTTCTGCTCTCTACACCAAGCTTTTATTTTGCTTTTATTTTGTTTCCTAGTAAATTAAAAAGTGTGCCTGGTGCTGTGGCAGGCAGTCTGTCCAAGCTTGGGCTCAGAGAAGCCTGATGGTGTCCTGTAGGAGCTCACCAAGAGCCGGTGTGCTTGGTTCAGGACTGTGCCTTTATTCAGACAGCCGAGCCGAAGCTTGGCCAGCTCTTGGCCAAGTGTATTTCTGTGTGACAGCAACAGCCCTCTCATCCAGAGCTAGTGAAGGAGGCTGGAGAGCAGTGTGGGAACTTCTGTCTCACCTGGGTGGGGGATGTGGTCAGAGAACCATGTAGATTTTGAAGGAAGTGGAGAGAGGGAGCTCTTGCACTGTGTATGGAGTGTGGGGCTCAGCTTGTCATCTTGTGTCCCTGGTATATAAATAGTGTTGGTTGTGCAGCTCCTGCATCTTCTTTTCTTCTGGACATAATTGCCATTTGTTTTCCCACTATGCTAGCTGGCAGGACAGGATCAAGAATGTCTGAAGGTGGCCAAATGTTCTTCATGAATGCTCCTTTTTGCTTAATGCTGAAAGATGACAGGAGCTGTGTTTTCAAGCTGGCTGCGATGAATATTTGTGCTATGACATTGACCAATGTGCTCCGAGCCAGACACATTCAAAGAATATGTCCATTTATGAATTTCTTGAGAAGAACTTCAGGCTCTCAGGAATGGAAAAGAAATGTTGCTAATTCCACAGAGCTGAAAGTGAAGTGGGAAGTTCAGCATCATAGAAGCCTCCCAAAGTAGGCATCTCTCTAGTCCCCTTTCCCCAGAGCACTCATTTCTGCCTGGATGCTGATGAAATTCTCTTACTTCTGTTCACAACAGAGTGTAAGTCATTGGGATGGCAAAAAAACCACCCTGAAACACACTGGGCCATTGAAGAGCTGGTCAGTACTGACTGAAGATTGGTTTATCAGGGCTGTTGGGAGGTTACTTCGGCATGCTGAGGAAGGAGGGGCACACTGAATGTGACCACCAGCTATCTCCTCTAGGGGACAGCTTGCCCAATTTGCCCCTTTTTGGAATTGTGGGGTTTGGGGTGGTGTTCTTAGACACCTGCCCACAAGGTCTTTGATGGGATACATTTCCTTTGGGCTGTTGCAGCAGTCAGTGCTGCAGGGGCTGTTAGGTGGCCTCTGCATGTGCTCTTCAGTGTCAGGCTTTCAGTTTGAAAAATACAATTTTTTTAAAATTGAAAAAAACCCAATCCCTCATTTTATTGAAATTATGTTTTTATGTAGACTGAACACGGTGGGTATTTTCCTCCCTCCCAGTCTCCATCTCTCTTACCTTTCTAGAATCAGATACTTCTTCAACTGCTTGTGGCTTGCTGGGATGGGACAGAATTCAGACATGGCCCTTGTTACATAATCTAAGGTGCATGGTACCCTTGTGCCTCATACATCTTAGATAAAAACAAAACCAAAAACAAAACAAACCAAAACAACAAAAAAACCCACCCCATCTACATAATTATGAAACAAGTACCCTCCTTCTGAAACAGTCTTACAGCATTTCGCAGACCTTTCCCCGGAGATGTTCACCTCTGGCCCGCAGCTGCCCCCGGCTCGGAGTGGTTTTGCAGGGCAGCCCAGGAGCCCTCACCGGGTCCCGCACCGCCGCACGGCGAGCCTACCCTCCCCTCCCGGTCTGTCACCAGGTGTCCCTGCAGGCCAGGGGACAGCCCAGGCTGCCACACCGCCCAGCTGGTGGCAGCCGCAGCCCTTCCTCGCCCTCTTTGCCAAGGCACAGCCGGGGCTTCTGCTCCTTGTCCCCGCACCGTGCTGCTCCCGCAAATGCAGAGCGCGGTGGTGCTACACAAACACCGACCGTGCTGAGGAAATACGGTGCGGCCAAAATGCTTTGCCTTGTGACCTAGTGATCTACTGATCTTGGCCTTGTGATCCGGTGATCTCAAAAGACCTGGGTTTAGCAGCATCAGCCTTAGAGACTCTCATGACAGGTTATATTAGCTGAAGTTCTTAGTGCATAGATAGGTGAAAGACATTCTGAAGACATGTGGAACACTGTGAAATGAAGTGATAAGAAACTTGAGATTTTTCATGCCTTTATATTTTTAGCTTTTTGAATATCAAGTAGTTCATCTGTTTTACACCTAGAATAAGAATCTGCTAGTAGCTGAAATTTGTAGTAAGCCCTCTCTCTGGCTGCTTAGTATCAGGTTTTATCTATATATTCATCCAAAACTTCATGCAATGTATTGAGACATATGAGTCTTCACAGACAGAATCACTGTGTGACAGTAAATCCTGAGGAGTGGTTCTGGGATAAACTATTCCTGCTTCACAAACATGAGGCTTCATAGTGTCAAAAATAATGTATGGTGAGAAATGGTGAGGTTGGCTTCTCACATTGTCCAAGAGTAAATCAAATAACTTTTAAGATGTAGAAACCTGTTTATTTCCAACTGCAGCTGAAAGTGCACAGAGCATAATTTATTTTTACTGTCCGTATTATAAAGGGGAAAAACCAGTTGTAGCTGAGATGCTACAAAGATTCAAAGTACCTTGAAAAACAGAATATTATTACTTGTACTGCTGTTAATGAGATGATAAAAATTATTTCTAGGTGAAAGACATACTCAGTGTAAAAGTGAATAGGCTACATATTTAGAGATGGACCACTTGCTGAACTATTACTGTTGTCATTACTAATTCTGAGTGTCTTCTGCATCATAAGATTTTTTTTTTTGCTTTTGTATAAAGGGTAAGAGAAATAATAAATTACATTGAGCAAGGAGAATGTACAGGATGGGGCATAAACCTGCAAAATGTGTCCATTTCACTCCAACTCTTTCCAGGCCCTCTACTTAGAAATTTTTTTTTTTTTTTTTCAAGACTTGCATTACATTTTGCCCTTTGTTTTATACAGAAGACCTGGTATTTTGCTCAAGGAGTTGTTCTGCAGAGCCAAAAGTAAGAGCTTGGGGGAGACCCTGCTTCTTGCCCCTCCTAGGCAGGTTCATCTCTTGCTGCCAAACTTCAGCTTCTGTGCCAGTGAACTGCATCATTAGTGCGCTTGTATTTTGGAGGATTGTGTTCCTTTCAGGAAGCCAGCAAGCAGCAGTTTAGAGCAGTTTCTGTTCTCTCACCTGAGCATATATTTTGGGTTTATATTCAAAAAGGAGGCAGAAGAGCCAATAAAATTTCTTCTCGGGGTCATTGTCAAGCTGCTTGGCTAATAGGGTTGAAAACGTAGAGGAAAGGGATGGTTTACAACTAAACCAGCAAGAAACCTACCAAATATCAGTGATTTAATAGCTTATTTCCCTTTTTTAAATAGCATTTGCACAGTAGTAGGACAAGCTGTCTCCTATAAGCCTCAGACTCTCATCTTCCATTCAGGGCCCCTAAGATCCCCCCCAGCAAACACCCACTCAGAGCATCACTGGCCTGCTGCACCTCCTGCAGGTATTACCCCAGGGGCTGGCACAAGACTCTTGCACACTAGCTTTTAGCATCTAATATTAACATTGCTGTTAGACAGCCAAGTGGTTACATGGTGTTCATTTACTGATGAGCCCTCTTTAGAGCTCCCTTGGCTCAGATGTTCTGGATTTTGTCTCATCAGACATATGTTGCAAACATAGAACCTCTTGTAGTTACACAAAACAGTGCCTTCTAGAAGGTAGTAGGTAGCTGGAAACATTATTTAAAAAAATAAGGAAAAAGAAAAATTAATTGGAGCAGTGCTTAGGGATGTTTAAAGCAAATCTGTGATAGCTTCAACAATCACCTTGTTTGTAAGACCTTGTACGAAAGGTCAACAATCCCCCAACAACCCATCCCATGGATGCTCATTCTGGTGTGTCTGCCTTCCCAGAAATATGTAAAACAACAGCATGGAAAATTCAAAGGAAATAATGGTGTGACGTTTCCTTTGAGGAGCTAGGAGAGAAGGTGTTAAGATCTGCAGCTGGGAAGGCATCCTGCTGCACTGCAGGGACTGTTATCATCGGTGGGGCTTGCCACCAAAACCCCTGGTTCTTTAAAGAAATGCTGCACTGGAGGATGTGGGAATTTACCACCTGTGTATAGTGGGTGGGCTCAGCACAGAGCAATCTATTCTGGCTGTAAGTTTGGGAGCACTGGCTCCAGCTGCCAGGAAAATATCTGCTCATGAGACACAGTTTTTATGTCACCTAGAGGAAGGAGCCCATTTTTCACAGCTGCAGAACAGCCAGTGCAGAGTTGATAACTGCCTCTTGGCTTCTCCTGGCTTGTCAAGCAGCACTCAGGCTTTGGTTTTCCTCCCCGTGGGTCTCCATGCAGGTTGCAGGGACTGGGAGAGTGTTTGCTGTGCCGTCCAACACATCCTCATTCAGAAGCGTCATTTACAGGCAATGGCGAGGCTTCTGCTCCCTTAGTGCCATACCTCTGTTAGTGTCAGTACTTTTTTACCTGTCTGTGGTAAGAAGCCTTTTCCTTGGCACAGAGTAGGTCTTCCCCCAGCAGCACAGATGTTTTAGACCTCCAGCAGAGCTGCATTCTGCCACTTTGTCACTGATTTTTGGACACAAAAGTAAATGCTGTGCAGAACCATCCACAAGTGGGAGGGTTTCGGTCTGGAGTTGGGCACTTTCTCATCTGAGGTCTGTGCATGCCCTTTGGGGGAATAAAATGGATTATATTTTAGTATACATCATTAATGGAAGAGCTAATTGTCATCATTACTGATGGAGGTCAGAGGAGGGGCTGCTGATAGGTGTGAGGGAGAGTAGACTTTCAAGACTACAAGCTAAGAAGGTAAAGTAATAATGCTATTTGCCCTCATACTGTATGTCTTACTTTCCCCCTGCTTCAGATCAGGCCCTTACTTTCTTAGGAAGAGTGAAATAAAGCCTACAAAGCCCCTGAAAGAGAAAGCTTCATTTGAGAAATGTCAAACTGGCCACCATGTGACTCCGTGCTGTTTGGCCTTGCTCAGTCTGCTCAAAATGAAGCAGTGTGGCAGCAATTCTCAAACCCATTTCCAAACAGGCTCTGGCCTTCCAAGCCATGGCATGTTTGCTCCCTGGCCTGGCCTCATGAGTGGAACAAGGACAGTCTATTTTTCTGAGCCCTATCCAAACTCCCTTTTCTTTTCCTATTTTGCTCTAGCATGGCCTCCTGCCAGGGCAGTGCTCTGGGCAGGGAGGGCTTGGGAAGGTCAGGGACCATTCTGTGCATGGGACAGCTGTGCCAGCAGGTGCCAGCAGCCAGCAAGGCCCAGTGAGAGACATCACTTGCTGGTGTAGATACCCTGATTTTGTTCTCCGCTCTGCTCAGTCCTCACGGTCTCAGACTCTGCTCAGTCCTCATGGTCTCAAGAATGTAACTAGACATAAACCAATCCTTTCTGCAGCCATGGCTGGAGAGTGGGATGGGGGAGCTGGACATGGCTAGAGCCAGTTCAGGGTTCTCTGAATGTCCCCTGGATAGCCCTTCACCAAGGCCCAGGAGAAACAGAGCTGTAGTTCCCAGCACTTCACAGATGCCAGGGGCATGAGAGGGTGGTCATGGATCCCCAAAGGGAGGAGACAAGAAGAAACAGGCAGGAACTGAAAGGCTGACAAGGTGCAGGAAACCCTAAGGCTGGATCTCTGCTGTGGGCCAGTGTAAGGAGAGCTGAGGCACCAGGATCCCAAGGGCTAATGAGCAGAGTCTTACCATGGTATCTCTCCAAGACCATTTTAAAACCAGTGGTTGTTCAAGTGTCAAAACACTAAAAGCCAGTCTTCTCACTGGCTCTAAGTGGCTCACATTTGGTCATTTGGGAATACTTAAGGAATGTGATCGAAATAAAAATCCATTTTTGATTAAGAATGCTTTTGCAGCTTCATAAGAACAGCTTTGGTGACCAGCCAGATGCATGAATCTTCTCCTGACACTTGAATTTGCCTCAGCCTGATGAAAGTAATGCTGTCCCTTTAAATACTAAGTGTCTGTTTAACAGGAATGATGAAAGTATTTGATTTGGTATGGAAAAAGTATTCTGACTATGGTATTTCCATATCAACGACACTTGGAGGTTTTGTAGAAATAAAGAGCTTTTCTTGCATCATTTACCTTTGGATTTCATTAACTTCAAGTTAAGACCTTGCAGTTGGCAGCATCATGCTCATAATTCAAAAACAATTTGAGTGTTGGATTAATTTCTCACCAGGAGGTATATTTTTCTTGTTCCAAATGAGAAGAGCATTTTAGACCATGTCAGATTATCAGATTTAATAAAACAGAAGAAATCAGAATCATGAATCATATGCAAACTGTTAGAACTTTAATTAAAGTAATTAGAATATGAAAGCTATCGGACAATATTGGAGCACAGATCCCCCTCAAAGAAAGCATGGATCGTTCTTTTTAACAATGCAAAAACGTACATCTATGTTAAATACATAAACAGCACTCAATTTTAATGCGACATATACTTTTATACTTCTGACCTTAGCAGTCATCTTAAAAATGTACAAAGTTTTAACCTTCATTTTTGTTTAACGAAAATCCACGTTTAAAGCAAAGCAGAACAGTTATCAAAAAAACATACCAGCAGCTTTAGCATGTGTACAAATTACAGAAAGCAACATTTATTTTGAGATAAACTAACCGGAATTTTACAAGTATGATAGAAAATGATGCATGAGGTAACATTTCATTTAAAATCTAGGATCCCTGTACTGTAGTTCCAAACAGTGCTCTGGCTTGACAGCTACAGTCCTTGCAAAATTGACTTGTTTAAGTAGTCGAGGATGGCTATTAGGCACACTGCTTTGCATAAAGACAGCTTTATCCTAAGAAAGAATTTGATGTCAATGCTGAAAGATATTCTGAAAGAAATGAAAACCCACTGATACCTCTCAAGTGAAATATGTATTTGCCTAGTCCTCAGTTTTACCTTCAAATTATAGGAACAAACTGAAAAATGGGGCCTTTTCCCTAGAGAAGTGTGTTGATTGAGAATTGACCTTAATCTCAGGGCAACTTTGGAAAAGTCTGGCTAGCTATTGCTTTTGCCTCTTTCAGCACTGTTAGCCTGCTGAGAACAAAACAAGATATTGTCCTGCAGAATAATCCATGGTCAGAGGGCAGGCTGGGAAGAGATGAAGCTCCCAAACTTCCTTTCCCCTCTTTTCTGAGCAAGATCCTTCAGATTTTGCGTTGCCTTTTTTTTTTTTTTAGGATGCTGCTTCCAGACACTACTTCTCACTCTCAATTCTAAAAGTATTTCTATAAAACTAAAAACAAGTCAATTTTAGAGAACCCAAAGGCACAATTAGAACATGCAAATATGAATTCATTATTTTTAGGCATTTCTGTGACACTGTTCCCTGTAGTATCCAAGCATCTTTCACCAGCATTAGTGAATGTTATCCTTATAGCACCCCTCTGAGATGGGAGAACCCTCTGTGCTTGTAGTGTCATTTTACAAATGGTCAGTCTGACCTTGCATGATGTGGCCAAAGCTATCCTTGTTCAGAAACTGCATCAGAACTGAAACTGCCTGGGAGTTACCACGACATGGTTTGGTTCTCCATGATGACTTCCTGCTGTGAAGACAAAACAGTTCTTGGCTGCTGCTCTGTACTTTAGGTTTTGCTCAAGGTTTGTAGTTGCCTTCTAGACTGACCTTGTGGCTGCCCCTGCTCAAGTGTGCCAAGCTGGAGAGAGCGGGCTGTGTGACACTGGCTTCTCCACTGCAAAAGGCACAGCGGAGTTTGCTCTCTGCTCTGCTCCTAGCACTACAAAGCTTGTGTTTTCCAGTGACTAGGATCTACTAAGATGCCCAGTAACCTTTAAATGCCAGAGAAGCTTTCACTAAAGATGATAAATGAAGGGCTTCTTGCTCTCTTTGCCCTCCAGTACAGTCCTTGCAGGGTAACACAGTGCAGGGTGCTTGCAAAAGTCACTTCAGCTCATTCTTTGCAGCCGTCTGTCCCTTTCTCTCCACAAACACACACTCAGTCCTCTACACCCTCATGTGCTCCTCCTCAGGCACTCTCAGAAGCTTTCTGTCCCATGCAGGTGAAACAAAGGGAATTCTCAAAGGGAATGCTGCTAAGCTGTGCTGCCCAAACCCCATGAAATGCATTTCAGCCATTCCACCAGAGAGAGTCAAGTCCACTTTGAATTTCTGTGGCCTGTGGTGGCAAAATTCCCCATCAAACAGCACAAGCAGCGCAGGGGGCTTTGACACTACCTGCAATCCCAACTTCAAGTCTCTTATCACAAACCTTCCATAGGTGTTTGGCTTCACAAAACTAAGGCAGAGGCAGTAACACCACAAAATAACCTAAATTATCTAAAATAAGGGAGCAGACAGAGCAATGTTCTGAAAGATCAAAACCTGACATGATTTGAGCTCAACTGCCTTTATGATAGCAGGGGCTGTTTCTGCCATTTGAAAACACATGTTAAGCCTTGCATCCTGTGCATTTGCTTTTTAAAAATATACAAAAATATTGCAAATAATTTTATTAAACCAAGTGAAAAACTTGTTGATGGCAATAAGCAAGGAAATGTCATCTACAAAATTAGGTATCTTTAATGTTTTTCAAGATTTTGCTTTTGCAGTTTCATGGTGCTTGCAAACTTGGTGGATAAAATCAGTTGATCTAAGTAACCAGTTAATTTATTGCCTGTAGCCTTCCAATTGTTTCATTGTAGCTTAGAAGGGATTTTTTGTTCATCATAATAGACACAAAAGCAGAGTGACATTTGCTCTGGGGAGCAAACTACAAAATTGAGCAATGAATGTTAGTTCCAGGCGCTGCTGTTTTCTGCATGTGTACACACACCTTCCTTGCCCCCCAGGCAGTAGTCTCCTTAAAAGTTAATGAAATTAATATTTTTTTCAGTTCTGCATTTTTTTCTTTGCATTTCTGCTGCGGGTTTTTTTTGATGAATTATGGATAAAGTTGCTGTTCCAATGTTTACATCCATTCCTAAGAGGGGATTTATATGCTGTCATTTACAGATAGGCCAAGCCATTCTATTACATAAATGTAAGTATTTACTTTGCATTACCTTGATTAGAAAGGGGAGTTATGAGAAAGGGTAGCATTTTTTAAAATGCTGAATGATGCACATGAAGAGAGGTGGGAGGAGCAAGCAATTGCTTGCTGTTTTCAGGCAGTTTTGCTCAGAGAGTTAATGGGAGAAGTGCAGTACAGTACTCAAATACTTTATCTGCAGATACAATAGCTTATTTTTGCTTTGCTCTCATTGTGGGCTCCCAGAGGGTGGGAGGGTGATGTAAAGCTGGCTCTGCAATACCAAAGTTTTGTCATCAGCAAAAGAATCTGTGCAGCTCAACATTTTTTCTCACATATCTACATTGCAGGCCTCTATTAGGCACTGTCTCTCAATCCTGAACAAAAAGCCTAAAACAAGGCAAGCAATCTTAAGTCCTTTAAGATGAAGGGACCTCTCTAGGTTCCTGGTTGAATCAGAGAACAATTTGGGTTGTAAGGGGACTGCAGGCAGTTTTCTTGCTATGTCCCCCTCCATTCAAAGCAGGGCCACCATTGATAGTGGACCATGCTGCTCATGTCCAGATGAATTTTAAACCTAATGGATTACCCCTGTTAATCAGATTTTTCAATTCATTATACATTCAGTTGGAAAATATACAAAATCTGCATGTCTCAAACTATTCTGTGCTGCTCTGGGGATGCACTGCTAACTTTGCTGGAATAGACTGGGTAAAGGGTTTCACTAGAAAGTCACAAGGTGGCTGGAGTTAAGAAATTAACTTGAATTAACTCATTTCATTCTTGATTTTAGAGAAAGATTCCCCCCAATTCCTTCTACTTCTTGACTCTCCTTTCCAGCTTATTAAATGTGAAGTAAAAAACAGTCCATCAAAAAAGAGTTTTGTTGTAAGCTACTTTTTAATCACAGCATTAGTTGACATTCAGTCAGCATGACGATTACATTTTTCTTCTCAAAATGCCAACAGACAAAATAAGCCTAGCAGGAACCTTCAGAAGAAAATGAGGAAATATCTGAAGACACCGGACTTGGAATGACAGAAAACAATGAGGTAAAACTAATAAATTGATTTGAGCAGTGACAAGGTCTGGTAAAACTGAAGAAAAGTTTCCCCTTGGGATTACAGACAAAAGAGCACCTAGAAATATACTGCCATCCTTCTGTTTTACTGAGATGGATTGCATGTCATGGTTATGAAATGCTGAGACTGAAGCTCATTCTCTAACCCTACAATTAATTTGCAGGAGCTGCAGCCAAAATGCCCTTCTGTGCAAGTCTGTGCTCCAAGCCGAGCCTAAAGCTCCATCTCTCTGCCCCCGTACTTTGTCTTTGCCTTTTTGTTCAGAAGGTGCCAATTACTGAGAGGTCTGGCAGTGGTTTTGCTGAGGATTGCATCTATGCACTGACAATTGAACTTGGCTCTCCAAAGCAAATCCACACAAGCTGCCTGAGCCTGAGCTTGGAGCCCAGGCTGCCCTGCATCCCATGCCCTCCTGCTGCCCTGCAGGGCTGCTGCAGCTTGTGACCACGCTTGGACCCAGTTTACTGCTAAGCCGACAATTCTGCCTTGTTTCACGATGCTGCCAGGCTGCTATACAGCGTGTTGCAGGGCACAGAACAAATTCAGAGCTCCTCTTCCTGCCTGGGACTCTACCACAAGCCCCCACAGCCTGTTCTGCACTGCAACCCTCCACAGGACATTACTTCTTTCAAAATAGATGGTTTGCTGTATTCAGTAGAAAGCCAAACATGAACAAGGGAAGGGAACCCTAACATTTTATGGTTAAGCTGGTATTTGGGACATGCCAATTTGCTATCAAAATCGTGATAATTTTGTCATGTTTAATTAATACTTAAGTGACATTTCCCCAATGCAGCCCTGCCATTTACTCAGAAACTGGAAGACACGTAGTGCCTCCTTACTGCACATTATAAAACCTGCATGCTGCTTTATTTCTGCTTGAATCATCTTCGAAGATGTTTCACACTCCTGTCTCTGAAGGCTCCTCTACTGGGAAACCAGGTGTTACACAGACACACTAGTCCTCATCCTCAGTCCCTCTCCAGGGCAGCTGAAAGGGAAATGGTGTTTTCTGCCCTTTGATTCCCTCATCTCCACACCATCCTGCTGTCTTTAGGAGGGATATACAGTATCTTTAAGAAAGATTTTCAACAATGTCCTCTTTCTCTCCCATTCCAGCTCACTAATCTAAATAATGTTTTAGCTTAATGGTATAAGGTCTGCTGTTTCATTTACTCATTTGTGTAGCTTCAACTGCAATTTTTAAAAATGGCTTAGTGTTAGTCCCACATTGAGATCATGTTTAGACTTGAACCCTTGTTCCAAGGAACAATCCAAAGGTCATAACAAACTTGCCTGTGCAGCACTCTCCTATACACACCCATACACGTATTCCAAGGCTTTCCAAGGGTTACTGCCACTGTCCCCAGGAAACAACCAGCTGCACTCGAGCCTCTGCCAACCACGCCACAACCACAAGCCCTCGGAGAGAGGCGGAGCCCATGCTGCCCCTCGCCATGCCCCCAGTGTCCTGCACTTCACCAGCAGCAGGGCTGGCATGCCCAAAGTGCAGGATGCTCCGTTCCCCTTGCCACCTTGTTGCCCAACACCAAACCATGCCTGACGCCTCTGGCTGCCCCGGCCTGAAAGCATCCTTTCTGCCTTCTTTCTAAGCACGCGGCGCCATCCCATAAAAGAAGGCGCTCCTGCCTTCAAAAGGTTTCTGTTCGTGGGCCGTGGCCTGCCCTGAATCAGCTGCATTCATCAGCCAAGCCTCCGTCTGGGGCTGCTTCGCTCTGGCTGCAGATTTGGTGAAACACCGGGCAAGAGCCAGATATAAATCTCCTGCTCAAAGGAAATATTTCGCAGCAAAATGAGTGGAAAACAAGAAGACTTCTCTGTTACTTACCCAATCCTTTCACTTAGGGCGGCTCTATCTAAACAAGCAGGGATCTGAACCCTCCTGCCTGGAACGGCTGTGCCAGGGGGGATGGGGAGCAGGACTGCCCCACGCCTGGGAACCCGCTGCTGCACCCAAATGGCTTCGGCTGAGAGATGCAGAGCTTTGTCCATCAGGTCCCGTGCTTGGAGAGCCTGCTTAGGGCAGGGAGGGGAAAAAACCTGCAATGTTTTCTCTTAATTCTGAAAAACGAAAGCTCAAGACACATTAACACAACTTTATGTACTTATTAAAAGCTGAGGAACATTAATCCACAGCTTATCAGTGCTCTGCTCTTATTTCCCTCTGTGTGAGCTGCTCTGAAATACAAGATGTATGATGCAGATCAACTTTTTTCCTCTTTTTATTGTAACTTCAATTGTGTAATTCAGTCTGGAAAGGCCGAGTCTCCACATGAATTCACTGAGATGACGATGCTCCAGCTCTCTGACACAGAAACAGGATGGGTTTCTATTGCAAAATAACTACCACAGAGATAGATAACCATTTCATAAACAACTGCACAAGAAAGACACAGCTAAGCCATTGCACTAGAACTCAAGGAAGTACTTTTGGAAAGGAAGAAGTGCAGGACAGGGCATGTGCCAGCATCTACCTGACAGACACGCTATCAGTGATGCTCTGACCGGGGCTCTGGCCGCAGAGGATGTCTGCCCACTCCCAACCTGTAGCCCACCACACTGGCTGCTTCACCAGCCCAGCTCAATTTGCCACTAACAGAGAGCAGGAGGTTTCAGCAGGTTGCTGAAGCTCCTGACAACATTCCAGAAGCATGCCTGGTATCTGCAATGGACAGAGGGACAGCTCCCTCCTCGCTGAGCACCCTGCCTGCCCAGCAGTGGGACCAGCACGAGGGGCTGGCTGGGACCCACTCCCTGCAGAAATGTCATCACATTTTGTTAATCCAGCAGAGAAATGTAAAGAAATACATGCCCTGCAGGAAGCAGAAAGAGATGCAATGCATGTGTCCTTATGTCACTGCTTCAATTCTTGCCCAAATCCCACCACTCCTGTGCTCATTCAGTATCTTGCAAAGTAAAGGACTAGCAAGTATTACACACACAATTGAAAATTTATCTTTTACAGAGCTATTAGTTTAGCTCTGTATGACCAATAATTAATTTTTAAAAATTTGTTTATCTTTTATCTAAAGTACAAGCCTCAGTGTTATCCGTTGTTTTCAGATTTTTACTTTTTGGTGCAATCATTACCTTGAAACCTACACTGGTAAGGCTCACAATTTTTCAGAAGTACTGCTGTTTGAATTTTAGTCATGTACTAAAAGAAATACAAACATTACACAAAAATATTTTCCTGCTTCATCTCTACAGTTCCTGAAAAACTGCATCTTGTGGACTTGGAGACAAATGTACTGGAGAACCCAAAACTACATGAATAGAGAAGACCTCAAATGGCCACTGTGATCTGTAATTGTCTATATACACATTATATACATATGACTGTTTGAGAACCTGTATTCACGAATGTGTACAGTTTACATCCTGAACACATTAATTTGTCTGAGGGTTTTTTTTAAAAGATTTTGTTTTAATCTACTGTCAAAAAGTATTACCCTGTGGTGACACAGCAAACATGGTTACTGGTTTTAGCCTTACCCTTCTAGTGCCACTGCTCATTAACCGTAAACTGATTTAGCAAATCTGTCAGCTAACACAGTAATTTCTAATTTTTTTTTCTTATTGTATTTGCATATGTAACAAATTGGTACAAATATTTCCAATAAAATGTAAAGTTCATTGATACAATGCCTTTCATGATGGCCATAACTGGTTACTAGTCAACTCAGTAGTTTTGTAGAGACATTTTTAGCTGTACTTGGAAAAATAGGAAACGTATTGTAGTTTAAAATAAATGTACATAATATACAATATATATATATATTTATACACATGTGTATGTCTACATACACATATACTGATAAAACATTTAAAGTAATGTTTAGTTTTCATCAGTTCTCTGACTGCTGGGACTACCTGGCAAATAAATCTAGAAACATAATTTGTCCACAATTAAATAATAATTTCCACAACTTAGAAAAATATACTTTTACTAAATAAGGTTTAAATTAATTGATTTATGGATATAGGATGGAGGATAATGGTTTCCAGACTCTGACATGATTAAATCTGAAAGGACCCAATCTACTACAGACCAGTAACAAGTGCTGCCCCGCAGCCAAACACAGAAGAGCACAGAAACACAAACTGCTGCCACAGCAGCACTGGTGATACCCAAAACATCTCTGCTTCCCTCACCTCTTACACAGCCTTCATTTTCACCCAGCCTGAGTCTCCCACCCGACCTCAGGCTGTTATTTAAGGCGCACTCCAGCCGCAAGCACAGCTCCACGGGGCTGATGTGGATGGCTCCTCGCTCCCACACAACGCTGCCTTGAGAGCTGACAGGTCACCAAAGTCCCTAATTTTCAGCTTGGAGGACCATCAGTACTTGAGCTTCACCACATGGATTTTAATCTACTGCATAGGTAAATATATTATAGCAAAACACACATTTCTTTGTGTGTGTGTGCATGTGTATAGAAGTAAGTATACACATGCACACACACGTATGTGTACATCTGTATATAAAAAATTTCATGGAACTATGTGTAGTAATATTATCTAGCATGGTATCCTGCATACATTATCTGATCTTATTCTTTTTTAATATAGAGGCACCAGAAATAATTATAGAGAACAAATCAACCTTTAAAAATTAAAGTTAGGTCAGTGGACAAGAACTTTGGTAAAGCTTGTCAATATTTATTTTTCTTTTATTCAAATACAGTCAAAGTCTAGCAGTTGCCATCACCCTCTTCACAAGAGGAAAGTGCATGTTTTTTTTCCTAAAGAAAATTATATGTAAGGTGGGACTTAATGATTCAAGAAAATTCTGAATTAAATGTTTATATTTTTCAAAAGATTACTATCTTTCTGATGGAATGAAAGCTAAATAGAGTTCTTGTCCTGTGTGTATTTTATTTATCATATGCATATATATATATAAATATATATATATGTATGTCTCTGTTCATGTACCTGTGTGTGTATATATACACATCCACACACTTTCAACATGAGAGAGGAACATGTTTTTCTCCACTTTTTATGGGGAGACTCCCAAGTTCCTCCCTGTCTTGTACCCTGTGCAGTATAAGCTCTAGTGATGAGGCCAAACAAAAAGATATAGTTCACCATAGTATATTAGTTTATGTAGCAAAGTCATTTTCAAGCAAGTAAAATAAAGCTCTGTATTCCAAACTTCTTTTCCATTTCTCATAAAGAAAAGGAAGGAAAAGGAGAGAGGGGAGGGAGTGGGGTTATGGCAGTAGCATTGAGCCAGTGGCACGTGGCGGTGTGCGTGTGCGAGCGTGCGAGCGCAGGTCCGCACACGCACAGGCGCACAGGAGCAGGGCTTTGGTTGACAAATGCAGATTGTCCAGAGAAGGTGGATGCATAAGGAAGGAAGACTCTACAGTGATGCAATTGTATCTTTTACGCTTGCATGGAGTGAGAAAAAAAAAAATTCAATTGGAAAAAAAAAAAAAAAGAAGCAAAGACCTCTTTTTAGGTCCCTCATCAGTGAGAGCATACTCAGTATGCTAGAGAATTTATCTGAAACCTTTTAAATCAAGGCCTCTTTATTACAAAAATAAAAACGAACAAACAAAAAAGTATGAGAGACGACAAGATGCTGAAGCGTCACTCCAATCGTCCCTGCAGAGAACAATTGCATCCCATTTATTATTCATTCTCTTCTCTCATTTCTACGATGTCTGTCATTTCCTCCGTGTGAGGCATGTCGGTCATTGCAGAGTCTTCACCTTCTGCAGCTGTCTCATTCTCATTCCTCTTCTTTTTCTAGATTGAAACAAGCACCCAGAAACCTATCAGTAAATTGTGCATGATCACACTCCCATCAACTCTGGACATTGGGAGAAGTGAGGTGAGAATATGGTTTGTTAGTGTATTTTATTAAAAACTATAATATTTGTGTCATATTTGTGGCTTTCCACTAATGACTTGGCTTAACTCAGAAGATTTCCGTGGCCTTTCTGGGGCTCAGTTTTCTCCTTTCTAACATAAATGCAATCAGGCATTTCTTATGCTAAGCGACATCCAAAACAAGCTTCAGCAAGACTGGAGGGAAGAGAGCATCTGGAATCTTTTACATCACAGACTTTTTATTTTAAAAAAGGGAGGAAAACAAAAAGTGAGAGAAGAAAAGCTTCTCTAGGGAGGGAGGCGAGGTGGCAACCTAATTTCTCAAATGTCAGACTTCAGGAATTTTACAAGATGTGAGCATTCTGGCTTTTCTTAGTGTTGCTGATCCACTGTAATCTCTTGCCTCACCAAAGCAAAGTAATATTAGAGTATTTTTGGCCAGCAGGAGCAGGAGGTCATTCAAGAGTCCTATGATTCATCCAGGATGTCCTGGATTAGTAAAGCTAAGAAGAGTTCAGCCCCCTAAAAAACAAGTTGCAGCATCTGTTCCTTATTACCCATTTCTCAGCAGGCTGACTAGTTTTACTGAAAACAATTGTGCAGCTGACAAAATATCCCCCACAGGTATTATTGATTCAGCTGAGATGGGTGTATCAGAGTTCCAAAATTTCAGAGGTGTCTACATAACATTTGATCTGCAGCTCTCCAACTGCAGGTCAGAACAACCTGGTGTAATAGAGCTACTGGTTGGCTCTGCCACTGTCACACTGAATAAAAAATAAATTAGGCTGGCACAGTTATTACTCCTACTACCTGCACTCACTGCTGAGAAAAATTAAGCACAATGTCCCTGGCCAGAAAGACTCTGTGAGCTACTATGGTAACAAACTAGTAATGAGGATGTTGTGAAACCAAAGGTCAAGACAAGCCATTTCAGTGTCTTAAAGTTTTTCTCCTTGGTTCCCAAGGCAAACATGACAAATTAATAATGACAGACATTATGATTCTTCTACTGCCTTATGAACCTTGTACACTTTGATATCTTGCCATGGCCTGTACTGTCAGCACATATCAAAACTGGTTTTAGGTTGTTCCAATATAAGGCTTTTAGATATTCCATCTTCTGTAGTTTGGCTTTTTTTTTTTTTTTTTTCAAAAATAGAAGTGGTGGGTATTTCCACTTGGCACTTTGTAAGAAGTCTAATTTTAAAAAAAGTCACTGCATAGATTATATTTTCTGTTTCCATCCACAGAGTCCTTCTGTACTATAGAATGAAGTACACACTTTGCTGGTTCTGCTTGGAGCTGGACCTAGTGCCCTACATGGTGCCTTGAACATATAACTGAAAGGGAGCAACATCCAGGTACTGCAATGTACCCAGTCACCCAGCCAATATTTATCCTGTGTTTGACCTAATTTAGTGGAATCTTCTTCAAAATCCATGTTTCACCACTACTCCACACATGCAGGGTTGTAGTGTTTAAAGTATGCAAAAAAGCACCTGTTTAATTATTTATAAGCTCTTACTGTCAACTGCTGCAGGAGTAGTCTTGTTTTAAGCCACTCCTCTGGATGGCAAAAAACCATAAGCACCTGTACTTGTTGATTTTCAGCAGAGCTGGTTTTATAAAGAAATAAAATGTATAAATACAGAGATATACGTATTACATAGTGTATACCTACAGATGTAAATGTGCACACTATGTAACACTACATAACACCTTCCATGTGAAGGAACTTGGAACTCGTTGGAACTCTAAGGTTTCTTCCAACCCAAAGCATTCTATCATTCTGTGATTTGGTGATTCTATGATTGTATACACATATACATACACATATTGTAAGCTTGGATGAGTAGTTCCTGTGCCTACATAAAGGTGCTAAGCTGTACTGCAGCAGCAAATATACAGTGCAAAAGTGCTGCTGGTAAGGACAGGATATCCATGATACACGTGTTTTGAGGAGCAAGAGGTCTCTGACTGCAGACCAGCATGTCCCATGGCCTAGGTGCCCATTAACAGCTGGAGGGGACCTTTTGGTTTTATTTCAACCCAAACACTTTCCAAGCTGCACACTCCTGAGACTTGACAGGCAAGCAAACCAAAGTGAGGATTCTGGGAAGTCACGTTGCTGAAGTGTAACTTAATCTGAACTAAAATTCACTACATTCACCGCCTGCTTTAATCAGATCCCACAGAGACTAATTCTTACCTGCTTCCTATAGACGTAACAGGCTGCTATTGCAACCATGGTGGATTCTCCTACAAAACCAGCGAGAAGGGATCCTACTCCAAGAGTGGCTCCATGAACTCTGTTGGAGGCATAGAAAGAAAGCAGTCATTGTTGTGTGAGAATGCATGATTCATAATTACATTTTCACTGGCATATATAACCAATCTGATGATAGAAATATTTTCTTCAAAGACACAATACACTGCCTAAGAGAATAACTGGTATTTTAAAGGACTTGTTTGTTTTTAATGGCTACACTGTTCAGTAAAAGAAGCACACTGAATCAAATTATGGACTAAGAATTTGAAGTCTTGTACAGTGTGCTGGAGAATAGATTATTAAACTTATAAACAAGATATTGTTCCATTAGCTTTCTTAACAGTGAGTTTAATAACATGGAAATAAATTCCCCTTAAGATACATTTTTGCCTCTTTGACATTGGTGTATTTTTTCCAAAGGAACATCACTATTGTGCCTGTCTAGAGCAGTCACACTTGTAAATTTATAAATGTTTCTCTTCCAGATAGTGACACTATTTAGGCTTTGTATCATGGTTAGTATTTGGAGAAAATGTTCCGAGCTATGCAAATTCAGCTATCAAGTGACAGGGAAGAGGAATGAAGAGGGAAGCAAATCCAGGGGTTCTGTGAGGAATAATGATTTACCCTAAGTAAGGCAGCACGATGAGACTGGTGATGAGGACGATAATCCGCAGCACTGAGCTGGGTGCCAACACAAATGTCTTCTTCAGAGTCATCAGCCAACCAGTTAAGTGTGCTCTGACAGTCACTGTTCATAAACAGGGGAGAAAAAGAGGCAAGAATAGTAAAAAAATAAATCAGTCATTTCATATGCAGTTTTTCCATGCAGAGAGCACTGTTCAGGAATAACCACTACAAAACTTGACTGCTGGTAACGTTGCACCCTACTAGAAAGGAAGCAGATCTTATGTTTTCCCGCTGATTTGGGAAAATGAAGAAAGAAAAAAAAGAGCTGTTCTCTAAGAGCTGTTTTCTTAAAACCAATTTATTGGTCAGTCCATTCTGTTTTCTTCATTAAAAAAACCCCAAGCTATCCCCTTCCTTAAAGAGAAGTTCTACCAAGGAAAAATTTCCATCTGGATCCTGTGTGGCACATGGTATAACAGGCACAAAAAGGGTATCTACATGTACTTATTATTGTAACTTACCTTTATTAGGAAACTGTCTTGTCATATAAACAGAAAACACTAAAAGACGTTGTATTTAATTACAGAGCTAGAAATCTGAAACATTTTGATAATGGTTGTCCAGCTTTTCTTGCTCTTTGATAGAAGTATTAACTTTCATTATACAATGCTTATGCTCTGAAGGAGCCCCTGAGGTTACAGAACTTTTATTTTCCTTTTATTTTTTTACCTGGAAGTGGAAAAAAGGAGAAGATGCGCAAAGGAACGACACACAGCTCTGCAAAAGCGAAGTCTACTCCAATTATGTCAACTAAAATCTTCTCTGACACGTTTGGCGTCCAAAACATCACAAAACAGAGCTAGAAAGAACAAAATTAAAAAAATCTTTATATTTCAGAAGGGAAGCACAAGAAAAGGTAGGCCCTCTTCGACTAAAATATTTGTTTACTTATGAGTAGATAACTCCACTAATGGTAAATACACAAACTTTATATTTATATTCAGCTTGCATTCAAATACACGTGTACATAAGACGGATACCTTAACTTCAGAAGCAATTCCTACTCTTAATTTTCCTCACATACCAAGTGTGATGCATAGAGAAAGAATTTTTATGGTTTCTGCAAGTGGTTGTACTTGAATGGTCTATCGTTATTCAAACAGTGAAACCCCAGATTTTTATAGCACTTGATCTGGTTAAAACACTTGTACTCCTAAACAGATTATCAAATTTTTCAGTAACTAAAGATTTGAAGTCCTCCAAGATCCAGAGATCTGACCTGAATCTAAGACTAGGGGTTTAAATTTGCTGCTGAAAAGAGTACTGTTGGTACTGTTGATAGCAAGGCAAAGGTGTTCAGCACAGTCCTGCAGACATGGTGCTCTCAGGCTACAAATCCACTAAGTCCTGTTGTTTTCATTAATAGAGTGTGCTGTTTAGTCCATACAGGAAAGGAAGATTTCCATAAAAAACCCATGGCACTTGGTACAGTTGTAGTACATGCTGTTTAATTTTTTTGGTCAGTCCTGAGATTTCCATCTGGGCTAAAGGGGCTTTTGGCAGCTGCAGGTCTGGCTTCAATTCAAGGCACTCAGTGAAGAACAGTCATGACAGTCCTTACAGGACTTTCCCTATAAGAAAGTGTACCTTCATGTATAACTACCTTGTTATTTAATTTGATTTTGTGATTTTAAAAATTACTTCTTATTGTTATTCTTGTAACAATTATTCTTGTTATTCTTATATTGTTATTTATTGTAAAGTGAATATTAAGGAAGTAAGCTGACTGAATGGTGCAAAACTGGGGACCTTAAATGCTCTGGCACTCCTCTTGTCAGGTTACAAATCTGTGTACCCTGTAAATTATGCACATGGGCTGTACAATATAGTCTGTAAGACTCTATAACCACTCTGTTATAATTTAGCCTACCACTTAGTATCATATAGCAGCTAGCTCTTTTCTTTTAATCCAGTTGTCACAGCCCTACATGCTCAGATAACTTTTCAAACTAGTCTCTGAAGTCCTACCATCTCTGAGACAGCTGGGATTTCATTCTCATTCTTTGGTACAGTGTCAGAAATTGTCCTTTCTTTTTAGCTTCTAAGCACCCAGACTGCAGAAGCTTCCCAAGGCCTGTGGGAGGTTCCGTGTTCTGACCCTCTGTGTGGTGAACAAAACATTTCACCTTCCTGCATAAAGGTCCATCTTCAGTTTTCTTCTCCACTTCTTAGGGTAGGAACTACTATCTTTTTGTTACAATTGCATGTTTTACTTGACTAATTTGATGCTGTCCTGGAGTATATCCCCATCACCTCTACAGAGAACAGTAAGTGGAAGAAGGTAAGAGCAGAAGACAAAAGAACTGAGCACTTCTTGTGCCAATCTACTTGTACAGGGTATGACTGAAGCAGAGGGGACAATCTAGAGCAGAAGGGAATGTGTGGTTGAGAATTCAGTTATTAAAAAGTAACTGTACAACAACAGAGTGAATTCTTTCATTGCTGGAGACACCCTTAGGCAGACGGCAGTCACTTGTACTCTCCCTGCAAATGACCCTAAAGCAGTCATACAGGGAATATTTTGTCAAATCTTCTTCAAAGCCAAATAAATAAAGTAAGATACAAAGATGCCCACTCTTCACTTATAATTTGCTGTTTTCATGAAAGCAAGGACCTTTACACTGCTTGCACTGCACAGTGCCATTTAGTGTCCTAATGAGCAGTGCAGTTGCTGCTGCTGCCAGATTCCATACGTGTATGCTAACATCAGAGCCTGCCCACTGCCAGCAAAAGGCAGAGTAGTCTTTCCCTCTTCAACAGCCACTTGAGAGTGCTGAATATGGTTAGACAGGCAAGCAATGAGTGACCAAAGGTACTGTACTCATTTCCGCTCTCTAAAGGTTTCCTTCTGGCCCTAATAAGAACAGAGTCAATCTCCACCCCGCTCCCACCGGAGTAAGGTCAGTTTGCCAGTCAGGGAGAATGACTCACACCCAGGTGGTGTGTGATCATTCCTCCTCAGCTGTTGCAAACTGCAGTCTTCCCCACCCCTGATCAGCAGAGAGTTGTGCTGGTAAATGGCTTCAAAGAGCACTTTTACAGCAGCTGATGGGTAAAGACTGCTAAGCTCAAGAATAAGCAGTTTGAGGAGGTGAAGCACGGCAGCAGAAGGACCTTCTATTTTCGTCTCAACATCCTTCCATCTTTTTGGTTGCAGTACTGACAACTAGTTTCATTTTGCTAAGGGAGCCCTCTCTATCATCTTATGAGATGATACTCTCAATGCCCAGAGGGAACAAAGCATCAGGAAAATAAACTAATGCTTTGCATCATTCAAGCCCTCTGAATTTAAATCCTTGAGTGCTTGCAACTTTACTGCTTCAAAGACAAAATGTAGTGGAAAAAACCCAGGCTCTACTTCAGACAAAGAATAACACTAAAAATGCAAAGCAGGAAGGTATTTCAGCTGCTGATTTTGTTACAGATGGCGTATTCTGAAAATAGGATGAAGTCAGCTTTTTGTGATTCTGATTGGTCTTTAGGATGTTTGCCACTACCTTGGTAAAAGGTGATGCTTGACAAAAGACTGGAGAAGATGGTAACAGTAGTCCAGAAAAACATGGCACAGACAATTAAAGATTGGCTTTGCTGGAATAAGCAGTGCTAACTTCCTGTGACTCAGATCAGGAAAGATTTTAGGAAGTAGATTTACCAATAGGATGTTTCCTATCTTTCTCCTAATTTAACACTTTCTCACCCCACTTGCATTTCTATGCATGTCTGCAAGGTTAAATATAGAATAAATGGCTTGGTTAAGGTTACAGCTATACCTTAATTTAATCTAATCAAGAGATGAAGACTAAACAGTGAAAGCTTCTGCAGAGGCAAGCAATGTGCATGCAGAGTGGCACTGCAGCTTCAGGCTGCAATTGCAGTTGGCTGTTGAGTGTTGTACCTGGCAACTCTGCTGAGGCCAAAGCATTTCAGTGTTTTGGGTTGTAAGGATTTTTCTTGTGGAATTCTAGCAACAGAGCTTATTTGATTTTCTGATGCCTTATGGTATGAGTGCAGCGTGATATTAAAGGATAGTTTTGTTAGAGCCTTTGATCATTTAACCAGTGATGAGTGCTTTAAAAATACGGGAAGAAATGAAGGTGTAAATAGCAGAGTGGAATGCTACAGAGAATTAGCAGTTCTGCATAAAGACAGTAGTATGTATTATCATTTATAGTATCAACAACAGTTAGCTAAGCATTTCTGAAGATGTTTTAGTAACTTCAATTGATCTGGAGGGTTTTGGTATTTTGCCCTCAATTGTTCTACACTAGTAAAATTTGAAAAACTTTACTAAATATATCAATAGCTCACAGCACCATAAGGAAACTAGTGCAGCTGTACTAGCTCACATCAAAGCTCCAGCTAGATTAGTACTATCTCTCTGCTAAAGGTCACTGGGAGATGCCGAGGGGAAGGGCATAAAAAGCAGGGCAAGTGTAGTGTAAGAGATGCCTTTCCCAGTCTGCATGGGAGTTATGGCTTCAGGAGTTCAGTAATCCTGGTGCACCTTCATCCCATGCAGGTTATGCTCTGTTATCTAATATTAATGATTTTTTTTTCAATACAGTTGTGCATTGAAGTAGAAAATGCTCTCACTTGTGGCTTAGACACCCTCCTCTAAGAGGTGTGCATATTTTTATGTGGAACCTGGCTATCTTCAGCTAACAAATTCCATGTCTAAGCATATTCAAAAGTCAAAATTAAAAACTTGTGCTGTCACCAAGCCTAAGAGAATATGCCGAATATTTTTTTTTCAATAGGGAAAGTACAGAACTGCTAGTGTTCAGTTCAATTTCTCTTTATTCTCTTAAGTACAATTATAGCATTTGACTTTCACAAATGATTGTGATGAAAGATTGTTCATGAGATTTTGTTTCAAAGGCTGCATGTGTGAGTCTGAATGCTTCTAGTTCTTGAAAAATAACAGTCTTTTCATAGGCCTTGCATCTCCTGGAAGCTATTTCCATTTATTCTGGTTGCTGACAGGGATTACTAAACCTCAGAGACCCACTACATAATGCATTATAATACATTATGCTAACAAAGGCTATTGTCATGTGTATAGTAATCTGCAGGGTGCCAGACTGATTCGCTTTGTGGCACTTGTAGAAAACTGCCTATTTTTCAAGAATTCATTGATAACTATAATGCACAAAATAGTATCCCAATGAGCTATGAACAACTGTACAACTTTGTTAGACTGTGTGCAGTCTTCAGTAAGAAGAAACAATGACAGATGACAGAGACATGGTATGGCTCTATGTTCCTCAGAAAGAAATTAAGGAATCCAAAATGGATGTTTTTAAAAATAGGTTAGACATATGCCAACCTGGAATGAGTCTGGAATAACAGATTTTATTGTGGAAGATGGTTAACCTGGTAAAAGTTATTCTGTGATGAAATGCAGTTCCTGTTTTTCTTCTACAAAAAACCCCTCAGCAGATGTTTCATATCATTTGTTGAATCTGTTATATTTGCAGAATATCCAAGTGAAATGTTTTACCCTAAAAATATTGTTCTATGTATGTATTGAGGCTTGTAGCTTAATTTAACCAATGCCTTGTTCATTTCCAATTACCATTTATGCTACACGGTGCCCAATGAGGGCAGAGGAAACCTACTTTGAAAATTATTACACAGCTCAACTTTGAATTGCACCTCGGGTCCTTGGGATAAGCTAAGTTTCAAACTTTTACTAGTGTGGAGGAATGATTTAGCCTTTTGAACAGAAAAATAAACAAATCAAAAAGTAGCCTGAGTCTTATGTGGTTGGATCTCCTGATTTGCCAAATGTCTCCATGGTCTCCCTCTTTCTGACATAAACAGAACTTCCATAATTCGGTCTCCTTTCAGAGCTTGTATCGCACAAGACGGGCTGATTTCACAGATATATTTTTGACGTCAAGATAATATCTTGTTCTAACTAGCATCCATGTCAAATGCTGGATTTCCCTTCTCTGTTCCAGTTATCTATTTTGTAAGATGTTGGAAAAAAAGTAGTTTAATTTGTTAGTGCTAAATAGCATATTTACAGCTATTTCAAATCCATACCTTCATCGACCTTGAAAATTTAGTTCTCCAAATGACTACATAGTACTGGAGCTTTTCACTCAAAATCTTACTCTAGCATCTTATTGTTAAAAGAAACAGCACTTCTGTATTTTTATGAAGAGTCAAAGTAATGGCAGTTTGTAACTATTAACTCCTTACTAGTACTGAAACAACAGAGAAGTTAATAGTTACCCCCTTTTTCAGATTCCCCTTGAAGTGTGCTTCCGTGTTGAATAGAGGTGTGGCACAGAATACAAAGTCCTAATACCTCCTGAAGCTACCATGCCCTTCTCAGGTAGTTGAAAAATACAGAAAGAACACGGTTCTTATGAAGGAAGGCGATGCAGCTCCTCATTGATTTACACAAAGAAGAGCTTTTGTGTTTTATTGTGGGCCAAGAAATCATAAAGTCCAGGTTTTATCACAAAGACATTATTGCCTGTTGATGGGAAATTTTATCTAATTTACCATGAAAATAATAAAGTAAAAACCTTTTTGTCTTTAATGACTTAAGTGGGTTTTTTTTCAGTTAGGTTGGTAGTTGTTTTCTTTTCTTTTTTTGAAGCACAGTTCTATAAACAATCATAAAGTTCTTTGGAATCTGTGGAGGAATCACTGGGTTTTACACTAGAGGCCAGCATCACTGCCTTGCTACAGAAGCTTGCTGCATACCAAGACCTGGTCCTTGCCAGAATGAGCCTGCAGACTTATGCTATCTTTGCTGTATTTCCTGTCAGACAGCAGCCTTTCCACAGCCACACCTGCAGTTTTGAGGAATTTTTGATACACAGCAAACAACCTAAATTCATCATCCTAAATTGTTTGAGACTGAGGCGTTAAGTCACGGACCGCAGAATATTCTGAGTTGTTAGGGACCCACAAGGATTACCATGTCCAACTCTTCAGTGAATGGCCCACACAGGGATTGATCCCACAGCCTTAGTGCTATCAGCAGCATGCTCTAACCAATGGAGCAAATCTCAGGGCAAAGGTTGCTGCAGTCTGATGCTCTGTTGAGACACATTATGATGTGTGTTCATGTGCCCTGTAACTCAGAAGAGGTCAGAAATTGGGTCCTTTTCTTGTGTGGGAAATGTAAAGTTTTCAGGAACAGGCTGTCCAAAGCCCCAGGGAACTTGTTCTGACACCACAGCAGACACTGCTCTGTGGAAAGGCTGGACCTGATGAACTCCTGAGGCCTTTCCAACCAGAAGAATGGTGGGGTCCCATGAACCAAAAGCCCTGGATCTGTGAGCAGTAAAAATGTCAGACCGCAGTCACATCTTGAAACTGATTTATGATAATGCTGATGACTTGAATCACAAGGACATTCTCTGACAATGATGATCCCTCAGGAGCATGCAAGTCAGTATAGATTTCTGTGCACTTTGTATTCTGTGCAGGGGGTGTAAAGCTGCAATCACACTTCATAAAATTTGTAAAGTAGCAGGGGAACCAGAGCCTGCTTGTGGGAACACCCCCTAACTTTATATCTCCTGCTGAAAGAATTGGTTTATACATCTCTAAATTTCTCCCCACCTCCCCCAGCTTTCCAGAGTGACAGAGCACTATGTTCTTTAGAAATAAAGGCATGTCCAGCAGCTGCACAATTTACTGATGCTCAGATAGCATTAACACAATGACACATCTGCTTTCTCCCCAGCTGCTGCTGAAAGTACTTAGGTGGTATTTTCCATGCTGGGTTGGGTCACTAAATTGTTTAAGGTAGTCATTATATCTTCCCAATGAATTATGCTGCTTAATTTTTTTACAGAAAAAAAGATCATTTTACTTCACTTCTAAAAAGCCTCAATAAACCAAAGATATCAGATTTCTGGTCTCTTTTTGAAAATTGTCCATCTCCCAACTTAGTAATTTTCTTCTGTCCCAAGTTTTCTGCCCCCCTTGCTGCTCTTCCTACTGTGAACATGGAGTTTGAGCAGAAACATTGCTGCAGGGACAATTTTTGATGCTTCCTTTTCTGCCTGCTCCAACCACTCATGCAAAACAGACCCTTTGTGTGAAACCTGAACAATCATGAAGGAGACATTAATCTCCACCTCACTGGAGCAAACAAAAAACCTTTGTTCCAGGACAAAGGCTCAATGCAGTACCATGGATAGAACGAGGCTCTTGGGAGGATTTCATAAAGTCTGCCTCTGGTGGTCCAGCATCTTCTTGTGCAGGCAGGAATGCTTCTATTCGTGTCTGAAACAATTTTTTACTGACATGGGAACTAAACCTGTCCTTGAAAAGGTGAAAAGCTTCTTGAGCAACTATCTGCCAATATGCCATTTTCCAATTGTTATTCTTTGCCAATATGCCATTTTCCAATTGTTATTTTTTGTGCCAGCAGCCTGAAGATTAAAAAAAACACCAGTCTTGGAGCTAAGAGATGGGCAAAATCAAAGAAGTCAAAACAAATTGCTCCATTGGATGAGTAGATTAGTTTTTATTACTCTAAAAGCTGTCCTTGACCTTCATCTGGTCTACAAAAGTAAAGTCAAAATATAACAGATTAAGTCTTAAAAGTTAGTGCTGTTTTTTTAAAGTATGGATATTCTTGATAAGACTTGTGAGATCTTTTTAATACAATAAGTCTGCAATGAGATCATTGGTGAAGTAAGATTTGAGAGAGTTGGACAAGTTTGAAGAGTTGTCTGTGTTTTTCGTGTTCTTTCTGTGTACACTCACAAGAGATAAGGACACTGAACTCTGTCACCCAGGGAATTTCAAATACTGGTGTAGTCAGCAGCTGGGGTTGTGTCCTCTGAGAAGGACCAGATTGTTGTTGTGACATTTATTCCTGTGGATTTTACTGTCTCTCAGTCTAAATTTGCCATGACTTTAGTAAACCTTTGATAATAAAGCAATGCAGAGATGCAAAACAAAGACAGCCAATAAAAGATAAGAAAAAATGAACACAAGTCCAGTGGCCTCTGCAATGGCTTCAACTTCTGACACAGAATGTCCCAGGTAGATAAGGTGGCAGCAAAATATAGCTCCTAAATACATTTCATAGAATCACACAATATTCTTAGTTGGCAGGGGCCCACAAGGATCATTGAATCCAGTGCTGAAGTGAATAACCCATACAGGGATTGATCCCACAACCTCGGCATTGTTAGCACTCTGACCAACTCAGCTTGTCTCATTTTCTTCCATTTATCTTTAAACTCAGGAGGAAGAACTACAGAGAAGACTAAATAAAGCCATAGAGGACTTCAGTTCTGAGAAAAATACGGTTTGTACTGTTTCGTAAAGAGTTGCTAGCCATGACTAAGCTCTTCTTTATTACAGAAAGATATTCCTGAAAGTAAGCAACAAATACCAGGAATGGAGATACACTGCAGTAGCTACTCTGAGGTCTTCAGGGGTAATCGACTAGTCTCACAAGCAGAAAAGGAGATATTCAGGAAAAATTCCAGTTCAGGAGAGCTGTAAGCAAGACCTTAGACAGGGGAAGATCTACCACTGCTTTAACCTGGATAAATTGGACAATGTACTATAAAATTTGACTGCTGTAAACAATGTGGAAGGGGAATGAGGCAGTATTAATCTGCAATTTGACATTGTGGGATGCATAGAAAAAAATCAATTATTATTAAAAAATCAATTATTATTCTGCAGTCAGACTTCCTAAACCCACAACCCCCCACCAAAAAAAAAAAAAAAAAAAAAAAAATCATATAACCTTGGTCAACCTTAAAAGACAGCAAAGGCTCACCCTAGTTAAAGCAGTAACACAAGTCACTTTAAGAAAGTTGGCTCTTATATAACCTTCCATTTATAAATTCTAGTGCAGTCATTGGTAACTGACCTTCTGGAACTACAACACTGCAAAACATAGTGCCAAAAACATTTATGCTTTGTCAAAACACAAGCATTTAAAAAAAAAAGCATTGTTGCCATCAGAAACATTCTGCTCCAGAATTAAAATTTGTGATTTCTACAAAGTAACTTAGTTTGTGCAATGTTTTAGTTTGAGCACATGAACACTGATAAATCCACAGATTTCCTTGTTCACATGAAAGAAATCATCATGATCCTTTTTTTCATGGCATGGCACAGCTGTTTCTTCTAGTAAAGCAGAAATGCTTACAGTAGCCAAATCCTCAAGACAGAACAGATCAATGAGGTTTCTAACTGGACACCACATTGCATTCCCCATTTGCAGCGAAGATGCTCAGTATCTGAAATGCCAAGAAACTTAAACATACAGCCTGTCATCTTCAGACCAGGATGCTATTCCCTAGGTCATGAGTCAAAAATTTGTGAAAAAATGAGGCTTTGTGAACTTCGGTTCCTTTTGTACCTACCTGTTCAGCTGCTCTTCTGCACCATCAATGCACAAAGACTAAATCTTTAGCTCTCTCCCACCCCTATTCTGAATTCAGACTTTGGTCCTTGTGGGCCATCTTCAGAACGCCTGCTGTCTGTCATTTTCGTAAGAGTTGAGATGGGGAAATGAGGAGGTTTTAGCATTGCATGCCGGTTAAGATATAAAGCACAGTGAAGAAGGGCTAAATTAAGGATCTCAGAAATCCCCACTTTGTTCAGATTTCAGCTTGTGAACTAAGAGCCAGTATTAGCAGCCTGAATTGTTTATAGCTACCAAAGCTATCCAAGTTGCAACTACTGAGTGATTTTTTTCTCGTAGCAATCCTCTCAATACACTGAGGAAATACATGGCATCAGTCACAACGAAACAGAAACAGTTACTTTTTATTTTTTCTTGATCCTTTTTTTAGCATCTAAATCACTTGAAAGCACGGGGATGAGGCAGCAGGTACTTGGCTAAAGGGCTTGTGAGAGTGTAACAGGAATAATGGAGGAAAAACCCCAACAGTTTCTTGCATGGGTCAGAATTGCAAATCACTTTGCCCCTCTCTAGGCTGATCATTATCAAACTTAATCAAATGAGCACACACAACCCTTCTCCTCTGTTGGCTTAAATACAAAAGGAAAGGATAAATTCAAGTATTTCTACATTTTCTTGCTACCTGACAGTCTAATACTGATTTCACAGTAGTAATGGTAATGGACCTTATTTTCTCTCAGAAAGGAGAAAAACACTATCCACATTTTTGTGAAAACATATTCACATGTACTGCTTGTGGCAAACTCTATTTTAAAACACTCCTTTGCATACCCCCTGGCTACAGTGAAGGTGCCTAAGGCATCTAAAAATTAATCTTGGGTCGGGCCCTGAATGAAGTTTTCTTTCTCTTGATCTTCCAGGTATTTGATCTCCAAAGTTGGAAAGAAAGCAAAGTGTGTGATACTTCTCTAGCTACTGCAGCTCAGGAAGTGCATTCATGGTGGCTAAATGCCATAGGACTCCTGGGACCCAGTGGGAGCTCTGCACTGCAGGGATCTGCCATGCAGTTATTTCATGCTAAGGACACTCCCCTTCTTCAAAAGATTCAGTGATATAGGAACATGTTCCTAGGCATTTTTCAACATGCAAGCCTAATTCATGTTATCCTGAGTGCACACTAAGGGTACCTAGTAGGCCAGCAGCCAGGCTTGCTGCAGAGATGAAATGAATTCTTTCACTTTTCTCCTTTAACTTCTGTCAAGAGTTGCTTTATGTCTCATTATTTAGCAGACAGCATAGTTGAAAACATCAAATACATCACTCTAATGCACGTAACATTCACACAGGATGGTTTATCAGGTGGAAAATGAACTTATTTGTAAGTGCAGAAAGGGATATGAAATGGTATATTTATTACACTACAGACTGAATATTTGAGAGCAAATGGGCCTATGAAAACTGTAGAGTCTTTAGTGTCCCTCACGGGAAAAATCAGCTGCCAGACTTAAGGCTGGGAAATATGATTTACTGAGTTCAGCTGGAAATTGAACAACTACTGAGTAGAGTGTTTGCACAGCATCAGGGAATAAGTCAATAAGGCAATGCTGTTGTAATAATACACTGAGTTGTATTGAATATTCTCCCTTTATTCATTCTGACTCCAATAGTACCTGCCAGTGCTACAATTCACGGGCTGGGGGAGCCTTGCTGATCAACTGGACAGAAGAGTCAGCAGCCACTACCTGCTTGGCAGTTCTGGCATAACCAAATCCAAAGCAAAGAGCAAAAGCTCAGGCATCTCAAGCTGTCTTTTTAACAGACAAGGCTTTTCAGCCTGGATGAAACACAGCTGCTACTCTTCCACAGTGTTTGACTCTTGCTCTGACAGAATTAAGCAGGAAGCAGCAACTATTGAGTCTTGTCTTCCATGCTTCTCATTTTTTCATATAGGGAATTTCCCCTGTTACACTGGCTTCTTTGTTCTTGATCAGGGTTTTCTTATCTCCTAGGTGCTTGGTGATTAATTTCAGAACATAACCAAGCAGATGATAACTGAGAATTAGGAAAATGAAGGGATGGCTTGAAGTAAACTGTTGTCAAATGGAACAAAGACTTTCCTCCTCCCCTCTTCAGGCTGAAACTGATCCCATCACAGGGATCCAACAAGAGAAACCCTGTGACTCTGGACCTCACTCTGCTGTTTTCAGGTGGCGATGGGGTCCCTCTATTGAATCTTTCAATTCTATGGTTCCCAGCATCTGTCCGTCTTTTTTGCCCATGGTTGGGGAGAAATAAAAGATACACAAGCAAACAGGTTAAATGCTGCAGCTTAAACCTTCTGATGGTTATAATATAATATAAAACCCCTCACTTAGAATGATACTGAGTATGATTACCTGCTTATCAGGTACACACATTATACATTAATCTATGAGATGAATATAACTGCCAAGTGATGGTAGTTTATGCTGCTGTGCTACAAGTTATAATCACTGGAGAGCTGACAAAATATCTGTGTGCTGCTCTTCCTAAGGGACTGATAATTACCAGCAAATGAAAGAAACAACACTTGCCAGTAGTAACTCCTCATACTACAGTTTCTTATCAGCAGGAATCCTTAGAAATCAGAACTTTTTAATCCTCTGTCAATAGAACAAGTTATGAATCTAAATACTACACTCTTTTGACAAAAAAAATCATCTAGCTTTTTATTTATATAATCTAAGAGATTACCTAACAAATAAAATAGAAAATAATTTTACTAGTATTAGTAACATTTAACATTTTAAATTTTACATTTTAAACATTTTAAACATTTTACATTTTAAACATTTTAAAATTATCATTAGACTACTCAATTATGAGCAACATAATTGAGGAGTCAATAAACCAACCCTGACTGTAAAGTAGGTGACATTTTGACATGTATTGACACACACACACTCAACTCTCAGGGTTAAGCACATAAACCAGTAAACTGACCAGCTGTCTGCTCCTAAGTACATTACATTTAAAATTGCACTGAGATTTAAATCTAATGCAGGTGACCTGGAATTTGAATTTGGCTAGTGCAACACAATGCACATTAATCTGTTCAGCTTAAGTGCCTGAACCTTCACTTTCATTGAAACTTCATGGTGATGGTTCTTTTATTTTATTTTTTAAAGATATTTAGAGTTTTCATCAGTATGTTTGTAACAAACAAATATGAAATTTATAAATCTTGCATAAATCACACACACATATACAAGTATAAATGTGAACACCTTCTCTCCAAGCTATCTTTTATCTTTATTCTTTTGGAATAAAAAGGAATGAAAAATCACAGGGCAAAACTGAACATCTGGATTTTGTTTCTTAAGCAGTGTTAACTAATTAAATATAAAACAGTATTCTATACAATTAGCTTCTCCCTTTAATCAGTCTGTTTATTCATGAAAACTGCTACCTTCCCCAGTTGTCCATAACCACATGTTCATTTTAAAAAAAAGCAAAGCAGGATTGAAATTCCTTTTAAATAGCTGGAAAGAGCTTTGAGCTGTTTCTAGTAGCACGCATGTTAAAACTTCGAGGTACCGTGCAGCTCTCCTGCTGTACATTAGCTTGGTGACAGATGGATGAACATGGTGTGGTGCACACAGCATGTCACCCTGGCACCTTGAGCCTGTCTTAGTGGGAAGGGAAAACCTGTTGTAATCCACAGAACACTAGAGAATATGAAGATAACCAGCCACGTGTCTTGCCGACACTGCAGCTAACATGAACCATGCAGCAACAGGAGCTGGTGTTTGGAACTGTATCCCAAAAACCACTGTGGCCTGTCGCAGCTGATGCTGCTGGAACTCAAAGCTGAACGAAACTGCACAGTTCTCGAACTACTGCTGTAAGAACTGATTGCTCCTTCCCTGCTGTAAATGAACAAGTAATTGCAGACTATTCAGGGTCACTGTCAGTGATGGAGAGCTAGGGAGCTTTCACAGTGCTCTCTGAGCAGCTGCTTTCTCCGAGCAGCACTCTGTATGTTCCCCATGCAGTGACCTGCTGCCAGCCACGCTGAGCTGGCCGTGCTTCTACCCCAGCAGCAGCTACTAAAATGAGGGTGCTCAGACCTTGTGTTAACTAAGACATGACTTGCCCTCCAGCATGATTCTGAGATGTGAATGTTACTACTGTCCCACTTTCCCAGTGCTGCCTGCACAATCGATGGCTCTCAGCTCAGGGCACACGGCCTCACATGCAGACATGTGTGAGGGCACGGCTGTGGCCACACAGACACAGCTGCAGTGGCTGCAGGAAAGCAGCCTGAGCCCTCACAAAGGAGACCTCTCTTACTTTTGTACAGCAGCACTAACTACTGACGTGAAATCAGCCTGCAAAGCCTTGCAGTTCAGAGGCAGATGACCAAACACTTATCACGTGGCTGCCAGCAGCTAACACTAGCCAGGGAAAAGGATCTTAACTGACTGCAATTTCTGTGTCATCACAGAAGACTTAAAAAAGAGCTCAGCTGGAAAATGGGGAGAAAATTAAAAAAAAAAAAAAAAAAAAGAAAGAAGAAAGCAAAACAGAAAGAGAGAGAAAGGCAATTTGGCAGTATCTGTGCCCCATCACAGGCTGCCTTGGAAAAACCCCTGAATTTTGCCCTCTGGTATCCAAGCTCAGAGACATTACCAATATTCTAAGAAAACCCCTTGCTAAAGCAGAGCCTGTTTGCTATTACTCCCCTGTATGGCAGGGTTCCTTTGAGTAGCTTGCTCCTCACAGAGCCTGCCCCTCTATGCACAGCTCATATATGAGGGAGTGCTCTCCCCTGACAGAGCAAACCTTTGCTGCAGTGGAGAAATGCAGTAAATTGGCACCCAGACAAATTACTCTGGCATTTCTGCAGTGTACTGAGGCTGACACATCCCCCAACCAAAGGGATATGGGCTACAGATGTACAACTTTTCTCTTGAGTCTCTGCCTCCCCTTAGTTTACAACTGTGCAGCAACCTCAGGGCTGATCTGCAGGGCCATCTAAACAGCATTGAACCAAAATGTTTACTGCTTCAACAGCCTGATCTGCAATGGCAGCAGCATTGGCATTTGGAGCAGTATCTCTACTAATAAATGGAAAGAAGCATTTTCCCAAAGTGCCTACTGGCAGTGAAGTAGCAGATACTGGCAACCAGCATTATGGGCACCCTTTGAACTGCATGCAAATTACCAAGCACAACTTACTTTTTAAAATTAGAATGGTCCTTTATTTGTACGGAAAAAACTCCCTTCCCTCCGCTACACAAATTTTACATTCAGTTGCACAGTCACAAAACACGGCTTTGGAAGGAATCCCCATTTACAACAAAAACCACATCAATGTGACTAATCACAACAGCTGTCTTACCTATCAGAAGTTTAATGGCTTCTACTTAAAGCCTTTAAATAAAACAGCTTGTCTGCACATTTTTCACTGAGCAATACAACTAATTCCCATTTTTTTGAAGCAGCTTTAATACCCTAGCATTAATAGCAGCTTCAAAGCCATGAGACAGTACTTATGATCATCCTTGACAGAATACATGTGCATGTTGCAAAGCTAGCCTGGAAAGGCTCAGGTATGGCCTTTCAGATCCCATGAGGATTGAAACAAACCATGAAGTTATGTTTCTTAACAAAACTATGCCTTTTTTTTCACTCTGACCTAATAATGTCACTATCAACAACAGTGACAAGGTGTTTCTCTTGCTGTAGTAGGATTGCAGTACTTCTTATGCAGGCATGACTGATCTGTGGAAGGAGATAGGACATTTTTCTCCCAGTTCTATTGAAATAGTATGTCTTTGATGATTGAAAGTTTCCCAAGGTTTTACATTGGGAAGGCACTTCCCTGTATGGCTGCTGCTTGTACTTAAAGCTTCACTGTTATTTTTTCGTGTTGTTAACGGACCTCCTTTATCTTTACATCTTCTGGAATCCTACAGATCATCCACTGGAAAATGCCTTTATATGACATGTCTAAGTACTGGATTTGTTTTGTCTTATCAGCCTGGGAGCCTTTCCCTCTGACCTGAAAGAACAAGATGGTACCAGTGGTGATGCCACTAGTCTGACTGCCATTTGTTGAATTAAAACACAGCTATCACCAATGGCCATGGGAGCTCACCTGGCCACAACAGAGGCAAATTTGAAGTCTACTTCCTTAGAGCCTGTGGCACACATTAACATGAGTCACCCCAACATCTGCTGAGTTTGTGTGCTGAAGCATTTGCAGGCTCATGCCTTTGAATACAACTGGATCTTTAGAGCTCATGTCTATTTTTCTGCTCTGCCTGTTGACAAGCAATCCTAAGAATGTGTCACAAGCAGGCAAAAATAGAAATGGGACAGGAAAAGCTATGGACCTCAAAAGTGTTTCTGGAATTTCATTGCAGGCAGATCTCTCATGATGATCTCATGAAAGAACTGCCCTTGAAAGTAAAATGAGAACTTTTGGATGCAAAATCCCAGGAAGTCACAAAACAAAAGCTAATTGAGGTGATTTAAAATTACTCTGAAGAGGATAGTGATGGTAATGTGAAAAGCTCATAATCTATCGGAACCAGAGTAACCTGACAAATATCATGGGAGATTAAGAATACAGTCAGTTCAGAGAAAACTCTGAGATTGAAATAGTATTCTCAGAATAATTCAGAACAGGGAAAGCTTTCCCTTTTGTGGGTCTGTAGCAACACTGACAGAGTTTGGGGGAGGCTCCAACTGTAGAGAACATAACTTTGGTCTGGAACAGGACACAAAAGAAAACCTTAAGGCATGTGATGGTAGATAACAAGAGCTAGGGTCTCATGGAAAGTCTCCAGACAATGGCCAATTCAGTGGAGGCATACGTCTGTTTCTTGCTGTAGGAAACAGAAGTTAGAGCAAGAGCTGTTTGTCTCTAAGCCTCATGAAAAGAGGTCAAGCATAAGAAAATTAAAAGACAGAGGAGATGCCACATTGGTTCATACAATTCTGTCTTTGATGGTGGCCAGTTGTAGCTGTTTAGGGAAAAAGTATAGGAAACAAAGAGCAGAAGAAATGTAATTCAGCTATGGATGGATTGAACTGCTTCATTTTCAACTGTGAAACAGCACAGAGCTCTTCATGCATAAGCCATTTGCAACTCAGACATAAAGGTTCTACACTAAAATGAAGGGGAGAAAGAAATTCTGTCAGCACTCCCACACTCAATAGTAAACTGGTGGATGTAGGGAGAAGAGAGTTCCAAAGCAGCCAGGTACCCCATGGAAAGTATGCAATGCTGAGGGTAAACAGCAAACCTGTCTAGGGTATGAGTAGATTAATTGTAGGACTTTGAGCATTGTATCCTAAAACAACTGCCACATTTCCTAAGTACTTTTCTAGTGTAATGAAGGACTTCTTCTATGAAAAACTTATTTTCTAGGTTCTCCATTTCTTTTGTCTTCTAGTGCAGGTACCGTGTTGAGACAATGTCCTGGCCCTGAGCACTAATATAAATCCATCCTTTATAGAAACAGACATTGGATTTACCCTGGTCCTGGAGCAGATCCTCCATTATTTGCTATGATTCCCACCAGCTGCAGTTTTCTTCCACAACTGCCTGTTTGTTGCTAAGAAGACTGCAGAAACAGTGTTCTTGGAGAAAATGCACTGTATTTATGTGTGCAAATTGGTCATTTTGAAACATGGCAGGCTCAGCAGAATTTCTCCCTGAAAATCATCCCCATGAAATGGCACAGATTTAGATCCTTTAGTCAGTGTCAGTACCATCTCCAAGATTACCCTTTGAGTTACAAAGCTGAGAGCAAACAGAACAAATGTGCATCAAAGTATCCCCACATGAAAACCAAGTGCCAGGAGAGGCAGCAGGGAGCAGCTACTGCAGGGTCAACCCATGCTGCCTTTCTCACCATTCACAGTAAATGAAAAATGCTCAGGGACAGGCTGCCATCCCACTGCATGTGACACAAATGCGGTCTTTTGTCTTCCTGCCACATTGGTTACCTGAAGTTTTGTTTATTTTAAAAAATAAACAAAAAGAAAAAAAAAAGATGAAAAGAAAATCACGTCTCTGATATCTTTTTGCATGGGTGGCTGGTTTGAAATGAAAAGTAGTGAAAACAAAATGGAGTACCTTTTAAATATCTGGCTTGAGCTAATGACAGCTGATTTTCTTGTTACTCCAATGCTATGATCACAGTCCCTTCTCCAGATAAAAGCAACACAACTTCACAAGACAACTCACCTTTCTTAAACTGCTAGTGCTTTTAGCATTAGGTAGAAGAGACAATTCTCTCGTTGAGATGAAAACCACTGAGATGAACAAAGGTTTCTTACCGTTAAGGACAACGCCATGCAAACGAAAGTGAACTTCTTGATATGTGTCGCTGTGACGGTGCTGTTGGTGTTCACCAGTTTATTGCTGGGGTTATTCTAGGGCAAGAGAAAGAGATAGCAGGCATTAACTTGGCTCCAGACTACCAGGAGCTGCTGGCACCAGGGTCATGTGCTGGACCTGACTGTCTGTGCCTGTCCGTGTCTGCCTTGGCTTGTTTGCTTTATAACCTAGAGCTTTCTGAGTACTTTGTGCCACTACAGAACATTTTCTGCTTAAACTGACTGCAACTGCTGCTATGGTCACTGAAGGCTGAGTAATCTCCCTCCTTTTCCAAAGAATAAGTCCTATTTAACAAATTCAGCTTTGAAAAAGGTTGGTAGCTCTTTCTAAGAAAACATCACATGATTTTTTTAAACCTTATTTTAATGTTTGTAGCATGTTTTCACAGGAAAAACTGGATTTTATTCCCTTTTACCACAAATTGGTACCAAATCAGGAATGCAAGCATCCTTACTGATCCAATTAGACAAGCAGGTAATATAAACAAAGCTTCTGGAACAGCTGGCTCCACTAATGCAGTTTAATGAACAGAACATAATTAGGACTATTAGATGTTCCACCTTGAACATGGGCTCTGTACTCACATGGCAGCAAAGTTTTATTTAAAACAACAAAAGCCTTCTTCCAAATGTCTAATATAGCAAATGAAGCTGAAGATTTAAAATTGCCCTTGGGGAACGCATAAAACCCAACTAAATGGTCTGTGAAAGGAGAGGACGGGATATCAAAGGAGGTTACCATTAGGAGCCCTTAAAGAAGAGGCTGTTAGGTCATCTATTGCATTTGCCCTGGGACTGTTTGAGATACACGAGTTTTTGCACCTGCTGAAAAAACCTGTACCATGAGATGTACATTTATACACCCTAGATGTAACTTGGGTAGAACAGCAGTACCTGTCACTGAGTCAGCCTTCTCTAATGGAGTTACTCGTAGGAGAAATAGAACTATTGCAGACACATTTGGGGAGTGGAACATTGTGAACACTACATTATTCTCCACACATTCAAGTGCTTGATGGAATTTTTCAATTTAAGGCTTTTGTTCTCATCAGTGCAGCAATTGGATCTAGATAGCCCCATGTTCCTCCTAAATACCTGCTTGGAAGTTTGGATGTTTGAAGACGTAGGCAACCCAGACCCTAAAGGAGGAAGTCACTCCATCTGACCTTTTTGGGAACAGGTTATGAAAACTCCCTGTAAACATTTTTTTCATGCATTAATTGTGTTTCTGAAGAAATACTTTGCTTTGCTCTTAGTTTTCACAGATATGAGGATTAGCTTTGCTTACATCACTCACCACTGCTTAAATGAACTTTTTGCTGCACGGCTCAACTTTCTAACAAGCCTAAAATAACAAATAGGAAATAAAGCACACCCAAAACAAGCCATCCAAAAGCGCTGCTAGGAAAAAGCTTTCTCATTTGTTTGTACCTCACTGCTGCTATCCTTGCCCTTGCCATACTCTGCCCTTTGCTCCATCTCTTGACCACATACTCTTTGTTCATAACTCTTCCACACTACTTAGTTCTCAGAACAAAACACTATGGAGCAAAAAGAATTCCCATCTAGTCATCAGAAAAATAGCACTCACAAATCTCAAAACTGGTGTTGCACTGAGTCAGGTGGCAGGGTCCATTAGGAGCAATGGCATTATCACCATATAAAACAGCACACAGAGCACAGAACTAGCATATGCCTGCTCTCTTCCAAAATGTTAGTGGTAACCCTTAGCCTGAATGTAACTGCTAGGCCATGGGATTGCTTTGGACACAAAGTCTCATTAAAGACTGAAGTAGGATTCTGCATCTCTCTTACAAATGTGAAGAGAGATAATGATTTCCCTTGTGAAGACAATAATCTTGAAGAGGGGCATCTCAAATCCCATCAGTTGGTGTGCTTCTGACAGCCATCAGCATTGCCAGCCTCCTCAATAACTGGAATAACTCCCATACAGAAAATGGGAGTTTGCATGAAACACACTGTTTTGGCTTCTGCAAATCACAATGGACACCTTACAGGGTCCAGAAATAAAAAAGTGTTTCTATCTGGACTCTTCTGAGAAAGACTAATATTATGAAAACAAAGCTTTTGGAAGGCACAGTGACACAAGGTGATGCATGACCGAGGGAAAAGCAGTTCTCACAGCAATGTTCAAAAACCCACTGTGGATTTCAGGTTTGGTATTTATTGTCTGAAAAGTACAGTGAAGACATTTACACATATGGTTGCCAGGATGAGATACCCTTTATACTGTTGCTGCCTCATTTTGTACATTTTATTACAAATTGCTCTTCAAACATGGAACTAAAATTCCTGTAAGTACTTTTCCAGCAGTTAGATAAACTGTACCCATCTGTGCCTTACCCTAGCATTTTCTTCCTCACATTGTCCCACAAGAGCCCTGTGAGAAGCCATTTAACCAAAATAAACAAATAGACAAATCATGGTCTAATCCTGTCACCACTGCAGTTGTCAGTGTATCTTTCACCAGCTAAATGTGACCTGAATTTAGGAGTCTTAATTGCTGTTACTATTGCTTGACAATAGTGCATTTGATTGTGGCTTGCATCAAATGAGGTTAGCAGCTCCTGATTTTCCTGTCCCAAACTATTTTTATCTTGCTGTTCACTGGGTTTGCATCTGCAGTTCCTTTTCAGCAGCATGGCCTCTGAGAAAGCCTAGATTTTATCTGACAGGTCAATTTAGTTGTACACAGGCAGGTTAGAAGGTTATGATTGATTTGACTTCGTGTTGGTTTTAAATTCTCCTTGGAAATATGTTGTATGACATTAAACAGGGCTTGCTCCAGTTAAACACATTCCAGAGAAAACATGCATATTTTTCATGAGTATTTGGAACCAGAAAGTTCAGTTACTAACTGGTAAATAAAGTGAAGGAATGGATCTGGCATTTGAATTCCAGAGTCAGAGGACAGTTCTTTGTCTAACATATGGACTAGTGAGTACCAGTCATAAATCAGAGCAAAAAAAGAGACTAAATAAAATTAATTTTTGCTCTGTGCTCAATTCCAGGAACAGTCCTTGCATTCTTACATAATTACATGATTTACCAACAAAAATCTTCATAGCCTTGGTCAGCTAAGTCAGTACTACTAAAAGAATGTCTGTTATTTGTGTTAGTGTCAGTCTATGAAACACCCTTTGCTAAATATTAACATAAGCAAATGAACCCAAACCCACTTGAGAGATACCACAAAAACTGGAACGGAGACGTGAGCTTGCTCATTCAGTGATGACACTTTGTGAGAAATCACTTCATTACTTAAGTAGCTACCTCATTGTGGGGACTTTTTTAATCCCTAAAAATACAGCACCTATCTATCCAAAAGGCAGCTTAATACCTTGTAACACAGAGCTAAGGTTAAAATCATAAATCAGATAACAGCTTGAAGCTTCTGAAAGCCAATTAATTTTAACTGATTTTAAGAAAACCTATCAGTGGAATAACAAAGAGAGAGAACTAGGAGGACCACACATGCAAAACCCCACAAGAGGTATTTACAGCCCTAACAGGGACACTCACCTTGTCAAAAGCAGGGTACACAGCTCTGATCTCTGTCAGCCAGCCGTAGGGCATGTGTCCCACTGGATATGTAGCTGTCAAAATCGCCACTGCCTATGGATAGAGACAGAGAAACATGAACTTCAAATCTTCAAACACAACAGTGAAGCTAACATAGGGTGCTATTGCCCACCAGTATCAGCACATTGACCTTGGCACAAATGCAAAACCAAACCAGCGACTGGAAGCTTTTTGTTTCAGGAAGACCATCAAAATGGCCATCATTTAGCCTGGCATTTTAAGCTTATGAATCTATTTTTGTGCCATGAAGTTACCTAAGTCAACTTCGTCATTTCACCATCAGTCTGATACTCTGAGATAATAGTTAACTTGAGCTGTGGTGCACCCCTTACCAGGCCAACACCTTCCTCCATATTGCTCTTGAGATATTTTACCTACAGATAGCTGAGCAGCAGAATGCCTTAGCGCTCACAGCAGTTTTGGATCATAACAGATAATTTCAATTTATATACATTTTACTTGGTTATCCATAAATAAAATAGCTTCAAGTAAGACAGACTGTAAATCATTGGATCTCAGTGGCTGACTGAGTTTGGACATTAATGTGACTCCTTGGAGGCAGGAGGCACTTACAAGACCAAAAAAATCTACCTCTCCCCACTTTGGTGCTCATTGATGAACACCAGACAAAAATAATTCCAGGTGAACATTTTATTATAAGAAACAATTCACTGCCTGAAATTTTAACAATTCACTGCCCTTTTACTCTCTCGTAAGTACAGTCCAAGATGTTTATCAAAGACATAAACTCCCCCCCCTGCCCCATATTAATGTATGAAATACCTTGGTGACTTTTCTGACTGCTGAAGAAAAAGTCCAAATACATGTCCTTCATGCAGGAAGGGCGTTTAGGAGCTCTTCCTGTGGCTACTTGTAAATCTACTGTCACTCCAAGTTTTCTAGTCCTCAGAGCTGAAGTATGGATCTGTACTGAGAACTGCCTGACTCTCTTAACTCCAAAAATCAAAGTACTTGGGTGCCTTTTGTTTGCAGGTTCAGATCTGTTACAATCCACATATTTCTGATTCATTTTACATCTGGCAATGGTAGTGTTAAGAAAGACCTTTTTTAACTACTGCTGTTTCTGTTTCACTCCCAAACTTTCAAAACACCTTTTCTTGATTATCTGAGCCCATTTTCCCATTATAAATGTAACTGCTGTCTCTGCTTGTTAAAAGATCTATACAAACACAGGACCATGTAGCAAGCTGATTTGTTCCCTGTCCTGTTTAAAATGGAGTGGAACGTGGTGATATCCACAGAGAGTGATATAGATCCTTTCCTGCTAATAATAGCATTAATAATGTTTAATGTACCTTGAAAAAGTAATTGGTTCAAATAAAACAAATTGGAATTTTAAGATAGCACCCTTTTTAATTGCACACCCTCCCATTACTTTATTTTCATCAGAATTTCCATCTATATGAAACCTAACTAGGTTAAATTGAGTAAGGAATATAAAAGCTATTTTGCTTATTTTCATTGTTAAATCCAAAAAGACTGCAAAGACATAGTACTTGCTAAAGAGAAAAGCATTTCACTACCGTATTGTGTATGCTAGATGCTGCTTGGATGAAAGCATTAAGTTTTTAGTAGTGATTTTTTTCCAGTGTTTTTCCTCAATTAGTGTTATTCCAACATAGATGCATGAAAGTTTTCCTATATATCTAGCACCTGGGTTTGACAGATGAGAAAGGCCCCTATGAAAGCCACCACCAAAGGGGTAGCCCAATCACCACAACTGTGCTGGCAATCAGAAACAAAAGCAGAGGGAGCTGGACAGTGCAAGTGGATTTGTGATCCTCATGAACATGTTACAGCCTAGTCCTTCACAGGGACTCCCTGCCCACAGTGAAAGCTGCTGCTGTTATTGAATAGGGGACCTGTAAAAGTCCTGCGGATACAGATGCTCCAGACACTGATGTTATTTGTGTTGTCAGCACCTCCCTTTGCAAAGGCAATTATTTCAGAAATCAGAGAAAGTTGGGATGTGACCATGACTATTCATGTAAAACTGCCAGAAAATCCCCAGCTGTGATATGTATTTGGAGCCATCCTAATAGCAACAAAAAGGAACTGGCTAGCCATGAAATGTGATGTGTCTAAAACTGAAAGTCGCCAAGAAATGCAAAACTGATCTTTGCTAATTTTTGGCTCCCCTTGTATGGAGACCACTGCTAACACATAGGCTGATCCCTGAATCACATATGTAAAAGTGTTAAGTTTCCTAAGTTCTTTTCTCACAGCTGTTCATTTGCAGTCCCTGGCACCTCCTCAGTGAATGAAATGCACTGTATCATGAATGACAAATTAACAGCAGTTCTTTGAACTTTGCTTTTCATTTAGTATCTTATAGCTTTGTTTATCCTATGGCTATATGCATCTAGACATCCTCGCATGAAACTGGCAGCAGAAGTCCCCCAGACTTCTTAGGAAAATGGGTCAGCTTGTGGTGAGCATTGGTAAAGGCTCTGCATCACAATCAGAAATCTGCCTCCCAACAGCTGTAGGAGACTTACTAGTGTAATCTGAAATTCCTCAACAGAAACAGGGTGTATTTCATATGCCAACCAGGAGGCTAATTTTTTTTATATGTGCTTTTTTATGTCTCTACACCATTCTGTGTGATGCACTGACTGCTAACAGTAGTTTCACTTCAGTTTGCACAGCCATAAAATACAAATGACAGGAAAGAGTAGGACATGGGAGTACTGTCAACTGTCCTAAAATTTCTGGGATCTAAATGCTCCAGACTATATGTACCTATGTGTAGAGCATGAAAACCTGGGATGCAGGCACTGTTCAGCAAAAAAATTCTACTAGTCTTGTTGAGGCTGAGGTCCCAGTAGACCTGGCAGAAGGGCTCATGGTGAGAGTCCAAGCAATCTTCTTTTCAAGCAGAAAAAGAGCACTAAACAGAAAAGTACTTAAGACAATTTTTTCTTGTCAGCTTGGCTGAGGAGAGAGGCACAGTGGTAGCCCATGGAAATGATCATTTGCAGTAATGGAGAGCACTGCCTTTCTTACCTCTGTGGCTGCAGAACTGCCACCTAGGTCCCGGGAGACAAAAAGGTTGACAATGGGCCTACTTATTCGCTGAGTTGCCAAAATTAATGCCAAAGGCCACCAGAAACTCAGCATCTTCCTTATGGTAGCTTCTCCCTGCAATTCAGGGTAAAAAAAAAATGAAGTGAGTTTGGGAAAAAAGCATGCAGCACATGACCAAAAGCATGGAGAAAGGTTTTCTGCTTTTCCCATCCACTGTCAGTTTGGTACATTCATGTCAATCATTTTCAATATGAGGAGCCTAAAATATTTTCACACATGGTAGCAATACTGATTCAAAAGAAGATGTGTCATGGATCTCAATAAATAATGCATAAGGTATCTATCTGCATAATTTTTTCTGACTACCAGACAAAGCTCCATGAAAAACAATATGACATTTGAAGAAAAAGAGAAATTTTGATATCTTCTTCCATATGAACTAAGGTGTTCACTTAGTTCATGCTGTGCTGTCTTACAGCTCAGTACAGACGCTCTCAGCAGATACATCCAAACCATGGAAGGCACTGTGTCACATGTGCTGTTGCTGGAATAATTTCCACCAAGCCTCTTTAACTGAAAATGTTTTTTTCCGGCAGGACAGAGAGAAGGCCCTTCATGCACAGTGGTTTAATGCAGTATTACAACACAAAAAAAGCCCATATAAAATGATTGAGTTCCAAAAACCACAAGCATGAAGACATACCCCCATTTCAGGCCCACTTCTGTCAGGAATAACATCATGTATGTTCCTGTAGTATCCGAGGCAGAGCGTGGTACACCGGACAAGTGCTCCCATGTATAAGGACAAGATTGGGATCAAGAGAGGCTCCCTGCACTCCAAGTGACTGTGAAGCAAAATGGCTACAAAAACAACCTGCAGAGAAAACAAACAGGTGATTAACAATTTGTCTGTGTTCTTCTCCAGGGCCAACACACCTCCTGGCTGATTCCTGTCTGATTCCTACTAAGCAACAACTTGCATGACTACAATATCTATGGAAACTTTAGTCAGGATCCTCCAGTATTTGGTCACAAATGGGAAGAACAAGAGTTAACTTCATACTCTATGAAACAGGACTTGAAGTTTGGGCAGGTGTCAGACTGGAACCCATAAATAGGAGAAGGCTGGCATGAAAGTCTGGCAAGGTCTGGCAGCAAGCATGTGGCTGAGAGTCACCCTTCCCAGGAGAATGTGCTATTCTGATACATGATGAGGTTGGAGACATGCTTCTAGGGTCAGCTTCTAAGCCCTACTCTTTTGGGTTTTTTTTGCACAGGGTAGTGACAATTAAAAGCCAGATTTTTAAAATATTCACTTCAACATTTAGGAGCAGGAAGTCTTATGTCAACCTAATTTTCAACGTTTTCAAGTGAAATTTCACTATTTCATTATTTGCTTTTCAGCTGAGTGCCACATTAATGTAAATTAAATGGAAACTTTTGGGCTAATGAACAGTTCATAATTCAACCTCTTAAGACTAAATGCTCAATCCATAAAATGTAAAGGAACTGATTAATATTATTCTCTTTGTTAAGAATAGAGTGGATGAAATGCCTGTTAAATTCCAAATGACTCAGCATGGGGGACACAACTGGAAAGCCAATTGTGTATGGTGGTGTGGAGAGCAGAATCAGGACAATCCTGCCAGAACATGCTGGCATTCAAGTGAGTTACAAGAAATAAAATACACTTTGTTCAGGAGCACGTTCTGTCCTTCATTGCTGGAGCTGTACACGTAGTTAAGAAAAACCACACTCTGCAAATGTTGCTGAGGCCACTTATAAGGGTTTTTAAACGTACAAAACATTGCTTTTCAGTAAATAGAAGCAAAGTCAGTCACAAAGAGTGTGCACATCAAGCTACTCAAGAAAAAGTAGGGCCTGTGCCCCTACTCCTTGTGTAGGGTGCATATGTAGATGTAGAGTTCTGGGCTATGACTGCCACAACTTTTCATGTTCTGGATTTGCTCTTGCTCTGTGTAGTATTCTGTTGAGAGAAGATGACAGGTGTCTTATTCTTCACAACTCTGGCACCCCACTCACCACCCGCTGTGGAAAGGGCACGGCCAAAATAAGAACTTGTTTCTGTATTTAGCTGTGCATGACCTGACGCCCAGGGTCAGGAAACTTTGTAGGTCACGTTGGAACAAGAGGAGACCCTGAGGGTTAAGGTCATTTGCAGTAATTGGTATTATCTCTGGGGATTTAGTGCACTACTGTAGTGGGGCAGACCTGACAAATACAGAGTAGCAACTGACTGAACAGTTCAACCTGGTTTATGGTTTCCTTATGTTCAGTGGAAGTAAAATGGGAAAATGCTATGGAAAATTAAACTGAGTGCCATTGATTTCATACTTCTTTCGATGTCATACTGTTTTATCCTCTTTCTTCTCCAGTCATTACACCGTACAGCTGGTAATACTGCAGTACAGACACTGTTTACAGTTGCTGGGACTCTTAATTTCCTAATATTTTTATATGTTTTCAAATGAGGGCTGTATATTGGTTCTTAAATGCTACAACACAGTAACACAGTTTGTATGAATGCTGTTTTTTTAGTGTGCCTAATACAAAGCAACAGGGTAGTTAACACCTCCCTTTTGAAAGTTCAAAAAACACTTTGTCTTCTCTGAATCACCCAGGGATTATCACCACAGACCCCTTCTGGAGCACTTGTGAGCCTTCACCTTTTGGAACAGTAACAAGTACTCAGAAGGCAGCTTACACTGCATTTCCTTGGATTAGACACCACGTGCAAAACTGACAGGTCAGCTGGAGAATCATGCCTTCACCTCCAGCTCAGGATTTCACTGCAACTGTGCAAAGTGCTGGGGAGAATGTACAGGAGAATGTACAGAGAGAGAAAGATCTATTACAAAGAACTCTCTCAGCCTCAGGCAGGATTGGTAGCAGCCCATGGTCTTTCTGCCTGACCTTTCTTTTCCCCAAATGTACACGCATACATACAGAGCTCGTTTCTCAGCCATTATGAAACAGAGCTGTGGAAGTGCTTCAGGACATGACCCTAAGCCAAACAGCCCTGGGAACTGACTTGATCCAGTCAAGTGAGACTGTCCTAAACCACAACTGCCAGCAAAAAGCCTTCACATGATGAACAGTCAGAGGGCAGCACAAAAGATTACTTCCTCTGGTGTCTATGGAAGAGAGAGAAGGCACAGAGAGACACTGTGCTAGAGAGTTCCTGTTTAGGAAAGCATCTGCTCCATAACACAATGGGAACAGTGACTTCTATGAGAAGCCTTTACCTGAGCTATGACATCGGAGATGGAGGCACATCCCACTAGGAAACTGTACTTGTGTTTCAGCAGAATCCCAGCATGGGTCCATGCCTGAAAAAAAGACAGAGATCTAAGTTTGGGAAGTGATTATGATATTGTGAATGATTTCAGGTCCAAGAATGCTGTTTTCTGGTTGTTACATTGTACACAAACAACCTGCAGCAGTACCTGGTGTGAGCCTGGGCAAACATTAAGCCATTAATGCAGAGAAAGCACTGCTGCATTGAGTCCCTCATTGCCAGGCTGGCAGGGAGAATAGGGATAAATTTACAGACTGTATAGACACTTCTGAGCACATCTAGCAAGAAAGCAGCCCTTCACAAATCAGATGCTGCCCAGGATGAATTATCATAGTAAATCTAATAAATTCACCCTCTGGATGCACTTCTGAAGTGTAATATTCATTGGCCCACTGACTTATACTGAGTCCTGTCTGGAAAAGAAATCCAACTTCTTTTTATTGTCAGTCACTGTTTCAAGCAGACAAAGTGGTGAGAAAGTGGTGGAGGCATTGGCATAAGAATGTTCTCCTTTACCAGTTTTACACAGAGGTAGAGGCATTAAGGAGAGCTGCCACATTTTCATGTGCAGGCCACAACCAATGAGCCGGGTGATCTGGGAAGCAGCAGCTCTCGCCATGTGTGGCTCTCTTGCCCAAGCATTTGAGATATACTGGGGTTAGCTGTGCTTGCAAAAACTGATGGTAAGAAACATCTTTTTGACAAATTTGCTTTGAGAAATTATTGATTCCTTGTCAGCTCTGCAGGTCTGGGAATGCATGGTCAGTTCAAATCTTTCACCACAAATCAGAATGAGGTCACATAAAGACAACAAGTGCAGCTCATCACAAGATCACCAGTGGTTTCCAACAGGCACATACTGTAACTCTGACAAGGCAGCTGAGGTTTTTGACATTTGTCATGATCTCTGGGTGTTTAAAGTCCACTCAGATGCTTTCTCCAAGTAGCAGGAGATGAGTCAAGGTACGTACAGAATTGCTGCTTGCCAAGGACACACCTTACTTCTGGGTACTTCAGTTTCCCATCAGGTTACAAAGTTTGTGAGCTAAGGTCACAAAAACATAACATTAACATTAAATTTCAGTTCTGAATCAGGCACTCACCATGGCATCCATAAAAGGGAAGGCAGCAAGATAAAGGAAGGCCCTCCGAGTTTTACTTCCCACTGATTCATCCACATGGTGCAGCTTATTAATAATGTAATACCCCAAATCACTATATGCTGTAGAGAAACAAGATAAGAATGAAAAACAAAGGTTGCATGTGGACTCTTGGGTGAGATATTCAGAAGTACCTGAAAGACTGTAATGCCTTGGAGCTCAGACACACATCCACTTAGCAAACAGCTGCAAGGGCTTCAGATATTGCAGCCTCACCAGCCACTGTTTATGACCAAGAAGTGCTCTTATGGTTCTTTTTAAAGTAACCTTTGGCAGAGGCGTGATAACAAATGGCTGGATTGGGAGATGAGCGTAGTAAGTGCCACATCTGTTTGCTAAATGAACACACTGGCACTCCAGAAAATCTACTGCTCCTTCATTAAATCAAGGCTCTTTGTTAGAAAAGCTTTTTCACCAGGCATTGTGTATTTCATGGGACATAGTGCCTTATAAATGCTGAAACCATCTATTATCACTGCATTCTCATGACATTACCTGTAAACCTGCCCAAAGCTCTAAAAGGATATGGTGATTTGTGATGGCATGCAACAAATCACACTCATTATGTCCCTCCCTTACTTTGCTTAATGACCACCTCTGCCAGGACCTGACAGTCCCTGGGCAGCCTTGACCGGCCTTAGGTTCCTTCCCTATCTAAAGTCAGCACCTACAGAGCCACAAGACAGAACAGGGCATCTCTGGAAATCAGGGGTTCCCACTTCTGATTGCCAGCATGTTCTTCACTGTCCTGTTTCAACCCAGGACAATTTTTAGTGTTGGACAACTCTCTTTCCAGGCCTCTCTTCTCAAAGTGTTGGGTTGAAGGCTGCACAGACTTGGGAAGTTCCCACACAGCTCTCTGCAGAACTGCTTACAATTCTGTTTGTACCCATGTTATCCAGCTGTTTTAAAAACCCCAGATTCGTCCCAATAACCAGGAATAACAAAGGCCCTGACTGGAGTCTGAACTATGGAGACAAATATAATGTGCAGAGGTAAATAATCCAAATCAGTTTTAACCTTTTATAAACTATGCTCTAGACCTGCACATCATTACCTGATTTCCCCTATACACTTGTAATAGCTGTTAAAAGAATTATTAGGCTGTAAGGCCGATCTCTCCCAAGGCAAGTAATGGCAGAATTATTTGTGTCTGGGGAACCTTATTTCAGTTCTCTCCTGTTTGTGTATTTTCTGAGTTAACTATTTCAAATGTGAACTTCTATCTAATTTTCCATTTATAACAACCGTATTATCTTTGTACAAATCTTCATATAGGGTATTTCAGGAAAGAGATCCTTTTCATGCATGCAGGTCTCATAACTGGATTGACAAATGCTAACATTAGTCATCAAATTCAATCCTCTTAGCCTAAAACTGCCTTTCATAACTCCTAAACAATATTTAGAAGCAATTAAAGAGGAGTTTAAGTTGTCATTGTTTTGTGATGGCTGAGAGATACAGCAGTTAAATGATTAACAGAACTGAAAAGACTGTTTAAGTCCAAATAAGACAGTGTAAACAAGATAGTAAAACAAAAGAAGGTGGTTTGACAGCACTGTGAACAAGCACAAGCCTCATTCCAGATAACCAGAACTGCCCAAAAGATGCTAAAAATGTTAAAAACTCCCCCTTTCCCTATGCTGGTCCCTATCTGTCTTTCACCTGAACTATGACTGTTAGACTCACAGTCTCCAAATTCACTCAGTAAATCCCAAGTTGCTTAGCCTTCTTCCTGAGGCACTCCCAGACTTGTTTCCTTTTGACGAGGGTTGGGGAAGAATTTCAAACCAGGACTCCAACTTTTCTGCAGTTCTAAGAAGGCAGTTTAGTCCCTTAAGTGCTCAGGTGCTTGTTGGAGTTCAACCAAACATCAAGCACAGCCTCTTTTATATTTTTGCATGAACAGCCATGCACCAATCTTCACTTGGTGTTTTGAAAACTCTCAGCTATGAAGGGATTTTTGTGTGCTAAGTCCTTGTGGAAAGCTGCTTTTATGGCAGGGCAGTACATGGATGCTCCTGAATCAACTTATTTCAATGAAGGGAAGAAACCTGAAAGGTCTGTGAGGCAAGCCATGTGGGAAGGCCAGATTCATGGAACTTTTTTCTTAGGTTCCATTGAGTGTGCTTTACACTTCTACACAAAAACGGTAACACACCATCTTATCCTCCACACAGGGACTGAGAATTGTAGTCCACAGGCTGAGGAACCTGCTTCTGTGGAGGGGCCACCTCCAGCAGTGCAGTGCCAGAAGCAAAGCACGCTGCAGAAGTCATCATTCCCTGCTCTCCCTGTCCTTCATCTGTTTTAAGTGAGACTTCTAAAGTGTTTAGAATGTGAGTAATAAGTAACTTTTTTTTCTTTAAAGGCCATTGTGGTTTTTTTCTTTCTTTTTTTTTTTTTTTTTTTTTTAACCTAAAATTTACTATTACAAAGAAAAAATCACAGAATCAGAGCGTCAGAGGCTGAATTACTCTTACTTTTAAGAAAGAGTCATAGTTTATTGGCAGGCCACTCTCAAGGCACTTATACCATTACAACTCATAGCACCACATTTTTAAGGTTTCTAGGGATATCAGCAGCGAGCTCTGTAAGCTCCCCATCAAAAAAAGTTTAACTTCACTTTTTAATGTGATTTTGGTTTTAAATTCATAATGGTTAAACTTAAAACGTTATTTTCAAAATAGTCAACTATTTCATATGTCAGTGAAAGCACACAATCACTTTTGCTGATGTCCATGAATATTTCTGTCCTCACAACTCTCATAACCCACTCTAATTCCTAGTCTCTGGAAAATTCCAGTAGTGTTACACTGGAATTGGTGGGATTACACCTATGTCTCAATTCCTGAGATTCACTGACAAACATACAGGCATGTGTCACTGAGTTGTGAATCAAGCAATTGCTGATGCAATTAGAACTTAACCTTGGCCAACCTTACAAACTTATTATGAAGAATGGTAAAAATTAATAACACTGACAACAGAGCCAGAGAGTATTACATGAATCTAAAGCAGATGGCACTTCCCACTTCTTGCATCATTTCAACTAAAACAGAGAAGTTCAAGACAAGCTGCCTGTTTGCTCTTCTCCAATACCTCATTTGTTTTGCTATGTCTAAGGATCAGATTTGCTACAGAAGCTAAGCAGAAATTCTTGCTTTTGGTTTTTCCAGTCGAGTTTTAAGACCCAGAAGGTCAAGAAATGACACTGAAAACTGTACAACTAATTGGACCTCCTGGAGTCTACACCAATTTCTCTAGCAAGCCAATTACTACCATACAAACTTCAGACACCCTTAAAATAACACACTCATAATGATGCCAGCAATCTCAGACAAATACCTGTACTGTAGTTATTTTGGAGCTGACTGCTACTGAGCCTGTTATACTTAAATCACAAAGAAAAAACTCTCAGAGGAAGTGACACCATTTACTTCCAGACATGGAGCTACATATGTCAAAAATAGCTTTACCAGAAGAAAAAAATCCAAAACATTATTTTGGGCTAAAGTGTTTTCTTTCTAGATACATTCCATTTACATACTTTGCTGCCAGTTTTAAAAATTAACTTGGAGACTTGAGAAGTAACAAATCTATTATGCTGCTTGTCAGAAACATGGCCAAAACTGGTGCTCATCAGTTTCTCAGTCACAGAAAATTCTGAGTTGAAACAGACACACAAGAACCAAAAAGTCCAACTCTTAAGTGAATGGCCTGTACAGGGACCAAACCCACAACCTTGGTGTTATTAGCACCATGCTTAATGCACTGAGCTAATTTGTTCAACTAAGTGATTTGGGCAGATAGGAAAATACCAGTGTTAAAAAACAAAAGCAAATCTTCATTTGGAGATGCCACAGTGTATACAGATTTCTTTATGTCTTTGGTTAGCTTGAATTTAAAACAGAAGAGAAAGCCCCTGTTTCCCCATGTGAAAGCTCAGATGAGTGTTTAAGGTGTTGAGATTTTTTTCTTTACTTATAGTAATACATGAATTAAAGAAAACCAAAACAGCTTAGGAGCATCTCAGTGAAGACTGACTACTACAATCACATTTCCCAAATCTATGAATGACTTTTAGTATCTGAAATATCTTCATATAAGCTAACATTTTGTAAGTCTCAAAATGATCCTATTTCAATCGAGACACAATCACTGCTATCCAAAAGTGCTTTGGTCATAGGCTTTCTTCCTTTGTCCTGAGTACCTTGTTTAAAAGAAACTGCCCCTGTTGTGGGAAAAGGGTTGGGGCAGCCAGAGAAGCATATTACTGCTTTAGCAATGACCATGCTGAAGTAGGAAAATTTCTAATGAATAACATTTTATTTTTATTTAGAGAGGAGAGGGATGGAGAAAGCAGCAAGCCCATATATATTCTGATTTGTGTTCCTGTGCTGTCCCTTTTTTCCAGGGCAAAACGTTTAGTATACCACAATACAGTGATCTTGTCGGAACAAGACTGACTAAAAAAAATACCTCAGCTTGTTGCAACTCACTCTGTAATTCCTAGTCTCTGGAAAATTCCAGTAGTGTTACACTGGAATTGGTGGGATTACACCTATGTCTCAATTCCTATGGAGATTTTTAATGTACATGCAGTGATCATGCGAGTGGGAAGTTCAAAAGCATCAGCGGAATTGCCAGGAACTGCTGAAGTTCCCCTGTGCAATCTATGGCCCACGCTCAGCAGCCTGACAGCAATAAATGGGCACAAAACAAATCACTCACGTGTCTTGGCCATCCAATCTGCTATAGATTACTGCAAAAATTAACCTACACTTAAGTTTACTGGTCACTGAAGTTCCACTCTTTTTCTCCTGGTGATGACAATGATCCATTGTGTCATTTTTAATCAGAGATAGTAAAGAGCAAAGAGGGTATTTCCTCAAAGTAACTGCTGCCCTGTCATTTCTGGAACTACTGAGAATTATTCAAAAGGAAATAAACTTTCTCAGTATACTATTTCTCAGTAAACTGGTGAAAAGTTGAACAATGCTGTTTTATTGCCAAGGAAAATGTGCATATTCTTCACGACACTCATATTAAAAGGCTCACTTAGTATGGAGGGCTTACCAGCAACACTAAGAAATGCATTATGTTAGCATAATGTTATATAAATGACTTTTCTCCTCTGTCAATTGGCAATTTAGTAAGATGTCAAAACTATGTAGAGACAGGCTTAGCATCTTGAATCCCTTCTCTTACAGCCACCAAAAAGCCAGTCTCTGAAATAACAGTACACTTTAGACCCTGGCTCCATAGTGACTTTCCCACCAGGAGATGAATTGGTGGCAGTAGCTGCCCTCACAGTAGCCCAGGGAAAGGAAGGCAGAATATTATATTCTATTTCCAGATTACGCCTGAAACAGCCAGTCCAGGAATACTGTACTGACAAGGTTTACAGCAGCATTGGAAGTAGGATGAGAACATGGTTTTGAATCCCTTTGGCCAACTTGGTTCTCAGTTGTTACCGCTACCTGTACAGGGGAGTGACAGGAGCTGCTGGTGAGGACTTTGCAGACCTTCATAAGGATGTGGCTGGGTGATGACTGAGGGACCCAGAGCTTGCAGCTGTGAGTTCAAGTGGTTTAGCACAGCCAGTCACTGGCAGACGATTGTGTGAGCCCCAGTGGGGAAGCAGCAGTGGGAAGCTGGTGCTGAAGCAATGAAGCATGAGTCAGCTGGGTGAAACAGTCTGGTTTGATATTTTCCATGAGTAGAGGCCACTCTTTGTGAGGAGCTGTGTGTGTAGACTGCAAATAGTCTCTATCACAGTTGGAAATGTGGTGATTCATCGTGGCCACTGTGTTTCTACCACCACTTGTTTTCTTTCTTTTTGTACTCCTTATTTCATTGGGCTTTTTGTTTTCTGTTTCTTCCTGGGCTTTGACAGTCCATGGCAGATAGACATGTCATCTTCCTTAGTCCTATATTTATGGCATGTGGAAAAAAATTCAATCCCCTAAGTGTTATTTGTTTCTCTTTTTCATCCACCAAGCACCAGTGACCTGTATTGTGTCTCTCATGGATAGCCTGTGACAGGCTAGCAGCTGCTGGGGAGCGCTTGCAGGTCCTAGGAGGCCGCCTGTCACTGGACTCCTTCTTTCTTCCTGCTAGGCAGGCTGTGTATCTGTGGGTCAGAGCAAAATAATCAGGACTTGAAACAAGTTCAAAGGAAACTTGGAACATAAAATTTGGCAACATCACCCAGGCAATTGGTGCTAGAATCTGACTAACTCCATTCCCTCAGGCGCTCTGCCAGTCTCTGCTGTGGCCTTTGCATATTTTCAGGCATAGACAAGTTAAAATACCAAAAAATATTTTGCAGTCTGTCACCATAAAAAGCTGGAAGATTGTGTGCAGCTCTTTAACTCAAAACTTTAAAGAATGGTAAGCATAGCCTCCTTTTTTGCCCAGTGTCTGCAGAGTGCATTTCAGAGGTTCTGAACTCAGCAGGGCTCTACTTCCAGGCAAAGGCAAGAAATTTAGCTGACAGGTTTTCCAACTGTTGTTCCAAACACCTCCTTTCAAAAGACGTCCCACATGGAAAATCCAGTTATGTCTTTCACCTGGAAATCTGATAGTTATACTTAAAACTTCCTTAAAATCTATTCTAGCTTAAAATAAAATACTGTATGACTAGAAAATAACTTTTTATCCAGCTGGCAAAGCCAAAAACCTTGACCAGCACTGGCAGAAAAGCAAGTGAGCAACCAGAAAAGCAGCTCTGAGGGATGAAGAAACATTCCAAGCAAAGAAATATGAGAGCCAAATGTACAAATGGGCTGAAATTTATAACACTGACTCAATAAAACAGCTTCAAATGTAAACATGTTTAAGAAGTGACCAATCGAAATCAGTGAATTATATTAACTTGAATGCATGGATTCAGTTTATAAAATTAGCAAGATCTAATCCCAGGCACACAGTTGCCCTGGCTAGTGAGCCATAACTCTAAGCATTTTTTATGACTGCAACATGGAGCAAAGCTAAATGGCACAGGGCTTGCATACCAGTGGTGGAATAAGAGATATGATGGTCAAAACAAACTGTAGTGCTTGGGAGGCACATAGAGCTGGTGAATATAGCTGGCAGACAATAAAATGGTAAGAGGTGAGGGCATTTGTATTTACCAGATGGATCTTGTACCTACCTAACTGAAATAATCCTACTCTATTCTATTCTATTCTCTTCTATTCCATTCCATATGATGTATTGCAGCACATGTTGCTCTTGAGATTCTAACAGCCTGATAATGAATGCTCCCTTTGAGGCCCCTCTGAGATTCCACAGCGATTCAGGATACTGCCATTACACAAGCATTTCCCATTTTTCTGTGATGGAATGACACCCTACTGGTGCTGATCCAAGTCAATGCCTCTCAGCCAACACATGCCTCCATAGGCTGTCACAATTACCTCCTCCCTCCCATCCCTTACAATTCTCAGCTTTTTAGGATTTTACCTGCTCAACGCAGTGCACTCTCTGCTTCTTCCTCCAGAATCTCCTGTTCCCCGTTGCTATGGTCCAGAGGTTTCAGCTCTGTAGAAGGAGCCAGAAGGTGCAGAGAATCTCGTGGAGTTCTTGAAGAGGATGAACTTAAAAGTCTTCCAAATTAAATGGTTTTCATTGCTGTGGCTGATGCTTGAGCCAATTTCCTGTTTTTGTAGGCTCTCAAAAACTGGCAAATCCTGTGGCTGCCTTTTTTAATGTTCATTTTGTGTCTGCTTGTGTATTTTCTTTGTTTCAGAGTACGCTCAGGGAGCTGGTCTCAGTTTGGTATAAATTGCTCTTACTAACCTCTTCCTCACAGATTAATTATCCAACAGAAGTGGATGATACCTAGCAGCAGTAGATGTGGTTCCTGCCTGCTGGGAGTTTTGTACTGTGAGATAAGAAGTAAAGGAATGCATACAGAAGGAGTACACCAACAATGCCACCAAGAACTGACAAACAGCCATACCAAGCACACCTTGAAGGCCTGCCAAACCAACCCAGCAGATACTGCTAGCTGATCATTAATACCTCACAGTACACTGAGCTACCTGTCAACCTTGTCAAAGCTTTGCTCACACACCTGACTGAAAGAGATCAGTAGCATGTTTTGTTTCCAGGCAGGAGAGCCCTGTGCTTGGAATCTGCTCCTTAATAACCTGTTTAAAAAGCAATAAAAATTGAGTGGATGGGCAAGATACCAGCCCAAGAGAGCTCATCTCTTCTGCATCTCCTGTTGTACTTACAAATGAAATCTTAAGCCTACAGCTTAAGCAGTTTGAAGAATGGGTGAGGGAAACAAATTAAAAGTCATATTAACTAGACGTGAAGTGACCTTACCTATTAAAGTATGAAATACAGCAGCTACAGCGCCAGCCACAACCATGCACAAAACTGCTTTGGTCCTGTCTCTCTTGCTGTTCACAAACACCAGACCTACATTTTTGAAGTCACTCATCGGACCCGTGAAGAACTTCATCAGGGAGTATGCCAGCCCATAGCTGGCCAACATTTCCACAGCATCTTCCTTGACAGCAGCAATGCCCCTGTTCAATGCCTGTTGAAACACAGAAAGAGCAAATGATGGAGTGCATGTGGAGGGCTACCAAACACAATCTCCTGCAGCTGGTTTCTGAAGGAACAAACAAGTTTAGCTGTCATTGTTTTCACCCCAAGTTGGACTTTATTTCTTTGGATTCAGCAGCAGTAACTTGTGACCTGTGACACAGGCAAAATAATTTAATATAGACTAAATTCAAGTCTAGTAGACTCAAAGATAAGGTAAGTGTCTATTTCTGAAGTATATAATGGAACTTCTGCCACACCAGAAGTCAGTCTCTTTCTTTTTAGAGTAATTTTATGACCTGTTAATAGTCATGAAATACTGAAATGCCACTGAAATACTGCTCTGAGGTTTCAGCCATGATTTCAACAGAGCATAGTCCTTGCAGCTCATCTTTCCAGGCAAAAGCTCTGACATACACTCAAAGCTGAGGAGCTAAAATTTTTTTTTCCATGCAACAAGCTTTTCACAACATCCCATGTAATTATTGCAAATACCATATATTAGTCTATGACTTTCATTTTTTAAGGAGGCCAAATATGCGTGTGATTAAACACAACTGATCTCCTTTCAAGTAGTTGACAAATACATATTTGTATATATGCAAATTTGTGTGTTTGTATCTGATACCATATTCATTGATATCCCCTTGCAGGAAATTGAAAACTAACTACAGCACATTTCAAGACATATTCAGGAACAATTAACTTACTAATTTATTCTAGGTCTTTGTTTAGGAAATGTCTGCCAATTAATCACTGAGAATTAGATGGATTATTTTTTATAACTAAGGTGAGCTGTAAAAAAGATGTGTAACATTCCTTCAGATTCCAGCTTGAACAAAAATACTTCTAAAGTATTGAATAAAAATGACAGAATGATAGATTTATCCGCAGTGTGACAGCATCAATCATCTGGTACACCCAGCAAACTGTTAAAACAATATTAGATTCAAAAAGCATGAAGGATGAAATATGATTCGTTTTAACAAGTTTAATTCCTATGGCTTACAGCTGATGTGTGTTGACAGGGCCATGGCAATGAGGCCAACCAGGAACATCTCGCCAAGCCACTACCCAAACCTCACTGACACTTACACAGTTCAAATACCACTTTATCTGAATGAACAAACCAGCTAGAGTATCATCAGGTAATTGTGGCGAAGTCCTTCCATTTCAAATGCAAGCATGAGCTTTTTATTGCAGTTATTTGACTTTATTTGCCCTTGCAAAGATCATACAAGCAAGCAACTCCTACTGACTTGAAAAGAACCTGTGTCCCTGAAGTAGAAATGAGTCCACTGTTCTTTTCCACTCTTTCTATAAGACATTCTTAATTTTTGAGACTAAAGCTGCACTGTCAACAGAGCAAAAAGCTGTAGAAAATACCAACTTCTCCACCTTTGATGTCTGCCAGATCTCTCTCTTTTAATGTGCTCTGACCTGAATGCCTGAAGCTCCAAATGTTTTCATCTGTCTTGCTCCAGTTTGTTCCTTCCTGAAAACACCATGTGTTAGATATGGAATAGCTGCAGCTGTTGTGTGTAACTTTTCCTGGGATACAGATAATTCCATCTATTGCATTGATATCAGTTAAAATTATATTAAATCTGCTGTGCACAAAAGTGTACTCAAACAATTTGTGAAAGACTGTGGCCTCTGAAATGAATGGTCAAGTGTAGTTGTCTTTTGTGATGATACTTGTGATGGTGAAGTAATCAGTTTCAAGGTGTATACAGAGTTACGATCTTCTAATTTAAACTTGCTAAAAAGATGCCTAATCTCCCAATTGCTGTTGCCAGTAATAGACAAATAACCTCAAATTATGCCAAATAAAATGTTCCTTGATCATGGCTCTTCCCCTCTTTTTTCATCTGTCAAGAATGAAATATTTCTGGCAGCTTCAATTTAAAAAGAAACGGCTAACCCATATCAGGCAGGCTCGTTTAAAAACTTCACATCACAGGTAAACAGCTGAATTATTTTCAGCAGTTTCACAAGCACAAGTGCTTTCTTCCTGCTTTGTACAACTACAGAATACCAGAGTCTGTGGAGGATGGTAATCCACTTCTGACAAGGTCATAGGATAAACATGGCTTTAAGAAACAACTTTTTCTCAAAAGGCATGGCACTATGATTCCTCTGCAGAGAGAAATCTTTGCCTAGCACGGACCTCATGCCAATGAAAACAGCTCCATATGACTCTGGCCCCAGGGTAACTAAGTTTTTCCATCTAAGTAGGACAGACAGAAAGACTTGAGCACTCCTCTTTCTCTTGCTCTCTGGTTTTACTGATCTCTTTTGAATGAACAAATGACAGCCAAGTAGATAGCTTCTGAGTAATCTTCCCTGGAGACACCCTGTGTACCAGGTAAGGTAAACTGGCAAAATCCAAAGAGGACTTCTGTAAGAGATACGTTGCCATTAGTTTTACTCCTGTGGAACGTGTGGCTGACATGATGAAATGCTCTAGAGGCCAGCCCTGAAAAAGCAATCCTTCTAAATGCTTCTTTGGAAAGATCCTTAGGAAATGAACAGTCAGTAGGGCTGTGTTTAGGGATGGTTTAGCTTTTGTAGCCTTTTCCTTTTTCACATTAAGATACAAATAGAAAACTCTTCATCCTCAATTTTCAAACTCCCTAGGAAAACTTGCATAGCTTTTCTACCCTATGTACTTCCAAATATTTTTGCTGCTGAAGCTGTTGATACCATATTTGATATCCTAAAACTCACAAGAAATCCCAGATAACTGATAAATCTGCTTTGATGTGCAGTGTGAAAGACACAGATACTTGATCTTTCATGGCATGCCAGCCATGCAGCTGGCATTCTTCCAGTCTAATTTCCCGTTAGATTTCCAATTAAATCTGTCATAAAGGAAGGCAATATAAACCAGGGCAAGGCCTCCATTTTTTAATCTCACTCTATTTTGAACCCTTTTTGTGTGAACAGAAATCAATAAGGAAACTTCATCAGTAGCATCTGTATCACAAGAAAGCATACTTCTACAAAGATTTGTGTAGCTTGTTGGTGAAGTCACACAGAACTAGGTAGTAGTAATACTAATGGCATTATTTAACTATTAATAAATACTAATGACAATATTTAACACAGCTTAATATTTAACAATATTTATCTAGGTTGATCATACACATTTCAGGTGTCATCCTACTTTGAACTGGCTTATTCATACCATACTTGATGGGATAACCAGGCAATCCAGATGCTGGAAGACAGATGTTGGTGACATCACCTTCACCTGAGTTCTTAATGAACCACTAATCTAATACAGTAGTAGGTGAAAATGTCACAGAAAAGTGCAATTCATCAAATGTGATTAAAACAAAGCCATAGATATTGCTGACCCTTCTTCTAGAAATAACAGAAAAAAACCCCACAGAACAACTCCAGGCAGAGCACAGTCTGGCAGACTCACGGGTTAGATGAAGTAAGTTATATTCCTAAAATATGTCTCAAAAAGGCAGGCACAAATCTTTGTTACACAGTTACTTCTATGTAATGTCTTCTGTAACACATTTGTTACCACTAGAAAGATGAAATCTTTACTAGAGGACCTAACAACCCTTTAAACCTTTTTTTTTCATGAATAATTGTGAGCTGTCATTAATGTTCACTAAAATCAGAGAGGACCAGCATTTTTAAATTCTTACCCAAAAGATTCAAGTCAGAGGAATATCAAATACACTTAACAACATTGCAAGCCAGTAACCATGTCTTTACAATTAGGTACTGCAGCTGGCTTTAGCTTCTTAGAAGACCTATGAGATCTTTATCAAATTTCTAGGACATGCATAATGGATGAATCTAACAAACTTTTGCATGCAAAGGCAGTGATTTGAAAAGCAACAGTTGTGAGAAAAATGTCAAGGGTCTAACTTGTCCTATTTTGCATGAACTTTTAGTACTATTCACTAACGTTGGCAGAAAAGGTTTGGTTCCAATCTAGGGCTACACACCTCTGTTGCCAAAAATTCAAAGTCTGTCTTGTAAGCTGGCTCGATGGGGTTTGCCCATTAGTCACATGATCCTCCCCTCCCAGAGACTACTGGATATTTTACTTGCTATTGGTTTAAAAGTATAAAAGATTTTTAAAAATCCATCAGGAAAGCAACATCTATTGTACAAATTTTCTTCTGCTTTTAAAACCGATTATTACCTACACACTACCTACATTTCACTAGTCTGTATCTAACTATGTAACACTTTCTACTTCATTTGAAGTTAAATACTGATTGTGCAGTCAATATTTGACCCTAGTGCACATGTTTTGAACAGGAGGATGGAAAATCCAAGAAATGTAATTTTTTTCAATGCTCAATTTTGCCTATCCCAGAAAAGCAGAATGTGACATACTGGAAGCTGGCATGTTTCTATGGCTTGTTTGAAACTGGGATTCTGCCTGAGATATTTTCAAGTCTGTTCAGGCTAGTTATCTACTTACAGGTGACATCAAAAACCTGCTCAATTTGGCAGGATCTTGGCCAAATGTATGTTTGGTTCAGCAAACATTTGTAATGTGTTGCCCTTCCCTGCACAAGTCTTTCTTCCTATGTGGTATTTATTCCCTAAGAAAACAGAAGAGAACCAAAGTATCCAGTTAAAGAGCAAGCTGATATAGGGGACGGTCTATCTCCTCTGTCAAATAATCTCCCTCCTGATGACTCTTGGCTGAGTTTTCATTTACTAAATCCTGTCACATTGAAATCTTCTGGATCAAAAGTACCATCTGGCTCTGGCTGTTCTGCCTCCCACTGTCACCATGGCAGGAGCTGTGCTGCCAGAGGTACGGACACCTGACAGATCTGAGGCTCTGAAAGCATGGCATAATTGGATTGCTGTGTAGGTGTTACCTGAGCGCTATTGCAGTTGCATCTCTGCTTCTGGATGGGTTTCTCATAAACACAGGAGCCCCCATGGGCAATTTGAGATAAACAGGTAGTTTTTTACCTCTGACACAGGTCTGTGTAAGACTTCCATGGACACAGGTATAGAAGTGAGAGAAAACTGGGGAAAAATAACACACACATTTATTCCGGCTCAAGAAGATTGCCCATACTGTATGAAGAGAGCCCTGCAAGGGTAGAGGGAGTCAGACCTTGCATCTTGAAGATTATGATTGAAGAGTGTTTATTCTTTAGGGTCTTTTGAGGGAGTTGATGTTTGTTTTGTTTTGTTCTGCAGTGCTTTTACCCTATTTCAGTATCTCTAATTTTGGGTCAGCATCTGTTGTAGCTCATGTGTCAGATGTCTGAAATGCTATCTGAGGTCAATTCCTACTAGCCCACTATTAAAATATGTCACTTTCCCCCTGCTCCATTACTAAAGCTGGCTGTGGGAGAACAGCCAGTCACCCCTGTCCACAATGCTCTAAGTGCTGACATTGGTTCAACCCAGAGAAACGATCCCAGTCCTCAGCAAGAGACCAGAGCTCTGAACTCCACCCGAAGGAAGACAAAATGCCTGTCCTGAGAGAGGAACACCTCAACATCCCTGTGGCATGTGGCCTGTCTCTGGAGAGGATGTCCTTGGAAGAACATTAGGACTGACTGAAAATGAGAGCTGAAATTCTTCTGCTGCTTCCTGCTTTTTAATTCACAATGCAGGGCAAGTGTCACATTTTATCTTTTAAAAAAGTTAGTGTACAAAAAAAAGTCAATCCAATTTACTCTGCCTGCTAAAGCAATGAGAATGTGGCCTAGAAGAAGAAAACTCACATACCATGTGAAACAAAAATCAAGCCATGAAAACTAGAATGCTATCAGTTGAAACTGTTTCTCCATTCACCTTCCTGAGCAGCAAAGAAAAGCAAGAATGAACATTTCTGCAAGGCTCTTGCTCTACCAGAAATGCCTGTGACCATGATCAAGATCTCAGATTTACTTGTTGATATTTGCTGCCCAATGTCCATGCTGTGTGTCCTGGGAGAAGTTTAAATAAATACCCTAAATCAAAAATAGCATAGTTCTAGAGCACTTGCAGGTCTCACTTGACCTGGGATGCATCAGGGAACTGCACCTTTAAACAAGCACAGCCAGGAGATGCAGGAATATCTAGAGCAGCAGTGGCAACAGTCACCTCAGTGAAAATGGAAAATCCTTCCCAGTGCAGAAATTAAGGCAGAGGAGGACATGTCTGGGAGCTGGACGAGCAGCTATGGCACACTGCCCTAGGGCACCTACTGCTTGTGTGCAGGTTCATGAAAAACAGGTTACGGCACAATGAGGCAGAGAATAATACAGAAACCACAGATGATAGTGGTGCAGGACCACAGGAAAGAAACCAGACTCAGTGAAGCCAAAAAGTGGCTAATTTCAAATTATATTTGACAAAGCTCCAGAATATTTATGACAGGGAGCAATCCTGGAGAGGTGAATCAGCTGCTGCAGATGGTTGCCTCCCTATGGGATGTGGAGAACACTGATCTCAAAGCCAAGAGAGCTATGAGCCATGATTGTGGGAAGCCCTTCAGGACACACACCCTTGTGTGGGACAGGGATGCCTGACACCGGCATGAAGGAGACCTAAACCACTGCCATTTCCACTGATGTCTGCCGAGAAATATGACTCCTGAGGTGAGACCAAAAGCTTTAACTTTTCCTGGTGTTTTTTAGGCAAGCAGTGCTTCTAGGGGAACAGGACAAAATCAATGTCAGAGATATTCCTCTGCATTGTGACTTTCCTGGTGTCCTCTGACTGATGCTAATCAATTGTCCAAAATGTATTCAAGGGGAAACATGCAAGGGAATGCTTTGTTCCCAAAGCAGTGTGAAAGCTTTTCATTCAGGTTTCCCTGGAGCTAATCTGCAAAGGTGAGAAGCATTTGGGATTATGTTGCATAAGCATGGCAAAGTCTGGGCTGAGGTTGTTTGTCTTCAGATCTTCTTCATGCCAAACACTCATTCTCCTCTCAAAAGCTGTTTCTAAGTCTAGGAGTACAGACAGATAAAATAGAGACATAAAGTGAGATACAGAAAACTAGGAGAAGGTTGGTTCCCTGTCTCTTCAGAATGCCCAGTGGAATAGCTATCATTTCTTCACCAAATTCCATTTTGATTACTTTTAAGTGCTAGAAAACACTGGGGAGGATACAAATCATATCATATGGATCTACACACAAAGAATATTTGCCCTAACCACAAGTGATACAGTATCTACAGCAGTGCTCCTTCTTTTATTTTTAATTTCCCACAGAAATAGGCTCTGTTCTCTTCCACACAATATATCCCCAAAGTAAAAAGTAAGCTGATTTACTATCAATTGCACATTTCATAAAATCACATTTTCCCATGTTTATAAATTAGATCTCTGCAAATATTGTTATAAGACTTGTTCGTATGCACACGGCAGATCTAATCCACGCAGGTGCCGCACCTGTCAGTCTCTCACAACTCTGGCATATTGCCTTTTTTTAGCACTAACTCAGTCCTTGCTGAAGTACTGCTCATGGCTCTCTCATCCTGAAATGGAGAGTGCCACTTTCTCCATGATTACACCTCACTAGGCTCCAAAGTATATGGACAGGTTCAGGTTGGAAGGGGCCCTAGGGGCCAGCTTAGAGCGCTGCCCCAGGCAGAACATCTGGGAGATATTGTGGAGACCCCACACCTTCCCTAGACAATCACCTGAGAGGCTACTCTCATCCTGAACTTTAACATGTCACCAAAACTGGCATCTGAAGGTCCACATCTGCCTCCCTTGCACATTAAAGTTTGCTAGCATCAGCCTAACTCCACTTCCCACATGCTCTTTTCTCTTCCTGAAAGATCTTTTGTTTCACCATTCAGTACCACTTCTCCTCACTTTCACCAAATACATTGTCCTCCACATTAAATCACCTATGTTTTTACCTGATGGTAAGAATACATTTAGCTCCACTTGTCTGTTAATTTTCACCCCAGTAATTTAGATGTTGTGTTTGTTTCTTTTGTATTTCTCTGTTCATGCCTTGCATTATAAAGCCAGGCCTCTGCTTTCACATGTTTTCAGATAAGCAGCTTTCTTAAGTGATATTTTTTCACATAAGATCACCTGATGCACACAATTACAAGATCCTGTATGTAATGTAAATCCATTTTTTTTTCTCTCAAAAAATACTCAAATAGGGGGAAAATAATCCAAGCCAACACTTCAACATATCTGCAAAAGTACTTTTGCCAGCTGAAGGATATGGAAAATTAATGAGGTTTGTCCCTGGCTTTGTAGATTTTTAAAAACATTTTCCTTAAATCTTTCAAGTTATAAAAAATCTTGATGCATAAAGCATTTGGTGAAAATTTCTGAAATTTGGCAGAAGCTATAAAAAAATTCCTTTAAACCTGACCAAAACTTGGCTGAGCACCTGCAAAATATGAGTTGCACAGGTTCAGTAAAACTTGTTAAACTACTTTAACTGCACAGAAATCTTGCCTGTATTTCAGCTGTGCTGTGTGCTCCTGGGCATCAAGCTTAGAGCAGTGAAGGTCAAGCATCAACACACAGCAGAGACAGGTTCAAGTCCTTAAGGAATCAGGAGACAAGAACAATACTCATGTTTGCTCAAAGCAAAGGGCAAAGTATTTCTCTTTCCATAGACTGAAGCTGCAATACCCTACTATGAATTCTTTCTTTCAGGAATTGTGAGGTGATTGATTCTCCTATTTTGCCTCTTCTGGAAAGGACCCTAGAGGCAAGATCAGTAACATTTACTTTTATTGTTTAATTTTTCTTATTTTTATACACTTTCCACTCTTTATTAATGATTCAGAGCCCATGTCCTCCTACATGGAAGACAAATAATTGATATATCCTCTCAATTCCCCTTCTGCATGGATTTTAAGGGATGCATTAATTGCACCCAGCAAACTGTGTGAAAGCCAACAATCAAATTCAGGACCATCAATACTACAGCAAAACCTTTTATTATCACCACTTGTAATATCCTAGCAATTCATGGCTGCTCTAAAGATCAGCCTACTGCTGCTGTTGTTTCTAATTACTGATTTTGCCAGAACCGGCAGACAGCTGGGAGAGGTGGGTTGCTCCACTGGAGTATGGTCATTGTCGTAGGTTAAGAAGGAAGTGAGTTTTTTGGGGTTTCATGTAAAGAAGAAGAAAAAATTTGTTACTCAGAAGTCGAAAGTGTGAGAATTAGGGAGAGCTATCTTTTGTTATCTGCTCTTTGCTCCTCCTCTCCCCTAATGTGGTTCACATTCATCACTAGCCAGCAGCAGATCAAAGTAAGTGTACCTCACAAAATGCAACTCCTCTGTCGTCAGTGGAGCTATGCAAAATATGTAAAGCAACTGAATTTTTGTTATTAAATTAACATTTCTTGCACGTGGTGAAAGGCTAAAGCAAACCAAAGCAAGTCTGCAGGCTTTGTTCATTCAGCATGAGTAAATGTTCTCTATCTCACCACAGACAGAGAGGTAAGGAGCCAGCTGAGCAAATTCAGAAAATACTTGACTTGTCCAAGACTGGGCTTAGGAAGAAGCCTAAGTGCTGCAATATGTCAAAAACCACTGAACAATCTATAAAATACATGTCAAAGCTACTGTGATTACAAAAAATACACATCACCATCAAACAAGGCTTCTGTGCCTGACTTTGGAAGTTGGAGCTTGGCCAGCTGTCCCCAAATGCGCAGTACAGCCCCACCTTTAAACGTACTTAGTGCACCATGCAATTATCTGCTGTCCATTACCTTACTCTGGAAGCATTCATCTGCCCATGTGGTCCAGCAGGGACTTGTTACTTATGTTCCAGGGCTTTGCCCATCCTCAGCCGAGCAGAACATATTTGAGGTCTGCTATTTTCCTCAGCTGTTGTGTCGGGAGCAGGGAGCACGGCTGGTTAAGGGCTGTCATTAAGCAGCTGCTCCCTCCAGCACGCTGTCGGCTGGGCAAAGCACAGTTTCGGCTACACAAAGCTGAGTTTGTTAGGTGTGAGTGCCTGTGACTGCAAGGGTAGAGCTGCCAGAATAGCTCATGTCTTAATTGCTTAGAAGCAACAAATAGAGGGCACCCAGATCACTAGCCTAAACACAAACTTGGTGCTTCCTCTGCTGGAAACACCCATCATAAATAAAGTCTACAACAACAGTAGGAAAACTTTTCATTTGTATCTGTTTTATTTTTCTCTTCCATTCTTATTCTTTGTAGCAGCTTTATTAGGATGAGGTTGAAGTTACTCAGCGGACTTGAAAACAAATTGTGGATAGTGGCTGTGGTTTCAGTTCTCTAAAGCTATTGCAAAACTCACTTTAAAGTATTTCCTATTCTTACAGAACATTGCAATACTTCAGTATCTCAGTATATCAGAAAGTGAAAGTCCCCCTAAATCAGTAATTTGGCCTCTAGAATTTAACCTAATGTATCTGCTGAAAATAAATGCAAAGCGTGTGGTAAAGACATGGGCTAGAGCAACACAGAAAGGAGAAGATGTAGTCTTTCCCCAAAGTAAAATTTTCCCTTAGAAAATCTAGCCTTCTCTGTCCTCAGCCTAAGTTTTGAGAACCTTGGACTCCTTGCCTCGTTCCTGCAGGTGTTGTTGACAGGACTGGCTAACATTTCCTTTTAAAAATAGCTCGGCTGGTTCTCTCAGTATCCAGTGACACAAAGTCAACAAGTCAACCCACAATGAAATTATTGCACATGGGTTTTTCCAAACGGCGGCTATACGGAGCACAAGTAACAAACAAGTTTCTCTAGAAATCATGCACTCTTTTTGAAACACCCTGTCTTTCACAAGGGGAAGCACAGTAATATTTCTACACAAGCAAGGCTGAAATACCCTTCTGACCTAGAAGAGTGGGATGTCATGGGAGAACCTGATTACTGCTGCTTATGTTATCTCACGGCAGCTGGGAGCCAAATTGTTGCTCTCAGAATAAATGGCTTTCTGTGACAATGGGAACATGGTGAAATACCGGTTCATATGAAATGCAATCAAGATAGATATGCTCTGTCCTCACTGGAGTCAATGAAAAAGGGAAGGCATGGAAAATGTATCACATTAACCTCTTGGTAACATGTAAGTTTATAGAGGGAGTCAAAAAAACATTCTTTCTGAATATACTGGGACACACAGGCTGCAGAGACAGGGGTGCACTGGAGCAATCTTTAAATGCCTGGCAATAATGAATTGCCTAATACCTTCAGCAAATCCCTGGCTAGTTCTTCCACTCAAAATTCTTTAAAGAGTACCTAGGCAGACTTCTCCACAGAGGAAGAGAGCTTGGAAGCACCCATAGAGTTGTAGCAAGTCTTGTGACTTTGATTTCTATGTGTCCAGCAAGGGTGAGTCTTAATCAGAAGTGCAGTCACAAGTCAATTTGTGAGGGTTCTTGATAACATGCCAAATACGTGTTATAGTGTGATGCTTAATCTAATTTCAAAGGTGTCTACCCCTGGGTTCACAAAACACAAATTTTTAAAAAACCAAACAAACAAACAAAAAAAACGCCCACCATTTTCCAGCTAAAGATGTGACCAGACATACTATGGATGGCTTCCTCCACTGAGGACCTGCTAATGTTGCCACAACAATTCTTAAATTGGGTTTTGCTAACAGCATTTCTACAGACTCCTTCAGCAGCAGAATGTTTGCCACCATGACACCCCTGACAAACTCAATGCTCTCTTAGCCATCAAACTTAACTCCAAGCTTCAAACTGTCTTTACTGACATCCTTTCTCATTCTTGTATTCCTGATGCAGTGATCCCTCCTTGCTAAAAATGATTCTTTCAATTGCAATGAACATTTTTCCACCACCCTACTCCCTTTATCTCCTCAACTTGAATTGCACAGATAAAATTTACTATCTCATTTTCATTTGTTTTATACCGGCACAAGAGTCCAACTTTTTAAGTTCAGGAAAAACACAGAGGAATTCTCAAAGCTTAGTGGAACTGATCCTGGTACACCATCGTGCAACAGGTAATTTTGCCTAATAGGTTCTTTATCTGAGTCACTGGTTTTAAATAATGGGTGTCTTTAGTCAGGGATTTCAAAAGTGGTGAGAAATGCAGTGAAGATAGACTATCTACCACTCTTTTACGGCACTAATCTACATTGTGCTGAGGTTTCATCAGGAGAACAGCCTCCCATTACAGTCTCCTTGGCCCCCAGACCAGCCTTGTTCTACTTTCTGAGTCATTTATCCCTCTATTTCCACAAAGTCAAATTAGATGCAATTTCTTTTCTACCTTCTCCATACGTGAGGTTTTTTGTTCTCTTGCTGATGAGCAGGGAACTACAGAGGATGTAAAACATTGATTCAGAACAGCTATAATTTATCTCCGAGTTGCTCCGATGCAAAATACAAAATTGGCTTCAGATGGGCATCCTGCCAAAATTCTTAGGCAGGGAGAGAGAGCTGTCACACTGTTGCCATTATGGGGGTTGAAAAATTGAGCTGGCTGCCTTTGATAGCGTAGCACAGCCTGTAACCTGAGTGAATACTTCACTGCATTTCTCTGTCTACAAGAAAAGCAGGTTATAATTTATCCTTTGCTGAATCTTGAATACGAAAGGACAAAATATGGCTGTTGGGCTTACTTAGTCAAGGCCTGCAGGGCAGTTGGACAAAAGCATGAAGTGCTTCCAAAACAGCCTCTGAAATGTGATGATGCTAAGGCCACCAACTTGCACAGCAGTGGCATACACCCTAGGGGTAAATATAATGCTGCAGCTCTTGTAGGGGTGGTGTGTAATACCAGAATGCAAACACTGCAGCCACATGAATGAAGCCAACAGCACACAGTAATCCCAACAGAACTCTGCTTTTTCTACTCGCACGGTAGAAAAATTGAAATTAGGATATGCACAGCCAGTGGTGGGGCCTAAGTGCCAGGAAGGCACTAAGACTACACTAACATTTTCAGGTGCAGGTTGGAAACAAATCAGCCCATGCTGATCTTGACAAATAAATTTTTCCTGACATCAGGGAAATGAGGTCCTCAAACAGACCTTACAAAATCATACTGGGAGCAAGCATCTGAAATATTTTGAAGCACCCAATGCTGGTTGTATCTTACAACAAGAACTGAAAGGTATACTTACAAAGAAAATGAAAATTTATTTGAGATAATGCCACGTGATAGTTTTGATTGCAACTCCCTTTAGTCATTTTCTTGCTGATAATCTATTATGTTTGTTCTGAGCAGCCTAGAAGAAACTTGCTCATACTTTGTCACAGGTCCCAAAGGAAAGTTTGTAACTGGAGCTTAAACAAGGTTACAGTTTGCTGGAATTCAAGAAATTATCTAGTTTAGGAACTGCAGCTTAAGAGCTGTAGAAGTATTGTGGGTTGATCCGCCAAAGGACTGTAATCTGGCAACTGTGATCCTAAAGGGGTGGATCTTCAAAACCAGCCTACTACAACTGTAAAAGCATATTTTTCTACACCAGGTATTTATAGACTTTAGTGATGCTGCACAGCATATGTATTTTCTAAACTCTTTATTTGGAACTCTTTGGTCCAAAGAGTCAAAACCATGACTGTGACAAGAGTAAAGTGAATGCAGGTGTCATGACACCTCTCTTGAATAATCTAACTTGGGGGTCAGATGATCCAAAAAAGAGCCTTTCTCTCAGATCACCACAGATGTACTGCAGGCAGTGAATTCTCTGAAATTGGTGACTCTACTGTGATGAAAAAGTAGGACTCCTAACCCCAGTGAGCTCTGGGGCCCAATCCCCAGGAACATGTATCTCTCTGCCTGCTGCTGGTGGGTAAATTAAAAACCCCAAAGGGGTTTGTCCCTGGTGGCTTGATCTAACAGCAACTTCAGCCTTCTTTAGGTCACCATGCACTTTACAAAGAGCAGTAAATGGCATCACAGAACACAGCTTCTCACTGCTGCCCACTGTCAGATGATTTAGACTTTAACACTTTCCTCCTCTCGCCTTCTCCATCCTTGAATGCATCCCTGGCAGCTCTCTGTCAGGCATGGGGCAGGTCTGTACACAGTCCCTGTCTGCCACCCCAGCCAGAATCTGGTGGGCTCCAGTTACCCTCACAGGTTGGATCTCATCAAAGATAGCTGATGGCTTTGAAAGCCTCGCAAATTGCCTCCCACTCTGCCGTGGGGTAAGGCCAAACTGGCTTAAATATAAGGACTGTATGCTCATAAACTTAGATGTAGAGGCAATTATTGTATCTCTTTGTGCATATTTCACTGTCTCTGAGGCAACTCCCTTACTACTACTGTCTTCTTTTTTAGAAGTTCTGACTTTATTTTTCAACTTCCTTTTATAAGCATTTGATATTGGAGAAAATCCTTTGTTGAGGTTACACTGGAGCAGAACTGTTGCCATCACTGCAAATTTAAGCAACAGTGTGACTGATTTCTCAACTCCAGGCAAGAGTGCCAAAAACCTTATTTTATAGTAGGAACTGAGATGCAATAATTCTGTAAGTCAACAATCTCTTCAACAAATACAGTTCAAATCTTGGTGAAGAATTTAATTCATTTTGTTAGCTATATTACTTATTTCACCTCAAACAGAAGGCTAGCCCACTCAACTACAAAATCAAATTCTATTTTTTTTTTTTTTTTTTTTTTTTTTAAGTCTGTAATACATCTGTGGTTGTTGATCAGAAGACTTTAAGGAAAATAAGATATTTCTTTCTATTACAGAGCTTTCATGATGTTTTGCCCACAGAAGACTATTATCTTGATTCATTTTAATAAAGATGCCTTTGAGGAAGCGGATGCTTGTCACAGTGGTATCTAGTGGATTAAGCCTTTTCTCCTTGGAACTGGTGGGATTTATAACCAAAGAGCCTTGAATTACAGGCATTGTAAAATTAAAAGGTAATTCTACTCTGAAGCTCTGTTGCATGCTTATCTTGAAACCCAAACAACATAGGACAAAGAATTGTTTGAAACTCTTTCGGTCATGGCATTTATTTCACCCCCAATTTGGGGATCACCTCTTGAGCCCCAGTTTAGGCCAGCACAACCGTGTTCCCTCTTGGCTCTCAGACTCTGGACAAAGATTTACAGCACTAATGGATGTACTGCCAACAGCAGTAAACCCCAGCATTTTGTGCTAAACCCGGCTGAGGCAGGATGAAGCGGCGCGCTCCTCATGCTCGTGTCACGAGGCTCGCAGCGCAAACACAGCCCAGAGCAGGCACAGGGCACGGCAGGGACACACGGCCCCTCCTAAGCAGGGACTGCTGGAGGGACAGCCTTTCATCGAAACTGGCAGTGGAGCTGAGGGTGCAGGAGGGTACACTCCAGCCTGCTGACTTCCTGCAGCAGTCAGCATTCATTGCTTGGGAAAGGGAAGCAGTAGGGCAGTTACTCAGCCAGGCCCATCCCTACTGCCTGCACTGGGAAAGCACTCTTGCAGCCAGCACTGGAACAGCTGCCAACATCTCTGGGAAAGAAACAAGGGTATAAAGTACAAAATAAAGAGAAAAGCCTCTGAAAAAGGCCATTGTATTTTTTTTTGTTAGAATTTTTTAAGAGCCACAGGCCCTTTTAAGATGGAGTTTCAACCAGTACTGTGATAACATAAGCTGTTTCAAAACTCATGTTTCATGAATGGTAAGTAAATGTGTTTAAAGTGCTATTATATGCAGGTGGTAGGACCTGATCCAGTGGATCAGGACTCTGAAATCAGTGCAAATCAAAAAGTGCTTTTTCCTTGAGGAATAACTTTCTCTGAGTGCTTCTGCTCTTCCAGGTGTATTACCAGAAGATATGGAAGGATGCAGTGAACGTCAAGACTCCTCCTCTCTTTTCTTCCACCTTCACAAAATGAAAGAGGTGAAATTATACCAGCAATGGAAAGAAGGAATGGTATAATTCTACATGAAGTGGTGCAACTAAGATTTGCTTTGTTGAATTGAGTACTGCTTTTACTATTCCAAATATAGCATCTTTTAAAGGGTGCTAACAACCCTCAACCCTGCTACCTGTGACCAGGACAGAAGTCTTGCTTTGTACAACTTGGTCATGTTTCTCTTACAGCTGTTAGGTGAAACAGTCTTGAAGTTTCAGTCATGTAATACTCTTTGCTTTCTGTCCTGTGGTGGATATTTGAGGGCACAAATGTGCTGTAAACTTCCATGCAAGTTTACATTCCAGGGCAATGTTTATGTGCAATAGTTCACAGTTTACATTGTGTTATGATGAAAGAATTTTATAAATTACATTTATTTATCTGCTTGTTTATTTAATTTTAACAATATTGCTTCAGATTAGGATTACTGTTATTCTCAAGACACTGGGAGAACTGAAGTACCTTAAAGTACCCATGAGTTCAAACAAGTTTTGTACTGTATGACTGTGCAACATATGAAGCAAGCCAAAGTGCCACAGCTACAGGGAGGGGCTGCACAGAGGCTGGTGAGTGACCCACTGTCCCTGTGACCCTGGAAGCCCTTACCCAGGGCCGTTCCAGCTTTCTGATTTCAGGCTGGGTTGTCTGCCTACAGCAAACTAATAAACTGCAAAGCAAGCCTACAGTGGACCTTGACCAAAATACCAAAACCTCCTGCTCCTAAATAACCTGATGTTATTATCACACACTTATTGGTTGTTTCACTGCCAGCATTCCGTCATGCCACAGATCAAGGTTTTCTATCAGGACAAAGTAGTCGGGAATAAATAGATTTTGAAAGAGGCAAGTGAAATCCAGGTCAGAGCAAGAAGATGTATTCTGTTTGGAAGCATTTCATACAGTCTAAATTCTTACACTCTGCAACATTTAAAATATTTTTGAATACTGAGGTGTGTTGATTTGGTGATAAATCAGTGAATTCTTTGGGATGCTCAGCACTTTGAATTTGGCATGCTTACCAAACTTGCCCATGACAGAGAGGAGCAATTTGTTGGTAGCAGGAAGGCAGCAAACAATGTAGAAATATACAGGCAGTTGTGCCTGTGGTGGCAGATGTGGAACAGTGGAAGAGGCCAGGTTTGAAAGATGCTATGAGAAAAGACTCATCAGGCTTGAAGATGTCAGACCAAAAAAGAGTTGCAAGGTGTGGCTCAGAGACTCATCATCTTTCTCTTTTCCTTTAGGACACACATCTCTACTTGTGCATCTCCTCCAAGAGTATTAACCACAGAGGAGATTGTGAAGTCACCTGGGAGAAACAAAGCTGCAAGCCTATTGCAAATGTTCTTTAGATAAGCCTATTTGGCTGTACACACACATTTTATTTTCAAGGAGATGGATCTCATGGTGGAATGCTACCAAGGCAGTGGGAAGCAGGACTGCTGGTTTCAGCTCACAAAAATCCCAGTTTACTGCAGACGCCTTTGCACGGGTCTGTGGGAGTACTGCTGGCACTGCTACTCCAGTGCATTCTGACCACATTACGTACTTTGCCCTCATCCAGTAAACAACCAAACTTGCATACTGCAGCAGTGAAAACAAAACAAAAAAGAAGAGAGGAAATCTTTAAGCAGCGCTTACATACGAGAGAAAGTAATGATGAACACTTCAGAAAACAGCCAATGAAGTAGAATATTCTCCTGTTCTATTATTACTTGAAATGGTTCAAACTGGAATAAATTGGAAATGGTTTAAAGTGGAATAAAATCAAAATAATACTTCCCACTGTATTTTCAGCAAATGCAACAGTGAACACAAGCAAAGCTGAGGACTGAAGCCATACTCAGTAAGCTCTATGCAGGGTCCAGACAACAACAGCTAGACAGTCTACACTGCAAACCTTTGAAAGAAGCAGTGCATGAAATTGCAGGGGGTTTAATTAATTTGTCATGCTGGTGTTTGTACAATCTGATTAGGTAACAGCATCTGATATGGTATCACATAGGAGAGGATTCATCAGACTGAATAATTACATGGATTAGAAGAGGACCTCTGAAATGCTTACAGGGCTGACTCAAAGAGAATTGCAATCAGCAACCCTGAAAGGAGAAGCACAGGCCTCAAAGGAATTTACTGGTGGGGCGCTGAAGATCAAGCTGATATTCTTTGACATTTTCATTAATTTTCATTCACCACATCACAAACACTGAGAATATGCAGATTACATATGATAAAGATGCAAATCTAGTAAGCACCAGAGGCACAGATAGCTTTGAGACTTGTGCAATAAAAAATTGAAAATGCCAAGCCAAACACTTGAGACCAATAACAAGAATTTCTGGCACGAGCCAGGAACTTGTCTGTTGGACTAGGTGCACAAACACACTGCCAAATGACTGATCGGCAGGGTGATGCAGACATGGAAAGAGGCAAATGCATTTGGAGAACTGGTGAGGCATTTCTGGTAGACTCTGAGAAATATTTCCTTCTCCACAGCATCAAGGAGGCTTTCAGAGCATCCCCAATTCAGTAGAAGGTTACTAAGTTGATCCAGGGGTACAGAGAAACCTGATCAAGTGAGTGGAAACCAGAAGAGGTTGTTTTCCATAGCAAAGGGAAGGCTGAGAAGCTGCTCTGTTTCAACATAACCATGATGGAAAAAACAGGGCAGAAGTGTCACTTAATTCAGAAGACAGTGCTGGCCTTAGAACAAATGGGTATAAACAGTGCTTGCATATAATCTGGCTGAAGTTTAGAAGATGGGTCTCTAACAACTGAAACAGAAAGCTGCTTTCCTTCCAAAGGTAACAAGGGCAAAAAGATACGTGGCATGATCCCTTTCAGCAATGTATGCCTCTTGTGCACTTGTTGGTAGGGAAACAGCCTGAAAAACAAAGGAGTGCCTACATCTTGTTTTTCAATTATTATTACAGGTACTAATGTCGCTTGGATTGCTTGTCCCATTTCACCCCCTATTTCAGTACAACACCAGATTTCAAACAACCTCAGCAGAGGGCTCTGGGTTAAGTCCTCCAGGTCACATCTCAGAGGTGCTTTCCCTTAGCTCTCCAGCTGTTTTCTAACACCAAACAGCTGGGCCAGTCTCTGAGGCAGTATGCTTCAGAGCTGCTGAAAGCCTGGTACATATGTGCAACAGCTCTGTTATGTAAGGGCAGGTTTTGGACTTGGTTGTTGGGGGTTTTTTTATAGTCCTGTTTTTTTCACCCCACACTATGGTTACAGCTTCCTCTTTGCCTCCCCGTGTCCCCTTTCTCTAACAAGTAACAGGACAAATGTATAGTCTTTCACAAAAGCCTGCAAGGGAGGGATTGGTCACAACCATATTACCCCTACTTTCCTGTGCTCTCAAACACCACTGCACCCAGCTCTTTTTTCTCTGCACACTGCACCTTCATTGCACCAGCCAGAGCCATTCAATATTGTTATGTTTACAGATCTTTTTTTTTTTCTTTTAATCATGCTGCCTGCAACTTTTATTAGCCATGCCCAAGTTATCTCCTTTAGCATCAGTTAACCCAATATTTTATCAGTATCACTGTCTTACATGACTACATGTGAAAAGAGAACTCATGAATATATATTAAAAGATACAATGAAGATAACTGTATGTGCACTGCAAGTCCAGATAATGAGAAATTTGATTAAGGACTTATTGGGGCTTTTTTTTTTTTTGTTGTTTGTTTTGTTTTGTTTTTTGTTTTTTATCATGTGCTATCTTGAGAGCTTTGCATTTAATAAGGTGCTTAGGCTTGTAAGGCTGCAGAGTCTAAGGATTGCTTTGGTAAAAGTGTGTGACAGGATCTGTGGTCTTCTTCACCTGCTTAAACCTCAGTGAAAGGCACGAGACCTCCTACACCAGCCAGGCGTAGGAGCCAGCTGCTGTGCCTCCAACATGGTTTGAGCCTTGCTCAAAAAATAGGCAAGGAATGAAAAAGACCCTAATTAGTTTGTTACCTCAGTCCACTCGAAAGTCTTCTTTTATGTAACACCACCCCCCTTTGTGTTTTACTTACTCAGTTTTTTTGTTTGCATTACACTTTTTGATCTTCCAGGGCTACAGAGCCTCACCACATTAGACCACAGTTCCTTCCAATATATTTACCTGCTCTAATGTGTTACTTTTAGAAAATGTATCTACAGGAACAAACTTAGCCAAAACTCCTGATCATAAAATTGGCTGCATTTGTTTTCCACAGCAGCTGCAGATGCTTCAGAAGTGAATCCCAAGCATCCTCTCTGGCTCTAGAAATCTTTTCCAACAAGCTTCTGTGTGAAAAATGCAGCAGGAAGAAGCTTCAGGAAGAATTCTTCATTGCCGTCTACTTTCTATAGGTATTTGCATCTGGATAATCTGAAAAGAAGGAAGCTCTCCTCATGAGGTTAGAAGATGGAGGAAAACTGAAATGGAAAATGGAATAAATCTTTCTGTTTTGACTTGTGAGTAATAACTGCTGAAGCCAACATTTCCATACAAAATGCTCCAGTGGTTTATGTGGCCAGGATGTTTTGCCACCAAAATCTAGGTGGAGTCAATTGAAATCTGTCCTGTGGGTTTTGTGGTGCACTAATATGTTTTCTAAATTTAATATACTTCAGGGCAGGAAGGCTTGAATTCCTGAAGATAGCAACTCATGTATTTTTTTCCTTTTTCTTTCTTGCCAAATAGACCTAGGTGGAAAGGTTTCTTACAGTTTTCTGTTCTTCCTACCACAGACCAGTCAATGAACCAAAGTTTATTCACTTTGCCCCTCTGGGGGTGGTGTTCATCTGCATGTCTGAGAGTGAATGACTGCTAAACTGAGGATAAACATCCTGTAAATGTCTGGAGGAAGGAGAAGTAAACAGGACCTCTTTGGAGTAATTAAAAACTGAGTCTATCTTCTCCATTTTTTCAGTCCTTTGAAGAAGTATATATGGTGAGCAGTTCACTGAGGAATCATAAACTTTATCCCCTGTATTTTCTGCTGAAAAACTCATCAGCACATGAATAGTTCAAAGAATGGTACTAAAAAGTGACAACAGGAAAGACAGAGCTATGATTTGTCTGGCAGTGAATTTCCCAATGACTAAGTACTCACAGCACACGAGTGGAAAAATCTGATACTACACTTGAAGGCCAGAGGCCATAGTCCAAAAAAACAATCTCTTCTAACAAGGAAAAGGTCATCAAGACTAAGATTTCGTTTTATCTGTCAAAGTGTCCCCATTTTTCATGAGCACAAGGGCAGTCATAACTTCAAATGCCAGACCTGAAATTCTGATACAGCCAATTTGGCAGACGATGAATGAAAACCTACCATTCTACTCCCCAGAGACATAAAGCATAAACAGCTTTAGAAGGTATCTGATAGAGAGAAAGGAGTATTCACTCCTTCTGAGTGAAGACAATATAATGTTCTAAGCAGTCACATGGGTTCCACAGAGAGAAATTGCTTTTGCCTTTGGCTAGAGAAGTTCAGTGCTTCTTGTCTTCTGTTCAGAGGTGGCACTGTAATGTACTAGAGGCCAAGAGATAAAGGATGGAATTAAAAAAAAAAAAAATCCATCCACATGCAAGAAAACATTCACAATTCTCTCATGGATTTTAACAAGAATTTTGAATTTGGGAGCCAAACCAGACAGTGGTGATTAAAACCACTACTCTGAAGTTCTATTTAATTAAGGCTGAAATTCAACTAAACAATTTGAGCTGATCTGAAACGGAAAATGAGGTGGTTTGCCTCCTTCCGTAGTGAACAGTCCTACCTTTACAAACCTTTCTGCTAGAGGTTAACCTCTCAAACCTCTTTTGCTTACTTGCCAAAGAAGAATGAGGATACAAGCAATTCCCTAGAAAGCCAGTAACTTTTTTCCAGATGGTGAACAGAAAATAATGCACATACACCATGTAACTCCAAGGAACTGGAAGTCAGACCACACTTGTTTGCAAATACTGCAGAAATGTTTTGTTCCTCAAGGACCAGACCTTTCAGCATAGAGAGTGCCTCCTCTATATTTGCTTAGCAGTGCTGCACATATTTAGTTTTAATTAAGACATTATGATAACCAAAAATACTGTTTCCAGTCTTTTCTGATGACAGAAAGAGAGAAAATAAACTAAGGGCTGTAATGCACTACTGAAATTTGGTTGCATACCAGTGATGATCCTATAACCAAAGATAGATCTTTACAGTTCTGTATGCATCAGAAGTCCTTTTCAAGCGCTACATTTAAAGTAGGTTAAACCCCAATCATGGCTTTTTGGGCATATATTAGTTTCCTCATCTTGAAACAGGAACAAAAAGTCCTCATGTAAAAAACCCCAAACAAAGTGGGACATTATAGCTTTGAAAGGTATCACCATGAACTTTTTCAAAAGAGCTTATCTATCAATTGTATACTGTCCTCTTCTACAGTGACGTGCAACACACAACCTGATGCTTCCTTAAGACAGCAGTGAATGACTGAGGTCATTTTATTTCTCCACTGCTTCATGGTTAAAACAAAGCACAAATAGTTGTTGTGTTTAAACTTTGCACACTGTGAGGGAGCAGTGCTTGTGGTTTGACATCAGACATCAGCTGGGTGAAGCCCACACAGCCACTGGATCACTCCATCTCCTCACTGTGATAGGGGAGAAAATGGGATGGGTAAAGGGAGAGAACTCAGCGGCTAAGATAACAACAATTTATTTGCAAAAATAAAAGACACACACACAAGGAAAGCAGAACAAGCAATTCATTCACCTGTTTCCACGGGCAGGGAGGTGCTCAGCCATCCCCAGGAAATCAGGCCTCCATCATGCATAAAGGTAACTTGGGAAGACAGATGACATCACTCCAAATGTTCCCTCTTCTTTCCTCAGACCTTTGTATGCCAAGCATGATGGCATTTGGTCTGGAATATCCCTTGTGTCAGCTGGGGTCAGCTGTCCTGACTGTGTCTCCTCCCAACTTCTTGTGCACCCCTAGACTCCTGGCTGGTGGAGTAAGAACAGGCCTTAACTCTGGGCAAGCACTGGTCAGCAATAACTAAATCTTCCTTTATTTTACTTATTAATTTATCAACACTGTTTCCAGCACAAATCCAAAACATGGTCCCATACTAGTTACTATGAAAAAAAATTAGCTCTATTTCAGCCAAAACCAGCACAGTCAGATACCAAAATCTTCCATGTAAAGTACTTTAATTGAATTATCAGGCACTCTGTGGCCAATGAAGAAAAGAAAGTACTTGCCAATGAAACTACCCATTTATTCACTCATCATTGTTTTCCTGTACAGTTCTGAAAAAAACACTGGAGGCAGAGAAAGGGGAAATGAGGACTTCTTTATTGACAATGTCAGCCACACATAGAATAAATGTTTTTGCCAAGTTTTCTCTCACCTTATCTTTCAAATCCTTCAATAAGGATTGAAAAACTTGCCATGCACGAATTAAAGAAAAAAAGGCAACACAGCAGCCCTAGTGCCTTAGAATTCCTGGAGCAATAAGGAGAAGATCGATATCTGATCTAAAAAGATCTGCTTATTAGCTTAAAAAAAAATAAAGGTTTGTATTTTTTTAACCCTTTGAAGCACATGTTTTCAATTTCTGAATCTGGATGTTTGTCACCTCTGAAAAACCTGAACTAATATTCAAGAATTAGCATGACAACTATAATAAAATTTGATTACACCGGATGCCCTAGAAATTTTTTTTATTATTTACTTCTTTGTCAACAAGCCTAAGTATGGCATATGCCTGTCTTTATTAACTTAATCAAATAAGTTCACTATATTACTTCTCTGAAGGGCTTAAGTCCACAGGTAGAATAATTTCAGCCCTTCTTACTGTGCAAAGGCATTTCAGTTCTGTATTTGTATTTAACTAAACCGGCTCATGTCTTCTAAACCAAGTCCTCTCTTTCAATATGCACATCAAAGGAAAAGGAAAGCCTGTGCTCCGATGCTGTTATTAATTCAGCAACTGGACACAGACCTGGAAGGGCACTTTTCTTCTTCACAGTCTTCTCATTCAGATGGCTTCTTACAATGGTTCTCAGATATTTTAGATTTCAAAGCTGTCTAGCAGAGTTTAGGAAATCTGACTTAGTGTGTTTTAAGCCCACTCTTTTGATGTGTTTCTTAGCAATGTGCTCAGCTTGGATTTCCTAGTAAGAAAATAATTACTCTTTTTCCCTCTGCTTATAGCTTAGATGCTTGTTAGAGGCAGATAATTAGTAACTAACTTGGCAGTATCATTACTTTCAGCTGCTGGCTCACTAGGTGATTCACCTACCTTACTAGAAACAGCTAAATCCAAAGATATAATGGTGTGATGTTAGTTCCCTTCAGCAAGACAGGTAAAATGCAGAGGTTGAAGGCAAGCAGGTTTGGAGAGTGGCAGCTATCCAAACATCTACCACTGCTGCCTTTTTCAGGCTTCTTTAAAATGACTGCATTGGCAGAAGGCAATGCCCTGAGCAATCCTTCCAAAGCTATTGTACACGCTCCACGAGGTATTGTGCAGCCTACGTCTGCATGGTAGATATAAATTTTCCTCCTGAAAGGAATAAATCTTTCACAAGTAAGGGAAAGAGAAGATATGGTTTCTAAATGAATGATTCATTGTTTGAGGGTGCAGCCTTGATTTGTTGGAGTTGCTACGATACCGCAGCAGCAATGCCAACTTATCATAGCCCTTAACGCTCTCTGGAAGCTCAGCAAGCCGAAAAGGCATTGCTGAGAGAAATTATTTACTTTTAAACAGGACATCTGTATTTACCACAAAGCTACTTTCAATCTCCAATCCAATATTTCTCCATAGGCTGGCTTCAAATTATGCATAATTTCCCCCCCTCATCCACCACTGGTGGTTCTGGGGGAGTGAAGGGCATAAACAGGAAGGCAGTGTACACTGAGAAAGATGGCAGGATGCCCCAAAATGGTGATTTAAACAACTCTCTTGCTGAGCCTGCCAAAACTTGGGTTTGGGCCCTTTTTGGATTAAAAAAAAAAATAAATACTGTCAACAACTTTCTGCTGTATTGAAAGCATATGTGGCTTTGCTGATTCATGTTTATCCAGTAAAAGTCTAAAAGCATATAGTGCATATTTTTGGGGAAAAAGTACAACAGGGCTAGATAAGAATAAAGTCATAATTTCTTGGGAATTCTCATGCTTAAAACCATAACTGTAGCAACACCAAATCTCTCTTTTGGCAGGATCAAAACTGCATCATATGAAGCTGATACCATAAACCAGGTGTCTGCAGCAGGTTAACAGTACAAAACAGGGAACTGGCACCAACTAAATAGCAGAACCTCTTAAACACTACCAAAAGTGATGGGTGAAGTGGGGAGTGAGGTTAAAGCCAGGGAGAAAGAAACCTCAGCATGCAAATTTGTGATGCAGAAAACTGAGGGGAAAATGTGCAACTGAATTGCTACTGTTGCTGAAGGAAACTTGGCTCCTACTGCAGAAGAGCCTGTGCCTGTCTTAGGAAGAGGAAACACTTATGTCATGTCCTTCCTATGGGCTGCAGGCTTTCAGAGAATGTGAAACAACAAAAATAATTTAATAAATAAATAATGCCAGCCAGTTATTGCAAAAGGATCATGATGATAAAAACATGGCAGCCTCCAGGTAAAAACTACCTAAGCAGACACATCTCTTCTATTGCAAAATCAACTCAATTTTCTGCAAAGAGCTGTAGCACAAGTTGCCACCTCTTTTCTTCCAATGTTCTCATTAGTCCTCCTAAATTCAGAAAACAGAGAGTACTACAAAAATAGGAAGTCAGAGAAGACTGTTGATTGCTATTAAAAAGTTTTCTTCTCCTATACTTTGTCCCTGACAAGGCACAAAGTCAAATAAAACAAGCAGGATGGAAAACAAAGTAGGAAAATTGCTTGTTAAAGAAGATGCTAGATGGGGAAATGGATGCTCAGCCTCTAATAACAAAAGGAACTCATTATTTTTAGCTTACTTTTTTTTTTTTTGGTAACCCTGAAGTTTCTATTTTATTTTTAAAAATGGACAGATTTCTTCCCAGTATCATGACTGAGCTGGCATGAGAGTTATCTTTGGGCGGTTCTTAACCAAACTGAGTACATCATGCTCTGACACTTAGAAACATGATCCTTTCCTGATGAAGTTTGGTAAGTGGCGCTTGCTTTCAGAGTGGTTGTGCTGCCTGACTGACAAGTCCATCGTTTTTTGCTTTTGGTGCATGCTGAGAAATGACCCAGATTGGTTTTGTAGGACAAAGCACCATTTTAGAAATGGTCTTTCTTAAATAAAATCTTATTCAAAATTGCCATTAAATCTTCATATCACAATTAAAAAGTCTCATTAAGTTAGAGTACTGATATATATCAGCATATATATCAGAGGATATTTACTCGTATCTGAAGTGTGATTTGAGATGACTTCTATGCACAAAAGATATTTGCAAAATAACTCTGTGGACAATTTCAGGGTCCTAATCTTACTGACCCAACATTAACATACCACTGGCATTACACTGAACACACATGCTTCAAAAGATACAGCTTTAATATAAATATATGGAACCTGAGGGTAATTTGGCTCGTCATTTTGCAGTTTGCTTAAAAGGCTGAATAATCAGATGCTTCATCCTTGGACTGAAGAAGGATATTCTTTCTAAGTCCTATTACCTTTCAGTTTTTCCTCCCTCAGTACTGTGATATGTGAAGAAACTGCTGAGACTTCCTATTCCTTTGCTCCTTGATAGTAGCAGGAAAACAAGGAGGTTAAAAGAGCAATAAAGGAATTAAAAGGATTCTTAAAAGAACTTGAAAGTAAGTACAAGCAGTGTCAGGAGGGAAGCATACTCTCTGAATGAACGCCACTGCTTCCTGACAGTATCTCCAGCCTTTGATTAGGCTCAGCCCCTGGAGACTCCTGGAAGAATCCTAAGGGCTAATTAGAAAAATGACATGAAGTGATGAGAGTCTTCCCAGCTGGTCTTTATTCTCTGCTTTCCTTCTGAGGAGGGGGAAAAAAGCAAAAGGAGCAGATACACATCAGTAACATCAGAAACTGAGCCACATTCATTATGGTGGTTATTCTATTGGATTTGTGTTGCAGTTGCAGGGATTGAGCTGCATGAAAGGAGGCCACAGGATTAAAAAAAGGTCACTCCTAAGAAGCCATCCCTTGGAGTGTGTGTGAAAGGCTGTAGGAATAAAATGACTCTCAGGCGAAGCTGTGCTGTTGCTACACCTTTTTAAATACAGCCAGGAGTGGAAACAGCATGAATAATTCACCCAAGAGACTTGCTAGATTGAAGTGGAAGAAAAAGTGAATTTCCTGCCTTTGCCAGTATTTACAAACTGTATCTTGTTTTTTAATCTTTCTTGTTGGTAATTCTTACTGCTCTCCTGACACTGGATTAATTTCTAGTTTGGCACATTGTCTGAAAAACTGAGGGCAGTGACATAGCAGAAAGAAAGAAGAAGATAAAAGAAAATCAGGAGCCAGAATTGATTTTCCTGCACCAGCAGCACAAATACAAATTATAATGGAAAAAAACAACCTTCCATGTAAGCTTCTCAGACTGTAGTTTATATGTAAAGGTAGCCCTACCTAGAAATAGGTGCTGATATAATTGATTATGTTACATCTTAGCTTAGCAGGAACATCCTTTGACAACTGTGGGGATAAGAATTAATTCTCCTTGGTCTGGCATTTCTGTGCAGACAGATCATGGCTGTTGGGTAACTAAATCTCATTACTGGGTATCTGACAAAGGAGAAAAAAAAATCACAACAACCATGACACAGCTGTCCTGGAGGACGGAGCTGCACCTTTCAGCCAAGCTGAACCACTTCTGAGTACACCACAACAGCTTAGAAGCATAATGTTATACAAAAGGCAGTGAGATGCTAGTGGTGGCTGTCCAACTAAAACCTTTAGCATGATTTGGCCCTGGGTTAGGGGTGGGGGAGGGGGGATGGGGTGGGGAGGCAGGCAAATACCCCAGGGGGAAACCCTCATATAAACCAATTAGGCCCCATGTGCAAAAGAAGAGCTCTGTATGAAAGGGCTGATCTCCACCAGAAAGTGCCATTTGCTTCTCTTTAACTTAAATGCTGTTTTAATAGGATAAGGGCTCTGTGGCTCTTTCACTGCTGAGAAAAACCCAAGTCACAATTAGAGGCGACAGCCAATACGGGGGTAATAGACAGAGACATGCAGGGATGCCCACATTCTGTTGTCAGTGGTAAGAAGCAAAGACTATTAAAAAGAAAATGACAGTACCTTGCAGAAGTATGTTTAACAGAGACAAAACATGGCCTGGAGTACTTAAGGATGTCGTCTGAAGTGAAGGAAGTGGGTCCTGTTTCTTGCCTGGCTGTGGACTCAAGTGACCTCCATTGTACCAGCGTCTTTGCAATGTGCATTGAGAATTTAAGTATGTAGAAACCACATCCCAGGAAATGCAGTAGGAGCATAGAAATAAAGAACACCCCATGCTGACCTTCACTGTGTGGATTTAGATATCCAATTTCTATATATATTTTCAGAGAATGACTGGAAGTTTTTCACCCTGGCTGGAGGAATACGGCACCATCAGGGAAAGACAATTGAGTGCAGTCAACCAAAAAAAAAGAGATCTGTGCATGCCTCTACATAATACAGGTTTAGCAAAACTGTAGTTCATCAAATCTAAATCTTGATTTTTAAAATTATTTTACTGAATAAAAGGAGACTTTTACTAAGCAGTAGAAGAGCTTTTAAACAAATAGGATGATCCTCCTGGCCAATATGGGAGCATGTGGTCTGCCATGTCCACTGCAGTTTCACTGCTGAAGACAGACAATATCTCCATAGTGGACATGTCATTCCACAAGTCTCTCAGCAACAGCTGTCCAAAGGAGTTGCTAGCCTAGACAGATATCCAATTGGACACTGATGGACAACTAGAAGGGCACTGGATGATCTGGTGTTGGTAACACAAACTTACTCCTTATTCAGACCATTTGAAATACTACTACTCTACCTCAGAAAATAGTTAGAGAACAGGTATCTGAGGTGTGCTTTGAGATAAGAGTCCTATACACAAAACATGCAGCTAAATTTATGGGAAGTCATCTGTTTTCTGTGAAGGTATTTAAAAGAAGAAAACTATATCTGGAAGTATTATCTGCTTGAAAACAATGCTGACAAGAAAAATAACAAGCCTATATCTTTCAGCATCTGCAGGGTTAATTTGTTTTGTTAAAAATGCCATTGAGTCACACTCTTATATCTCTAAGCTTTCAGATACCTTTTGAGTGGGCAAAACAAAGAATTTCTGCCAAATAATAAAATGCATGTAGAAATGAATAAATTGACATCAAACAAATCAAACTAATTGATCTGGTTTTGTAGTGTATAGTCAGGCTGACACTCCAGCTACTGGTTTTCCTCGGTGAAATTAGGAGAGAGATTTTTTTCCCAAAAACTCTCCCAAGGATGAGGCACCCAGCTGCTATGGACTCTCAGCAGCAGTAGCAGGCAGCCTAAATCCCTCGGACGATGCCAGGTCAGGGTATTTATCACTTTCCCAAACTCCTCCTTCTCCTTGCACTGCTGAACCCAGGTGTGGTGGGTTGTTCTCCATCAGCAGGCAGGAGCAGCAAGCTTGTTCTGGTCTCTCCTACAGAGTTTGCCTCTCACCTCAAAGCGTTTTGTCATTCAACAGCAGGAACCATCCCACCAAAGTGTTCATCACTACTTCTGCTCACTTCTCCCTTCAGCTCACAGTGTAAAACCTTGAGTAATTTCCCGTACAAAGGACAGCAGGCACACATACTAAAAATACTGCATGGACAAATAGTCCAGAAAATTCAGGGCAAGGAACTACCTGATAGAAGTATGCTTAAAAACAACCCAGGTCCTAAGGGAAGAAGAGCCATCACACAGTGCCTCTGTCCCAAAAGAGAGGCCTTTACCAGTGGATTATGTTTTGATGTGCACCCTATTAATACAGAGACAGAGTGTGACAAGAAATCTCATAGTAAAATAAATGTCATGTCTTGCACAATAGTTTTGTTTTTGCAAATTGCAATAGGGCAGACGAACAACCACTGCTCTTTCCTTAAAAATGGAGACGGACAACCCCAGCACTGGTGGTGGAGATGCTGGAAGCTGCCCAGCAGAAGGCTGTCCTTGCTGGCTGCAGGCACAGCAGCTGCCTATCAGCCTCTCTGGCACACCTCCTCCTCCTCCTCCTCCCCACATCCTTCCTCCCCCTAGGTCAATGGAAACATTTCTTTGGCTTCAATCGATGCTGCACCGGGTCCTCTATCACTGAGTGAATTTGTTTGGTTTCTTCTGGGGTGGATTCCACATTTGCAGAAAAAATAATGGCAATAAACCTAAATTCAGGTGGAAAAAGTAGGAAGCAGCATGCACAGCACTCATGCCCCAATGATGCTGTGGCTACAGGGAGCTGCCTTCGCCAGCACCACAGGCATGGAACTGGGGGGAGATACTGGCCCTCTGTGTCTTTCAAGCCCCTGTAAGACGCAGTCAAGCACAACAACCACACCTGTGCGGAGGAGGGAAGGAAGCAGGCTGGGACAGAACACCAGAAATGTGGATATTGTATTCAGTTTTAATCCAAACCAAGTCACTTGTATGGAGGTTAAAGAGCAAGACTGGAAAAACACATTGCTGAGCAATGCTGTAAAGAATTTGTACTAAATCAAGAAGTAATGTTAAGCACTGTTCAAAAATAGCAACTCAAGAGAACTTATTTTGACCTGAGAAGCCTGCATAAATACATATATCTCTGAATGAAGAAATTAAAAAGTGCTCTCAGAAGCATCAAAAAGTTTCCTCTATTTTAAGGCTGCTAATCTTTTCCTAAATTGAGTGGACATGTAGCTGCCTATTAACATGGTTGCATGTTCCTATGGCTCTTAATGAAAACTTTTTCTAAAAAAACTTTTTGAAGTGTTTTCATTAATAGAAATGCGAGAATATTTCAGGTCCTCCAGGGAGAAGGTATGACTTGTTAATATGCAGCTTTAATAATTTAAATGCCAATGTAACAATCCAGGAATGGAAACAGTATGTTCCAGGAATGCTGCAGTGAATTAGTAACTGTGATCTGCTTGTAACTGCTGATTATCCCCATGAATTCTACCCAGATCCAGCAAAGTGAATGTTTTTCTTACTGACGAAAACAAACTTGGGAATAGTATTAACTTAGAAAAGATCTAATCAACAGTGGCCTACTCTGTTTTCAACAAGGTTTCAACTCTTTGTATCTTTCATCTAAATAACTGCAGAGGTTCAGAGCGTATGGAGCAAGAGACCCTACTCGGAGAGCAGGAGTCATTTCCTGCAGTATGAAAATAGCGGATCCTGTTACCAGGCACTGCCACTGCAATGTCAACACAAATACCGTCGCTAGGGCGAGGAGAGCAGCCAGCGGGCTCCAGAGGCAGGCAGCTGGGCAGAAGGCAAGGTAGCACAACCATTTTTGTCCTGGTTTAGGGCAAATTTGGGAGAAAATCTGCAGTTTTTGCATATGCCTGGGCAGTTTTTGCATATGCCAAGAGGTATTTGAATGAGATACGGGATACACTGCAAAATAATGTGTGTTCATTTGGATGTGTTGTTTCTACCAACTGTCCCACTTGGTCTCATTTCTCTTTTGACAATATTTGTTTCGAGGAAAAATTCTGTGGTTTGGAGGGAGTAATAAATACAGCATTGGCACAGATTTGCATGAGCAGATGCTGGGTTTCTTCTGTAGCAGGCTGAGAGATCAGAAGCACAGTCATCAGGCTGTATGAATACAAAAGCCTGTGCAACAGGTATGATTACAAAGGAAAATGTTAAAAGAGGAGTCCAAGATAACAGATGGTTATGATAAAGCAGAAAATGAATAAACAAAAGTTGTGAAGGAGACTATCAAGGGACATCAAGGGTATGCAGTAAAGAGCAGCGAAATGCAATACAAACTCAAGGAAAAAAGAATGCAAGAAGAGAGTCAAGACTTTAAGCTTTGCCAGGCAGTATTCACTGTAGATGAAATTAATTGCACAGAAAGGAAACTGATGTCAGTAGAGAGATTATTAATGAATTGAAGACATTAGAAAAATCAGCTCTTACAAATGAGCAGTTCAGAGCACTGTCAGGCCAGCAACTTGTTAAATAGTTGATATACAGTGGTCATCAGGAAAATGGGAAAGAGGTGAAGGTACTGAAGAAAAGAACAGAGAAGCACAGATGAGTAGGAAGTACTGTGGAAGGGGCTGCACAAAAAAAGAAGATGATTTTAATAAAACTCATGCCAGATCATGCTGGAAAAAATATGAATTTAGCTTCGCAGGCTGTGACACAAGAAAGTGCTCACCTGAGACTGGATCCCTCAAAGACTGCTCAGTGCTTTGTGCTATTTTATCTCTGAGCCACATTCAACACTTGATTGCTACCAAGTTTTTTCAAGCCTGACCATGAAATAATTTCTTGAGGCATACACAAAGCTGCTTTGAAGTCAGTTGAGCACTACAAGGATCTGCTCATATGCATCATACCAGGACCACACTGACACTGATCATGATTATTTTGTAGACTACTTGTATGACACCACTCAAGCACATAGAAAACCTTTTTGCTTTCTATTTTTAAATTAGTAGAAGACAAACCTAAATGATTTCTGAAGTTTATGGCTCTTGCACGGTGTGGAAAAAGTCATGGACTTGATGGATTTAGTTATCCTTTTAGAAGTATTTATAATACTTGGGAGTTAAAGGTAGAAATTTCACATAATTTGACTTAATTGGCAAAGGCTGTAGCTTAATATTATTATATTTCTAAGATTTCAAGTGTTTTTCTTCGCTTGAATGGAGATGCTCAGTGGTATCAAACATGCTGGTGGCTCTGGAGGCTTTCTCAGTTATCAAGTGAGAAAGCCTCCAAATTCTTGGAGCTGCAACTCTTCAGTTTATGCTGAGTGATGGAGTTTTCAGAGTCCTAAGGCAATATGTAACATCACATAACCTTGCCTGACAGACACTAATTTAGCTGTAGGTTGTCCAAACAGACAAACACAAACCAGGGTCTTATGAAAATCAGGTTAAACCAAGATGGAATAAGAATTTAGGTAAAATGAAAGAAATACTCAGACAGTGTCTCTACCTCCTGAAACAAAACTTCACAAGAGGGAGTACAGCACATCATCCTTAAGTGCTGTTAACATTGCACAAATCATGTGCACAAATCTAGTGATTACTTAACTGTTGAGAATTACTTATTTGAACATGTAGGTTTACATATAATAAATACCAACCTAAAATCTGACTCTGAAGTCATGGCTGATAACATCAACATATGAAAGAGAAAAAAGATGAATAAACAGGCTTTCAAATTTGGATCTGCTTGCTGCTACCCTAGAGTTCCTGTGTGCCCAGTCAACTTCTGTGTTATCATTTTTTTATTAGATGATTATACAGACTTATAAAGTTTTCAGAGTTTTATGCCTGTCAGAAAACTGAGTTTGTATACGGACCTGTAGATCTTTATTTTCCCTTGGCTTGAGATAGGTTTAGGGATGAACCTTTTTCCCTCCCTCCAGCAGCCCCAAGATGTATTTCTTTCACACAAAAATTCAAATTGTTGACATTTAAGGAAGTAGAACCTTGTGGTCCAAGTGTCTGTTCAGAGCAATTCCTATCCCTGTCCAATCCTACATGCCTGCCTTCACCTACACACACATACACAACCATCCTCATTTATTCAAGCACTATACTTTCCATTTTGTGTGCATTTAGTGGTGTGTAAATGCAGGAGCAGATATGACTGAGATACAGTGCAGAGATTTTGTAGAAGTTTCTGTTACAGTTGCACAAGAAATTAACAGAATTAGGCAAAACAAAAAACGCTGTTTGCCTTTCCCAACTTTGGAAATTTTTCCTTTTGATCACTGTTTGCCAAGGAATTTGAGGGCCTTTAAAGTATACAGGGACCTTCACTGACCTAGCTTTGCCTTCTGTATCTCTTCTTCTCTTGAAAACAGCTGGCAAGATAAGTTCTTCCAGATAACCAAGGGTCATCAAGGTTTAGTAACCTTCTATGGGAACCCTTGCAACATCAGTGCTTGCAGCTGCAGCCAAATGTGGAATGTGAGGCAATTTAGATAGCAGAAGGAGAGACTGGGCTTACAAACAAAATGGGAGCCTGGTTGATATTAAAGGTGCTTACACAGAGCTCATAACCTCCTCGGTGCAGCTCACAGGTTGCACTGTCCCCTGCCAGCAACAGGTGAGACACATCTCTGAAACCCACAGCAGCTGGCACAGAAACAGCAATGGCGCAACACCAGCCACAGCTGGCCTCAGGCCAGGCAAACTCTGCTTTCCTTTTGGTCTGCTGGGGAGAGGAGGGATTTTAACTTCATGTATTACTTTGAGTTTCTCTTTTTAATCTGAATGAGCCCTTCAGCAGTATGAGCAGGTGCAAGATGATAGCTTCAGAGTGAGCTGCACCCTGTACCAGGTCAGGTGCAACACGTCTGCAGGGATCTCCAGAGCTCAGTCTTGCAGGAGCCTCCAGTACCCCTGACACCACAGAACACTCAGGATCAAGTCCCTGCTACCGAACTGCTGCATTCACAGCAGGAGATCTGTTTTCAAGGTGGAATATTTTCTCATTTGCTTTGTTTCTTCAGTTCAAAAACACTAACTTGAATTTTGGCAAATTTTCAGTGAAAAGCAGGACTGACTGTTGCAAAAAGGAAGATGCGAGACTCATCTGCCTGGGCACATTCCAAATATTTATATTTTGCCTTTTAAAGTCCACTTCTGTTGTCAGATACAGCCTAATTGTTCTTGCAGCATCCAGAAATACAAGATGGCCTAGAGTTCAAAGCAGGGGAAAAATCAATGCACAGATTTCATTTTATCACACATACACAATGGTTGGCTGAATTTACTTCTACCTAACAGCCTGCAGCCCAAACATAGTATTTACAGACTAATTCATGTTTCTTTTTAGATTGGATAACTATTCATTGAACAGAGAGGAAATAACTGAGCAAAGGAGCAAGTGACTTGCATCACAGAACTACACCTATTAGATAGGGTAGGTGAAATGTTGACAGTCACTAACAGTGAAGAAAAATCTGAACACAGAGTTCTTAACTGGGACAAACATTCAGCAGTGAATTATAATTACCATATTATTTGTTTACAGCATCTCTGTCCCTAACTTTTACTTCTTCAGCTGATGACTTCAAAAGTACATCAATTACTTAAGCAAAATTTAGCTTTAATACTAATGAGCTTTTTTCTAAAGGGAAGTAGCTGCAGGGGACTGCGGTGTCACTAAGCCCTCTGGTTTGTCACTGCTCCCCAGTTCAGCAGTGCAGTTCTGCCCAGCTTAGCTGCACTCTTGTGCTGAAGCTGCCAGAGATAGCTTTGGGACCTACATGAGAGTGAGAGTGTCAGCACTGTAAATAATCCCCAGTGGATCCTGGCCGTGGAAGGAAAGAAACTAGGTGCTGATTGAGTAAGAGGGGCTGAGATGTGGGAAGGGGAGGGGGAGGTGATTTGATAGAACAAAAAGAATTTCTTTAAGATTGTGAGGTGTTCTGAAAAACGTATTTTACCACTTTTTATCTTGCATGCTATTACCCATCAGGCTATGAACAACCCCACTGCTGACAACTAAGCTGAGAAAACAGCAGCATTGCTGCCATCAGCTGTACCCCAGCCCAGGAAGCAGCAAAGTGGCCATTCAGTACATCAGGTCGGCTTGGTATTTGGAGAATTCATTGCCTATGTTTCCAGAAGCAACATGACTCACATACATGTGATCAAGAGTATCTGCATAGAAATTGGAGATGGATGTTTGCTAGCAGGCAAAGCACACTCTTTAGAAGCAATGAGCCCCATTGAAAAGGTGGGTTTTAGGTTTCTGGAGAAAACAATCTTTTTTGACTACTTCTGTAACTGCAAATACAGAATTACAGTTGCAGTGTCATGCAAACTAGAAAGAACATTAGAAGAAAACAGTACTTTCTTTTTTTTTTTTTTTTTCTGTTCTTTTTAAACAGAATATGCTGGGTATTCAGAATACTAAGTAACTACAGTGTAGATGATCTAGAACGAAACATGGTGTTAAAACACAGAATGTTGTAACTGAACTTATTTGTTATTTGCTTGTTTGAAACACAGAAACTGTCCTTTCTTCAAGTCAAAATTCTCTGGTCACAGACACAGTAAGGCAGCCAAGACATTATAATGAAAAATTCCCTTTCACCATTTAAGCACACTTAATTTTTGTCTTAAGCTTTGCTCTGGTATCTCTAAGTCTGCATGTACGCTACCTATGAGATACTGAAATGCTATAGTAAAAGGCTGAACTAAAAACCTCCTGAAATGTAGATAAATCAAGTAAACCATTTGTGGTTTTTTTCTTTTAATGCAACTGTACATTTCTGTGGGATTATATCATCTTATAACCTGTAACTTTTTTTCTCTATTTTTTCCCAAAACATAATACTACAAATGATGCTGCTTACTCTCTACAGCTCTTGTATAGCCTCCACAAGTGTGAGCTGTCTGAGGCTTGCTCACTACCTGATTTGGCTAGACTAATGTTTTTTTTTTCTATTCCTGCTATTAGTTTAATAAATACAATTGAGACAATACAATATTGAAACATTGGTTCTTTATTCACTTTTAAATTAGGAAGAAAAAATGTAGCTGTAGCTTCAGAGCAGCCAGTTTCATGGCCTTAACTAGCCCTCCTCCTTTGACTGTGTTAAGAATGGGTATAGTCAGCTACATGTATTGTTATTCTTCTGCAGGTATCACAAACATTTGTCACCAGAGAAAACTGTGGAAAATAGAACTATTCACGGACAGTAGTTCTCAATTTAGTTTCAAACAGAAACTTGCCTGAATCACTGCCTTAAATTTCGTTTTCATGGGATTAATGTTATGAGGAATCAGCTTGATCTGAGCTTTATTCCCAGAAAACATTTCACACTTCCATATAGTGAAAATAATATTTTTGCTTGTTCAGGCCTGAGCTTGTTCTTCTCAGCAGAAGCCTTCTGTCAGTGGGCAAAAGTTATGTCCAATGGAGGCACCAAAGACAGCACTCCTTGGGTATCCAGTGAAGGCAAATGCAGTGGTTTCCTTATCTCTCCTGGGAGTTCTGCATCTTACTACATACTTACTAATACCAGTGATTTCTTCAAAGAAGGACCCTTCAGTTACAAATGAAGACCAGGCTGTTAGATGATTAAAAGAATATTCCTCACCTTATTTTGTTAAGTTTCATGAAAATCTGTGAAATTTGGCTGCTGCTTTCTACAATTGACATCCTGCAGCTTCATTAGGATTATCTGGTATGAGTTTGTAAGTAAAAATACTTTTTTCACACACTATATCTCCTCTTCTGTCAATGATGAGTGCCAGCTGCCTTCTCCTTTATTGCTGACTTCTCTGTCTATGATACAAGATAATACAGAAATATTGTTGAGGCAGTAATACAAGCATTTAAACTACTAACTTCTCTATTCTTTTCTTTTTCTTCTGAAACATCAGTATTACTATGCAACAAGCACTCAGCAGTGATTTCAACATTATTGGAAGCAAAAGAAGCTGAATCATGTTATATGAATAAGCAGATACCCCTCACTTTTACAACAGCAATAACTTCTGATGGAAGTTGTGGAATCTTTGGCTTTGATGTCACAAGAGCAACTCCAAAGGGCACAGATGGTGTCATTTCCTGTAGGTGAAAAACTGGTGGATCTTCATCTCAAACCCACATTGGTCTGATGGGTTAACAGGCTGTTTTTTTACTGTCTGAGTAAAGGGAGGCTTGCTTATTGGCACGTCCCAGGCTCTTGAGTTTTATTCTGCTTTTTACATAATAAGTTCTTTGTCCAGAAAGCAAAGAAATGTGATGACTATAGCTTTGTTCCAATGTCTGGGCTGAGTTTTGGGCCATTAAGACTCTTTCCAATTGTAAGATCTTGTTCCCTCAGGCTTTTTTATGTAATTGGTGATAAAGGAGTAGGAAAACAAATTTATTGCCTCTTTTTCTTAAAGGTTTTCCTTTTCATCCTTGACAGTGCTTACAGGACCTTTACTGCTGAAGCTATTGGATTTCTCATGAGTGTCTTATTCCTTGGTGTCATTAACAAGATAAGTTATCCTTTCCTAAATCTCCTCCTCCTGTTCACTTTCAAGGGTCATGTTTTTGCATGGCTTCAGTGTTAATGTGGACAAAGTTCCCACTAAGCATAGGGAAACTCTACAGGCCATCTTGGATTAAGAGTGCATTTATTGGTCATGGATCTTCATGTATCTTTTCTGTGAGTATCAGACATTATAGACAGCCAAAAACTTAAAGTGAGCCAAAAAGAACTGGAGCCACTTTTATGTCACGTGATACTCTTTTTTTTTTTTCTTTTTTTTTTTTTTTTTACCCAGGTTTCTGTCTCTCTGTTTTCAGTTTGGAAACCCAGCATTGTGCCCAATATTCACATTCCCTGTGGGGACTATTTCTGATGACTTCACAGTTTCATAATGACATTGAGCAACAGCTGACATCTATCTGCACAGGCTGCAGCCATTTCTATTTCCAGACTGTCTTTATTCCTCTTAGTTAACAATGATACAGCAAATTCCTAATTCACTATCAAGAGTGAATGAAAAAGACCAGTCTTTTAAAAAGACTGAGGAAGAAAGAAAATCAGTTTTCTGCTTTCTAAGGGCATTGCTACCTTCTATGTTTGCAGGGATCATCATGATTATTGAAGGAGAGAAGATATTTAGGGTAATACCAAATCTGCACCCATTTTCCCATGCATTACTCTAGCAATGAGGAGTGATCATAGAGATGAAAAGGGAACAGCTATGCTGCAGTGAGATTTCAACCTTCCTGAGCCTAGAATGTAAGTATAAAGTAAACAGATCTGCCACTTCATTTGTGGAAAAATGAACATTGCCCTAATTAAAAAAAAAAAAAAAAAAAAAGCAGCTTTTACAAAGGCGGGAGGATTCACCTCTTTGCACATATGGCAGTGACAGAGTGAGACAAACCTTTTGCCTTCCCCTCTCCCTGGCCATCCCTCCTCAGAAAGGCTGAAGGAGGAGTAGGGCCAAATGATGGCCACAGGTCAGAGCAGGGAGGACTCACCTCATGGTTGGGTCTTTTGCTTCCATTTGCTGTCAGCAGAGTAACTGTGCTTCATCAGTGCTCAAACACTCGCATGTGTATGGTGAAACTAAAAGCAATACCAAAGTCCCGAAGAAAAATGAAAAGTCTCTTCCCTCAGCCTCAACTCACCCAAATGAAAATGCAGAATCTCTCACAGAATTAAGACTCTTGTGTTTCAGAATTTGTACTTCTTATATCATGCATTGTTCTAGTGACAGTACAAAAACATTTTAAAATAACATTTTTAACTTACTAAGAACAACACCAGTACAGCTTCTTAGTAGCCCAGTCATGCAGAGGCCAACAAGTTTAATGCCCACACTTCTAAAATGCCACATTTTTGAAAGTACTGTGTCTTCTGAAACTTGTAACAGATTTTTTTTCATTACTAGTTGCTTTGTTTTCAGAAGGACCAAAGCAACATAATTCAAACTGATGAAAAATATCCAGACTGAGACTTCCAAAGTGGCCAGCAGAAGACAAGCATGTCTCTTCCAGTGCTCTCAATACAGTCTGGATGCTTCAGTCTTTAAAATGATTTTCATATCACAACAGCAGCTTGCTATTTGGAATGCAGGGAGAAGATATAAGCAATGAGAAAAACGGAAGGTATTTTATGTTTTTAGATTTTCCTAAATCAGGATCAATGGCAATGACAAGATGATCAGCTTTGATTCATCATTAGCATGCAAAACAGAAAAAATGAACAGATAAGCTGTCCTGTGAACAACAATAAAAGGGCAAATCCTCCAAATTTTGTTTAACATTTATAATTGAATGAATTTCTTTATGAAATGGAATATACATTGTCTTCTCTCATCATGTTTTTCTCATTCTATTGAGCAGCCTCCATCCCCGAGCTCATCCTTCTTCTGTCCCATTCCCCACCCCCTGCTCATTCTGCTGGAGCAGAAAATGAACAGAGCTCTGTTTGTTCGCCAGCAGCAGCAGCAGCAGCAGCAGCAGCAGCAGCAGCAGCAGCAGCAGCAGCAGCAATGTCAGCCCTGCAGAAGCAGCCCCCTGCCTCTGTGTCCCTGGGTGAGGAAACACCTTCCATTTTTGAGAATCACTCCTAAGAGAGAACAAGATTTGTGAAGGCCTCAAGTGAACAATGGCCTGTTTTAAAGAAGGTAGAAATATTGAAAAACAAGTATTTTAGAAACACAGCATATTCAGATTGAGAAGTTTTTACTGCCTTCCCTTCACAAAGGGAATGGAAACTACTTGCAGGGGTGTAGTCAATCCTTTGTGGTGCTCCAGACACATCTGCAATAGCATGACTTTCATTAATTCAATCTTAAAAACCAGTTGGTCAGCTTTCCTGACCCTGCTCTTTCCAGAGTCTCATTCTTCTGGTAGCTGGGAGCCTTCCTCATTTCCAGTTCAAAAGCGCTCATTGTCTGTTTACAGTCATATGTTGCTACTCAATTTCCTCTTGTTTGCAGGTAGGCTACCATCTTCTCATCAGAAAACATGATCCCATCTCCTTCACAGACAAACACCTTAATCAAGCTCTACCTTTCTTTTCTGGGCCACAGAAACCAAAACCTTTCAGTTTCACCTTCACAGATAAGATGATGAAAAACAAAAAGGAGAAATTAATAGCTGGGGTTTCTTTTGCCTAATCTTTTGAACAAGTTTGAACTGACCTGCTTAAAGTATGTATGTCCATAACTGTGACAAATATCCCAGGTGAAATCTCACTTAGAGCATGCATTACCTCTACTGGGGACAGGTCATCAGATCAATCCTCCAAGACCTTCTATCTTCTGATCTTTATGTTAACCTCATAACTCCTCTTCCACCCCACCTCCAGAAAACAGGAGCCCTTTGTGGTTATACTTCAGGCACCTTGCAATGCCTAGGTAGGGAAACATCCATCTCTAGTCATTAGGAGACAACTCTGCTTCATCAACATTAGAGGTTTGCAATTTGAACTTTTAGGAGTGCTAGGTAAGCCAAAACCTATATGCTGCTGAAGCTGTTATTTCACACACTTTTTTATTCAGACGACTTTCTCCTAGTTGCATGTTTTGAGTCCTCCCATCATACAGTTGTCCTCCATGCTTCTGCTTTATATTATTTTTCTTCATTGTCAACCTCTGTAGAAACACTATCAGCAATATCTGTAAGGTAGAGACATTTTCAGAAAGAGTCTTAAGATCAATGTTGGCTCAGCACAAGTTTAATTTGGAACATGTGATGAGTCTGACTCACACTGTGCTATTCATGCCATCCATTCCCAATTTGGAACAAGCCTAGTAGTTTAGTTATGACCTGAAAATGTCTGAAGACAAATTATATACAGCATTTAAAAATATTTATAATGTTAAAAATGGTCATGAACATCAAAGTCCCTCAAGAAATGTACAGGTTCACAATGGGGACATTTCGCTCTGAAGCTTACAGCGATCACCTACACAATACCTGGACCTCTTCACCTTATATCCATGCCCGCATACAACTGACTGAGCTTGGCATGCTCCTCCCAGGTTTCCTCAAAGGATTGTCTTTGAAAGAATACACCAAAGAGCAGACGCGCTCTCTGATCTGAAAGGGGCTTTGTTGAGATTAGATTGTCTCAGCACTCCAACAGCTTTATCTCTGGCCTTGCAGGTAAGAAAACATTCCTGTATTCAGGAGCAATGAGACCTAACCACAGCCATGAGACCTAACAACAGGATGAACAGGCATGTGGGGAATGCAGGCAATGCTATTCTTGTCTGTGATCCAGAAATTGGCTTTAAGACTTAGTGAGAATAATCACTCTGACCTTGGTTTGTAGGTACTTTGAAAATAGCCACCAATGAGGACACCAGGCATTTACCATGTGCCATCAGACATCAGCATGCAGGGACAAAAATTTCACTGCTTCTCCTACATGGCATCATGCTGAGTAGGAATTCAAAACAGGCCACCTGGGTGAGGATGAGAGGGAGCCACAGGTCAGGTAGTGAAGTAGTTACAGCCACGCCTTGCCAGCATTGTACCGTGCCAGTCCTAGAGAAAAAGGTATCTGAACCAGACTGATTTGGACCTGGCTCTGCACCGTGGGATGTGAAAGGAGGAACATGTACAGCTGGGTAATGTGCAGCCCGGTACCACAATTGCATGTCTGAAGGAAGGAGCAGCAAGCATGGACCCTTTTCTAGATAAAAAGTCTTGCAGCTTTACAAAGCTCACATTCTTCATTTGAATTCTGGCTGTCTCATATGAGATAAATACCTGTTCATCAGCTGAAGCGAGGCCTATGTTTAAAGGCCACAAACACAAAGAAGATTTTTAATTAAGTATTTCTTTTGCTGAACCAGGCATCTTGTTTGCAAGGAAGGAATCTGTCGAGGCCAGGCAGTGGGCACCTTGCTGCCGTGCTTACTATGGGCTGCTTGTCTGCAAACAGCAATGGGATGTGCCTTGGAGGCATCCTATGGACAGGCACAGGAAAGGAAAAGCAGAGGAGACAGAAAAGAAGCAGGTATTTGAAGCTTACAGACTACTGTGGACTAAAAAAAGGGTAGTAAATAGGAGGCAGGATGACAAGGTGAAGGGACAGGAGCTGTCCAGGGCCACCACCTAAAGCAAGCCATGGGATGCCTCAGCCAAGGGCTAAAACCAAAACTCCCCCTTCTTAAATAAATATATAAACAAAAAGCCAAAACCAGAAATAAAAAGATGAGATTGATGATGCTTGATCCTTCAGGGATCAGCTTGGCAGGCTGCAGATGCCAGACTGTTGGTTATGGTGCTGCATCACTGCACTGCCATACAGGGATTCAGTGGAAGACAAAAAAAGAATTGAATTGAGGGCAGCTCCCTATTTTTATCTCCTGTTTCTCTCTTTCTCAATGGTTGTTTTCTTTCTTTCACAAAGGAATTGCAAAACAAGGGGATATACAAAGAAGATTTGAGGTTATAGAATCTTATCTGGTTGAAACAGAAAGAAGGAAAACGCAGAGGTATTTCATTTTAAATGTCAAGAGACTATAGAGGCACTATTTTTCAAGGAAAGCAAACAAGAGACACTCATGCTTGCAGTTGCCTTTGAAACCAACTCCCAAAAGCTGCAATACTAACCTCTTGCAAATAAGCTACTAATCCTTTCTTGTAATTGTTCCAACCTCTCTGTGCATCCCTCACCCTGTGCTGTGTCAACAGAAAAGCAGAACAGTGGTCAGGGTTCCCTAATGCTATAAGTGTGTTAAGAGTGAAAAAACACAAAACAACAAGCTCAAGTATTCTTTGTTCTTCTGGCTGCAGACAGAATCACTTTCCTGTCCAGCCAATTTGCTTATTTCTTGTCATAGTACTCCATACTCAGACTTCTCAAGAGACTATATTCATATCTAATGGTTTCATGTGCTGCAACTATTCTCTGTTCTTGAAAAAAGGTCAAGGATATTAATGAGTCATATTTTTTCCTCTATTTCTACAGTTAAGCACAGGTTATCCTTTATCACCAGCTGGACAACTATTGATTTAACATTCTTCTCAATGCTGCTCTCAATACAGAACCTGATGGCCTTCTCATTAAACTAAACTTGCACTGGCATGCCTCCTTTGTCTACTTTAGACTTTCAGCAGAATGACAGAGGAAAAAGTTTCTAGTTTGTTATGCAGCAAGAAGATATTAGTGATGAAATTATGGCCCTGCAGTCGCTTTGACTGGAGCATTTCAGCCCTTCTAGTGCAGTAAAAAGCTTTCATGACCCAGGACTTCTGGGATGTGGTGGTATTTCTAAAGCCAAGGATGTCAGACCTTTTCCTTTCAGACAGCTTGATCTAAACCCCTCTTTCCTACCACTCATTTCCCCTTTCAAATCTCTGGATGCACACAGAATACAACAGACCCCACATCTGCAGATTACTGCAAGCATGACCAAACCCTTGGAGCTCAAAGTCACAAATATGTAACTTCACATGAGGTTTCCTTGGCAAAGTCCCGAGGCAATGATTGTGCCTTCGTTAGCTATTTTCTCCTCAGTGATGCAACCACCCACAAAGTGGTAGGAGCTTGCAGCTGACAAGAACGGCATGCTGTGATTTGGAAAAGCTATCCCACAATGACACTGGCATTTTCTGGACAGCGACTCAAAGCTCACTGACAGGTCAAGCTTGGAATAAGAAAATGTCAAGTAAGATACCTGCTCTGAATTATTGTGAATTTACTTAAAGAGAGAAACCCTGCACAGTATTAACAGAAAAAACCCACACTACTTATATATTAGATCCAGAAGGCACTGCTGATGAAAGGTCTTCCCAAGACTGTTACAATGCTGGAGCATGGCCTAACCAGCAGACCGTTGACTGCATCTCAGAAAGTTCATATCAGAACAAGACTCTGAATGCTGAAAGGTCGTCATGCTTTCATGCTTAGAAATAAAACACTCTGAAGCAAAATGACTGCCCACAAGTATATAAAGAACAGTGGTGCAGTGATCAGGACTGCTCTCAAGATCACATTTTGAGAAGTTAAAATCCATGTACAAAACCATGAATTCAAATACAAAACAGCATTTGCACATGCAACATGTAACCAGAGATGGCTCAAACTATAAGCAACAAAAACATGAGCAGTTACAGCCCATCTCCTTATTTCCTCAACCATTTATTTAGTCTTGGATATAAGTCAGTAGTAATCAAGACAGTACTTTAGCACCACTCAGTGTATAATTCTCCTATAAGGCAGTCTCCTGCTCACAGCACACCACGTACATATGCATGTGTGTCTTAAAGAAGCATGTGAAAAATGTGTTTACCTGTGTCAAAAAAAAAGCTTTCAGTGGATGACTGTCTTTGGTGTTTTAATGTGCTGAAAAATGTTGTGTGGTTTGAATTTTCCTCCTCTTTTAAAGTGAATGCTTAAGATTCCAAAATAGTTATGCCCCAACATAACTAGAGGGGAAGCTGACAGTGCTGTCAGACTAAATTTGGAGGCCCACGTTACCAGTTGTTGTGTGCTACTAAGTGCAGAGAAAAATGACCAGAGATGTCAAGTACATCACCTGGCATTTTCACTTCTGTTGGGGAGAGTTGGTGGCTGGTTTGACCTCATCCTCTTAGCTGGCCACTTGGGCTGATTGGGTTGAAAATAATTATAATGTTCAAAGTCATCTCCAAAATGCCACAGTGGAGGAGGAAGGGGAATGGACTGACAGAATAAATTACCCAAGCCAGTAGCAGGGTGAGGGCAAAATGTATGGGCTCCCTGGTAGCAATCAGGAAGAGGTGCTGCACTGCAGCTCCAGTCTGGCAACAAAGCCACAGAGATGTCTGTGTGACTGATACACTCCAGCACCCATGGGACAACCAAGCAAAGGACCCGAAGAACTGAACTGGAAAGGCAGTAAGAAAGGGTAAATGAGGAAGGTCAAGAAAGGGTACAGGCTGTAGGCATGCAACATATGGGACCACAGGACTGAAACCTCCCGGGTGCTTGGCACGACTTGTCTCACAAAAGCTTATGCCTTTAAAAAAACTCATCAAGCCTCCAGCTAAAAATCAGAGTTAAGGTATCCCTTACTTCCACACTGAGGACATTTCAACACTCTACTTCTCTCATACTGGAAAGGTTCCTGCATTTTGTTTGGAATTTTTTTCCCCTCAGCTCTGCCAGGGAGACCCTAACACAGTGTATTGCTCACTCGGGTAGCAAAGGGCACACTGCCTCCAGTGAATGCTTCTAAAAGGAACAAGACAAGGATTCACAGTCAATACTTCTACTAGCTAGGTAGATCTGTTCACCCTCCAGCAAGTGCTCTCTGTATGCTGAATCTGGGAGGCAGCATGTGAAAAACAGGGTGCTGTGAGAAAACTGTATCATGACCACCGATTATTAATAAAGGAAATTCCTCACCTCTGAGTTGCAGGTTTTTTACACTTCACCTTAAGTAAGAGCCCATAATTAGAGTGCCCTTCTAGAGTGCACTGAATGCCTTTGACGAGGATGTGGTTCTCAAGCTCTGAAAATGTGGTCTTCAGGTTTGATCCATCATGTGATCACTTTACAGTGATCACAACACTCTTTTTTTTTTTTTTTTTTGGTAACCCACTGAATTTGAGCCTATGTAAAACACAACCACTACCACCACCAACTAATGCTGTCTGAAGGTCAGCACTCTTTGTGCCACATTTTAGAAGGAACTAAAGTGTGAGATGGAAAATATTCTGCTTTTTAATTGGAAAATAATCTGTAAATCTTTTCAGTTTACACTGTGTTTACCACCCCAGTCTTTCTCACCACTCCTGCCCACATTCTTCTCCACAGCAGTGACCAAGCCAACCTCGTTTCCCCTTTCCTCTCCTTCATGACCACACCACAGTTCATACAACTGCAGATGGTTATCAAACTCCCTTCTCCGTCCAAGCTATAAATGCTTCACTTCTATAATCTTTCCTCTTGTGTAACTGACATTTTTTCCCCTCTCAACAGAACCAAAAATGTGAAGTGTCTTCCCACTCCAAGATGCTGCTAACAATTCATTTTCTTTTCAAATGGCCTCGAAGGCTTTTAATTGGTAAGATGCTGACAGAAGAAATAGCAATGATGGACTTCTTCAAGTATCTGTCTTCCATCTGCAGGACAGCAGATTTGAGATCAAAGGTTGCCAAATTCTAGGAGCACATTAGTATGCTGTGGCAAGGAAAGCCTTTGTCCTGAGGAGTGAAGATGCCAGGGGTGGATCAGAGGCTACCTCACCTTAACTGTCCAAAGCTACAGGAACAGCAGTTATTGCATACTAACAAAGAGGTTACAAAAATAAGACATTGGTCACTGGTATGCAGCAGAAGGAAGAAAGGTGAGTAGGGAGTGAACAGGAAAAAGAGCCAAATAAAATCTAGACATAAACCCTGCATTTTGAGGATGTAGATGTCAAACATCATCTTTAAAAAAAACAAGGGAAGAACATTGGGTGATGTGGTTGCACCCCTTATAACTAACTACACAAGCTGCACATCTGACTTGATGAAGGAAAAACATCAGTCCCGGTTGACAGGCACCACTGCATTCTTCATGCCGGCACATTCAAGTTCAGGTGCACCCTGCATCTGACTTCATTCACTCATTTAAGTGCAAAACACTGGGTAAAAAGGCCAGAAGACAGACCACCTCCCAGCCAAAAGCCTTTCAAATGCAATTGTCAGCAAACAGACTGGCACATGTTTTGGTTCAGTGAGCTTTCAGCCTCACAGAATCCTGTACCTTAGGGAATGCTTACAAAGAGTTGGAAACAGGTAATGAAGAAACGTAAAACCATGTATGCTCTCCAGCTCCTATGCACGTGAATTTTCTCTGCACTCCACTGAAAATTTTCTGGGCTGTAAAAATTGAAAAGGGTTGAAAAAAGCTGCCTTAACAATGCAGAAATACTATGTGAAGCAAAATGTTTGAAAATAAGTAGTGTATTGCAGTTTATTCATTTCCCATACAAAAAGCTGAACTCTTGCTGAACCACTACATCAGTAAAGCAAACTGGATGTGTTGGGCAACAGTGACCACCCTTTCTCCAACAGTAACACTCCAGCCAAAACAGGAACAGTGAATTTTTTGCATCATCTTTTGGAAAATAATTAAAATGGCACTTGAGATTTCATGCCCTGGTGGCACTTACTTTTCAACAAGCTGCTCCTTACTCTCCAGTATTTTTCCTTTGTCCTTTTTTAGAATGCTCTTGCAAAGGCTGTGGAAATCAACTATACTATTGCAAGTAACAATGCTCTACTTCAGCCCTCTTTGGAACAAAATGCATATTTACACCTGGAATTATTCTTAATGTTTCACCCAGGCTCTTTTATTCTGCATTACATTGGGAGGGAACTCATCAAGAAAAAGTGCACATGTAGAAAAACTCTATAGCAAGGTAGTGACATCCTGTGGAAAATCTGAAAGAGAGGTGATACCATGAAGGAGGCAGAACATGGGAAAACTGGAGAGCTTTGCTGTTTCAGACACCAAACTGCACAGGCCATTTACATCTCTTATGGTGGTTCTTTTTTAATTCTCTATCTAATGGTTATCTGAAAAGACAGTGGTGGTGTCTAAAGCCATAGCTACAGCAGTATCACATCAGTAGAAAATCAAGCAAGCAGAAGGAAGGATCAATCTGATGATCTAATTCCATATTAACATTCCTGTTTCCTTCACCCCCAAATACATAGGTTTCCAAATACAAAGAGCATGAGGTAGCAATGGCTGATTAAATTAGCTTGTTAAAATATAAGATAGTTACAAATTACCCATATTTTTTAAAGAAATGCTTGTTCTGATAGGTCATTTAAACTGGAATTGAGCTCAGCAGTAATATCTGTTATTTAAAAAATCACAGATTTCTCAAAGTAGCTGCAAAGCAAAATCCGTTTGACATTGCTCAGTTTTATGCATGGAGTTTTCTGCAGGAGCTGGCAGATATATTTAAATTTTCTAGTTATATAACAACTTACATCCATGTTTTACAAATATGAAGGAATATACTTTGTAACTGCCTTGTGAAACACATCACAATTTTAGAACTAACGAAACTCACACAAGGAGAAATGTCTTGTCTAAGATCAAGATAGGAACAGATAGAATCTGCACTTCCAGAGCTAGAGCCTTGAGTGTATGCCTTCTTTGAATATAAAAAGACACTTTATCTTTAGTCATAAGATTGGCCATGTCATATAAGCCTTTGTATACAACCAACTTCTTCAGGCAGCAGCAAAATGAGCAATGATTAGAAAGAATTCAGTTCAGACCAAAGCAAATGTGAAGAGAAATCAGCTTTCTCGGCTTTGGAAAAAGGCAGCAAAATGAAATAAAAGCCCTGAAACAAAGCAAATGGTCAGACGACTTCACTTCCAAAAATTTTACTTCAGGGATTTCTCAACATGATGTAGAATACAGTGGTTCAAACCCATTTGAAAATTTCAGTTTTGAACCCATGTTTTAAAATTAGACTTGGGATATTTTCAACTCCTGATTTACATTCCTGATGCTGTTTTAGTCTTCTAGATTTTCATTGGCATAGGGAGGAGAAGCCAATTTGCCTATCTCTGAAATAAGCATGAGAAGTATTTGGTTACCCCATGCACCTTTTTCAGTGGCTATCAGAAGATATTATGACTGGAGTATCTCCAGTGAGGGCCCAACAGCCTGGAGACTGGGGACTGGGATTGCCTGGCAAAGTTATAAATGTTCCTCGTCTCCCACTGCATGAGTTAGACATCTGGTAGGGAGAATAATTTCCACCCCAAAGACCCCACATTTTTATTTTCTAGCAACCTGGTGGGCAAATATCATCTGAACTTACAGTTTTGAGATTAATTAAATTGCTTCATTAAAAAGTGGCTGGTTGGTGCTGCATGGAGCTGCTGTCCTCCACGCCCCCATCCTCCCCGCCCCTTCCAACCTGTCCTGGAAATAAGCTCTCTCTACCGCTCTATAGATAGCAAATGCCTTCAGACATGCTTAATGGTTATCATCAAGTACAAAACCCGGCTGCTCTTAACAGTGAAGCATAAGAAAGTCCAGAGAAGTCCTTAGTGCCGAGCTAACACAGCCATGGGAGGTGGGAGGCAGGGAACTGGATGGTTTTGTGAAGGAAGGAGAAACCAGGATAAAAAAAGGGGAAGGTACTGACAAATTAAGCAAAATAGGTCCTAGCTCAAGATTATGTATTTTACATTATGGCAACATGGAGCACTGCAGGGAATGGACACTTCATTAGTAGTGCAGGTTCATTCTCCTAATTTCTAGTACCATGTGAAATCTCCAGTGGCGATAGCCCCAGTGCTCTTCAAAACCTGTTTATTTTGTACCTTGCATACTATAAAATTCAAATGGATATTGTTTTAGCTGCCAGGAGTAAGTCTTTGTCACCTTTAAGAACATTAGCGCTTTGTTGAGATTTGGCTTTTATCTGCAAATGTTTCATGAGATCTTTGACTTCTTCCCAGATCTCAGCATGCTCTGCTTGCTGTGAAATGCCAGCAAACGCTCTGTGTGAGTAGTGAATGCAACGCCTGGTGTGTAATGCCCACTGCACTAACACTGACATATAAGCCTAATTAATCTCTTGAGCGGTCTCAAGAGCTGTCCATGTGGTCTAGAGCCCATCTAGCACTGGTGTGAAAACCCCCGGAGCCTGGCTGATGACCATTTAGGAGACAGGGCTGGAGGGCTCAGGCTGGCATGCACAGGAAAGTAAAGCTGCACTGCTTACAAAAAAGTCTCTGGAGACAGCACTGAGGTATAGATCCTGGAAGTTACTACTTCAGATGTGTGTGGTTTGGTTTCTAATCCTTCATAGACAGTCTCACTTGGATTTGCTCACTCTAAACAGGAAAGTTAGATGTACTTCAGTGGTCATTCCTAGCTATTTCCCTGACCATTTGGCTTGTGATTTCTGCAATAAAAACTACTTCAAAATAATGCCATGGAAAATAATAACAACAAAAAAATTCTGTTGATAGTATACTCTGTATATGTTTCTTTCTTCAACATAACTTAATCTAAATTTAATTTAAAAAGCTGTGTAATTCACATTCATTTAAAATAAATAGGACATTTCTATCAGCCTATCCTAATAGTAATGTGGTTGTGGTAATAATATACAGTCATGTTGTACACCAATTATAGGACGCTGTTGGCTGTCTTGTTTATAAGGTACTAAAGTCCTACACAATTGAAACAAGTCCCTGACCTCTTACAACATCAATAACAGGAGTACTTTGCACTCATACAGCACCTTTCATCTCATCATTCAGAGTGCTTCTGACACATGAATTTTCATTACATCTGCATACAGGTAGGTGTCTAAGCACACTTCAAAGGCAGGGAAACTATGCCATGGAAAGGTTACACAACTTGGCACAAATCCCTGGTGAACAGCTGGGAATGTGAACTCTCCCATTACTTGTTTTGAATGTCCAGACAATAATGCTTACCCCAAAACCAAGCTTCATAAGGCATTAATCAAAATGTTTAACCCCCTACTAAGTTTGCAAATGGCATGGGCAGACAATAAGCTCACTAATTCTTTTTGATACATTATTCATGACTTGTTCTCCTTTTCTGGCAACTTTCAAAAAAAAACCCCAAAAAACAAAACAAAAGAAAATAAACAGTCCAAAAAACCCCAATCAAATACAAAAAAAAACCCCAGCAATTACTGCAAAATAACTTGGAATCCAAAACACTTAGCATTTCCTTTATGGCCCATCTGTTGGATCTCAAACACTACAACATGGGCAATGTATGGCAAGTTCTCTGCAGGGACCAGAGCATCTGAGTGCCTTTTGGAGAAAGAGGCAACAGAGCTGTGCTTGCTCGGTTTCAGTTTCCAATGCCTCACAAGCCACTGAACACCGTGGATGCACACATAAGTGATGTTGGCATGCTAAACAGCCTGGCCAACAACTACTGACAGTGACACAAACTAATGATCCGGGGCTGGCTACATGATAGCTAAAAAGTTAAAAAAAAAAACAACCTCAAACCAAAAAACCATACTAGTGTCCCTTCCCATTGATAATTAAGGGACTACTGCAAACAGACCTTGAGATTGAACACTGCTCCCTGCCTGGCCTTTGCCATCCTCTGGGCATCAGAGAGAGTTGCCAGCCACGCTTGCAAACTGTATTTAGTGCTGCCTACGGTTGAGTCTGCGCTTCTGATAAAGTTAGTGAATTCATGCCCACCTCAGCTTTCCCCCTTTGTAAAGATGCTGATGCAAATGCACATTTATGTTACAAGTCAGGCCACCAGAATATATGTCAGCAGCTCTGGAACTGTGTTAAAAGGAAAACTGATGTGGGTGGTGACGGATTTTTGAGCCCACGGAGTAGCAATGCTGTTATTTGCTGGTTGAGTTGTTTGAGGTTGTGTTGCTCTCCATCACACGGGAGGCATTTGTTTATTTATTTCTAAGCAGGTACATCCAACATTTTTCAAAGGAGACAGAACTTTTAATGCAAATTTTGCCTTCCAACGACTGAGCTCTAAATACAACAGTAATTATTGTGAATCTCAGGGTAAGATGTTGAAAGTTGAAAGCTCCTCTCAATGGCAGAATAAAAGAGACCATCTCTCTTCTGGTGGTGTTAAACTCTTGGGATGAAAATGCTGTGTTGTGTATATTTGTGAGTGCATGCATACATCTGGAGAAAAAAATAAATATAGATGCATGCACATGAACACATATTACCGACACACAGAGACACAGATTTGAGTGGAGAAGGAATATTTAGCCAAAAGATTTGTGACTGTTTTCCTGAAGGCCATACTTTTAAGAAGGTATGTAGTATTTAATTTCATAAAAGCCATGTAGCACTGTCAATAAACTGGAAATGGGTTGCAGAAGGAAATCAAGAATGTAAGTTAGAAATTATTTATCTCTCTAATATTCTGGTAATTTACCTGGTCATGCATCAGGACTACTTTTTGAAGCAGAGGGAAAAAATCAGGTATTTGTCTGAGAGAATTTATGAGGTGAAGAACTGAGGTCAGCTCACTAGATTGGAGCAACTCTGTAATATAGCCTTGTCCTAAGGCATTGTTGGATTAGAGTCCAGGGTCAACAGGAGGCTCTTCACTGGCTGTAGCAGTTCTGAAAGTGACTTCAGGAGCCGAGCTTATTAGTTCTTAAGCACTGTGCCAGCATTTTTTACTTCCTGTAAACTAAACAGACTTGCCATGCCAAGCATCTTATATGGGGCAATGGTGACAGCCTTAACCTATGTTCTGCAAACAATCTTTAGCCTTACTGTAAATTTCCCTCAACCTAGCAAGAAACCTAGATGCAGCTGCATACCAGGGATCTGGTAATTTTCTAGTGATGTTTGTTATTGACTACAACTTCTCAACACCCAGAAAAGTCTCTCAAGCTAACAGGAAAAAAAAAGATGTGATTATCTTTGTTTCTCACTTTTCAATCTGAGGTATCTAATAGTATAAGATTATGCTAAGAAGGCTCTGCTTTGAATGCTCTACTTCCAAATACTCTCCTCACTTGAGGGAGCAATGTATGAATACCACACATCAAATGGGTTTATGACCTACAGCATTTCTTACACATCTCTTCTTCCCTCGTCAGGCAAAGTCCATTCTCTCCTTAATCATCTCTTATTCTGACCTGCAGTTCTCCTTTCTCTTTTACAGTATTGTCCAGAGCAAGTAATGCAAATTTTTCTTCCCTTATCATTCTTAGAAATCTGTGTTATCTGCAGTATACATTCAAAGGAGGAGGTACTGCAGCCTTTGCAGAGCTATCTGTTGGCACACCCATTCTTCTATGTTGCTTCCATTCATCCCTCACATTAAAATTATTGCATTTTTTGAAAATGTAAAGCAGAAAGGTGGATGGCTCAGCAAGTCAATGTACTTTCAGTCTCTCAAGTCCAACAGTAATGTCGGACAAGTGCAAAAAGTAACTTCATGTATTACACAGAGGAAAATAAAACCACTGTCCTTTTGTCTGTATGACGAACCCTTCAGACATGGAGTGGCTTTGTCCCTGCTTCAGTTTCCTGATTTCCATGTAGGCTGGTAAGAAAAACTATCTTTAGGCTGGTAAGAAAAACTATCTTTCCAGTTTCTGCTCCTGAGAGAAGCCAGAGTTCTAGCAGGCTGGATTTCTCCCTTTTCAATTAAATATCTCCCCAGGCAGCCATCTGAGACAAGGGATAAACCCAACTCTCCTGAAAATCCAATCCTATGACTTGCCTATCAAACAAAACAAATTTTCTAAGATATTTTTGTCCCTAACACTGTCAAAGTTGTTAAAGTGTTTACATGTATCATTCATGTACATCGCTCCTGTGTCACTGGTACCCAGCCAGACAGAAGGACCCTCGCTTATAAAATCTCTTGCAAATTTTGAAATCCTGGTTCAGAGCACACTGAAGCCATGGGGATGTTTTTTTATAGGCTGACATTTACCTTGAATTGAACTGACCTTGTACGAAGCAAACCGTATGAATGCACCTGTCATACTCAGTTTGCTGAGTGCACTGCTTTCAATTTAACTTCTACTATATGTTATTAACATGGCATAGTTATTAGCACTTAAATCTCATTTTCATTTGTCATTTCTATATTTAGATTTCCCTTCCCTCTCCTGCCCCCTGCCCCCAGTATGTTTTAAAGAAGACTGACTTAGTACAAAAGCACATAGTTGTTAGACAAGGATGAAATTGTATCTTTTAGTATTGCAGTTTATTTAAAGGACTAGGAATCAAAATGCAATTGACACAGCCATGACAAACATATGATTAATGTTAGCTATTTTTTTCCCACTGTAGTATTTTTCATTTCGCTTTCTTCTTTACAAATGCTTGTAAGTACCCACTATTTTTTCTGATATCTTTCCTCAAGAAGCACAGGAGCAGGTGTCTATTCTTCTTAGCCAAAATGAGCAACTTAGGACAAGGATGAAGCTATTTGGGGTGCAATATTTGGTGTGGCTACTTAACATTTGCAAGTAAGTAGTAGTGTATGCCATCCTACTAAAAATGTAATGACAGGTCCCATATAGTGCAGCCTAACACAAGACAGGGCCTGGATTATCATAAATACCAAAACGTGAGAGCAGAGATTCCCCCACGCCCCAGTGCAGGGGCAAACGAGCACTAGCTCGGGCAGGGGAGTGGGTACGTCAAGCCCTGGACATGTTCTCAGTGCAAACGCAGCAAGCGGGGACTGGGAGGACGAAATGGGGTGGCTGCATGTCAGGGAGACAGGCTGACGGCGGGTTCGGATACGCCGGGCTATCTCGTCGGTGCCCATGCCAGGGGACAGCCTTAGGTCACCAACACAGAACTGCAGCAGTGCCGAGGCGCACAGAACCGCGGCGGGGGCAGGGGTGCAGCCGGAGGTTCACCTGCCCGGCGGGGTGCGGCGCGGCTCCCCGCGGGATGCCGCGCTCCTCCCGCCATGCTGCGCCGGGGGCTCTCGGCGCCGGGGCCGAACCGCAGCGGCAGCGGCACGCCGCGGGGCGGGGGGGCTCGGCTCCCTTCGGCAGCGGCAGCCGGGCCGCCCGCCCCGCGCCCCGCTCCAGCCGCCGCCGAGCCGCGCTGCACTGCGCTAGGGGCTGCTGCACCTGAGCGGCCGTGTCAGCGCGGGGATAAACCACTGCCAGCCCTCGGCCAATGCATTATGTAATTTCAGATTATATAATCCTGAAATGCGAGCGGGAAAAATTCCTGAAAACAACCCAAACCCTGCCATCCTTCCCCGGGCATCTCCTGGCGGTGCGGGGCAGCCCGTGGTCTCGGGCGGCCGCCGGGGCAGGCACGCCGGCACCAGCCGCTCGCCGTCCCCGCAGGCGCAGGGGCCGCAGTCCCCGCCCGGTGCGATGAGCCGGGGCAGGATGGCACGGCACAGCTCGGCTCGGCACGGCTCGGCTCGGCTCTCCGTCCCTTCCCTTCCCGGCGGAGGCACCGACCGCGCCAGCCGGGCGCTGAGGGAGGGCGGGCTGGAGGGAGAGGGTTGCTCCCCGGAAAGGCGCTGCCTTACCTGCTCCCCGAAGTCGATGGCGATGTTGGTGATGCCGAGAGGGACCAGGAACCGGATCAGGGGCCAGTAGTTAGTGAGCGCTGGAAATTTCACCATAGTCCCAGCTGCGCGGTGACCCGCGGCGCATCTGCCTCGGCAGGAGACGGCGCGGGAGGACGGCGGGGGGAAGGATGAAAGGGCACCGGAGGAGGGTGCGTGCGTGTCCCTGTGCGTGTGTGCGGGCGGAGAGGGGGTGGGGGGGAGATAAGGGAGAGGGAGAGGAGCAGCAGAGCCCCCTAAAAATAAAGAGCCGGGGAGCGGGCGGGGGCCCGGTCCGGTCCCTCCCTGCCCGGCGCGGCGCTGGCTGGGCGGCGGGGCGCGCTGTGCTGCCGCCTTAGCAGGAGACCCGAGAGATCAAGTCCATCCCCGCCGCCCTCCTCCCACACAACAATGATCCGCCGCCGCTGCCGCCGCCGCCGCCGCTGCCGGAAAAAAAAAGAGGAGGGACACCGCCGCCAGCCACTCGTGCGGGCAGCGCTGCCATCCTCGGGGCGCGGGGGCCAGGGGAAGGGCCGGGCCGGGCCCCCCCCCGCCTGACGCTCGCCGGCGGCGGGGCGACGGCCGCGGCGCCGCGCAGGAAAACACCGCCCTCCTTCTCCTCCTCCTCCTCCTCTTCCTCCTCCCCGGCTGCGCCCGCCGCTCGCGGCCGTGGCAGGGCCGGGCCGGGCTCGGCACCTGTCCGCGCCCCTTCACCCCGCCGGGTCCCGATGGCCCCCTGGGCTTCCCCCCATCCGCACGCCCGCCGCCCTCCTCGTGCAGCCGGGGGCAAGGGAAGGCGTTCCCTGGCCGTGGGCCTTGGGCCTCGGGCAGCTGCAGGAAGGGTGGGAGTCCTGAACAAGGCGTCAGCCAGGGTGTCTGACCCACAGCTCTTCTGATCAAAACGCTGAAATAAATAAATCTTGAACGATCGGCAATGTAACATCATCTTTCAAGATCTCTGCCCGAGCTCTGGGCAAGTGAATGTGCTTGCGGCCCAAGGGAGCTTGCAGGAGAGCCCTCGCTGGCTGGAGCACCGGCGGCCTTCTGAGCTAGGGCCGTGGCAAGCCACGAGGTTTTGTCACCCTAAGGGTGGGAGAGAGTTGAGAAGGCAATCCCCTTCTGAACAACTTGCAGAAGTTTCTCAGCATTTTCAAAATTGCAGGATGGTTTCAAGGTTTCATTGTAATTGAGTTTCTCTGGGTCATTTACGTTTATGGTGTTGCCTTCACCTTGCCCCCTTCAAGGAGAGTTGGCAAATATTTTGGGAAGGTGGGAACCCTATGAGGAGTCAGATACCTGTATCTGATCCTCAGAGGACCAGTGGCCAGCAGAAGAGTGCTGCAAAGCCTCCCTCTCCCAAAGACAACTGTATTAAAATGTTCCCGTGACCAAGCATGTATTTGGAGAGTCAACAGGAGTGGAGCTCTGAAAATCTCCGGTAGGCAAATGACAGGCTGTGGGGTGGGGCTGGAAAAAATGAGTCCCTGATTCCTGAGGTGTTCTGGCAAAGTCAGCCACAGTTGTGCTGGAGGTTTTATCCCTCCTACAGCTGGAGTTTGTCTCACCTATCAGTCCTTGAGCTGGAACAGCCATCATTGTGAGCACAGAGGAGCAAACTCAAGTGCTTATAAGAGAGCAAACCTGCCTTCATCCTGTAGATCACTTACAATGCCACAGGCATGGTGTCCTGGAGTGAAGCTGAGAAAAACAGGAGAGGACCATGAACTGACAAGAGAGAAGCAGAAGTTGTTTGTGATTGCCTAAGAGTGTCCTTGGGTTAACAGCACCAGCTCTTCATCATCCTAAGGGAGAGCTAATCATCTCCAGATGGACCAGTGGTTCATCCATTGGACATCTTCGAACCGTGTCCACTGAGAGGGAACATTTGTCTTCCAGCCAACCCGACTAAAGCTGGACTTGAAGGAGAAATTCTTAGAGATGCAGAGGCCTTACACCGGCTGCCTTGTTTTGCTTGTTTGCTTGCACTGAGCTGAATTCCCTGCCAATTTAGGCATAGCCTTTATGTACACTTAGATGTAAGTTGCAGGTCCTTTTCTTTGAAGCACGCCTTGTGCCTTTTGAACTCAAGGCTGGATATATATTGAAGCATTAATTCACTATTATATTCTTTCTTCCTGAGAATGTGTATGGTTTTAGATAACTGTATTGCCAGTAACTAATTCCTTCCTGTCAGGACTAGGTTTTATTGTCATTGAGCTTGTTCCTCCCTGCCATGGGTCTGAGAACAACTTGTAGGTGAAATTATGGAAGAATATTTTTTTAAAACTCCATATTTTAGAATGCTTTCTTTGCAAAGTGTGCCTCTTGTTTCAGTGTAGAGAGATTCTTTATATAAGGGAAATAAACATTTAGTGCTGTTTTTGAGTCAGAGAAAAGTAAAAGGGAATCCCCAAAGCCACTTGTAAATATATGATTTTAGCTTGCCATTTGAAAAGTCCAGATGAGCTGATGTTTGAGAACTGCCTCCTCTAATTCCTGGAAAAAACAAGCCACCCCAAAATTAAAGCTTGTTTAATCAAAACATTTGGATACTGTGTGTCTCATAGTGCAAACTATAAAGAATACATAGTGATTAGTTGTCCCAAAGTCATGTTCAGTCCTGGAAATACTGAGAAACCCAAGGAGTTTAATGTAGTATAAGAGAAGTATATCCATTTGGGGGTTTTGTATGTGTTCATAAGGTAGTTAACACTTTTTAATTACACCAGATAATGAATCATGCCCCTTACATCTTTAATTCATTTTCATCTGATCGGTCACCTGAGGGCTGTGCTTAACTTTTTATCTTCCTGCTGCTCAAAGCAGTACAATTTTATTTTATGAGTAGTTTTACATTTTACCACCTCACATGTACTGTAATGTCCTGGGCAAGTGTTAACCTAACTGATGCTTTCTTCAGTTCCATATTTTAAAATTGTACTTAATAAAAGGTTAGACAATGTTTCAGGTTTGTCTCTCTGCTTCCCATTCATGTCTTCTTTTTCTGGACTGACTAGTTTTTGTGTGCTTCTCTTTCAGCCCAGGTCATACTTGCTCCTTGGATTCATTACAGAAACAAAATTGTGTTTGCCGTCAAAGAAAAAGGATGGTTTCTCACATCTTGAAGTCAGTAGTTTGCTCAGCTGATGAGCTGAGGAAATAGGTCATTTTAGCTGTATTGGGCAAAAAGCAGTGATTAGTAATCATTTCCTTTCTAACATATTTTCTGTTACACTACATTTCTTACTCATATACCAAACACTGTCTGTTTGTTTAATGGAATAAAAAAGACAGAGAGGACAGCAGGAAATAATTAGCCATAATCTCGCTGCTCTTTACAGAAAAATCATCTGGTCCGGGAGTATCTCAAATGGAGCCATCTCACTGGAGAAGTCCATATGAATAGAGTACAGTGCTGCAATGTATTACAGTGTAGAAATGATGAAAGTTATCACAAAACTCCCTTGTGCCTGGTAATGAGATGTAATTGCTGCTTAAGCAACAGGGGCAAAGCCTGAAGGTGTCCCCAGTAGCAGAATGAATCAGGACAGTGCACATTACTTTTACTCACTCACTCAGAAATCCAGCATGCAGATCAGCGCATGGGCTTTAATGTGTTAGAGACCCAGTGCTGTCCTGAGCTTAAAGGAGGCCTCTTGTCACAAATACGTGGTGGGAATCTTGAAAGGACCCTGCTGTGGTATTGCCTTGCTTCAGAACCATGCCTCTTTTTTCCTTTTTGAGGCTACTGCTAATTACCTGCTACAGAAAACAGGTCTTGGGTTTGTTTTTTGAATCACTGTGTTTGGGTTTTCCATCTCTAGTTGGCTGTTTAGCTGTCATCCCTTCTTTTTGGAGCTACTGGGTTTCTTTCAAACCTTTTCTTCTACATAGGATTTTTTTCCTTATGATCTGGTGATTTAAAATCACTCATTGTACAATAAAATCAAACCAGCAAATAAAAAAAATTTGTCAGCCAGTCATCCCATAAGAGTACAGATGAGCTGGATTTCCCAGCCTAAAGAATGGCCAGTGATTCTGGTCTCTGAATGGCTGTGGGCTCAGACAGAGCAAATAATGACTTTTTCCTATATGTTATCAGATAAAATGGAAGGACATCTTCGCAGTCATATTCTGCTTTGGTCTTGAGTTATTCCTCCCACAGCAACAGCTGCCTCTTGCAAATTTAACTTTTAAGTTGGAACTGAGTCTGATGCATATTTCCAGCTCTTTACACCACAGTAGTTAAAACAATAAGATAGTAATTTAAATAATTGTCAAACTATGACTGAATGTTATTGAAGGAATGCTCAGAATGCAAGTCTTGTGCATGAAATGGAAAAAATACTCTTTCCCATTTAGTGTTGAGGAATAAAACCAGAGATATTCTTCAACACACTAATTTTTCTGGGTGTCTGACCACACAAGCAGTTGTAAGGAATCTTCAGGACCCAACTGAAGATGCCCTTCTTTCCCTGGACCTGAGTTCTGCAGAAAGCCTATTTCTAGTGTCTCTTTTCCTGCAAAGGACAGGACAAAGGAGAGCTAGAGGCACAACTCTTTCTCTTACCAGGGGTCAGCAAAGCCTGAGTCACTACAATCACTGTGAGCTGTGCAGAAGGCCTTTACCTCAAAGAGTTAGTGGAACTCTCTTTGTCTCACTCCTTCTGCATCAGCCTTAGGATCAAGGGGCACTAGGTTCTTGGGTTGTGTGCCTGGCCATGGCTCCTAGGCTGTTGCAGTTTACGACTGGAAAGACTACAGAAATGCTGCAGGAAAAGAATATGTATGTAGCATTTTGTTCTGTGAATTGGTAAGGTTGAATTGAAAGATCAGAAAACAGCCAAAGGAATTGGGTTGTCAGTCAGACAAGTGTCTGACTAATACAGTTCTGATTTAGCTGCTTCTCTGTGTGAAGAATAAAAATGGTCTTTACAACTGACCTATGCCACTCCCCTGAGACCAGTCTGCTCTGAACACAGCTGGCTTGTCAAGTTAGATGATAAGGACGGTGCCCCTGCAGGAAACCCATGTCTTTCTTTTTTGGCTGGCACAAGCGCCCTGGCGGCAGCTTCAGGCAAAATTATTTCCCTGCTGATGAAGCAGAAGAAGCTTCCTATTAATTCTTGGTAGACCAAGATAAAAATGGTGTTGGGTTTCAGTGACACAAGGAGACCTGGGTTTCTCAGTAGTGCCTGACTTATTTTTTGGATGAGACTCAAAGAGCTGTCTCTGGTCACCTGCAGTGGGGGACTCGTCCAGGACGTGCCTTCTGCCACAGGGCACCCGCGTACAGATCCGCTGGCTCTGTATCCCCCATCTTTACAACAGTGTCTGTTCCATGGCTCGCTCAGGCTCAGGCCTGGGGTGATCCCAGCTGTATGCATCGCTTGTGGCACTGGCCTTATTAGTGCTCTTTGTTCTTTGGGCTTGTGTTCTGAGTCCAAAACTGTATCTTCTCCTGATGCAGCCTGGGGCACATGACTCTGCAGCAGCTCTGACCCAAGAGAGCTGGTGGGAGCAGCTGGGCTCCAGCTGCCCTTGGGGGTGCTCAGGGATGCCCGGCTGGAGCTCTGCTCACTAAGGCAACAATGCTGTGCTGTTTTTTAGCTGATTAATCCAAACAGCTCCTTCCTCATTGTGGGACTGGTATTAGTGTAAATATCACACTGCAGAAGGGTAACTGGACCAGGTGCTGCCCGAGTTAAAGGTTTCTGTCTCTCAAGGGCTTGTAGCGTGGTATCTGGGATCCTGAGGGACTGGAATGCATATAAACTTTGCATTCTACAGAAGGAATTACATCCTTCACATCGGGCTGAGGCTCCAGCATTGCTTTCTCCTTGTCAAAGCAAATGTGTACAAATGTTGCATTTTCTCAGCATGGAAGAAATTAAATCCTTTATCTTAAATCTTAATGCATTTTGTGTAGGTTTTTACTTTGCCTGATTTCTAAATTACAGTTTATGTAATGGTTATAACTTGTGCATTCAAACATTTGGAAAAAAAATTGCAAGTAATAATTGAAAATATTTTCCAGAACTTATTTCTAGTTAATAAATTAAAATGCGTTCATGTGGATTTGCCTGGAATTCAGAACCCATTTTTAAATTTAAATGTGGCATCTTTGCTTCAAGCATTAGGATGTACTTTTTGCAGCCTGTTCGATTCCCACTAAAACATCTACATGTAATTTCACTTGCTATCTGTATATGGAATTTAATAACACACAATGCCACCAACAGCATACTGTTGCAAAGGTCAACCTTTATGGCTTTGTGTTTTATTAAAACAGTAATCAATACTGGACTTGAGCTGTTTAGAGATTATTGATGCAACTGAATGCCATTTAACTAAAACTTGTGGGAGGAGATGGTGATTTTTCATTCTAAACTCTTGTATTCAATTTTCTTTTGTGTAGGGCTCGGTTGTTAGATTAATTGTTGAGAATATGTTTAAACATTTTAGAAATATGCACTTATAAGCTTGCCATATTTCACCCTCTCCAGTTTTATTTAGAAGGGCCTCAGTCCATCCTGAATATGTGTCTTGCCAAACATGGCTTCTGTGTTACTAAAATAGCCTATACAGGGTACTATATTACTCATAGTAAATAATGAGTTAGTAATGTATTTGTGAGACTGCAGTAATATGCAAATGCATAAGCATTATTTATTAGTGCTTGGAGGGCCAAAAATACTATAGTATATGCATGCCTAAAGCCAGTATCTCCTGAATATAAATTTCAGCAGAAGTTCTCCAGTGATAAATTTTGTATTTAGCAAATGCAATAGTACAAGGGGTAATAGTCTTAAATTACAAGAGGGTCAATTTAGATTAGATATAAGGGATATTTTTTTTTTTACAATTAGGGTGATGAAACACTGGAGCAGATTGCCCAGAGAGGTGGTGAATGCCACCCTTTCCCCTTTAGTCATGGTCAGGCCTGATGGGGCTCTGAGCAACCTGATCGTGTTGGAGATGTCCCTGCTCGTTGCAGGGGGGCTGGACTAGGTGACCTGTAAAAGTCTCTTCCAACCCAAACTATTCTGTGATTCTTTCAATCTATGATATAAAGTTGAGTTTGAGGTTTATATAATGTTCAAGTACTTTTTTGCACTTCCTTTCAAGTCTGCTATGACAGCACCTGTAAACCTGTTAAAGGAATGTAGAAATCTTTTATTTCGTGAAGGGTGATGAATGACATAGATATTGGCATTTTCCCTTCTTCCAACAGTTTGCTGTCCATTTTTTCTCTAGTTTTGAAACAGTATTGTGAAGAGACAAAAGAAACTAGGCACAGCACTGGCTGTCTTGCATGTGGACCTGAAATATCTTAGGAAGGATTCTCTCAAAATTGCTCTGCCTTCCATTCTGGATAATTCATTAATAGGATTCACATCCTTCCTAGGACAAGGAAAACTAAATATTTTTAGTTAAGTTATCAAAAATTTCAGTTGTTTTCTTGTTTTTTTGGGTGCAGTACAATGAGTTTGTTAAGCCCTTCAGACTCCAACTTACCATCTAAACCAGGTGTATTTGTATCTGGATAAAGTCAAAGAACTGTTTCTTGCATGTGGGTGGAATAACACTCTTTATTAGCTGAAACCCATTGTGCTAAGATAAGCCCAAAAAAAGAGACTTGTCTCAGCAAACTTAGAAAAGAAACTGTAGCGCAGTCTTTTCTGCCTATGAGAATTCAGATTAACATGTTACTACCTTAAATTGCAAAAAAGAGATGTCATATTCAATGGAATAAAACAGAATTTATTTTCTCGTTTACTACTGAAAGTAAAAATTGTATGCTGAATGGATTTCTTGCTAAAAGTAACAAATGTGTTATCTCAGTTGTCATGAACTGCAAGGAATTTGGTGTAGACAGGTTCCAGGATCAGGATGTTTTCCTTTCCTTTCTAGCAAAAGTGCCTTCTCTATTTTCCATCCAGCAGCTGTGCTATGGACTGGAGGCAAGAGCAGGTGAAAGGAGGTAGTAGAGAAATCATATGTGACAGGGTGGGCTTGGTGTGTTTGGGAAATCTTTGTTGTTTTGGAAGGAAGCTGGGAATTCTTCTCTCTTGAAGCCTGGCCATTGGATCAAGTTGGCCAGATGCATCCCAACAGCAGAGACATCTCGGTAACACCAGAAAGCTGCACGGGAAGACATCACTGTGCTCTGGGTGCAAGGGAATGAGGATCTGCTGGAAGTGGTGGGGTGGGAGGGTGGGGAAATCAAAAAGAGCCTCGCAACTGGAGCAGGGCTTGTTTGGTCAGTGGCAGTGACAACAATAACTTCATCTTCTGCCTGCATGGGTGGAGCTCAGTGGTAAAATCAGCGATGCAGTGCTCTGTTGCTTCTGCTGTGAATTTATGGCATGACACCACAGTCAGTAATTGATTTTCTCCAAAGGATCTTACCTTTGCTGGATGTAACAGCATTGCCTCTCAGGGTCAGGGAGCTGAACCTGAGTAGGTGATGAGGTTAAAGCCCTGCAGCCTGGTAGGATGGGAGAGCAGCAGCATCTCATGGGAATGTGGGGGAAGACAGTAATTTTGGGGCATCAGTCCACGAATATGTGAAAGCATCTGCAGTGGGTCAGGATTGCATTGATGGTAGGCAGTGCCTTGGTACCTTGCTGTTTAAGATCAGACCTACTGAGAAGAATAGATGTAAGTTTGCTGAAGGATGTTATGGTACTTGCTGTAGTCTGCAGTTTAAAATGTTATTTTTGTTGGTGATGTGATGGTTTTTTTCCTTGTTTGTTAAAAGACAGGAAGAGGCACCATCTCAAAAGCACCATATCAAAGGCACCAGAGGCACCATGTTTTGAAATACGGATTCTGTGAGGATGGTACTGCCCTCAATCTCTCGATGAGAGGCCTGTTTGGCACTGAAGCCATTGCTGTGACAAACAGCCAGCAGTGAATGCAGTTGGCAAGGACAGATGTTGAGCCTTGCAGGTAGCAGATGTCACAGGCACCATGGTCTAGTGCCTGAATTGTATCCGTGCCAGATGGATTAGAAAGTGCAATCCTCAAAACCAAATATCCATCAAAAGCTACGTATTTACTTCCCATTCACCTGATATCTACTAAGTCTGGTCTTCCTCAGGATGAAGAAGGAATCCTTTTCTATCTACTCACTGTAGACAGTAGCAGACAGTATTCTGAAGGATGTCAATCTCTTCTGCTATTATTTTTTCAGGTTTTTCCAAGTTTGTGTTTCCTAGTAAAGTCTGGTTTTCTTTCAAGCAGAAAGCTGTCATTTTTGAATGCCCATAAAATAAAATTTAGTTTATTGTGTTCTCTTACAATTCCCAAATGCCTAACTGCTAATCCCTGAAGAACTCAGAAGATTTTTCCAAGGCTTTTTCTCCTCTAGCAAAAAATAGTTTAAGGTGGTTGGATAGCTTAAAGAATGTCAGGCAAGGAGAAATGGATGAACTGGCGAACAGCAGAGTATCAGACTGCCTCCTGTGCTTAAGAAACACTTAATCACCTAAATATGACCTGTCACAACTGAGCCTGAAAAATATGATTTTTCAATAAACTGAAAAAAAAAAAAAAATTAAAAGTGTCTTTCCACACCCCCCCCCCCCATTTTTATCAGATATTTTCTGTCAGTTTGCTAACTTATGTGAAAGCCTTGGAAAAATTCAAATTAGTTTTCCATAAAGGTGTGATGGATCCCTATGAGCTTTTAGTGCCGATAAAAGATATGTAGAAAAAAACAAACCCGTGAACATTGTTTGACTGACATGAAGCCCTGGGAATACAAAGTTAGAATCAATGCTATTTGCCTGAAGATGAATCTCTCTGTAAAGTTTTAGCATTCTTTGATTCACAGCATGTCAACTGCCTAAACAATTTCTTTTAACTTAGAGCTTTGATAGTGGAAGATGTTACAAGTGCCATGAGGTAATTTTCCAACCCCAGGTTCCTGCCATTTGATCTTCCAGCTCTGAGTTGAGCTCCTCAGGGTTCAGAAATCCTTTGGACAAAATGATGAGCTTTCAATACATGCTCTGAGCTGAAACTTCTTGCATAGTGCAGAGTCTTTAATATTGCAGGGTGTTGTGCTTATATATTTTGGCAAATTTAGTTGACTCTAAATTATTTATATAGCTCCAGAATGTAAAGTCATTCGTTTTTGCAAAAATAATTGCTTTTGTAGTGTGCGAGCAAACACACCAGTGTGCTGCCTGCAAGTCTCTGTGACAAATTAAGACCTGTCACCAGCAAGCCAGCAATTGCTGCTTGTTCCCGCTGGGGGGTACCTCCGTTTTTATACTTACAAGTTTTAGTATAGGAAAATAACTCTTTTAGTCTTATTTTATGGTGTAATGCATTCATTTCAGTTACTCACTGAAATGCTTCATTTCAGTTACTCACTTAATAGTTACCATGCAGCAGTCGTCTCTGTGTGTGAGGATTTGCATGAGTAGAGGAAAAGGGATGCAGTGCTGTGGGATTTCTCTGTCACTGAGTGTTCATGTTCCACTGCTGGTGGCTTCTGTGGAAGGATTAGCAGAGTGAGTGTTCCTTCTGGTGCTTTTTTTGCATACTTCTGCTGGGTTTTGAGTCTTTCTCCTCGGCATGGGAATATGGACTAAACTGGGCAAGGGAGCTCAGCACTGTGGAATGGCAGTTCCTTGCTATGTTTGAGAATGTGACGGAAAAATCCTTCTGGAAGTTTTGTGCTGAACTTTGAGGTTGAGGAGAAGTAGCTATGTGTAACGTTAAATTGGGAGCTGATCACTTGCTGATAGTGATCAGATTCTCAAAATGTGCTTTCAGATCCTGGCTGATGATACTGATCTGTGTAGGATTGATTAGTTGTGAGAGGGAAATCCATAATTATGAAACTTTGGTATATGTGTATGTATATGTGATCCTCAAGCAGACTTGCTGGTTGATAACAGACCTTAACTTTTATTATTTTATTTACCTTTTAAATGATTGACCCTGAGGCCTCTATGTACACAACATGTTATCATTGAGGTAACTGGAGATACAGGTGTACAGCTGCCCTGAGGAGATGGAGTTGAGATTTATTTTCCAGTTTTTTGCCTCTTCTAGTCCTCCTTACCACACTAATCAGATCATTCTTCTGAAATGGATCCCTCTTTTGCAACTCTATCAAGCAGTACTTAAAAAAAAAAAAAAAGAAGTGTTTAAACATTTCCTTTTCAAGAGTGAATCACCTGAAGCTGATAACCAGTCCTCTGACTGCAAATTCTTGGGTTTATTTTGAGGATAGAAATATTTACTAACATGTATCAAACTCCTCCATCTGATTCCCACTTTTTCCAGATGTGGTTGTAGAACTGGTTAGGTCATTAAGGGATGCCAGATTTCATTGAAATCTTTATTAATGCTCCATATGAAACTTAAATAAATTTTTGTATGATTTTCAATATGTCTGACACTTCCAGTCCTATCAAAATTCACTGAACAAAGCTTGATACCTCTTCCTAGCATTTCATTATTCCTCATACACATCTGGGCATCTCTGGAATGAAGGCATAAACAGACAAACCCCAGACTATTTTGGTTTTGTTTTTAATTTAATATGTGGTTTTATGTTTCAGTTTTTATGTATTGAATTAAATTTCTTTGTGTATTGCTGGTATATAAGCAATAGTACAGATAAACCGCGTTATTTTTTTTTTCTCTTTGGTTTTTAAATGAAAAAAATATAAATGAAGATGTTTGCTAGTTTCCCCCAAGGGATGCTTTTGAATTGTTAACATTAAGATTTTGTTCTGCCCCGATCAGCTGTTACCGTGATTGTTTTGTCAATGTTTTTACCACATAACCAGGAACAAAATATCTTAAAATTAACTTCTCTTTTCATTATGAATTTTGTCTCATGTCTTTGACAAGCTTCCTTTGTTGAAAAAGAAATGCATTTTCAGTTCAGTTTGTTAACGCAGCATATGGGAAATTCTGTGATAGCTGTTCTTGGTAGTAATCTTCCAATTTTGGTTGCATCCCTGGCTATGACCGGAGGCTTGACCTCCTGTGGCTGTCTGGGCCAGAGATGGTAATCTTCCCAGGATATGGGTGAACTTGTGAAGTGTGGTCTTTCTAGTCCATGAAATTGTTCATTCATGCAGGAAACACCATGGGCTGTTAAAACTGCCATGGGGACATTTGACCTGGAGTTGTCCTTCAAGTGCTGAAGCTATTCCAAATTTTTCTTCCACCTAGTTGTTGCCAGCAAAATGCCAGAAAGCACTGCATTTTTGGGCACTTTTGCAGTAAGCAAGCAAAACCTTTTGTTTAAAGATAGAGGAGTCCAGGGCATAGGACACAGAGGTGCTCCAGCAAGGGGAGGGTGTTCTCTCTAATTTCTGAAAATGGAAGTTCTTCACAGTCACAAAAGTGGCCCCCAAAATTAATGAGTTAGTGGAAACTTGTTCCAAGTGAGGTCTGTAAATATTCTGTACTGGAGTCCATTAGTTTGGTTGCCCACCATTTCCCAGGGCAGGCTTGTCTTCTTTCCAAAGCAAACAGGTACAGGATTTGGGAAAGAGTGTACAGTACCCATCTGGGGCTTAATGCAGACAGGAGCACTGCAGCCTCAGACACACAGCAAAGGGATGGAAACAGCTGGATTCGGGGTGGGTGGGTAAGAGCAGCTGCATCCTGAATACCTGGTTCTACTTCTGCCCAAGGCCATCCTGCATGCATGGAGCTTCAGCCACTCAGTCACAGTGTCTGTCCACTGGCTGCACTTTGTACAGCAGCAGCATTTTAGGTTTCTTATTGAACTTGGGAGGATGTTAGTCTGCCTGTACCCTCTTCGAGTGCCTGATTGTAGTTTGGCAGATCCCTTGCTGCCAGGCAGCATCTGCTGAGAGTAATTAATTTATCTCACATCTTGGAATAAGTGAAAATACTAATTCTTCCAGGTGCAGTGTTAAATGTAAATGCATTCATTAGTGATGAACAGCCCACACTGGCCCTCAGCCTCAGGGAGCCAAACCTTCAGAAGGGGCCCCAGCACAGGGCTCTCCCCTTGATACCGCTTTATCAAAGGTAAATAATCCAAGATTTGCTAGTTACTAAACATGCTTTGTAAATATTAATTAATTGAATAGAGATTTAAATGTGATTCCCATTTTTAATCTTTTGCAAATCACTATTAATCCATCCTGCTTGCACTTCCACATTCTAAGCAGGAACAGTTCTTCTTAATCAATACATCCATTTGCTGTTTTACCAGGGAAAGAAGCAAGGTTTTGCTGGAATCCCATGAGGGATCCACTGCTGGAATCCCATGAGACTGCATCTGAAGGAGTCTGGAAGCTAAAGGAGCCTCACTCACAGTTAAGCAGATTAACAGTGATTCCTTCAGCCTGGCAGCAGGTGCTTGTAACTGACTCTATGATGTGCAAGATGATACTTCATCAAATAAATGCACTGTCAAAGTTAATTAGCTACATTTTTATTTTGGAATTTACCTCTATGATGACATCCTGCTGGTATTGAAAAGTGCTCCAAAAATGATCGTTTGTGCCGTAGCTAGTGGATTTTATGAAAATGTGAAAATGAGCTCTTGGAAAGCAAATATGAAGACTAAATATTTGATTTTACTTTATTGGTTGGTGCTGACAATATAAAGGCTATTTAAAGCTTCTGGAGATTTTGACCAAGCTGGCAAATTTTAGGAGTCTGTTAGCTGTCTTCACTTAATAATGTCTCCTGCTCTTGTAGTGAAGACATGAATGCATGGCAACCTCTGAACTGTGGTCATTAGAAGAATGACCATTGCTTGTGATGTTCTGTTATGTTCTGTTCTTCAGAGTTCTTATCTCTTATTCTGAGAAATTGTATAAAAACATTTGGGCTAAAGCAGTGTCAGAGAGTGAAGTTAAGATGCTCATCCATCTGTCAGATATGGTTTCCATCAAAAATTACACACTGAGCATTTATTTCACAGCTGCCAAAATGCTTGGCAAGGATTTCAGCAGAAACATCTGCATATTCACAACACTTTAGGCCATCTTTCTAGAGATGGGGACCCTATCAGCTCAGGGAATGAGACAGATAGATTATGTCTTTCTATACAAAAATCCTTGCCAATGAAACGGTGATGTTTTACTTTCTGCCCCAAATACTAGATATAACATTCATTGAAATACTTAACAACGCTGAAAATATATGGCAGTAATTATAAATACAATTGTAGCATTGTAAGATTGCACTGTATGTTGTTTGTCTCTCAGCAACAATGTAAAATAAAAAAAAATTAGAAATGTCTTCTTTTTAGATGAAGGAGATAGTACAAATCTACAGAGACAGGACAATAGATTCATTTTCTTTAGCAGTCTGAAAGCTTATACTAATAATAAAAGCTTATACTAATCATCAGCAGCAGCTGAATTGTTGAAGAATTGTGTTGTGCTTTTATCTCCAGCTAAAATCAGATGTGCCATTTTACCATTGTGAAATCTGAATTTTATGTATGCTGCCAAAAAAGGCTCTGATGCTGCAAGGCTGAGGGGTTATTCCTTGACAAAATAGCATCATTTTGATGCAGTTAATGTCAAATGCTAATAGATTTTAGGGTCTCTTGTGTGCTTTACTTTTTTTCCCTTTGTTCCGGAGGCAGGAAACAGCTACACTAATAAATGCCTTACTAAAAGAATAAGAGGACTCATTGAAAGTTGGGTCCTGAGTCTTGAGTTCTCTCAGGATTATTCAAATGTTCTGGACAGAAAACTTCAGCGTTATTGACGTGAGGTTTTTTTAGACAGTACTGTTCTGGAAGGCATCTATGCCAAAGTATCTCATGTGTCACTGGCATTCTCATTCAAAAGCAATAATTGGGACAGGAACCTAGACGTGGCCTGGCTGTGGCATCAGTGTGGTAGATCAGTTTCTGCCCTCCAAAATGCCAGGCATGTCTTCAGATGAAAATTGTTCTACCCCTTTCCTGAGATGGTGGAAGGAGATAGGTAGGCAGTTCCGAAATGTGGCTGACTCATCTTTTTGAATTCACCCTGATGATTATCTAGAGATAAGGGAATCCAGCCATGTTAATCATCAAGGATGCAGTCACACCTTTCTGTTAGCAGTGGGGCATTGCATTCAAAATCTAGACTTTCTTTTTATTTCTGTTCTTGATCAGCAAGATGTTACTGTACATGGGGGAAACGTTGGCAGGGGAGAGGTTGAGGATGGCACTGAATATTTACCAGTTCCATGAGATAAATAAACTGGCCTCTATGGTGAATCTCAGCAGCTTGTCACTTATTCTGAGAAGCATCCTCAGTAAGGTGGACAGCTTCCCACTGCTTTGTTTTTTAATGGGGTGGCCACATCCTCCCCACTTACCCCCCATCGCCTTTATCCCTTGCAAAACTACTGTGACAGGGTAAACCACAGTGACCAGAAGCACAGACCCATCATTACATTTCCATCAGACTGTGCAAATAGTAATTTTAAAACAGGAAGCCCTTGCGTCGTTGCCTAACTGCATTCTTTAGGAAGGAAACAAACAGGGGTTAAAACCTAGGTGCCTGATGGTACCATCTTGACAAACTTTGCTTCTATACCAGTATATTTCAGAGCACTTTATGATGGTGTGCTGCTGCCTTTCCTGAGACAGTGAGGTAACTGTCATGAAGGTCAGCAATCAGTAAAAATAATGGGACTTTTCAAAACAAGCTGCAAATTTTCTTTTGTAGTTTCAGTATTTAAGAGAAAAAAAAAAGGCATTTTTAGGTCTATTTCTTTGGTTGTGATTGTTATCTCCACATGCCATTGCTGTTCAGTACTAAAATACTGAGTGAACAGCTTGCAATTACCGTGAATGCTTTCTCAGTGAAATTGATCACTTATTTATCCACTAATTTTATTTTTTCCAAAGTCTTCCTTTACAGATTTGTCACTCTATATTGACAGATCTCTATAGGCTATAATTAGCTGTTTATTTAGTTGGAATTGAAGGATGGCTTCAGCCAAGCTTCAGGAAGCTTCAACCTTGTAAATAGGGACAGAATCTGGATTGATATGTGGTTATTACAAGATGCCTACATTTGTAGAACTCTTATTTGTAGAAATCTTATTGTGGATTAAACATGCAAACATGAAACATACATACTTCACTTTCTGTCTCACAGTGGCCAGAAACAGGAATTCCCAAAGGCACCGATCTTCACATATTGGAGTATTCAAGCTGAAAAAGCAAAGCATATGTTTTAACCTGGTTATTTTCTACCAGAGGAAGTGATTTTTTTTTTCCTTTTTGTACATTCAATTAAAAGTATTTAGGAATGCTATGCATCCTACCAAGTCTGTGTGATACTCAGATACTGCAGTGCCTGTGGATGCATGCTCCATACCAAATTGCTCCATAATTTACAATAGCAGCAAAAGGAAAATTATATAAGGGGACCAATGAGAGGACCATGTGGAACATGGACTCATCTTTTCTGAGCTTGCCATCTGAGAAGGTGTTGTATTAAATTATAATCATAGGTCTAAATTTCCTATTGGCCTATGCATATATGTTCTCTGAACATAAGTGAGAAAGAATTTTTTTTATGTTTTTTTTCAGTGATGAATTTTCTCCAAGACTAAGACCCAACAAGGAAAACAATCCAGAGCAGAACAATAGAACAGCTTGACCAGCTGGCAGAGCTCTGTGATCAGTAGGTAGAGTATTATTTTCCTTTGGAGTGTGGGTGTGGAAAAGGGTAAACTACTTTGTTTTTCCATTGTGATAAATTTTCGGGAAGATCTGAGCTCCTGGAACTTCTGTTTTTCACAGTCAATTTTTGGGATTTATGGTAAATTTGGCAATCGGGAAGTGGAGTCATCCTTCCTGACTTATGATGATGAAGTGCAAATATCAGCTCTTCATTCTCCTGAAGGTCGTATGACTTGCTGTGAACTGCTGTGAATGCTGGCTTCTCAGACCAAAAAGAATAAACAGAGTGTTTTCAGCTGAAAGGCCACTAGGTTCACAGGATGCTTAAGCTCAATACAGAGTAAAAACTGCTGCAGTCGTGTCATGCCTCTTCCACAACTGTCTGCCTCACATGGTCTCTTAATACTTTGAGCACAAATAGATTTTATCAGCTCTGAGAGGCATGACAATATATTTTTTTCTCTTATTAGTATAGAAATCATAGTTCCTTAGTCCTACTTATCTTCTGGTTAATTTCTTAGGTTCAAACAAAGTTTCTAACTTGAAGAAAAATGGAGAAAGCCTGAAATGATGATTTGGTATTCATGCAGGGTATGAGAGAGTCACAGTCAACACTGGTATACCCAGTATGATACAGCCATCAAGAAGTCCTCATATATGACTCCTTCATTTGCTCCCAATATTTGGAATGAGAAATAAAGGCATTATATCAGCTAGGATCTGCAAGATAAATGTGGAGTTCTCAATGGTTACTAGCACACAGCTCAAAACCTGACAACCAAACCTCTTCTACAAGTCTCAAATATACAGCTCACTTTAGTGGAGGCAGAGAGGTTCACTGTGTAAGTGTCTGGCATTTCCTTCTATTCAAGGAAAATTGCATGGTACATATTTACTCTTGAAAATCCATCAAGAGGCTTGTGTAAGCCAAGAGTGTATGTTCATGTCAAATATTTCACCCATAATTCTTATTTTTTCATTCCAAAGCTTGCTTAAGTGTTGCATAAAGTGCATATGTGTGGGTGTGTAGGCGAGAGGAAGGTTTTCCTAGCTGAGACCCACACATCTGGAATTCTCTCTCCATAGTCATCATCTGGCCAAGTAAATATCCTGTGTGGGATCCTTCAGAGAAAGACTCAAAGATCCCTTCCTTTCCTCTTTATCATGGTTTCCCTGTAATTGCTGTTTTGTGTGGTTTTGATGTAAGGGAAAAAGGGGACGGTGTTTTGAGACAGTCTTTGGAGTGCCTTTCAGGTGCCACTCTGAAGTCTGCTGATGTAATTATTTTTGTACTACACAGTTTGATTAGTTGTTGATGAACTTGTAACCAATAGTTACTTAAGAAAGAGGAGTTTAGCAAGAAAGGTTGCTGTTAAGTCTTTGAAGGGAACTACAGTAGTCTGAACCTTCACTAAGTTTTGTATGGCCACCTCAGCAATATCTCTCACATTCTGGCTCCCAGAAAATGTTTGGAGAGTGTCAGCTGGTCTCGTGTTGTCCCCCACTTCTGCTGGCATAGACCTAGAGTCCTGTGGCTGAAGTCACTGCAGGTTTGTGTAGTCTGTGTTGTTTAGATTATTTTTCTAAACCCCACCTTCTGTGTATAGTTGTTTTTAATAGGAATACAATGAGAATAAAAACTTATTCTCCTAATGTTTTCCAGACTGTTTGGTGAATTACTTGGGGTTCAACTACTGACCTGGGGGTGTCTAGGTTGTTTTCCCTCTTGTGATTAAGTGACAAGGTCAGTTGATATTGCTGGAAGCATAGCTGCAACACAGGGAATGGACTGAGACAGACTAAGAGTTTTGTTTTGCAGACAGGCCAGACTTATTTTTGGTGGCTTTGGCTTGGTCATGTTTCAGAAACCTCATTCCATAAGGGTTTTTTCCTGCCTTCAAAACCTCAGTTGTTTTAACAATAACAATAACAAATTATAAATGTCTCCATCTGTAAGAGAAGTAACTCGATCAAATTGAAAGGCTCATGTTACCCAAGACATAGGGAGCAGTGTGCTTGAGTGCTCTGCAAACATTCTCCAGAAACACTGCCCTTATGCCTCGTGGAGATTTCTGCAGTGCAGAGTACCTGTGGGTACAGAATTTCACAAAATAGCTGTCTTTGCAAGTAATGCTAGAAGTAAGATTGATTCTAGGCTGGCTTTTAGGCTGCTATTGTTGGTTGTCTTGCAGGTGGATAGGTAGCTTAAATATAAACCTAACATGTCACCTGGCATGGCAGAAAGGCTGAACAGTTGACAGTACCACCATTTGGAGTTTGCTTCCACAACCAGTCCACAAGTAATTCTACAGTTCTATAGTTTCTTTCATGCATATTGTTGTCTGGCTAGTCCCTATCTGATCCAAAGTTATATGGTATAGAGTAACTTAAGCCTTTAACAGCTTATTCTCCCTGCTTAAAATTAGCCTGCACTGAAACCCCATTTGTATATGGGGCAGAAGGAGATTTACAGACACCCCCCCGCCCCCCCATTGCTGATTTGCAGCATGTGACTCATGTACCTTAATGAACAGAACCCTTCCAGTGGCTTTAAAAACAAAGGCATTCAAGCTTAAAACCTGTCAATACAATATTCCTTTAAAATGAAAAAATTTTTTTGATTTTCGCTATGATCACTGTAGAAATGATAAATACCAGAAAGTAGTTGGTAGGGAAGGAAGAGAGATAAGGTATATTTCATAATAAATTACTTTTAAAAATACTGCAAAAGCTGCTTAAATTTGGAGCTCTGTTTTCGTTGTATTTTACTGTCTAATTAATCAGAAATAAAAGATATAATTTTATTGAAAATATAAAATAAATCCAGATGTTTACATTCAGTAGTGTCACCAGTGTCTACAAGGAGCATGTTATCCTATTAGATTTATTCCTCTGAACAAAACCAAACAGCTCATGCTGAGTAAGACTGGAGCTTCCGTTCAAACAGCAGTGGTAAAACTGTGGGACTGGAATCTCCTGTATGAAGGGAAAATTTTAACACTAATGCACATAAAGTCTGTGAAAACATAACACACTGAGCTCTTTGTACTTCAGAAATATGCAACGATTCTTTTTATTTTTTTTTTTTTTTTTACTTTGAGAATTTTGGTGTGTTGCATTTGCAACTGCACTAAAAAATTTATAATAATGCTATCTAAAAAGGAACTATTCACTTGAGAAAGTTTTTAATTGTGATTCTACTTGGATGGGGTTAGTCTTTGGTTTTAACTCAATGAGAGTCCTCAAAGCTGGAGATGTCTGTCAAAAGGGAGTGGGCTCCTTACTTGTGGGGGAGACTGAGACGATTGAATTTGGAGCTTTGCTACATAAATTTTCCCCACGATATTTTATGGGCCAGACTTTCATTCTGTGGGAAGATATTCACCCAGAGCATGTTTGCAGTGACTGAGTTCTTTCTGTGACATGTCCTGGCCATAGGCCTGACACTGAGGAGTGGCTCTCTGGTTAGTTTAATGGCACACCAGTTCTGAAAAGGAGAAATGAGAGTTCTGCTTCTTTGAGAGTCCCCATCTGGGGAAAGCACTGGCAGGGAAATCTGAGACAGCCTAGCATGAGTTTAAGTCTTATTGAAAACGTAGTGCTTTATGTTTAAACAGAGTACCATGTATTAAAGGAGGAATTTATCAGTAAAAGAGGCTTCACAGTCCTGAGCCTCTGTGACAACCAAGTGAGGACATCCAGTATAATCCATTATTTGTAACTTTTACTTCCTCTGACTCCTGTGATTATTTTTTTTGGGGTATGTGTGTGTGAAAGTCTGTGGCAGTTAAACTGTTTGAAACATTACAGTAAGTGAGGTCATTGGGGCAGGAATAGAGGTGTGGGGATTGTTCAGACAGTCTTTTTCCATTCCTGTCAACAAATTTAGTTTGGTTCCTTGATTGTGGGCATTGATGCAATCTTTATTTAGATCATCATATCCTATTTTTCATTCTGAAGCAAAACTGAGAATAAGCCCTCCCAAGACTGCTGTGATCCCAGAGTGGCTTAATACTGCTGTGCCTGATGCAGTAATGAAAACTGGGTCTATTTATCCTGTATTATTGACCAAATTTGTATTTTTTTTTCATATGCATTGATACATAATGTCCACAGTAAACCACTTTTCACACAGAAGGGTGCCAGTAAGTCCCCCCAAAAAATATAATTTGCCTCACTGAGGCTAGTTCTTCAATAGCCAGACAAATTAAAATAACCCTATAACAGGGGAAATAATAACCTTGTAAGGTATCTGAGTGTCCTGAAAGACTTTGCAAGCTCTTCTCCTCCCTCCTGATAGGGCCTGAGGGAGGAGCTGGCATGGTGGGGCAAGAGGAGACAGCTGTGTCCCCCAGTGGCCATGAGCAGATAGAAGGATTGAGATGTTGAGGTGTGTTGAGGTGTGTCCTGGGTGACTCAGGACTCATGGGAAGCTGTTGCAAAGCTGCCAGAGATTCTCTTATTCCCGTTCCCTTCATAATGCTAGTCCTCTTTTACAACAGAGTGTGCCACATCTGCTGGCAGGACTTTTGTGAACATTTCTTTTGTGTACTTTGTACAGTGTTCCATGAAAATTAACTCTCATAGATACTTGCATTAAAGTACTTTACACATTTACTTGTGTAAAGGGCATTGCCCGAACTTTAGAGGTGATAATCAAAACACAGAGAAATTAAAGTCAAAGCTCTTTGGTGACTTGAAATATCTTGAAAAGCCTTACTGAAAAGTCTTTAAAATCTGAGTGTCAAAAGCCCACATATACTATATGACATGTTGAAAGCATGCTTCCCTCTCCACAGCTTCATTTGCAGCTCTGTATGTTGAGAGCTTTAAGCCAGATTGATGGGTGTCCTGTGAGTGTCTGGAATTAGCACTCTTGAAATTTCTCTCTTGCATGAATGTCCCACATCCCACAGGGGCTGTGTCAGAGATGGGCACATCATTTTCTTTTCCAGCACCAGTATCAAGTTGCCCAAAGGAAGATCACTCAACCTCAGTGTGATTTTCCCTGCAGCTGCATCTTCTGACTCCTCATCATTCTTATTCCAGGGAACAAGTAGAATCACTAGGTATGCCTGTGAAAGGCTTCACTGTACACAGCACAGATAAAATCTTTGGGGGGATATGAGCTTTGCAGTTAAGTAGCCTGCTCTGAATGCATAGATTATGGCTAGTACAAAAGCTTGTATTCTGCCTGGATTTCACAGTCATTGTGCATTCCTTTTACTCCTGTGGCTGTAATTCCATTGCAGCAGACCTCATATCTTGCTGGAAAGCGCTGGGTATGATTTTTAAAAAGGAGAGGTTTTCTTTCTCTTGTTAAATCAGGAAGAAAGGCTCCTCCCACTTGTTAGGAACTATAGAATTGATTTTGAGTCAATCTAAGCTGCAAAAATATGCAGGTCAAGGAAGAACTCAATAATGAAGATGTAGCTTGTCTTTTGGTAACAAAGGAATGAGTTATGGAGAGATGGTTATAGAGAGATGCTGGCTAAATTACTAGCTACACAGCACGGCTTCTTGCCTTACAGTATCACACGAAACTTGCACCTCTTTAGAATCTAGAAAATGCTGTAGCCAAGTCAAGAACATCAAAGGGTATTTCTCATATTGCACCAGCAGCACTATGAAAAAAAATGGAATTAAGTGATAGCAGAACAGAAGGAGGCAGAAAACTTACAGGGATCCAAACAGAGTCTGAACAAGAGCTCCGGGTTTATTGTAGAGGTAAGGTGGATTAAGAAGTGTCCCAAAGATGTGCTTCTTGCAGCTTAATTGCTTTAAGTTCTTTTGGTAGTGTGATGAACAAAACATCAATATTTTAATGATTAGAGACATATAGTCCCTTGTTTTAATGTATTTTTGTACAAGTCTCATTCTAAGTTTAGTCTAGGTCTACATGTAAGGTGATTTGATACTGATCAGTAGCACTCTTTTTCCTTCTACTGCTGGCTTTTGCCCAAATCAAACATTTTTTACTTGACAGATTACACAAGAAAAAGAAGGTGACTCTCTCCTTCATCGGTAAACAGAAGCCTTGTTTCTTTCACTCAACATGTACTTCACTCCCCCTGTTTTTCTTGCAGTATTTAAGGGATTTATAAAGTTGTTTCCTCTGTGCCCCCTACATCCCAAGATTTTTTGTGCTGTGGTCAGGTCTTTCCTGCTTTCTTTTGGAAAACAGGACTGTGACTTCATCTTATTGTGTAATGAAGTTTAAACTAGTGCAGGAAGAGATTGTACAAAATAATATTTTTTTTAAAAATTTCTGGAATAAGCTTCATAATCTGAGAGTAAAAAAAAAAATAGAAGTTATTGGTCTAAAAGTTTGCAAAACAATCTACATAATTTTTATTTTAAGATCAAGTATCTTTACCATAAAATTAATAGTTTGGTATGCAGATTTGCTGCATATAGCATTTTTTTTTCAAATGCATCTTTGAAATCTTGTGGAATAGTTCAAAGTATTAGTGAAAAAGATCTATGTTTGCATACTTCATCTGGGTAGATGTTTTTGTTTTGGTTGGTTGGGGTTTTTTGTTCGTTTGTTTCCTATAAAAGGAACGCCTTTGTATTGTAGTGAACAATAAATCATTTGTCCAACTCTCATGCAAGTGGTGGCCAACACTTTCTTAAATTGTCTAACAAGGCCCACTATAAAGTCCAACAATCTGCTCTTCGGAAACGGTGAACAGTTGAAAAAATTATTTTGAGTTCCCTTTATGTCAGTGCACCTCAAGTTAGCCTGCTTCTTAAATGCAGCCTGAAACATACTTTCAAAAAATTAAAATTCTTTTATTTTTCAGGAATCCATTATAGCTCTAAAGGTACAAATAAATTTTATTTATTTTAGGAAAATATTATAGTTGGCAGATATATGTCCCCTGTATAAAACTCCCATATGGTCATTTGTGCAAGTCAAGGTCTCCTGGCTGTTGTACTAGTAGGACAGTGACTGCTGATCTGACAAATGAAAATCTTATTTCTGGTTGTAACAAATGATCCCTGAAGTCTGTAAAAGTAACTCTCCCTTTGGTGTTTTGAAATAAATTGTTCATTATATCTACTTTAAAGTAATAAAAACTATTAATTGCATATTAATTTTATTTATTTCCATTCTCATGCTGCTGACCTCTTCCCTTGTGGGAGAGATGTCTCTCCCTAATTTGTTTTGCACCTTTACAACAACAGAAGTGAAAAGCAGCTAGTACCACAGCTTCATTGAAAACCAACTGTATACCCATTAATTTGGAGAAGCTGAAGAAAAGTAAGTTAAATTCTAGATAATTCTCATCCATTGACTTTCTTTCCCAGTGGAGTAGTTAGTAAGAATTTGTTTTAATCATGGTGCAGGACAGAAAGTTCTAATTCCAGGAATGGGTCAGCCAAAGGTGTGCCAGGTAAACTACAGCAAGCTGCCTCTATTGCACTATAGGTAATACCACCTGTGACTAAACCAGAGCTTGGGCATTGAATTCCATATGAATAAGTGTGACTTTTGGTGTCATGATCTTCTGAAGTTCATTTTACTTGGTATTTCTGATGGTTGTTGTCCTCAAATAATTAAGCCAAGCATGTCTAATGCACACAAAGATTAGACGTGATGAACCAAGGAAATGCTGAATTTAAAGAAAGAAGGCAGGCAAAGGACTCTCAGCCCCTGTGTTTTGCTCTCCCAAAAGAGAGTATTCTGGCAGCAAATAATCTTTTGATTGTCTTTGTAAAAGTAAGCTTTGTGCCTGTTGATCGTACTGTGCTGTGCATACAAGCTGTGTTGAGATCAGGGCTGCTCGCTAAGGGATGGGGAGATGGAAGTCAAGGGTGATCCCCGGAGTATCAGGATAAGGGCCTCACTAGTCCCAGCCCGCCCTCCAGTACCCACAAGAGCCAAGCAGGACAGATCTGTAGGTGGTGACCAAGTAATACCAGGACTTCGGATCATCATACAATGTCACGGCTGCAGGCAGATTGAAGGTCAAGCTGGGAAGTCAATCCATAGGTCAGGGTAAGGAATAAAAAATCCTAACCAACTAAAACAAAAACATCTACCCAGATGAAGCATGCAACCACAGATCTTTTTCACTACATACTTTGAACTATTCCACAAGATTACAAAGATCCACAGTGAAATCTTATATGACCTATTCTTATCTTTTTGCTGTCTGACCTGCTAATCATTGTGTAGTCAAAGCTGTACAATGAGTTTAAAATGACATTGGTGTTTAACTGACGCATGCATGCTTCATTTTACATCCTGCATTCAGGATGCTGTAAAGTCAGGAGCCTGATAGAAACCTGTGAGTAAGCACTCAGAATAGAACTGGTATAAAAAAAGCAGTGTAGAGTTGGAAAAATATGGCAGGAAGAAGTACTGAGCAGCTCTTGGGGAAGAGAAAAAAAACTTATCAATTTGTCAGGAGTCAGGTTTCCAATTCAATGAGGTATTTCAGTGCATATCTTGTATGGTAGCTTATGTCCTTGAAATTAATGGAGAACCTACAAAAATGTCTGGATTCTTTACCTGAATGAAAGTCAGAATGGTCTCTTTTCCATACTGATAAGTGGTTTTAACACTATTAGTCATCTTTTTTTTCATCTGTGAAGTTTTGCTAGTTTATTATTTCAAGTGGGTTGACTCTACAGCTGGATCACTACCTGATTTGCAATGAGTTGTGTAACGTCATGTTCATTTTTTCCCAATTTCTCTTTTTTTTTTCTCCCTTGTATTGTGAAATTCTCAAAGCATAGTTGTCAAAAGCAGGGATTCATGCTGAGGACATGGATTGTCAATCAAGAAACTCTCTTTAATAGATTTTAAGATTGCCATTTATCCTTTGAACAGGAAATATTACAGAAATTTACTATGTTCCTTCCTTAACCATGGTTTCCAAGGCCCTGTGATACTTGTGCTTGTAGGGGCAGCAAGGAACAGCTGTCTTCTCTCACCTTGGGCACCTTTAAAATGGTGCCAGCTGTCTCATTACAGAGCTCTACCAGGAGACAGAAAGTTGCTGTGCAGAAATAGTGCTGTAATTAGCCCGCTATCCTACACTGTCACCAATGACTAACTGTCTGAAACTCTTTCGGTGGAAAATACTGTTATGCTGACATCAAAAGACCAACACTATATGGGTAGTACTCGTGGTGATTTGACTCTTGTATTTTCCAGACCCCCCACTCTCAACTTAAAGGAAAAGTAATGGAAAAAACCTGTGCTGTAAACACTTGATGAGTGGGACAACTCCCCTGGTTCTGTGAGGGCTGTGTGATGTGAGGAGTGTGCAGTGGCACTGACAGTGCACAGTTTAATGATTGCTTGTGTCTTGTTTTACTGGCTTTTATCCTGAGATGATCTGACTGGGTGCTTTTTTCTTCTCCAGAAACAAGCCCTGCTCCCAATGATGTCTTGTTTCTCATCCTACCCTCTTTCTCTGGTTTGTGTTTTAACCTGTGCAGCATCCTTTTTTTTTTTTTTTTTTTTCCTGATGGCTCTGCAGTCAATCCATAGGTCAGGGTTAGGATCATAGGCCAGTGATCACCCAGCAGGCTTATGTCGAGCCAGGAAAAGTCAGTGGGGCAGAGCCTAAATTAAGGATCTTCAGTGGCCAGCCATGGCTGTGGAGAGCAACACTCCTCTGTCATGGGCCAGACAAGGAGGGAAGGCCAGGGCTGAGCTTGAAAAGACCTCCTGGGCTCAAGGGTGTGGAGTGGCCTCAGCTGAGGCTGGTCACAGCTATTTATGGTGTGTTAGTGCACTCAGGGTCTGCCAGACCAAGGCTATCTTGCAATGCACCCCAAAATGTTTAAAGGAAATGGATTCACATTTTTCCTTTGTTTTCCTGCACCACCCCCCCCCCCCCCCCCCCCATAAAGGACACACCAGTATATGAAATCAGCACAGGAGCACAGGTAAGAAGACTTTTTTTTAAATGTACTCAATTCTTAATAAAGGCCCTCTTTCCCACGAGCTATATTTCAGAGATCTTTGTGGTGCGTCTTTATTAAAGTCTCCTTTGTGCAGGCTGCTAACATACTCCTTGAACATCACAAGTATAAAAACCAGATACAGATAAAATGTTTCATTATGAGTTGAAGATGGCTTATGAAAGCAAACTTCTACAGTGTGCAGAGCACCAGCTGAGCAAAGGCCAAACTTTTTGTTTAGTTTGGATATTTCTTGTTTCTTAAGAACCTCTTAAAATTCATGAGGCAGGTGTGTGTGCAGAGGAAAAAGTAGAATTCCTGTCATCTTAGAATGAGCTGGTGGAAGGAAAGAGGAAGAGCCTAGATTCCTATACCTGAAGATGTCCTGGCAAGAATGAAGGGGGGGCTCTGGACATCTGGCCCTGCTTAACAGAGTTAAAGCAACCTGTGTGTTGTAGAGCAAACAGCTTTGAAGAGTGAAGTTTCAGTTTGGTGAATAGTTTTGTAAAGGAAAGTCAATTACTTAATGGTCTCACATTTGTTCTCCTGGAGGGTAAAAGTTTTTGCTTGAAGTGTTATGATAAAACTCTTGAAACTAGAAAAATTTCTTCATTCTGAAAAAGGATTCCAAAAAAATTGGAAATCTTTACACTGGCCTGCTTTTAATCTCTATTTCTTCCTTTAAAAATGGTGCCTAAAATAATTCTGATGGGTATTTTGAAAGCATAGTAATATTTTCCAAGTCTCCCATTTTATTATGTACTACAGAGCATTCAAATTAATTGCAACTAGAATAATTGTAGCAGGGAATGGCAGGGGATCTCTCTTCAAATGGCCTTTGGTTTTTCTTCCTTATTCAACATCTAGAGTTGAGTGACTCTGCCATTTTTTTGAGCTTCTTGAACAGATTTGCCTGTCTAAGAAAAAGTTATTTGAAGGTAAATTCTATTTTCTGCTTAATAAGTTCTTTCTCCTCCCCTCTTCTTTCAGTTTCATTTAAAATAAGCTCTCTTCCAGTCATATTGCTGGACTGTGAAGTGGGTACAGGTAGAAGTATTTTAGCCAGAAGCCACAGATTACACAAATATGTTTTGTTTTACATAGGCTCAGTGCATGTTGCTTGCATCTGAATGAAGGCCTAGAACCTTGCAATTGTGTTAGTTAAAACCTTCCTCTTGACTCTCTGTCAGTAGTTTGGAAATATTGGTCAAGTGTTGCTTACTATGGCAGAGTTAATTGACTGACTTTGGGATTTTCTGTTTGTAAAAACTCTTTCCATGATATGAAGCAACCCATTTTGAAGCTCTCTAGCTCTCTCGTCATAGAGTTTTTCCATGTGACTGCAGCCTTTTAAACTGAAGTTGAATGGGGGTCATGAAATATAGTAAATCCCAGATAAACACATTGCTGACTGCTTTGTGTGGAAGCATTGCCCTCCAGATTTGCACTAGTGGTGTTACATGCAAGAATGAAAACTCTGAAAAGCCCTGTTCTTGGTGCATGTGATTGACAGGCACAATAGAGTTAGACAGCACATAATCCCCATGCATGTGCTCTTCAGGGAGTAAAGAATATCAGTTTTGGATCTTTTTTTTTTTTAACTGTGGTGTTATGGGGTTAGCTGACACTTGGAACTGACAACATTGTTTTCTGTTGTACAGTTTCTGTGTAAATATATATAACAGTGTCTGTAAGAAGATAGGTCTCTGTGCTTTACGAAAGGAGGTAACCTGTAAACCATGTGTGATTTTAAAGAATTTATTTTCCTTGAAATCTAAAGGATGACTTCTTGGTGTGGCACTTATGCTAGGTGAATAAGTAATGTTCCCTTCTGTTGCTTCAGTTTGTCAAGAAATTGGAATCTGCAGAAACGGTACTTAGCATATTCACAAATTAACTTTATCAACAGCATATCCTAAAGGAATGCCAATTTAATTGCAAAAGATGTCTAGTTCAGAATGATAAACTGCAAAAGTCTGGCTTAAAACTTTACAGAATAAAACTCTCATTTATTTTCAATATTTCATTTTTTTTATCTTTAGGCATAGAGAAACAGGTTTTTGCTGTACCAAACTTTATCATGCTGAACAAAACTTGCGTTTCCATGGTATCTGACTCAGAGATGATGATGTATGAGACTGTGTATTCAAGTGTGGTAACCTGAGTTTTTCTTCTCTTGGCACTTCAATCCATCTGATCATCATAAATGATGATCAGCTGCATTATCAGTATAATGCTATCTGCTTGATAATACAAATGGTGTATTTTGCTTTCTTATAAATCTCTTTACATTAAAAATGATAACTTCAGTTTTAAGGTTGCTTTAACCACATGGTCTGATAGTCCTCGTTAGGCTGGAAAACTAGTACCAGCCATTTTGAAAAGCAAACCACACATTTGATAAATTGATTTCAGTAGAAGTGTAGGAACCGTGAAGCTGTGTTCTGCAGTCTCAGCAGAGGGTGAGGAGCACTTAAGTGCTTGAATAGCTGCTTTGTAATTGCAGCTGTTAAATCTGTGTAACCTTTACCTGAGCTATGCATCAATGCCTTGCCCACACATCTGTGCTCTGCATACTGCTTGCAAGCACTTCAGTGTGTCCTCTCAGCACAGGCACAGGTGAACAGTAACTCAATTCTGTTTTGAAATTTCTCTGATTGAGCATTCATGGGGCAAATTGATACAACTCAAATCCCCCTCCATCTGTAAACTTGGTGCCTCTGTCCTGACAGGGTTGATTGATTGCAGGACTGTGCTCTGGTCAGGTGAGTGGCAATTGAGCTGACAAAGCAGTGGCTTACCCCTGCTGACAGGGAGGTTTATTAGTCAGGATCATAATGAGCTCCAGTGATGAAAAAGGATAGCATTAAATAGCAATTTTTTTGTGCTGTACCTTTCTGTTTAGAGATACCTCAATACTCAGTCCACATGTAAAAGAAAATAGGTTGTTTGTCTTAAAATCACATTTCGGATCACCTTTATTGTTAGGTTGCTCTTCAGCTTCACAATGGGCATTATGATGTTGATCACCTTTGCTTTTTTCCTGGGGCATTGCAAACTATTTGCATAAAAGCATTTTCTTTTAATGCAAGTAGTCCATGCAAGGGCCTTTTTTTAATGTGGTGGCACTATATTTTGTTTATGACAGTAATATGTCTTCTGTCAGTTTGAAGTCGTGTTGGAAGCTGGTGTAGCAATTAGCACTTGAAAGACAAAAAAGGGAAAATATCAGTATTTGTAACTGAAAACAGGAGTCTCTGAGTTTAACTACTTTAGCATGTATTCTGGTTATTGCTATTTATTTCCAGACTAAAAATGAGTGTCAGGGGCTAATGACATCCCTCTGAATTAACTTTTGTAAGGTCTGAACCTGTACAGGCACTCCATTTGCCTAGGAAGACCAGTCAAGGCCTTGACCTTAGCTACATTTAGAAATGCAAAATATGAGTTTTATAGAGCAAGTGTTCTTATTTCCCTGCCATGCTAGCTGCAACAAAAGACCTGAGGAGAATTCCTGGGCAAGATAAGTCTTGGGTATTTTCATGGAGTGTTCCCTCTATGCACAAGAAAATCAGAAAGGATCAAAATGTTCAGACTGAAGTGCATGTTTTTCAGCACTTTTTCTGGTAGCTGGAACGAAACAGTAATGTTCAATCCAATTTGCCTTGGTATGATTCTGATTTGTAGGGATGTACAAAAAATAAGGAGTCAAATGTAATCATATTACAGCTTCTGAGGTTAAGTATAGTTAAGTATGCAGGAGATTAGTTTCCTTTCAGACCCATTCTCTCTGAGAGCTCTAATTAGAACAGCCAGTAATATAATCAGCTCTGCTTTTCACTGAGACAGTCAAGTTGTGCTGTTGGTCAAGGCAGCAGAGCAACTTTGTCAGCTCACAAAGCATGCTCAGGTGTCCTTCAGAGAGGATGTTCTCACCTGCTTAGCAGGTTTGAGGATATGTGTTGAGAGATGAGGTTGCTGGGGTTTTAAGCCTAGTGGTTTACAGGCTGGTAAGGAGTTGTACTCTGAAATATGACTGAACATCCCCTTGCTTTTCACTTCTTCAGGAGCCAGTTATGAATCTAGTATCCCTTGGACTAAGAGGGGGGGAAAACACCCTGAAAAACTCAGAAAAGCAGGCTTGTAAATTCCATTTCTGAAGAGGGAAGGAGAGAAAACAGACAGATGTACTTTGTTGACCCTTCATTCTCTTCCCCCACGCTCTCCTCCCACAACAGCTTAGATCATTAAGCTCCTGTATAATTAAACCTTGGTCCAAGTCACACTAATTCTGTTTACTGGCCACAGTGAAGGATATAAATACCTCATCGCTTCCTTACACAGAGGCTGCTTCCTGCTGGTGGTTTGCAGTTGTGAAGGACTTGGTCCCTCAGCAAGCTCCTTGTCCAGCTGCTTGCCCTCTGTGAAGGAGCCTTACTCCAAAGTGGTCCCCTGCCACTGCACATTTATTTCCGCAGATTCCACCTCCTGTTTTTTCAAAGGGAGTAATGTCACTTTCTATAAACAAACAGCATAGAAAGGCTATTGTCAGTGCACATAATAACTGGAATTAAATTTACAGAATGAAATTAAAAAGGGAAGAAGAGACTGTCTTTTGAGGTTTTCTGATGGGACTGCTCTTGTAATGGTCAGCTGAAACCACAGTACAGAAGTCCTTACAGATGAAAAGGTCCTGAGCATATATCCACTGAAGTCATAGCAGTGGTTAATTGACAGCATCATAATTAATACAAAGTGCTCTCAACATGGAATTCAAAATGTCCATCAGTCACCCTCAGCATGCAGAAGTTAAACAAAGTGCTGCCTGCAGTAATTCATGGGCTTGTTAGATCCATCCAACACCCTTCTCTCTCTGTAGGAAGGAATTACTGCCTGAGGGGGAAGCAGGGAAGAAAGAGAACCTTCCTAACTCACATCACCACGTTCTTGTGAAGCTGTTATAAGTGGCAGCTTGAAATAAGCAGCTACTCTTGAGCTCCTGTAGGATAGACGTGGCTCTGACCCACTGAGGAGGGAGAGATGTACTAACAGTCATACAACCTGCTTGGACAGTGCATGTGGAACAAGTCTCAAAATTAGATGAAGGATTTCCTTGAGACAACAGGAACCCAGACCTGTTATTCTTGATGGCCTTGGGCTCATCAACTCCACGAAGTTACTGCATGAGCTACTGCTTCTTCTGTGAAAGGAGAAAAGGCAGAATTGCAGATCAAGAGAAACTAAATGAATGTACTGCAATCACAGCCCTTTGACTTCATTAGCAGTTTCAGAAATACCCCCTGTTCTGCTGAGGGTTTAGAGAAAATTATTGCTGTATTTTCTCTCTCCTTATTTATGAAAGCTGAGTGCTGCTGTAATCAAATAAGGTTGGATTGTATTTTGCTTATGTTTTATCTATGCAACTGCATAAGTACCTAATGATGAAAGATACTAGATGAAGACCTTTAAAACTCTTTAATAAAATAATTTCCAGGCAGTAGTGACTAATCTAGTGTTTAAGCTATAATCAAAGAGTGACACAAAATACATCAGTCCTGTCAGAATGGACAGGGCTTGTGCTTTGGTGTTTGAAGTGAGTCTATTTTAATACTTTTTCAAGTCATATGGGGGAGAAGGTAATAGTTACACACTTAGCCTTTAATATGTACTGGTGCTCCCACTGAATCTTTTGTAAAGCAGTTTTAGTTACATGGGTTATTAGCATAAAAGTAACTTTAAAGTAGCAGCCATATTAATAACACCTTAAAATTTACAAAATATTATCTGGGATACAAGCTAAAGATGCATTTATTTCAACCAAACCTGTGTGAAATAGAAGCAATTTAACAGATATGAGTGTTAGACATATATCTATTTTAGCTTTACTTATTTTCTGCATCAGATTTATACCTATACAAATCCCTAGGCATTTAATGTCTGGCTAATGTTGCTTTGTTGTAGAATTAATGGTTCAAATAATTTTATTTGAATGCAAGCCACTTAGTGAGCATTTGAATTCATTTGTCTTATTCTTCTGCATTCTATGCATGTTGCCCTGCATATTTCTTTATTACCTTCTACTAGGGTACCTAATATCTGTCATGATTTGTCTTGCCACCTTGTTGAGGTGGAAGTGCAGTGGATTGCTTTGTGTGTGGGCTTTTCCCATTTATTTTTAATTACTACGTGCAGTTTTATAGAAGAAACAAAGCAAAGAATTGTGGATGAGGTTTGTGTTGGATATTTATTTAACAGACTGAATGTGAGACTGTCTTCTACACAAACAGCACCTCTTCCTCCCTGGCCCCCTCCTTCCTCTCCCCAGGAGATACTCATGACAGTCAAAAGAAAGGGTGATCTATTCCAGCTGTGAGCCAGAAGGTGTGGGTGTTTTTTTTTTAAATAAGGCTGCTGATGGTGTGCCTATCATTTCACCTACCTCAGCTTCAGTTTCAACCAGCCTTCTCTCATCTTGTAATTGGTCTTCTCCAAATACTGAATCCCTGGGTGTAGCAGTAATGCTCTGTTAACAAAGAGCTGTGTATCATCTGAATGTTGATATGCATTATCTGGCCAATTTATCTCAGTGTTCAGCATTGGAAAATACATGTTTGAAGGGTGCAGTGGATCTAAGGCAGAGAATTCATTAGCATAAGACAGAGTTTAAGCCCTTCTAGTATGTTTCCACAGGACCATGTTGGATGGGAAAACAACTTCTGCTTAGCAGAGTATGATGATGCAGAGTAGACCAGAAGACAGAAATTTTGCCTTGTTTGCTATCTGGCATGGTGAGAAATTACCACTAAACAAAATCTCTGAGACAATGAGATTTCCAGAAAGGTTCCTTTTTTAAAATTAAAAAAAAATACATAACGTAGGAAGGATTGCTTATATATCACATATTAAAATGTCCAGAACCTCAAGTAAAAAAATCTTGCTTCTTGAAGCCTTTTGATTCAGCCTTAGGCATGGTGTCACACTGTTGTCTTCAAAATTAACTATTGCATAACATCTGTCTTTGTAATGACAGTCTTTAGCTTTCTTGGTGCTTTTCCTTCTCATTTCACAACTTTCACATTCTATATTTAGTTGTCTTTATGTCTTGTTTAGTGGAAATAGGAGACAAAATGGTGGTAGATGAATAACAAGATTTTTCAAGCTGCATGCAGAGAATGGAAAAGGAAGAGAGAGAAATTATTTCCTGAGTATTTTAAAAACATTTGTGCTTTCATTATTTTCAAGATAGCATGCAAAACCTCAAAAAAGATAGGTAAATTATGTTTCTGAGGCCTTAACAGCCTAACAGGTTCAGTATAAAATTCAGAGACTCAAAGAGATTTCTAGAGATGTGGAGACTTTGTGGGCTTAAAACGAAACTAAAATCCTTCTCTCATTTTATTCAGCTTCTCTGGCAATTTAGAGTACCCTGCATGTCTAATACAGGTTGGAAATGAGGGCATGCTTGTAGAGCTAGTTTTTAAAAAGCTGATTCAGTTTTAATTTTATTTCTTAGCAAAATAAGAAATTTCTTCTGAAGATGAAAGAGTGAAGTGTAGCCTGGAATCTTAGCACTGGGAACTGTCTGGCACATTTCTTTGGGTATTTTACTTGTTGCTTGTGTAATTATCTGGGATTTATATGCTGCAGTTACAGAGGCCACTGTAACTTCTGAATTCTGCAAACTGCACAGGTACTTCAGTTGGGCTATTCATACAGTTGTTAGGGGTGCTACTATCCAAAAGGATCAGGCTAGCATAGATATGATGCAAAGCCCATGGCAGGCATAGAAATATTCTTTGCTCATCCTCCTTGCCAAGTCTAGATGATTTACTTTACAGGTCACCCCATTGCTCTTGGCTAACTTTCAAACTCTGTATTATCTAACCTACAAATCACTGCTGTTCCAGCAGTTCAGCTCAAACAAACAAAAAAGAATTTAAATGAGCAAAAGAAAAAAAAATGCCTAATTGAATGAATAATGGAAGATGGAGTTTGGTCCAGAGAGAGAGGTATTTCAATCTGGGGAATAAAGAGCAGAAGAACTAATGGCAGCTGTATAAATAATTAATAAAGTCTCAGCACCCTTTCTTTTGCTGCTGAGACTGAGGGAAATAAGGATGCAATGCTTTTCCCCTCACTCCTCATATGGACTGTAGTGATTTATCCTTTAGGCAGCTACCTGCATAACTGTGACATGAGAGGAGAAATTCCTGAAGGTGACTGCAATGGAAAGACAGTTCTTGGCTTATCCGTCTTTGACTTGTAAGACAAGTGATGTTCACTGGTTCTGTTGCAGAGAGGAGAGTGTGTATTTTCACTGTATTTCTTTAGGAAGGTTGATCTCTGACCTTCATGTTAGAAGTAATGTGTATTGTTCAATCAAATTCTAAGTGTTGTCTCTGCTACTCTTTCTTGGGAAGACAGAGGTGATTGATCTTGTGAGCTCAGCAGCCACCACTATATAGCAGTTACTACTGTCCATATTTCTATTGCAACACCTTCCTTAAGATGAGCAAAAGAGTAATGCTAAGAAATTGTTTCTGCTCAATGTATCTGAAACTGACAGTGCAGGTATTATCTAATAAACAGGTTTTTCAGCTGCTGTTTAAATGATGCAGTTATACATTCAAAAGCTATTGCTGTCAGTTTGATTGTGGGTTATTCCCTTATGTATGAAAATGGAAGTAACTTTGACTGGTCTGTTAAAGAAGAGGTATGAAGAAGAATATCCTGCTATTTCCTAGTGGTGTCCACATGCATTAAGGTAGTCTTGTTTTGTTTCCTTAGACTAAAAGATTGCTGTTCAAACCCCCTAAGACATAAAGTTAATGTATTTAATAGCCATTTGTAGCCATGTCTCATGTGTGCATGGCAAGGAAGTCACCTAAGTCACCTATGGCTACAGTTGTCTTGATTCAGGTAGGTACCACCATTTTCACCCACCTCTTATGTACAAAAAAACCCCTTTATTTGTTAAAAATGTTCTTCTCCCTGAAATTCTGATGGACCCTTGTTTTTGCAATGCTGCAGCTAAATAAGACCAAACCTAACAGATGACTGGAAAAAACAGGGGAGTAAGAAGTACCATGTAGTGGCTAATAAATGTGCAACAACAATATGATTGTTGACTTCCCAACTGTTTATGCCCCATTTTCACAAACACCTTTTAATATGGAACATGCTAGAACATTAATTTTAAGCTCACTTCACTTTTAATAGTAAACTTTCAAAAGTCAACCTCAAAGGTCAAAAGTAGAGTCAGAGTATGCATGAAGATGCCTTTGATACTAGCAATACCATGCTTTTCAGAAAATACATAGGAAGACAGCATCATTGTCATAAAAACTGTTGGGTTTTAGCTGTAACAGATTAGAAGAGAGGTAGAAGAGAGATCCTCTGATGTGTGTATAGAGAGGTGCTCATATACCTGTGTCTTGCACCTGAAGAAGTGTCCATGAAACTATTGCCAGCAAGTTGCTTAAGAAAACCTTTTCAGATCAATCAGTGTGTGAAAGTTAAAATATTTGTCATTGGGATAGCACTGTCTAATGGTCAAAAAACTGCGTGCAGATTTGAGGCTTACCACAAGACAGGGAAGGCTAATTATGTTGGACTGAGTTATAACAACTGGGTGTTTTCTGTGTGAGGATTACATAGCTTAAATCAGCTCATTAACTCACAGTGAAGGTCTACTATATAAAATTTCTCTCAGTGATGGAATGATGACAAATTTTTTGAGTTGTCACAGCACATGTTTCCAGGGTTTTGTCCCAGCAGGACTCCACTGTGTAGGATATTAGCTTTGCATTTGCAGGGGTCCGTACACTCATTAGAATCTTAAACTTGTCATCTTCTTTATTACTGGCTGAATATACATATTTAAAAACCCAATTTTCTTGACTCTGTGGCTTTCTAAAACAAGCCAGTGTGCAGTGATAACCATAAACCAGCCATCTTGCAAATTCATCTTGGAGAAATTAATGTGGTAACAATTGCTGTTTATATGGCTTTATTCATACCTCAGTGATGCACACAATAGGGGGTGTTTAGACTGGAAAAAAAATTAGTCAGCATCTGAAGTACTCTCTATGTTTTATGGAAAGAAAGGGGAATAAAACCCTTGAGTCAAAGCCTCTTTGTTTATGTAGAAACACTCAACTTCCAGCATGAACACAAGTTGGCACACCCTTTCTTATCCTTCAATAGTCTTAAAAAAATTAGAAGTGGCTAGACCAGAACTGTTTAAGTAGGCTTCTTGTATATATCTGGGGTTGAGGATACTTGAAAGTAAGTATTTTGACACCCAGACTATTGACCAGTACCAGTATTGTAAAAAAGATACCCTTTTAATTGTTTTGCTGTTGATACCTTGGCATTCAGGATGCAATAACCAAGGCAGGCTGTAAAGAGTTGCATTAGGTCCTCATGACACTGAACATTTATTGAAATTCTGTATAGACAGATAAGAAGGATATACTCAAGGGGTATATGGAGGAGCAACTCTCAAATTGCACACAAGACATTGTTTGCCCTCCCAGATTTCTGAGGAATGGCACACAGACAAGGCCAGGCTGGATAGAGCCCTGAGCAACCTGGTCTAGGGAAAGGTGTCCCTACCCATGGCACGGGAGGTTGGAACTAGAAAATAAGGTCCCTTCCAACTGAAACCATCATGTGATTCTATGATTTTGTTGCAGTCACTTGTTTTACTGTCACCTCAATGCACAGTAATGGTGGAGTCCAGAACAAACAGCCCTGGACCACTGCATAAATTCAGAGTATACCTATGACTGGCACATTGTGTACTCCTAGGATATTGCTTCTCATCCTGTACTTCTCTTTCCCACTTAATCCTCCACCAATCCTTCCTCCAAAAGAGATAATAAAATGGAAGGAAAAAAGGTCAGAGGTATGCAATGACTTCTGGATGAAAAATCAGCTCAACAGACTTTGACTTTTCAGGCTGGTAGAGAGAGAAGCAGATGGCACATGTGATATTTGTAATGTCACAGGTAGTGGGGTTAGATTGTTTAGTGGGGTTAGATTGCTTGGTGAGCCTTCTGATAGAGAAATAAGGAATATTAAATGAAACTGGCAGTGCTCAGATTTGAAACTTCTAAGCATTAGAAAAGCCTATCAAAGGATGTTATTTTTATTTATGTTTTTATATATGTACAAAATTTTATTTTGTTATATATGAACATACTATGTTTTATGTATGTTCAAAAGGAAACTGGACAAATCTGTAGAAGAGAATAATATCCTCTATTATTAAATATTAGTTATCAGTTGTTCAGGAAGTTTGTCTGAGCTGAGTCACTGGAGAGTGCATGCATGTTACAGGAAGGGATGACTCCCCACTCATTCTCGTTCTACCCTTTCTCCAGGCTGTGTGCCTTTTGTCACTGCCAGTGGAAAGTACTGGAACAGGTCCTGGCTTCCCAGTGCCACTGTCCCTGTCTTCTGAGAGGCCTCTGCACCTCAGCCTTGTCTTATCAGGTGCTCTTTTCAAAAGCAGGTGACGTTATAAGAGGAGCCAGGTAAGAGGAATCACCAATAAACCCAACTGATGATTTGGCACATCTGCTACTGAGTTAGACTGTTTTTGCTCTTTCTGCCCATCGCCTCATGTATATGAATGTGTGTGTGTATATATTCACACACACACAGAATTTATGTATAAATCCAGAAGACCATCGAACCACCAATTGAGCCAAAGAGTCTCAATCAAGAACTTAGTCTAAAACTTCACATTTTCCCATGTGCCGAGAAAATACTTTCAAGTGTTTTAATTCAGCCTGGTTGTCTTGCAGGCATAGCCAGGCTCACTATGACATAAAAGCTTTTGGTGAGATACTAAGTTAAATACTGGGACATCCACACATGAAGATTATATCTGTAAAGGAGCTATTTCACAAATGCACTCTGTAAAGATACTCACATTTCCAGTACGGAATGACATTAGATACTTCAGTCCCATCATCGAGGGGACACAGTCCTTTATGTCATGTGTGGGCTGCATGGATTCAAATTACATAAATTGCTGTTGAAAATAATTTGGTTTTCACATAAATGTATAACTAGCATTTAATTATTTTTCCCTTTAAGAATGTTTAACTCATTTTCCATTGCAATTTTCAGAAAGTAGAGAAACCTTGTGTCATAAAAATAAATGCTATTTTCTATGAGTTCTGAGTATGAAAAAGGCCTTTTAATTAACAAAAGCAAGTTTTGCATTAATATGCAGAAGTGCCTAAATTCCGTCACAGGTAAAACAAAGTAATGGATCATTTTCTTTAAGTTTATATTGCTTGTTGAATTGTCATTTTCAAACCCAGCAAATAATGTTTTTGTGCCCTCATATGATCAACAAATGAAGTAATTGGTGTAGAGGTTGCACTTTTTGGTGCTAATGATCTGTCACAAACTGTGCCAAAACCTTGAATTTTTTCATTGTCAGTAAAATGTCTCAGTAGGAGGCACCAGAGAGCAAAAAGAAGGTTAAAGGATCATTGAGCTAACTCTGCTAGGCTGGCACCACCCTTCAAGAAGAGAGGTATATGGTGGGAATTAACTTCTAGTCAAACTGCCAGACGTTTCTCTCCCATCCTTGCTTCCCTGATTTCTGGGCAGTTTAAATATGCACACATTGCTTCCTTTCTTCTAATTTTCCCCCAAATGTTCCTGCTCCAAATAAAGCATTAAAACTCCCATACCTATGAAATACCTACATTTGTAATGAGGAAGCTGCTTTCAAGTTCTCTCACAGTTATCTCCATATCTTTGTTTTCTGCATAACACAATAGTAGTCTTTTAAAACCCAAGGGAGATTACTTTACTGCCCTTCCCATCCTCTCTAGCAGTCAGGAAAAGAAAAATTGAGCTTCTAACGTTTTTCCTTTACCCTTCTACCATGTGGCTGCAGCTTTTTTTAGCCTCAGCCATCATGTCACCTGGGCCTTTTCATGCCCTGTGTTTAGGCTGGGTCAGTGCTCTTTCACCCTTTCCTACAGAAAATCTGCCCCACCACTTTCTGTTTAAAATGCTGGACTCTGTAAAAAGTACTCTCCAGTTTCTGATGTGCAAACCTAGAGTCCTTTGAAGTTTAGGGAAAACAGTATCTTTCTACAGAAATGTCATAACTAACTTTCTGGCTGCTTCTAGATCTCTGTGTTAGTGCTTCTCACTGAGAAGAGCGAGAAACTGCTTTCCTGGGGATCCTTTTTTGCAGCTGGTTCCTGTGGCTTGTAAGGCCAACATCTGCAGTCCTGAAATAGCCATGTGGTAGCAAGTGCTGTGGCTGCTGCCTTTGCAGCTGGTCTGTATAAAATAGCCATAATGAGTCTCTTTTCCTTACAGCTAATGTGGCATAATACTTAGAAGCTATGATTTCTGTCTTCCTCTGGCATATCGTAAACTTCCAGATTTTGAGCTGGCTGGAGGAGGCTTTTCTTTGGAATGATAAGTATAGGCTAGTCAGCTTCATATAGCTGGGGAAAAAATAGTGCTAAATATATATTTGATAGACAAAAAGGATGGACCAGTAATTTGGTTTGTATCTTGATGAAAGAGAACCACGATGTGCGCTTAAACTGCTGAAATCAGGGTTAGGTTTCTGTAACCTCCATGGTAAAGCCCAAAACTCAGTATGAAGGTATTAATTCTAGGGGACAGACAGGTTGCTAATGAGCCCTGCAAGCAGAGCAGATGCCTGTCTGGTCTTCATGCCATCCAGTGGAAAACCAGGTGTTTGAAATGGACTCGTCCAGAGTCATATTTAATGACATCCTTCTACAGTAATTTCCACGTAAGTTTGATGTTATCTGCTTGGCCTTTTCCTTGAGATAAGAGCACATGAAGAGGGAGGTTTTTATTACATTTTTTCCCCCTAGAATCTCAAAAGTTTTGAAAATGGTCTTAATGTTAGGTAACTTTATGTGCCTTTAACTGCTGAAAGAGGCTGCAGGATGATGGTTTTTTGTTAATGAGACTTGTTTTGACTCTACAAACAGGTTTTTTCTGGGACTGATAGTCCTCAGTGGCCTTAAGCAGTGTTACCTGGGGTGGCCCATGACCTCAGTTTCAGATCATCTCTGGTTTTCTGCTGCTCTGCAAGAGTCTGTTTCACTCCTGCCCTGGTCATGGACAGTGCTGTTCCCGACCTGCGCTACCCTAGCCTTGACATGTCCCCAGGGAGGTGCCTGAAGCCAGAGCCAGGGCTGCCCACCAGCCTGCCCTTCTCCCTGGCTGGGGCTGTGAGGTGACTCTGGTGCTCTGGTCCCAAGGCAGCAGCCAGTCCTCAGTGTGCTCCAAAACCTTTTGTGGGTAAGCAACAAAAAGTTCTGAGCTGATCAGCACTCTGATAACAGAAAGTTTGTTGGTACCAAATTGCAACCCACTTCCTCTTGTACAGGTCAAGTTGTTGCTTCATTAGCATTGATGTGTGCATGGTGAATAATGAGCAGTAAAATTAAAAAAAAAACCCAAAAAAAACCAACAAAAAACACTTAATAGAATGCAAGTTAATTACATAGTTCAGATTCACTGTGTTTGCTTATGTATGTGTGTATGAAGATTAGAAAATCTGGAGAGATCATTAGGCTCTAACAAGTAATCACAACTATCAGGGGCTTAGGCTTTTTTAGATTGTAGGTTTGATAGCTGCTCTGTAAAGATCACACAATATTCAGGGTGCAGAGGGCAGGAAACACTAACTGAGAGTTATGCCTGCCTTTCTCTGGAGTTTCAGCATGGTATGTTAGAGCACGTGTCCTGGAGTTTAGGGCTGCCTTTGATTTTTCAGGGCCTGCCTTCTAAAAAGATTTGAGATGTTTGAGACCTAATTTTCTTATATTCCAGAAATTTCTTCTGCAGGTCATAATCTAGTATTGCATTGGCACTGCTTTTTTAAAGACATGTTGGTCCTGGGATCCTTCATTTCAAAGGAGATCCTACTGTTGCACTGCAGTCTGGTCTCCATCTAAAAGATAGTCTTCAACTTTGCAGCCTCTGCTCCCAATACTGGATCATAAACAGAATAATCATCATGACAACAATAATAATTTGAAAGTCCACATGTTCATGACTGCAGGTAGAGTTTGGGGCTGGATTTTAGCAGGATGACTTCAAGATGACAAGATGATATCTCAAGGCTCCAGCTCTGTGTTTATAAACTCACAGTTCAAATCTGTGTGTGTGTGTGAGACTCCACAGCTCTTGCACTGAGAATGGTTCCCTTATAGCAGCAGAGGTCAGTGTCTGGGCTGGCCTGCAAGGTAGCACAGGCTTTATAATTGACTTTTCTCTTAGTAGCATTTTGCCTTGGCATGAGCCTTCTGTAGATGAAGTTAATTCATCTACATGAATTCATCATGGGGTTAATTCTCTAACTGTACACTTTACATATTTCAGCTATCTTGTTCAACTCAAGTGGCCTAGCATGACCTTTCCAAATAGAAAGGAAACAAAACACTTCAGTGCCACTTAGCTTCACGTAAGGGGATGATGGTGCTTGTCTGCTCACCGGAGGTGCTTGTGGCACCGAGCCGGGCAGGGGCTCAGGCTCAGGCAGCCTCCTTCATGCTCTCCCATGTTTGCACTCACTGGAACCAGCACACAAATGCTGCCAAAGCCCAGGGTTTGCTGAACACTTGAGCAGCTGGTCCTGTGAAAAATGGGTGTTTCTATTTGGTGTCACTCCAAAAATTGTTATTCTGTTTCCTGATACTGGTGTTTCTGTCAGTTGTTATCTCTGACAGTCACTGGGGTAGCTAAAGTTCCTGATAGGCTGATATAGTAGCTAATATTATCGTAATTGTGGTGTGTAGGTAGTTTCTCTCCTCCTCAATCTTGCTATATACTGCAAGATAATCAAAAGAAGCTTGTTGGTTTTGTTGGCTTGGTTTGGTTTAAATTTTTGATCATTTATCATGGATATGACTTAAGAAACAAGTTACTCATCTCTGCTACTTTTCAGCAGTACTGACTTGTCCTAAAATAAGCTGTAACAGTAAAATATCATCACTGAATGCGCTGTTTCCCTGGACTTGTTTTCCCCTTAAATACTATTTTGTATTATTTTTTTCCTCTCTGAGTAACTGACTTCCAAAAAAAAAAGTTGATGTTTACTTTTCTGTTCCTGTTACCATCTTTTTTGCTGAGTTTTTATCTTGGTTTTTTTTTTTTTTTTTTCCTAATGAACCTACATAAAGCACTACTTGGGTAAAAAACATTTTGGATCATAAACAGCCAGAGTGCTACTCATTTCTTGGTTTTTTCCAGAATTTTATTTGGCAGGCAGGATCAGTGTCTGTGGGAGGAAATAAACTGACTGAAATTTGGGGAAATACAGGATGGAGCTTGAAAGGGTGTGTCCTCAAAGATGTGTGCACATGTGTCACACTTGCAAGTTGGGTAATTGCATATTTAGTTTCCTGTCTGTATATGTGTGTGGGAGCAAATGTACGGTTTGTTTGCCATAAGGGAGATAGATCCATGCACTGAAGCCATCGCCACTTTCAGGCTGTTTTGAACTCAGTGCACTGGAAGAACTTACAGGGTGCTGTGAGCCACGGCGGTGACTCAGAAATTCAGTCCCACTTTTATGTCTGTCTACCAAATCCTGGTAATAATTGTGATGTTAAATATGTTTTGGCATATACTGATGTGAATTAAACAAGAATATGCTGGTGGATTTTAAAAGGCTGTTATCCTCAGGCCTCAGGGGAGCTTGGCTAACAGCAGCCTTGCTCCACTTGAGTTTTAAATACCAGTACATCTTTGGTGCTACCTGTGTCATTCTTGTGGAAAAATACCCCTTACTGCTGTATTTTAGTTGTTGCTACTGCCACTTGGATAGCCTGATAAAAAGCCTCAAGCATAGGAGCTGAATGGAAAAAGAAAGAGAGGGCACGTACAGGTCAACATTCAGTGACAGTGGTGAAAGACAAGAAAGATGATGAGGTTTTCTTGTAAACAGTTTGTATTGGTAGCTAACGAAAGGAATAAATTTAATGCTGGTTTTCGTGTTTCTATTCTGTATTCCCAGCTTCCCACATGGTGATGCTCATCTTCCATTTGGAGTCCTTCTGATTATAACTATGAAAAATAAGCTATTTCTGATACACCAATAAATATGCTTGCTCACTAGTCCTGGAAAACAACTCCTTGCAATTATGATTGTGGTGACTACACATAATGAATGACAGAGTTAGTGGTAAAAAGTTTTGCTGTCATAACCAACCTTTTAAAAATGTAAACTTTCAAAACAAGCATCCCATGTTGACAGTTTGCATTTCAGATACTTCAAAACACATAATACAAGTTAAAACTTATTTCTGCCATGAAAATGCATGATATGGCCACCCAGGCATGTGTTGTCCTTCATTTTTCCTGTTGTAATGAACATTTATAAATGAGTATTTTTATTCTAAGGTATAAACATCCTTTCCTGTAAGTTATGGAATTAATTAATTATAAAGTAAACACCCTGATACTCCTCTGAGGGCTGTGAAAACTTTGAAAAGCTAGAGACCACACAAAACTGCAGATGTGGAATGGCTGACTTTCTGGAGGGGTTTCCAGGCTTTTTGCAGAGCTTTTGGCGAACCAATAGCCTTCCTCTAATATTGTAATTTTAAATAGAAATTGAGGATTGATTTATTTAAGGATTGGTGTGGGGCACTAGAATGGTGTACAAATAATGCAATTGTCACTAACTCAGGTATGTCTGTTATTGCCTGCTACAAGCTGGTGAGGTTTGGCATGGGCCCTTCAGGGTTTGCCATTGGGTTGGATCTCTGTTCAGACTCAGGATATCTGAGTCTGCCATGCAAAGACTTAGGCCCTGCTCTTCAAGTCTTATACACACACTGGGAAAGGTCTAGTCCTACAAACTGATGCTTTATCTCCCATAGGAAGTGAATGCAAGGGGGATAGGGAACAGGGGCACTTTTGTGTCTTTTGGGCCTTTTCTTTGTAAATTGGTTTAAGGTCTTCAGGAAAGATTTAAGAAGTTACTGTGCCCAAAGCCTGGCTTGATTTTATCACCATTACTCTTGAATATGCTAAATTCAGAGCTCTGTCACTTAGGTCAACCAGAACAAGGACAATAGAGTCATAGCAAGACCTGAGTTGGAAGAGACCTTGAACATCCCTGCTGTGGGCAGAGACACTTCCAGTGCACCATGCTGCTCACACATAGTAGCCTCTGCTTCCTGGTTAGGTGACCTGTAGTTCTTGGAGTGTGCTAAAACTGAAGGAAGGTGACTGTAGGAAGTGTCTGCTTGTCCTTCCTCATTCCTCTTCACAAGCACCTTGCACTCTTTCTCTACCTCTATGAAAATGTTGCGGTGGCAGTCTGGTGACTAAATTCAGCTGGTCTGGTTCCTCTGATACTTAAAATCACATTATCGGCATGGATTGATCTCCCTTTTAACCAAAAGCTGCCTGTGATATTGTCCCAGGTCTTGCTGAGGTACAATGATACCCTTATGAAGGATCATGAAATGACAGAGGAGGGAAAAGTTACCTAAAATAATCAGTCTGCCTACACTGTATGCTGTGCTCAAGTTATCTCTGTGCAGATGTGAGTGTGTTGCTCTGTAGTGAGGCACTGTTTGAAATTCTGGATGGGATCAAAGGACATGGGTCTCTCTGGGCTCATAAATGTTCTTTTGGCTAGGTAACTGTGCCTTTTCAGCTGAGCAAGAGAAAGGAGGTAAGATGACGAACCAATCATTCTGGGAATGACACCCAAGGATCACATCCTGACCCATGTGGACAGTCCTAGGCACACCTAGGACTAAGCTGAACTATTTCCTCTGACACTTGAAATTCCTTTAGGGTTTGTCAGTTTCAAAAGTGGGAGATCTAAGCCTCATCTAGTCAGGAAAGATCCTGTGACATCTGAAAATGCAGTTCTGCAGTCGTGTGTGATGCTCATGCTGTATCTTCTCCTGGCTTTAGTAGTCCCTGGAACTAAAACCTGCTTTTCCACTGGGTCAAAACTTTAGTGTATCCAGTGCTCTAGGCTGGGTGTTAGCTATCCTTTTTGCAAGTCCTAAGGCTTAAAAGTATTTTTAAGGCAATTTCCATTTTAAGGCAAGGCTTAACATTTATTTACACCTTAAATAAATAGCTTTTCCCTTAAATTCGCTATGGTGGGATGGTTACAAAATTGTGACAGTGAGCGAGTCTGCTTGTAGTTCCAAGCATGCATACACACACACACACACACACATATATACACACACACACATACAAGAGTTGAATATGTGCACGTATATGTATGGATGTGTAAGTGTTTTGAAGTGTACCTGTGCAGATTTTTCTGATTTAAAGCCAGACAGGATTTAAATTTATGTTTGGGGAACTGGAAACAGGAGAACAGGGGTGCAAAGGAGTACAGTGAAACTCTAACAGATAAAGTCACAGAGTAGCCTGATTTGGAAGGGACCCACAGGCATCACTGAATCCAGCTCTTAGCCCAGCACAGGACAGCCCCAAGATGTCACACCATGTGCCTCAGAAGGTTCTTGAAATTTCTTGGGCTTGGTGCTGTGACCAAGACCCTGGGGAGCCTGTTCCAGTGCTCAACCACCCTCTGGCTGAAAAACCTTTTCCTGATCTATCCTAAGCCTCAATCAACTCAGCTTCAGGACATTTCCTTGAGTCCTGTCACTGGTCACAAGACAGTGACAGTACCTGCTCCTTTGCTTTCCCTCATAAGGATGTTGAAGACTGCAATGAGGTTTCCCCTTAGTATCCCCCTCTCCAGGCTGAATAGACTAAGTGACCTCATCTGCTCCTCATAGAGCTTCCCCTCCAAGATCTCTCACCATCCTCATGGCTTTCCTTTGGACAATCTAACAGCTCAGTGTCTTTTTAGTATTGGGCACCCAAAACTGCACACAGTGCTCAAGATCAGGCTTCACCAGAGCAGACAGGAACAATCCCCTCCCTTGCCTGGCTGGCCACGCTGTGCCTGATGCCCCCCAGGGCAGGGTTGGCCCTCCTGGCTGCCAGGGCACTGCTGGCTTATGTCCAACTAGCTATTGACCACTGCCCTTTCTGCAGTGCTGCTTTCCAGCATCTCATTCCCTGGTCCATACACACATCCAGGGCTGCCTCATCAAAGGTGCAGAATCCAGCACTTGACCTTTTAAACTTATAGTTGGTGATTGCTAGTCTGTCTAAGTTGTTGAGGTCTCTCTGCCCTTGAGGTAGTTGACATCTCCTCCCAAGTTAGTGTTATTAGCAAACTTACTTAATGTTCCTGCCAACCCTTCCAAGTGGTTAATGAAGATGTTGAAAAGGACAGGGCTGAGGACAGATGTGACCAGATGTCACCCCATTCACTATTAGCTTTTGTCCCCAATCCATGAGCCGGTTGCTCACTGATTGCATGATGTCCAGCATTCAGATGGAAAAACACATTTGGTGCAGAAGGATCCTGTGAGAGACAGTATAAAAAGCTTTGCTGAAGTCCAGAAAGATTACATCTACTGACTGAAATACACAGACTGAGACCAGCCCCTTTGCACTGTTCTCTTGCAGCTCTGGAGAATCTGTTGTGCTGGGGCAGTGTAACAAACATGTCTTTTGGGAAACTGACTTTAGCTCACATTGGCAGTGTCTGTGATGGAACCAAATCTGTTGGCTAGAAAAACAAAATGTCACCTAAAATGTTTGGTTTCTGTTTTTTCTTTTTTTTCCCCCCTGTGACAGAATTTTCCATTCTGCTGCTTCTCTTTAAGCCTTTCAATACTTGTGGAAAGTTTTTTCTAATCTGTTTCTTTAGCCTGATGAAAGATAGGAGGAAATCTGATCAGCGGATGAAAGAATCAGGAGAAAAAAACACTTCTTGCTGGAGAAGGCAAGTAATGAGACTTAACAAGTGTCTACTGTCTGGAGTTTGTAAGAGAGGGGTTTGTCTCAGGCAGTGACAGACTCTGTGTCCAGCCAAAAAGGGTTTCTTGAAACAAAAACCATTAAATGTAAATGACTGACTGGTATACATCAGGTGGCTATACTGCACACACTCTCACCATATGTCCCTGAGTGCAAAAATGCAATGGAGTGCCTTAATTTTGCTATTGGATTTCTGAGAAGCTAGGAAGTATTTTAATCTGCCAGGACCATGATACAGGTATGGTGGTAGGTGACTTGGAAAATATATACCAGCTGCATCACTTGGAGAGGAGGTGAGAACAGAAAAGTATGAGCAGAGTGGCAACTGTTTAGTTTTTTTCCACCTTATGTAAAGAAAGACAACTGAGTTTGGAGTTCCTTGATATCATGCTGATAGATTTTCTTGCTTGTCATGATCACAATGCACTACCTGCGAAGGCAGGATTTATCAGCAGGAAATATTTTCTTCCCCCTCTCAAATTCAGACTGTGAGCATTTTAGTATTTAACTCTGTCCTTAGATTAGCTGGTGGGGGGTTTTTGTCCTAATGTGATTATTGTTAAGGAACTAAAGAGTTTTTATTAGCTTCCTGGCATACAGGTTGGAAATACTTTTTCTGCAGTGATGTTGAAGAAAAATTAAAGTAGTATATGAAAATTGTCTGAAAACCTTATGAGATGGTTCTCATTTTGGTTGAAGAGTTTTGAGGTCTGTCTTCACTCTCATGGCAAGGGTGAGGAAGAAATATTTTCTTGTACAGAACCTTATCCCTTCTCCCAAGCACAGTGCTCCCATGAGTGGCAGAAGGTCACTTGGCTTAGTGGTTACTTGGCTGACGTCTGTCAGTGCTTACAGCTGGCCTTCTTGATGAGGCTGTTGATAGTGGCATCCAGGTGGGTTAGGCTCTTTGGGAACTGTTGGTGTATTTCTCTGACAATCTACCTTAGCTGATTTTCCTGAAACACAGTTGATCAAAATCCAAATGTTTTTAGGTATAGTATTGTTTCAGCTTCTACCTCTCCTATGTAAACAAAATGCAGGGCTTTTTTTCTTTTTTTTTTCTCTTCCAATTATCAGTACTTTATGGTTGACACCACAGCCTTTGCAGTAAACTGTATGGTTAGTTGCCAGTTTGAAGTCTAGCATTTCAAATTTATTTTTTAACAGGTACCAGTAACTTATATTGTAGTTCTTATTTTCCAGCAAGCCTCACGGGGCACACGAGTTACAGTGAGTGTTGGTGCAAAAAAGAGGGTCTAGTCCTGCACAGCCATTGAGGAGTCTAAAATTAATCTAAACAGTCAGTGACTTTGGGAATAGAAGCACTTTTTGAAGGTGATGTCATGGCTAGTTATTTTTAGAGTGCATGGTTTTAAGAACATCTAGAATATATAGAGAATTCTAAATATATTCTCTATGTTGCAGGGGGTAGCTGGGTCCAGTAGCCCAACAGAGGGGATGCTGCCTCAGCTTTTACCCTTGGTTCCAGCCAGTGCTGGGGCTGAGTGTGTATTTGCAGTGAGGGAATGTGCATGCACATACATACCCCTGCATGTGTACAACAGGCATGTACCTGCCTGACCATGCAGGTCAACACAGACAGGCACACAAATGGCACCAGTGGCCTCATCCTGTTTCCCTCTGGCTGAACAAGATGAAGGTCTCTCAGTGTGAAACATTAACGCCTAATTATATGTCTGTCTCTCTCTCTCTCCAGATACACACCCCATGTATTATATATTTTCAGTATATTAATTATATATTATGTCACTAATATGTATTAACAACTAATAATCATAGGATTATGGACAATAATTACTATTAATTATTACTAGTTATCATTAAATATATATATAATTATATATGTTACACATACATATCCCTTGGATCTCTCCAGCAGCAGGACTTAGGCATGCAGACTAAGCTGCCAGGTATCTGTCCCTGGCCCCTTCTTTGAGAAGACAGGACAGACTCTGCTGGACAGCTGCAGGACAGGAGCAGACAAATGTCCTAAAAAGCTACCTGCTGACATGTGATCAGCAGGTAGCTGATCCTTTGATTCCCTTATCCATTCTTTCATGCTTCCCCCATCCCTCACGCAAACGTACAGTAAGTCCTTGCAATCACAAAATGCTCTTCCCTTGCATCCCATAACGTGTCCTATACCCTTAGGCAGAGCCTGAGACACACTCTGGGGAGATGCTTCTGTTGTCCCTCCTTGATGAGTCAAAGTCTGGGCAGGGGGGCTGAGGTTCTCCTGGGACTTGTAGATATGGGCCTTTGATTTCCTGATGGCTCCTGGACGAGCCTGGGAGTAGCTGAGCAGGGGATTATTTGGGGTCCCCCATTGCCATTGTCCTTGTGTGCGTGTGTACAAGCTTTTTCCCAAAACCTAGGGCTGGGTGTAGAACATGCACAACTCCTGGTCTGTTTGGCCAAGAGAAGGCTTTGCATGAGAAGATACATTTTCCTTGCTTCTGTCTTGAGCAGGTTAATTAAGAATAATTTTTGTATTCATGATCCACAAGGTTTTAGAGACCTCAGAGAAGCTTGAAAAGAGAAGGAAGGAAAAAAAAAAAAAAAGGAAGAAAAAAAAGGGGTCAAAGTGGGGGAAGAGGAAGGATGGACACAGAACTGTATTAATTGTATTCCCTTTTTTTGGAAATACTACTACAGCCTGAACACAAGAGAGAGAATATAAAGCACCACAATCTGGTCTGATCTGCAGCTCCAGGAGACCTGTGCAAGGACTAAGCCTGTCCACATCCCAGAGTTCTTATGTGAGGCAGCTGCTCCTACACACCCCTCACAGTTCATGCTGCTCTTTGTGTAGGGTCTGCATCCCATCAAGAATTAGAGTGTCACTGCTGCTGTATGAGCATGTTGAAGTAAAGAAATATAGCTCCCCTTGGCTATGACATGGAGAACATTTTATGTTAGAATTATTAAGAGCCTTGTTAAGCCTTCATTCCTACGATATTTGGCAGCAAATACAGATTGCACAAATATTCAATTAAAAACCTTTAATGAATTTGTAAGGCAAAGTAATAAGACATTTGAGGAAAACCAAATATAAAATTTTACTCATTGACACATGTAGTCTCTGCAGGTAAGATCACAGTATGGCTTTCCATCCATTTTGGGATGCTTGCCTCCATCATTTCATTAAATGGGAAACATTAAATGAACAGCCACTAATATTTTGTATTTTATTGAAAAGTCCCCACTTCATAGCAGTGTAGACCAAGCTGATTTTACTATGGCTTTTTAGAAGGTTAGCAGATTTTTGCCTATTTCGTAAATAGTTTCTTTATGTAGTACTTCTGAGTTAGATAAGGTGGGTGGAAAATGGAGGTGGGCAGGGAAGTCAAGAAGATAGGCAAAACAGATTCTCACAATTTACTATTTTTCTTAAATGCTGATACCATACTTACTTAGGATTATGAACCCTGAAAAATCCTTCTACAACTCTTTCTTCCCCATCTGGGAAGTGTTACACTTCTTAGGCACTGCGAAAACCTGTTAAATTTAAATTATGAAACACCTGAGGTATGGTCTTCCCAGTAGATTGGGATTTATCTTGTTCAGCTGGCATGAAAGTTTTCAATTGGCAAGACTATTCTCCCTAAAAACCTGGGACAAGTTTAGCAAGCAGTTAAAAAGAAGGCTTGCTTACAACTTCCTCTTGAATTTTTCTTCTTTATCTAGTTTCATATGCAAATTTACTGGTGAGTGGCATGCTCAAGTGCTCTCTGTATTTTTCTGACCCTTTTTGGAAAACAGTATCTTCATACATCAGTGAAAAGACTATTCCATTTGTTCTGTTTGGGATTAATATTGGGAAGTGAAAATGGTTCATAGGAAGAGCATATCAGAGCTAAGAGTGGATTTTCTATCAAAAATCATAAATCTGTAAGATTATTCATTAGGGGTACCAGGATCCTGTAAGTAAATCAGCTGAACTCCTCTCTTCCTTCCTTTGCACTGTCAAGACTTAATCCTGTCTTAAGCAATTTTTTCCAGTAATGGATAGGTACTTTAGTATGGCAAAGCAGATAAACAAACGTGCCACATGGAAAAGATGATGTCATTGGAAAGATTTGGATCAAGTCCCTAGAGGGAAGAGAGAATGGCGGTGGGGAAAGGATGGCCGGGCAGGAAAGCAGCTCCGTGAGCACGCCCTGAAGCCTGGCCGGAGCGCTCCGGGGCGCACCGCCTCTGCACGGGATCTGAGCTGGAGCGAGCAGCGGAGGAAGGAGTGATGTGACCGAGAGTGAAACACGCCTTGGGGCTCCCCTAAGTTTATTGAAGGGCATTTATTGCCCTCTAGTGTTTCTGGCTGCAAAGCGTCTGTCGCTCGTGAGTGCGGTGTGCTGCATGGTAGGAGCAGAGGAAGCGTATCCCGATGTGGATACAGCCGGAGCGTTTGGTGGCAACAGGTGAACAAGGGACCAAGAAAGTAACTTGTTTGTATCACTCTTCTTCACGTGTTCTCATGGATGTGACTAAACAGAAACTGAGCATGAAGGCAAATGCAAGGTGTGTCAAGCTTGCTGTAAGAAAGAGCCCGAATTCTGGCTGACATAATGGGCTTGTGTGAATTCATAGCGCTGAGTGAGTGTAAGCTCTTAAATGTAATCAATCCTCTTACAGCAAGAGCTGAGTCTCTACTGAAATGCAGAGCTATGTGGTAAAGTTTACTAAATAGATGCCCGATTTAATTTGGCTTCTAGCTGGCATCAAAAGCCAAGGTAAAGCTGGCTGTGAGTTGATTTCACTAAAAATTCTATGTGACTGGAAAGTGAGGGATGTTGCAAAGCCTTTCATTCTGCAGGGCTGGTTTAGTTCAAGAGAGTTGCAGTTTTTCAGAATCCAGGAGAGTGATGTCTCCTGCATTTTCCTTGGCTTCTGTGTTCTCCCATCAAAGAGAGGATGCAGTATACAAATAGATTTACCAAGGCTTCTTCTGGGGCTGAAATGCCAATATGCAAGCTCTGAAATGGTCCCCTATGCGCAGAAATTGGAAGTGATCTGAGCTACTGAAGTGGATGATGAGGCTAGGCCCAGCTCAGTGCCAAGAACTGAAAATTATTTTAGGGTGCTAGCAGAAATTGTATTGTAGTGTTTTTCTTCCACCTACAGTCAAGTATTCCTTTGACAAATCTTGCTCATTCATAATCTTGGGAAAAATCCACACATGTGTCAGTATGCATTAGGTATTTTTTTGGTGATCTGTCACTTGAGATGCTGTGTTGCACTAGGAAATACCATGTTCAGGCAAGAAGCTACATGTTTCTTCTTTATCTCATCCATACAATGGACACCGGTTACAAGGGGACCTGGGGTGCATACCACTGGCCAAGCTGTATTTTTCTGATGATATGTGTTTTGACTTTAAACACTGTGTTGCAATCAAATTTTGTATATGATCAGAAGAAGACTCCTTTTTTGTCTTGCGGTTAGGGACAGTGGGTGGGGATCATTAAGATATGCCCAAAAGGCCAGTTCAACATAAGCTGGTTGTTTAAAACCCAACAACTGCATCAAATTCAGATACATACTGGATTTTGATCAAAATTCACTTAGAGAAAGAAAATAAAATTTGTCCCTTGCTTATCACTTCTCTCATGTGCTTTAAAATTATAGTATTGATAGATACCGTCCTCCTGGGCGATTCTTTTTGTTGAAGAGGTGAGTTAAAAATAAAAGTCTACCTGTGAGCCAGAGTTACTATTTATAGCATTTAGTATCAGTCTTTTGATTTCTCCAAATGGATGTTAAACTGGCTCCAAAGACATTCAGATGACAAAGATTCTTGTGCCCAAGAGAAAATGTGTTCATCAAAGAGATGTGATGGGAATCTGTGACAGTCAGTCTAGACAGTCCCTGAGCAATTGCTGTGTCAGTGGCTGTGCTGATGAGGAAGCAGCAGCACTCAGCTGTCACATTCAGTGGTGACCTCAGGGACATTAAGCAGTAGCTCCTGATGGGAAGTACATCTTAGGCAGCTGGGTGGATTTTTACCAAGTATACAATGGTCTTTTTGAAATAGTGGAGAAAATGGTGTGAGGATGGTCTGCGTTACCCGAGCACAATGGTTATTCTGTCTCACAGACTCCTCAACAGATTTTACCACTGCTGCTTAGAAGTCTGATTTCTATTGGAAACATAAATATAAATATATATAGATCAAAAGTGATGATGCAGGGGTCTTATGTGCTATCAGTTCTGGAATTCAGGATGCAAAGTTGATTTATAATTTTAGTGCCATGGGCACATAACCCTTTTGATAAACTGGAAATTAGAGATTTGGTGAACTGTGAGACTTGCGGATCCCAAAGTGAGCAGAACATCAAATCTGGAAGCTGAAATGGACCTTTCCTCAAACATAATGGCCACCCCTTCCTGAACACTTCATGCTGTGGTGAAAGACCTTTTCTTTTTAGCACTTTATCTACAGGGATCAGACTGAATCTGGACTGCAACCAGTGCTACATGTAGACTAAGAATACCAGATTAATTTGCTTTTGTAGGTGTCAATCAAGCTGTTAATACAGAAAAGTTTGGATGAAAGACTGGGGAAGATATTAGTGGCAGAAACATGCAATTATTATTTATTTTTAGTGTATGTTTTGTGAAAAAAAATCCTTTGAAGGAGTGAATTTTTGTCCTAGAGGCAGTTTTTGTCACCCTTTGAGAGAGGCGTAAACACTGCATCCTTAACTCTAAGAGCAAAAGAATAATGAAATTACTCATTGACTGCAGATTAATGTTCAGATGTTCAGAGTGTGTGCAAAATAGACACAGTAAAATAATGAAATAGCAATATCTAAGTTGTGGGGTTTGTGTCTTTTTAGGTTTCTTTTGGGTTTCATGTGCTTTCGGGTATATTTGTGTTTTATTTTTTGTTTTGGTTTTTGGTTTAGTTTTTCTTTTTTTTTTTTTAATACCTACTTTCACTGGAAGATAATTGCCGTCTTGCTACCTACATGAGCACTGATTAAATTCCCAATTCTTACAGTAGTGAAAGAGAAAGGGTTGTGATGAAAGTATGTGATAAAAGTGCAGGGAATTGAGGCAATGGCAGATCCTGCTTCCAGGTATTCCTTAGGCAGCAATCTGTAAAATACAGCTTTAAGGTGAGAGATTGTGTCATTTTGACATAAATAAATCTTATTGAGACTTTTCTGCTAAAATGTATCTTGTCTTCAAAAGTCTCATTGTTCCAGAGGTGTAAATTAAATTTTTCTCACAGATGGGCTCTCTTTCTTTGTAAACAATGGATAAATACCTCATACACGGTTCTTGAGAAATTTCTGTCCATACCTAACCCAGTACTGTAGTAGCCTCCCACATACAGTTATGTGAAATAAAGTATTATTTGACTTGCGGCTCAAGTTTCAAGATTGACAAGTTTTCTTTTCCTTAAAATCATAGTGTATTTTAATGAATCTTTAATGTGTAATTCTACAAGTACTTAGAACACCAATCAAATAAATAAAGAAAAAATACTAAATTCTACTTGCATCCCACTGAAGATGGAATTTTCTTCTAGGTGAGGAAAGACTAGAAGTGAAAGCCGATACAGGCATTTTCCAAAGCTTGAATTTCTTTTGTGGCATCTGTAGAAACAGTGAGTCAAGCAACAAGAAAATTCTTTAAGGTACAACAGAAAATTTTTGGCCAGGAAAGTATACTGATCAATAAATAGAGGCCAAATATGTCATTCATGCAAGGTGTACTTGCAATAATGGGTCTGCTCTCATTGATAAAGGTCATTTATGAGCAAACACTGAGAGGCTACTTTGTTTTTTCTTTTCTGATTACAACATGTGGTTCAGTTCTAAACCCAGCATTTCAAAATTCTTTTCTTGAAGATGTGTGGGCACCAAAATGCTTTTGGCTTACAGTCAAACATAAAAGGTAGCTCACTTCATTGCAGCAGTAAGGATTGCACTGCCTGTGTGAACACCAGCATATGTTTCATGTTAATGAAAAATACCTGGCAATTGCCTGTTGGATCAAGATGATGTTTTGGTGGGGGGGGGGGGGGGGGGGGGGGGGAAGAGATATTTTCAAGGTAATTCATCTCCTCAAGAGGAACATTGTGATACAATGGTCTGCTGACTGCGTGCTACCCTTCCCCTCTTAGATGGCATTTTATTCTTGGCCCAGACAGGGTGGCTGAGGAAAATATTGCACAGAGGGGAAATCAACCATGTACTAATGCTTACAAAACCCATCTGTTTGTTGTGCTTCTTTACCTTGCATTCTGCTCCCATTTGGCAGTGTAGAGACTTACAGACCTCTGAATTCTTGTGTGAACTGTATTAAATCATTGTTTCTTGTCTCAAAGGTGCTATCATGTCTAACAGAGGTTTGGAAAGTTATTTTAGACTTTTTTGAGACATCCTGGCTGCCTGCCAGTTCACAGAAGCGCTATAGCTGTCCAGTCAGCGTGCTGTTCCCCAAGTGCCAATAGAACAAGCTTTGCTTGGGTGGGAAGACAGTGCTGATAACAGTTACAGGTTATGTACAGTGATTCATATGCTAAAATTCAAGAGTGATTTGCAGAATACATTTTAAAGAAAAAAGCTGTCTAGCTATAAATTGTGCAAACCAAGCTTTCTTTGATGTTGACAGTTTTGTCATTGGTGATGTTTCTTTCAGAAATGGTAGAGATGCAGGGTCTTGTAAGAATGATGAGATTAGATTAGTAGAATTTCTTAAAATAATTTTGTGCCAAGAAAAAAAATTAAAAACAGGGACTTTGAATCTTGTGGTTACATTTCCTTCTGCAGTGATGTAGTTGTAACAAAAAGCCTGTTGGTTTAAACACAAAAATCACAGGATCCTTGTGCCAGCTGATATATTTTTCTTCATTTATTCTGTAATTTTGCCTTTAGTTGCTTTGGAGCCACTTGTAAGATCTATAGAATTAATTTAGTGAGAGAGTATCAGTAATTGCAGTGCTACTTAATGTACTGATGTTGTTGCTCAGTAATGGATTGTATTGAAATAATGAGAATTTATTTTAGGTAACTTTTTGATGCCAACCCAAGTAACATAAATGATGCTGCCAAATAAATTCAAGTGAAAGAAATCCTTTGTTCTCATCTCATTATTTCAGTTCTTGCTTTTAAATGCATAGATATAATTGCTTTAGACGAGTGCCTTATTTTTTTAAAACATGAATTGATAGCTTTGTTTGGGGCACTTTAACAAGCATAAAGCAAACAAAAGTGGTGTGTGTGGGTTTTAAGAGGCAATAATGAGTTCTTCAAGGCAGTATAACTTGAGCATCCTTTTTAAAAGAAAAAATCTGAAATGTACTTCAGTAGGCCCATTCAGAGCATTGAGCTGTCACGAGCATAAAGAATGTTTATAAAGATGTGTAAGTTTTCTCCCCAGACAGCTGTGCAAGTAGACAGGAGCTGTGTGAAAGCACTTGAGAGGAAGTAGGAATGAAGCATGGGACAGAGTTACGGGTAGGAGGTAAAGATGATGTTCCCATCTAAAAGGGGAAATTTGCCTGGCTCTTGTCAAAGTTTGTCTTGTGACCCACAAAAATAAGAGCTATTATTGGTGTGAGAAAGCTAAACTGCCGTATTAGATTCACAGTCTTTAACAGAGACCTGACATGTGGTTTCAGTGGAATAATTTTCACTGGAACACATTATAGTTTGGATATAAATTCAGTACTGGACAAGTTATCTTGTAAGAGAAAATGGTATCTAGCAGGAGGGGTTTGGAATTGATGAATGTCATCATGCTGAGCAATTAAACTAGCTGTGCAGCTGTGCTGATGTCACACAGCTGACTGCTTTTATATTTATGTCTGGGCTGTTAAAATGCAACACCAACAGAAACCACAGGACCTGGCTGAAGGTTTTTCAGATAAACTGGCGAGAAAAGACATTAATGTTTATTGAAGTGCTCATGTCTGGTGCTTTCCAAGGAACAGAGCCACAATTTCCCTGCTTCACCATTTTAAAAGCACTGAAGTACCAAAGGTCTAGTTCCTGGCAACTGGCTTTATCATGCAGAAGTGACACAGGGCAAGTAATATAATGAAAGGGTTTAGCTGGAGTGCTTGCAATATCGCCTGATTACTGCAAATGGGCCTCTTAAATTAGAGAGAATGAGAGAAAAAAAGGCTGGGCTATCATGCACACAACTGTGGGCTAGAACAGTTGTTGAACAGAGGCTGAAGTGACATAAATGAGAGCCACAAGGACTGTGGTTCACATACTGCACCAGAGAAGGTCCTGTTTTCATTTTTTTTCTCTTTCCTGAATTCAGCAAGAGCCATGATGTAGGATATTACTCGGAATATATCTCTTGCAGAAATGTGGAATGTAATCTATTAAAAAATCAGAATGTAATCTATTGCAGAACACAGTTTTTTTGCCTGTACTAGGCGTCACTTGAATATTCATAAAACTGCTGTCCACATTCCTCATATTTGGTGTTTCCTGCAGCAATCTTGCCCAGGCTGCTGAATTCTGCCTCTTGGCTCTTAAGTGAAGGTACTGATGTGGGAACCCCAGGAGAGTGAGGGAGAATTTATGTGTTTGGTTTTTATGAGAGAAGGATGTGTCCAGGGATCACTCTGCAGCTGGTCTTTTTTAATATAAGGATTTCTTCTTTTTTTTAAGGTCTAATTAGTTAAATTTTGTACTGGTGCTTTTGCAGTGCGGCATTCTTCTAGAGATAGTGCTGGAGAAATAACTGAATGCAGAAATATCAATGTTATTGATAATTTTCTCCACAACATGAGTCTTTCTAACATGCTAAAGATGCTACTTATCCTGTCTTTCCCAAAGAAACAAAGTCTGTCAATAACATGTATGAAACATGTTTTGATAGGGCAAAGAAACCCCCTCTCTCTCTTGCTACAAGAGAGACAGCACAGCTTGTACTCAGCAGAGTGGGAGCGTCCTGTGAGCTGTGTAAATTTCATGAACAATGATTACCCATGCTGTCTAAGAAATTGCAGAGGGTGCTCTGGGAAAGCTGATTGCCTACAGCTCTGCTTACAGGGAAAATGCTCACAATTTTGGCAGGAAGGAAGGTGAAACTGATTTCCATGGGAAAACATAAACAAAGAAGGCTGTAACTTCCCTTCCCATATATCTTACTGGCCACAGTACAATGTAGGTTCCCCCAAGAAGGTAAAGCTGTCATAAATCCAGTGTTGTTATGGGACTGTGAATGACGTATTGATTTGCTTTGCAGTTGTTTCAAAACCTTCTGTACTGTGCCCTAGAGATCATGCTTGTTGGTAGAGCTTTTTGACTTGGTGTGGTGTTTGTTCCCACACTCTGTGAGCTTCTGGGGATTGGAGATTCCAAGGATAGGTGATACCCTCAGATGGTTAGAGCTGCCCTGGAGGACTCTGCTGAGCAGAGTTGTTCCATGGAGAAGAGGAAGCCTTCCCTCAGCACCTGAACAGAAAGGAAAGCTGCCTTTTGGGAGGCAACTCCTTTAAGTTGCTGGAGAACCATTTAAGACATGGTTGCATTTGCAGCCCAGAAAACCAACCTTGCCCTGGGCTGTAACAAAAGCAGTGTGGCCAGCAGGTCAAGGGATGTGATTCTGCCCCTCTACTCTGCTCTGGTGAGACCCCACCCAGAGTCCTGTGTCCAGCTGTGGAGTTCCCTGTTGAGGAATATCTTCAGTGCAGGTAGCTCGGGGTGCAGCTGTACTGGGAGCTGCAGGACGAGCTCTGGATGGCAGCCCCAGGAAAGAGCCCACGAGGAGCCAACTCTGCATAACAGAGGGCCCAGGGACCTGTGGCCCATCCAGGTGATGGGACACTCAGAAACACAGCAGGAGCCAAAGACTCAGGAGGAAGAGTCGAGACTTTTGCACCCTTAGACTGTGATGGTACAAAAGATCAGAGTTCCTTTGTTTGGGTCCTTGGCCTCCTTGGAGCATCAGCTTAGACTCTTTATGTGTTAATGCACTGTGATATGGAATGAGACATCTGAGGCGGTGCTATGGGAAAGCCGAGGTCAAACTGATAAGGAAGGCTGGTCTAACTGTGTAGGTGGGGTGTGTAGGGCACCTTTCAGCTCACGGGAGCCACTGGCTGTGAAGGGGCTTCTCCTTAGCATCCCCAGCACAGGAAAGACATGAACCTTCTTGAGTGAGTCCAGAGGAAGACCATGAAGATGATTAGATGCTTGGAGCACCTCTCCTGCGAGGAAAGGCTGAGAGGACTGGGATTGTTCCAGCCTGGAGAAAAGAAGGCCCTATCCAAGGGAGAGCTTATTGTGACTCTTCCATACTTGAAGGGGTACCAAAAGAAAGATGGAAACACACATTTTAGCAGGGCCTATTGTGACAAGAGAAGGGATAAGAGTTTTAAAATGAAGGAAGGTCAGTTTAGGTCAGATGTGTGAGAGACATTTTATACTATGAGAGTGGTGAGGCTCTGAACATGTTGCCCAGGGAAGTGGTGGGTGCCCACCCTCTGCCTGACACTCCAGGTCATGCTGGACAGGGCGCTGGGAAGCCTGATCTAGTTGAAGATGTCCCTGTTCATTGCAGCAGGGGTTGAGCTAGATGACACAACTTCCAACTCAAACTATTCTATGATTGTAGATGACAGTGATGTTTGGAAGGGGAGATACAGCCTGCCTCTTCTGGTTGTGTCTAGTTTAAGATAATGCTGCAGCTGGAGGAGGGGGAAGGAAATCCTGAATGGAAATAATAGCTGGCCAGGCTACCTCTTTTGTGATGATGGGTGTTTTAGAATATGTGTCCTGATGCCATTTTAAAGAGCTTAGTTTCTGCAAGATGCTGTTGTGTAAAAAATAGTCCAGTAAGGGAACAGCTGACTGGAAGGCCTGTGTGCTCATCCCAGCTAGTAGGAAAAGCTATTACAGAGGTTAAAAACATTGACCCAAATAGAAACGCAATAAACACAAATTTGGAAGCATTTTGTTGGTGGTGCTGTTGGTGGGCTGGTTTGATGGAGCAGCCTGCTGGTAATGTGGAATCCTGTATGTGTTTCACAAGCCTGAACCAGGACATGAGGCTTTGGCTCATAAATAAGGTACAGAGGTAGATTGGAAAGAGGCTGAACTGAAATAAAATATGATAGCTTTAAATATGAAGGCTGGTTGCATATTTTTCATCTGGATATGTAATTTAAAGGTAAAAGGGTATTAATGCAACAGTGACATGGTGATATCAATTACAGAAAGCCTCAATGCTGAGGAATTCAATACTGAAAGGAATTCCCCACATTCACTCACAAGAGATGGCTGGGACTTATCTTGACGCCTTAAGTCTAGATGATTCCTGTGAATTTATTTTCTCTGGGAATGTTCAATTTTTTCAAATAGCTAGGTTGTAAAATCAGTTTTCTTTCTCCTGCTGTGGTAACTGGTCTGTTCTTTTGGTCTGCTTTTTGAAGTCAGTGCCATAGCACTAACCCATGGCTTTGTCCATAGAAAACACTTCAAGCACAATCTGATATGTTGCATGTTACTGCACAGCCTTGGCAGACACTCACTAATCTCTTTCCAAAATGTTTCTTGAACTTATACAAATGTTCCTAAAAAAAAGAAATCTTGCTGAATATTTTTCTCTGGACCATTTTTTGTGGCCCTGGTTGACTTTCATCTGTACTTTTCAACAAAGGAAGGAAAAAGACAAGTTCAATTCTATGTAGAATGAAGCAGTAAATGTCATTATCTTTTTTTCCCCTTCATGTTTATAGATATAGGAATGTTCAAAGAATACAACTCGTCTCCAATCCTCTTGTTTCCCTATAACATTTTAGTGGTCATTTGACTTTCTTTGGCAAAAGTAACAGGTCTCTCCTTGGTCCTTCATCAAAATCTTTGTATTACAAAGTCCTTGACAAAATGAATTAAATATTGTTGATATTTTGACGTGGTAAAGATTACTTTCATTTTCAATGAAGACAAAAAAGACAAGGGAATCCCTTCGAGGGACAGAGCCCCACCCTTGCAGGCATCCCAAACATTGCAGATGGTATAAAATAATACCTAAGGTAACCTGTAAGCTGCTGACAATAAAATTCTAATGCCAGGCTAAGCAGCAGATAAAGATATGGGAGTGATTAGAGAGACAGCAGGGTTTTTTTATTATTATGAACATGCCTGTTGTTTATTAGAACTGGCAAGTATGAGGCTATGAAGTACTTTGCTTAGGATTATCTCTTGGCTAAAATTTGATAGAATGGGGCGAGTAGAATACATTAATTTAAGTCTATGAAATTGAAGGCAAAAGTTCATGATATTGGCCTACATGGTGACCCCACAATTTTCCATGTGTAGATCCCTCATCTGCCAGGCACAAAGCAGATGTTTGGAAAAGCAAAGTACACAAATAGTTCCTGTGTATTGTGATTAGGTGCTTAAGTTGCCTGGGGCTAGCCATCTATCTGAATGGCTAATCTTAGGGAAGTAGAGTGAAAACTAATTGTAGCTGAATTTGATGTCCTTCTGGTTTATATGATAAACTAATGATCTTTTTGGACACAAGTAATCCCTGTAGGCTGAAGAATTTAAAGGTGTGATGAAAATTCTTTCCATATATTCATAACTATGTCTGTTTGCAATATTGAAAAGGTTTTTTGCCTGGAAACTTCTATGCCTGAAGAGGACAAAATTATCATCAGGCTATTTTGGAGTAAGAGAAGCTTCGGTCATTAAAAGATAGAAAAATATAAAACTTTTAAGAAAGACTGCTTATGCTATATATATACAGGGTTATATACAGTGTTGTGCAAAACAGGGTTTATGGGCTTGAATCCCAGGTTTAGCTCTCAGCTGTTTAATTAAAAGAATGGTTTCTGAAGGAGGCTTGTACTAGCATTCTTATTTATAACCTTATTTTTTCTGCCTAGTGGTATGAAAAATTTTAAAAACAAGGCTACTGTAAGTTAATTACAATCTTAGACATCAATGTTCCATGTAGCTTCACCAAATCAAGGAATAGCTGAGGTTGGAAGGGACCTCTGGAGACATCTAGTCCAACCTCCTTGCTTAGAGCAGGTCAAAGAGATCAGGTTTATCAGATACTGTCCATCTGGATTTTAAACACAACCAAGAATGGAGGTTCTAAAACCTCTTTCGGCAGCCTACTCCAGTACTTGACCACCACCAAAGAAGTTCTTGTTTATTTTAGGTTTAAATGGATCTTCTGGTATTTAATTTTGTTCCGATTGTGTCTTCTCCATTTACTGTGTACCTCAGAATAGAATCCATCTTTATTTTCTTTCCCCTCCTCTTCAGGTATTTATAAGCACTGATATGGTGGGCTGACCCAAGGAGTTGCCAGGTGCTCACCAAGCTACTCCATTATTCCCCTCCCCAGCTGAGCAGGGGAAACAAAGATATAAGGAAAGGCTCATGGGATAAGATGAGGACAAGAAGAGATCATTCACCAGTTACCATCATGGCCTAAACAGACTTGACTTGGGGAAATTAACTTAATTTATTACCAATTAAGTCAGAGCAGGATAATGAGAAATAAAACCAACTCTTAGAATACCTTCACCACACCCCTCTATTCTTTCTGGATTCACTCCCAGTTTCTCTACCTCCATCCCTACAGTGGTGCAATGGAACAGGGAATGGGGACTGCAGTCAGTTCATCACATGTCTCTACTTTTCCTTCCTCCTCAGGGAAGGAGGAGAACTCCTCACATTCCTTCACTGCTCCAGCACAGGGTCCCTTCTATGTGGAGCAACCCTTCAGGAACAGGCTGCTCCAGTGTTGGTCCCCCATGGGGTCACAAGTCTTGCCAACAAACCTGGTCCAGCAAGGGCTTCTCACAGGGTCATAGCCTCATTTGGGAATCCACTTGCTGCAGTGTGTGGTTCCCCATGGGCTGTGAGAGAAATACATTTTCTTAACCAAATTAATTTGCTGATAAAAGTTTTATTTCCTGACCTACCTTTAGTAGTCATGTATAAAGGTAACTCTTACAACCCATTATCTGCCTGATACTTGTAGCTTCACTAGTGTGTTCAGTTTTCTCATAAGTACAAGTTGCTTTAGTTTCATGAATACTCTCTTTCTGGCTATTTCTTTTTAAGCTACAATACCCTACATCTGAACAATCTAGATAAAAATCTGCACCCTGAATGCTGTTACTGTGGGAAGTTGTGCATTTTGCTGTGGTACTTGGTGGGAAAATTACAGAATGTGCAAGCAGGCCAATAAATAAAAAGCAAAGCGTGCCAAGTATTTCCGTTAGGAAAGCTTATTTTAAAGATCTTTTAACACATAATTAGGCTATCACAGTAACCCATGCAGTTTCCTAATGCAGTTATGAGAAAGTTGTTTGGTTAATTGCTAGTGATTGTTTAGATATCTATTGGAATCTCCCAAGTAGAAATTTAATTAAATGGAGGGATTCTCTATGTTTCTAGACAGAAATATTTGACTTGAATATCTTAATGAGAATGTGGTATGCAGAACTTTTCTTCTCCTATCCATACAGAAACTGTATCTTCTTTTGAATTAGATACTTAATAGAGGAGTTGTGGCCATATCACCAAGACTGTCTGAGTTCAAGAAGTGTTTGGGCAACACTCTCAGGCACACGGTGTGACTCTTGGGATGTCCTGTGCAGGGCCAGGAGTTGGAGAGTTGGATTTGATCATTCTCATGGGTCCCTTTCAACTCAGTATAGTCACAGTGATGCTGTGACTACAATTCCCCTGGCAAAAGAATCAAATACAAAGGGTGTAAAATTGCTTTTCTCTACACTCTAAGATACTACTGAGATGTGTGATATCTTTTCCTAGACAATATATTTAGAAGAAAAAGGTGTGTATGGTCTCTTGTAGGTTTCTGAATAAAGGCAAAGAAGAGTGATAACATCACTCAATTTGGATAAAGTAACTCAGTCCATAGTACAGTACCTATTACCAGGGGATCAGATCCAGACAGCACAGGTTTAGGAAAGGCAGGTCCTTCTAGACCAGGTGATCTCCTTTTACGACCAGTGACCCACCCAGTGGATGAGGAAAAGGCTGTGGGTGTTGCTTATCTGGACTTCAGCAAAGGCTTCAATACTGCTTCCCACAGCATTCTCCTGGAGAACCCATGGCTTGGACGGGTGCACTCTTCACTGGGGTAAACACTGGTTGAATGGCTGGGCTCAGAGAGTGATGGGGAATAGAATTACATCTGATTGGTGGCCAGTTGCCAGTGGTGTTCCCCAGGGATCAGTATTTGGGCCAGTCCTGCTCACTATGTTTATTGCTGATCTGGATGAGATGATAGAGTTGCACCCTCAGTAAATTTGCAGACAATGCCAAGGTGGGCAGGAATGTTGATTTTTCTAGAGGATGGAAAGGCTCTGCACAAGAATCTGGACAGGCTGGTATGCTGAGGCCAGTTGTATGTCGTTCAACAAGGTCAACACCAGAGAGACAAGTTATTCCAATACCCTATGGTATTTAAATTATAAGCCAACCCCAAACACCAGTAGGGAGTGACTCTACTTCATAAACCGTATTTTAACCTCTGTTCTTATATCACAGTCTGCATCTTCTTTTGAGGTTTCCATTCAAGTCATTCAAGACCTACCCTTCTATCCTGTCTGAAATACTTCAGCCTCTGTTGGTAATTTTGTACTGCAGATGGTCTCACATTCAGCCCAGGGCCATAGATTATAAAAGTGAAATAGCTAAAATTTCTTCTATGAAGAGCAGTAGGAGGAGACCTATATTAGCTCTCAGCTCTTCTACACCACTAGAAAGGATATTTCCATATCTGTGGGGTTTCATTTGGACAGTTTCTCTTCTATAGGATCATCTTATTTCTTCCTGTAGTTACTCACCCCTGACCATGCTGGATTCCAGAAATGACAGTTTCCAGGCCTAGGGCTGGGGGGAGTTCTGGGGCCACATCTGCTTGTGATAGTGGCTGACTTGTGGGACGTGTGCTGTGTTGAGGCACTGAGTTGCTAGTTGAGGGAGGAGATGAGCAGGGGAGATGCAGTGACAGGGTCTCCACAGGGTGTTTGCAGAGGTGAGGCCCAAAGCACACAATATAAAGAAGGTGATGCCGGTAGACACCAGGCTTGAAGGATAGTGGTGGGTAGTGACTGCCAAGAAGGGGGAGGCTGGAACCTTCTGGCTCAGCAGCAGGAAAAGGCTCTTTCTTCTCTTTGATGTGCGTGTACAAAGTGGGTGCTGTGCTGCAATAGCCGATGCATGAGAACAAACTGCATTGAGTCAGAGATCAGAGCCAGCTGGGCTGGAGAAGTACCACTGGTACCTAGAGGAAATGGTGGGCATTAGTGGTAGGAGATTCATTTTCACATTGGATAGAAGCACCAAGCTGCCAGTCAGACATGCTGTTACAGGAGGTTTGTAGCTTCATGGGGCCAAGATCTAGGGTGTTTTAGATGACTGCTAGAATTTATTTGTCCTTCAGAGTGCTACCCTTCACTGATTGCCTGCAGGGCACTAATGACGCCATCAAGTGACACCTAGAACAAATTAAGAGGGACTGGGAAGCTCTGAAGGCAAAGGTGAAGGATGTGAGAGCTCAGGCTGTCTTGTCCTCAGCCTCAAGTGTGAAAGGGAAAATTGGTGTAGGAATGGATGCCTCTTTTAAATTACCAAGTGATGGTGTGGTTGGTGTTGCACAAGGTGCTTTGGCTTTTGTGACTATATTTCCCTTTTCATCAAGGAATGGCAGATGGGTTCCTCTGACAACATGAGATGAAACCACCTTTAGCTATGGACTTGGCAACATCGCGTAAAGGGCTTTAAACCAGACATGGGGTGACAGCAGTTTAACAACAGAGAAGGATCAGAAGTTAGGGGTGGCAAATACATTGAGCAAGGTGACTGAAGAGAGCCCCCAGGAAAAGTGAAAATGTTCACAAGAGGCCAGCCCCAAGCACTTGCAGTAGTGCATGCACAGTGCAGAAACAAAGGAGGTGCAGGAGCTCAGTGTCTTGGTGCAGGGCTGCGATGACTCTGGGGTACCTGAGACACTGTGGAACAGACAGTGTGACTGCCTCCAGGCTGTCTGGGAAGAGTGGCTTGGAAGAGAAGGAGTGGCAATTGCTTTCACTGAAGGAGTGCTCCAAAAACCGTTTGTGAGATTCTGGAGTGAAAGATGTGGCAGTCTGGGACACAGACTTGTACCTGGCTGCCATTGGGTACTGCCCTTTCAGGATGAGAACCAGACGAGTTTTTATCCTTTGCTAATAACCAGATGCTTTAACTGCCAAACGTAATAATGGCAGTAAGGTTTGTAGACCACAGCAATAACATAGTTGCTTATGAAAACATAGAACCTCACATGCCTCAGGTGCCACATTCAGGTCCTTAACTGTGTTGTACTTTCCACTTACATCTTGCCCATGTCTGGCTCTCTGAGGTGTCTTGAGGAGAATCCAGCTGTAGGGTTGGGATTGAAGTGCTGCTGTCAGCAACACTTCTGGTGGGTTATCTAAAATAGATACGTTCTGATTTCACACCTTCTTGATTATGTCTCTTTGTGAAGCAGAAAAGTGTTAATGCAGCAGAGTCCAGTTGTCAAGTCAGTGTAGGAGTTGAAATGGGATCAGAAGTCTCTTGGTTACTTTCCCTCTTTTCTTCCTACAGAGTAAGTATAGGTGAATCTGCTTCATGAGCTGGTGCTGGTAAAGTACAGCTGGCTCTTAATGAATAGAGGTCATAGTGCCAAAAAGCCATCCTGCTTCACATTAGGTTTTTTCCCCACTCCTTCTGGAAAAAGGAGGAAATTTCCAAGCATAAGGGATATTTTCAGAATGTTTTGTAGTTTATGTTATACCTTCCTTTCTGGAATATTATAAAAATGTGTCTAGCAGGTGCAGACATTAAATCAAAAGGTAAAAATGTAAAGAAAATCTCTAGTAACTAGTAAATATGTATTTCAGTTTACTTAACACCTGCTCAAGTCTCTGACAGCTGAAATCAGAATGCCTATTAGGACAAGATGTAATTTTCATGTCTTTCTCAGCTGAGGTTTGTTGTAGAAATGGGACCAACTATTCAGTCTTTCTTCAGTCCCACTTGCTTTTAAAGGACCACAACTTACTACTATAGGTAGGAGAAATCAAGCACTGGGGTATTTTCTTCTGGGAAAAACTCATAATAGGTAATTCTGGTACAGGGTGCTGAGGGCTTTTCTAAGGAATTATTTTTAAAAACGTCAATTTGCTACAGTCCTGCCATCAAAGTCGAGGTGAAAATATCTCTGAATAAGTTCAGTTAATTGCATGGTCTGCTAGACTGGAAAATTAGTAAGTTTTATAAACAGTAAAAACATGAGAAAAGCATCAGCTTTTACTGTGCTATTTGCTAGTATGCTTTTCTGCTTTTATAGGTGGCTGTGTGTGTTGCCTTGCCTTTGGAGTACTTTGTATTCAAAGAAAATTAATCTTGTATTACAAAAAACTTTAATACTGTGTAACATAAATTGACTTCTACAGCCACTGTGGCTAAGAATTTTGAAGATCTCTCTGCTTCCTGACTTGCTGATGTATAATTCCAACATGTTTATGCTTATTTAACTTTGGAATTGCACTCAAATTTCATATCCTATTACAAAAATGTTGTAAAAATAAACAAAAAATTCTGAATTGCTTTCTAAATGAACAGAATTGGCAGGAATTTTACAACTAAATGAGGGCTTGAAAGTCTAGTTGATTAATAAGGTCTTGCCCTGCAAATTAAGTCTCTATTTTTAAATGTATTCTAACCAGTAATTTTTCTTTTTTGTCTTTGATATTGCTTCTCAAGGAGAAAAACTGCAGTCTTCTGGAAGGTGGAAGGATGGTTTACCTTGCAAATTTGTGCTGGTATAAAAATTGTTGAATTAATACTTGTGTTGCTATGTTGAAAAGTTATCAGTGGAGGGACTACTTTATTCCACAAAGCAAATACAGCGTAGTTAGACCAGACTTACAGATGATTTTAGAAAATAAGCAAATTACTTTTTGTCTTTTTTTTTTTTTTTTTTTTTTTTTTAGATCATTACTTTCATAGAAACTTATTTTACCAGAGAACTTTTTCAATAGCTTTCTATTTTTTTTTTTCTGAAACATTTTGGTATGAAGCAAAAGTCAGGAAGTTTACTTTCTCTGTAAGTCACAAGCCTTGTAAGTCTACTTCTTAAAAGGCATAAATATGATTACAAGTATATCCAAAGACAATTCTCCCACAAAAGATGCGAGAAAAAGACTGCTTAAAAATGATGCCAAAGTTTTACTGGTCTAACAGTAAAGAGCTAAAAGCATTGCAAAACTGAAGACTGTTTCCTTACAGTAATGATAAAGTAATTTAAAAACTGCAGACCACAATTGCTGCCATATGACTGTCATTCATTATTTGCCTTAAACAGAACTTTAGCAAACTATAAACAAATCTGCACCATTGATTGTGTGCATACTTGGCAACTCTGTAATTTACATTGCATATTTCTATAACTTCCGTAATCACCACAACTAGAGCTTATATTTTATTTTAGAGGGCAGGAAAATTGGTGGTAAATATGTATAGTTGACTTTATATGTATAATCGTAATTTTAGGCATATGTATGTACATGACTGTAGTTGTTAATCCAGACCAAGCAGTAATGTGATTTAATGGTTAGTATATTTTCCTGAGGTGGACTTGTAGAAAACTTGTTTATCAAGGCACTGAGGGGCTACGGAAGCCAAACATCCACGGTGTAATTTTGTTGCTTTGTAATCTGATGGAACCAACAGATTCTTCCTGGTGGTGGTAGAGAGTCAGTGTGGGGAAGCTGAGTTATTTTTGTCCTGTGAACTCTGAAATGAGGCTACTGAAGCACCTGAAGACTGAGTGGTGCAGCCAGTTTTTATCTCAAGAAGGAACATCTAGAGAAAATTCAAGGTGGTGCTTTGAAGGACACCGACTTGAATAGTAAGCAGTTACGGTGGAGAGCAGCCATGATTAAGGTGAAGTCACCTCTGTCTGGGAGGTGGGGAGGGGATGGGAGAGAGAGAAAACTCATGGGTGGGGAAATAAGATGCTTTTCAAATATCTTCTACCGCATTCAATAAATCTGAACTTCCTCATATCTGAGGACTGAAGTCTATCTCAATGTCCCTGAAATAAAACTGCTGTGCAGGTTGTTTTTTTTTTTTTGTTTTGGAATAGGTTTGCAGTGTATTGTTGTTATTGTTGAGGGTTTTGGTTCGGGTTTTTTTTTTCAGTCCTCAGTGAAATGCTCGTTTTGAACTTCTAAGTGGTGGAAAGCTGCCAAATTGTGTATTGCCCAGAGACTACCACCAGATAGCAGTGTTGTTTCTGTGCTTAATGAGGCAGGACTTGATCTTTAGCAAAGAATCAGCCTTGTATTAAAAGAAAGGCTAATGGAATTGACTTCCTTCTTGGTAGAGGCTGGTATGTCTTTGGCTCACATATCTTATTAGAGCAATTAAATAAAAAAAATCCTGTAAATTATGTTTTAACTGATTTTGATGTTGAAATAAAATATATGGTGTTGGGTGATACCATGACAAGTTTGGGTTCATTTGGTATTCTTTCTATAGTTATATTGTACCTTTATAATAGCATAACATGAGGCATGTGCCCAATAAATGAAACACCAAACCACTCTGCACAGTTCAGTCCATATTTCACAAATGTGACTTCAGTTTTGAATTAAATATCCATTTTTCTACCCTCAGTCTAAGCATTTGTCTGGTTGTCGGGTTGGCACTCGACACTGGAGTGTGACTTCTAAAAATTTTTATGTCTGCAGGGTGCAAGAGTCATAACCTGTGAACTGTTCATAATTTTTTAATAGCGCAGTTTTTGACTGCATGTTGCAAAATTAACTGTGATGTCACCTTGCCAAAGACTAATGCAGAAGTTCCAAGAGTGAATAAAGGAACTAAAATATTACTGGCTATGCAGTTATCTTTGGACAGTCTCCAGGCTGAAGATGTTTTTTCATTGTAAACTACTAGAGGTCTCAGTGTGAGACCATTTCTTTGGACCCACCACAGGGACCCCATGAGTGCCAAAGCTAGAGGGGAGGAAAATTATTGTCAAATATTCAAGGAAACCTAGCAAGTGTGGTCTCATCACCACATAAATCCCCACGTAAGTCAGTTTTGCTGCATGGTTTCTTTGTTAAGGCCTCTCTTTAAAGCTGCAGTGTCAAAAATTTGAAGTCAAAACAAAAATGTCTGAAAGATTGCCCTGGGCAAGTGCAGAATTTTCAACCCTGAGTGCAAGTGCAGTACATTCTTGTTCAAACAGATGAACATTTTTATTAACTTCATTATTTTCTCATTTAAGAATAGTTGGTTTATTCCTTGTTATTCGAAGTGTGATATGTTAGCATGCAGGTTGTTTGTCAGTAGCTACTGGCACTAAAATTCCATTGTTGCATGAAAGTAGAAAGAGGGCCAAATTGATTGATGAAGTGTTTAGTTTTATATGTGCTACAAGGATCAGAACCTCTGAAACTCTGCCTGTATCTGCAGTGTAAACAAAACATTAGTCCCAAAGAATTGACTTAAAGATGATGAGTGGACATCTCACAGTGGCCAGCAGGTGCTTACTGTCTTGTCCTACTGAGACGTGCACACACCCCTCCACCCCAGTCCTATTTCAGACTAAATTTTGATACTTCTGCCTCCTCTCTTAGTGTGCCACATATGACCTTTCCAAAACACCAGTTTCTTTGACCAGACTGGGGAAGCTTAATTGTATTTGAAGTCATCCTTGTGCTTCCTAGAGCAATCCCTGGAGTCATGCTTTAGAAGATATAGAATACATGTTTGAATGTATTCTTTTTAAAAAAATTAGCATTTTAGCTATTTTTCCCCCAACTCATATCTCTGCCCTTAGGAAATGTAGTTTTTTCAGTATATCATTCTGAGGTATTATGTATGTGTACTTTATTCATGTTGAACTGAATTTGTCAATCTTTCAGTCAGAGCATTACTATTGAATTACAGAGAATTACTATTGGGATGAAAGTGTGCTTATAGGAAACTCTTCACTTGGACTAGTACAATCCTCTCACTTCTTCTTGCTCTCTTCAAGTTTTTCTCATTTATCCTGGACAATAAGAAGAGAAAAACTGTTATGAAAGCAGCAGTTAGCTTAAAATTCATATGTGCAAGCAGTTTCAAGGGATGCCATGCTCTTTTATTGTTTCCAGCTATACTTTCTCCAGTGTGGTGTGGGAGTGACTTTGCAGAAAAAAGGGAAAGAGGGATAATGAGTGCTATGCTGAAGTTCCTGCCAATTATGTGATGGCCTATTAATTGGGAAGAGAATTTTACTTGCCTAAAAATTAAGAAAAGTACATTGTAGCAAATGGAATCTGCTATGGTATTTCCCAAAATATCTGCCAAGTCCCATTGTAGAAAAGTTAAGGAAAGAAAGTACTCAGAGAAAGGCACTGTTAGTGCTCTGTCCAAAATCTTTTCTAACTGACCTAAAGGTTGAAGAAACCAGCAGTGGTAAAAGCTGTAACACTGCTAATACTGTAGGAATGACAGAAGCACTCAATGTATTTGGAAAGGAGACAAGTACATTTTCTAGTAGCTGGCAACCTCTTTTTTTTTCTCTTGAAATGAAAAAATGAGAACCTTGGTGGGCTGGTGCAGAGAGCTTGTTGGTGCAACTTGGACATGGAATATTTTGCCCTAATATTTAAAAACTTCTCAACTTCCTGCTCCCTGCCCCAAATAATTCAACCCACTCTGCTAAGAAAATCCTAAAAACCCAACACCATAGTCTGATGAGACACTGCTGTGAACATAACTGCATAACTTCTTACTTAGACACCTGCCTGTTGGTTTGGGACAGCGATGCTGTGGCCTTCTGGACTACAGCAAACTTTACATTATCCTGTCCAGGTCCATGGAAGCCTTTTGGTGGCTCTCAGATGTGGTTTGTCTATTCCTTGGTTTTGACTATAACAGAGGCTCCTTTGATGAAGTCTCACTTTCTGCTTCTCTTCTCCTAAACACTCCCTTCCCCAGCAGTCTGGAAACTTCCCTTGTCCAAGAGAATTGGACCATAAATGTCTCATATACAGCTCCTAGGTTTAGAAAACAGCCTCTGAAGCTTCTGAATCTTCTAAAGGGGACCACCCCAAGTAATTACTGGCTGGTAACCAGTTGTGTTTTAAGCAGCAAAGTGGCTGGCACAAGTGACCTTTAACAGGAGTTTGCTAGATCTTTAATAATGAGGGAATGAGTCTGATCCTGTTAATTATTAGCTGGTGAAGATCTGCTTAAAGCCCCTGAACAGAACAGAGAACAGATGTTCTTGTTGGCTTGTACAACGCCTGGTGGGATGCTGCATCCTACTGTGCTGGGAGTCAGTCCAAACAGACATGGTGATTCAGTGGAGGTCCTGAGGATCTTCGGTTACTTTTAGGCTCCCAAGATCAATTAAAGGTGAATTATTAGCCAAAAAGTAAGTACAAATACATAGTAGAAAAAGGATATGGTAGGGTGCAGCAACTGGAAACTAAAGCCGTACTACTGCAGACTGAAAAGACTCTCTTCAGTAGTGGAAGAATTTAACCTTTGGAAAAACTGATGAAAGGGTACTGGTGACTTCTGTACCAACAGAGCTGCTCATTCAAGGCTGCTCATCTTTCATACAGGATTTTTCTGATTTTCAGGAATAAGCCTTATGGCCCATATTTAGACATTTTGTTGGACTGGCCTTCTCTGGGCTTAATGCATGAACACTAATATCTCAAGTCTCTGCTCCGTACATCAGCTTCAGTTCTGCTTTTGATTCTCTTAATGTTGCTCATGGCCCCTGAGCACGGTGCTGATGGAGAAAATTGGCCTACCATTTCTAAAATTTATGGTACTGGTTGAATTTTGAACTGACATTTGACATTCCCAAAGTGAAATTTGGAAAATTGTGGGTTTTTTTCCTACAACATAGATTCTATATTTGTTGGCTTCAAACATAATTGGAGGCAATCTATTGAAGCCAATTCTTTCTTGTTGTATTTTTGATGAAGAAATGATATTCTTATGGGCTGGGATGAGGATATCCTGTTTTTTTAAAAACCTCTAATTAGTAAAATGATAAAAATGGTCTAAAAGGAGAAAGCTTGGATGGTGAAAGAATTTTTTTAGCAAGACCAATGATTTAAAACAAACTATCTCTGGTAAAAATAAAAACTTATCTAAGGGGTTAGCATTGGGTTGTTGCAGCTGACAGGATGGTTTCCTTGTCCTTGTTGGAGATATCACCTTCTGTTCCATTTCCCTCCCATTCTTTCAACTCACACACCTTTGGTTTTAAAACCAACCAGCTGCTTGGTTTTTCTGGTGTTCATCCAGTAGCCAGTTTGTGTAATACTGGACACAAGCACTTCTTGCAGAAGGTATGGCTGCTGTCAATCACATTTTTTTTGTTTTCAGTCTTTCTCTACTACAATGGACATCCCTGTAATGATAATGATGGATGAGAATATTTAAGAAATTACATTTTTTAAATGGGAATTTATTATGTACAAGTGACAATAATTGTCTTCTCTGGCCTCCAGTATTTCTCAAAAAATTATAAAAAGTAGAAAAGTAGAAGCTGCTTTCTTGAAACTACTGGGTTGTGATACTTCTGGCTGAAAATCTAGAAGTGGTTTAGCCTTGAAAAATATTAAAAGTTGAAAACAGAACTCATGGAAATCAAGATTAACCTTCCAGTTTGGCTAGCCTAAATTTGTAATACTAGTGATTTTTTTAATGATCATTTTGAAACTAAATGTAGCCTTTGCATTATCTGTGGGTAAGTGCTTTTCTTTCTTCTGAAACATAATTTTAGACTGGACTGAGTTGAAGTTGGCATCATTCCCTGTGCTCCCCATGATATCAAAGTGCACCATATATTTTAACTTCTTAGTAGCTTCTGCCAATGAAAACATTAGTTATAATTAATAGTCTCAGCAGTTTTGCTGCCAAGGGTTCCTAGCCACAATTCTTAGTTTGTTTTATGCTACAGATGCCTACTTCTGAACTTCGTTAACAATTTTTTCTCCTTTCCAATGTGCCAATGATTCAAGGCTACTGCTGGCCAAAGAACTAGCCCTACTCAAAAAAAAAAAAAAAAAAAAAAAAAAAAAAAAAAAAAAAAGGCATGGCTATGAAACAGTTAACTTGATTTTGCAAAAACATTTTTAAGGTAGCAAAACAGGAGCTAAGGACAGAAAAGCAGCTAAGATCCTTCTTGGGGTTAAAGCACCATCTCATATATCAGTCAAATCATTTTTCTAAAATAATTTTTTCTGTAGAGTTCCATATCGCAAATGTAGTGTGACCTGATGCTGAAAAATTACTCTACACATATAAACGTAGGGGTTAGCAGGTTGAGGTCTTATCTCTGCTCTCAGGAGCATCATGTAATTAATTGCCCTAATAATCTCAGCCCTGTAAAACTAGTAAAATCTCTTCCACAGTGATATGATACTTTTTAATTATTCAAGTATATATGTGTTTCTAAATATATGACCTGATTTCTGACTGTAGAGGTAGTTTGAGAAGTGGAACTCTAACACAGGACCTTCAGGAAAAGGTATTTTTTCTTGCCAAAAAATTAGGTCTGGTCTCCCTGGAATTTTTTCATTCTCTATTTGTGGGGTTAGACCACACAGAATGGTTTTAAACTATTGACAACTGAAATTGGCTGATGAGCTTGCTTTTGCTGAATTTGATGTTATACAAGTGTTTTTATATCCTGAAGAAATGTTTAATTTTTTTCCCCCTGCATTACCTTCATGGTCGTCGTGCTAATGTAACATAAGCTGAATATTGGTGTGGCAGGACTGATGTCTTGTTCAGCCCTTTGCTGTTCTTCCAAAGAAGCTTTTGTTCTGCTTATATCATTTTTTGTGACTGAGCCTCCTGTGGAAAGCGCAGTGTGGGTGGTTCAAACACTGTATCTGATCAGATGCTGTTTACGTAGGGCATCTGATTAATGAGCACATGTCTGAGTGGGATTAATTCTGTAATAAGTGCCTTGGACAGACACAAATCTAAGAAATGGATTCAGGACATCTTATTCTGTAGCACTTAGTGACTAAGCTGAGTGAAATTTCAAATGGAAACCTCAAAGTTGAAAAACCTATGTGTAACTGATGTCTTTTCTAATATAAGTAATTTCTATACTTTTCTCTACTTTTTCAGAACAATAATAATTTAAAGAGAGGTAATTAAATGTTCTAGTGCCATTTATTTAATGCAGCATTCTGTGGGTACTTGAGATGTCCCAGTAGGCAGTGCCTAAATGTGTCTGAAATGTAGCTTTGTCTCATTTTTAAACATGAATCTCCTCTTTCCTTCTGTCTTTCTTTTTTCACCTGGTAATACACTACTTTTATGGTCGCTAAATGTTCCTTGTACACATTTTGTATTTATTATACTCCTCTATACTATGCCAGCTTTATCAAAAGAAGATCTGAAGTGCTCATGTAATTTGTGAATCTCTTTGCTTCAGTCTTTTAATAAATTCTATAATAGGCTTAGCTCTTAGGAGGGTGATGTTTCCTAATTTTGGAAACACTGCTGTATTTTATGAGTCATAGGACTGCCATCTTAGCTATTTCTTTAAATCTTGCATTTAAAGGGGGAAAAAATCTTTATAGAAATAAACTTCCTAGATTAGAGTTTGTTAAATGCTCTAAACTGAACTTCCACTGCCAGGACAAGTTTACATCTAACCTGAATCTCAGAAGTAATTTTTGCTGTATCAGAGGTATTGGTGTGAATGCTTGGCAAGATAACCTGAGGGTCAATGGCTTGTTCTTGTCACTTCCATGCAGCTGAATTACAGGAGTCTCTTGTTTAGCAGCCAAATGTAGTGTGAATTAAACAAACATTCCTAATTTCCAACTCTATGATGGCCAAGAGGACCAGCCACTGCTATGACAATTCCATCAGTAAGGCATTCCATCTATCCTGAGAAGCAAAAGATGAGCTGTGGAACACATGGCCAGCTGCAAAGACATGGTTTAAAAAACATTGTTGATCTTGGTCTGTTATGATTTGTAAAGCTTGAGGACAGCGCTTGCAACTTTGGCAACACTGTCTCCATGCTTGCGCTCCCCACTGGACTTGCACCAGTGGAGAACCAAGAACAAGTGGATTAAAGGAGCTGAAGCTGTTAATGCTGTGTTTGACCTCATATCTCAGCATGGTTGTGCTGCCTCAGGTGCAATAGTGTTAAAACTGGTTGTGTAGGACAGCGTAGGGAGCCTGCACTGAAACCTGAACCTTCCAGGTGGAGGGTAATTCCCTATGCTGCAGTGTATTTCCAAGTATGGGAACTCTGATGGGGAATAGATATGTGTGGGTCCATTTTGTACCATTTTAGTGCTATTGTAATTAAGTGTATGTGCCTTCCTCTAAGTAGGAATTAACATTGCTACAAATGGAGTGGTGCTTGTGGTGTTTGTGCTATGACATGAGTGTAAGTTAAAAGAGAGGACAGTAGGCTAGCCCCTGGGGTTAAATTAGGCTTTAAAACTTTTCTTAGAGAAGAAATCTTGATAGAATAATGGAGAGGTCCCGGCTCTTAATGGATCCTACCTCTAAGGGTCCTGAACCTCTGCAGCAAGAGCCTCTGCTAAGAGGATGCCTTGAATGTCAGCCTTCCCGGGTGAAGGGTTTCAAGAGATAGCTCTTGGCCTCTGAGACAGCTATGGAAGATGCTTCAGGGCTGCTGAGCAGCAAAACAGAAAGTCCTCCTGTTGGTATGAGGAACAAGTGAACAAAAAACTGCTTTTTTTTCCTATCATAATTTGATCAGTAAAAAGCAGGGTTTTGAGACCTTCACGGCTTTTAATTGCTAGAATATTATTCTGATCAAATAAACAGTAAGAAATATGGGGGTTTTTTTTGTCTTCTCTGTTCAAGAAAAAGGAAAAGGTAGTAAGAGAGAGCAAACATTTTGACTTGCATAGAAAAACACTGAAATCACTTGGAACTATAAGCTTTCTATCTTCCCATGGCTTCTTGCTATTATTCTTTTCTAGTTTAGTGGTTTGCCTACAGCATGCATCCAGTAGAACTGCGCAACTCCCTAGGCAGGAGAGCTGGCAACAACTGTGTGTAGAAAAATCTGTGTAGGTGTGGAAGACTTGATGGGACATGCAATGCTGTGAAAAGCTAAATTGGAAAATTGAAAGCTGACTGTCTTTAAACAGAAATATAATCTATTTGCTCTCTGCAGAGCTCACTAGATTTCACAGGTGGACAGTGGTATCTCTTTGCTCATGTTCATTGCTGTAATCTGCCATCCAGCAAGAGGTGATGTAGTCCATCCTCAACTCTGTATCACTGCAGCTTTCTAATAAACTATGGTGGAAATAAGCATGTTTTAAATCTCTCAAGTATCTCTTACACTTGCTGCTGTGTATAGACTTAAACTGCGTTCTTGAAAGCTTCAGTCTACTGCAGATACTATGCCAGAGAAGTTTAGAAGACAGTCACTTTCTCACCCACAAGTTAGAAGTTATTATTATTTACCCATGATTATTTTTTGCTACAAAATTTGTTATAAAATTAACATTTAACCAAGTAACCAATAACATCTGGCTTCTCTTTCCCACATAGAATCACAGAATGAGTTGCCTTAAAAAAGATTTCTGTAGGTCACCTGGTCCAATCTCCTGCCTAGAGCAGAGTGAACTCATGAGATAACATGACACTCTAAATTGGAAGGGACCCACAAGGATCACCACATCCAACCCTTCAGTGAATGGCGTGTACAGGAATTAAATCCACAGCCCTGGTGGTATTAGCACTATGCACTAACCAACTGAGCTAGATGAGGCTACCAGCACACCATGAAAAGGTATTATTTAGCGACCACTCTGCGACAAAAATTTTGAGTTTCCAGCTCTGAGCTGCTTTAGTGACAGTGCTGAGTAGTAGCAGCAAGTGGCTGCTTTAATAGCTTTAGTAAGTTGCAGGTAATATTTAAAAATAAAATGCTGAAACAAAAGCCCTGGAGAATTCTCTTGCTTTGGTTCCATGAATACGTGCTTTCCCTGAGGTGACACAACGTACAGGTGCAAGTAGTACTGTGTAAGTAGAGGACTGTGGGGCAGCATCTTACTGGTAGAGCTCTCTTGGACAAAATCTATGCCCCTACTGAATGTGATGAACTATTTTCAAGCTCTTTCTGAAACCAGTATATGGAAAATATTGCAAGCCTCATGTTGGAAGCCGTATGCTTTTGTTTTTTTTCCTTCCTGAGTATGGGATCTTATTGTGAGTTTGGAAAGGCATGCCTCTGCCACTAAGTCTTGTGGTCTGAAAGAGGGAAAACCCTGCCAATCTCTGTAAAGCTGCTTTTTTATGTCAAGTAGATGGCAGGGTGTGGTAAATTAAAAAAAATCAATAAAACAAAACAAAAGGCAGGCTTAGGAAATTGTTTAATTTAAGTAAGAGCTCCACTAATTATGTCTGAGGCTACACAGAAGAAGCTTGACACTGGATACATTTTTCAAACTGTTGGAAGACAAAAAAATTAATTGCAGGCCCAGTCACCAGTTGAGGTCATTTATTTAAGGAGAAACTGTGCTATGGTGCTTCATAGTTTATATGGCTGGGTATGCTTTACATAGCTGGACTTGTAATGTGATATTTCTTATGTTTGTAACAGGAGACCATATTCCAAAAAGGTAAAATTAAATTTTTTTTGTGGGAGGTGGTGGCACTGAAAGCAAGTAGTCTGATTTCTTTTGCTGCTGTGCATCCTGGTGGCATTTTGAAAGCTGTTCAGTTCAATAATATGGGTATTGCATACGAGTTCCTCTTTTGGTCTAATAATGTGAAAGGCAGAAGAAATTGTGGTTTGCTAGGAGTGCTGCAGCTTGTGGAATGCTACAGGCAGAATTTTGAGCTGCTCTTTTTTTTTTTTTTTTTTTTTGCAACACTGGCAAATTCTTCTTGTAATGACAGCAAGCAGAGAGTGAACCTGCCTTTACTTCCTTACTATCTTTTCTCATTTAGGTCTCTTAGTCTTGGGATGAATTGCAACCAGCAACCATCCACAGTTACATTGATCTTTGGTGAAGGAAGCAACTTGTTTGAGGCAAACCATTTATTTTTGCTTGCCATGTTCTGCAGTTATAAAGATTATCAGTATCAGTTTAAGTAAACTGGTGCAAAGTTTTTGGAATATAATGAAATATTTTTTTTGGTGTGCTGGTGTGAGAAGTCTTGGTGGAAGGGGCTACTTCAAATTCACCACTTGTACTGGAATTGGAATGTGTCGAGATTGTAGATTGTAAAATTTGAACTGCAAACAGTAAATGCAGACACTGTTACTGTGACCTCAACTACTGGAGCCAGAGAACTGTCAGGACTCGAGGGAAAGCTCGTGGAAAGACAAGTACAGGGCAGGAGTATCTTGTCCACTGTTACAGCTTCCTTTCAGCAATGAGGTCACAGTCAGTACATGTTTGTGGCTATGTATAGGGCTAGTGGATATTGGCTATTACACAATCTTTGCTGAAGTTGAGAAAGGAAAGAAGGATCTTGCAAAGTAGGATATCACTTAAGTAGTAGACCTTAAAAAAAATTTGGGAATGTGATGTTGCTATGTGTTTCAGGCTTGGCTTGATGTTTCTAATCCCTTATTCTGCAAAGTGAATTTTGAAATAGAGAAGTTTCTCACAGCAGTAAAATTCATTTTGTATCTATGGTGTTATTTTGGAGAATATATGAAGAGGTTCTGACTTCTCAGCAGCTCAAAGGTGTCTTTGTTTTGGTAGCAATTTGCCTACAGTGTTTTATGATGGTGCAATGACAGAAATTGGTTGGTCTATCAGTACAATCCTTTTAGGACTGAGATCATGTTCCACTGACTAACTTGCATGAAATTCAAAAGTTAATTTATATTTTTTGGAAAAGCACATGAAGCCAAAATTGCTATTTACAACATCTGGAGAGAATATTTACTGCACTTGGTTCAATCCATTCATCTGTTGGGCTAGAGCTCATTGAGGGGAAAGAAGAAGGTGGAGGGTAGCACAGGAACATTTCTTTTCCTCTCTGAACTTCCTCTTCTCTGTTAAAGAGTTTGACATTTCAGTGTAGAGCTGATTAAATTATTCCCAGAGATTTAACATCTGTATCACTTAATGAACTCAAGTGATTGAAACAAAGAGGCTGAACAAAAAACCCTAATGTAACTCTCTGTTGTTTATTTCACACAATTTGTTAGTGGGAGACTGGGGAGAAAGTTATAGAAAGGTTTGTATTGACTGTAAATCTTTATTGTGAATATTGGACAATGTTCTAGCATAGAGAAATAGACAGTATTATGTGAAACTAATTAAAAAGTTGTTTACTGATTGTTGTCCAGTGCAGGTGCCTTAAAATTACTGTGGGAAGTGAGTGGGCGAAATTGAAATGTTCCTGTTTTGTTAAAAAAAGGGTTTTCAGTTCTTTGTATTTTTATTTTCAAAGCAGTTATTGCCATTCATTTTCACCATAAATAGTTTAACAAATGGCTTTTTTTCTGCAAAAGGGAACTGAGATGGGCTGTTGATTGTTGAAAAATACATTTTAATAAAAGTAAAATATTAAGCTAATTTAAAGCAGGGACTTAAAGAAACAAGCCTTGAAGCTACCAACCCTTTTATAAAAGTTCAAACCTATCTTATTTGAATGTTCCTGTATAATGAATGACTTTCCTGTTGTAAAATGCAACTGTAGAAGCATAGCTGGAAAGCAGGAGGTAATATATACAGACAGTTATCCAGATGGAATGGCAAGGTTTGTTTATCACTTCATAAATGTATCAGATTTTTAACATATATTGTATATTATCTACACTTGTGACAGCTCTGTGCTGATGTATCTGGGGAATGAAAGCTCCTAATTCATCACAGTTTTTGAGAGGTCCTCAAGTACCATGGCAGTTATGAGACTCCAGGGAAAATGAAGATTTTTCTTTCCTCAATTATTTTGTATACTTTAGGGAGTAGAAAGCATTTCCTTTCCCTTTGATAAATCTTTTTAAATATGACAGTGAAAATCTGAAATCAATGAAATCTGAAAAGCAGAAATGAGCAGAGCATCAGGATAAATACTTTGTTACTGGATATTAAAGTTTGTAAATTTTGTGGGGGGTGTTTGTCTGTTTGTTTGGTTGGTTTGGGTTTTCTTTGTTCTGGGAGGGGGTTTGTATGTTTTCCTACTACAGAACTGGACACACTATTATAGATATGCTCTTGCAAATGGAAAATATAAGAGAATAAACACTAACATTACCCTGCTAGCATGCATTGTGGTATGTAGGTGATTTTCTTCACAGCAAGCAAGGGCACTCTGCTGACTGTTTTTAACTTGCTGTCTATCAACACACCCAGACTTTCTCTAGGTACTGTCTAGTTTATCAGCCTTTGGCCTCTACTCCTGTGTAGGGTTATTTCATCCCATGTGCAGGGCTTGATACATGCATCTCTTGAACTTCTCAAGATTTCTTGCCTGCCCATCTTTCAAGTTTTTATAGGATCCTGAGTAACAACTTGCTCCGGTGTACTGAGTGACTGCAATCTGGTATCTTGTTTGCTGAGAGTGAACTCTGCCTCCATCCCGGTCATTAATAAGGACATCAAGCACTACTGACCATGTCATCATTCTTTGAGGGATAGCCCTGCCATGTGGCTGCCCACTGGACTTTGTTCAGTAGTCCCATCAAGGACTGGAGTTTGATTGACTGGCTCTCAAGAGTCTTTTGATACCCTTCCTTAAGGTGAATACATACTTTGTCTTTTTATATTGGGAATATCCTCTGATCACCGTCTTTCTTTGAGTGTCTATAAAGAAGTATTGCATCAATAGAAAGGTTTTAGGGTCCTCCTTGTCTGCAGAAATATATATCAGCTTCTGCCGCTGTTACACTGCTGAGGGGCTACAAAAGATGGAGCAACTATTATTGGGTTGCCATTTCAATCAGGAAATGATGCCTGGCAGAAGTAGAAAAGGAGAATTCTGAAGGGCTTTCTGGGTGGAAATACCAGAGCAGAAAAGCCTAGCAGCCTAACTCTGGTGTCATGGGTAGTTAAAACACTGTGTATGCATGTCTGTGAACAATGATGATGAAAACATTGCATGCTGATGAAGTTCTTGGTTTGGTGGGGTTTTTTTGTGTGTGGTTTTGTTTTTTTTTTTTTTTCTTTATAAATTGTTGGTTTTTTTATAAGCCCTTCAGTAGTTGCACTGACTGTTTAAATAATTGACCAAGCACTTAAAAGCTGTTTTGATTCTTTGCAATCGCAAGTGCAAAGAAGCCAAAGAATGTGTAGGACACTTCTCTGTGTTCCTCTGCATGGTATGGCTGGATTGTGAAAGGGGAGGGGTTCTGGGTGGTTTTTTGAGAATTTGCTTTGGGAAAATGTTGTACACCCTCCTGTCTGGGAAAAGAGCATGTGGAGCTTTTCAACTGCAGTAGGAACTGCACATTCCCAGTGTGAGAGTGTGGCTTAGCTTGCTTTGGCTTAGAAGGGTGTCTCATGCAATTTGATATTCCATTAAGTTTCAGTAGCATATACTAGTTGTAATTCTCTCTGCCTTTGGATTCAGAACACGTACAAAGAGCTGTGTACGTGTTGTGATGTTAAGTTTTCAAGCAGTTGTTTTGCAAATGATGCTTGAACCATGCTGTAGAGATGTTGTGAGGACAGAACAGATAATTGTTAATATCTAAGTGCATTTCACTCTAGTTGACTTTACAAAAGCTGCCACATCATGTTTACATTAAAGTATGAGAACTGGAAAGGCTTGTAGATAGATTTGGTTCTGCAAGATACTACAAAAATGTGGGGGATCCAACACTTCAAGGAAAAACACAAGCAAGTTTTTATTGCAAGCTGTGTCACTGTGGCTTACTAAAGTCCTGCCTCAGAATGGAAGTGTCTGGACTACACCAGCTGGCCATTGTGAAGAAGATGCATTGTCTTAGAACAAATAACAAGTTTATAGGCACTTTACTGATCAGCTTAAAATATTCTGTTTGCTTTGTTTTTTTAAGGAACAACTAAAACAACCTATCTTTGAATATGTAAATGTGGGGAATGATTCTATCCTGAATTGCTACAAGTGATCCCGTCCATCTCTTCACTTTTTAACTCCTGTGAGAAAAGATAAGCTAAAAATGTGGCATGGAGCAGATTAAATCAACATACCATGACATTATGATGAGTTGAAAATCTGATGTCAGTCTGCTGGTAAATTTAGGCCAGCAGGAGCTGTGCATGGTTCGTTGATAAACAATAGTATCATTTAGCCAAGGTGTATATCATGTTACAGCATGGGATCTAGGTGCCTTGTGCCAAAAGCAAAATTTACAGGGAAGAAAAGCTACAAAACTGCTGCTTCCAAAGCACATGCTGGGAAGGCTCTCTGTAAGGATTAGATATGTAACGAGGTACTTATTCTCTTCAAGGCTGGGGCAAAAATATTGGAAATGTACTTATCTTGAATAGAACCAACTGGCTGCACATTTGTAGTGGGGTCTGGCATGGCCCTTGTCACTACCATAGAAAACCTCACAGAGCCTGTGCCTCTGTTCCTTTCACGCAGGTAGCAGCAGTGAATCCAATCTCCTGCCTCTGTTTATTGTTCTTTTGGTGTTGTTTCCTTGGCTTAAGTAATGGCAGAGGTTGTGGGCCAGCCAGTTAATACAAGTAAGACAGAGCTGTGCTAGGACATTGTTCGTGCTATTCAAGGAACAAGAGGAGCTGGCATAAGGCTCTTAAGAGCCTGGAGCCATTAGTCTAATCATTAGGCATAGCATACATTTCTAATGTTTTCATTTGCCTTCCTAGGGAAGACCTAAGGTATTTTGCTTTCAGATATGTCAGGAATACTTGAGTTACTGTAGTGTTTTACTCCTGAAACAAACACGTACTGTGGTCTTTGAGAAATTGCTCAGCCTTGTTGGCTGAGCTCTCTCTTGTTTTCGAGAAGGGCTAACTTCTGCTGTGAAGTCTTCTTGAGTTGCCTTGATGTCATCAAAGATGAACAATGCTGCTGTGCATAGTTTAGTTTTAGGCAGTCATGGGAGGAGCAGGGTGTTTGACTATGATGATCCTTAGGGTGCCTTCCAACTTGCAGTTCTCTGATACTAAATTCTGTTGAATTCACTAAGGATATTCCTGTTACCAGTGTTTTTATGCTTGCATCTTCTGTAGAGAGAATATAACCCTGGCTGGTTTTTGGGCCAGAAAAGTGGATAAATCCATTGTGTTGTATATAGCAATTATGTGTGATTTTTTGCAAGCCTTTTTGTGTCAATTTTTCTTTAATATGTATTGAAACTCCTGTTTTGGGTGTCTGTCATTAAATTTTGGTGGACTACGGGGAAAAGTGAAATTCTGCAAATAAACTTTATTAATTTGCAATTTTAAAATTTTGTTTATTAATGGTTTTATTTATTTGTTAATTTGTTTATTAATTAACTTTATTTGTTCATGAATTATGCAAATTAATAAACATAAAAATTAATATTATTCAGGTTTTTTAGGCTTTTGGTTCAAAAAAATTCCATGGAGCTGCCAAGGGAGACTGTCTCTGTGATGGAGATGTGGCTTGCCATTCCTGTGTTTTGTGGGCATTCCTGTCACCTTGGTTAATCCAGAAGTTTATGTTCACTGGGCATGCCCCAGCCTGGAATTTGTCAAGAATTTTTCCTTGTGTTTGGCTCCTGACATAGTCCCATAAAGTGTGCTTGTCCTGAGTTTACGTCTTAATTTGGTACTGCTTTCATATGGTCAAGGGTTTTTCCAAAATTATCATTTACCCTGGTTGCTAAAGATTGTGTGATGCTGAAAAATCCCCCAGTGAGGAAAAGCCCAGGTGTTGCAGTACAGAAGTGTATGTATTGTCAGGGGCTGGTAGGCCTGGCTGTATCTGTTCTGAAGTCTGCAGAACAAGCCAAAGACAATGGCCTTTCAGTCTGGGAAATGCTGAGCTATCTCACAGGTTGAATGCAAAAACAGCCAGAGGACCAGTGTGGGCACCAATACTGAACAGCAACCAATATGATCACAGAATCACAGCATATTCTGCACTGGAAGGGACCCACAAAGATCAGTGAGTCCAACCCCTGGCCCTGCACAGAAGAGTCACACCATGTCCGTGAGAGCATTGTCCAAACACTTCTTGAACTCTGTCAGGCTGGTGCTGTGACCACTTCCCTGGGGAGCCTGTTCCAGTGGCCAAACACCCTCTGGGTGAAAAACCTTTTTCTAATATCCAACTTAAACCTCTCCTGACACAATTTCAGGCCATTACCCCGGGTGCTGTCACTGGACACCACAGAGAAGAGATCAGTGCCTGCCCCCCACTTCCCCTCATGAGGAAGTTGAAGATGAGTTGAAGAAGAGTCCACTCAGACTCTTGCTCACAGAGCCCTAGAATGGGATAATGTCGTGTGCCTGGTTTTGGATGGGCTGGGCCATCTGGGATCATTAGCTTTACCTAAGGCATAGTTTCACTTGCATTATCCTTGTGTTGCAATCATTCCTGCTCCTATGGCAGGGAAGTTATCTTCCAAGAAAGCTGTCTCAGTGCTAGTGGAACCTTCCTGCTCCTATGGCAGGGAAGCTAAAGTTATCTTCCAAGAAAGCTGTCTCAGTGCTAGTGGAACCTCAGCTACCAAAATTATTTGGACAGCTTCAAAGATTCAAGATAGCTATAAAGATTAGTTATGAGCTGACCTTTGGATTTGGGTGGCTGCTCACATGTGAGCTGTTGCTCAGCTGATGAGCCTGTAGGAGCTCAAATTGGCTTTGCAGAGCACCAGTTTTGACTGAGCAGCTTCCAGGGAGAGTTGACAAGGAATGTCTGGTCACTGAAGTTCTCTTTCCATGGTGTTGCCTCACAAAACAGTTGATACTTGCCCAACTTGTGATTTCCAGATTTAAAGTAGTTAAATCACACAACTAGAACATTCTGTTGGGTTTTACAGACTCATGACAGCTAATGAAAACTGAGGTGGTGTGGGTACCACACCATGCAATGCTGTTTTGGTTAGAGGGGGCAAAAAATGTTGACAGTGTAATGCTAGCCACCAGTTGTTGAAAGAGTCACTGTTGGATGGAGTGACAAAGGTAAAAATGTAAAACCAGAAAGGCCCCAAAGCACAAAATAACCCCTTTGGTGTTCAAAAGTCTGGACATTTTCTCTTGTGATTGTACAACATGCAAAAAAATAAATGGCTCAGTGTATATAAAACTTGTTGAGAGCTTGCTTTGATCATCAAAGAATGGAGTCAACAGGCAGTTATGAAAAACTGAACTGAATCAAATTCCTGTATTTGATTTGAGATTGTAGATGCATCTTCTCATGTCCTTTATAAAGACAAGCCACCTCTTCAGAATGCAGCTGCTAAAGATTTACTGACACTGGATGCCAATATAGCTCTGCAGAAACCAGTAGTGGAAAGTTGTTTGGGTTTTTTTTATTAGTATTGCAACAGCTGCTCCGATGCCAGAAGTGTTGTTTATTAGTTGTTTTCTAAAAGTGTGGGTAAAGTACTAGGATGAAACATACACTTCACTTTACTTATTTGGGAGGCTGAGTACAGAAGGGTTGTTGATTTATATTTGACCTGTGTTAAAGTACATGAGATTTTAGAATCACCCATAGTAGTATACTTTGTAATGGAAATAACATCATCTTTCCAGTTGACCCTTTTAAACATTCATTAATCTGTTCTGCTGGTTTTTGTTACTTTGAAATATCTTGCAAAAGGGAATTTTCTTTGCTAACCCAATATACTCAAAATCAGAACAGAAAATCCTGATACTGACTGAATAAATCCATGACATCTGTGGCAATTTTAAAAATGATATTGTGGGCAGAATTCCAGGATGAGCAGGACCTCTGAATTTGAAGACAGTTTTATGTCCTCTGTCTTTATGTCTAGGAGGTCATGACACAGTGGGTAGAGAACTTTATCCACTGTTAAAATTTTTGTCAATGAGATGCTTCTAATCTTCAAATAGCTATCAGAGGCTTGAGGGTTTGCATTCTTTGTTGTTTTGTTGAGTTGTTAGTTTTGTTTTTCTTTTTTCAAGAGGTGTCTTGTTCTTCTGAAGGCTTAGAAATTATGAAGTTGCCAACTTGGTCACTATTACCACAAAAATTAGTGTGCAGAATACTCAAAGAAGCACACTGTTGTTCAACTTCATGATTCATTCAACAGGGAAACATTGGATTTGGCAAACCGAACTGCCATATTGAAACACTTGAGTGGGAAAATATACTTTCTCTGTTTCATGTCAGTCCAACATGCCATCTCATGTGCTGGAGCTAGCATGAAAAATCATTACATCCCAGAGATGCAGCCTCTGGGTAAAAGTAATCCATGGATGAAATGGTAATAGTGCTGACTTCATTATTCAGCCTTTCCTTTCAAGTATGCCTTAGAGATAATGCTAACCTGGAAGGAGCTGGTTTTAGTACTATGAGAGAAGAAAATTACTTCTTCGAAGTTTTATTAGCTGATATGGAAAAATGTATAAGAGTTTCTCTAAGATTCATCTGTTGTAAGGGAAGTGAGAAGCTCTTTAATAGTAGGGTCCATTTGTTGTATTTTAAAGGAAGGGTTATAAAAAGAAGCTTGTGAGGCACTAGTCTGACTTTAATTAGGGTTACTCTGCTGCTTAGCTGCCTGTGTGTGTATCACAGATGGCTGGCAGGGATTTGGAGGTTGAAGAAACTGGATTTCTCAAAGACTGTCCTGTTCATCAGCCATGTACTCTGATTTCTCTTCCTGGTAGTCTAAATGTGTAGTGCTCATTATAACTCACTCACTCTGACAGGTCTTAAGGATGTTCCCTTCTGGGATGGGTGGTGACTGAGGTTTAATGCCAGCTCAGAGATGCTGAGGATCAGAGATGTCTCCCTGGATGTGATCCCACCTTGTTCTTAACTGCAGCCCTGGCAGTAGGAGTCACAAGTTCCCAGCAGCTGGGCTGTGGTGACTGACTCCTGCTCACAACAAGAGGCTGAGCCCAGAGTTTGCAGGAACTGGGAGTGGTGCAGGCCTCTGCTTTGGGCAGAGCAGTAGGAGAGCTCTGGGGACAGGATTTGAGGAGCAGTATTGATTATCCTAAAATAAATTACTTGTCAGTAGAATTGCTTTGTTTGAAGTTTAAGGCTTGGCATGCTTCAAAGATCCCAGGCCCAAGGGGAGGTTAACAAAGCTTAGAAAGAAGAGTGCTACTGATAGTGAACACAAAGAATGCTGAGCTTAGAACTTGGCAAGAACACCCAAGATAAGAAGGTACTAACTAAACTAATTCAGCAACTGTGCCAAAATCTCTTCCAACTGGGTAAAGGGTAAATCTCACAGTGGGAGATCACAACCAAATGACCTCTGACTCAAATGAAAGACCCTGATCATGCACAGTAGCTAATAATTAAATAATATCTTGCACAATCAACTTTTTTTAGGAGTAACCAATAATAGAGCAATAAACAATGAATTTTTATTAGATAGGTGGACTATATTAGATTAACAGTGTATAAATAATGATTGTCTTCTCTGCTTAGGGTGCCAGCTTTGTGGATTTACCACCTGGTAATCATCCATGTTCAAATATGAAATAAATCATTACCTGGTGTCTTACTGCACATTGGGTGATGAATCCTGATTTTGGGATAACAGTTTTCTGGTATTCCAGGTAGGACAAGCCTAAAAGGCCTTTCCCAGTTCAGCTGTGTACCTGAAGTGAAGGGATGTGGTTGACCAGATTCCAGCACACACCAGCTTTTGGTTTGGGGACCCTGGACAACCTGCCCTGTGTAATGTTTATAACCTATCATTGTGCTAGGACTGAACTAAAAAATGAGGGTTTTCCCTTGTGGAACACAGAACATTGGCCTGATGTGTACAAGATAAATGGTAAACTGTTGGTGTCCAGAAACATAAACTCTGTAAAAGTAATGTAATGATTTTCTGAAACCATATAAAATTGAGATATATTCCTAATCTGCATGAATTTGATGCAAGCAGAATACTCTAACCAATGTGTGTCTCAGAAATTTGTGGCATTTTTACACATTCTTTCAAAATAAGTTTTATTTGAGTTTTAGAAGTTTTCCTTGCTCTGTGTGATTTATTTTTTATTTTTAGAGAACAGAGCAGTTAAAAATCTATCAAGTAGAATAGAATGCATTGGAGAATACAGATATTGTTGTTTTTTTTTTTTTTTTACTGTTGTTTAAGACTTAGACAAAGCTAAGCAACTGAAAGAAATATTACTTTAAACAAAATGCAGTCTTTTACTTCTTCATGTGTTTCTTTTTCAAACAATTTCTGTTCAAATAATTCTGTTCTCTGGCAACAGATGAAAATATACTCTCCTGAAAGAGCAATCAAGAGCTAATTCATTCATTTCTGCTAAAACTCCCCAAAACCAGAAACCCTTCAAATATATCCCAGGTCCCTACAGTTAGCTCACAGAAAGGCTCTCCTTGACTGTGTACCAGACTTCTTTTTCTGTGCAAGCAATTTCCCCTGAGAACTGAGGCTCTGAGCAGACATTGCTGTTCAGCATCAGGATTTTTTGGCTGGGCTGACCACCACTTTTAAGCTAAAAACTTGTTCCTGGCATCAGTCAAAACCCAGACAGTAACTAAACAAGCAATGAAAATTTTGCTTGGATAGTAAAGGGTCGTATTTATTCTTTTGAAATGCAAGACTCAAAGACTGCCATATATGATCCTCTAGGCATCAGAGAGCTCAGGAAATTTTGCAGCACTTAAAGGACTTGGAGGTGGTGGACTGATGGACAAAATGTCTTCAAGGACTAGAACTCACATGTATGACTGTTAGGTTTTGTGATACAACACTCATCCTCACACACACAGTTATTTTTTGTTTGATTCAGCTTGATTAAAAATCAGGCAGCACAACTTTCAATCCTGTTGTTCATTCCTTTCTCAACACAGATGGTCTAGGTTTTGTTGCACCTGTGCAGTAAAATAAAACAGTGTTCTTGGAAAGTTAGTTTGAATTTTCACTGCAGTCATCTGAAATGTTTGGTTTTCCTTTAGAGATTTGAGTACCTTTCTTCTTTTTATACAAATCATTTTGTATAATTTTATCAGAAACAAAAACTAACTTGTATTGCATTTCAATAGGGACACTTAGCTTTGTTGACAAATGCTGAATGTTTTGTTCTTTTAAGCTTAAGAAAATTAAGTGGGCTGTATATTTGGGAGAAAACAGATAAACAGGGATGCTGATAAATTGTTTTATGACTAATTCCTAGATAATGTGACCCTATTACATATCTATACTAGGGATCCTGGATCCGTTTATGGAACGGTCGAAAAGAGCCCTGGCAAGGGGCCATGCTCCAGGCAGCAGAGGAGGGCACAACCACCCTGAGACATTTCCTGGTCCACCACGTGGGTAAAAAAGCCTTCCCTTAGCTGCAGGGCACAAGAGGTGACTTTGTGGTACATGAGCATCAGGCAGCAGTGTAGCCAAAATGGATCAGAGGAGCCCTGACAAGTGGTCATGCTCCATGCTGCAGAGGAAAGCAGAAAAGCTCTGGAGTCCAGTGCCAGTCTGCCTTAGGGGAAAATTCCCTCCTGACCCCAGGACTGGTGATCAGCTTTTCCCTTAGCATGTGAGCAAGAACCTTCCTCATACCACAGCCTTCTGGTCCTGCCTCCCAGGAGATGCCCAAGCCCTATTCTCTCTCAACCTGAAGCCATCTCAGAGCCTTCCAAGATAGGCCAAATGCCATAGTCCTGATCAGTCTTGGGGGCAAGAATCCTTTCCAAGCATAGTGGGTGCTACAAAGTGCTGAGACCCCTGGAAAACATTTCTGGATCCCATTTTTTGGCTGCTGCCTGTGGCTCCATGGCAGATGAGGACAACAACCTCTGCAGTGCTCCTCAGGAAGGAGCCTTCAAGAAGGGACATTCAAGAAGGCATTCCCTTAGTCTTGCCATTGCTACCCAGCTGAAAAGGCACCACAGCCCCCGGCACATCCAGGGGTTGGTGGTTCTCATCTCTGGAGGGGCTTACATCTGTTCTGTAAGGCTGAAGTAGGATTTCCATCCACCAGATGGGCCTTGAAATGGCCTCTCCAGGAGCTGGCTTTGCAGTGGAGAGCCTCCAGCAGTCCCCTCCAGAACCTCCCCCTCAGCTGCCATCAATTAATTCCACTAGCTCCTCAAGGACTTCTTCTGTGATGTTTTCACGGTGCCCCCTGGCCTGCTCTGGCAGTACAAGATGGGATGATACTCCCTTTTATCCTGGCCCTATGGTTTAATAAGAGCTGCATCAATTTTTTTGATACATAAGTATTTATTTTTTTAGGAGCAATAGAGAATGGACTGTCTTTCTTCTTTTCCTACATCAATTTAATTACATATGTTTTCCAGGCAGTACCACTGCTAATTCAGCAGGGCACATGTGCATGTTGCAAAAGCTCTTGTAAAAGAAAAACTATTGTGATTTCACATTTCTACAGAAGGCAAACACAATCAAATCCCTGCAATTGCCCTATGTTTGCTCTGTTGTACTCAAACTATAAATGTTTTATGGAAACACTGGGATTTATATGTACATTCATCCTTTAAGGAGAAGAATAAATCTCAATCCCCAGGCGTCTTGGTTTACTAAAGATGTGAAGCCTCTGGCTTTTCTGCTCCTGCTGCATGTTGCTTTCTGCAACATGGGACATCACTCACTGAGCTCCACTGAGCTCCAAGGCAGATGGACAGCTGATGGGTATTGCTTTGTCACTAAGCAGACTACTTTAAAATGCCAAATACTAATGTAGTTATTGAAGTATGTTTCTGATTAAAAAATGTCCATTTTGCATTCCTCATTCCAAAGCCATGTTTAGTAATGCCAAAAGAAGCAATGAAGTGATCTTTCTAACATAGCAAAACCACAAGAAAACCTACTAGTGTTGAAAAATTAGTGTCCAAATTTTTGATATGTAAATACTAATACCAGTCACCTCATTACTAGAAAACTGATCCATATGTCAAAGAATCCATAGGTGAGAGTGAAATCCATACCTTAATTTAAGTGGCCTGATCATATTGTGCCTTCTGACTTGGAAATATTGCAGTGGTTTGCCTTTTGGGGAGATTGTTTCCTTTTGTTTTTTGTAATTTTTTTTTCTCTTTGTTGAAAAGCTCTTGAAACAACTATTAAATAAAGGCAAACAACTAACAGTCCTTTTCTTCCATCAAAGGATGGAAAAAACTTATTCATCTGCCTTTCTATGGATTGGAAGGGAAGGAGGTGAAAGCTATGCTAAATATCTGAGGAATGATGATATAGGGCAAATTGCACTCTGATTTTCTGTATCAGCTGCATAACTCATTCATCACTATTACAGTTTGCAGCTGGGGATATTGCAGGGTTCTGACATGAACTGTATTGGGAGAAGGAAACACCCTGGTGAGTTGACTGCATAGTGTAGTTAAGAGGCCTCTGCTGTTACTTCATGTTGTAAATGCTCCTCTGTTGCAGTTAAGAAAACCAGTACCATTTTTAAACAAAAAGCTTGAGTGACTTCTGACTCTTGGAAAGGTCTAGACTGATGACCTGCAGTTTCAATTTGGTTAGGTTTGGTTTTTTAAAAGTCCTTGGGAGTGTCACATGCACTGGAACCTTCTTTGCATTTTCCTAACCATTTTTTTTTCCAGCGCACACACGGGGGGCTGTAAGCAGAATCTGAATTTTAGGAGAAAGGGATAATGCCTATTTCCTGTCCCCCACTAAAACTGTTACCAGTAGTTCAAATATTCCAGTATTTTAATTTCTTCCTTGCTTTCCCCTTTTCTTCCCTTTTCTTTTGCATGTACCCACTGCTTTGACTGGGTTTTTTTTTTCTGTTTGCTTTTGTTTCCTAAATATTTGCTTTTTTGCTTAGTCTTATGCCCTGCCTGAACATTTAACATTCAGTTTTGAATTCCAGCCTCTTCTGGTTTGTCCTGATAGAATCCTGACCATCAGACTTCTAGATAATGTCAGAAGAGTCCAGCTGTTGTTATTTCTGGATCTTGGAAGTGGTATGACCATACTGGAGGTGAGTGCCATCTCTTCTGAGAAAAGCAGAATGACTGAAATGTGGTGATGTCCCTTCAGACCACTAGTGTGCAGTAGCTTCATTGCAATGCAACAGCAGTGTTTAGAATAGATGATGTATGGTTTTAGCAGAGAGAGACACCCTGAACGACAGAGGTCTTGGAAGCCTTTCAAGTTAAGTTTGGAATTTCAAGGGTTTAGAAAAGTTTATAAATTCCCTCCCTAAAATTCAGAGATTTAACATTGTTGTTTCAGTTTGCATAGACTATTTTATGGTTTAGTAGCTAGGTTTTAATGAGAAAATCAATGTGATTCCTTTTCAGGGAGCTTTTCTATCCCTACACTACTGCAAATAATTGCTGTCTGAACCAGACTGTTGGGTTTTCTCATGACTGTCAAAGGATTCTAAGTAGGCTTCAGTGCAGTAATTTTATGATTTATAGGACAAGCTATTAGCGCTGTTTCCAGCATAACAGGATCCTATTTTAATTGTAGGACTGACATACCTTTAAGACTCCTATTGTTTTTAAACTTTTGGAATACTAGGCAGCATAGCAGGTGGAGTTTTTGTCAATTAAATATAGGAAGTGTTTATTGATGGTCTCACTGTACTAGCAAGTGGGAAAGAAAGAGATTTTTTTTGGACATGGGGTGTGTGCTGTACTAAACAAATTATGTGTACTAAGCTGTTTGTTGTCTTTCAACCAAGCCTCCTGTTAAGTGTAGCACTTGCATACCAAAAGTAGCCACTTTCCCCTTTTTACAAGTCTTGCAAGTAACCACAAATGGACTGTTGGCCAGGGGGGTAAGTTCTTTAATTTGTCATAGTTACTAGTGATAAATTATCTTTCCCATAAGGACATGGGGGGGAGGAAGTGAGCATAATTACTTCTGTGCTGTGGTTACAACCCTTAGAGTGAGCTAAGTAGAAAAGAGGACCTGAGGGCTTAGAAACCTCAGAGAAGGTCAGGTGGCAAATGTGATTATGAACCATGCTTTCTCTTTTCATGACACTACTTCCCCTTGACCAGGAAAGCCCAATTCATTTTAGAAATTTTTATTTTTCTCTCTTTTCTGTGAGTGTGGAACAACGTTCCTTTTTTAGAAAGTTTTAAGTTTTATTTTCCTGGCTTAAATTAGAGGTTAGGTTTGCAAAAACAATAAGCTGCTCAGTTTTTACAATAGATATAAATATAGAAATGACTATTCATAAATCTAAATAAGGCTGTAAAATTCAACCTGATTGTAAAAAAGAATGGAAGGGATTTTTTAGTTTATGCATATGGACTTCGTTCGTTCCCTAGTCCATAAAAAAGCTCAGCTGAACCATTATAAAGGATTCAGGTCCATAATTCCATGTTTTTGCAGTAGATAACCTCAGTGTGACACACAATGAAAAGCTCCCTACTTGGCAGTTAGTGGGGATCAGGGTGCTCATGAGGAAGGCCCTAGTACTGATTTACTGACTGTTCGCAGAAGGCGTCATTAATACTTTTAAAAGTTTGGTGATGGCTACTCAATGCATGCCAACAGGCTAAGATGGGTTCACTCAAGTCCGGTACTGGTGACATATCTATATCCACCGCCATTCTGCTGAAGATAACTGGAAAGATAGCTCACTGGCAGTGAACTCTAATGTTAGGGTTTCATATTTCTGCCTGCCTGAGAAGGGGTTCTGTTGCCTTCTGCTATACCCAAAACTTTCTTTTCTCTAGCAAAAATGTGAAATAATGGACTTTATTTCCTTTGACGTAATGTGTCATATGGCATCTTATATGGAGTGGCCTGCCACTTTTCAAATGTATGATTTAGTGCATTGCAATATTTTTTAATGCTTTTAGAATACATCATTGGATATTAGTACATTATGGGTATAGAGTACATTATGGATACTAGTAGTCAGTCTAGAGTTAAAGTTACAAGTTGCTTTTCTTCATTATGAAGTTCCATTTCACTGTTTTGTGCTCTGTCCCTGAAATACTAGTATGCTTTTAAAAACAGTCTGAACTTGCTTGATGAACTGCACCCTGATTATTTCAGTAGCTGCATAACTTGGCTTCACAGACTTCTTCTTCACAGGGTAAGAAGAGTCTTTCAAGGCTGCAGCAAGTCTCACTAAATCCAGCTAAAAAAGAAAGAAAAGAAAACAGATTGAAAGCTGCATATCCAGTTGCATCTGTGTTTAAAAGGATATTACCCCAACAGTTTAAAGATCAGATTGATAAGTTTCTGTCTTCTTTTTTACTGTGATTATTTCATTCCTGTTAAAGCTCTTTTGTGATTCTGTGACTACCCAACCTTGGCAGAAAGCCATCGTGATGATCCTTCACTCCTTGGCAGATAGATGGTGTTGAATTCCTAACAACACAATGGGACGCTTGCACTAAAACTCTTATCCCAGATTTTTGTGTCAACTTAAAAGCACTTACATCCTGAAAGAAGATTGGGTGTGGATAGGGTGCAGACTCCTCTGGGTACTCATTAGGCAGTGGTGGTGTTCACTCTTTACAGGGATGCCTGAATCATGCCTTCTCCTGACCGTATCCTCAACCTAAATCCAACATTGTGCTTCCATATTCAGGCTCCGTCTCTCTTGCAGGCACCCTGATTCTGAGTGTCTTGGATTTTCTAAGGTATGGTGGCACAGTCATAAGAGGCTATATGAAGTTTGATCTATGACCTGGTGGTCTGAACCTCTTTTTTGTGAAAACAAGTGTTGAAGTTGCCTATTTTGAGTGCACTGAGCTCAGGTTGTCCATCTGATGGTGGGTGCCTTATTCCCCTCCTCATTTTTGTAGGAGATGCCTACTTTTGAGACTATATTGCAAGGGAAGGGACTTAACCTGTTGTTGCAGGTCTTTGGCACAGAGATGGTTTAGATGTATGAACATATGGCATACACAAGCACATGATTTGGGGTTACAAGAGATTTTGCATGTAAAGCAATCAATTAAAAATGTGAAGCATGCTGAGCAATCCCTTGACTTCCCTTGTCACATGCTCTTTTCCTGTGAATTTCTTTCCAAGGCATGTGAGGCATGACTGTTTTTCTGCTCTGGGAATCAGTTGCTTCAGAGGCATGATGAGTCCCTCCCTCTATTTTAAATCTTAGAACTGACTATACTGGCACACTATTCCAGCATATACGTTGTCTCATATCCAGAAAATGTGCTTTTCTCTTTCACAGAAATATGTATTATTCTTTTGGAGATATTCTCTGTATATTCCCAATCATACCATGAAAGATTAAAGCAAAGGTCTCTCAGCTGGAAACTCACTAAAACTGGACAATTTCTCTTTGTCTGGAAAGCACCTGATACTTTATGAACATCTCATAAAGATGATTTTATTAATTGTTAATTTACTCCTGCTATAAAATGCTTAAAACATCCGTTCATGTAGATGTGTAGCATCAGCTCTTGGTTACAGGTTAACACCAGGCAATACCTACAGTAATTGGAAATTGTCCTGGAATTGGTTCTTTTACCTTTCACTGCAAAGTTTTCTCCTGGTCTGCAGTGCCCACCCACACATTCGTATACTCATGTGGAGAGCTCAGCTGCAGGAGCTGGGCCAGCAACTGGGGTTTTTTATATGCACATACAAACACACATATGGAGAATAATGAATATTTTGGTGAAGAAATGCTTAACAGTTGAAAATGTGGTTTGAATTACGTAGTTTTCTGTTTCATATGAGTGTGTATCATTCCCATCAGAATGGGCTCTTGTGTAAGCTGGTACATTTGGAGTTTGCAGTTACTGCATTCATTTAGCCAGAAATTCTGTTGTATGGTAAGGGAAAAAGATGCCACAAATCTGCAATTTTCTGAAAAGATTGTGGTGTTGCACTCAAAAGGCCTAAGATGGAGATGGTAAGAATCCCCAACCCATCCCCAAAACTGGATCTCATCAGTACTGCTGAAACAATTTGGCAGCAAACTCCTTTTTTTCAGGTTACTTTCCAGCCTTCTGGCAGCTGTGTACACTGCTCATCAAAACCATGAAACAGACTAGTAACTCATTGGCAAGGTTTTAAATCATTTACATGTGTAACTTTCAGTGTTTGAAAGGTAATGTTATAGACATGTCATTAGCCTAGGTGATAACATAATCCATAATGCTCAGTATTTCTCATTACTGTAAGTTTTTTTCTATAAGTTTTATGTGGCATTTTTGCTAAGCTTTAACAGTTTGAACTGCAATTTTCCATTTTGGATATCTGTCTCAAGCAGACCTGGAGGTGGGGAAATGCGCTAAAACTTCTTTGATGAAGACTAAACAATTATATCCTCTCTTTTCTTAAAGAAATCTTCTTACTGTGCAGAAATTATTTGATATTTAATAGGAGGCTACCTTCATGTTGAGTATTCTGCTGCTTATCTAGGGAGGGTAAAAAAACCCCAACTTGGCTAAGATATAAGACCTTTAAGAGTGCTATGAACATGGAGTCTGAGTCAAGAGCAGAGACTTGCAAAATCTGAATGATAATATTTCATATATTCACAACACAGTTCACTAGGCTTTGAATTACTACACTGTATGAAGTACAATGATGAGAACACCAGCCCTGAGAGTTAACTGGTGCTTACAGTGTTGGTATGGTTGTACCTTGTCATCACCTCTGGAAGGTGGGAAGAATTCCACTGTAGGGTATGGATACAAATTAGTTTTCATGAGCCACTTATGTTCTAGTAATAGTATTACTTTTAGTTCTATTTCTCTTTTCAAGTAATAGTATTTTATCCTGTTATTGAAAAAAAAAATGTAAATAATCTTACCCTGCAGGAAATATGCCCAAGGCAGTACATAGAGCAGCAAGAAAAAGGCAAAATGTTGAATAAATGTTTTGTAAAGGAATTCTGTTCACCCATGGCTGGTCTGGTGAGAAGCCTGTGGAAAATAGTCAGAGGACATAATGCAATGCAGTATCATATATACATATATATATGTGTGTGTGTGTGTAGAAAAACAGGGAAAAGCAAATCAAGACCAACTTTTCAACCATTTTTGCCTATGTCTATTTACTGCAAAAATATCGAAAATAGAATATGTATTTTTAAGCAATATTAATGTTGTTTACATTTGTCTCTAAAATTACTGTGTTAAACTTGTATCAACAGTCAACTGCAGATTTATTTTGTTGTGAAAATAAAACATGAGCCAATTGTGCAACTTCTGGTAGGGTTTGAATTTGAATTTGAATTTCCATTAATTGCCAACTAATTCTAGGACAGATGCTCTGATAATAGTGAATTGAATGCTTCATTAACTAAAGGACACACGTGTGCCCTTAGGAGACAAGCAGTATTCAAAACATTCCCACTGCTTTACCTCGTCATGCCTGTATGCTGGCTGTCAACATTCATTAGCAATCTGCGTTAGAAACAGGGCTCTGCTTTGGCTGTAAGAGATCTGAGCTGCTATTCCTATGGTTTCTCTTCTGCTCAGGAAGCATTCCAAGCCTAAATTTAGCATGCTCTTTTTTTTTTTTTTAATCTCATTTTAGTGTAACATTCAAACTGCTAACACTAACCAAGAGCATGTCTGATTTTAGAGCTGTATGTTTGTACTGGAAGAAAGCTTCTCTTACTCTTTGCATTACTGATCTCTGTTTTTCTCTTGGGGCTGGAACACAAAATTCGTGACATGGTAAGTCTTGGGAACACCTGAGTCCTTTCTATTTTTGAGAAAGAAACATTTTTAGATCAAAAAGTGTTTGTTTTATTTACACTGCTAATAACTCATGTAGAAATTTTAGTTTTATCTTGTAGTTTCAATTTAAATTAATAGACATTTCTTAACATTGGTTTGAACTTTTGAGGGAGTTATTTTTAGTGAGTAAAATAAATTGTAAAATATTATAATCTTAGATAAAATAGTGCATGTTCTCTTAATAAATATGTATTTTCTTAAGTGGTTTTTCTTGCTTTTCATCGACTGTCTTTCTCTAATGCAGATTGTATTTCATATATTCTCTTAAAAGAGAAATTAAAAGTGAATTTTTATGGATTGCAATCTATAGGATCTGTTTCTTTGTTAACAAGTGAAGGAATTACCCAAATAAATCAGTGATTGATATGAATATCTCCAGTTAAGCAACTGTGCATATTTTGACAAGACCACCAGTTTTCCAGCCAGGTTATCCTTACAACCCTTGATCAGATGACTGCTCCGGTGCTTTTCTTGGCTTAAGAAAATATGGTTGTATGAAAAAAAAAAAACCCAGTAATTCTTTTCTGGGCCTGTTGTGAGTAAGGAAGCATGAATTTTATTGCTTAATTAAATTTGGAATTCTTGACAGTAAGTACCTGGTCTGCTTTGATTTGTATGATAAAATGGAAGGATTCAAAGTGTGCTTCCATCGCTGGTGCATTGCTTGAGCAACCAGTGCTTTTTTTTTTTTTAAAGTCATGGCAAAAATAGCTTGTCTAATCTCATCCCATGAATACAAACAAAATGAATGACATCTTTGTCTGCTCTGCTGCTCATGCTCAGAAATAGGTTTCTGCTGGAATTTCCTGGTTCCTGAATTCAGTTTTAAGTGGAGCTCTTGGTATCAAATGGGTTTATCTTTAAGAGTACCAGGATGTGGTGTGCCCAAAATTAATGAAGGTCTGCCATCAACAGCAGTAGTGTAGATGCCTTGCAAGACAGATGTTCCAGGTTGGTGTGGAATATTTTAAAGGCAGCAGCATGCTGCCAACAAAGTGGATTAGAACATGGAATTGTCCATGAGGTTAATACTTACTGGGGCTTGCAGGGGCTGGCTGGAAAAGGGAGATTTGGGCAGACGCATCTCCAAGAGTCCGGCAAAAGCCTCATGGAATTGGTAAATGGAAGTGTGTAGAACCTTACCTTAGGTGGCAATGCTCAGTGATAAACAAAATTGGCAGTGAAAAATATGGGGATTGGGTGCGGGACGCACTGAGGCAAAGGTGTGAAAGGTTGAGAGCAATTAGAGCAAAGCACTAAGAGAAGATGTTTATCTTGCTCTTGCCTTAGCATTACTCTCTGCTCCCTCAGGACCTTTCTTAGGGCTTTACCCCAGTGCCTCCAGTGCCCTGATATTATGCCTATAGGTTTTTCTCCTATTAAACTGCTCTCCTTTCATCTTCCCCCATTGTGCTGGAATGTTTCTTATCTGTGATATTTTCTACTTTTCTGCCGTTGTCTCTAACGTCTGTTTGGTCTTGTACCACAACAGCTAAGCACCTGTAGCCTATAGTCACAAACCCTGTAATTACAAAATGCTTGTTTTATTCTACACAGCAGCTGGCTGGAATTGATGTGTCTCTGTTTCTCACATGTCAGGAGCATTTTTTTCTCCTCCATTTTAGTGCTGAGAATCTGAGATTCCCATATATAACCCTGTCATGGAATTCTGTGAAGGAGTAATTTCTGGTTCTGGGTGTCCACAGACCTGAACTGCATGAAAAGTTCACAACAGAGTAAGTCAAGTTAAAAAACTGCACATCACAGATTTGAGTCTGCACTAGATTTAGAGTTTTGCTTAATCCCATCCTTACCTTTTCCTTCTGAGTTTTTATTTTAACGGTCCAGGAAAAATGACATTTTAAGAGTTTACAATTCAATAAATAGGTTGTTAATGCATAGCTTCCTGTTAAACAGTTGGGATTTTTTTGGAAATGCTGCAGTTTTAATATACTTTGACAGATCTCTTTCAAAACTTCTTACAAACCTTATACAGAGTGATGAGAAATTAATATTATCCCGTATCTTCTGGGAATGTGGTCAGTAACTGAATGAAAAAGGGAGGATTCAGGAAAGTTTCTATCAAAAAACTATTATCTGCCTTGAATATAGCTTTCTGCCACTGCTCTGCTATACATAATTTGATATTAAAAAGTGAAAACCTAGACTGACAATGAGATACACTGAAGAAAAAAATTGGCTATGGGCTGAGGACAGAGTAAATGCTTAACTTCAATTACAGATTTAATGCTTTTGATCAATATTTGGTTGAGGGTTTTTTTTTTCCTAAGATCAGTTTTGATTGAACTAAACCTGCTATATTTAGATCAATTATGAATTTCTTCTGTGCACAAAACCACAAAGTAAATGTGTATTAACACATACCTGTCCCATGAAAATTTTTTCAGAGGTACTCAGAGAGTGGCAAGATCATTATAGTTTTCTCTATTCTGTATTCTGCAATTCTCCACAAACATCAAAATTGGACACAAGAATCAGCACAAGGGTTCAAAAGGTTTTCAAGAAATTATTTTCATACTTGTCTTAAATGATGCTGACCTCAGTATATTAAAAAAGAAATCAACCTTACTGCTTCCTTAATAAAAGGAAGAACATAGGGGGCATGCACATTCTGTGTGTTTCTTCTGCTAATTAGAGGTTTGAAGGAACTGTGCATGAAAAACTCCCCACTGAGCTTATTGAATTTTATGTAACAGCCCTATTATCTGGTATTAGTGTTAAATGTCCATTTGCTCTCATGTCCCCATGCTGGTAGATGAAAACTTACTGTTTGGGCTTTTCATGTTGGCTTGGTTGCACACAGTGCTAAGTGAACACAAAAGTCCTTTTAAATGAGCTCAGAGCAAGGAAAATATGTTCCAGTAGGAAAAGTGGTTTGGACTATTTTGGAATGTGTTGTTGTGGCTTTAGCAATAGTTAAGAAAAACTACCGTGTAATATTTTAGCTGCCTATGGGACTGCAGCATGCAAAATGTATGATGTCATTCTTCCCATTGTCCCTGTTGTTTTGGGGAAGGGAGGAAGAAGATATGGAATGAAATTATGAGAACAGTCTCCAAGACACACTTTTGTTAGTGTTACAGCTTGAGAATACTCGAGAATGTCTTTGCTCTAATAAGTAAGTCTATTGCTTTATCTGCAACTTTTCACATGCTTTACATTTCCCATTTATTTACATTGCTTTTGGTGTTTATGTCTATGGAGGCTGATTGCTATAACTATTCAGATTGTCTCAAAGCAGATAGCTTTCTCGGATTGTGATTTGCTAGTTGAATTGTATGGCCAGAATATGTAGCATGACATAATGTAAATAGCTGGTGCAAGATATATATAGCAATATGGTAGAAAGCCTGAAAAAGCTGTTATTTTTCTTTCTGTACTTCCTCTGGATTAATGTAGATTTTTTTGGCATAAGCATTTTGGTGTAACAGAAGATACAAACTATATCTCATAAATTGACTGCAGAAAGCTATCTGATATCCTGCTGTGTTACTGCATTTTTGGTACATTTGTAATATAAAAAGTTAGTATTTAGATACTACCTCTGAAGGAGAACCTGAGGAAAATATCATTTGTGCTTGTTCTGAGCCCTTGTTTTGTTCTGCTAGTACTTGCAATAAATATGAGGGATTTCCTACTATGGAAAAGTATTTTGCACTGTTCAGCAGTTTTAGTCCCAAAAATGATTACAGGTTTTTTATTTCCCCCTAGGAGTTGCCAGCCTGGTTTGCTTGGATGCCACTGGCCATGAGAGCTCCTGCAGAAGCACATCTATGTTCATCCTGGCCTCATTTATTCTCTAAGCAGACACTGTGATGTACCCTAAGGTTTTCATTCATTCACAGTATGAGGCTGCATGGCATCTGTGCACTTCCTCACACCCTGAATCAGTTCAATTCTGTTTCTTTGCTTGCCTACCATCAACCTGTGTCTTGTCAAAGGCTTTTGACTGCCTTTGTGGCCCGTGAAGCCAACACTTCACACAGGCAATTCAGAGCCATCTCCTGCCAATGTTTCTCAGGCCTCTTCGGTTTTGTCTGCTGATGAAGATGTTTCCTGAGAGAAATCTTAGACCCTAAAAGGTTGGAAGGATTTTTAATTTCGCTTCTAATCACTAGGAAGATTTAACCCATTTTGAGAAGTGTCATCCACTTCTGAAATATTTTCTCTCTGTGTCCCATACAAGTCCTATATTGCCATCAATTGGTATTTGCTGCTGCATGCACTCAGCCTCTAGGTAAAGGAGTTAGGGCAATTCTTGATCATTTTCACTACTTGGCTCTATAAGTATTTTTCCAAATTGCCTCCATCTGTCTTTAAAGGCTTTTCTTTAATCTCACCAACAGTGATTACTTAGTCTCTTCACCTTTTCTTCTTTGACAGGTGAATTGCTTCACATATAGGATGTTTGCTTGTACAAACAGTTTTGTAAAATCATTCAGAGAAAGGAAGAAAATCAGTTAAACTGTTGAGATAAGGTTGGTCAAACAATGAAAAAGATCTTCTTTTTCCAGGTTATCCTGCATGCCAAGAGAAGGCTGTACTGCTACTGCCAAGCTTCTGACATCTTTCACAATTTTAATGAGAAGTTTAAAGCCCTACTGGTATCCTTTGGAGGGAAAACTGTTCATGAAATATGAGCTACCAGCTGAAAATAATAGTATATTTTGAACCTGGGAGTCAAGTTAAATTAACATCACAACTAAAAGACAAATATGATAATCTTTCCTGTTGCTCATTTTTTCCAGTTGAGGCATTTGTTGCTTAATTGTGACTGACTTTACGCATAAATAGCTTTGCAGGGTTAATACATTGCTTTCTAGCAAGTATCTGGACACTTTCCCCCTTAAGACCAGTCTGTGTTCTCCTGGTGCCCGTTTCCTCTCTCCCTCCTTCCCCCACTCCAAATGCCCTAGGTTGTGTTCAGATGGGAAGGGCATCAGTGTATCCACAGGAACAATCAAGCACAGAGCTCTCAGATTTAAAGCCCTGCAGTGGAGATGCATGGATGGTAAAGACGAAGTTTCCAGTTTGGCATTTCATCCTGGATTCAGGATACGCAGCTTTGCCTGGTTACACCTTTATTGAAACTTTTAACAGCAGTGATGGAGCAGCACTAATTTTAAAAGACAGACAGCATTTGCTGCAGGGCACGGCTGAGCCCCTCGGCCCCGGGGAAAGCCCGGGCAAGGGAGGGCAAAACGCTGCCCGGCAGCCAGGGCTGAGCCAGGGGAAGCGAGCGAGAAACAGCCCTGCGAGCCCCGAGGGGACAGCGGGAGCAGGGACGGGGCAGGAGAGGCCCGGCAGGGATGGCCCTGCGGCCTGCGAGAAATTTATTCTCCCCACCATGTGTTTCTGTCTTTATTTGGTGAACTAGAAGAAATAATTAACTTTTTTTTTCAGGTCTGTATAAGGCTAGGATCTCCTTAGATGTGAACTCTGCAGGAGTAGTTTCTTTCTTCTATGGCAATTTTATCTAAAAAATGGAATATTCAGCCTAAATATGACCACTCAGTAGTGAGCTATGCTGCCTGAACAGCTATGGACAGGAATTCCCAGTCTCACCCTGTGGCCTACATTCCTGTGCAGAAATGCATAGGAATGTCCCTGATTTTGGTTCCATGATGGCTGATCAGGCCAACCACACCATTTCTCACTGTTGTTTTAAATGATGGCTGTTTACATTTATATGATGCCGTTTGATTCTTTGCCTTTCCTGAGATGTTAGCTGAAAACTGAAAACAATGGTAACAAATAACCAGTGGAGGACAAAGGGCTTTTTGTTTAAAAATAGAGAATGTGAATGCTAATTTTGGTCCCCAGATATGTTTCTGGCAGAGTAGGTAAGCTCAAATGTTGTTTTGTTTTTCCTTAGTAAGGGTACCTACACATCTGAATTCTATCTTTCATACTGTCAAACAATATATGGAAGAAGCCTAATAAACATGGAAATGTTTCAAACTGTTTTTTGGGGGTTTTTTTAATAATAGCATTAATTTTAGAAAACACTTTGGGCAAACTCTAGACCAGGAACAGTTGTGAGAAAATCATCAATATAATTTGTGTTCTGCAAGGGGAAAAGAGACAAAAACATGAATTTGGGGGGTTTTTTTAGCATGTATTTTCACTCCCACATCACCTTTAACTAGAGGGATTAAAGAAAAGATAGCTGATTACTGCCAAAGCTCTGTGAAGAAAATAATTGGTTTCAGAGGGCTGTACTTCTATGGTTTAATTGGGCATTTTGCACTGAAGTCATTGCGACAACAGTGTTTTCCTCAGCATCCCATCTTCTGAGCATGTGAGCTGAGCTGCAGCTGCCCAGCATGCCTGTGATGTGGGAGCAGCTCCCTTTCCCCAGCTGGCTGTGGCATGGAGCTGCAGTCAGGGGAAGCAAGCCCTGGTTGGCTCCTGGGCACTGTGCCATTTTTCTCCTGCTGCAAGGCTCACAGACAAAGTTGGCTGGTGGCCTGATCAGCTGCATTCAGCCTGTGTTTTTGAGGAGCTGAAGAGAATGTATGCACTGTATTTTTTGGCATGAAATGTAACAGGTAGAGAATATTTTTTACCAAAAAATGTTCAGTTTCTTTTCCTGGTTTTGGGAATACTTGTATATATTCTTCATCATCAACCACTTCTGCATCAAGTGGTTGGGGTCCCAGTCCCCTGAATGCTGGCACAGCACAGACATTTCTGAGCAAGCAAACCCTTCCTAGCTTGAGACCTACTTAGTGTAGTTCTTGCAGGTCCAGCCAGCTCTCTCTGTCCTTCAGTGCAGGATTCATGACAAGAAGTCTGTGTAAACATCACAAGACTTCTGCCCTGCATTTTGAACTCTAACAGCCACACCTGCTCCCCACGCACACACAGACTCAATGAACTGATAGAAACCGCTTAGTTTCAAAAACATGAATTTGTGTACAATACTGAAGACAATAAATATTTCCAAATCAGTGTATTTCCAACCTCCTTTGCTTGGGGTGTAGTGGATTTGTGAAGTCCTTGGCACTGGGTTGGTGTTTTTGTGTCATGTCTCACATACCTTGACAGGCTCACTCAGGCAGTAAGGTAGGTGTAATCTCGTAGTAGAGGTTGATTTCACTCCACATGATTCATGCCCCTGATTTGAGGCCTGAGAGAAACTGCATCCCATTCATGGGCTAGAATTCATGTCCTTCATTGCTTTTTGCTCAAGGCAAAGAACATTTATAGTCAGTTCATGTCCAATCCAGCTGCTAGAGTCAAAAAATATCAGTATCTGGGTAAAGTAGAGGTAAATCTATTTCATGGTGAAAGTCAAAGAAGATTAAATGAGAAATTACTCCCTCCAATTGTTTTGGCTTTTTTTTTTCCCTACTAGTGAAAGGTACATTCTTTATTTTCCCCAAGCAAATCCCTTTGTAGATTGCTTTTCCCCATCTTTTGTTTTGTGACCTTGGCTGTGAGAGAGATGCAATTTTTTGCTTGTCTCACAATCACTAATTTTTGCTGATAGTTATGTTTATTCAAATGTAATAGTGTGTGATTACAAACAAGACAATATCTTTGCAATACCAGTTTTATATCTCAAGGAATCTGCTAACCTTCGTTCAGGTGCCTTCTTTCTGGTGTTGTGGGAACAGGGCCCTGATGCTGCAGCTCTGACAGCAGTATTATGTGGCTACATAACCTGACTTGTGGCTCTGCTGAACCCTTTCTGTAGGGAAGATTGAATGCTTTTTTGCCATTTCCTTCACTCCATTAAAACACTGATGCTTTTGCCTGTGCTTACACCTTCTTGCCTCTTTCCTCCTGCCAGTTAATTTTGGCCCTATTTGTCCCATTGTTCAGACTCAGGTATTGTCTTTTCCATATCCCTATCTCCAATGTCAGACCTTCGTCCAATTATCTTTCAGCTCCCAGCCTTGAGCCTCACATATGTAAAATGGATTGGGTCTCATCCTTTAAAAAAAAAAAAAAAAGCATATTTTTTAAAAATTAAATTTTAAAAAAGGCAGAAAAAATGCTTGTTCTCAGATCAGATTGCTTCTTTCTGTTGCTGTTCCATTACTTCCACTGCTCACCCACCACAAACATACTGCTGTTTTTATGGGTTCCACCCCCCCGACTGTTTCCATGCAGGATGCCAAGCACACAGGAAGGAAGGAGAAGAAGAAATAGTAGTAGTAATAACTATGATCCAAACAGAATAAGTCTCTGAGTAATGCTGGCACCTCTCTTTCAATATCCTCAAGTGAGTGGGGCGAATGTTTTGCAGAAGTGATCAAAGAAAAATCAAAGAGCATTATGTAAACACATCTGAGTTAACAAAATGTCTTATCACGTCTCAATTTACACCTCTAATAAGTTACACAAAAGTTACGGGAACTGTTCATATGCACAAAACTTGGATAAAGTTCACTTGCTGAATTAAGGGTCCAAGTTCTCTTCCCTATTGTATAATAGTTTTGAAGTAAAACAATACTCTTTTTAAATGATAAAATGAAAAAACCCAAGAAGGAAACTGAGCAGGAACAATGAACACTTTATATCTTCCCCCCTTCTCCCCTCTCTTAGATTTGGCAGGATCCTTCAGGAATGGAAAACATACCTTAACATTAACCAGCATACAGAAATGTCTCAAAATTTCTGCTCTTATTAATCTTTGAGCCAAAATTTGGAAGGGTCTTAAGCTCACTCCTGCATATGATGTTCATGTATGCCTTCCTGATGGTTGCCTTTTAGTGTATTAATGAGCCCCTAGCACAGACAAGATTCTGCTAGGAGAAGAAAGTTGTATACACGAGTGACTTGGATAACCACACAGTCGCAAAGATTATTTTTTTGTGTTCTTTTACCATGTTAAACTGAAGAACTTAGAAAATGTGGCTTGAGGGATATTTTTAAAGCAGGTATTCAACTTGGATCCAGTTTTGTATGCATAATTATAAAAAAATAGAAAAAAATTTTATACATACAGGGACTGATGGTTATCAGAACCAGGTTTTATTGCCAAGGGACACATTCCATTATTTGTAATACACACCAGTATAAGTCTACTATGCTTACCCTTGGATTTATGTTGCTGCAGTGCTTGTGAGCCCTTGTCATGGATGAGGAGTTTATTGTGTTAGGCTCTGCACAAATGGATGACAAATTGGTGTTCCCTATTCCCCAAGGCAATCCTCCAAAACCTATTTGGATGCCTGATAGGATTTTTTTTCTCAGCTGCACCTCAGATTTCGGAGGTTTTTTCTCAAACATCAGCAAAATGTAATGCTGTCATTTTACATTGATGACAATACAATGTTTAAGAGGGCTTCCTCATATTGTAACCCCAACCCTTGATCTTATTAATAAAAGTATTTCATAATATTTTAATCCCCACCATCAAGAGAACATTCAGGAAAATTCCAGCTCTGTGAAATGGTTAAGTGGTGTTGCTGTCATTTGTGTTAATATGGGCAATAGTGTTGAATGAAGTACGGAGTGAATTTGTTTTCCCATTGTTATTAGATTGTTAGAGCTTAAACTTGGAGGGTTCATGAAGCTCAAACTTGTTACAGGAGAGCATATGGATAGCTAAAAGGTGTTGCTGTTCATATTTAAAATTAAAATGAGGGGTGAAGAGGCACACTGACAATCTGTGGACTACTGGAGGTAAGGAAAGAGGGAAGGTGCATGCAGGGACAGAAACTGACTGCTCTGAAGTGGTGAGGTTGGTGTTTTCACAGCCTCTGTAGGTAGTCTCTACCACTCCTTCACTGTTGCCATAAACAGGTCGCAGCTCTCATGTTTTAGTTTACACTCATTGCTTTCCATCCTCCCACTGTGCATCGCTGAAATGATGCCTTAAGATGTACTTGTCTCCATCTTCTCAAGGATTTCCTTGGATATATCAGAAAACTGCCATGAGGTGTCTCCAGTGCCTTTGGTTCTCCAGACCTGAAAAAGCCCCCATCCCTCAGCCCTCCTCAGAGGACAATATTCCAGCCCCCAAACACAGAACTCACTGCAGTTTTTTGATGTCCATCCTGCATCAGGGGTCCAGAATTAGACACAGATGATTGAAAATTAAATCTCACAGGTGCTGAACAGATAGAATTCCTCCCTGTGCTGGCTGTGACCCTGTTGACAGAGCCCAGGACACTGTTGGCTGTCCCTGCTATATATGAAGCTACAGAGAAGTTAAAGTGTCATAGTACTTAAATGGTCTTACTACTTACATAAGTAGTCACAGTACTGAAGTAGCACGATGTTGTGCTACGTAAGTAACCTTGATCAGTCCTTAAAAGCTAAAAAAATCAGATCCAAAGCTTAAAAAAAAACCCAAGTAGGAGGTGGGAAAGTGAGATTGAGTAAGGTGAGATTGAATTTTGAAATGCAGAATCATATTTGCAGTTGACTGTGCCCAAGGTCCAGACAAATGCAAGCAATATATCTGAAAATGCTAAAGCAGGTGGGATTGCATTCTTGGCCCAGGTTCACTTCTTCATGAATTTTTAGGTGTTTGGTTGAAGAGGATGTCTCTGAACATCATATATCAGTATCTATCAGTTTAATACCATAGCCTAAGGTGTGTCAAACCACAGAAGAGCAATGGGCAAAGATGGTGAATTACTGTAAAACCTGCTGTAGATGTAAATGTAGCCTTTTCTCCTTGAAAACCTCATACAATATTTTTTCTCGGACTTTTGCTCTTTTTTTGTGTTTTGGTTTTTTTACTGCTTTAATCAGTCTCCAGACCCTATTAAACAGGAACAAAAAGAGGAAGAGGAAGTACACAGTATCTGCTTTCTACAAAGCAGACTGTATTTATTTGTTTAAGTGAGACAGAATCTCAATGTCTTCAGTGTTTCTTAAAAGCAGATTTAAGCAAATCAGCCAGGAAGCCAGCCAGGCAGAATGCATTTTTAGGCACTGGCTCAAAGGCAATGTCAAGTCATATTAAGCTGGGTGCCTAGAAATAATATATGTGAGATTAAAAAAAAAAAAGAATACTGGAAGATCATCTTGCCACAGTTGTGGATGATTATTTGATACAGGTTGAAAAGCAATTGTATTGTAAATCATAAAAGGGTGATGAAAAATGCTTTGGAATATTAAGCTAATATAGTTTCTAAGGCTGAATGCCACCTGATTGCTACTTCTGAGACACTTCACTATGAATCATCTGAATGTAGTCAATAAAATAGCTGATTCAAACCAGTTCTCTGGGTTTGACCACCTTCCCAGAAAAAAAAAAAAATAAAAAGGAGATATCTTAATTGTTTGCTTGTGTGGAAAACTTGCTTAAATGATTGTGTATTTCAGTAGGAGATATTTTTATATTACCAGGTTGAAACAGCTATTTTGACTTCCTCCTTTTTTTTTTATTTTTAATATATTCAGCAGTACAAATTAAGCATCTCACCCACAAAATATCATCTATGTGATGAATAACCAATTTTGGTTTTAACCCTTGGTGCTGACATGGGAGCACAGTTTTCCTCAGCTTTGAGGACCACAGAACCATTAGGACTGGAAGGGACCTCTGGAGATCATCTCATCCAACCCTCTTGCCAAGGCAGGGTCACCTAGAGCAGGCTACACAGGAATGTGTCCCGTTGGGGTTGGAATGTCTTCAACGAGAGAAAATTCATGACCTACCCCAGCATCCTGTTCCAATGCTCTGTCATCCTCAATGCAAAGAAGTTTTTCTTCATGTGGAGGCGAAACTTCTTGTGCTTTGGTTTATGACCATTGCTCCTCATCCTGTTTCTGAGCACTGCTATAAAGAATGTGGCACCGTCTTCTTGACGCCTGTCTTTGAGATATTTGTGTGTATTGATGAGCTCTCACTCTTCTCTTCTCCAGGATAAACAGGCCAAAAAGCAACAATCATAGGTGAAGTTAAACGGTTTTCATTGCAAGATGAAATAAGCTTCCTACTTGTAACTAACAAGGTAATTCATTATACCATTTATCAAACACACTTGGCAGGGCATGCTAGGGTTTACAGAGGCTCATCTCGGTAGATGGTGCTGTTGTGTCTTAAACTACTTCCTGGGATGAGATGGAAACATTGCCCGAGGCAATAGAGGCACTCGAAAGGTTCTGCTTTTAGAGCAATTACAGGCGGCCTTAAATAATTTTGGTTTGTTTTGAGTTGTTTGTTGGTTGTTTTTTAATTAAGAATGGGCAGGATTGATTTCTTGAGGGTTTATGTGTCTGTAAAACCTGTACAGAAAAAATAGCCCAACGTTTGAAGTAGGTTAGGGGGTTAGAGTAAGGCAAAACAAACTCTGTGTGGGATGAATCAGCTGCACTACTGCGTCAGGAAAGAAAGAAATCTTTAGGTGTGTACTGAGTTAGTGTTCATGGACATTGGTTGCCTGTAAAAGGATACAACCACACCTTATCTAATCATGTTTTTCCTCAGACTATTTGAATGACAACCCTGGCACAGGTTCCATAAAAAGAAAGTTGCACACAAGGGTGCTGCTAGTATGTGCATGAAAGGAACTCTGTGCTGCAGTGGAGTGCTCTGTTCTTACTTCAGTACCTGACATGCAGAAATCAAAACAGAAGGTTTTCTTTCAGCCTGGGAAAAAAAGCCCCAAGGCATGTGAGCCTGCAAACATGAGATTATTTCCCCTTCTCCACCCCTCACACCCCCCCCCTCCCTTAGTTTTTCTTAGAAGCATTTCCTCCCTGGATCTCAGGATTTCAATAGTGCAACAGACTAGTGATATAGTCTGAGAGCACTCAGACTCTACACTCTGGTCATTTCTGTTATGTTTCCCAAAGCTTTTTTTGGCTTTTGCACAGCAGATAGCAATGCCTGGATCCCAGTTCTGCTGAGCCAGCTGTGCTCTTACAGCCTGTTTACAGTTGGGAGCTGTGCTGCTGAGAGACTGAGGACAGTAAGAAATATTGGCACTCTCAGGATAGTGGGAGGTAAGGCAGCCTTAAGTCAGCAGAAAATTAGGGCAGCATTAACTTACAGTCTAGGTCTGGGCCAGTCTTAGCCATGTAAGTAGCCTTACATGATGGATAAACTGGAGGGATTTGATCTGTTTAATGATCAGCAGCATCTTTTTTTTTTTTTTTTAATAGATATAATTAAAGTAGCAGACTGCTGCCCCACAGCATGCTCCCAGATGGCAGCACGATCTCTAAGCCAAGGTTTCCGTCTGTTTTCTTGTAGGCTGTCCCTGGAGCAAAAGAAGTCGAGTTACTATGGTGACTTAATACAGGAGGAGTGGATATCACAAACACAAAAGCATCCCATTTGTTGAGTATCTCCTGGACACATCTTTTTCCATTCTGCTGAGCTGATATAGTCTAGCTGAGCCAAGCTGTTTTGCTTAATTCCTCAAAAGCAAAAAAAAAAAAAAATTATTTCTATGTCACATCTGTCTGGTTGTCACTCCCTGTCATGAAAGCCACTCTTTGTTATATGCTGTTAAGCACACTTGATCTCTTAATCAATTTTTAAGGCCAGAGAAGATGGTTGTGATTCAGAGAGAACACTTCACTGGAAACTGTGCATCTAGCTTGTACCCTTATATTGTGAATAGAATTTCCTGTTGTGATGCATAAGAATTTATATTAGAGAAATGATGACATGTTATGGTATTTTCCTCTTATTAGATATGTAATGCGTCATTGACAAATCTTATAAAGCCATGAAAAATTGTATCGATTTTGGTGGGAGACATATGTAGACATGCAGACATGGTATTAACCTGAACACTTTATTTCTTAAGTAGCTTACATTTTTTATGGAGAAAAGCTGCTTTACAACCCATTTAGATGAAGATTAACTTGTTTAATGTTTAGTTTCATTCCCAGTAGAGCAATGATTGAAATCTATTTAGTCTGAGACAAATGCAACAGCAGTGTTTTGCCTTAATTTGAATATTGCTAAGGATAAGGGACAGAAACTCTTGAAAATGAGTCCAAACAGTCAACTGTTTACACAATACTTGAGTCACTTGGTTGGACTGCCATCTTCTTATCTTTGCAAGCACAAGACTATTCCAGTCTTCTCAAAATGAGTCTTAGGAGCCTGGATCACTGCTCTAAGCTCTACAGAAGACTGAGCATGCCTAATTAAGTGGCTGTTAAAATGAGACTAAGCCACAAACATTTCAGAATTTATAAATAAATGACTGAATCTGAGTCTGGTGTAGCAAATTTCAAATCCTGAAAGTAGATTTTGTGCTGTTTTACAACTACGAGTTGTAGGAATCTGGTGACATAAGACACATTTTGCAAGTAAACCAAGTTTGCAAGGAATTAGTTATTAGTAAAGCCAGCAACCCTCATTTTTCAGGTCAATATATTGCCTTCCTTAAAACTCAGTGCATCTCCAAAATGTCTGTGACTGATCACCTCAGATAGGGAACCAGATTATTCCACATTTAAGCAATTTTTCTCTGTGCCCAATACTGGTTTTCTAGAGGGATGCTTGGCTCCCTGAGCTCTTGCATGCTGCTCTAGCTCATGCCTATGCATGTGATTGCTGTTTGCCACAGAAACAGGAGCAGGACAAATAAAATAACATGAAAAAAGTAATTTTATAGTAGTTCCTGTTTTTTATAGTGCTTTATTTTGGTTTCAAATCTTCCAAAAGAAATATTATGAACTAAAACAAACAAACAAACAAAACCCATAAAAGGTGGGGGGAACAAACCTATGTGTCTCTCTCAAGCAGTTTGAATCTGATGGGGCAGTGGATTAAGTCAACATTTACCTTCTGCTGTGGCCCTAGAGCCTTCCTCTTTGAAGCTTCCCTCCTTCTCCTTCCTTTGATTTCTGTGAGAGGCAGAGGCAGTGAGCAACACTTACCTGTCCCCTTTCTGAGCTGCATGGATTTGAGAACATGGCTGCATTTGTTTCCTACACTCTCGTCATTGTTTCCTCTCCTTCCAGTCCTGGGAAAGGCTGCAGGGAGAGGAATAACACTGGACTCTAAAGTGGAAGTCACAAGAAGAGGATAACGTTTTTAGGAACAACATGGATCCCAGAAAACTAGCTCATCTTTGCCAGCCCTGGGGTTCATAAAGTGCCAGAGAAATTATGAAGTTTAGCATCCTCTCTGCTTTAGCATCCTCTCTCCTCTCATCCTTTCCCTTTTTTTAATGCACAAATAGTGACAGTTTCTGTGTCTGCCTATCTGCCCATCCCATTGCTTTGGTTGACACCTCCTACCTCCCTGGGACACCAGGGACTTAGAAATTGGAGCTGAGACTACAGACATGGTCTCACCTGTCTCCCACCCCTGCCTCTTCCCTGATGTTTTTGTGCTTGCAGTACTCTTTCATGCAAACGAGAAGCCATGGATCCATTCAGCTCTGCCTCCTTTATTAGCCTTAGGAAAGGGGGTTGAGAACACTGTGTTACAACTGGGAGGGGCAGGCACTGGGGCAGGGAATGGTGGAAGGGTGTGGGCAGAAGCAGTGGAGTTCAGGCTCTGTGTGTTGGGCTGGGCTGGGGCTGGTGCTGTGACTCTCCAGGTACAGGGCTGTTTCAAGTGCCATGCTGAGGCAGCTGTGCAAGAACCACGTGCAACGTGAATGCATCACTTTCCTGGGGAAAAAAGTGCTAAGGACTCAGCTCTTGCAAACTTCAGTCTAGCTTTGACTCCTCCCATCCAATTATCCAAGTTTCTTCAGTCCTCCTTGCTAGTGCATTGTGAATAGGCTTTCACTTTGTGTGACTGGGGCTCCTTACTTTCTCCAGCAAAAGAAAATGTACAAGTTCTGTTCTCACTGTTTCTACTGCCCAACATCCTGTTGCCTGAAATCATGTGCTTTATGTATGTCCCCTTCCCACTTTCTCTCCTATAGTCTCTTGTAGCTGTGGTCAAAGACCCATATCTCTTCATATAATCACTCTCTGTTCTCTAGAGGCATTTTCCATCTTTTCTCAGGTTCTTGGGCTGAACACTGTTGTAGATGACTGCAGAAAATGTTATTTATATCAGTTTATTCTCACTGGGGAAACCTGCAAGTTGTAAAATGTATGTATAAACCTGTTGGTCGAGGCCTAAAGTGAAAATTAACCCCCTGCACTGCACTTCCCCACTTTACCCAAATAGCAGAGGGCAGAGAAGCCTAAAAAATGGTTAGTGTTCTGTTTATATCTCAGGGGCTGTGGGAAAGACAAGGAGGGCCAATGGGTGACCCTGAAATAGATTAGGTTTTCATGCATTAGTAAGTTTGAGAGGACTTTCGCTGAAAAGGGAGCAGAGTTTCAGACCAATTAACCCAAATTGTGCCTGGGATAAACTCATCTCCTTGTGTGCTGGAGTTGCTTCCAGGGCAGGATTGGAAAGATTAAGGTGGACAGGGGAGAAGAGAAAGAGTTGGTCTTCTGAGAGTGTTTGGCAACCTCTGGCACAGAAAAAGATTTCTTATGGGTTTCCTGGGAGCTGAAAAACAAAAGCAGCTGCTGAAGGATCACCTTCAAGGGAGATTCCTGGTGGAGTGTATTTAGCTCTCCGTGTTATCCACTTTCTAAAAACCTGAAATAACAAACTGAGCAGCGTGGCAGGGAAGTTATCACTGTTTTTAGCAAGATGGGTGAATCGATGCCTGATTGGCTGAGGCAGCAAGGCCCCCTGTAGGAAAACATCATGATTACAGATCCTCTGAGGTGACTCTGGACCTTGCTATTTGTCCAAAACAAAAACTAGGAGGTTTTAGCATTTCTCTTCAGCAGAAAAAAACCCCAAACAATAATGTAAATTGTCATTAGTGCTATACTTCAGGGACTTCCTCCTTCCCCAGAGGAGGGTCAAGGCAGTGTTCTTTTAAAAACTTCTTTAAATGTAAACTATATCCTTGTTGCTGGCAGAAGGGCCACACACACATGTAACTTTGCAATAGTGTCCAAAGATTTTACATGTCAAAACCCTCTTGCTGCACAAGTGAAGGGGAGATGCTTGTACTGCACATTAAGTCCATAATGAGAGACGTGTGTGTGCAGAGTGGGGGGCGTATTTGAGGAAATTGCAAAATATTTCTTGAGTTAAGTGTGTTTATGAAACATTTCAGTCAGGACCAGTTATACACCAGTGATTCCCGACCACTTTCAACCTTTTCCATAGCACTGCATGTTGTTTTCTTGTCTCCCATCTTGACAGCAACCCCCACAGTACTGTTGCTGCCCCTGCCTTCCTCCACTGCTGTCAGTTTGAGAAGGTGCCAGTGGAAAGACTTAGATAATCAGCCAAGCAAAGCACATTAGTTTTGTCTCTCAACTCTAATGTTGGTGTTCAAGCCAGAGTGGTTATTTTAATTGAGACCCAGTATTAGAGATAATTTTTTTTATTTTTTCCTAGAAAGTGATCATGTTAACTTTGAGATTAATGCTAAGATTGATTAAATTTAACCTGGACACTGATTTAAGTTTCAATCCCTCAACAGTGTCTTCCACAATACAGAAGAAAAAAAACTAAAGCAGACAGAGTATGGGATATGTCAATCTCAGCTATTCATTTTTAGGATATTACAGGAGGTGAATGTGTTTGGACAGTGAAAGGAGAAGAATGGCCTGGCTTTAGAAATGCTTTGTTTCCCAGAAAATTCCTGGTACATTTAAATTTTGGATGCTAAATCTTCGGAACATCAGACCTACAGAATACTCACAGTATTGAATGAAAAGATCTAGAGTTCCTATTCTCATGCTGGTTTTTTTTTCCCCCCCTTTTGCTTCATTGTAAGTGATTAAAACCAACTGACAATACCTCCTCTCCCTCCTTCTTTATTAATTCATGATGAATTCTGTTTTCTGGCTGACATCAGTTCACTGTCATGGTTCAAAACTTTTCCAGTGCTTGGTTGGCTTGTTACTTGCTTGCTGAGAAAAGTGTTTATATCAGGATTTCTGGAAAGAACAAAATGTGATGTTATAGGGAGGGAGGAGTTATTTTGTTTTGTTTCTACAGAACTTGAACTTTCAGATATTTACATTGTCTTATACATGATTCCTATTAAGAAAAAATAACGCAAATTGTTCTGGTGGTTTTTTTTCTAGTAATTTTTTTGTTATACTTTTGACAGAGTATTAATCTAAAATAGGAGGTGGCATTCTGTGCAAACTCTTAGGTGAGGTGTCTGGCAAATTTACCAGAGGGTACAACATCTTTGAGAAAAGTCTCAGGTATTCCTGTGATATTTTTTTTTTCTCCACTTGAGTTTCATGTCCATCTCACAGTTACCTGCTGCTATATGAAAATCCTTTCTGATTATTAGTTTTGATCTTAATGATGCCTTCTGTTAAATGCTCTGAGCCTGAAGTAGGCTCACATGCCTCAATCTGATCCCATAAGTGCTCTACCTAAAGAGTGAGCTCTCACCCAAGTGTGTAAATCTTGAAAATTCAAGTCTTTCATCACAAGTCTTTGTACTGGAACAAAGATGACCTCTCTATTTTGTGAATTCCATGAAAACATTAAAAAATTAAGAATCAGCTACCTACAAAACCAAAGACCATTCTAACTCTCACCTTTGCCTACAACCTGATATGTTTATTTAAAAACATTAAATATCAAGCGGGTAATGGTTTTGCATGCAAAGCAAGGGAATATAGTTATTGTCAGAGACAAGAATAAAGTTTTAAGACATAAAATGATGATTTTCTCTTTCTGTTCCCAGTGTCAAAGAAAAGGTTATTCTCTACAAAAAAAAAAAAAAACAAAAAACAAAAAAACAAACCAGACCAAAAAACAAACAAAAAAAAACCCAACCAAACAAACAAATGAAGAGAGTACTGATTGGCAGTTTTTTTGTATATGTTCCATCTGCAGTGGTATTTATATGAAAAAAATCAATTGCATATATCATTAACTTACATTGACTATGTGAAGTCTACGAAAATTTCCAGAAAGCCAACAAAAACTGTGGTTATGATGATTCATGACTTACTGCACTGACTTCATTCTGGCCTCTTGTACACAGTGCCTAACAAGAGATCAGTTGGAGAAAGGATGTTCTAAATAACACCATTGGTAAATCAGAGTCTTTTGCTTCAACTCATAAAAAATCTTGGTTCCTGAAATGAAAAAAGTACAACAATGGGAAGTCCTGACTAGTTTATAACATTTTTCTCCTTTCTGGGTATGTTCTCAAAATGCTTGAGCATTCTAACTCCCAAGGGATTTGATGTTGTTTGGTACCTAACTAAAAGCTTCTTGGATAGCCAACTTAATTTAGAATGCATTACCTGCACTCAGATTATCTGGCACATGTTGAGTTTGGTATCTGGCCTCATGGGCAAGCAGAAAATTCAGACGTTTAAGCCTGTAGAGTGTCTCTTTCTGAGATGTCCTTGCAAACAACTGCTTTTTTTCGGGGGGGGGGGGGGGGGGGGGGGGGACTTTCCATTCATCTGTATAGATTCTCCGGGGGGGGGGGGGGATGGGGGGGCGGTGTTTCAAACTGAGGATCAAATGTACTTCATTGAGTATCTATTTTTCATTTCTTTCTTTGTTCAACAGAATCTGTCCGTGTTTTACTGTGTCCAGCTGGCACACCCTCAGCGTGCTGATTTAATTTAAAAAATCACTACCCATTGTAGATGCCAGATGTAGCTGAACAGAAGAGTTTTGCTCATAGTATGGCTCTGGTGCCTGAACTGTTCCAAGGACCATCGCTGCAAACAGTGCAGTGAATACATCCAGAGCAGTGGGAGAAGGCAGGAAGTGCAGCATCTGTGATGTGCCTGAGAGCAGGACTGTTCTTTGACAGGGTGAGCTTCTGTCATCCCGTGGCTCTAGAACTGGAGATTGTTCTTCAAACACCTGAGTTACTGGGACTCACTTAAGATGTAGCAAATTCCAAGCCAGTTGCAATTTGTACAGATTTTCAGGCATCATCTCTGCCCAGTTCCAAACTTGCAGCTACAAATTTGTACCTAGGGAGCAGCAAAAGGGCTATGGACAGCTTGCTTTCAAAAACTATAGAGCAGCCATCAATATATAGTGAAGATTCCCATAAACTTATTTTGTAGTTTCACACTGCAGTACTATCAACTCAGACCTGGTAGCAAAAATACAGTGAGAAAAGTACCATTTACATTTGATACACCACCATGATTTTTGAGCATTGTTTGTACCATCCAAGGAATTGAAAGCTGGAAGGATGCTTGTCAACAGATTACAGTAAACCTGACTGCTAGATCATTCTATTTATCCCTCACCTCCCTGGCATTTTACAAATAGGTTTTCTGGCTATTCATACTGTTGTTTGGGTGGGAAAGAAATGAGATTATAAAGACAGCTGGATGCACATAGTAGAAATGAGGATAAGAACAACTGATAAGGGTAAAGATAAAACAGTCTGAGGTAAGACTTCCACAGTAGAAACTTTGCTTTGGTCGAAAATGACAGTCATTCAATATCTTCCATTCAGAAAGAGCCTGTCACCTAAACAGTATCTAGAAAATAGTGGCTACAGGTGAGAGCATGAGACTGATCATGAAAGACCTTGAACTTTGTTCTTGGCTTTTCTGAGTTGTTTTGGATAAGTAACCTCCTCACTGTTTAAATCCCTCATTTGCATTTAAATAATATGTAAGTATCCAGTGTTTGCTGCCTGTCTTGGTCAAACTTATCCTTTACATTTTGAAAATGGTTATGTCTCTTTCTTCCCTGTCTAAACAATCTCATGCCTTTGATTTTTTTTCCAATCAGGTCCTATTTTCTAATGGCTTGATCAATCTCTTTGCCTTTCTCTGGATTCCTTAAACCACTACATAAAAATCTGTAACTGCTGTGGGTAAAACAGGGCATGTCAGCCCAGCTCAGGCTGTCTCCCTCCGAGGATTGGAGAGCACTTGCTAAGGATGCTGAAGTACCCCAAATAGGGAAAAAAAGAGAGACTGGGAAGGTGCTGTGAGACCTGACTATTTTCAATACCTTCTACGGAAGTCTTGATCACCAGATGCTAAAGCTAAATCATCAATTGTAAGCATTGCTGTCACCTCATTCAAGCCTTATTTGTGTAGCTACAGGCACCCTCCATGAGCTTTCTTCTGCCTTGCTGTCATCTTAATTTTGATGTTCTCTAAGTGACTTTTTTGGAAACACATGGTAAACTAAATTTATAAAACTATTATGGCTATATTAGGATCTAATGAGAGTGTATTACCTTATCTTGTACAGAAATAGTCCAGAAATGGACTTCTTAATTTTGTAGTGGCCTCCCATGTGACAGGAGGTTCCTGGAACTGTAAGGGAACAGCTAATAGCAAAAATGCTGATTAACTGCAGTGCCCATAGCAGTGCTTGGCTGCTTAAGAAGCAACATGCCTACTCTTTCCCTCAAGCCAATGAATACCACCATCCGTTCTAATAGTTACTGATGACTCTCCTTTACCAGACTGTTCTTTCTCTTGTATCCCCTGTACCACATTAAGCAGGTCAGGCATTGCAGTGTTTGGGGTTTGCTTGAGTTTCATCTTTGAGATGTTGTGTGTAATTTTGACCCTGCCAAAAAACCAAAAAAAATTATCTGAAACCTTTTATCTTGGCGCTTTCTGCTGCATTTTTTCAGGACTAGCCAAAACTTTAATCACATCTTAAAATAGAACTTAGGAAGAAGAGATATTGTAGTACAAAAAAATTATGGTGAGGTTAGTGGTTTTTTTTTTTTTTTTTTTGGTAGCCATAGCCATTTCTGGAAAAGGATATACTAGGCTTGAGCCTTAGAGAAAATTGACTGCGTGCTCTTTGTGGAGGCTGGACACCTCAACCTGTGGAGGCAGCTCTTTGTTCTGTGCTGCCTTTTTGGATTGTGTGGATCTTGGATATTGTATGGAAAACAGCAAACTTTTCCTCTGTTTACTGAGCATCTGAGCAGCACTGCCTTGAATGCTGCCAGTGAGGAAACACAGGGACTGCAAAGTTCATGGTGCCAGAGGAAGGAACAAGTCTGGTTCAGTGTGGTGGTTTGACCCTGGCTCTTAACACCAGGTGCCTACCAAAGCCATTCTATTTCTTCTCAGCTGGACAGAGGAGCGAAAATACAAGAAAAGGCTCACGGATCAAGTTAAGGGCAGGGAGAGGTCCCTCTGCAATTATTGTCATGGGAAAACAGGCTTGACTTTGGGAAATTAGTTTAATTTATTACCAATCAAATTGGAGTATGATAATGAAAAATAAAACCAAATCATAAAATGCCTTCCCCTCACCCTTCCCTTCCTACTGGGCTCAACTTTACTCCTGGTTTTCAGTACCTCCTCTGCTCCAGCAGCACAAGGGGACAGGGAATGGGGGCTGTAATCAGTTCATCCCATGCTGTCTGGACCACACCTTCCTACTCAGAAGGACTCATCACAGTCTTCCCCTGCTCCAGTGTGGGGTCCCTCCCATGGGGTGCAGTCCTGCATGAGCTCCTCAAGGTGGGTGCCACAGGCTGCAGCTCTTCACAAACAGCACAAACACTGGGATCTCTTCCAAGGGTGCAGTCCTTCAGGAAAAGGCTGTTCCAGCATGTCCTGCACAGGGTCACAAGTCCTGCCAGCAAACTAATTCAGCATCCTCACTTCATGGCTCCACATGTCCTACCAGGAGTCTGCTCCAGCCCAGGCCTCCCACAGTGTCAGACCCTCCCTCGGGCACCCAATTCCTCTGGCAAGGGGCCCTTCCGGGGCTGCAGCTTGGTCACTGCTCCCCTGGGGACCCCCATGGGCTGCAGGGGCACAGCTGCCTCACCATGGTCAGCTCCACAGGATACAAGGGAATCTGTGCTCCTGTGCTTGGAGCACCTCCTCCCCTCCTTCTGCACTGACCTGGTTGTCTGCAGGGCTGCTTCCCTTGCATATTCTCACTCCTCTCTCTGCCTGCTGTGGTGCACTGTTTATTTTTTACCCCTTCTAAAACACATTATCCCAGAGGTGCTACCAAGGTAGCTGCTGGGCTTGGCCTTGGTCAGCAGCAGGTCCACCTTGGAACCAGCTGGCATTGGCTCTGCTGGACACTGGGAAGCTTCTAGCAGCTTCCCACAGAAGCCACTCCTGCAGCCCCCCCGTTACCAAAACCTTGCTATGCAATACACTCAGCAAGCAGATGGAGAGTCAGGCCTGCTGGAAGGGATCTGGTAAAAACATGGGCTACAGCTGAAGCAAAGATAGGGGCTGGATGGTAGACAGCACTGGGGAGGGACAAGGAAGGTTTCACATCTACAGCAGAGACATAGAGCACCAAAAGGAGCACCAAAATGCTCTTCCCTCCCTTTCACATTTTCTTGAATTTATCACCTGAAGACTGAATTCTGCACCTGCTGGTTGTGTGGTCTGGGCAAGTGGCATCCCTGCCTTTCCCTAAAATGTTTGGGGAAATGCCCTGAACTTAGTCTGTACCCAAGGATATTAATGGACAAATCAAGTTGGTATATGAAGGTTACTCTTGGTGTGTGCTGCTTCAACAACAGCAAAACTTTCCATTGCTTTGCTTTAGCAGGTTTACTTAGAAGGTATTTTAGTGCAGAATGGCAAACCAACTATTTTCATGCTTAGAGTACTTCTTTGTTTCAGTCAGGATAGCTTTTATATCTATCATTTGAGTAAGATATTCTTATCTTCAGTCCTTATCAAGAGAATCCAGAATTTCATGGTACAAAGAGGTATAGGTATCTTAAGTTTTGCATTTGCAGGTTTGCTTTTAATGCAAAGTACTGTATATTCTTCTTTCTGGAGTCTACATTCTTGTTCATATATACAATATGTAGCCTCTGTTACATAAAAATAAATCTTTACCAGCTGTGATCATGAGATAAACCCTTACATTTGAATTGTCTGACTTTGAAAATGATGGGAGAGCACATTTTGTACTTGAGTCTCTAGGTATGGCCCAGTGGAATAATGAAGAAGTTAAATGATAGCCCAGTATAAAAATCATTGTTTGCTATTTTCACAGATTATCTGTGTTGGGAGATTGATTATGGAGTGGAGGAACTTTCTTCATCAGCAACAAATCAATCCAAAATACATCCCCAGCTAGACAGGGACAACAGTGGGAATGCCAGTTACACTGCCTCAGAAGAGAGAGAATGTCATTTCGGAGAGAGCAGGACAGAAAGACATCAGCACATAACTATTCTAGCAGAAAATCAATATGTTTCTGAGCACAAAGCCATTTGTAACTTTTAGTATTGAGGCCACCAAATAGAGTGGGAAGTTAGCTGCTTTTGATGCAGCAGTCAAAGGGTCAAATTCTTTTCTCTGCTTGCTCCAGCGTAGCTCTGTGGCAGTCTGCTGGGCTCCGCCAGTGAAACTGAAGAGGAGAATTTGGCTTGCAGCCTGGTTTTAATCTGCACGTATGGTATCAATTTTGGAAGCATTTTCTGGTTGTCCTCACAGTTATAAAAGGGTAGAAAAATATATTTCTTCTCTTCCCCATCAAAAAAGCCAGGCTTTTGTTAACTCATTTGTGTTAATTCTCTACCTGAAAAGTATAATGCTTGTCATCATCTTCAGTTTTGCCACAGCACTGGCCTGTCTATTAGTAAGTTCCTCTGCTGTCTGTCCTAATGGAAAGGCTGCTCTGGAGAAATAGGTTGCCCCAGCAGATTCCAGTTCTCTCTTGCACACGTAGCTGATGCTGAGTCCATGAGGATAATACTCTATGGATCCCCTTTCTGATCATAGGCACTGGAGTCTCCTGCCCATCAGTCTTCTTCTTCCTTTTTCTCTTGGTATGTTCATCCAGTTATTGTTTTCTCAGTAGTGAGGAGTTCTGTGGTGTTTGGGCTGTTGGCAACAATTGTGTACATTTTCAAGTGCCTGCTGAAGAGGGAATGTCTTCTCATGCTTGCCAAAATCTTTGGCTCTTTTGATAAGTGCAGGAGCCTTCAACCATGGATAAGTGTCTGGTCCCATTAACGAGCACTGACCCCCTTGGAGTTCCTACTCAAGCACTGTCATAAGTTTCTTAATTGCTGTTTTACTATAAGGTTTTTCCTGCCTATTCCTTGATTATGGTCCCTTCAGTATTTTAGGTCACCTTTTTCTTTGGGATAGACACTACTTCCTCCTGTTTCTGGAAAAGAGGAGAATCTCTCCCCAAGACAGAAGACTGCGAGAAGCTGCCTGTAAGAAGGACATCAGTTTTCCCATGTAATTGCAGAGAGCATTCATGTTTTCTTCAGAATCTGAGGAAACTTACATTTGAGAAGTAACTAAACCTTGACAGTAATGTTTGCCCTTTTTTTTTTCTGCTGCTTTCTCATTTAATTACTGATTTTTCTTCCCTTGAAGTTGCTTCTTACTTTATGTGTCATTCCACCCTCTTTTTGTACTCTCCTTTTTTTACCTCTTTCATCTACTCTGGCACTCACTTAGCACCCAAAATCAAAATTTCTATGTAGCTGTACATATTTAATCACTTCTTGGCTCTTTTAATAGGCTTAAAAATTTTCCTCAGCATTAAAAACTTAATAAATATAGTAAGATATTCTTGTAAGAGGCAACTGAACAACAGTGGCAGGCTGCATGTGGTAAACTTAGCTTTAGTTGTGCTACTAAGAAATGAAATGGCTGCAAAACCAAGAAGGTGAGAAAGCTGAAGCAGGGAGATGAGTCAAGGTTGTTGGATGCAGAGTGATAAGGGCAGCCCTATCATGTATGAGACAGTAGGTAACACATGCCACCTGGCACTTCTGCTGACAGCTGTCCATGTGTGCCACTACTATTGTTATTGTAGGTTAACAAATCAATGGAAGTTCTCATTATTTCCTTCAATTAGAACTGTAATTGCTTCTAGCAATTTCCCTAGATTCCTTGACCTGTAACATCAGGAGTTCATAATGATTAAAATAGGAAGCAATGCAGCAAATTCATCATGCTTTCTAGAGCACAGCACTGGTACTTTAAACAGAATACATAACATCTGTATCGTGCTGGTTTAGATTTCTTTTGATTTCTTATCTCTTATGGAAGACAGATCTCCATCTGCTGAAATAACTGAAATTACCTTCTAACATGCTCATCAGGAAAGTAAACTTTAACACCCGCAGACCACTATGACTGTGTCTATAATTCAAGAACTGAGAATACCTGTAGGAGGTTCTCTTGTAATAAGATGAAAATAGATGACTATCCAAAACAGTTAACTGATCAGGATCATCATGACTTTATCTTAATTTGGCTGTTTTGCATGTTGAAGGTGAGAAATATCCTGGTTTTGAAATACATTCCCAATATTCAAAGTGACTATGGAATCACCACAGATCCTTCACTTTTTACTTCCAACATCAATGTTTTAAATGAGAAATAAATAATTCAACTGAAAGAATATAGATTTCTGAGTCTATGAGATTTGTTCTAGCTATCTACTACCAATCACTACGCCAGTTCCAGTTCACATAAGTCTTTTGCTTTATGCAGTAGTTTTATGATGACTGTAAGTATGGGCTTGTTCCCATAATTTCCATGTTTAATTTTGGATAATGGTAGCAACAGTGGGAAATCTTAGCTAATCAGGCCTTTGAACACAAGCTTTGTGTGTCTGGGGTTTATCATTGCACCATTAGAGAAGCTCTGGCCATTGCAAATTTACATCTGTGTGACCCAATTGACAATAATTCTGAGTAACTCTGGAATATGTTCATGACATATCCAGAACTTCAGACTTGAAGTACTGCACAAAACACTGTCAGTTTTTACATACTGATTCTCTGCATAACTCTTGCACTGCTAATGGGTTAAACAAGGTTATTGAAAAGGTTTTTCTGAGTTTTAAGTGTTTGTATGCAAGGGATATTATGACAGCATATTTAAAATTTTATTAAAAAAAAAAATTTCCAGGACCAATTAAAATGTTAAGAAACCCAGAGTAAATAAATTTAGGTAGTGCCTTCACACATTCTGGACTAAATCAATCAGGCAACGTAATTATTAGACTGGATTTGTCCAGTGAAAATGACATTGCTTCTTCACTGTATGCTTTGACCTCTTTTTCACATGGCCTGTTGAATAGCTTAGGAATAAGCCCACAACTGTGCTAAACAAATATGTTTGTTTGGTTGTACCAAGCTTTTGTTTCAGCAGTGGAATTCATTAAAACAACATGTTCTGTATATTGCCAGCAGGTCATCAATGCGTGCTTGAGTCAGATTTCTGACCTTTACTTTCACTTGCCAAGTCTGCTAAGTTGCCTCATCCTGGGGACTCTTAAAATATATATCATTAAAAATATGCCTTTCCCTGCTTTTCTTATAGCTAAGAATATCTTCACAGGTGTACTGATTGGTTTTCTCTGGTAATTATCGACTAGTTTATTTTACGTAGAGTCGGATGCTTAACTGTAAATAGTTGCTGAACTGTATAAAATAGAAATATTTTTTCCTTACCTAAAGAAAATTTAAGCTAAATTTGAAACCTGTTTAGCATTTGAGGTAAGCTTTTTCCTTCTGTGGGATGGTTGGAGGTCATCTCAAGCAGCTACTCAACAGTATATATTCGCAGGGAATTATGTGGACTCGTCATTTTCTAATCTGATGTTCCAGTTGGTTATCTAGATGTAAATGAGGTTAAATTTTGCTACAGTGTTACCCCGCCAACAGCTCTAAAAAAGTATGCCCCTACACTCTACTAAAGTTGGAAAATGGTGATCAATCCATAGGGGCCCAGCTCAGCATGTCCCTAACCTCTGTGTTTAAGTGCTGTATTTCACACCCTGTTTTCATTTTGGCACTGACCATAAGTGCCCCAGTCCATACAACCCTAAGTGTCAGGACAGCTCCTACATCAGGGTCACTATCTGGAATCAAGAAATTATGCCCCTGCCTCCCTAATTTTGTAGATGTTCTCATAATGTTCTCAGTGCAGTTGACTTGTATCAGACCTATCATCCTGGGATCAATGTAGGGGAATCCCTTCAAAAAAAAGGATTTTTTTTTTCTGTTTCCAAGTTGCAAATATTTTGCAGTTGGAATCAGTGAGGAGACTACATGTCTACACATAAAACCTCACCATGTTCTTCTCTTCCCTTTTCACAGGACAAAGTGATCCTGTCAAGAGACAAACTTCCTTCAGAGGAGTTGTGCATAAGAGCCATGAATATATGCAAGGGCCCCACAGTGAAATGCCCAGATCTGTACCAGTATGCCAACTCCACTGTTATTATGGTCAGTAGGCTTTTACAACATCAGGGTCCACAGCAATGTAAATACATGTCAGACTCCCCTGAACGAAAGTGTGGTATTGATTTTGCTGTACTCTGTTGCACTCCTATGGATCTTAGTGACAGGCTGTTACTTCAAACAGCATGATAAAAACTTACTAAAATAATCTATTTTTCCTCGGTAATTAAAGGCAAAGCAAAACAGAGATGATCACAAGCAGTCTCTGATGAGAACTTCTCTTAATGTTTCTTTTGATCTCTTGTGCTGCTGCTCCAAAGTAAAGCATCTAGACAAAAATAAAATCATATTAATACAGGATGTTAAATGGAAACATGTTCCTAAGAATGAAGCTATACAATTTAGTGTCTAGATTTTTTCTGGCATTGGTTAAAGGCCAGTGAATGCAGCTCATTTCAATGTGATTTCAAAAGCAGATAAGCAAGTATGTGCATTATAGAAGTCATTCAAAAAAGATGGTTTGAGTTTAAGACCAATCATTTCACAAATGCTTCAATAGTATAGAATACCACTTAATAATTTAAACTCTGCCTTAATAAGAATCTATGAAATTGGCATTTCTTAGAGATATCATTTTTTTTCTATTCATGTAAGAGAAACACCTAAAATACAATTAGAATGATTGGATCTATCCATCACTGAGATCATGTCATGTCCTTGAGACCTGCAGCAGAATCATAGTATCATAGATTGTTTTCAGTTAGAAGGGACCTGTAAAGGTCCTCTAGTCCAAACCCCCTGCAATGAGCAGGGACATCTTCAACTGGATCAGGTTGTTCAGAGCCCTGTCCAACCTGACCTTGAGTGTTTGCAGGGTGATAAAAGTTGAGATGCAGTTCTTCAGTGTTTCTTCATTCTCCTGTTTCTTCTGTTATGTGGTGTGTTTCCGAAAGCTGTGAGAGGAGTTAGGCATGGTCTACAAAATGCATAGATTTCATAATGATTATAGTAACTTTGAAAGAAGATTGTGACTGCTGCCTTCCCTTTTCCAATGTGCTTTTGTTATTTTCCCTTTTGCCCAGCACGACTTTCCAAATAAACCTTTCCCCTTTCTTTTTGTCAGTCATTATGTAAAACATAGTTCTTCTATGCCTGAGGACCAATGTTAATCATATACAAGCTTTCTCACAGAGCTAAATTGTAAATTGCCTAAGTAATATGCATGTCAGGGAGTGAAAGACAGTGTAAGCATTACTTACCTGTGCGAGGTTACTGAATTTACCTAGATGTGATTAATGGTGCTAGTTATCTTATTAAAGGTAATTGAGGGAGAATCTGGTATTACAGTTTTCAAGATCTACAGAAATACAGTCTAAATTAAAGCAACGTCAACTGCAAGTCACTTTCAAATTTAAAAAAAAATTAAAAAAAATAAGATATATATGAGTGTTTATCTGTATGCAGAATTATTTTGTTGTTTCCTTACTGGTCAAGTAATTAGTCCTGCAGGGCTTTGAAATTAAATTAAGGGTTCATAACTTCATAAAAGTTTTGGGAGTGCAGTAGCTACATGTGAGTGCTGGGCTCCATATGTCTGTGGAGGTCCAGAAGAAACCACTCCTACTGACTCCTCAGAGTGGCAAATGTGGGCCATGTGGCCACCACGGAGAAGTGAGTCAAGGAGAGTTGCATGCTCTGCAGTTGGTACAGACCTGTCATATGTCATGTCTGTGCACATGTTCTTGCTGTGCAGAGTGAAATCTGCCCTGACAAAGACTCTATCAGTCTGCTGGGACTTGTGTTCCTCATGTGTTCTTGCTGATGAGCCATCCATATCTCCCCAGCTGACTGTACACTATAGTTCTGTAGTCATGGTGGTCAGATCTCTATTGAAAGTACTGAGTAAAAGAGCCAAGAAATGTGAAACAGATGAAAAAGTTGTAAAACAAAGATGAGGTATAATGGCTGATCTCATTATAACTTAAGGAATTGTCAGTGCCATACAGTGATGTGTTAGTCTGTGGCTTTAGGAGAAAACATAAATGCAAACCAGGTTTTGTTTTTTTTCCCTGTTCAGCTAATGAGAACTTGACCAAGGTGTAAGCATTTCATGTTACTGACTCGCTACCTTCACTCCTTTTGGAAAACAATTGAGACTTGGATATTTTGTGTAACCCAACACATACATCTAATTTAGCAACCTGCTGGACTATTGCATCTGTCATGGCAATGTAGTCCCTGCTTTGCACTGGAGCAGGTCTGCTCTGTCTTGATTTGAACGAGTTTCCTGCTTTGGACACACCATGTTCCCTCTGCCCTGGTGTCAGCATTTTCAGCGCAGTATTCCCTCCAGTGGGCTGGATGACAGTGAAGTTTGGTCAGTTGGTCCCTCCTGAGATCAGCCAGACTCTCCTTCTTCCCAAAGGTAGGGACAAGGGCTGCTTTGCCTGAGAGTGCTTTCAGCCTCCCTGTCTTCCTCTATGTTGCCACGGGGCAGAAGCGGGATTCTGAATCTCTCAGGGTTCTGTGTGGGAGCTGTTGGCCTCAAATCTTTCTCTGTACATACAAGAAGAGAACATGCATCTAAAATGCGTGATGGTAAACCCTTTAATTCACAGTGTTAATGCCTTTTATTCTGAGAATTATAATTTTCCCTTTCTCCTTTTAACTTATTTTTATCTCTCCCCCAGCAAGCTGTGAACCACACACTTCAGAATTTTGACTTTGTCATATTATTTTGTCATGCCTGAAAATGTAGGTTGTCCCAAAATATCATTGCCTCAGTTCCTGTGGCAAAGTGGCTGAAGTCTCATTAGGTCAAATAAGCTATTCAAGGGTGCTACTTTGAATGAGCCAAGAGTAGTTATCTGAAAATACTCTGCAATAGATTTAATTATCTTAAAAGTGGCATAGTAGTATCCAAACCAAAACAGATGGGTTGTCAGCAGAAGAATCTTAAAATAGGAGGACTCCGAATCAAAAGATAATAAAATGGTTAACAAAATATTATTTTGAAAGTGTATCACTTTCTGTAGTGGTTTTCCCAGCTCTCTCTTTTCTTGTAATGTAAGGCATAACAAGAAATAAATATCCTAAAGCACAGGCCCATCTACAGCCTCAAAAAAAGCAACTGATGTGAAAGAACAGTAACCCCAGCTCTGGGGGTTTTTGTGTTGTTTAAAGTCCTACATAAATCAAGAGGAGGCCCACAAAGGGAAGACTGTTTGGTTTCAGGGACTGGTCTTGATTTTCTGCTTAGGATAATCAAGATCAGGAATCCATCTCTAATTAAAGGCAAGCAGAAAATATGAAGGATTTTCACATACATTCTTTTCATACTCATCGTTTAACTTGTTATGTATACAGTATTCTTTTCCTTTAATTCAACTTTCTCAAATTATGTGCAGACAGCTCCAGCAGCAGGGAAAGGTGGGAGTATTTAGGATATCTAGAAATTAACTCTTTCACTTCTACAGAAAGACCTGTTTCTTTATCAGAGGTATTCAATGGAATGTGGTTTCTAGTTTCAACAAAAAACCTCAGTGAATCTGTGATTCTGTTACATGGGGGCTTGGGGAGGTATTTTGTTAAGTGTTTTTTTTTTTTTTCTTTTGGTGTTTTTGTTGGGTGTTTAGGGGCTTATTTGGTTTGTTTTTTGGTTTTGGTTGGTTTAGGTTTTTTTTGTTTGTTTGGTTTTTTTTGTTGGAATGCAGGTTTGTTTATTTGTTGTTTGTTTGGGAGTTTTTGTGTTTGTATACTTACTTTTGGTTTTTTTTGGGTTTTTTTTCTAATTTTTTTCTAATTGAGTAGTTTGTAGCAAATATACTTGCCTAGCTTCTTTGGAAAAAACCCCATGCTTCTAGTTGTAATAAGCACAGTGCTTTTTTCTTGTCTGCTTCTCTTGTAACTCTGATTTGCTTTGCAGTGATTTTCCATGGATATGTCATTCAAGTGAATGAAATTTAAGCAGGATGTGGGTTTTGTCACTTTGATGGTGATGTAGTTTCCCAGATGTAAGTTTTTCATTAAGAAATTAATATTGGTAGATTGGGTATTACAGTAAACCGAACAAGCTCGAGTATGTGGTAGGACCACATCATTTCGCATGGTGATGTTCAAGTTCCCCTCTCTTCCTACACAGTGAAGTCTGGGGTTGATTTACATAAATTCTTAGTTTTCTAACAGCAACACCCCATAAGCTGAACTATCCCTTATGCTTTTGGCTCCCTTTCTGAGATGTATTGCTGACACTTCCATCAATGAATCAGTATAGCCCAGTGAATCAATGTCTGATGTCTAGTCTAGAATATTTTTACTTTTTCCTTTTCTTGTTTTCAAAGAGTGTAGAATATTTGAAACAGTTCATTTTTTTCCTATTTACATATTACAAAAATATTGTTTTAATTATTAAAAGAATTACTTAAAAAACAGGCCTTATATTTTTTGTAGTATCACTTTTTTCAGGTATACTTATTTTTTTCCTTTCTTTGGTAGTTTTTTGCTCTAAGAGGGTTTTTTGATCTTTCTAAAACCATTTCTTCCATGCTTGTCCCTATCTACCAAACAACTGTCAATAGTTTTCTAGAAATTTTGTTGTCCCAATGCTTTTCCTGTGCTAATTTGCTGGGTTTGGGAATTTAAGCTCCAGGTGTGTAAATCTGAAGTCACTCAGTATGAGGCAGACAAACTTTTCTTCCCAGTCCTGAGTCTCCTACAGCACATTGCTGTGTGTGGCCAATTATCTTCATAACTGAGATCCATGTTTAGTCTTGAGTAGCTGAACTCCTCTTGAAATTCAAGATTGAGGAGTATTTCCAAATAAGAAACAGGTATTTATGTATAAACTGTATATTCCTGCGGGAATGCAAACTAGTTTTTTGAGCACAAGCACATGTAGGGATAAGCAATGTCCTGTACAAAGGACCCCCACTGCCTGACCTGCACTTTTCCAAAGTCCAAAAAGAAAAGAAAAGTTTGTGGAATCTATACACCCTGTGGAGTTTGAGTCTGTTGATAATGAAGAAATAAAAGTGAAGTCTGTGCAATTTTGAGTCATCTGCTCACTGACTATAAATCTACAGCAGTCTATTTATCAGTTCCACTGAGGCTGCAGCAACTCAAATAGGCAAGAGAATACAGCTGCCTGTGCCTGTATGCAGAGCCTGTAGATGGGTCAAAAGCTGGACATAAATCAACAATGTAGAGCTGCTGCCCAGACAGCAAAGCTCCCAGTTCAAGGGGGAATGGATCGGTGGCTGTGTGCGAAGGAGCCCCAGCACTGTGCAGGACAGTCAGTTCTGGTACGGTTTTAACTGGGATGTTGTGCCTTGCTCTGGGTGCTGGGTTAGAGACATTTGCAGTTTAGGGAGAGGAAATCTGAGACCACTTACAAGAATGATCGGGGCTCTTAACAGTATTTATCTCAGTGAAGGATATAATGAAGTGGCTTCTTTCATCTCAGAGACAGAGGAGGGAGGAGGTAGGATACCTGTGGTCATATCTGTGAGCCCTTCGTGTCCATGGTGGTAGAGCAAAATCTGGTCAGGTGAAGCAAGGAAGATTCAAGTTTGATATTAGGAAAAGGTTTCTCATGGCAAGCATGTGGAAGTATTGGAGAAATTGTCTTCATCACCAGAAGTCTTGCAACCGGATTAGATAAACATGGGCCCAGCACAGTTCACATAGTCCCTTCCTTTCCCAAGTGACCTTTTGAGACTCTTACTAACCTTGAGATTTCTGTAGGAAAATGACCTAAGTTTCTTCTTTCCAAACCTTGCAGTGACATAGCCTAAAACCAATGGTACCTACTTAAGCACCCAGTCCTACTGTAATTTGTTAAACATGCCAAGGTTTTTTTCTTGTGAGAGCTTCTATATTTTATAAGAACTACATAAATATCTTGTGTAAAGCTATAGAGTTTCCAAAGTTTCAGCAACATCTTCAGAAAAGCTTGAAGCAGGGACAGCCATCCTGAATCTGAAAAAGTATATATATATAGGTGTAGGTGTAGCAAGTCCTAAGATGACTTGTAAGACAAGTCACTTTGCCTCCACCAACTCATCTGAAAGGATAAAGCACTTAGAGAAAGCTCTTTACTGTTACCCCTGATTATTTGTATTCCCTTGCCCTTTTCTGTTAGAATTCAGACATTTTCTTTTGTTTTTGAAGGCAAAAGAGCACATGTACTTCAAATTAATAATGATGCAGTAATAAAGCTCAGTTGCACTATTACATGGGGTATGATTGTGTAGGGTTAGGAATCCTGGGGTATTGGGGCACTGTTTTACTAAACTGCAGGGGCCTCACTGTGGGCTGATAACTCACAGTGCCAGGTCAGTGGTGAGATATCTTCTTTAAGTGTTAGCCAGAATTTGTTGGCAGGCAGCAGGGAAGTGGATAGAGGCCTCAAAGGTCAGATGTTGTTCCAAGTTTGTCACAAATATGCATTAGGGAACAGCAATGTGGGGGTGGATGAGGCTGAGATGCTAGAATTGAGCAGTAGACTGGTGCCTGACTTCACCATCATTGCAGACAGGAGTTGGATAAAAGAACACAAAACTACAATGCTGTTTTTCTTCAGACTTTTGAAATAATGAAATAACTCTAGGGCTGCCCATTACATCAATGTTAACACAGCTCTATCCAGTACAGAAAACATGAACACAGACTTCAATAGTTTTGAGGCATGTCTGCTGAATATCACACAGATTCCTGACGTAGTTGCAAGCAGTAGAAATTTCAAGTGGCTGTGAAGAAGGACATAGATTCTCTAAATGCTCCACAAAATCAGACCAGCTGTGTTTCCCAGTACACTTCCTCTCCAGCAGCAAGGATAACTATAGTTGCCCTTTAATGAGATTGTGCAACCTTAGTCATTGTCCCTGGTCCATTCCCAATAAATTGCACTGGATCCACAGTTGGATTAGGGATGTCACAGTGTGCATTCCCTCCTGTTGCCTCTGTGTTTACGGACCTGCTGTCCACAAATTTGCATGATAATTTCTGAATCTGACAATACTTTCTGTCTCCACAATTTCCTGTCTCAGCAAGTTCCACAAAGATGGCATGAGATATAGTATGATTTTACATCAGAGGGAGACCTTTCTGATTTTCTTTCTAGAGGGTTTTGGTTCCTGCACCATGATCACTTCAAAAAAAAGTAGCTTTGAAGCACTTTTAAGTGGATGGGGATGGAATTTTCTTGTGCATACCTGTTAACTTTTGGCTGTCTACCTGGGACTGTATGGAGTTAAAAGCATCCTTATAGCCTTTTATCCACTTTCTTCCATGTGATGTATCCTTAAGATGGTCTCTATATTTCACCGTGTGGCAACAAAACTAGTTAAAGTGTTAAGTAAACTGATACACTCTCATCTTTGGTTGTCTAAATTTTAGTATTTAAGCAACATATTTTACACATGTCTATAGCTAATTTCGGGTCAGGATCACATCCTTTGGCAGAAAGATGTGTGGTGTAGGAGTAGCTATATAACAGGGAATAAATTACGATGAGTACTCCTGCTATATATTATATATATATATATATATATGTATATATATAATCCGTACTTTTCAAAGAGGCATAATTTGATCCAGTGTTCACAATAAGGGTTGAGAATTATCCTCCATAGACAAATCCTTGGAGGATGTGCATTTTCACCTATGAGTGAAGCCAGTTCCATGGAGATCCTGCCTCTACTCCCCTGTGCAGTCTGTGCAGGAGAACCTGTTGTTGAGGCAGCCACTGGAACTTCCTGGGGCTCTCACAGATTCTGCTTTGAGAAGGGTTTGATAATGCAGAAGTTTCTGTTAATAAAGGCTTGTATGGCCTAAGGCTTCCAGAGTTTTTCAGGTGGCTCTTGAGTGTCCACAGGGTGTCTTTACGTGCAAAATGTTGAGTCAGTCTTTCTTCTCCTGTAGGGCCTATTGCTCTGCAAAGGAATCTGGACAGCCTGGACTGATGGACCGAGGACAATTGTATGAGGTTCAACAAGGCAAAGTTCTGGGTCCTGCACTTGGGTAGCTGAAAAGCTGCCCATTGGAACAGCACCTGGGGGTGCAGGTCAACAGTTGGCTGAACATAAGCCAGGAGGTGCTCAGCTGGCCAAGAAGGCCAAGGGCATCCTGGATTTCATCAGCAATCCTGTGGCCAGCAGGACTAGGGCAGTGATTGTCCCCCTCTATCTGGCACTGGTGAGGCCACACCTTGAGTTCTGTGTCCAGTACTCGGCCCCTCAGTCCAGGAAGCACATGGAGGGGCTGGAGCGTGTCCAGAGAAGGGCAGTAGAACTGGTGAAGGGTTTGGCACACAAGTCCATTGAGGAGTGTCTGAGAGAGCTGGGGATGTTTAGCCTGGAGAAGAGGAGGCTCAGGGGTGACCTTATTACTTGCTACAACTGCCTGAAGGGAGGGTGGAGTGCGGTAAGCACTGGTCTCTTCTCTCAGGTAACAAGTGACAGGACAAGATGAAATGGCCTCCAGTTGTGCCACGAGAGATTTAGACTGGATAGTAGAAAAAATTCTTCCCAGAAAGACTTGTCCAGCAGAACAGCTACCCAGGGAAGCTGCGTAGTCATCATCCCTGGAAATATTTAAAAGGCATTTAGAAGCATGTGGTGCTTGGGAATGTGGTTTAGTGATGGACTTTGCAGTGCTGAGTTAACAGCTGGACTTGATGATCTTAGGTCTTTTCCAGCCTAAATGATTCTATGATTCTATGACACAGAAATGCACTCTGGAGCTCTTCAGCAACACTGGATTTTGTGGCATGGGAGTAAAAGAAAAAGAAAAAAGCCTTTTAACTTGACCTTGCTAATTGAACAAATAGAATTTTTTTGTGGCTGACAATATTACATCATCTTCATGTCATTTTTACAGGATATTTCTGACTGTAGCCATAATTTAAACCATGGCCAGAGGTGCATTTTCAAAGCTGAGTTCTGAAGTTTCTAAGAAATTACTTTTCTAAATTTGAGACTGGTGATGGTAGCTTACCATGTATTACTGCAGCCAGAAAAAAGATTAAATCTAGACAGTAGACAGACATAGGAAAACCTCTCAACGTGTGTATTTTCTGCAATAGCTTATTTTTACTAATCTGGACAGGTTCATACCTGAACACCTAGGGTCAGGAAAGTATTTTATTTTATTTTATTTTATTTTATTTTATTTTATTTTATTTTATTTTATTTTATTATTTCTTGCCAACCATTGACAACCCTTCAACAGCTTCCAGGAAGGAAAAAAATTAGAATGTTTAGAATGTTAATTTTAAACAAAATATATCCTTGACCTTTCTGTATGAATTTGTCTTTTTTTCCCCCATGAAGGACAGTCTCTTGAAAGCCTGTAGGATAACAGCAGCTGAAATGGAACATCTTAATTCCTTCAGATGCAGTATCAGATATTTGTGGAAATTTTTTAAAGTATGTTTTTAATATTGAAAGATAGGTGGGTGGATAAATATTCAGAAGAACACACATAGCTTTAAAGAGATACAGAAAAAAAATTAAAAGCAGTGGTTTTCTGTTTGTCATATACATGCAGTTATGCATATATCCAAGCCCACATTTCATTTAACCTTTTATTGATAGTTGCTGAAGGCCAAAATAGTAAAATCTTGATTTGCGGCACTTCAGAAAACAACTTTCTCCTTTCAGATGCCTCTGGCAAGAGAGAGCACAATTAGTGAAACAGAGAACTGCTGGGTTGAAAATGCTGCCCGTGCAGATGACAGCAGCACTTTGTCTCTGTGGAAATGCTTTGTAGTTTGAGCCATGTCTTGCCCCTTTAGACATGCTCAGTACAGCTCCCCCTGTCCTCCACTGTCTTCTCACAACCTTCCTAAAGAGCCTTTCCTGCAAGAGGAAGGGATCCTGTGTTGAGTATAAACTTACAGCTCCACCTATTTCCCTTTTACTTCGTTTCAGGTTTTCAATATTGTTTAAGTATAACATAAAACATATTGCAGAACTGGCAATTCTTCCTACATATCTTTAAAAGTTCAGATATTCAAAAGTAAACTTAATACTTTCTTTTGCCCACATTCCTATTACAAAAGTCCACATAAGATGAAGTAAGCTATAGATGAAGTTGGTGTCTTGAATTTTTTTTACTAAGATCATGTCAGGGGATTCCTTCTCCACTTCTCAAAGCTCTCAAACTTACTGTGAGCATCAGAGAAAAGAAGGAAGTGTGCAATACCAGTTGGATTGTTTATTTACAGGTTCATTGTTCTTCTATTGAATTTTCTTTTCATTTTTACTTACTCTCCCCTAGCTCCTTGCTGAAATAGCAGAAACATCTGCCTGTCTTCCTTCATGGAAGAGAATAATTTATAAGTCCCAGATTTACCAACTGTATCAGTTACTTCCAGCAAACCTCACTCCTGGTCTTTTTAATTAGTTTCCATATGCTTTTCCTTCAGTCATCTTGGTTAGGAGAAAAATGCATTACAATCAACATTAATGACTTCTTCAGTTGTTATTTATTAAGTCAAGATTTTGCAGATAAAGTTTCAATAAATACATGGTTTGTTGGGTTTTTTTTAGAAAGGGTTATCTTTGAATTGGATATAGTTGAAAAACAAAATGCAACAATTCCAGAAGCTGTTGAGATCAGGAAGTGGTTTGACTTTTTTTGTAATTTTTGTAAATACTTTTTAGTATTTTAAATTAACTGATACTCTTAACCTCTGCTTTGAACTTTTAAAGTGAAAAAAGCACAATTTGGATTTGATAGTTATACACTCAGCTCAAGGAAAAAGAGCTCCAGAAGTTGCTGTTAGAAGCAGGTACCGTGGACAGACAAGGATAGTCCTACTAGGGTTTGGGAGTTTTGCTTTTGTATTTTGTTTTGGTGAAGTGAACATTTATATTCTTCTTTTCCCATGACTTTTCCCTCTTTTGGCTATGTTGCTCCTTTGGATTCCTACTGGGAAAGCAGGATTGAACTTGCAGCGCTGAAAAGATGATTAATGATAGGCAGAACTGTATACAACGTGCACTTTATTTGGGGGGGAGGAGCCTGCAGTGAAATCCTGCATTGGAGAATTCTAGGCAAATGGTGTGTGAAATTGTTGACAAATTGCTCTCATTAAACTCACTAAATGAATGCTTTCATGAGAACACTGGCTTGATATCACCATGTATAATGTAACTTCTACTTGAAATTGTGTGTGCTGCTATTCTTATCTTTTAAACCCTTGTAACAGCTTTAATGTCCTGATAAAGCCAACCATTGTAGCTGTCTTCACTGTTCAGTACATGGGATGTGAAGGGAAATTGCTGAGGGTGACTTCCATAAATGGTTTTGAATTATTCATTAATTTATTACTACCATTTTGAACCCGGTCACTAGAGTTCATGGGTACCAAGAAATGGATTTAGAAATGCCTTAAGTTCCTTGGACTCTTTAACTTGATCCCTGCTAATGAAAGGAAAAGCAACTGGACAAAAGTCACGAAAGCGTCTCTTAATTCTGTTTACCCTTGTTAATGGTAGAAAACTTCCAGAAAAATTGTGTCTTAATGGTTTTTGTTGATCCAGGACATTCACCAGCATTTGAGTAAGGTCACTGTGCACTAGACACTTGCCTTACCAAGTTGAATTCTGGCCATCAGCCTGAATATGCCTGTTTGGGCAAAGAATGAAGTGTGAAGCCATCACAGGGAGAGCTGCACAGACTACTGAGACCTTCAGAGATGAAGGTCAGGCCATGGCCTAGTGCCCAGGCTTGTACCACACACAGCATGTGCTTGTTACCAGGTTTTAGTGTAGTAAAAGGGAAAGTATCCATGCAAAAAGCTTCCAGTGTTGGCTGTTTACCTTTGATTCAGCAGTTGCTTTAGCTGCTTCAAAGCTGTAGGAGATAACAGCCAATCCATATTGAAAGATGATCCATGTGATGAAATATTGAAGAATCTCTGCCCTAAACCAAATGTATACCATGCAGAAAATGACATAAGTATAGATATAAATCTGTCTTTGTGTTGAAGACTGATAGTAATTTTGAAGAGGAATTGAAGAAAAGCAGGGATATATTGTCAACCACTGACCTACTTGGGGTAAAACCAAATGTGCCTGGACCTTCTTAGAGCTTAATGCAAGGAGAACTGGAAACTTTGCTGTCCATTTTCCCACATTTAGGAAAACCTCAGATGAGCTCCATCACTTTGGAAACTTTCCATGAATATGGTGTCTCTCTGATGTAAAAATCTAGAACCTAAAATATATTCTGTGGCTGTGATATGCTGAAGCTAAAGCTTAGGAGGTAGGTTGCACTCTTTGTGTTATCATCAGTTGTTCCTCTGAACAAAGTTTTGTGATAATGAAATGGGTAGATTCCTCCTGGAACCATCAGGGAGTGGGAAGTGTGGTGTAGGACAGAGTCTCATAAAATGGAAGTATCAATGAAAGTCAAATTGAAAAATAATGCTTCAGCTGTTGGCTCACTTTGTAGTAAGACCTCCATGATATTCTCTTAACTGCAAAGGACATGCACGAGAGATTTAATATGTATGAGAAAAAATCTTCAGAATAGTAGATCTGAATGTTAAAAAGAAAGCAATGATACTTTGTTTTCCAGAAGTAGTTCACTGATTTAGTTGAGCCAGAAATTAGCCTGCTAGATGATGTCTCATAAAATTTCTTGTAATATTAAATACATGCTAATTGTGCTGGCTTTACATGTGGACGCTGTCCTTGCAGCAAATTCCCAAATTAGTCGTAGGCAATTACTAAGTGTCTTGGCTCTGGCTAGGTAAGGGTCAATTTTTCCTGGCAGTAGTCAGAGGGGACATGGTCAGGACACTGAGATTATTCTCCAACACCTCATGTCACCTTCAGGGGCTGTCATGGGGAAGGGGTCCCTCCTGGTCACGTAGAAGGAGGTGAGTTGTGGGGGTAGATTTGTGTTCCTCGTGGTGAGCTCTTGTGTGAATCGCTCGCCTCTTGTGCACTGTTATTAATGCTGTTGTTGATGGTTTCTTATCTCATTGCTGTTTCCAGTAAACTGTTCTCATCTCAGCCCATGATCTATACCTTTTGTGTCTCCAGTTCTCCTCTCCAGCACTCCATGGGGAGGGAGAAGAGAGAGTGAGTGAGCAGTGCATGATTTGGGGTCTTCTAGTGGGAATGCTACATTGGGGAATATCATTCCTAAACGATGACAATATGGGACAAGGCAAGCTGTCTGTGGGGGGATGAAAACTGGAGGAGGCAGGGGACCTTTTCACTGAACATGATGCACTGAATGCTAGAATCACTCTGCTGGGACATTTGCCATCCACTGGAGCATTTGCCATAGGCAGAGTTTTTCTCTAGGTTAAAAACCTCCTGGCAGAGCACACAAACAAGACTGTCCTGCTGTGTGAGGAGAAGTACACGTGCTCCTCCAGGGCTGATGCTTGAACTGTTTCTTTGCATCCAGACAGCTGCCATCGATGCCCTCTGCAAGTTCACGGCTGATGTTCACACCTTAACTTTGTTTCAACACCTAAATGCTGATGTTTACAGAGAAATGCACTTTTCCTTCACTGTTGCACAGCAGTCCAGCCTGCAGCACTGAAAGAGCTTCTTGTGCAAGCTTCCTCATGCAGCTATTTTTTTTCAGCATAGCACAGTGCTGTTTACAAACCAAGTTCTGGTTCTTGGCTAAGAGTGCAGGATGTGCTGACAGTGGGATTAGTGTTAGTGACAACAGAGTCACCATTTGCTGGCTTTGCCTTTGGGAGAAGGGACACAGAGCTTGCTTTCACTGGGTGCAAGCTGCCTCAGAAGAAACCTTGTTCAGCTCCATCTGTGAGTTGAGTGACCCAGTGACTGGGCAAGGTATGATCCTGCCAGGCCTGTGAGGAGATTTAGGGTCAGCAGAGAGACTTTTTTTTCCTCACTAAATCTTGTACAGATCTGTCTGTAAATTCTTCACTGAAAGTCAAGCTTGGAAGGAAATCCAGGCTGGCTGTGCAGGGAATAACACCACCAAGGGAAAATAAAGCATTTTGTCTGCAGGCTGGAAAACTCAGATGTGATGTCTGAGAAAGTTCTGAAACACAACAAAACCTTCTGATTGCAACTTGGTGAAACTCCCTTTCACGTGGCTAAATTTCACTGCCTTTCTCCCAGAAAGAACTGGGAGGGAGCTCATCAGGGCTGAACAATTCAAGAGCCACTTTGAATTTTCTTAGAATGTTTTGCAATAACATCAGTCTGAGACAAAAGAATGGAACTGGCAGCAGTAGTGGTGAGACACCAGAAGAAAATTGGTTCCGGGTATGCTCACAAAGTCTTGAATGTAGAAGGAAGTCGGTGGAGATAAGTGCTGGGGAGAAAAATTCTGTGGGAATGCAAGAGTGTACTGGTTACCAGTTTGGGAGGTAAGACAGTAGAGGCAGGAAGAAGGGAGGGAAGGCCAAAGAGTCAGAGGGAGCTTTGTTGAGTGATGTGTCTGGCATACATGGGGCAGGAGAAGCTGAGACTACAGCTAGCGAGACGGGAAGAAAGGATGTGAAATGAGGCTTTGGTGTGCATGTGGAGTGGCACTCTTTGTGGGGTAGTGATCAAAGTAGAAGAAAAAGTACTTAAGGAGATGCAATGGTCAGAAAAAGCTGCAACACCTGCTGCTTCTTGAGAAGATATGCAGTACTGAAAAAATGCTCTGTCTTTCCCCATTGTTGATTCCTGCAGGCTGTTTCTATACAGGAGTTTCCAGAGTTTGTCCACATTCCTGTGTAGGGAGTGTCCACAGTGTGAAGGTCTGCTATGAACAACCTGGGCACAACCCTCACCCTGCTCTGTCAGTGACTGGAAGGAAACCTGGCCACGCCAAGAAAGAAGACCACAACTTCTTTCCAAGGAGAAGCATAGACACAACCATGGTGCTTGGAAAGTCTTATATTTCCATCATTACTTCTTTTAGTCCAACTAACAGCATTCTATTTAGCAGAGTTCAGGCTTCCAACCTTGAAAATCATTGCTAGAGATGTCAATGTGATGAGGCAATGCATCTTAAGTTCATTCTTTGTTCAGTTTTTGGAGAACGCACCAGCCAACACTGTTTTTTTAAATCTAAGGAAAACCTCTACTTTAAAATTGCAAGGTCAGACATTAGTTGTGAAATGCCAGAATTAATTTTGCTTCTACAGTCCTACTATGTCTCTTTGTGCCTATGCATTAAAATGCCACAATTTACATAATTGCAAAGTGCTCCTGGGACTGAAGTGGTTTTGCAGTGTTGGCTGAAGGCCTCACATTTGTCTGTGGTGGAAGGTGTACTGCGGACAAGGCAGGGGAATTCAGGATGGTGGTTCTGGAGCTATACACAGTCTTCATTGCTGTGCTTTCTAACACTTGAGACTTAGGAACTTGGCTTTTCAAACTCACTATTCTTTTCAACAGATTTTACATGTAATGTAAAACATGCTTCAACACAGTCTGAACTTTATTTATTACTTTTGTTGTTGGAAGAAGTAAAAATCACATATGAGTGAGGAGTTTCTCCTGTAAAATTGAAAAATCAGCAAAAATATCTTAAAATCTCAGGCTGGTTAAAAATTTTTAAAGACTTGAATTAGTTAAAGTTCTGAAAGAAGTTTAAAATACAGCTGGATCTTTATTTGATAGAATTGCCTGTACTTCATCTGGTCTGTGATCCCATCAGACAAACCTATCAGAACATAAACTCATATTATCCAAAATGTCCTAGAACTTGAGCACCACCTTAATTTAGTGCATTTCAACCAGACCCATTGAAGTCATTGTGGGACCAGAGCCTTTTCTTGGCTGGAGCAGCCTGACCTCATGCAAGTGGATGCTAGGAAAGTTCTCAGCCAGGAGAACAGGCTCTACTAAAACTGCCCTGTAAAAGACAATCTGAGCTATCCTTAGATCCTGCAGCTTTTTAGCCACGTAAATCAAGTCATCATAATGATAATAATGAGGAAATGGCACATACTTTCAGGTCACAGGGAAATGAGGCCATAACTTTTGTCTGTAATGATGAAGATAATCTAGAATTTTTCTTTCTTTAGGAGGTACATAGCATTAATGGATAATTTTCTAGCTAATGAAACAATATGCTTTTGATAATGGTTTTAAGTTGCCAGCAACATATTAGTCAAATTTCTTTTGGATACTTTTTCCCTTTACAATGCCCAAAAGCAGTCAACACAGATATTATCATGAAGCAATCACAAAACATATGCAGTCCTATGAACATGGTGATGTAAAAGTAGACTTAATTTAAAAAATATCACTTGGCTTCTGCTGTCATTAAAAGGATATTGATTTTTTAAACATTTTCTTTAAATTCAAATTGTGAAATGAAATTCTTAAAATGTTCAAGGAAGGAAAGGAAAGGAAGGTAGGAAAAATCAAAGCTCCTTTCACCAAATAGGAAACTAATCTTAGATTTGCTGCTGGAATTTTAAGACCTGAAATACAAATGGCTTTTAAATTGAACTTTGAATAAGGCCACTTGGAAGTAGATGAAAGTTTTTGATATTTGTTCATCCTTTCTTTCAAAAAGGAAAATTTAAACTAAAACTGAAGGAAAAAACCATACTGAAACAACTGTGGCAAAAATTTCAAAGCCAAATTACTTAGCCCTGGAATTGCTGTGACAATACCTTATGGAAATAGTTCTGCTGCTTTCAATTTTTAAAATTTTGTTTTCTTTATCCAGAACCCTTTATTTGGCTACTTCTTCAAAAATTGTTGTGGCTTTGTTAGTGAAATAGAAAAATGGTGCATCATGAGACATGTAATGTACCACAGAGGGAGGCCCATAATGAATACAGATGTAATACAAACATTTTGAGAATGACTGTAGCAACACATCCAAATAGAAACATTTTGGCCCATAGCTTTCTTAATGCACCTCAGCTCCAATAATTTCTAAGTTCCTCTTGCTGGGATAGGATACAAGTCTAAGAAAAATGCATTGATGTCTCCTTATGAACAAAGAAAGCATAGGAAGGTATATCTTATGTAGAACTACAAATCTTTCCGTCTTGCAAAACCAACATTTGACAGTACTCCATCTCGTCCCCTCTGAAGTGGGCGTGTACTGCTTGGATTAAGAGGCAAAACCACCAAAAGTTTTCTCGTGCTTACAGAAAGCACTGTATCTCCTTTGGATCATTGAAAAGATGGCAGAGCTGATGTGCTTCCAGATTCTTGGCACCATTTTGAAGGTGGAAGTGCCTTAAAGGGTTATTGTAAACAGCTTCACATAGAAGCTATATGATATGGTTCAGACAGCTTAACTCAGTCCCAGCCAAGAGACTCCTACCTTTCCACTGTATTTATATATGAATAAAGCATATAGTTCAAGCTGAATAGGCACAATGTATAAGGTATGGAAGGCAAGGAGAAAAAAAGAGGAAAATTTCTACTACCAAATTTTGCCAAGAATGAGTGAAACTTCTCTGAAATTGTTGAAAGAAAATATCTTGAGTCTCATGTGCAGGCACAGTAAGGGGACTAAGTCCCAAACTATATGTCTGAACATAATAGGCCTCCCAGGGTGCCACAGCAAATCCCACAATGAACTCAGTGTTTGGTAAATACTGAAGGGCTAGAAGATGACTCAGTCCTAGTTGGAACTTGCAGAGCCTCTTCAAACTAGCATTTCCCAGCTTTGCTCGTGTTGATGTTTTTGGGCTTATGAAGCTCCAAGTTTGAGTGTCCTACATGTCTTGCATGAAACAGTTACCCACTGTCAGCAGTATCATCTGTGATGGATACATTTCTGGTGAGAGTTTTATGTCTTTATAACAAAATTATAAAAATATAAAAAATAAAAATTTGGTACTTTACTGTTTGTGCCTTGTCCTCTGCCTCATATTCCTGTAGAAAGAGTGTAACACAATGTGCAGCAGCAATATTCAGTCCTTCATCAGAAAGCTGTGTTTAAGTTTCCTAGACCAACACCTTCTTTTCTTCCTAGACATTTTTCACCTGGGTGTTTTTTGTTTGCTTGCTGGTGTATTTTGTTTTGTTTTGTCTGTTTGGGTTTTGTTTTGTTTTGTTGTTTGGGGGTTTTTTGTTTGTTTTATTATTTTTTTTTCCTTCCCTTTTGGTTCTGGTCATGGTGGAGTATTTATATCATAAACTTGACAGAGTGGTAATATGTCTGTCTAATATCTTTATTTGTTACAGGGCTACCTCAACAGCTGAGCTTCCTCTCTCACAAAGCACCAGCCTATGCTGGTTTTGATAAGCAAAATTACCCCATGGCAAAGGGAGTAATTTCAATTATGGTGCATCCGATTTTGAATTTGGAGGGAAACTGCTGTATTTGTTTTCAAGGAGTGAATTCATAATTTCTGAATGATGTAAAATTATTTACATACAGCTCTGTATTTGGCTCTATGTGACGTGATGTTTCCAACCAGGCGGAGAAATTTCTCTCTCATATGCCAAAAAGGTTGCACAGCTTTCTAGGAGTTAGAAGTGGGATCATTGGCTTTCCTGGTCCTGTGGCTCACACTGCCAAGGGATGCAGAGCACACGGTGTGACACAAGGAGCTGAGGCTGCCTGAGGAGTGGTTTGCAGTGGGTACTCCCATGGCTGCGTTTCAGGCTGGAATTAAGCACAGCTGTGCTGCACATGGAGCAGGGACATGTGTTGTTTTTGCTGTTTTTGTTGACAGCTTTCCCACAGATGGGGACTAGCACTGCCCTGCAGCACGGGTGGGGAGGGTGGCATGGCTGGGTGTGAGGGTTTGAGTTACAAAGGTAGGCTGTAGAAAGCTGTAGAAAACCCTATATTTTTTCATTACCATCCTACTCTGCCTAGGTGAGTTCCTAACAAGTGTTTGGGGTATGTTTTTCAAACCCACAAGCCACACAGCAGGAAAAAAAAAGTACTTGGATGTATGTGTTTGTTGGCAGCCTGTGGACTCATATGTGAGCAGATATTAACCTTGCCCCACAAGCTTTTACAGAAGGCAGATTGCTCCCCCTGTCCCTTGTCCTGTCCCTGAACAGGTAACTCTCAAAATAGAAGTAGAGGATACTAAAAGCAGACACTTGTGTCAAGGCCTGCCTGCTTTGGCACAGTACTAGGTTTGTTTCATGTTAGTGCTTAGAAATTAACCTTTGATTACAGAAATCCATATTTTTTGACTGATTCATATTTTGTTTCAAAGGACCAAGGCTGGTCACTTGATGAGTCTGACCCCAGAAGGCACTCTATTTTCTTAGGCCTTCACTGATTTTTGAGAATTGAAGGGTGTGTGTAGCATTGTATTGTAGTATCCAGTATTGAATCAGGATCAAAATGTTTTTACAAGGAGAAAGTTAATGGTGGGTATCTGATGGGATCAGGGCCTCAAAAGCATTGCCTGATTACTTGTCAGGCATCTGTGCTGCTGGCACCTTCAACTTCTGATAATTAGCCCACCTCTTAATGAAAATGCACTTAAAAAAATAATAATGCACCTATCCTTAAAACTTCAGGTTTTAGACACTTTTTCTGTAGTCCTAACAGTGTTGATACTTTTGCCTCTGCCATTTCAAATGCCATTTGTATAAGTTGACAAAGATATAATTAGCTCAGAATTATCTGTATGTGCAGTAATTGTCTTGTGGGTGTTGTGATATGTTTAGAAAGAGAGGCTTTTTCATACATAACATCATAGTATGGTGCAGGGTGAACTCATGGTTTTAATCAAATCAGAATTTTGGTTTTGTCTTTTGAACAGGGACATGTTGACCTAGCAATCAGTGAGCTCTCTGCTGGAGCCAGTATGAGCAGTACAACACATAAACACTAACCACAGATACTTCCAAAATGTTAGTAAAGAACTTTAAAACTAATCCTAAAAACTCCTAGTCTCAAACATGCATTGCTTTGGGCATGCCACTCCCCAGGCTGTGTGGGCTACAAGCTGACACTCCTCTTCTGAGAGTGTGGGTCCCTCTGTTGCCCCACCTGTCCTGCAGGTACCCAAGTACCACATTTCAGGTACAATTACGTGTACCTGTGCTGCTTGCTGTGCTAACAGACATGCCACAAGACCCCCTGCCCACCTGGGCTGGGGATCCCTGCTTGGTACACCCAACCCGCCACCAGACAGAGCCAGCACCATCAGGCCAAGGCAGAGGTGAAATACCAGCACCAAACCAGGACTGCCTGCTCTAGTCTCTCTCTCCACATATCACAAGCTTTCATCCTTCTTTCTCATTTCTTTTAAACCTGGTTATTACCCAAAAAGCCTTTGGTAACACCCGATTACCACTTAATCTGGGTAACAGTTGTGTGGAGCAAACTCAGTTGATATTCTTAGCTAGCTCTTTGGGGCAGGTACCCTCTTGGGACTGGCAATTTTTGTATTAACCTGGTCACACGCAGTATATCCTCTCTCCCATTTGACAGCATCTCTTGTTATCCAGCCCCTTTTGCCAGAGGTAGTTTGGGCTCTCATGCAGTAGTGAAATCCTTGCTTCCCAATGCTGTTGTTTGGGTGGGCTGAACTCGGGAAAGGCACCTACCCTGTTAACGACATCCACTATCCCTGAAAATCCCAGTGGTGTAAGAGTCTATCTTTTGGGATGAAAGAAGCAGAAACTGATTTCTTAAGTCAGCTGAATTAAATAGAAGCATCTCATCCCAAGAGATGAGATATATCCCTATAGCATACCCGAAGAACAAATTTGGGGGATGTTCAACAGTTCGATATTTTTTCTTCGATGCGGTGGCAAAGGCCAGCAGTGATTCCCTGGTATCTAATGACTGCGGGAATACCATTCGCAAGGAGAAAACAGCTCGAGCTCCAGAGCAGCCGGAGCGAACGAGAAGTAAGCGTTCCTGCTGCGCGGCTTCCTCCTACACACGGAGACTTTCTGTCAGCCCCCGGCTGAGTTGCACGGGGTCGGGGGTGCGGCGAAGGCGCTGATCGCAGAGACCCTGTCCTGCGCTCGGAAGGACATCGGGGCAGGGCCGCCCTGGGCGGGTCCCTGCGAGCAGCCCCCGCAGCCATCCCGCCGTGCCGGTGGACAGCGGCCAGGGGAGCGCCCGTGCCGGGCGCTGTGTCTTTAAGGGCCGGGGCCGGCTGCGGGCTCCATCCTCCCTCCATCCCCATCCCCTCCCTCCCCGGCCCGGCGGCGCTGGGCGCCGGGAGGAGGCGCCTGCCGCTAACAAAAGTCTGCGGCCGAGGCTCTCTCTGCTCCCGCCCCGGGCAACAAGTGGCTGGCGGCGGCCTCCCGGGGGAGGCGGCGGCAGCGGCAGGGCTGCGAGGAGGAGGAGGAAGGCGGAGCGGCGCTGAAGCATCGGAGGAGCCGAGCGCCAGCCGCGGGGCGGTGGAGCCAGCGCCCGGAGGCCGTCCCGCCCGTCCTGCTTGTGGATTATAACTGGAGCCGCCTTCCTGGCCCGGACACCCCGGCTGGAAACCGGGGCGGGGTGGGCGCACCGATACATCGCATTTTTGATTCTTTCTCTTTTAAAGTTTTTGTTATTCTTGCTGTTGGTTTTTTTTTTTTTTGGACGGGGTGTGGGAGGGAGGGTGTCGGCCACCCGAGAAGAAGCGGAGGAAGTTGCAAGGCTGCTTTGGACATGTCGCCGTGAGTGCTTTTGGGGGCTCTTCCCGCTGCACCCCGTCAGCCGCGGCCGCTCGGCGCCCCGCGGCAGAGATGCTGAGCGGCGGCGTGGGAAAGCGGCGACGAGCATGAAGGCGGCAGGATGGGCGCGAACAATGGCAAGCAGTACGGCAGCGAGGGTGAGCTGGGGGGGCGGCAGGAGGGGTGCTGGAGCAGCGGCGGGGGTCGTCCCGGCCATGGAGGGGTGACCGGGCGGGGGGCGCCGCGGCGGGATCCTCCTCTCCCCGGCCGGGACGGCTCCCGCCCGGATCCGCGACAGTGTCCCTCTGCGCCCCTTAAAAACACCCTTAACTTTTATTTATTTATTTATTTCACTGGGTTTAAACTAAGGAGTTTAAGTGCTGTCTCAGCTCGTGATGTCGAGGCAGCGACGCGGCTTGCTGTTCGAAGGCAGCTCGGGGGTTACGGCAGTGTTAACTTCGCTAAAAAGTTGTAGAGCTCTCTTTGTAATCCTTTTCTACTCGTCTTTATATCCCAGGATCCTTATATTATGCAGTATGCTATATGACTGCTTCCTGTCTGAACAGAAAAAAAAAAATTAACTCCGGCAAGGGTTGGGGGTAGAGTTAATGTTCTCCAGCTGTTATCCATAGATTTACTCCTGCAATTTCGCTTCAGTGAAACTTTAGTGGGCTTGGTTTTAGATATACAGGGCCTGATTCGTTCTTGTGGAAACCTATTAGTCTCGCTGGAGCTGCATCACGGATGAATTTCAGCTGCTTTGCTTCTGGTGTGAAGGACTACTGGAGCAGTCAGCTGGTGTCAGGCAAACCAATAGCGAGTACAGAAAGTTTGTCTTCCTGCCAGCTAGTTGTAAGCTTTAACTTCTAGCTGACTTCTATGTGAATTGCCCTCCAAGTATTTAGGCAATTCCGTAGGATGTATACCTTCCCCTTGGCGTATTGGGCGACCGTATAGGATCACCATCACCCCCTTTTTTTGTTGAGAGTTTGTAGGTGGAGCGAGGGAGATGATCTTGTGGTCTGCTCCATTCTTTGCGAGTTCAGACAGCAACTGCCAAAGAATACACCTCTTGCATCCAAAATATGCATGAAGATTGTGTAAAGGAAAGGGGAAAGACGCCACTTCTAGAGCAGATTCTGCAGTTCCTTTCATTTATTGCCAAATGAGCTCTGCTTTTTGAAGAGTTGATGAAGTCAGATGCTTTAAGATAAAGATATTCTTCCTGTCATGGCGTTTCAGTCAATTGATACCATCACTAGAAAAACTCCTGCATAAATGGCATGAGCCTGGAAGTTGCAATCAAAGCCTCTTTGGATTCCTTCTGAAAGGGGAAATCTTAGTTTTTCACCAGAGTTGAAAGGGTCATGGTTGATAGTTCTGGTCATGCTGCTGGGAGATGTTTACCTCAATGACCGGAAGGTGTGGATGTATGCCTGATCTGTCTTGTGAATTCAGAGGACTGATTGCTTCAATAAATGCACAATTTTTGGGGAGGGATGTGACTGACATAGAGTCTTTTGCAGCTCTCACTGAAGGGGAGATTAACTGTTCCAGAGGGACCTGATAGGCACTGTGAGGAAGAGCAGGATTGGCTGTTCCTAGTTCACCTCTCTCCTCCATTCAGAGTGGAGATTGGATCCTGGGGATGCAGACTACATGTGGCAAATTAATCTTTGCAGTGCAAACCATTATCTGTCTTGAGAATTAGGTAGAATAGTGGTTTAAAGTTAAAATTAATGTAAAAAATCCTCAAGCCCCATGACCAAAATGTCATCATCAATGTGCCTCATAGATTGTGTTTCCTGGTAACTTCTATGCATCATCAGTTACTGAGAAACTTGGAGAAGCTCTCATACTAGTTTTGTTTCCTGAGTGATACAGAGGACAAATCTAAACCTGATAAAGGGAGGCCTTTCTGCCCCCCCCCCCCCCCCCCCCCCCCCCCCATAGAATACTGGGGCTTTTGGTACCTTTGGCAAATTAACCACTTAATTGCTATAAAAGGTTGAAAAGGTTGCTTTTTAGTAGGATGTGATTATGCTCCCGGGTAGAGGGGTAACACCATTTTCTGTGCACTTTAAAAGCAACCTGAATATCCGTGTAGAAGTTGATGGAGTGGTGTCTGTGGTACACAGTTTTTAGCCTAGTGGGCTTTGTAGGCTGGTGCTGCACTATGGTGTGTCATTTTAGGGATGGAGAATAGTTAGCTGAACTTCTTAAAGGCTGTTTTGCCATTTACAGCTTGCTGATGTCTTAGGTGGGATTTCAACTGCAAATGATTGGTTCACTGGTGAAGACAACTGCAAATGATTTTTAAAATGTTTGGGTTTTTTCCACACAGCTTTCTTTCCTATCTGCTGTGGAACTGCAGAGCTTCATTAATTTGCCCAAATTGGTTCTCATCTCGATGTTGAACAGATGCATTAGGGCAAGGATAACTCTTGCTCAAGATACCACTTCTAAAATAGAGAGCTTTTATGACCAGGAAATTGGGTGTTACATGGATTGCTACATTGTTACACTACCAGTAATAAACTTTTTTTGAAATTCACATCTGTGCTGTGTATGCAATAATCTCAGGCAGCTAAGTGTTTGTGACTGATCACATAAACTACACTGGACTGCCTGTATTTATTTGGTTGGCCAAAGCTTTATGGAATGTGATTTTATGGGAAGCTACAATTGTCATGTTAAGATGCACCAGACAGTTACATGTTTCAGGAGTCTAAATCAGTGTATAGAATCTGGTGTATAATTGACAGTGCCTTTAATTGTGTTTGTTTTCCATTAATTTAATTTTCTAAGGCTAAAACTTGCTCTAAGTGAAGCTTAAATGTAAATAAAATTGCGACAAATCATGTCATGTTTTTTGGGATATGAACACAACACTCATTTAAGAAATTATGATAAATTAATATAGAAGCAAAACTTAGTATACAGGAATTTACTTCTTTTTAAATGTAAAATATTAAATACAAGATTACTTTCCTAGTTTTCATTTGAATTTTACAATAATTGTTTTAAGGTGGATTATTCCTGGAAATATGTAGTGCTTGAGATCTCGGGAGCTTGAGATTTGCTGTAGTATGCAGTAGATTCAGACTGAAGTGTTAAAGCTTGAGATAAGTCTTTCCGAATGTGTTCCAGCAGTTGTGTTTGAACAGTGCTACTGATGCTAATAGATCACTGGAGCAAGAAATCCACTTTATCATGGAGCAGAACTTGTAGGGCTACATAGATAAACTGGTGGAAATCATCACTTACCTTAGCAAGAGTTTTACTGCTGTCTTTCACTTTCTTGCCATGGGGATAAATCATTCTGCTTTCTCTCAATTATTTAGCTCCTTGCTTGGTTTTTAAATAAGAGGAGGCCTTGTGTCTGACAGTGGACAGAGCAGCCTTTTGTTGTTGAAGCTGTCAAAGGTCAGGTGTTCTGTTTAAGGACCTGCCTTAAAATGTAATGCTGTTGCAGCTGACCAAACAAGACACTACTCATCATCACAGGTGAGGGACTGAATTGAAGAATGTTGTTCTTTAACTATTGCCAAGTTGATTGGATACCTTGGCCGTGTTTCTGCAATGTTTCTGCCGAGAAAACCCTTCTGTGCTGGGCATGAGGATGGGTGGGTGCTGATGGTAGTGCCAGCTGTTGGCATGGGACCTTTGGGAAAAAGTTAACTGGATGCTGTCCCTCTTACCACCTGAGGCACTTTCTAGTCCTCAAGGGAAGGACTTAAAAACTGCAGGCTTCTGTAGTACAAGGGAATTGGCTTTGTGATATGAGTTGGGGGAATAATCTGTGTTATTGCATATGAAAGGAAGCTGTGGCATTGAGGTGAAATTGCTGCTTTGCAAAATAACTTTTCAACATGTTTTCTTCTCAAGTGACTTCTTCATTAAACTGAGATCTGAGAACCAGTCAAATTTGAGAGGAGCTAAATAACGGTACAAAATTTTGACAATACTGATGTTCAGACCAGATGAAGGCATGTATTTTTTAATAAGTCAACTGTCCAGAATCCTGCAGTTGTGGATAAAACTTTCTTAGGGCATCTCCTGCGCTTTCTCCATCCAGAAACTGGTCTAGAGAGGATTGATGACAATGAGCAGCAGCTCCACTTGATCAGCTAAAATGTATCATGAAAGACTTGATGTAACACAAGAGCCTGCAGATACTGTAGAGAACAGAGGATGGCAGGGGAAGAGGAAACTGTGGGAGAAATAGTTGAAACAGCACCTTAGACAAGGAAATCAACATCCTTTCTGAATCATAAGCCTTGTTGACAAACTTTTTCTTTTTGAATCTGAATATTTCATGTGGGAAGATTTTAATGTAAACTCTTTGGGAATAACTTTCACTCTGTTCTTAGTTTGAAAATGTTCCTTCTTCAGACGTTTATTTGTCATGTTTTGTATTCACAAACCACTTGGAGGGAGAATTCCTGTGTATATCCCAGTGTTCTGCTCGAGTAAGCACCAGCACTGCAACCTGCCTTTTTCATGAGATACAGTTGCTACAAAGTACAACATGGTTTCACAAAGGTGTTGTTAATTATGATGTGTGACCTGGTATACAGTAGCTAAAACTTCCCAGGAATTACCAGCATGTAGCACTATGGAGAAGTGGGTCAGTCTGTGTTCATTTTGGAGTAAGTTACTCTCTCAAATCTTTCCCTTCAGTTGGGAAACTTGGTCAAGGTCTGCATTATAGAGCCAGGCTTTCAGACTGTTTCTTGAAGGTGCTGTTGAACACCAGCTCATTGTGATTGCTCAAACTAGATCTCTGCTCATTCAGTGATGGCAGGTGTTCTGACACACCTGAGGTTGTGTATGGAAATCTTTTTCGTCCAAAAGTTCTGGCATTGATGACCTATAGATTTTGCCATATCTTAGGATTAGTTTCTTCACAAAGTGGTGCTGGATTTACTTCACATGCAGTGCATATGTCAGCTGTGAAAAACAGTATAACATGGTAGTCTTGCACTCTTTTGTTTAAAGAGTTGAATCATAATAATTTACCAATTATTTATATTAGTGGTTAGAATCTGTGAAGCCTTGTGTGAAATTTTAATGGGGTAAGGGGTGGGAAAGGCAATAAAGCAGCTTTTACTACATTATTTAAATACAAAATTGTGACACCCCTCTGAGGTATCTTCCCTGTGTACTGCATCTTCAGAAGCAAGGGCAGTTTTTCTTTCTGGTGTTTATTATTTTCTACGATGAGGTTCTCAGAGTCAAGTGAAGAGTCTCATCAAGTTGGGTGCCAAAAGGCTCCTAGGCTGTGCATTTTTTTCCTCAGCTTGTTTTGATGTCTGAGTTGCATTTATGCATTTCTATTTGACCTGTTAAACATGAAGTTTAGTATATCACACTTACTGCTGTCTTACTTTACTGTTCTGGTAGGGGTTTTGTTTTGATTGTTTTCTTAACCTTAACATCCATGTGACTACTGTGAACATTAAGGTGCTGGTTAATAGTGCTTTTGCCATTGCACTCACTTATGTGACTGTGTTGTGCTTTTTGGTACTTGACCAGTGTCAGTTCTTGCATTTTACTTGTGGCTGAATTCCACTCAGCTACCTTCAGAGAGAAGAGACTTGCCTCCTAACAACCAAGCTGGGACTGGAAGTATAGCAGTATTCCAAACGTCAGTCCTTCAAGCAGTGTTGTTTTTCTAAAAGGGAATTTGCAGTCTGACAGTGGCCAACTGCTCATAACTGAAAGTAATCTTCAAAAATGCTGCTTAGGATGTTCATTTTTTATGTAACTGTCAACTGAGCAATGCAAAATGATTGTGTGTATGTGTGTTTACTCAGTTTGTCTCCAAAAAGTAAATTTGCTCTAAACTCAGTGCTTATGTTGCATGTTGTTGTCTAGATCACATGGCAGGGGCAGGAGGAGGGTCGGACACAGCACTTAAGTGAGCTGCTCTGCTGCTGTCAGTTTTCCATAAAACAGAATTTTCTTTTCTAAAAAAATGACCAGCCTTTGTGTAATGTAAATGTGTGTGTTTATACACATGCACACAGCTACAGATTTGTGGGAGAAACATCCATGTTATTTCATAAAATGTTATTCTTTCATAAAATGCTTCTGGGACAAGGGAGGATGGATCTCTTTTTTTTTTTTTTTTTTTTTTTTTTTTTTTTTTTTTAGCAGATATTAGCTAACTAACTGTACTCTAGGGAGTTGTCTTTGACTTGATAGCTTTGCATGGTGCAAGATTAACTGGATGCTCTTCTGTTTAATTAAAAAAAAAAAAGCTGACTTGGTCTCAGCTGAGGTAGTAGGACTCCAGGACTCATCCTTCTTTTGCCCACTCATCAAAGGTGTGGAAGGAGACAAGACTGCTTTTGTAACTTTTGTAAAACTGAATTTGAACATCCTTCTACCAAACTGGACTTCATAAAATCCAAACTGAAGTGGATACTATATCATTCCTTGTGAGGGGGAAAAAATAAAAAGCAACATATTGGGTGAGCAGTTTTAAGTCTAAAGCGCTAACCCCAAAAACTCCTCAGCAAACGTGGTTTTCTGGCAGTTTCAATCCTTTGGCCACTTCTAGATTCCTTACTTCTGTGAACAATTCCTAACTAGGAATTGGTTTGCTCCTTCGTGTGTCTTGTTTGTGTTAGGAAAGTGATTGGCAGAAGGCATTGGATGACATTTGAAGGCTGAAATGCACAAGTGGTTTATTTCTGCTCTTCATTTAATAGTTAGCTATGCCCTATTTTTTAATACAGGACATGTGCTTTGCTAAATTAGGACAACTATTTCATTAAGGAGTAGTGACCTTCAAAAGCTGAAAAACAGGTGGTGGGCTCCCAGTAAAATCTGTTTCTTGTTGATAAGAAGAAGAAATATGCAACATTTTCTATGTGTATAGATGTGCAGTTTGTGATGGGATAGACGAGCTGCAGGACTTCGTTATTCAAGTACCATTTAGGCTGAGAACTCATAGTGTTGTAGCTGACCTTGGGGGGGAAAAAAGCTGTCAGTTCTCTCTGATCATACCTCTCATTTTAGTTCCAAATCTACCTGTGTGCCTTCTAGAACCAACATGGCATTGAGAACAGGTTTGTGTGAGACCTCTTCAAGTAGTTGAAGCATAAAGGAGTTGTTATCATCTTGATGTTGTGCTTGAGTTGGCTGTGTCCGAGCAGGTATTTAAGGAAAAGTTTCCAACTCTGTGCCAGTATCCAAACTCACCTATTTTGCCAACAAATTACTTTTGTTATCTTCACCCTACATACTTTTGTGATCTCTGCCTTAAGTAAATGGGGGAAAAAATTGTTGTATCTTGGGGATTTTTTTACCCTTTTCTACCCTTGGAGTAAAGTGAGCAACAGGAAGCTCTTTTTCGTGCCCATGTTTTGGATCAGGAAATTCCTGTCTGCAATACATAAATTTGTCAAATCAACATCCGAAATCACGTGGTACTTTTCTTCCTGAGTGATTTGTGTACAAATGTGTATAATAGTTGCAATAATGCTGTACTGAAGTCCTTTCAAGCAGCATTAGCTTGGAGGAAGGTGATTTAATACTCTTTTCAGGGAATATATTTTAAAAATTATCTTCCTCAATTTCCTTATTTCTTCTGCAAAAAGAAAACCAAATGAAATTCGCAGATGCTATTATAAAAGGAGCAATTATAAGGTCGGCTGTCTTTTTGTTTGGTTATTTTTTTAAAGAAAGAAAGAGGAGTCCAAAACCACTGGCACAACATCAGTGATGGTTAACTAGGAAGAACCTCTTTTGATCAAGTCACACAACCTTGTTTCACAGTAAAAATAGAATTTGTATCAAGTCTAGTTGTCACATGACAAGTGTAGTCTTGTCAGCTCACGGGGAGTCCAGACTTCTATTGTTTGTGTGACTGCAGGCATAGTGGAGAAGCATGCCATCTATTTAAGGCTCAGATGCTATTTTGTTGCCAGATTGCACAAAATCCTCTTTCTGTGTAAGTGGCTGCACAGAGAAGAGAAACTTGGAAATTTTTCTTAAATTGTGTAATAATTACTCAGGGTGAATATTTTGTTTAAATACTATCCTTGAGAGATAATAATGCTATTGTGGAAACAGATGAAGATAAAGTGCATTTATTTGAGAGTTTCTTATGGTGCTTGTGGCTCTTGTGCTATTTTGTCCCTGGTGAAATGATGACAGTACTTGATCTTGTTCATCAGTGGAGTGCAAGACAGCAAGGTCAATGGATGGTCACCAACAGATGTACTCAACAGATGTTTTTGGGGTTTTTTGTAGTACCTAGTAAAATGTATTTCTATTCCAGTTTTTCATTTGCCTTTTCTTTTACACTTTATAAGGAAGCTGTTTGTGGCATCAACATGGAATCATAGAGTAGTTTGGATTGGAAGGAACCTTTTAAATGTCATCTAGCGCAATCCCCCTGCAATGAGCTTCAGGTTGCTCATAGCACCTTCCAACCTGACCGTTTTATGTTTCCAGGGATGGGGTATCCACCACCTTGCTGTACAACCTGTTCCAGTGTTTCACCACTGTCACTATAAAATAATTTTTCCTGATATCTGGTCTAAATCTTTTAGTTTAAAACCAATACCCCTTGTGCTATCACACACAGGCCTACTACAAAGTCTGTCCCCATCTTATAAACTCTCTTTAAGTGTGGAAAGGTTGCAGTTAGGTCTTACAGGAGTCTTCTCTTCTCCAGGCTGAAAAGACCTAACTTTTTCAGCCTGTCCTCATAAAAGATGTACTCCAGCACCGTGATAATTTTTGTGATCCTCCTCTGGACTTGTTCCAACAGGTCCAACATGTCTTTCCTGTGCTATGGTCTCCAGAACCGTATGCAGTACTCTAGGTGTGGTTATGCATAACCTTTTTTAAAATAAGGTTGTGGAAACAATAAGCTATTGCTTAATTATGTGGTGAAAATTGTTGATATACAACTTGAGCTTTTGGAATTTTTGGACCTTCAGGATATACTAAAGAGGTATGAGAAAAGCCTTGTAGCAGCAGGATTTCAATTCCAGTTAGCTGTGCTAGCATCAAGTCGAAGCTACCTGTATGCTCTTCTGCATCAAGAATATCTAGCAGCTGACCTTCCTCTTCAGGTTCATGAATGGCTGTCCTCTTTTGTAGCCAACAAGCCTGAAGGTCCTCATCTATTTTTAGTGTGGTTTGAGAACATGGGTGCTCCTACTCCAGAGCCTCTAGCTGTAGAATTTTTTTGTTTTGGTATACTAGATTGCTGGTGGGGTTCTGTACAGACTGTAAAGTTACATTACAGCCTTTTCCAATCAACTCTTGGCCATATTTTAAGGTCTACAGAGCCTGAAATACGCAAATCCAAAGATTGGAAGTTACACCTCTGGAGATCTCTAATCCAACGTGCTGCTCAAAAGGAAGCCAACTAGAGCAGGTAGCACAGACTATTGTGTCATCAGATTTCTTAGCACCTCCAAAGATGAATATATTACAATGGCCCTGAGGATATTACAATGCCCCTGAGCAGTCTGTTCCAGTGCTCAGTCACCTGCAGATTTTAAAAGAAGAAAAAAAAAGCTTTAATGTTTAAATGGAAATCTTATATATTAATTTGTGACTATTGCCTCTTGTCTATTCAATGGCTCTCACTGAGAAGACTCTGTGTTCTTTACTCCACTCTCTCCCTTGTCCAGGTATTTATATACAATGATAAGATTTTGTCTGAGTTCCTTCAACTCTAGAGTAAAGTGTTCTAGCTCTGAGTATCTTTCTGCCTGGTCTACCTTTATGAAAGTTAGTTTGTTTTCAGTTTTGTTTCACTGTCCACTTAGCTAGACTGTGCTTCATCCATTTGTCTATGAAGGTGCTATGGAAAACAAAAGTTGGGAAGCCTTGCTGAAATCAGGATAAACCACTCGTGTATTCCCCTAGTGCCAGTTGTTTCCTTATTGATGTTTGTCAGGTTGTTCAAGAATTACTTCCACTTGTAAATCCCTGATAATGACTTCCCATCGCCTTCTTGGCTTGGAAGTATTTTCCAGGAAGCTCTGTCACTTGTCCTGGATTGAGGTGAGGCTGACCAGCATGTGGCTCCCTAGATTGTCCTCCAAGCTGTTCGAGACAGGGGCGTGTTTTGCTTTTGTCCTGTTCTCAGGAACCTCTCCTGATCACCATGACCTTCCTGCAGTAATTGAGTGACCTTGCTGTGACATTGGCCAGATCACACAGCCATGACCAGTGCACTCCATCAGGTCTCATGGATTTGTATCTGTCCAGTTTGGTTAAATGCTCCCTTGCTTAATCTTCCTGTACTTCTACTGGTTCCTTATGTTTAGAAAAGCTACTACTGGGCTTTCAGAAGCAATAGAGTTCAGCTGTAGCAAGTTCTGGCAAGTGTGAACGCTGTATTACAGTAGTTGAGTATCTCTAAACAGTACTCTGTAAACTTGTGTCTACAGCTGGTTTGGAGTTTTTCAGCTATAATTTATTTTTACCTTATATATTAATGTTAAAAGTCTTCATTTCTACTGGGTAAAGAAACTCGCACTTTCTTGATGACTACACTTTCTCTTGGCAGAGAACAGATGAAATAAGAAGAATACTCCCAAGAGTTGTGGTGGTAGAATCTGGCTCTGTGGTTTTTTTTTTTTTTTTGCTGTTTCTGGCAGCAACAATGGTCTGTGCTTTTCATAAAAGCTTCTTCCATGGAGTTTTGCTTGCTTCAGGAGGAACAGCTAGCCCAGGATAACATTTTTTTGCTCTCCCAGACAATTACGATTGTTACTTTATTAATAAAGTTGTAGTAATAATAAGAAATCACTTCTGCCATGTTCAAATTGATGTAGCCATGACTGGTAAAATACTTGTCACAGTAATCCTTATTCTACTGGTGTAAAGGTTTGCTTCTTTCCATGCATTCTAGGATTGAGTCAAAGATGAGTTAAATCCCCCATTTTTGTTATGGAAGGTTAATATTAAAGTTTAGATGAAATGCCTTACTTTTCATATGTGAAATGATCAAATACGATTGTCTTAAATTTCCTTTGGGAAGCAATCACTACCAGACAACGTGGGTAATTTTAATCCTCTGAGGCGCCAGTAGATGCTTCTCAGTTTAGAGTCTTCTATTTAAAACTAAAGTTATGTACAATACAATGGGTTTTGGATATTGCTATGTGTAATGCTACTTGGCAGTTGAATTTGCATTTTGATTTCAGTACGAAAAAAGTTAACTCTAGGGTAATTCACCTGTTAATGTTCTATTCCTTGAACATTTGTTCTGTGTGGGAGAGGGGGTAACTTTCCAGAAAAGTAGAAGGTTCTGTGGTATCAGAACTGTAGCCACAGTGCATGAATCAAAATGTTCCAACATGAGATTTTAGGGGTGACTTTTTAGAACTGTTTTTCTTTCCGTTTGTATGTATAGACTAGACAGCATAGTCCAGTCTAAAGTTTTCTTTGGCACTCAGGCAGGAGCAGAATATTTTGCTTATGTCTTCATTTCTCTTGGGAAATTATTGCTCTTTACTCCCCTGTGGGTGTACCTTTTGTTCCCCTGCGTGGTCGTCTTTATGAAAAAACACAAATGCTTGTGGTGAGTATTTATTTCTCTTGCCAGGAACTAGTGGAACAAAGGTGAATGTGAGACTTCCTCTCCCTAAAACAATTACTAATTTTTCCTGCTTTAACTCTGGTTTTAAAAGGCTCTATGTGAGTACCTTTCTTGTATCCATGAAATAATTCAGCTGTGATTTGGCTTACGGTTTATCGAGAGGTTGCACACAAAGTGTGAATAAGGGGAAACACTAGTTTCTGTTTGGTTGTCCAAGAATTTATTGATTCAAATGTTGTTTTGATTTAGGTCTTTGATAATGGTGTAATTTGCTTTTCATCATGAAAGTACATAGTATGGCAAGTTGTATTTGTCTCTGCAAGAGCTGAACTGTGATGACTGCCCAGCATCTTTATAATGGTAGATGTTTCCATAGCGTGTGTCAGGTAATGAAGTGGAATTGAACACCCTTATTGCTTACCTATTTTTTTTTTGAGCACAGGATTTGGCAGCAGAAGTAGGACACAGTGAATGTTGCAGATGTATTCCATTCTGGGTTTCCTGCTTTCATTATGCCAGGCCTCATTTTCTATGGAAAACAAATTCTTGCCCTTCTGTGGATAAGATCTCCTGCTGCCCTTTGCCTTGCCATGTCTGTCACTGAAGTGTAGGGTTTCTTCATTAAGTCCCTACTTGAGCAAAAACATTCCTAGAAAGTGAAGTTCAGCTTCCCCAGGATTAGAGTCTAAACCAGAGCAAGTCTAGTCAGACACAGGAGCCTTTCACACAGCAGTTTGCTGTCAGTGGTTGTCTGGTTTGTGCCTTTTAACCATCAATTATTCCTACCCGTGTTTTCCTCAATTTTCTTCTTAACTGAGGTATTGGCACTTGACTGAAAGGAATGTGGTACATAGGACACAGAGCCTGGGCTTTTTGTTAATTGATACTGATAACAGCCTTGTTGCTCATGCCAGCCAGCCATGGTTTTGAGAAAATATAAGACAAATTGTGAAGGATTCTGTTGATTCAGGATGTATTTTCAAGTCAAGGTCAGGTCTTTAATTATGCACGTGGGGGAAGAAGGATCATCACACAATCTTGCTTTAACCCTGTAGATGCCAGCTAATGGGTGTGAAATGTGAACAAAATCTCTGTACAATCAGTACAACTCGTGTAAAATTTTCTTTTTTGTAGACTTGATCACAGGCCGTTTCAGGAAAAAAACTCCCAATATAAACTCAATTACATATTCTTGGGTCTTTCAGCTGAAAGTCCAAGGAGGTGGAGCTGCAGTGGAAAGGTGTGTGTTTTTTCCTGGGCCATACAAGAGATGTTCATCAGGACCCAGTAGAAACTTGGCTTAAATTAAAAAAAAAAAAAAAAAAAAAAAAAAAAAAAAAAATCAATACTCTAGGGATAATAAGCAAATCTGTTTCGCTAGTGAGTGATCTGTGAACTAGATGTTCCTAGTGGTGTATTTTTGGATGATAGAGAATGGTGGAGGAATAGTGAATTACACAAAGTGTTCTCTGCTATTCTCTTCTACAGCAATACCAAAATTGAGTTTGCTTCAGTTTAGAAAAAAGAACCTTATCTTGTGGTGTAGCTGAGCCTCTTTCCTTTGGGAAAAGAGCTACTGCTTTTTAAAAAGGGATGTTTTAGTAAGGACTTAATATGTTTTTTAAGTCCTCTTTCATGATGAAGCCATGAAAAGTTTTAAATAAAAAAGTTAATTCTTATATGTTGGCTTTGCATTTGTATGCCACAGAGCTGAAGTTCTGTGTTAGTGATACCCAGACTGCACACAAGTAATAATACAGCTTTGCAGAAATCAAAAATGTATGATGAGAATAAAAACACCTGAACAAAAAATTTCCTATGGGAGCAGGCCTTAATTTTAATTTCTGTACCGCAAATGTTGTATATTCATACTACACAGTGTTGTTAATACGTCGACCTTTTTGTTTCACCATGTAGTGTGTCTTTAAACAAAAAGGTATCTACCACTTTCTTTGAGCCTCTAGTTCTCAGTATATGTGCTAGGTTAATGGAATTTCTAAAATTTTTAGCTATAGAATTCCAATAAGAATCCTCAAGGAGTTTTTCAATTTAGTTCTAGTGAAATGGCTTTGAAGAGTTAAGGCTAAGAATATGATTTTCAGTGTTGTGTAACCAGCATTGATTTTTGTGATCTAAAAAGGACAGCATATTTCTGAAAACTTCATTTGAGGAGTTGAACTGTATTTTTTTTTAATTTTTAAATTTAAAATACAATGTGCAGATAAGGACAATGTACTTTTAAAAAAGATGCAAAAAACCAAGCACAAATAATGCCAGAATGAAATGTGTTAGGGAGATTGGAAACCAGACCACTGTACTTTCCTTGAGACTGTCTAGCTACATTAGTTAGTCAGGAAAGTCATTAAATCCTGGCTATCTTCTGAAATGCGTCAGCTGAGCCCTGATAATTCTGGTTTCCAGCAGACCAGAAATCAACTAATTGCATATTTTGTAAACAATTTACCATAACACTAATGCTTGGTGTCAATATATATTAATGTGGTGCATTGACCTGACCCAGTGAAATGTGACAACCCTACTCTTCAGCAGGGCTATGCCCTCTGGAAAGCTGGTGAATTAAAATTATTTTATTGGTGTAATGTGTTCTTAGTTTGCTGAGTACCAGCTGCAATAAGCTGGGTATTCCCCTAGGAATTTTTGGTGGAATGTTCTGTGGTGGAGGAGACAGGGATGCTGAGTCTGAGCAGTGGCAGAGTAACTGCTCTAAAGTGGAGCAATCACAGCTCCACAATGTGCAATCACAGCTTTGATGAACTTTAACAGATTTCTTGCTGTCGTCCATTCAATAAAGGACTGACTTGGATTTTTCTCTTGTGCAACAGGTAAAAAGAAGTACAGTAGCTTAATATTCTTTTCCTGTTTGGCAATAGTCCAAGGTATCTCAAGGGCCAGGCATATCAGATGATCCTTCAGTGCTTGCCAAGGAAGTTGGCAAGTTTTTGGGTTTTTTTCCTTGAAGTTTACGCTTTACACTAGACATAGGAAAACTTCTCTGAAGAGATTACGTCAGCCATGAAGAGTAAATGGACCACTCTCCTATCTTATGTTTTGTCATTGCTTTGCCACTTAAACAAGGATTTTTTTCTGAAGGATAATGGATTTAGGATTTGGTAACACTGTATGGATAGATAACACCACTTAGATAAGTGGCACAATGGTTTTCAGAAGTATTTTAGAGGGAGTTTGCCACTTAAATTACTTCCTCTGCTATCTTTCTGTCTAAACTACTATGTAAGCTCTGTGGCTATGTTGGAAGCAATTAAGGATAGGTAAGAAAGATGCTACCATTGTTCCAGGTAGGGCTTTGAATGTTTGAATGAAGTTATAAACAGAACAGGTAAGGAATCAATCTAGAAGCTGCCAAAAGAATTTGTTTGTAATTTTGGGTCAAATCTGGTATTGCTCCTTCAGGATCTGCCTCTCAAATTGTTTCTCTGCAGCTGAAAGCAAACTCCAGTCTAAAATTAATCTGGATTCATCTTAATGTGTTCTGAGAGGTAAGCATCAGTTGTCTGATTCTCTGATCCGTAGATCCTCACAGTCAGTAAATGCAGTTGCCTGTTGCCCTCTTATAAAATCTGACAACAGTTCCTTGTAGTTCACTAACTGTATGCAAAGCCAGTAAAGCCTTGGGTGTGCTCCCATGTGCAATGGTTGGTTGGTGGTGGCAGCAGCTGCTTGACTCCGTGCAGCTTAGGTAGTACTTTTTTCTCTATTGGTGTCATTCAGACCAGCCAGAAGCTTTTAGCATCCTGAAGAATTTTCCATTACACCTCCTAATCACTTTTGAGTAAATTATGAAGTGGCCAAGAGGTTATTCTTCCTTTGCTTAATGGCACAGCTGTCTCTTGAGTATTTCTCTTCTGCTGTGTGGTTTTGAGGAGAAGTGTGGGAGAGTGGGCACTGCAAGTGCTTGTGTTGTTTTGAAAATGCTTCTTGGGGTCCAGACAAAAAGTAATGTCTGGAATATTTCTGTTTATTGTCTGTGAGAGGCACAGGAAATAGGAAAGGCCAACTAAATTATAGCAGCCAGAAAACTCCTCTGAAGCAAAGGAAAATTTAGGAGTGACAGAACTGGGCTTTGCTGCCCACTGGGTCTGTGGTGCACATTCCTCATAAATCTAGTGATAGAACTGGATCAAGGCTCCTTCATTCTAGAACAACAGAGGGGAAATTAAGTTATAGTTTCAGTGCTAGAGAAGGGAGAAACATTTAATTCTCTCACCCCAAATCTCCATAATCTGTAGGTGAGTTCTCAAGAAGGTACCAGAGCTGCAGGAAAACTTGTAGGCAGAATTTTCTCCCACTTTCACTTAGAAAAAATGGTCATTATTTTCTTTTGCTAGTTAGAGTTGCAGATGAAAATGGAGGATGCTAAGAACAGATATTCTGAGTGAGGAAATTGCTGTAAAATGCAGAATAATCCTGTACTATCCCAACTAATTGGGAATCTAAAATCTTGGCAAAAGTTCTCCTACGTTGCTATAAAGATAAATAACCTACCAAGTTTGCAAGTCCTCTCACCTCAAGGCAAAGATGTTTGCATTTTCAGCCTTCTGTTTTCTTGCAGCTTAAACTGTCCAGTTTTTAGGTTAAACAGATCTGTGAAAAAAAATTAAATCTTGGCATTTGGCCATAGTAAACAAATGAGAATTGGAATTTCTTTGAATGTTTAATAACAATAAGATGAATTGTTCCAAAGTACTTTATGCCTCATTATAGCGAAATACTACCTTTATCTTAAAATATTGTTTGCACATGTGTAATGTAAAAATGCTATTTAGACTTGAACATTTTTATTTTTGGTTGATGCTAAACTTAAATGGTGACTGATTGCTTGGGATTCATTGTCATGCCTTCTGCTAAACCAAGATGTGTCCTTGACCTGTGAGAATGTGCTGCTGTGTGGCTGCTTGCCTTCCTCTGTACCATGGCAGCTGAAGGTTTGTCTTTCAGAGCAGTACTTTTTTGTATGGGTTCTCATTGGAAAGGGGCACTTCATGTTGTGCTGTCGTATTTATGTCATGGAGTTAAATCCTAATCCTTTGCTTTTATACCAAGAAATGTTGTGCATTGTTTGTGTAGGTGATGATGATCTCTCCAGGCTGACAACCCAGGGTTTGCACAGTATTTCTATGTGTCCCCCATGATTTATCTTAAAATCTTTATGGCAGCTATCAGCAGTGGGAGAAGTAGGAATCAGAAAAAAAGGGCTGTATGGGCAAGATTGCTTTCTCTAAAGAAACTTCTGGGAGTACCTTTTCATAGAACCTAAAATGCATGAACTGGCTGAAACGAGACCCCTGTAGCCTGGTGACCCTTCATGACTTATAAAGCAAAGAAGAGTTTAATGGAATTTTGTGAAGAGTTAATGGAACCTGTAAGCTAGAATTGTACATTCTAGACTGAAGCAAGGATAAGTGGGTTCTCTTTTCTTGTTAGGTCTTCATTGCTCCTTATTTGAAATACTACAGTTCTGTTGACTACAGTTGTCAGTAGAAGTGAAAAGCTGCAGTCATATTTTGTGTTTAGAAATTAAATCCTGCAAATTGTGATCATTCATCACTATAGTTTAGCTAAAAACATTTGTTTCTGACACCTTGTGGTTGAGCCTCGGAGCAGCAGCAATATGAGAAGTTGCATTAAAGAGAGAATTTTTTTCCTTGCTGTTTAGTCACATAATGGCCTGGATGGAAGGGGCCGTAAAGATCATCTAGTTCAAATACCTCTGCCATGAGCAGGGACACCTTTTGCTCACCAGATTGCTCACAGCTCCATCCAACTTGTCCTTGCACACTTCCAGGGATGGGGCATTCACGGCTTCTCTGGGTAGCCTCACCATCCACACAAAGAATTTCTTCCTAATATCTAACCTAAACTTGATCTCAGTCTGAAACCATTCACCCTTGTCCTGTTACTACATGCCTTTGTAAAAATCCCTCTCCATCTTTCTTGGGAGCTCCCTTCAGGCACTGAAAGGTTTCACCAGAGTTACCCCAAAGCCTTTTCTTTCCCAATCTCAACAAACCCTATTCTCGTAGCCTTTTCATTTGGTGGGCGGACAGTTAGAAAGATAGAGCTGCTTTTCTAGCCCTCTTCCAGTAGTGCAGCCTTGCTGAGTGACATGTATTAACCTACTTGTGTGATCTACTCCTCTCATAACGACAAAATTAATCGAAGCTCCATGAATTTGCAGTGAACTATGAAAGACCATTCTAGGCTTTTGGAAATGGAGTTTTGTCACATGTATAGTACATCTCTAACTATTGGATTTACGGACCATAAGAAATAAAGCTGTGCTTTTTCCAAGCTTTTTATTTTTCCTGCATAAGCATTTTTATTGTTCATCTGTTTTTAATAGCTCTCAATAAGGGAAGGGTTTTATATTTACAGTAAAAGCTTTGAAGCATATCATTGTTTGAGTTCATCTTACCCTGAAATAGCTTTTTCTGAAATACTTTGCTTTTATCACCCTGTACTGTAGCTCCAAGCCCTGACTTGGACTTGGTGGGTCCAACTGGGGCAACTCTCACTGAGAATGACAGTGAGTCTATGCATCTGTTTGCATGTAGAAAGTATCCTTGTTCTTCTGGAAGTCTCTATTTTAGAACAATGAGAGTACCTTTTAAACTGAGGGTGAACCTAGAGGGAAAGCTAATCTATCTGCTGGGTATAGCTGTAAGCCCCCTTAGTTTTACTTTGGTTTATGCAGAGGAAAGGGCATTTTCAAATTTAGTCTGCAATAGTTCCCTCAGATCAGGTAAGGTACCACTGGAGAACCCTTTTTTTTGTTGGTATAATTGTCTAAACTGTGATCCTCATCCATGTAGAAGCTTTGCACAGGAAGAAATTCCATTGCTAATTGACATTGCTTCTTCAGCAAATTTCTAAAGTTGGTCTGGTCTGTGAATTTCAAATAACTTGTGCAGAATTCCTTTATGGACTTGAAGCCATTCCAGGGGTTTATAAAAATAATAGAATTGTGGTGCCTGTTTCCTCCTTCGTAAGGATAGAAGACAGGCAAATGGACACATTTACTGTCTGTGATTATTGGCAGAATCCTGCAAAAAGCAGATTTTGTAGCTTGACAACAGCTGTGACTCAAAGCTGCCTAACTTGCTTGTCTCTGTTTGTAATTATCTAATCCTGCTTAGGCTTTCTTTTTCCTGAATACTGGTTTTTGTATGGTGAGCATTTCCTGCAGTAGAGGACTAATGCAGACTGAGAGCCTTTCCCATCACAAGGTATGATGCTCCAAATCTAAATAAATATCTGGTATTAATGGCTTGATTTCTTCTGACTTGTTCTTTAGGTCATATTTCTCTTTAGGCCTAATGAGGACTGTTGCTGTCTTCTGGTCTATGCTCTTAAAAGAAGAATGCTAAGTACTCTAAATATTTTAGTTTCTTTACTTAAAGCTGAATACTGACAGCATCTGCTGCTCTTTCTCAAGAAGAATCCTTGTTATCAGCCCATTTGTTTGTGTTTGTGTCTCCTGGCATGAAGAGCTTCTGATCACTGGATATCAGATACCCACAGGCAATATGGCTCTGCTTCCCATGTCAGGGAATCTGCTGGATGCTCTGGATTAAGTGGAGCAACTTGGACTTGGAAACACTGACTGTTCATCTAAAATTGGCAAACAGCTCTAGAAGGTGATTCAAATGGGGAGAAACTTGTTCAGGGTAAACAGAGGAAACTTAGGCCTGAGAAGCTTATAATCTACATGCAATGAATTTTAGGTATACTATTGATTTTGTAATTCTGTTTCTGTATTTCCAATCTGACTACTTTTTAATTAAATGCCATGTCTTTATTAAAAGCTAAAGTACTTAAATGACTTACCAGTCACTGATTGATTAATATAGAAAATAAAGTTTTAATAAAAGCTGTTATGAGAATTGCCAAGATTAGTTCCAAAAAGTAATAGTAAGGTGTGGTTCTTGCTTCATATATAAATACAAAATTGTAAAGAAACAATTAGAGGAGTGACTGAGGTCACTTGGTTTAAGGAAGAGGTTAAGGGGAAATCTCATTGCAGTTACAACTTCCTCATGAGGCGCAGAGGATGGGCAGACACTGATCTCTTCTCTATGCTGACCAGTGCCAGGATCCAAAGGACTGGCCTGAAGTTGTCAGGGGAGGTGTAGGTTGGATATTAGGAAAAGATTCTTCACCCAGGGGGGTGGGTGGGCACTGGAGCAGTTCCCCAGGGAAGTGGTCACAGCACCAAACCTGACAGAGTTCAAGAAGCATTTGGGCAATAGTCAAGCACATGGTGGGATGCTTGAGGGGTCTTGTGCAGGGCCAGGAGACAGACTGATGATCCTTATGGGTCCCTTTCAAACCAGGATATTCTGTGATTCTATAGAACATGGAAAGTGACAGCCTAAAGTAGATGTAGCAGTGTGGCTGGGTCTTCACAACTTTTTTCAAGTATGCATTCAGACTTCCTGAGAAAAAGAATGTAAATATTATGCTAATATTAAAAGCAAAACATACAATATTTTGTTTTGTTTTCTGCTTAGTTATGGCTTCTGTTAGATGGTCCTTGCTTGGAGGCTTGCTTTGGTTATGAGTTTTCTGTTTCTGTTGATGTTCTTGTCCAAGTCATCTATATCAGGCACAAGACCCAGAAGCTTAAGCAGTCCTTCTAGGTATTTTAAGACTTCTGCTATTCAAGTTGACAGCAGTCTGTGTGAAGTCCTGATGGTATTTTGTTGTCATTCCTAGGGATTTGCTTATTCAGCTGTGCAACTGACCAACACATCAAATGTTATCTAGTTATCATGGTTGCTTCTTTTTTTAATATGGTTTTTCCTCAAGGTGGCCAGGAAGGCCAATGGCACCCGGGCCTGTATCATCAATACAGTGACCAGCAGGACAGGGCAAGGACAGGGCAGTGATTGTCCTGCTCCCGGAACTGGTGGGGGCACACCTTGAATCCTGTGTCGAGTTTTGGGCCCCTCACAACAAGAAAGACATTGAGGTGGTGGAGGGGCTCCAGGGAAGGGAAACAGCTGGTGAAAGGAGCATAAGTCTTATGAGGAGCTGGGGTTGTTCAGTCTCAAGAAAAGCAGGCTTGGTGGGACCTTATCACTCTCCACAACTGCTAAAAGGAGGGTGGAGTAAGGTGGGTGTTGGTGTCTTCTCCCAAGTAACAAATGATAGGATGAGAGCAAATAAACTCAAGTTGTGCCAGGGGAGGTTTAGATTAGATATTAGGCAAAATTTTTTCACAGAAAGAATTGTTGAGCTGTGGAATAGGGTACCCAGGGAAGTGGTTGAGTCTCCATCCCTGGAGGTATTTAGAAGATGTGTAGATGTTGCACTTGGGGTTATGGTTTAGTATTAGGCTTGGCAGTGTGAGGTTCATGGTTGGAGCTGATGATCTTTAAGGTCTTTTCCAATCTAAATGATTATATGTTTCTGTGGTGATATGGATAACTACATGGACCCCTGTATTTACAAAAACAATGAAGAGCTGCATCTTAGGAGTATGTTTTTCTAAAGGCAGCCAGGACAGTTGCAGAGAACAGCATTAATTTCAACACTTTTCATTTCTGTGAAAAGTGTTTCTGGGCTCCTAAGGATATGTAAAGCGTTAGTAATACTAATTCTCACTATAATTTCCATATAGTAACCCAATTAAAAAGGTCTAGTTAAAAGATGCTATCCTTTAAAGAAAATATTAAACCTTTGAAATGAAAGAAATATAAGCATATATGTTCTTAATGTTAAAAATAAGATTTGGCATTGGAATGCAGACAGTCATTGTGACTGGTTCTGAGTGGGTTTGTAAGCCAGCTGGGGAATGTGTGACATTAAGCATACTGTAACCCATTATGAAGTCAGATTGTAGTTAGAACTTTCCATGGTTCTTTAAGAATTCTGACACAGCTGTAAGTACAAACCAAAAGATCATAGCTGGTACCCAAACAATGCAAATCATTCATTAGAACATGTGTAGTTAAATAATTCTTTGATGGAAGAAGATTGAGAGGAGGAACTTTCTGAGATGAGATCTGACACCTCTGCCTTGCTGGCCCTAAGTGGTGTAGGTTTTTGTATAAGCAAGTGTGGTTCTCGGTTCAGTTCAGATGTTTCCTGTCTTGCCTGACATGGTACTTTTCTGTACTCTGTGTGTAGCAGGTTAGCAGTGGTCTTTGGTGAAAAGAGTTTCCAGAAGCCTTATCCAAAATGTGGTGTACAGAAACAAGTGTTTCTGAAGGTCATCAGGGCACCCTTTCCCTCTTGCTTAGGTAGAATGGAAATTTCTGGCCAGATGACCCAGAAATATATTAATTGTGACAGGAGTAACTGCATTCATAATATATACCAGGTTCCATGGTGTCTTCAGCAGTGTTTTGAAATCATTACAGTCATATGAATTTTGGCAGCCTGGAGGTAGTAGGATTTTTGTGGAGAATTTTAGCATCTACTTGTTAAAAATGTCTTTCTCTTCAGAGTTAAAATGACTACACATATAAAAACTTAAAATCTGGTGTGTCACATCAGATTAAATTTGAAGTTTAGTGTTTGCTACAATGTTTTAGAACTATGATCAGGTATTTGTAAAAATGTGGGTTAGCCTTAAGGCAAGTAGCTTGAATTTCATAGCATTTCAATTATTTTAGCTGCAGGTGTTATTGCTATTATTGGTTTGTGGGTTTTCTTTTAGTTGTTGGGATTTGTTTGGGGTTGTTGGTTTTGGTTGTTTTTTTGTTTTTTTGTTTTTTTTTTTTTTTTTTTTTGTTTTTTTTTTTTTTTTTTTTTGGGGTGATTAGCTTTCAATTTTTACATGTGCAAATATAAATCTTAATTGACCAACCTAAAGTTCAAGTCCATTTTTATGGGGTTGGACAATAAATCAGTCCTTGTGTTCTTGGTGGCAACTGCTCTATTCGTTTTTTTTTTTTTTTAATATAAAATTTTAAAGGGAGAAGAGATCTTTGAAAATTGATTTGTCACATGTTTGATGTCTTACTTTTCTCTCCAAATACTCTCAAAGAAAGTTTAATGTTTGACAGTTCACAGTCGTGAAGCCATAAGGTTTTGTGGTGCTTGTGGTAATAGTTGTCATTATGTTGGACGTGGTGCTGCTGGGTTAGGTTTTCAAACTTGCTCAAGTTGAATTTTAGTGTAAAACTTTATCAAATCCAAGCATACACCAGTTTTAGTTCCCTAATGAAAGGCAACTCTGCTTTGTGTTGTTTTTTTAATGCTTGAGAAAGCAATTACTTCATCCAAAGGGCAATGTCTTCTACTGGACAGTACCTACAGGCTCACTGCAGCTCTTGGCTGCTTCACCTCCTTTTCCCTTACTGCCAGTAGTCCTGGCAAAGCTGTCTCCTGAGATGAGATGTCTTGGGGTGAACAAAACTTTGGTTGATGTTAAGAGCACATAGTAAGGTGTTTTCAAGAGGGAATTGCAACAATGGTTATATTACTGGTGGTGTTTCCTTAGAGACCTGTCTTGTCTAACATTTTCATTATTGACTTTGAACTAGATGAACCAGCAATGTGTGAAATGATGGGAAATATCCTTACTGCAAAAAGACCCTAACAGAGTATGTTGGCAGAACTTTGTGAGGTGGTAAAAGTAGAAATGGCATGAACTCACTGGTGCAAAATACCGAGTAGTGCAGGAAAGAGACGATGACAATAAAACTTTTTTTAGGCATCTCATTGATTGGAGGCAGCTGAGGAGAAGGGATCAAGAGTGTATTGCTAAACTGGCCATGGATTGTTATCATGACATAGCATGGAGACAGGGGAAAGCCTACTGTACATCAGGGAAAGTATTTGCAATGAAATAATACTAGAATCTGTGTAAAATACCCTATTTAGAGGCAGTATTGATCTAAACCAGAAAACCTGTAGGAAATTGCCACTAGAGTGCTTGGAGGTACTGGGAATGGTATCTTGCACATTGGGCTACCTTTTAGGCTGTTGTGTTCAGGACTGGAACTAGGAATGGGTCTTGTTTCCCAACAGGGTTCTACCAGGGTTCTGGGTGGATGTGCTTGCTACATGCTTCTGGGCAGTTGTCCTTGGTTCCTTTTCAAATGTTCAGACTGTTATAAATCCCTGATAGATTAAAATGAAAAATGACCGAAACTAGAAGTTAGAATGCTTGATCCCGGGTATATAGTTTTAAAATTATCTTTTGGACCTGGCGGCAGATGAGGGGATTCTATTTTGAAGTTAAGAGTTCTTTAAACTGTTAAAATGGTGCTGGCCTTTCTCTGTAACATCAGGAAAAAGTTACTTTCTAGGTAAAAATACCTAAAAAATGCTGACCATCATGCTTGCTTTTCTTTATCTTCCTGTTGAGCCTTATGTTTGTAAGTGTCTGGGGAAATATGGTGGCTTGGCTACTCTGTGGACCTTTCTTCATTGGAGAAAGCAATTAGGAAGAACCCCAATCATCTTTTCCTAATATTGGCTTTTATGTGCCTGAATTCAGTCGACAATGGTTTTCACTGTTCTTGGAAAATGTGAGTGGTTTTCGTACTCCTGGGTGTAGACCACCCCATTTAGCCTGATTTTAGGCATCTGGTGATGTGAAATGTTGTATTCCTGGTAGGTCGGGAATGCTTACAGAGTAGGCACTGGGCCATAAGGGAAGTGCTGCTATGAAGCACATCGTCAGGCCTCCGTGTCTCTCTGTCTGCTCTGCTGTGAGCTTTGCTTCAAAAAACGGCTGTTTAATTAAATGCCAGGACTCCTGCCAAATTCCAGCATGATGTAATTAAAACATTCTCCACAGGCAGGCTCTGACCCAGCATTCAGCGTGGATCAGAAACCTGATGCACCCTGGGGATCGCACTCTCCGGAGGGTATTGTTCCAGTTTGAACAGAGACCAAGAGGGGATGAACAGATGGGGAGCAAACAAGCTCATCTGCAGAACTGTAAGGTTTTCAGTGAGCTGCATCTTTTCCTCCTGCCTGTGCAGATGGAACAAGTAGCCACTTTCAAGCACAGCTCAGTCATCCATCAGTTACTGATACTTGTGTGGGTTTTTACAATGTTATGGAAGTTTGTCTACTTCAGTGCACTGTATCAGTGCAGAGTTGTTGGATGAAGAGTGACATGACCACCTACTTCATCCCCTGATTTTTTACAACTTTTAAAAAGAATAAATCATTGTGGAAGATCGTGTGTGTCATGACCCTGCATTCCTTTGCAGGGATCCTGTTATATGTCACTTGGCAGTTTGTTTTACCCACTGTGGTGGGTACTTGATCAAATTGAAGAGTTTTTATTCTCTGCTGTTTTTTTTTTCAGTGAAAATTGGAATATTAACTGCTTGCTCTTGCCAGGAATAGGAGAAACAGCTTTACCTGCAGACTTCCAGAATTGAAATGTTGGTTGTTCATGCTGCTGAATTGTAGCAATAGAATAAAATTCCAGTCCTCCAGAGCTTATCTTCTTGTTGAAGGAGTCAGACAGATACAGAAAAGCAGATTTGAGGAAACAACTAGTATTTAATACTAGTTGTCTTGATAAATATTTGCCTACCTACCAGTAGACTGCTTAAATCACGGAGAGCTTCATCTGAAAGACTAAAAGAGGACAGTATACTTAGAGATTTTATGAGCTTGAAGAGTACCTTGGGAAAGTGCCTGTGGATGTTGCTAGGGAGTAGACGGAATGGAAGGCTGTGAAGGAAGAGCTGTTTGGCTGTTTTGGTTTTAGTTGACAGGACAGGATATGGTAAATAGTGAATAAATCTCAAGCCAACAGTACCTCCCTTATGTCAGGTACTGCCTGTGGGTAGTTTTCATTGTCTTGATCTTTAAAGGTGTTGTGTATCAGTGGTGCCTGTTCTGGAAAGGGGGACTGTGAAAGTGCTGGAGAAAGGTTATTCTGCACTGTTGCAAGCTAGTGGAGTGGGATAATGACAACTGAGGCTGAGATTTATCCCTTTGAAATAGAGATCATCTTACATAATGAAAGGTCACCATGGGGACAGATCAAGCTTTTTGTGATTGTTTCCTCAAAGAAAAAAGTTCCTTTTCAAACAGGTATTTACTAATGGTTGGTAGATGCTTTTAAAGGTAAGAGCAAATGAAAATGATGTGATAGTAGTCCTTTTTAAGAGGTGCACTTTTCTTTAGAGTCAGATGTGGTAACTGTGTCAAAAAGGCATCTGCTGTTGGGCATGGTCAGCAGAGCTCTGAGATGGATCAGCCTTTCTGTCTGACCTAGAACAGAGGACACATGTTCAGCATCCATCTCTTCCTTTGTGTGCCAAAACCACTTTTTTCTTCCATAGTTATGTATATTTTAAAATGTTTTAGATATAAGATTCAAAATGTATTTTGTTATTTGTGAGTGGACTAACTTAGTAAATATATTTGTCATTAATAGATGCCTCTGTCTACAGCTTCAGATTTTGTAGTGATGCTTTCTAAAGCTGGGTTTCAGCTTAAATAGGAGTGTTTTTTACTTCAGAGAAAAGTGTGCTGTATTGCAAAAGAAAAAGTCAAAACACTGCAGATTAAGTAGTAACCATTGAGCAAGCTTGCCTTCAGGTGTTTGCTGACATCTGAAACCCAGATTATGAATTTCAAAATAGTAGTAATACTGGTGCACTTGTTGTATTGTACGACTTGGATTTCTGAAGTGATGTTAAAAATGGACACACTCTTGCATTTCTTGACTGTATGCATCTCTGTGTGTGCATTTATATGCAGAAATCAGGTACCTCTCTGAGTTTTTAAGACAGCATGGATGTTCAAATAGTGTTTATTCTTTTTGTTAAATTAATTAGCTGTGCTATGCTGGAATCACAGCAGGAATCTGTCTAGAACTCTTACTTCCCTATAGCAACTTTGTTTTGGTAGCTATTGATTTTTATTTCAGACACGTAGTATAATCATTCAATAGTATAGAATATCTGTTACTACTGGAAGCATAGGAGGTATTTTAGAAAATATTTATACAATCTCGTCTCTGCTACCCAGCATTTCAGATATATTCCTACTTGTTTTCTGACCTGTAGGACAAGTTTCTCTTGTGTTTTTGACTTCTGTCCTTCTGTCTTTCCATCCTGTACACACTGCCACTGCTTATGTTTTGAGCAAGTACTTTCTAATGACTTCTTTTGACAGGGTTTATGACAAGCAGTGGAAAAACAGAGGATGATTTTAAGCATTCCTGCCTTCTCTCGGGCCCTCTGGTAGTGGATGAACGTGTGCTTATTGGCATTGGTGGAAAAATCAGCCTGTTTCATTTAAAATATCTCTGATGTCTGCTCCCTGGACAGAGTTGCTTGTTCCAGGCTGGTCTAGGACTGCAATGGCCTTCCTGCTGCTGTAGGGTTTGTACCTATGTTTTAAAAAATGTTAGCTTTAGATTTCCTTTAATGAAGGTAAGGAGTACCCAAGGAAGTAACATGTGATACTTAATCACATGAGAAATCACTGCTTCAGTATTAGTTTCAGTGTGTTGTTTAGTTTTGGAGAAGTCTGTTTCAGTAGAGCGATTGGGTTTCACTATTAATTTGCAAAAATTCCCTGAAACATGGAATTACTTTTGCATTTCAGTTACATTTTGCGCTATGTACTAGTGAACTGGTACAGGAGTATCTCAATCTTCTGAAGGCCCTTTCTGTGTTAGAGCAATGGTTTAGCTCATAGACTTTACCCTGAACAGCATAGTGGAGATAAATCAGCAAAACTTCTGGCTTGGGTTGGACAAGCAATCTTGCTCATGTTGTTGTGGTATAGATAGTTTCAGAAGACTAAATTTTAAGATGAGTAAATCAGGTTCTTGGCATGGCATGGTGTATTTCTCAAACTGTACTTTTACAGTGGCATCTAGTTAAAACTTAAGTCTGAAAAAGAATCATATGAGTCATTAGCAGCTCTCTTAAGTGTAGTTAGCCAAGGATAAGCTGTCCTTTTAAGAGGATATTGTGGAAATGAGCACTGGAGCAAGCTTCCTGCACCTGTGGCTCTTTGACATCAACTGTGTTTTGATCTGGTATGCAGCCATGGACATGCCAAGACCAGAGAGGTGCAGGTGTTTCCCTCTGGCTCGTGTAAACGACGGGCTTCCCTGGAAGTAAAATGCAGCTTGCTGTTGCCTACAACTACAAAAGGAGATGCTTAGTAGTTAAGGAAGTGCTTGGGTATGAAAGGTGCCAAATGGCACTAGACAGATTTTCAAAGAGGAGGGAGTGGGAGGAAATGCACAACTGTTGTCAGTTCCCTGGACACAACTACTCTGTTCCATGCTCTACTTTTGTGCGTAAAAGTCCAGACTTGCTCTGTCTGCTAGCAAAAGTGTACTAATGGGATTGTAAATTTTATTAGACTTACTTGCTAGAAATCATCAGACAGGTTGGAGCAAATGCAGGACGATGCAAACTAAATCCCAAATGGCTAAATTGTTGAACATCTCTACTCCCCACTAGAGAGAATGTTTCTTGTCAGACAGATTGTGGTCAAGGAGTTGGAACAGTTTTCACAGAAATGAGTTAGTGGTGGTGAATGCTTTCAGCAAAATGAAGCTAACCAGGGAGACTGAAAGAACTGGGAAGAGTTGAATTGTGTTGTTCAATGGCAAAGGTATTCACTTATGTTTGGCTACTCTTGCTTAACAGGTCTGCCAACAAAGGCTGCTGTCCTGGACATTGCTCAGTTTGGTTTGGTTCATCAGGCCCATCTTTCAGAGTGAAGAGGAGCTAGGGGCTGATCCTTAAGTAGAGCCAGTTGGGCCATCTTCACATCACACTGCATGGGTAGCTTAGCTGGTTTCAGGATGATAAAAAAGCCATTAAAATGTGCAATTGAGTGGAAGTTTATGCAAGGAGAGAAGCTGAGTATCTTGTAGATAGCGTGCTTGGACCTTGTCCCCTTGACCACAGGGCCTGGTCTGTGTTTGCCATTAGCCTCAGCCTGTCTGACACCCCCATTTGGATTTCTAGTTTCCTTCTCATGTCACCAACCTGATTATTGACAGCAATTTTTGTATAATAAACTGTTTCTTCTGTAATAATTACCATTGCATTGTACCACTTTATGTGCTTTCTCTCAACTTTTGAGTCACCTCAGTTATTACAAACATTAATAATAGTTGTTTGGTGAGGATTTTGTGATTTTTTTTTGTTTGTTTGGGGTTTTTTAATTTTTGGGGTTTGTTTTGCTTGTTTGGTTTGGGATTTGTCCTTGTTTTGTTTTGGTTTTTTTTTGGTGTTACGTGTTTGTTTTTTTTTGGTTTGGAAAAATTCTCTAAAATGACCCATGTTTCTTTGGTGTGTCTTCTGTTAGTTTTTTGCCAGTACTGATTAATTAAAATTATGTGCAAAAGTGTGATCAAGAAGCAAAGATGATTATCTGAGTGTTTTAAGAGTGTTCACATGACATTCTTGTTGCAGTGGTGAAGATTTGGTGTCAAATAATAGAATATTAATGCAAGCAGTACGTCCTCTGTCCTCTTTTCTGTACATGTAGGGAGTTGGCTAGGATGAATTAAAGAGCATTGAATTTAAGAGTCAGTGTGATGCTGGGCAGGATGATTGGGAGCTGGAGAATGGCTCTGCTGCACCATTGCTGGCTCCCAGAAACCATCCAGACAAGAACATCATGAGCAAGAGATTTTTTTGAACTGTCATGTGCAGCGGTCACTGACATACCCATACCCACTCTGTTTCTGTTGTTTCTGCTCTTTTCTTCTGCTGGAGATGTACCCTAGTTTCAGTATTCATTTTTTTTCCTGTAATGAGATGCTAATACTGAATACTACAAGAACGAGTTATAACAAAGAGCAGAACTACTTCTTGTCGATTCTGCTGGAAAGAAAGGGGGATGAAGCATGTCTTTTCACAAAGACATTAGATAAAACACTTTTGAAAGCAGTGCCTTATTTTTTTTTTTCCAGGATTGCTCAGTTGAATAAGAGCTTTATGGATATACTTCAGAAGAAATTTTGTAATTCTCAAACTGTAGCCGAACAATATTTATGACAGTGGCATGCATACTACTAAATAGTGAGAAAGAAAAGCATTTCAAAATTAAATACTGAATTATCAGCAGGGTAGATATGAGTCACATTTGGCTTTTTCCTTAATTGTGTTCTTCTCCCACTGAAAACCTGTGTGAGTTGTAAATAACATTGCCCTGGTGAGGGCTGCAGGGCAATCTAAGGAAGTGTCCTTTGATTTTTGTTGCTGGTTTGTTGGGACACCTTGGATCGTATGCTGCGATTGAAATAGATGAAGAAATTGTAATGCCTTGAGGGAGATAAATTTATATTTAACTCTTCTCAGAGTTTCCATGCCAAGTTTTCATGTTTTCTGACAGGAAGGTTTTTTTCTTTTTTTGTGAAAGAGAGCTGAAATATAGATAATGGTGCAGAAGGAATGAAAATGCTGAATTGGCACTGAAAGCACACTACCTCTATGGAGAATTACTATCCTAACAATATTCTGGGGATAGGTGAGCCTCTTTATTTTGGATGAATTTTACTCTCAGTGTTTGGGCAGTGACTGCAGTGGTGAATTACAGTAGTGTGTACTGTCTCTGTACAGAGTTGAGACTAGAAGATTAATTGATGTAATTGAAACAACGGAGAGTTTTCAATGGGAATAATGGAATTTTCTATTATATTAAAGTGATCTGTTAAATCTGTTATTTTAAAAAAATCAGACAGGTACTGGGTCTTTTTGTTTTGTGGTTTGGTTCTTTTTTTTTTTTAGTTTTCAGTGCAATCATTGCCAGACATCTGTGGTTAGTGCAACATTAGAACTTTGCATTTCATAGAATTCTGAGAAAAAGGAAGAAGAAATCTAGAACTGATTGCCAAATGTATTGTGTGAAGCCTTAGTTTGATTTCTTTTGTAAGTACAGCTTCTTTCATTCTCTTAATTGTTTTTAACTCAGTTATGTGCTGATGAGTTGCATTTCCAAACCTGCTAGTATGAGGCTTGTCCTTTTGCCAAACTTGATTGTCAGTTAAAAAAAGTAGGGATATTCCTCAAGTATGTAGGTTCTCTCCTGTTAGTTGCCTTTAAGATACCCCTCTCTGTCACTATATGCCTTTTTCACAAATCAGTTTCATTTAGTTTTTGTAAGCCCACTGTTTTTCAAAGTCTCCTTCTACTTGCATCCTTGAGTCAGCCACTTCCCTTTCTCCCTCCTCCCCTCCCTGTATCCATGAGCAGAGAAAAGCTGGAAGTGACTGTGCTTATCTAAAAGAGTAGAGTGATCCTTGTCTGCTTTTCCTTAGCTGTCAGGTTCTTTTGTTCTTCTTTACTTAAAGAAGTCATCTTAGGTTGTCAGATCTGTATTGTCATGTGAAAGATTTTTTGTATCACTTTTCACAGTGTGCACTGATACCAGAGTACTGGGTGTGATGTCTTGATAAAGGTTTTTCCCTTCCTCAGCTGTTTACCATTAACTCTGACTTAAACAGCTGTCAATAGTCAAGCTTAAAATTTGGGGGATACTGTGAGGTTGATTTTTGTGGTGTTACCATGTACTACACCAAAAAGCTGCTCCCCCAGCACTGCCCCAGCAGCCACTTCCACCTGGGGGTTTCTTCTGCTTCCACTGTAGCTGACTGAACAGTGAAATCAATAGTGTTAAGTTTAAAATTTTTTGTTTAGGTCTTGGAACTGATTGTTTGTGAAAATCTAAATACAGATCTTAAGTGTTAATGGTATTATTGTGGAAGACAAACATGTTTGGTGGGTTTGATTTTGTACTGTTGAACTATATTATGAAATTCAGACTTACACCAAATGTCAGATGCGTTCCAGTGCAGTAACAGGTTGCAGCCACTTCAGAATCTATACTGGAGTTCATCCTCTCAGGCCACCTTCACTCTTTGGCATGTCTCATACGATAAAGTGAAAATGAAGTGTCTACCAATTTATATTTCGTATTGAACTGGATAGTCTTTACTTTTTCTGAATGGAAAGGATTAGCATTTTGCTTAAATTGCAATAGAGCTGGGAAAAGACCAAAATTGAAGTAGCCATTAGTGGTGAAATTGTCAATGAAGTGACTTTCTCAGAGAATATAAAACTAGAAAAAGAGGGTTTTTTTGACTTAATTGTGTTTATTTCTTGTGTTGGATTAATAATTTTTTTGGCTGTTGGATTAAAATAGTAGAGTTAACATTAGATAACAAATTTGAGAACATTGTATCTGGAGTAAATGCCCATCTTAAAACATGGTGGTGATTGGATGACAACTGGTAATGGAAAGTCCTATATTGAATGAATGAACGTTTTCTAAGAAAATTCTGTGATTGGTAGGAAGGCCAAAGTTTTATTTCCCTGTTTCCTTGGCAAAGTAGAATATTACAGAGTGGGAACCATTTTTGAAATACGCTGAGCCATTTCAGTGGAAGATAGCATTCTAATACTTAGTTGAAAGACATGCTAGTCCTGCTAAGTAATAAAAAGGGTTGTTAAAGATTTCTCATCTTGTTTTCTCACTTTGAGTTCAAATAAGCAAAATACTTGCATTCTTTCTTTCTCAGGCAGCCTAGACTAAACAGTTCATGGGTTTCTATCATTGTGTGTTTGAAAAGTAGAATTTAACACTTGGAGTGGGTGCAAAGTTTGGCTGCAAGTAAGAATTACCTACTGGCATGCAGGCTGCTTAGCAGATGTGAAGAAGGCCTCAAAGTAGTTCGATGCTTTATTGATTCTTTATAAACCTAGCAGTCTTGCATGTTGTTTGTCACTCTATATGGTGAATCCTTTGATAAAGCAGACATGTACTGCCTTCAGAAATTAGGGTGACCTTCATAGTCTCATATAAAGGTTCTTGGTTTACAAACCTCATCAGTGAGTGCTGAAGTTCTCTCGAAAAGGCATTCTATCTAGAAAAGATATTTTCATCTGTTACATAGAGGAGGCAATACATGCCCTACCTCTGTTTAGTCATTAGATTAGATGAGTCCACTTGAAGACTTCATTAAATAAAGACTTTAGTATTGTAAACTCACAGTGAGTTATTTAGCATCTGGATGAGAGTTAAAGATGTCCTGACTATAAACTCAGTAGGCTTCTAGCACAGCAATTAGAATCTATGACTATGCAAACAATCTTATTTAAGCTTTATTATTTTAATCCAGACGTTCTGAAGTCTTTCCTTGGTGGTAACAGACATCATTCTGCTAAACGGTTCTGAAAAATTCAATCCCCCACCTGCACTCTAATGTTCTTAAGCTTTTTGCAGTATGGTGGATAAACTACCATGTCTTGCTGGCTGCAGAACTTCCACAGCCATATTTACATCAGAATTAAATAATGCTTATTGCCTTCAAGTGGCTTCTTGTATCTGGTTGTTACACTGCCTCAAAAAGGTGACACTAAGGGGCTGAGCCTCAGGGTTTCCCTGCTGTGAGGGGCTCAGCCATGCCCTGTGGTGGGGCCAGTGGAGCTGGCTGGTACCCGCCCCTGGAAAATGTTCCTAAAAGAAATAAAAACCATTAGGTGACGTGCTCCCTACAAGAAATATATTAGTGCAGCCTGTTGGCATTTGCAGGAGGTTTTGTCGTGTGCTGTGGTACTTGAGAAGGTGAGGCAGGCACTGACTGGAAGAGCAAAACTGGCCAAATTGGCCTGTGGGACCTGGATTGAAATTTAGTTTAAAACTTACAGAAATGCTGCGGAACTAAATGTACTGTTTCATAGCTAAGTTATGCCAGATTTCACAGCCAAATTTCACAATCCTGGAAGCTGGAGTTGTGGTTTAAAAATAAAAAAGTAATGTAAAAATGCTTGTGGAGATCCCACTTGTGGAAGTTTTAAGAAATATTGTCCCAACGTAGCAGTATTAGCACATATCTGCAAACTCTTCAAACTTCAACTTTTTTGCCGTGAACCATTCAGTTTATTTCATCTCCTTGGGATTGGCATTTGTGCAGATTACTGGACAAGTTATTTTATCATATCCTGACAAATGTTGAGTGGAATGAAATTTGGAGCCTGCTTGTTATTTTGGCATGTGTTTTAATTTGGAAAAAAGAAAGAGCAAGCTTAAGAGCCATACTTCTAAGATTTTAGGGCAGAAGGTCGATGTGGATCTGTAAATGAACATACTGCATCCTGAAAGCAGTTCAGTGAGTAACAAAGCTTGTAGGTATGTAACTTCAGTGTTGAAACAGTGGTAGTTTGGTCAGCTCTTAAGAATTAAGAGATGGAAACCGGTTTTATGACATATAATTTCCATTGGTATAAATGTAAAGTTCAAGGAGGATGATTGTCCAAAGTGTCTGGTCCAGCTTTTCTTGTACTTTGGATAAATGAATTGATATATTGCATCTTTAAAGGATGCTTTATATCCACAAAGCCTAAGTACTGCACTAAGTTGCTGATTTCCATGGGAATACTTGGAAACATACTGGGAGTCTGCAGTCTTTGGAGGGGCAGATTGTAAGGAGATATGTTTGAGGTTTTGGTGACTTGGACCAGCATAATGTGTGTCATGGAAATAAGAGAAGGAAAAGAGATTTTTCTTTCCTGTTGAATGATCCCTGATGTTTTGAGGTTTGGATTGATTTTTTTTTTTCTGGATCTTTTCTTGATGTGGTTGGCATGTATTTGATTTTAAAAGAACTTCTCTGAAGATATAAAAGAGAAAGTAATGATCATCTGGTTGGAAAACCATGCACATATGCACTTTCATGTTGAGAGGTTTAATTTGAATAATGTAATTTGGATAAGAATTGGTGGCTTAAGTAAACAAAATTTTCAGACTTCTTTACATCAAAGTCATTGTAATATAACACTTCTGGACAGTTAAAAAGATTAATGGATATTCTGGACTTAATTGTTTTCTGTTCTCTTTTCCTAAATTATTATTTTGTTTTTCTGTTTTGGCATTTTATCGAATGTTTCACCTCAGCATGGCAAGCAGTGGATTTGACCCTACTATCCATTTCATTCCTGAGGTACCTGTCATTGCCTGCTGAAGAAAGACGTCATCACATAAAAACTTGATGTCAAGAGAAGGACTGCTGTTATTTTCCAGGGTGACACATAAGAAACAATGGTCAGGTCAGCCTGTCTTTATCTTAGATCTTAGAAGGATGTGTAAAATACAGCTTGCAAATGCTCATACACCAGAATCCAAGACAAATGTGCTGCATAAAAACCTAGTAAAATTGTTCCAGAGCAAGTGAAGGGGACTCACTGCTGTTCAGACTAGGACAGGCTTTGCATATGTGGTTCCAAAACTAGTTTTTCAGTGTCATACAGTTATAGACTGTGCTTTCCCATGGGAGTATAAATTGCATTGATTCTGTTCTGACTGACTTGGAATGTCTTTGATACTTGTCAGCAGTGAGTGTGACTGCAAGAACCCAAAGTTTGCAAAACTGAAGGTAGCAAACTTTTATAAAATAAACATAATGTTGTAGTCATTATAGGCATCTGTATGATAAAAAGAAAATTAAACACATGATTTTAAAAGTCATGATTCAAAAAGAGACAAGGTAAGTTTAATAAGGCTGTAGGGCTACTCTGTGTAAAGACGTTTATGGCTGAAAAAGTTCCGTGGGTTACAAAGGGCTGAAGACAATGTTGAGGAGAAGTATCTGTTATATTATACGCTTAGCTGATTCTAGCTTTCTTTCCAGCAGGATCAAAATCTAATCTGCAGGAAATAGCATACTAGCTTAGATAGCTGGAATCTTGTTCCTACGACTATTGTAAGATTTTGGCACTAGTAGATGGAAAAAAAATCCCTAGTTTTGCTTCTTCAGAAGCAGGTCAGAGACATGATTTGAAGTGCAACTGTGTGGCTGTGTGATTCTTTGCAGGTGTTGTGAAGTACATGGTACCTTCACTTCCAGTGTAAAATATGTTGTGTTCTAAGAAAGTTGATTTCTTCTATCATATTTACGTACTACCATAGTGCAGTTTCCTTTCTTTTGGATTGCAGCTTCTCGTTTAGAAATAAAGAACTGTTGACTGTATGAAGGAAACTCTAGATGATTGAAAGTCATGTTAGGGAAGCTTTTGGCAGGCCTTTAATTTGTTTAAGCAGAGGATCAAATACAGTCATTACTGCTGTAGTCTTTGCAATATTGCCCTCTGTTTGATCCTTCTGGTTGTCATTGCATTAGAACCCTTGTCAGGGTAAATTTATGTGCAATGACTTTCTCAGTGCACTTTTTAAATTGGAGAAGGACTGGTCTCTGGAAACCAACATTATTCTGTGCTTTAACTTTTCCCTATGGCATTAGGGAAATCAGCAGTCTTTGAATTTCTGTGATTCTAATATTCCATGTAATCGTTTAGGTTGGAAAAGACCCTTACAATCGAGTCCAACTGCAAAGCCAGTGCTGCCAAGTCCATCACTAAACTATGTCCCCAAACGCCACATCTACAGGTCTTTTAAATACCACCAGGGATGGTGACTCCACCACTTCTCTGAGCAGCCTGTTCCAATGCCTGAACACCCTTTTAGTGCAGAAATTTTTTCTTAGTATCGAACCCAAACCTCCCCTGGCACAACTTGATGCCGTTTCCTCTTGTCTGTCACTTCTTGCTTGGGAGAAGAGGCCAACTATGATCTCCAGGCTGAACAGCTGCTGCTCTCCTAGCCTTTCCTCTTTGGAGAATACTTAAATACTGTTATGTTTTAACTCTGGCATGTGTACATGAGTCTGCAGTAAAAATCTAGCCTACTTGAAGCTTTGTTTTGCACTGAACCCCCCCCCCCCCCCCAAAAAAAAAAAAAGATATATAGTGTCAGCTAGTCTATTTGAAACACATTGAAAATTACTAGAATGTACCTTCTGCTTTCCTCTTATCTGAGTGGAGATTTTCAGTGTTGACAATAAGGAAAAAGGCTAGTTTTGGGGCTGCATGCAGTCAGAGAACTCCATACAAAAATATAATTACAGGCAGAACTGTACCAAACCAAAGCAGCAACTGTGAGGTTTTTTTTTTCTTAATTTCTAGTTTTAAATTTTTGAAAGGCATTAAAATGTTTTAAAGTTTAAGTAGATTTAAATGATAAATATCTACACTTACATCAGGCATTTCACAATTTCTACAGAAGTGTGCAATTGTAAATATGTTGCTACTATGTGTACTGACAATTAGTAGTAGCTTACAGTGGGTAAAATATTTTGGTATGCTCTTTGAGGTGGGCTTATATTTGGGCTAAACAGAGCTGCTGTTGTTAATGGGGAGGTATGGAACCTGGGAAGCATTCACTTTGTGAAAACAACCCATTGCAGATATGACCATCTTGCAACTCTGCTGTTATTTGGTATCACTGACTTCCTTTCCCTCTTCCCTCCCCCACAACAAGATAAATTCTTTTTTAGAGGAAATCCTGTTTATCTGCTTTGAGGAAATAATTTTTCCAGTTAGTCTGTTTAGTTTTGTTTTCTTTCTATTAATCTGTTAAGGAGTGCTGGTACTCCTTAGAATTTTATTTTCTGCCCCTGCAGTTGCAGTTTTTGATACATAAAGAGTTGCTGGTTGTGGCAATACCAACTAAATACCTTTCAGTACCTGTCAGTAGTGATTTGATTATCAGTTGCTGCAGGTGTTTCTTGTTCTTCGGCCTCTTCTTGGGGTAGAGCATTTACCATCTACCCTTCCCTTTTATCTTCTACCTTTATGCTACCACAAACCTCATTGCCTTAGCTGTAGAGTTATTTTGGGGCAGTAATTTCTATAAAGACCACAGTCTATTACTCCAACTCATGTCACAGCTTGAGAGCAATTGAAGATATTCTGGAAGGGCTGCTGCTTGGTTTTGCTTAACTTCTTAAAGGAATGTAAAAAGCAGTTAGTGAATCACTGGAAATACACTTTTTTCTTTCTCTTCACCCTGCACAGCTACTAGCTCTAGCCATTTATTTTTTTTTTTTATTTTCTTCTGGCCATTTTAATATCCTTTCACTCCAGTTAAATTCATAATAATCTCTCAAATCTAAGCATGTTAATTTAAGCAGCTTTCTGTGGAGGATGATTCTCTAGGGCTGGCTGACAGATTAAGTGGCAGTATCTTGGTTGTGAAACAACCTACATTTGCACATTCTCCAGTTGTTTCCCATTAAAACTTAAATCCTTGTTCTGTTGTGGCACCTTTAAAAAGCAGACTTCTCCCTTACATCTACATGTTATGAAAACCAGGCATACTGTAACCCAGAACCCCAAGGAATGCTTGATTGAAATAACAGATCAGAAAAGTCTCTTGCTAACATTCCTGTGATTATGGGTTTACTCAAGTGACAGAAACTTGGTGTCAGCTAGCTTTCTGCCTACAGATTCATTTTGGTCAAAAAATAAATAGGTCTTAAAGGCTTCACTGATGCAGTGTTTGTGGGGATAGATAACTTCTTAAAATGTAACAGTATTCACTGTATTTCTTCTTTCTATAATTATCCCACTTATTGCCCATTGGGTGGTTGGTCTGGTTCCTGCTGCAGAGTAGAGCAGTATTCCTTGTTAGTAATTACTGAGATTGAGTAAAATGTGTGAAGGGAAACAGAAGTGACTCCTTCTTGGGTCCTCACAGGAAAACAAAAAGACAGCTTTGATTTAGCAAACTCTGTTCTTCTGTAGTATCTATATAGGTTAATTTTTAATATGTATTTGCATTTCTTTTGTTTGTAACTTGTATCTAGAATTTGACATCCTGCAAATATGTCTGAAGACAGTGATGTAGGAGAATCAGGAAAAGCTTTTAAGAGAGAAAATAAGAGAAGAAACATCCATAGGTTATGATTTACAGTTAAAACCCCTCCACCATTAGTGAGAAGTTAATTTTGAAATGGTGTATTACATCATGCAGTGAGTATGGTGAAGGAGAAAACAGATACCTTGCTTTCATATTCACATGACCAAATGACTTGAATACATGTTGTGAACACATAAGACAGAAAGCTAAACTCATTTAACATATCTTGAATGTAACCATTTTTCTTGATCTGTGTTAGAGGCATTTGAATGAGTAAACTGAACATTTAAGTTCCCCTAATGTTTTTAATAACAAACATTTAATTTTCAACAGAGCTTAGCAAATATGTAGTGAGAGGTCCTGTGACATAGGAGACTATTTGCAGCCTTAATACCTGTGAAGATGCACATGCTAGAAGGTACAGTGCAGTGAATTCCTATTCTGATGTGTACAAAATGAACATCAGCTGCTCTAAACCTAGTTTAAAGTTTCCTGGAATTGTTCCAGGTTCAGATATTGAAGGTCTTTCTATTTCAGAGTTTGAACTCATGTTTGTTCTCTCTCCCACCCCCACTCCCTCCCTCCCTTTCCACCTCCTTCTCCTTTTGCAGGCAAGGGCAGCTCAAGCATCTCATCCGACGTGAGTTCAAGTACGGATCACACACCCACCAAAGCCCAGAAGAATGCAGCTACCAGTGAAGGTAGGCAGCTGGTACTCATTACCCAGGTCAGGCCCCCCAGCAGAATCCTAGCAGTTTTCAGAAGAAGAAACTCTCCTCCTCGTTCCTTCTGTGTAGAGTAGCATTGGTCTGCTAGAAATCCAAAAGCAGTTCTCCTTTAAACAGTTTTTGCGTCTACCTGTGGTAGTTTCTGATTTGAATTTGTGACAAAGCATTTAAGTACTTCTGCAGAACCCAAATGTAGAGAGTTAGGAGTAATTTTTTATGTGTTTTAATGCCATTTTTTGCAGCAAAGGCTTTTTATACTTAAGGTTTTATGTGATATTATTTTGCAGTTATATTTGAAGGATATGCTTGATGGAAGCTTTTTGGCATACAGTTTAGGTCAAATATCAGTCAAAATTCTCTTCATGTTCTGTGAACACCATGAAAATGTAAGTTGAGACAAGTTTTACAAAAGTGTAGCTGTGGACATGCTGACCTGACAGATTCAATTAGGTCAATACACCTCACCTCAATTACTGGAGTCTGTCATCACCGAGGGCTGGATTTTTGATGACCAGGGGAAGGAGATGTCATGTCTGTCAGTATCAGTACAATGTTGTACTAACTGCTCTGTGAACAGACAAATGCTGATTCTTCCTTTCTGACTTCTTACATGTGAGCAGGTGTGCTCTGTTAAATGTGAGTCTACTTGCCCTAAGTTTTATAATAGTGTCTTTTAAGACTGACAGGAAATAACTGTATATAGTTTAATGATGTAAGCCATAAGGATTTGTAAAAATTGTACATTTATATGCCTTAACTAGTATTTCTGTTTAACTGTCGTAATGATTTGGTTTTACTTGGTAGTAATCGAGTTATAATTCTGATTTCTTACACTTTTGTCACTACAAATTAAGTTACAAGCTCTGATTGCTTTCAGTTTATTTTATTTCTTATGGTTAAAGGAAGTCGGTCTTTTGAATAGTTCTAGTGTGGCAAGTCTATGACTGTAGAATCTGTTCAGTAAAAGCAGTTCATGTAAGTAATAAATGACCACATAAATCACTAGAGTTCTGGTTTTGGGCATGCATAATTCCATACCAAGAATGAATATCTGGCATTTACGAACAATAAGAAATACTGCTTTAGAATCTGTGCTTTTTAGTCCAGCCAATAAATTTAACAACATACAAATAAATAGTTAATTATAAGTTGAAAACAAGACTTCATGTTTCTCTGAACCTTAGATTCAAAAGTTTTCAGGTATCTGAAAGATGTGAATTATGAGGACACAAAAAAATTTAGGAAATCTATTTTCCTTATGACAGCCAGGAATGAAAAAGACAAGAAACCACAAAAGAATAGTGGAAACTCTGAAGTCAGTACTTAATAATTGCTCTGAATTTCTTTTCTACTTCAGTCTGTAAAGCATTTTTTTTCCCTTGGATTCAAATAAGATAGTGCAAAATAGTCCTGTACTAATCTCTATGATTTATGTTCTTAATTTAGCCCTTTATTGAGACAGTGAATATTAATGTTGACCTTGAAATCTTCACCACTACTTTGCAGCTGATTAATTCATTAGTGAGGAAGGCTTAAATGCAGGCCAGTAGTTGCTGTAGTAAAATTGTTTTTATGAGCTCACATATGAAATCAGAGTTCAGAGCAATGTAATTGTGTATTCTATACTTGGAGGCAATTTCAGTTGTTAGCCTAATTTTTCTGTGCCCTGGAATAGTGTGATTTGACAAATACTTATTTTGACAACAGATTCGGAAGTAGCTTCTTCCTCAGCCTGTGCTATTGCTACTTTCTTACCATTTCTTTCTCCTGAAGAATTACTAATGTAGACCAGTTTAATAGAAATTACCTTAATGTGGATTTCTGCATAATCTGGCAGATATTTTGAATGTCATAACCAGGGAGCATAAGAATTCTGTGAAGTTAAGTGAGACTAGAGATATGGAAGTAGCTGGAGAGAAACAAGCACTGTTCAAACTGGTCCTGTTACTGAAGGCACGTTTATCAGCTTCTGTGCCTGGATTTTTTACTAATGCTGTCACTTTTCCTCATGAACAGTAGACATACACTGAAGGAGGATTCAGCTTGGTAATAAAGACTCATGCTTTCCACAAGACGACTTGAGTTCTGTTCTTACACAATGCTGAATGTTTTTGTACCATTCAGTTACAAAGCGATGCCTAGGGACCAGCTAAGAACAGGAGTCTGATTGTTTTAGATGCTGTACAAGCAGTGGCACTTACATGTTTTGGGGTGGTTGTGTAATGTTTTTTAACCCTTTCATTAAATTTACCTAATCCACTGTAGTATTTGCTTGCCATGGTACAATAGTGTCTGCCCAGCACAGAGGGTATCTTTATTTTCACTGGAGGCTGTTTATTGCAGTGACAGAGGGCTCCAATTCTGCCTATATTGTAAATTCACAGCACTGTGTGTTGTTCTGTGAAGGAGCCATGTGTTGTGTGGTGAGCTGTATGCAGCTAGGTTTGGTGTGGGAAGAACTAGGAAACATTGCAGGTGAACTCTTCTTCACCTTCTTTGCCGTGGGAAATGATCCTGAGTAAGTGGCAGACAGCTTCTTTGCATCCTCTGAATTTCTATTGCCAGCTGCATTCCTGAGTGCCCAGCTCTGTGAAGAACATAATATTTGTTTGAGGCTGAAGGCATTTCACAGCTTCTGCTTTCCAGCTTTTTAAACAGACCTAATTCTTTCCAGTTCTGCACAGCTTGTCTTCTTTTTCTGTAAGACAGGTGACGCAGCACTTCTTGAAGCTGGATCAATGGAATGAATGCCTTGCAACAACTAGAAAGGACATTTGTGGGAATGATCCATCTTCTCTGATACCTACAGCAGAGAAACAGTCATGTAAAGTACTACTTAGGCAGCTACGTATTCCCAAGAACTGCAAAAAGATGTCAAGCAGGATTCTTGCTTGGAAGAGCAGAGTGCCTCAGTAGGTATCTGACAGCAAGTGTTATCTTTCCATCAGTTTAAGTGATCAAACCACATTCTTCATCCTGATGATTGCAGCCACCTTATCAGTCAGGTTTCAGAGACGTGATGTTTCTCTACAGAATAGGTACCAGAAATAAGTTACAAGATGCTTGAAATGGCTTTTGTTGTTCCAGTTCTAGATGCCCTATTAAGGTAACATCATTTAAGTCTCTTGATGGGCATGGGTGGTGCAGGTAGTGCCAAAATAATGGTACCCTCCCTCACATTGTGGATTTAGAGCATCTGTAGAGTTGTGGAATAGTTTATGTTTCAGAGAGATAAAGTGTTGGCCATGCTATTGAGTGTGTCTGTGTGAAGGGCACATCTTCCCCAGACAAGGACAGTGTGTGCTGGTATCCTTAGCTAAACGAGCTTCACTCGGTAATGCATCAGAGAGGTAGCCACTACTCTGTTTTTAGTTTTTTTTGCATAGAGGAAAGCAGACAGTACCTGGCAGACTGTGCACCTTCTTAAATTCAGACTTTGACATACCAGTGATGCTCTTGAGAGGAGTGCCAGAGGCACTGAAACTGGAGTCCAGAGGCTCTCACTTTGTGTACTTCAGTGAAGGGAAGGTGGCAAAACCCAGATGTCTGGTCCTCTGTGTAAATCACAGGCTGGAGAGACCTGTTGGTTTGGCTACAGCTTGGCTCAGAAGGAAGCCTGGTAGCCTGTGGGTGTGCATGCACACTGATGCCTCCACACTGTCTCCTGAGGATACAGTTTTCTTTAGTTTTGAGTATGCACTGCCTTTTACTTCCTTTCCAGTCTCAGACATTTTCTGCAATTCTTTATCCTATCAATCAATTATAGTTGGAAATGTGAGATCGCATGAGTTTTTACTGCCCCCCATTGCTCTTTGGCAAGTGAAAGACTAAATGGATTTTTGTGGGCCATTTAAATGCAATTTGCTAGACATAGTCTCAGCTGGAATATTATTGTCTGAAACTTGATTTAGAAGATTAGACTGAATGACTGTTTTTGTATGGGTTTACCTTGATCAAGGAGTTTTTTTCCAACTTACCTGCAAAGCATGGAATGTTATGTCCAAGCTGCACACTTTTTATTAAATTGACTGACTGTTCTTCAAATAAAAAAAATCAATAGTGTTTTCACTTCATGTATAGCACCATTAAGATCCAATCCAGAGGCAGCTTTAAATTGACAGCTTATGTATGAGCTCAATGTAGAAGTTCTAATTTATTTCTCAGTTTCTGTAAAATCAAATTGAAGGATTAGGTCTGAAGTAGAACACTATTTTAGCAGAAGGGCTCAGTGCTGAAGTACCTCTGAATATATCCCATTAAATCTTAGTATTTTGAGTTTTGCAAAAACACAGTGAAGCCAGCTGCTGTATTTTGAAGGAGTTCAATTTTTTTGATTTAGTTGACTTCTAGGGACCTTCAAAGACTAAGTATTTTACTTTGTTTCTACCTTTGCAATTCTAGAGTACGCTGCAATGTGTGTTTAGTGTGGACATCAAATGAATTTGTTTTGGCAGTAGCTGTTTTTAGGTATCTTGACACAAGAGGTATTTCTTCTACAGTTTAGGTGTGTACAAGAAGAGCCCTCCCTTCCATAGCCGTATCCTCCTTCCTGTTTTATTTGGGTTTTGTAGTGTTTCTGCTGGACTTGACAGTGCTGGGTTTAGAGCTGGACTTAATGATCTCAATGGTCTTTTCTAACCTAAATGATTCAATGACTGTCAGAGCAGCAGGGCCTACAGCCTGGTGTGAGCAATTCCATTCATTAGAAGTCATTCCCTCCATTAAACCATCTTGGGGGGGGGGGGGGCACATGTGTGAAAATGTAGCACTTTGCAAACATGTAATTCTTTAATTACTCATGTAAAAGTTCTACTGTACCCTGTGCAAGATGATGGCTTGGTTGATCTGTATTTGGGGCCGTTGGCCATCTTTTTTTTCTGGGACCTGGCCACTGAGGCTTTTATGTAGAAAACTTTCTTTTTCCAGAAGAAAATTGATTTCAATATCAGAAAACATGTATCACTGCTCTATATGGGAATATATTAAGTGACGTTTCTTGAACACACATTTGTTTGGGTTGCATGCCTCTCATTTCACCTTTCAAGTGAGGGAACAAAGTACTTGTTACAGGATACTTTCTGGGAGGCTGTAATTAGTTTAATTTATTTTGGCTTCATAACCACATTCTTTTAAAACATGCGGTATCTTTTGGCTCTCTGAGTAATTATTAATCCATTCAATGAATTTAAGAGAAGTTCTTGCATTATGGACTCTGATGGACATTATCAAAAATTTTGGGAAGATGGAGTGGGTTCGTTACTACAGAATGCTCCTTGCCTTTTAAATGGTTCCTGATAGAGAATCAGCTCAAACTGAGATTTAGGTGAGTGCAATCTGACCTTTTTTTAAAGGGAGATAAAAACCTCAGAGAACCAGTTTGCAAATAGACATCCTTTCTGTGTATTAAGGTTGACATAAATAGGTAGGTAGCTGTTTGGTATATTGGAGTTCCACTGAAGATTTTGAGTCATTTGTGTACCTTTTTGAGACACTGAGATAGGTGTTGTGGCAAAAGACTATTGCTGAAAAGAGATGCAGTTTTTTACCCAGATTTTCTTGATGATCCCTTTGGGAGAAAGAGCTCTTTACCTGTTAAGAAATTTTTCCCACTTTGGTTCTTTACCATTTTTCTCTTCATGTTCTCTTAAACATTAAAATTTTATTAATCTAGTATCAGAGATTAAAACTTTAAGTGTTCATTCTGGGTGAATGCTAATATATGCATAATTCCTATTCTTTTGATGGCAGTTCTCTTCCATTTTCATGTCTATCCTCGTGTCTTTGCAGCCTCTTGTTGAGCATTTGGCTTCTTGGTTCTACCATTGAAGTTCTGTCAAAGCAGGCTGTCTGTACACCACAGTGTGTCAGAATTGATATCAATGCCTGAATTTGCCCCTGCTTGCTTGGAACGGGGCAGAGATTCAGTTGGCTTTGGGTGAACTGTGGCTGTTTTGAGTTGGTAGTGAAACTAGAGACTAGGTAAGTTTCCTGGGGTTTTGTGTTACTTTTCTAGCAGGGGAGTGTTCTAGAAAAGTGAAATGATGCATTGCAGAATGTGCCAAAACAGAATCATTTCAAGCCAAAAAGATTGAGGAGGAGTAAGAGGGGGCTGAGAGGTGTGACAGCTAATAAATCCAAAACTGTAAACTGTTTGGCTGAATAAAGAGAGCTCACTATTATATTCCTCTAACCAACATATCTGAATGCATACAAAAATATAATCACCTCAAGCAGTGTGTGAAGGTAAAAAGGAGTATAGAGCTTACTCTTAAGTGCTGGTTTTTTGTACTTAACCACATCTTGATATGCTTTTGCTATCTAATAGGCAGTATTCCTGCAGAACTGTTCTGCTAATTACAATAATACCATTACAATCAGCATTTAAATTCGAGTTCATATACAAGGCAAAAGTAGCTGAGACATTGGCAAGGTTAAACCTGCAAATTGAAACCTTACGTTATTCTGGCTAATTTGTACTGAAATGCTATAGCCAAATGTTTAAAACTTGCCCAAACAATACCAAGAACAAATTGGAAAGGTACATGAAACTGCAGTCTTATTTGATCTGCTGCCTGAAATGTGAGACCCACCAGAGCAAATGCACTTACAGTGCAGTTAAAGAGAAATGATCCCAATTTAAAAACCTGGCATTAGCTTTTCCAAGTAAGGTCTGATGCTTGGTAGGAGTGATTGCAGTTTATTCAATTACCTGTAAATCTGATTTTAAGGAATCCAAGATCCAAAATGTAATTCTTTAGGTAAAATACTGTATCAAACTACTTAAATACTTTTATCACAGGGAGGTTCTGTCACATAACTCTTTGTCCTGTTATTGCCTATGATAGCTGTCTAAAGTAGTTTCCTTCTCTGAAAAGTGAAGTCATCTCAAAGGATATCAAGAATGCCTAGCATTTGTTAGTCAAAACCCCATCCTTCCTGAATGTTGGACTGTCTCCTAAGACTTCTTGAAGAATATATACAACCTGATAATGCATATTTAAATATGCCAGGTTTATCAATTTTTCAGAATTTATGAACTGAGACAAGCAACTTGCTTCAGATTAGTTCTAGTTCTTGATTGAAATAATGAAATGAAATTGGAACAGCAATTTTTTTACTATAACTTCACAATCCCTGTTAAGATGCTGTAGTTTAAATTTATTGCACAAAATATCCTGCCTTACATTCCTGTATCTTATCTTTTAATGTCAGTTTGTGGAATGACTGTAATTTTTAAGACTGATACCACCAACAGTGCCAAAACTAGCAGCATGCCTGAGAAATATCTGCTTGGAGTTGCTGAGCCATTCTGTATTTCTCTTCTGACTGTTGTACCATAGTTCCTGCTACTGTGTCTTTCTCAAGGTTGGCATCTCCTCAATTCTGTCAGCATTCCCAGATTTCCCTTGAGAAGTATGTACTGGTGTTATCTGATGAAAATGGCAGTTCAAGAGTAGATCATGGTAATTCCTATGCTCCTGTTAATTCTGACTGCTGGGTCATCATTGGTTTAGGCAGTTGCATCAGACTAGGCTGGAAGTATAAGGAAAAGTTGTGAACATGAATATAATATGATTTGCCATTTATGTGTTCCTCTAGCCTTAATCAGCCACACCTGAACAGAGAACTTGTGGTGTGGTGGTGTGCCTGGTCACTGACTGACCGTTGTGGTACTTCTTTCCTATTTAAGGATAGTTTTCGTCTTGAGCTGTGATGAAGGATTTGGGAGTTTGTAACTTTTGAACCTCAAAGTAAAATTGTGATATTAACAGTTCAAATAAAATGTGGGTGGGTTTTTTTTGTTTGTTTGTTTTTGTTTTTTTGTTTGTTTGGTTGGTTTTTTTTGGTTGGTTGTTTGTTTTGGGGTTTTTTTTTGTGTTTTTGTTTGTTTGTTTGTTTTTTGTTGATAAAGAAGGACAAGTGCCCACAGCAACCTGTCATCTATACTGAGTGAGGAGGTTTTTCCTTACTCTGTCCTCTTGGGTGTACATGGGTTTGCCAGAAGGCAGGCAGGGTCCCTTTAGACAGACATGCATTATAAATGTCAATTTAGATCAGCTAGTTTGAGTTACCCTCCCACAAAATGAAGTAAGGAGACTTTTCGTAGGCATGTCACCTACTTGTGGTGTGTTTGCGCTGCCTTGGACATGTGAATGTGTGGGTGGGAAGAAGCTTGATGGCTTTACTGGATGACTGCAGTCCAGCATGCTGCTTGCAGTGACTTGGATACATCATAAATCTCCATTGCAAATTTTTATCACCGTTATCATAACTATGTTTTAGGGTTTACCAGTGCCTAATCTAATCTATAGTGCTTTTAGTTTTCCATAGCATCTTGCATCGGTTTCCCATTTCCATCCTGTTTATCAAAGAGAGTGAAATTTTACAGCACTGTGAGGTATTCATTGTTTGTGGGAAGTTTTTTACCTTGATCATTGTAGGTAAATAGTGCTGTGTAGGAATCTCTGAAAGACAAACAGAAGGAAATCTCAAGAATGTGGGCAGCAGGAACAAATTCTTTTTTCCAGCTGTGACGCTTGCTTAACATGAGTATTTATATGTCCATGTGGGCATATGTAAACATTGATTATTTTTTTGTTTATTTGATATACACACATTTCCCACCTCCATCCCATAAGATAAACATTTGTAAGCTTTGTCAAATAGAGTTTGCGCTTCCATTTGAGCAATAAAAACTTAGTGTGGCACCCAGAAGTTCAGTAACTGTTCACTGTTCAGAGCAGTCATTTACCTTGGCCCAGGAAAGACTTCTGTGGTAGTTGTCCTTATAGAACCAGGCACACATGTAGTCTAAATTATAAAATTATAATTGGACTGTATTTTGTGAGCTCAATCTTGGAAAACTATTGACCCTTCTTTATTGTAGGCTGGAAAAAACCATTAGCTTGAACTCTGCTTTCTGAAGATGCTCTCTTACTCTTGCTTTTTCTTTCATTTTAAAAACAAGACTTTAGTAACTTCTTGTAATCTGAGGCAAAATTGCAGCTCAATCTGATTTTAGCTGTGAGTGTATTTTCCCTTTGCTGTTCCTGTAGAGCTAACTTTTTCAAACTTCTTTTAATGCCCTTGTACCTCAGTTATATTATGGATTTTCTCTCCAGCCTCGGGTTTGTCTTTTGTAAGCTTTTGCCATGTAAAACATGTGAAGCTGATGATCAAGAAGCTGATGTGCCTGGTTTTAATGGGAGACTATTCTGGACCTGGCTAAAAGTCATAATATTCTGAATATGTCTTGTGTTCCAATAAAAAAATCTGGCATGAGTAGGTTAATTTGCTGTTAAATTTGCGCTGTTAATTTGGCAGACTACTTAACAAATTTGGTTTTGGAAAAGAAAATGCTATCAAGGAATATTTATTTTTCTTTCTTCTGAAATGGCATTAGGTGAATGATAAATCATCTTCTATCCATCAACATTTTGTAAAGATCACTTCTGCCACTGTCTAATTAATCCTGTAGCATTTAGTGAAATGTGAATGTTTGCTGGACTATGCTGAGAATGTCACTCCCAATGAAAGTGTATCCAATTCAAAATAGCAGCACTGCCATTCAGTCACTGGGTTCAGATTTCACCAGTCATATTAAATAACTATGTGGAATGAAGGAGAATGAGTATCTTCTCATCTTGATGTGTTAATGCTTTCACATATTTTTAATTCTGTTTAGAATGTGTTCTTGTATATGGCATAAAAAAAACCAAAACTCAAAACGATTCACAAAATATCCCTCATCTACTATGTTTATTTTTTTGTTTTGGGTTTGTTTTTTTTTTTTTTATTGCTGAAACAATACTAGTTGTTTTTAAAATATTGTTCACAAGGAGAAGAGTGTGAAGATTCTGAAACAAACATGAGATTTGGTTGTGAGAAACTATGTCATGATTACTGATAGATGTCCATTTTCAGTTAGCTGTCAAATGCTGTGAACAGAAAAAACACCGCTCAGAACTGATGTAATTTATCTCATGTCCTGATTTTTGTTATTGGTTATTCCAGTTTTGATGTGAACAGAGCCCTAAAGCAAAGACTGGGATAGCCTCTTGAATTTGATATCAAGTTAATGCCCAGACTATTAGAGTAATTTATTATCCTTCATTTGTACTTTAACTCAGAATTGTAGTTGCTAAAATGCTGCTTGAATTTCAAACCTGCAAATTCACAGAAATCAGAACACGGAAATATTAGATCAACTCCTTATATATCCTTGTCCAAGAAAAAGATCTTTTCTCATGTATCTTGGAAATAAGGTAAGTGTAGAAGGACAATATGCTGTGAACATTTGAACATTTCCTGGTTCTAAATTGAAGCAACCATGTTTAAATATGTGATGTTCTGTACTGTTTTTGAAGGAAGAATAATAAAACTCTAACTAAACAAAAACTTCATTTGCCTAATAGGAGAGAAAAAAAGAAATGCAGCTGGAACTGCAAAGAGTAAAACTAGGTAAAAGAAACTGAAAAACATTATCTGCAAAATCATTAAAAAAAAAAAGAATATGGTATGAGTGACCAAACCTTTGTATTCTGCTGTCTATTGCTCAATATGATATATTATACTTATAAAGTTAGCAGACTCAGATACTGCAGAAAAGACAAAGTGTTTCCTTTGGACCCCTTTGTGGAAATTGTGACTTTGCTTGAATGGTTAGCCAGTGCATGCCAGAGAAACAAGCATTTTGTAGTAGATGGTTTAGTTAACAGCAAATGTAATCACAGTGAATCTTTGGAATCTGATGCTACTTGTGTAACCCGATAGACTTCCTTAATCCCAAAGACTAATCATAAACTTGATGTAAAATTTAATGGTATTTATCTTGGGATTGTGAGTGTGGTTCTGAAAAATAGTTGACATACCATTCTGAAAATGTTGCTCATGGTCTTGGATTGAATTATACTTTTACACTAAATTCAAGAGTAAGTGTCTCTAGTTTCAAGTCCTAAGAGAAGCCATATTTATTCAAAGCTTTGAAGGAGTTCAGTTGATGTGTGAGCTTCATTGAACCTATGGATATGGCCCATCAAGGAGTTGCCCATCAAAAACAGCTTGAGCTGTTCTTAAAAAGACTCGCAGTGGAATAATGAGATAAACTGGAGCTAGTGATCAATCATTACACAAAGCCTCTATGAAAAGAAAATAGTTAAAACTTAAGTGAAAAATCTGAGGCATGTTTTTCAGCTCCTTTTAACCTGAGGGCAAGATCATCTTTGGTATGAAATGCATGGCTGTCAATGATACTGGTCTCCATTTATGTCTTGACACGTTTCTCTGTTGCAAGAAAAGTGTGTGTATTTTAGGTGCTCGGGTGCTATTTACATGTTGGAGGGTTATTTATTTCTGTTTGTTTCATTTACTAGTGTCCAGGAAACTAAATTCAAGATTTGGATGAGCTTCAACTCTTCCCATCTGTGTGTGTATTGGAATTTTCAAGAAATTTGGCATGGGAGGATGCTAAACCGCAAACACATCGTCAGTCCTCACCTCATTAACACTGTACTGCAGTAGTTTGTGGTGTGTGCGTGTTTACTCAAAAGCTGGAAAGATTTTGTTGCCTTGGTTGCTTCTTGAAAATTAAACAAGTAACATCAATTTTGTTCTGACTTAGAGTATTTTTTAATACTAATGTGGTTCAAATATCAATGGAAAAAATTTGCTTCTCCTTGCACTGTGCTCTTTTCAATTCTGACCCAGTTTTGTGGGCAAGCTTTGTGGTCTGGTAATGGTGTGTTCGGCTCAGAATTAGGTCTTCTAATGGGCTTGGAAGTGTTTAGGCTCCTGTGCTGTTTTATTGACGTGCTGGCTTTAAGTCCTCATTTGTACATCATGTCTGTGTTGATTTGATACAAATGAAGGATACTCCTGCCCCCAGTTTGTCAGGGCATCCTGTGCAGAGCTCTGGAAGTGTGACTTGATGCCTTACCGTGCCAGATGCACTTAATTTTATTCTGCTTAATGTGGATGTACAAGTTAGCTGGAGCTTCAGGTATCCTGGTCAGAGCCATTGCCATTTAACATCTGGAAGTAGTTGAAAAAACATAATTTTTTCTTTTTCCTCGAGGAAAGAATTGTAGGCTGACAGAAGAAGGCCAGGGAAAACCAGGTGTTTAACTATGTTGCACCATCTTGTAAATGATGTTGTCTTACACATCCAAAATATGATAGTCTTCAGATAGCTGTATTCAAACCATGAATCGCTTCATGGCAAAGGCTTAAAAGAAAAAAATAAAAGTTTATATATAGGTGTTGAAATACATGGTCTTATTCTTGGTATTTGAACATTGTATGCTGGATCTTGGACCTGGGTGAAATACTGTGTAGGAAACTGAGACTGATTTTAAACAGGTTTTATCCCCCTCATTCCTTTTTTTTTCTTTCTTTTTTGAACTTTTGACTGTGGAGTTGAACCTGATAACTCCTATTCATCTGTCTAATTTTTTAATGGAACAGCTGTAATTAGCTCTGGCATTGGGCTTGTGACTGAGTCTGAATGGACTATGTTTTAAATTTTTTTTGCAATTTATGCTAAACAAGTTAGTTTGGTTCCCTATCACAGAAACATGAAACAGAATTTTGGGGAGGGAAGGGACTGCTCAAACTAAAGGCACTGAATTTAGATTGGGAAAAAGGAGCAGTGTTGTTAAAAGATAGTCAAGGTAGTAAAGCCAAAGTTTAAAATAAAGCTTCTATGGTAAATAACACTAAAAAGGTATGTTTAGGTTTCATCTGTAGGGATAACACACTGCTAAGCAGTGATAACAAGACATTAAGGAAAATGTAGGCCATTGCATTCCAGCACTTGTGTCTCTTTACAGAAAGCTTCTGGGGGAAGCAGCAACATAATCTTGACAGACTCATAGAGAGGTCTAATAAAAGGAACCCTATCAATTCTAGGTGCATGGAAATCTAAATGCTACAAGACTATTGAAACAGTAATAGGTTGTGATGTTGGATAATTTTGAGTTTGTTCACAGTGATGAACCCTTGTGTGCTAGAAAATCCTTGAAACAAGGTCTGTGTCAGGACTGATAGATTCTTTTGCTCCAGGCAATAATGCCTTCTTCACTCATAAATTGGAGCTTATGACTGCAGGGAGGTACCAGACAACTCAGCTGAGCAAATGCATTTCAGCTATATAGAAACAGCATGAATAAACTAAAAAGGAAGTCCTTGTATTTAGTTGGAATGCAGTAGAAGCTGTTTTCTATTGTGCACCAAATGTGTTACAAGTTGGAAGGTATTATCATAAAAGCATGATTTTATGATTACTTGGAACAGAATAGTATATATCTAGAATAGCATCTTATACATGCTTTTAACTTCTGTGATGGACAACTTTTTGAATAAAAGTTGAGACTGAAATTTGTAATGTTTAACTCACACTTAAGCTGGAAATAGAATGGTTCAGAGTTTATTACTATTCCTTTCATTGGAAAATATTTTAGAAAATACTTACTGTTTTCATCAATCTAGCATTATGCTCAAACATGCAAATTGGACCAGCAAAACTCTTAGTTTTCTGTGTGCTGTCCTGTTTCAGTTATATCTCTTTGCCCAACCCTGGTTTCACCACTGCTCTGGCAAGCTTTGGAAGGTACCAGTAACCAACACACTAGAAACCTGTTGGATGATGGAAAGGCCTTTAAAGATCTGCATGTCTGCCACCTCCTCTCTCATGATCAAATCTTGTTTTGCTGGGCGCTGTGTTCCTTCAGTTACATGGATGATATCAGACTCCATCCGTCTTAAATTTACCTCCTGGAAATGTCTTATTCCTTCACTATTTCTGAATGTGAGATGAAGCTGTCCTCACTGCCAGCTTATTTTTCTAAATATGCTCGCCAGGCTGAAATGATATACATCATAGTTACGGGCTTCTTGCTGCCAAACTTTGGTTGTATATATGTTGCTCAAGCTGCAAACTTCCAAAGCAAACACAGAGAGGAAATCAAAATTAAATTAATCCTCTCCAAGGTTGTATAAAGTATGGCTGCACTAAAGTTTACATGTTGAGGTTGAGAAGGACTGTTGGTCATGTGGGAGGCAGAAGCCACTTGGTATTCATAGCCCTGTTCTGTTGCATTGCTTGTCTGGGCTGGAATCGCTTAGTATGAAGACCTTAATTTTTTTCCTGGTAGCTTGACAAATGGCTTTGCTAAGCCATGGTTGACTGTAGAACCATAGAGCAGTCATGGTAGTTTGCATTCATAGGACTAAAGGCAAATGAGTCACTAATTTCTCTGGATCCCTCATAGCTGTGCATGTGCTTCATTTCATGTAGTCAAAACTTCTTTGCTGAGAGCAAGCAGAGCTCTGAGTCTTCAGCTTTGGACAGTGTGAAGATTGGGTTTGGAGACCTACCGTCTGTTGACTTCTGCTGAGAGGACTGGTTTAGGACAATGCTCAGTTCTGTGGTACTGCTGGTTTTCAGCTGGCCAGCAGGAGAAATCATCAGTAATCTTGAAGGATTTGATGCCAGCTCTCTCAGATGATGTGAGGGTTGGAGGTGTAAAGTAGCGGCTGATGGCTTTTTCGAAAGCCTACTGGCTATACCTAGTCCATTTTCAAATGGAAATATGGATGAAAGGAGTACTGCCTTCAGGACATGAAAACAAAATGGAATTGTTTAGCAGAACTTTGTGCAACTGCAAAGTAGACTTGAATGCGATTTCATTAAAAAAAAAAAAAGGTGTTTTTTTTTCCTCCCTTTCCTGGTTTTGGGTTTTCCATTTAGGCCTTTCTTTCATTTGTTTTATGTTTGTCTGGTTTTATTTTTTAATGGAGCTGTAGCCTTTGTATTTTGGTAGCCCCACCTGAAATTATATCCCATATTGTACAGTTATTCAGAAAGAAATTCCTCAGCGAGCAATGGCAGTCATAAATTAATCTACTTCCACAAGCAGAAAAATAGGCTTGATTGCTGGAGTAACAATCATAACATTTCTTTACCAAATATTGTCCACAAGAAAAAGGAACTAAAAACCTTGTCTGTTTTTCCTATAGTCATAAAAGGGCTTCAGCATCATAAATCTAATATAGGATGCCATCAGTGATCATCTTGATCTACCTTCTGCTTGCTCTGAAGCTTTTAAATTATTAGGAGCAATTAAACTTTTGTCTTGGATAATTTAAATGTCTGTTTAAATTGTTTTGAGAAGTAAAGCTGTAACTGAGTAGCTTAATCTTGACTTGTTCTGGGTGAAAAACCTTGGCCACACCAGAAGTAGACAAGTTCAGGTGTTGCAAATGTGCCCGTTTTATCCTGCTAACACAGGAAAAAGCATCGGCTTGCAGTCTTGCAATGCTATCCACTACTGAGACTACATCTCACTATCCATTACTTTGCTACTACTTATTTCCTGTTGTCCAAGATGAGACTTTTGGAGTTAGTAAAGCTTTTTAGAGAAGACCTGTGGTGGGAAGTTACGGGTGTGCTGTCTTGCTGCAAATTATCTGTCCCATCTTTCATAAGCTTAATCTTTGTACAAATCCTATGTTTAATTTCTACTGATAAGCAAACAATTTTCTATAGCTTCCCTGCTAAACATGTCAATCTGTGTTACTGGAGAAGCTTGTCAGTCATTAATCAAGCATGCACATAGTGTGGATCTATAAGGGAAAGGGTAAGAATTATTTTCTGTACTTCTTGATGACTGTACAAGGACTGACCCCTTGCCAATTGTGTTACTGGAGAAGCTTGTCAGTCGTTAATCAAGCACATAGTGTGGATCTATAAGGGAAAGGGTAAGAATTATTTTCTGTACTTCTTGATGACTGTACAAGGACTGACCCCTTGCCAAAGTGGTTAACAGAGCTGAAGTAATGTACTGTGAATGTCAACTCGTTGATCTGCAGATCTTGAAACTTTTCCATGAAGTACAGAGTGCAGTCATGAACTTAAGCTTGCTGATAATAGGTTTTGTTTGGTTTTTTGTTTTTTTTTTAAATATTGATAGTAAAAGTTCTGAAGCCTCATGTATAAACTTCTGATGTAATGACATCCCCACTGAAAAAAGGCACTGTTCTGGGGAGAATCGAGGAACTTGTAACTCTTAGAAACCACTCCTGTCATTTATCATTTCAGTCCATTTCCTCACCCACGAATGATGCAGGATGGCTGCCTGCCATGAAGGCAAACTGTAACAAGATGTGAAATATTGAGGGCTTTTTTTGTTTGTTTAAATGGTGTTTATTAAGTTGTGTTATTAATGACTCATTTATCTATACCTTGGTTTGTTCTATATGTAAAAAACTTATTTATAATTTTAGTAAACATATATCCATCAGTTTGATACTCTGAATCAAGGCTCTGACTTAAATTGTATTAGTCTTCAAAAGCTTGGAGCACAAGACTGGCTTAGAGCATGGGCCCTATTTGATAGCTGTGAGACACACAGAAAATAGAGCAGGAAGGATGGTGTACTTCAAAATGCTCAACAAAGTTGCTTTGGGAATTTCGTGATCATAAGAATACAATTTCTTCCTTAAAGGTTGGTAAATTACACCATTGAAATTATTACAAGATATATTTATTAGTGGAGACAGTGTTTAAGATATTAGATGTCATTCCAGTGGCAATGTTTTCTCATTGCTTTTTTATTCTTTCTTTTGTCATTTGGTAGGTCTGCCTAACTAAACCGGATGTCTGCCAAACTAAACCGGATTCTAGAAGCCAAATGTAGGCCCTAATAAAAAGGATTTTTATGATTTTAGGTAGTTATTTTTCATAATCTATTAACTTAATTAAAACTGATCTTAACTTGGTTATGGTTTACTGAAATGCCTGAGAATAAAATGGAAGCTGAATTTTGTCCAAGTTAAATTCCAAAATAGAGTAAGGATGTTACTTTCATTATTCAAGTTCAGTGCATGATAGTGGCTAGCCAAAACTTTTTTATTTTTCTTAAAGTTGCTATAGAAGTTCAGCAATTGGAAAGCTTTTCTTATGTGAATAGGTGCTGAAGTGTACATATTTAGTAACTCTTTCCTGGTAATATCTAATGCGGGTATTGGTATTGTAAAAATGTAGCTTCCCTTGAAAGACAGTGTAAAGTGAAGTGTGGCTTTTACTTGAAACACAGAGTAATTTCATAATTCCATTAGCAGATGTATGCTGGATATATGATATGTGTGTAATTATAACCATTTTATTAATATATAAAAATATAATGTTTTATATGTGCAGAACCTGAAACTCATCAGTCTTACATGAAGCACTAGCGACTGTCTGATTTAGACTAAGGAAATAAGTATATTGCTCTTTTCTGGCTTAATTGAAAATTATTCTGAGATATTATGATGACATTTTTTTACAAGAGTAGGTTTTCGTATTTGGCTAACATTGCCTTATGTCAAGTAGCATGGCTTGAAAAGTAGTTTTTTGTAACTTCAGATTTCATGTGATTTCCACCCCCACCACCGTCTACCCTACATTTTTTGTCCTGCCTACATAAAACTACAGTGAGAAAATTGTTAACAGTATAGAATTCTGCTACTTTTCCCTTTCGTCCCTGTCTTATTTTAGAGGCCAACTTAATGCTCCACCTAGGTAGACTTGATAAGTGGAATTGCTCCAAGTCTTGTGTGTGAATACAAGGCAAGGATAGACTAGAGAGCTGAAAACCTGCCAAAACAAACTTGAGCGAAATAGCTTCGTTTGTCTGGTGCTGCACTTTCTAACACCATGGGGCTTTCTAAAGGTATTTCCGTTCTCAGATGTATGTGGTCTGTTTGGTATCACAAGAGGCAAGTGCCTTTGTGGTCCATGAAGTCTGTGTCCTGCAGCTCTTAGGTGACATTTCAGTCATGCTGGTAAGCAAGAAAGGACCCAGCTCAGCCCAGCCATCCTGGCTGACACCATAAAACTTGTGGTGTTTAAAGTAAAAGCTGCTGTTTTGTATAGAGGTGGCAAAAAGTACTACAGTGTCTTAAAAAGGCAACTTCATATAGATGAAGCTTTTTCAGAGTTCTTTCACATTGGCATTTCAAATGCCTTCCTTCGGTTTGCAAAGCATTTAAGTACAGTAATGCATGCTCCTTGCTACATCAAATTTCAAGTACTTTGTATTTTAAGCTGTGTTTATCTTTAAGAAACATCTTAATAGCTGTTTTGAGGGTTTATGAATGTACTTCATTAAAGTGTAATGATTTGAGCAATTTCAAGGCAATACAATATTGAACCTGTGTTCAGAAAACCTGACCCGTAAAGGTCAACTGAAACATCTTTATTTCCTAGTATTAGGTTGGGAAAGGAAGTGGACATAATTGTGTCTTGGAATACAGAACAAAATTACTGCAAAGAGAAAGGGTTAAGATCTTGTCCATGCTTGGTGCGGATGGGAGAATTAGATTTTAATAATAGATCAGATGTCACCATGAGCATTGAACTAGCCTGTGCTAGGTTCTGGTGCCTCTGCTGAGTCATGAAGGAAACAAAGACTGGCCTAGATAAGTGTAGGACTGATGCTTAAGACTGATAATTAAGTCTTGTACATACACTTGTAACTAACAGCTAACACTACTGTGAAATAGAAGAACTAAAAATGAAAAGGGACTATTTATGACCTTTTGCAGACTCTACCCCTTGTCTGCTCTCATGTTAGACTTGTCCACAAATGAGTATTTTTTCCTAGTGCTGGTTTCAATCTGTAAATTAGAAATGGATTGACATTTAGGAATTGAGTGTATTCACACAGAGCGGGACTCTGCTTGCTGATGTGAAAGATAAAATCTTTCCAGTTCTACTACAAAGTACTGGGTTTTCCCTTTGGAGAACAGTAACCTAAAGAAAACCAGGATTTGAATTGCTGCACAGGCTGGAAAAGTATCTCTGAGGATGAAATTGCAAAGGTAGATTTTTGAAATGTCCAAGAGGTTTTGTAAAGTGTCTCCTGGAAACTTTCTCTTAATCTGACCATTCTGTTGTGGGGTCAACTTTCATAGGCATTAAAACGATAGGAAAATCTAGCAAAAGGTCACATGGGGAGACATGTAGAATATCCTTTGTAGGAGTATGTGAGATAAAACATGTTATCCCTCCTGTACGTGGCAAGGAGGTGAAGAATATGAAACTTGTTCATGGATTTTGTCGAAAGTGTGATCCATAATAAAGGAATAAAATATTTGGCTAGAGAAAATATCTGTAAATAAAAGGGATCACTATTTGCTATAGATGTGAAGGTTAGGAGGTACCCTGTTAGAGTCTTCACCTCAGTTAATAAAATGTACTTAGTTGCTCTATCAAAACATCTCAGTTTTCTCAGTGAGCTACTAAGACTGTAGGCTTAGGGCATTTTCCAGATATCGTTTCTCCCTTTTCACATTGATACTATAGGCAAGTAATAGTGTGTTTGCCAGGAAGAATAAAAAACAAATGGCAACAGCAAAAGCTGAAAATTTTATTTCCTCAAAGAGAAATTGGTCAGTAATGCAGATTATGCATAGTAAATATTGAAGATCCCTGAAGGTAAACAGAGCAAGCTTATTTTGAAGAAAAAAGAGATCATCAAAACCATAAGGAGATATCCTCCATTTTTCAGTCTAGAGAATTATTTAAAAATTTTATTAGGATTACTGCCTGAAAAAGTATAGCTGTTATCTAGTTTTGAAATTGCTAGGGCTGCTAGAAACCAAGGAGAGGCTAGATATGAAAATGTAATTAGATGAAATTAAACTTCATTTACTTATGGAAAAAGCGAAGTATTTTTTAAATAATTCAGGTATAAAAAGAGATTCTGCTGTTCATCCCACTCTTCCTCCCCCCTTAAATATGTGATCTTATAATAGTATAAAATAAAATTTTAGACCTTCTAAGAGGAACAGATGAGTTTCTTACAGTCTGAAACAGTGCTTTTAAATGTGTGCGTTGAAGCTGCTCAACCATAAGATAACGTGCACAATACCTGTACGAAAGGATCACAGAAGTTTAACTACATCACTTTTTGGTGTGTCTGTAGCATGTACTGTCAATATTTAACTTTTTTTTTTAGCCTTTTTCAGCATATTAACTACTTCTTAAGATAGAGATAATAATTTTCTCAATCTTAATAATATTGTAGTTATACTATAATTTTTACTTAATTTGTATTGTTTATTTCTCTAGCTGTGGAATACAGAGTCCCTAGCTTGAGTTAGGCTAATTTTTGTCAGAATCCTGTACCCTTGTGTGCCTGATCCAAATTATGTGGAGTTGTAAACCCTGGAACATTCAGCTCATCTGTGTTTAATGAGAGTTTTGTCTTTAAAACCTTCAGTGTCACCATAAACACAACCTAAGATCAATTTCAGGAGTACTAGAGCTGACAAAGAAACTTTCCTGGTTTTCCCAGTGCCATCCCTCTATTGCTTTCACAGATGCTGTGGTTTGGACTGAAAAAGTGGAGAAAATAAGTAAGCAAGGATGAACAGCCTGTGAAGAAGGAATAAAAAACAACAAAAATGCCACCCTTTCCACATTCACATCCCAAACCTCCAAATGCTAAAAAGTTAGAAGCAGACACTGGATGAGTGAGTGTCTGTTCTTAAGCCACCCATAAGAATGAAAATTAAGCCTGACAGGTATCTGAAGGGGGAAGATAAAAGTCTGAGTGGTGAAAAACCTTGCTTGGTCAGGAAGAGTGGGACAGGGTAGGAGATCTTCCAGGTACATGGTTACTGCCTTTGGTTTGTAAATGCCTATGAAACCCAGTGGTTTCAACCCTCATTCCATTCTGCTCCCTCCACTGCTGTTTTTTAATTCTCTGTTTGCTCGAACAGCAGAGGTGTGTGTAGTGGATGAGAAGGTGGCCAATAATTGTTGAAACAAACAGGTTTTAATGCAAGACCATAGTCTAAAAAAATTATTTAGGTTGAATTTCTTTAAAATAAACCTAAAAATGGTATATGACCTAAGTTGAAACAGTAGTCATGGTTTTGAACCCATTATTTCCTGTAATTAGGAAAGCCTGTAAAACTTTAGCTTGCCTTTGTCATGTTTATGAATTGTAAAAAAAATCTTCTTTTTGGACCTTTTCTGTCTCAGTTGATATTAAGACCAGACAATGCTTATTCAAAGACTTACTGTTTATTTCCTGTGGTCACTCTCATTGTGGTACCAACATTTCAGACGTAGTGCTCACAGCATATTTTGGATAGACCAGCATCTCCCTGCCTTTCTGACATGCCAGGGCTTTGGGACAGGTTGCATGTAAAAAACTTTCCAGCTGCCGAAGGGTTGTTAGAGGTGAAGTGATGACCTAAAAGCTATGTAGTTATGACGTTGTCGGGTGTCCTACGTTTAACTGTAAGTTTTACCTTAAATCAGGTGTGAAAACACATTATGTGCATAAGAAAGATGGCCCACAGTTTTAGGGACTTTGGTAGGGGATGTCTGTAGACTCCTGGTGTAAGAATACTGAGCATCACAGCAGCAAACTCATATTGTGGATTTTGCTATGATTAAACTATTCCATTAATAATCTCATCTCATCATCTCTTTGGAGAGTGGGCCTCATGAATGTTATTTTTACTTCTCTCTCTTGAATTATGAGTTAAAAACCAGTATTTTGTCTTGTACATGGCTGCTGTTTAGTATAGTCCAGCCTGGGAGAAAGACTGATAAGGCACTGATGTTTATTTTCCTACTCTGACAGGCTCGAATAAGGGTTGAACCACACATATTCTTAAATGTAAAAACAAGGGTGTGGTTCCAATATTGCTCAGTCCAGTTGCACAGGCAACTGACCAGAAGAGTTAAACCCAAACTTCTGGTATCTGCATTCAGCTTCTGGCTTTGTTTCAGACTAATTCACACTGCTTAATTTCTGCAGCTCTTTCCAGTTTTCATGTGGCTGTAGGCTTAGATTTTTGAGCTAACTCTTAGCATTCTTTAAATTTAAATATATAGATATATTCTGGGTTTCTTTAATGCCACATTTAAAAATATTTTGACTACCTGAATCTCTGTGTCTCCTGTAAATCATATGACTTCCTATGGCCATTAGATGATAGTGTGTGTGAATGCATTTTTTTGCTGCTGAGAACAGGAAATAAAGTGTATCTGTGAGTTTTACAGCCATCTTCCTTCCAGTTAGCGATGATTTGTGTAAACCTAGGCTCCCATTTTCTGTGACCTCTCTAGGTAAGAGAAAGGGAATGGGGTTTGTAGTTTGCCTTACTACTGAACTCAGGCCAAATAGTGACTAATGAACATAGCAGATGTTTCTGCTTTTGAAGGCTTTTTTTGGAAAGAGCTGTATTAACCAATTTATCCTTCCTCCCAGGAGATAATAGGACAGCAGTAGAGCTGAGATCTGACAATTCATTACATAAGAAGAAAATATTAATGTTGACCCTTGCTATGTTGACAGTAGGATTTGAATCTAACCTTCTGCTCTTTTTGTGCAGAAAAATGCGTGCAAGTAGATTTCTTCAAATCTTTCAGCTACTGTGTTATGATGTCAACCACATTTTTAGCAGTTTGGAATACAATGAGCCAGATTTTTTGTGCAAATCCAGGGGATCTCCATTGTCTTAATAATGTTACTGCAGATATTTATTCATCTTAACCATGAAATTGTAATCTGACCTTTGTTTTTGAAGAATAAACAACCCATGTTTGATTTGGGATAGGGGAGCTATGGAGCTGAAAGGTTATGGCAAGTTTCTTCTCTGCCTTTGTTCATGAGCTCTCGAAGGCATTCATCTGCAGTTAATTATGTTAAGTATGAGAGAGGATGTCTCTGCTGAAGTTTCTTATCAGAAAGTACTTGCAGACAACCTAATTTCTAGAGTTCTTGTGATTCAGTGGGTGTTCTACCTTTTGGCCCTGGCAGGAAGGTAAAGGTAGCAGCTGTGAGGACCTCTGTGTGGGACAGCCAACAAACAGGAAGGAGATGGTTGTAGCAACTATAGTTTTAGTAGTAGTGTTAAGTTCTTCAAGAAAATAATGAAGAAGAGAATACAATCATGAAGGTGCCTTCACAGGCATTGTTCTTTGCAGCTCTTCCCCAGGGACTCCCTCTCTGGGTGAAAGGAGGCCTCACTTCTTGGTGCCTTATCCAGCTGGGCTCAGGGAAATGGGAGGCAACTTGTGCAACAGTGCAAGGTTTTGCATGGCTCCTCTCCCTCCCTTTCTCTCGTTATGTGCTTCCATTTCCCAATGTCCAGTAACCTGCTCTTACTCCAAACACTTCCTCATCCTGCCCTTGAGTTCAGGATGCGAAGATATTTTGAGCACCTCATGCAGGTGGTCTGTGTGTCAAAAACTTTGGACCTTGAAAACTGATTTCCTTTGATTACCCTCTGTTCTATTGTTCATGAAATAACGCTTAACTAAAAGGGATGAAGTCAAGAATGATGTAATAGTTATGGACCCATTAATCAGTACGGTCACTGTGAATATCCAGGTGGAAAATTGTAACAACAGTTTATGCTCACATCTGCATAGAATATGTACTATAAATTATACACAAAATCAAACATCTTTTAAGTGAACAGCATTATTTAAGGCATACTTCCAAAAATCAGAAGAACCAAGCCCCCTTGATAAGCAGGTAGTTGCATCATTTTTACTGATTGCTTGCAGATTTCTGCTTGAGGCAGAATGGAACAAAAAGAATGGAGTGATGTGGGTCCACAAACCAGCTTGTTGTCAAGAGCCACCCAGTTAATGTGGGAATAATCTCCTTAGGAAGCCTTTTTCTGTACACATGCACATCACCATTTCTGTAGTTTGTTCATTTCATCTATAAGATTCAGGAAATGTTAAGTTTAAGGGCCGGAATTTTTCAGTTCTGATTTCTCTGTGGCGCAAATCCCTGGCTAAGATGACTGTAGGAATTATATGTGAGAATGTGCTATGCTTAAATTTCTTTTGAACAAATTTTAAACAATAGGTTGACACTCTTAAAGGGTGATCTCATACCAAACAGAGGCTGTTCTTGATGTTCACATAAATCTAATTTAGTCCATAAACATATCTATATCTTTCTGAAGCACTGTAGATTGAAAAATAAAAAAAAAACCAAAACAAAAAAAACCCCCAAAACCAAAAGCACTGTCCATTGAAAAAAACTGCATTTCTAAGCAGCAGAGTTGCTTTGCTTTTGTAACTGGACATGTTTTCTCCTGTAATAACATCCCTGTAATGATTTTCATGTGTGCTGACTGCTCCCATATGCACTGTGGGCTGGAGTCCTTTCTAGCTGAAAATGCAGGAGTTTCCAATGTACATCCTTGTTCTTCCATGCAATATGGCTTCCTACAGGGCTGTGTTGATAATGTGCCCTGCGGAGGCGTGTGAAAGGGCAGTATCCTCTTTCTGTGGCAGGATGCTGCAGCTCCAAGTTGGAGGGGGGAAAAATGGAACCAGACCTGACAAGAAACTGAATCTGGTGTTTCAGTCCGTGGTCATCGTAAATAGAGGCTGTTTCAGTTTAATACCCTATGTGCCAGGTTTTGATGTAATTGGACAGCGTATCTAAATCTAGGAATTTTCTTCTCCCATTCTTGTTTGCTTTATTGCTGTATGTGGTGGCTGCTTATAGGTGGGTCAAATAGTAAGATTTAACTGTATTTCTTTGTTCTTTTTGCTCTCAGCTCTTGAACTTAATGTTCCTATCAGTGTTAAAGTATCATTCTGAGTACCCCCAGTCTAATCTGGGCCTTATTTTGTGAGCTGATGTATGTATGGGCCATATAATGACAACGTATCATAAAGAGCTTCTGAGCCCCTGCTGTTCTTGTGTGTTTGTTTGTTTCATGCCACTTGAGGTTGGAAGGAGGCTCTTGACCTAAATACTGTACTAATGTTTCACTGTCTTCTCATTAGATATTTTCATGAGGTTGTAAGTGTACTGGGAGACAAGAAAAAGGTTATAGATGAGTTCTGAAGTTGTTTAGCTGAACTTGGAATATCTTTCTTGGAGTGAGACAGAGAAGGAAAGAATAGTGGAAAAAAGGCAGCAACTGAAGGGGGGAAAAAGTTGGATGTGTTTTATAACCATAAATGGTAAAAGTAACATTGCTCTGCTGCCAGCAAGCAGAAAGATGGAATAAGGTTTTGATTTACAAGAACAGCTCAGCAAGGGCCTTGTAGAGTGCTTCATGCCTGCTATAAAAATGTGATTAGCAATAAAATGGGAGAGATTTAACAAGAGTTTAAGCATCGGCAACAGCGCTGCTTCATGCAGAATGTGGATGCCTGCTTTTAGAGTTCTGTGAATACAAGCTAGTTTGGAAAACATTACATCTTTCAAGAGAGAATGTGGATTTTTTATATATATATATTACCTGAACATGTTACATTTTGGTTCTTTGCCCATCCACATGAGGTCCCTAAAATTAAGCAACATTTATCCTTATAATTGTTCCTTAAGATAACTGGAGAGGACCTAGGTTTTTACAGTAAGCTGCCTAAGGACATTGAGGTAGATATGAGATGCTTTTCCTTAATTCCAGTATTCTGTCTTGCTAGATAACCCTTGTGGTCTTTCCCTACCTTTATATTACTGCTTTACCCAGCAAGGTAAATTTGTCAGCTTTAAGCTCCAATGGTCAGTCCTGTAAAGATTCATAGTTGTGGATGGCAAAATCCTTTCCCCACTTTACTGTTCCCCAGCTTCCAGCCCTGGAGGGATGGCAGCACAGAGTTTAAATCTTCATAACAGGAAGGTTATGAGCAAATTACTTATTAGCCAACATGGCAAGTACAGTTTGGGGAGCAGAGGAAGGGGAACAGCAGCATTTTTGAGTGCCAGGTGTCATTCCTTGTGAAGATTCCACTGGAGGGAAATGGAAGAGAGGGTATGAGAATTTCTTTCTGAAGAATGAAATATCAAGTTGACTGTGAAAATTTAGCTGTTCTTGTTAAAATCTGAGGCTAAATGTTTCTTTTGAAGGACTCAGTCAAAGGCAGAAGAAGGGGAGACTCATTTGCCTAGCACCATATAGTTTAGGCTTAAACTGAATGTTGAGATTGTCTATTACTCTTAATTAGGCAAATGTAAGGCACCTTCATTTGGTTTAAATGCATTGTGATAATATTACTGACACTTCATTTAGTTCACAAACAACTCTTAAAGAATACTTAAAAAACCTTAAATCATTAATGTCAGTTATTTCCTTTAAATTGGGAAGCAACTCAAAGATTGTGGGACACCAGTATAATAAAATGTGTAGTTACCTATAAACTTGGGTATCTTAGGGTATTTTTGTTTATTTTCAAATCAAAGTCATTCTCCACGACATCTAAATGTTTCAAATAATAACATTATTTTAGCAAGTCCAAAAATAAATGTAGAGACCTTCAATATGATATTACACTGTTTACTAATTTGACTTGAATGGTATTTTCTCAATAAACCCCAAAAAATGATTTAAAACTTACTTTTTAATGTATTTTCACTCATGGATCAATAAGCAATAGTTTCAAACTGTTAAGTAATAAATCTCCTTAATTTAAGAGAATAACTGAGGGGATCCGTACAGGCAAAATTTTTATATTCTGATATTACAATTAATATAAAATCACTTTGTGAGAAATTATTGCTAAAAATCTCTCAAGGAAAAAAGTAGTTTCTCTTTTTCTCCACTGAAGATAAAGTGTTATTCATTAGTATCATGATACAGTGTAGAACTGCTGCACTGTAACATTTTTATTGGTGTCTAAATATGCTTACATCAGGTTTATGGTACAGGTGCAGAATGCAGAGTGGAATTTGGAATGTATTTTCTTTAGTGAAATACAAAGGAAGCTTTCCTCCCCATAATATTTACTTGATTGAGATTAGAGTTTTCAGAACTTAAGTCCAAAGACAGAAAATTGGTTGTTAAGTAATTATTAAATATGAAAAAGCTGTTTTGAGTAGGTTCTGAATACAATTCTGGTTTTAACCAAGAAAAAAATTGTAATTAAATACAGTGCACCCACTGTCAAAGGAGTATTTAATAGGTTAAATTTTCAAGGTAATTGGATTTTCTTGGTAATTCAGAAGCAGAAAAAGATTAAAAATTTGCATAGTTTTACTAACACTGAAGACTTAACTTATTGATGGCTGAGTATAATTGCTGGTTTTTGCATATGATCAGCTAACTACCTATTGAGGAAATTGATTCCTGAAAACTGAAAAAGAAAACAAAACTGGTTGCTAAATACATCCATAACTGAAGACACATCCAAAGCAGATCTAGGATCCCACGTCTGTATCTGATGGCTGTCAGCACCTGTATCTGAAATCTCACTGCATGTCCTGTATGCTGTATGGGGCCTTTTGTTTGCAGATCTGAAATGAAGATGCATTCACTTCATAAAACATACTGGCTTAGGGAGAAGAATGCACAGCTGTGTCTTTGTGTTTGGGTTTTGAAGTCCATCCCCTTTCCCTTCCCAGTCATTAAGTTGTGGTGGGAAAACTCCACTCTTCATTTTGCCTTTAAATAATGGAATTGTTTTGTTTGAAAAAGACCTTTAAAATCATTGACTCCAACCATTTAACCCAACACTGCCAAATCCACCACTCAACTGTGTCCCTAGGCACCTAAGTCTTTTAAAACACCTCCAGGGATGATGACTCCACCACTTTCCTGGGCATCCTGTCCCAGTGCTTCATAATTACCTTGAAAAAGATGGTCACAGTGTGTTACACTAAGTGACTTCTTGCTATGCTGTGGGTGTCTTGTGTAAAACCATGAGTTTGATCTGCTGTTTTCTTTTTCTGGTCTGTCATTTCCTAGCTGGAATGTGAAAACTTTTTTCTCCAATGTTAATTACTTTGCAGTAATTTCTTTCTTTTGTCAAGTTACAGACCTTAGGTAAGATTAGGTCAGACTTCAGGCTAAGGAAGTAGCTGCTAAAAGCACTGTTGTCTTGTCCAAATCTGGGAGTATGTAAAGGTGCAAAACAGAAAAAGCAATTCCTGAACTATGATTAAAATAATCTTGCCTTAATTCCTGCCCTCCACCTTGCAAATGAAAAACTGCTAAGCAATTAATAACTTAACACCTCTATTTCAAATCTCTTGCTGCGAGTTATCTTTCTGTATTTTTATTTTCAGGGCTATCTGTTGAGAGAAATACAGTCAATAAGAAGGGTATAAAGCCCTTAGGAAGCATCCAAAGGAGGGCCATGAGGATGGTGGAAGGTCTAGAGGTGGAGCAGTTGAGGTCACTTGGTGTGTTCAGCCTGGAGAAAAGGAGGCTGAGGGGAGAACTCGCTGTGGTCTTCAACATCCTCACAAAGGGAAGAGGAGGGGGAGACCCTGATCTCTTCTGTGGTGACCAGTGAGAGGACTCAAGGAAATGGCCTGAAACTTAGAAAAGATTCAATCACCAGAGGGTGATTGAGCACTGGGAGAGGCTCCCCAGGGAAATGGTCACGGCACCAAGCCTGGCATAGTTCACAGAGTTCAAGAAGCATTTGGACAATGCTGTCAGGCACATGGTCTGATTCTTGGGGCATCCTGTGCGGGGCCAGGAATTGAATTCAATGATCTTGATGGTCCCTTCCAATTCAGCATGTTCTAGGGTTCTATGATAGGTACAGGTCTCTTTGCTCAGTGTAAAGTGTGGAATTGCTGACATATGTATAATCAAACCTGCTCAGTTGATGGGTCAACTCTTGTGTTGGAGCATCCCATTTAATGGTTATGTCTCAGGGTGGGCTGTTGTGCATCAGCAGCCTTGTCTGCAGAAGGGTGTTTCTTGCTGGTGTGTAAGTGTACCACTATAATTGTGCCACAAAAGGTATACCTAGGTACCCACTGGCAAACCTCTTTGCCTGTTTGGTAGGCAGGGAAAGAAAAGGAGTGATGATAACCTTCAGGACTCAAGAATATGAAGATGAAGAGAATGGAGCTGCTCCTGCTGAGCTCCAAAAGCCTACAGAGAATTTGTTATAGGGTGTACTGGAGGAGATTTACATGTAATTCTCCCAGAGTCTATCTTTTATCCTAACCCAGTTGGGATGTGTCCTGTGGCTAGTAACCTGCTTGTAAATGGGCTGAAATGAATTCTGCTGGTTTCTGCACGGAGCACTGAGGGTGGGAAAGACAGTAACTGTAAAAGCTATTCAGTGGCTCCACATGTTGAATTGCCTTCCCCTTGCCATTCACATCACCGCTAAGCATTCTCTCTGGCAAGCACATCCCAGCTTTCAGGTATTTAGGCTTGGTGTTGAGAATTACAATGTAACATTATTTTTTCTGTCTTGCCTCTGTTTTTCCCCTCCCATAAATCTTACATGTTTACTACTCAGTTGTGCCCTTTTTGGATCCTTAAACTCCAAACTTTATTTGGAGTTTATGTTCTTGTCTGCATTCCATCTTATACCTACAGAAATTGTTTTAATTTCTTGTGCATACCTAACTCACCCATGTTTTTTCCTGCTTCCAGTCTGCAAGTTTATGCTCTTTTTCATTATCTTGCATTGTGAGGCTTTGAGAAAATTTATGAAAGAGAGGGGTTTTAATCTCTGTGTTAGTCTCCATCACCAAACTCCCTTTAGCCCTGAAAAACAGCCACCTTGAGCAGACAGTTAACTGTGATCTAACATTCTAGGACAAAGATTAGTTTTTAAGTTTTAAAATCAAGACTGGTGCTTGATCAGAGCCAGTCTTTCCTCTGTGGTGTTCCTGCTCCTCGTCTCTCCTTCTTCATCCATCTTTCTTTGTGCAGGAGTTTGTGAAGCTATGTAGAGCCAGATTTCTTGGAGAAAAGACAAGCATAGCATTACCTCACAACCATGGTTTTACTTGGATTCTTTTGGAGGTGCCAGTTCTCTGGGATTCTATGGGGTACCACTGAGTTAAACTATTGTCTCAATTGTCCAAGTTCTACAGTATAACTTTTTTTGTTTTGTTTCTTTTCTTATTTTTTTTTCTGGCAGATCTAAGCATACTCCACATAAACTTGCACTTTCCTAGCTGCAATGAAACCCCAGATGTCTGTAGATGTTGAAAAATGGAATGTTCTCTCTCCAATGATGTGTCCTTGTGCCATCTGCAGAGAGTATTCACATCCAGTGTGAATCTGTTTATTTTCTTGGTGGCCACTTGCCATCAGTATGAATTTCTAAATGGGTGCACTTCAGAATAGAGGGCCACCAGGCTTTTCATACTAATAGTTAGAGGCATTGAGGAGAAGTGTTTGTGGTTAAGCTTTTCAAATACCTTCTTTTGTCTGTAGAACTAAAGCCGTGAACCTAGTCAATGGTCTGGAAGCGTGTGCTGGTGTCTTAAGAATCCAGTTTGTGAAATTACATTCTGGGTGTATTTGTTTTGGATAAAGCTGAGAAATTAGACTTTCTCCATAATAGCAACTCTTGAGTTATTGTCAACTCTGTTTGGACAGTTTCCTCTGTGAAGGCTCTATTTGTAGGAAATGAATTCTTATCTGATAAGGAATGTATTGTAGATATTAGTCCAGAGACATCACTTTTCCTTCTGTTAATGTAAAATGATATATACTCTTGTATAATAACCATTTTATGACACTGAGGGAAAAGGGATAAAATCACTGAAAGATTTCAACCAGGCATGACTTATAGGTGTTAGTGTTAGTCATAAAATTGAGCTGACAGAAAAATAGTAAGCTGCATTTTCAGCTACTGCATTTTTTCTCAGAGTCAATTCTGCCACTTTTGAGAGCATTATGTCCTCTAGGACTTAAAACACAAGGACCTAGTCCACCAACTTGCTATGATGTTTTTGGGGTAGGGGGGAATCTTTCCACTATTTTTATCTCTTCCTTCTAGAAGCCCATTCTGTTTTTCTAGCTGGCTGCATCTGTAAACATCTGTAATCTGCCTGGAATGTCTTTTGTGAAAATGGAGTTGTGTTCTTCTCTGACACCTGGTGGAAAAGCAAGTCTCAATTCATTTTGCTATCATTCTGTTCAAATTAGGAAAATCTTGTATAAATCCTACCAGCAGCTGAAAAAGTTGTCACTGTAATGTGGTGAAATGTTAAGCAGAGAAAAGGGCTGTAATTAGTATAAACTCCTGGTTATTTTCTGGACAGCTGCATGTCTTCTGGTTTTGTCATGGTACTAAGGGATCTGTATTTTATGACATTCTGTGCTCTATCAAATTTGCTTCCATCCTTCATGCCTTTGCCTCTGATACATCTTGTCCAAGTTTTCAAGCATTTTAATGGTAGTAGACTAGTGCAGGAATTGTTTGCTATTGCTCTGATATGAATGAGGTTCTAAATATGTACATCTATGTAGGCACAAGATTGTGAGAAGAGATTTGTTTTATTCCAGGTTATCTTTGGCTGCATGATTACTGCTTGGGGGTTGCTTTTAAGAACAGCCTTGAGACTGGCAGAGGAGAAGAGCCTGTATGAAACCAGCACTAATCTTTTCAGTTAACAGAATTCAACCTTTAAGAACATTTAGGGGAAAGATAGTTCTTGAAGGAACTAGCCTCAGATTTGTGTTTCATGAAGAAAAATATGATCATTGCTATGACCCAATAGGTAAGACTTTGAAAGATGTTCACATTCCTCTCCCAAATGCTAAGAGAAAAGGATTTTCCTGTCCTAAGCACACTTGTGCCAAATGTGTACTTATTAATAGTGATTTTGGAGAAACCATACATGCTGTGAAGAACTTATTGCCTGTAAATGTGTGTTCTTCCACACACCTGAATTCCCTCTTTGCAGATGGTTGTTGTTTGTGGAGGAGTGGAACAAAAAAAAACCCAAACAAAATCGACCAGCTTGGTGATAATCAGAAGTTTCTTGTTTGGAAATGTTTTCCCATTTAGAAATTATTGCTTTCAGCTGTGAAAATAATGGGCTTTTCCTGCAGAGAAAAAGAGGGAGGATGCATTTAAGTATTTAAAATAAATATCAATTCTCTTTTGCAAGTATGGAAAAATAATGACTCTTGTTTTAAGGTCGCATAGGGATTCTACAAGTATTGCTTGTATTTGTGGATAAGTTATTTTATTAGGTCAGGTCAGAGAAGTCCTGCTTGCAGATGTATCTCTTAATGCTGAAGCTGTGCTGACACTATTTTTGAGCAACATCTTCAAAACGAGAGTACCTTAGGGCAACCTCTTCAAAACGAGAGTACCTTAGGGGTTGTATGTAAACAGAAGCTTCAAATAAACTTAGTTTATTGGTTTCACTGACATAATCTAGTAGTGATAATTATCTCAGTGCTGGATAACTACAGAGTGCTTGGAGGTACTTGCTGTGTTTGACGCATGTACTGCCAGTCTGGCAGGTGATGGAGTATTTCAAACACTGCCTATCAAGTTAATTTCATATCTGCTACTTTTTAGGAAAAGCAGCCTGACGTTAATTCATGGTCATTTTCCCTGGGAGTGCTGTTAAGGCTTTTTTTCAAGTATAGTGAAATATTTTACAGAAACATATTGTCCCCAACTAAGTACAATAAGATAATCTGAGAGGAAGCCCCCAGGGAGCATGCAGTGTTGGATAGCTGAACAATAAAACTTCCTTCTTGCATGTTGCTTTCTGTGACTGTTCAAGCATTACTGAAGGAGAAAAACAAAGCTTTGTATAAAGGGTCTACATGTGCCACCCAGTGAGTTTCAAGCTTTTGGGGTTTTTTTTCTGCTTGTTTTAAGAGCAAAGGTCAAATACCATTTGCCTGGTTTCTTCAAATCCTCCCACTCTCCACAGAAGTGGGCCCATTTCAGACTGAGACTTCCACTGGGAGCTGTGCTCCAAAACCAGTATTACCTAGTGGTCCCTCACACTGAAGAGGGGAATTCCTCTTGTCCCATTCTGGGGAAGGAGTTTGGAGTGAGATGGTCCAGTGTTACATTGTTGTTGTAATTGTTTCAGGCAGCAAAGATGGAAATGCCTTGATGTAGGGGCTGCTTTGAAACAGGACACAGAACAGGTAGGTATTATGGCATGTGCGTGTTGGTGGTAGCACTTATTTAAAGGAGGAGGACAGTGTTGTTGAAAAGTTATTTTATTCTCATCCTGAAGTATCACTGAGTTAAAGTATTGTGTGAAAGATGTATTAATATGGCATGTCCTACCAATTTTTTTATTATACTAGTGAAATAATGAATTTTTGGCAGAAATGTATTTAATTGGCAGCCATTGATTATGGCTTTCAAAGGAGTTGCACAAGTACTGCTTGGAGAATAATGTTAACTTACTCAGCCTTTTCTGAAGGTTGTACAATAAAAAACAAATGAAGCTTCATGTTCACACTAGTTCAGTTTGCAGAGTTGACTCTTTGAAATGCTTAAACCTATGCGTGTGATAAAAGAATGGAGAATTACTCAGCATGTTGCTTCTTTTTAGAAACTTCAATTAACTGTTAAATGAGAATGAGTCTGCAAGCAGCAGCACTTGTAAAGAATATTATTGTAAGTAATTCTGTCCAAATCCTGAGAGGAGGTACAAGCATGACACACGTGCAGAGTAGTGCAGCACATTAAAGCATAGAGTTCAGGGCTTACCTTTCTTGTTTAACATGAACTGAAGAAAAAGTAAACTCAGCTGTATTTTGGGTGGTTTTAGCTCTGTCTTTAAAACAGCAATTCAAACTTAGCTCAGAGTGCTACTAGCCAAAAATGGTGAGTGGGTAGAGTGTTCTCCCTGAAGCACCTCACACAAAAGAACTGTATTCCCATTTGGCCCTCGGTGGGCAGTATTGGTCGAATGGAGATTCCCTTCGAGGATGGAACTAAAGATGCTGCTTCTGATATGTCCTGCTGTGTTCAAAGTCTTGTAGAAGACCAGTAGTGACTATTGTTGCCATAATCAGGTTGCCTCGGAATAAACTGTCATTCATACTGTTAGTTTTAAAGAGTACACGTCTGTACTTCCTAAGGTTTTACCAGTCTGACATTGCCGCACGGTAAGATGGGGGAGGAAGGGAAGCAGAAGACACGAGCACAAACTAACAAATGCTAATCTGAAAGTTTCCTTTAAACATTTTATGAGTTCTGTGGCACTGGTACTAGAAAAATATCTTTTGATCATGATCCTATTTGGTTTTTCCACTGTTTTCAATGCTCTGGCTCATGAGATGCAATCAGTTGCTTTCTGTTTTCCTCTGATTTCTTTTGGATTAGTTTGCTTTGGAAGGTAAGCAGGCTGCAATAATTAAGCAATTACATTGTCCACATGAATTGTGCTTCCTATTCAGAATAGATTCAGTAAGGAGGAAACATGCATGGCAGGAGAAGTAAAAATTTTGAGCAGCTCTGACATGGAACAATAAGCTATTCTGCTCTTGCCTCCTTCTTGGGTGATGCTGAGAGACTTGACCCAATGGTAGGTTTTTCGAAGTCAAGGGCTTTGTAGTCTGTAAGTCATCAGTTCTCTCTCCAGATAACATACTGATGAAAAGAATGAGAATCTCTTAGACTAAATTAAGCCTGCAGTTTGCCTCTGGGGCTTTAGGTCAATTCAGAGTCTGAAATCTGAGACTTCTTAAAAATTCTTTTAAGAATATAAGTTATTAATTAGTGGGGGTTTCTAATGAGACTTTGCTCATGCAAAGGGTGGATATTTTATTAAGGAGTCTTATTTTAAAATATCTTTGAAATACTGAAATAATGTCATGTCATTGTTTGGGTGCAGTTTTAAATTGTATTTGACAGCTCCAGCTCTTGAACCACTGAAAACTCACGTTTCACTGGAATCTGACAGTGTTGTGGAAATGGTCATATTCATCAGATTTAATACAACTGTCAGTGAGTGTAGGGTGAAAAAATTATCTCAGTGATGCAAAACTAGATGGCAAAAATGCCTTGTGACAAATTTTATTTATCAGCACTCATCTCATACGAGATTTCAAAACAGGCCATGTAGATGAAAGCTCCCAACTGACTAAGGGTTTACGCATGAGTTTTGAAGTAACATCTTAGTTATACAACTAGTAAATTATTTAAATGAACAATATTGTTTTAGTAGATGAAATACTTTATGTGAAATTTTTCCTTTGTGGAAAATTTTGAAAAGCTTGGAACCTATTTTTATCCTTTCTGGTGGGAAGTTACCAGGATGTGTTTTCTAAAAGCATGCAGCAATTTGTGTTTGTAGGAAAAATGCTGTTTGGATTATTATCGTTGATGCAGTTCTCCGGTAGTGCACAATACAATGGATGGGTTTTCTGAGTAAGACAGCAGAGACCAAAGCAGTTTCAGGTCTTTAAGAAAATAAATCTGCATGTGCTTTGAACAGAATACATAGTTGAAGATTTTGTGTATTAATAAGCTAAAGTGTTATCTTGGATAAAGAAGATAACAAACAATTGGGATTGATTTGGCAGGGTTAGCTGGAAACAATGAAAAGTTCAGTGACTCTTGCTATTGCTTTTTCTCTAAGATCAGCTGAAAGTTGTGAAATCCTATCTCACCCTTTGCTTGCAGAGCAATGTTCAGTGTTTTGTAGAAACTGTTGTATCAGGCATTGACCTCACAAAAACCTGTGATGTAGGGTTCAATCCTACTTGGAATGAAATGTGTCCCTAAATTCATTAGTTTTGCTTAGTGCTGCTTCTAACCAAAATTTTTTTGTCTTAATGTGGAAACCTACATTACTAAATGTGTATCAGCCAGATAATGATCTCTGACCATATATAGTCTGCCTGAGAAAATGTTCTGTAGTGTAAGTAGTATAGAAGCTATATAAACATAATCCTCTGGCTTCAAGAGCCATGGTTCTTCATATGGAGAGCACATACCTGCTCAAGAATTGGCAGATAACTTTGCTCCAGTAGCACAGCTGGCAGACTGGCTGATTACCAATATATGAAGCCATTTGGTTCCGTTTTGTTCGTATTATCTCAGTTTAACTGGAGGCTTCCGAGGCATTGCTTTGATGAGAGAGCAAAATTTGACCTTTACACTCCGTGATGGCACTCGCTCTGCAGGAATTAAGATGTATCTGAGCATTTGCTAGGAGTGTAATGAGTGCATGAAATAAGTATTAGAGGGGAATCTCTAGAAGTAAGAAGAAAGGTAATGTTGGTCATAGAGAATTATTCTTACTAGTACATGACATTTTTGTTGTTTCTCATGAAGGCAAATTATATGACATGGTAATGAACTGTGATTTATTTAGCAATGATATGCAGTTTATTCTCAGAGGCATTACAGGCAGAAGAAGGAGTTTGTGTGCATTGCTTTCTTAACTCAGGAATTTTCCTGCTATCAGTCTGTGTTCAGCAGCTGATGCAGTTTGTTTTGCTGTGTTTTGAAGTGGCTGAGCAGTGCATTGCTAGCATATTTCTGTGTGTGTAAGCTATGTAGTGACTGATGGGCCTGATTTCACTCACACACACACACATGCCTTTTATCTAATGGACTTATTTGCATTTATACAGAGTGGATATAGCATAATGATGTAAGAAACTTGTTTTAGTCATATTGAGGTAGTAAAATAATGGGGAAAACCCCTCCTTTTTTGTTTGATTTTTATTTTTGGTTTTGGACTGTTTGTTTGTTTTTAAGACTCGAATATTGACTGAACTTGAAGGAGTTTAAATTTGGAGAGTATTGTTATGGTTTACTTTTTAGAAGCTACTAGGTCTTACATACTAGCAAGAAACTGAGGAGTAAAATGAGTATGCCTATTAGTAACATGAATGGCATGAATCTTAAGGGAATTGTTTGGAAAAAAACGGTGCAATTCACATTTAAGCTGTATGATCAGATGAGTGATATGTATATGAGAAGCAAAGACAGGTCCATTTAAAAGCTAACCATACACTGTGCTTGCAGGAGGATCCTATGGGGATTCAGACATTCAAGCAAATTGAATGGATGTGTTAACACCGTAGCTTGCTCCTGTCTGGGAGCAATGGCACCAATCTACACTTTCCTATTTTTATTTCCTGGTGTTTCTTTACATTTTGTGATCATTCCAACCATGCAAGATTTAAGAGGGATCCCTCTTTGAAATATTGGGTGATCAGTGAACTTTTATAGTTATAGCTCAAATCCACCTATCACATCTTCAAGTGATGGAGCCTATGTTCAAGCCTAAGTATTTCTTATATTACTATAACATACATCTTAATTTTCTCTTACACTAAATATAAAACTTAAATGTAAGAAAACGGGCAAAAGAAATTACTGCAAATTACAAAAGTTAATTTAAAAGCAACTCTTCCAACTGCACCATATCTTTAACAAACTAAACGTGTGGCAAACTAGCACCTGAATTTCTAGCAATAGTTAGATATTCTGCACACTAGTGAAGAACTCCATAGGAAACAGCATAAAGAGATTGGAGGAAAAAGAGTAGTGATTCTATCAGGGTTGTTTTTGGGTTTGGTTGTTTTTTTTTTTTTTTTTTTTTTTTTTCTTTATAGAACCTGTGATGTAGTTTCAAACATTTAAGTGTTGCTCTTTCAATCTGCTCCATTGTGATAGCCACTCAAGACAGCAGTACCTGGAGTCCTTTTTCAGTGCTATTTAAAGGTGGTAATATTTCAGGTTGCATTTGTTTATCAATGTTGGAGAGCAGTCTTTCTGTTTTGTGGAGATTCAAAGATCTGCAGAGCGGATCAGCCTTCTGAGACCCTTCTCTAGATGCCTTGGCTCTATATTGGGAAAACGGGATGGTTTTCCAGTGTTAACATGGGGGCAACTAACATATTCTAATTTAGTTTCTCTCAGGTTGAGTGTGCATTGTGTTTCCCAGTTCTTCCTGGCTCTAGGAGGAATGGAATTTGCAAAGCTGCCTTTTTTGCCTTGATATTTTGTGTAAGGCAGGAGGAAATGTGAGTGAAGGCAGATGTATTGCCTGCATTGCTGGTATTGTCCAAGTGATGTGAGATTTCAAGGAGACTGGATGCTTGAGGAGTGGAGGACTAGGCGTGACTAAATGTTGGAATCTCCAAAAAAGTCTTAAAGTGGCTCCTGGGTTAAAATTGGGTGCCCAGTTGGTGCCAACGTGCATGCTGGCAAGGTGCCTCGTACAGATAACGCAGGGCTCAGTTTTGGGGTGAAATTGTTGCTGGTCAGAACTTGCTTGCCGATGAGAACATGAGTCAGTGATAGGAATGCTGAGTGGGCATTGTAAATCCACAACTTTATTGAAACAACTAATGGATGATCTGGAAGCGGCTGAGTTGGAGCAGTTTGAGAATTCTAGGAACTGAGCCTTGGAAGAAAAAATGAAACTGTAAATCATTTGAGGAGAAAAGCATTCAAAGCAAGCATAAACAAAGTAGATCATAATTCTCAGTGAGTATGTTTGCTGCATAAATAGTATTAAACCCCAACACTTAGTGTTGATTTAGAACTGGCTTGTGTCAGTATAATCATATTCTCATGACCTAGCAAATATCGTTATGATCAATGGTTCCCTTATGCTGAGATATTTCTTTTCACTATTGGCTACTCAGCCATCAGTTCAGGTGAAAGAAGTCCAAAGTGCCTTTACATCTAAATCAGTCAGCTGTTAGGCTTGACATTGAATTTCAAAGTACTTGGTTCACTTAAAGTCCTTGACATATATTTGTAAACTCAAGCATCACTTCAAATTTTTGCCCCTGCTTCTTAAATGCTATAAAAACATCTTATACATATGTTAAACTTGCAATTAGTCTCCTGAAAGGTCAGATGATGACAATAATTCACCTGAGGCCTTGTTTCACTGCAGGATTGTTTAATGACTTTAGATTGCTTTGAAAGTTCCAACCTAATTGTTTTGCTTCTGTACAGAATTAACTCATGGTTTAAAAAGCACCTACTGTTCTCACATTTGATCCAACTCTCAGTGCCCCTGTTTTTATTTATCCTAGAAGAAACTCTATCTGTTTTTACCTATCAAAAGCTAAATCTGTTTGGCACACCCAGGCAGAAATATGGGAAGGGAACTGGAAGGAAGGATTCCCACTCATATTTTTGACCCTCATGGCCTTTAGGGGAGCTTCTCTCATTTCTGTTTGAGGTGATCTGGTTCTATTCTGTTGCATTTTAATTCTGTTGTAAAATTTAAATGTAGCTCAGGTGAGGTTGGTGTCCTGTGCAGCTGGTAAACACTGCTCTTTCACAGCGCTGTAGTTGAAATAAAATCCCAAGTTCCATGTTAATGTTGCAGTAACTGATGAGGGATGGAACTGTGTAGCTGGATGGGTGAAATTGAAATAAATTCCATGCTGAAAAGAGAGACTCGGGCTTTTTTACTTGCCCTGTGCTTGAGGTGATTTCAGGAAGGTGCTCTCCAAGTACATTGCAGCTAGTTAGAATTCAGGGCTGTGTTTCTTCTTGCAGAGCTGTTGAATATAGTGAGGGAAGTGGGGAAGAAACAAGGGCTGAATTTGTTAAATTGGCAATGACTCCTGGCACACTAGCATGCTCTTGATGATCCTATTTATGGGTGCCTATTGCCAGCAATAACATTCATGTCAAACTACACTTCATGGTTGACAGAAAATTATCTCTCCATCATGTTACCATATTTAAGCCATTTGTTCACTCTCTGCTATTATTGGTTATTTTAAATGCTGTTGGTGAATCTTTTAAAATCTTTTTCCAGTTTCGTATTTTCTTTTACTCTTCAGGAGAAAAAAAATAGATCTATAATTCACTATTGGAGAGTTAGTTTGAGCAAATATAGAATAAGAAGTCTTATAGTAAATTTGCAGCAATTTGTTTTCTATACCTAAACTCCTTTCTCTTTCTCAGACATCAATTACTAACTCTTCCACTAGTCAGCTACTGTTCCTTTTGTCAGATATGAACATTTTTCTGATGTAGCATGTGTTTTTCATGGAAAGAGAGGAGTTCTCTGTTGTCCAAAATAAATGCAGAATTCAAGTCTTAAAGCACAGATTTTTAATCTGAATTCAAATTCCCAGGTTCCTTGTCTGGTGGCAGTACTCAGCTGGCATCTGTGTTGAGCAGCATGTTCTTCTATATTGTTTGAATGGCCAATATCTAGTCCCAAGATGCTATGAATTACACATGATTATCACTTTTTTATTCAAAGCTTATAGTTGAATTTTGATGAAGAATCCCATGGTGGACTGCTTTTGCTTTTTTTTTTTTTTTTTTTTTTTTTTTTTTTTTTTTTTTTTTTTTTGCAAAATGAGCATCTGTTACAGATAAGCTGCATTACGATGGAATTTTGTTTCTAAGGGAAATTAAGATCCCTCTGTGCCTTTCCAGATGTATTCCTGGGGATATGTATTGCAAATATGTTAAGTTTTTGAGGATGACTAGTTTTCTAACAGTCAACACTAGCAACTGGAAGCAGCTGGCCCACATTTTCTATGTATGCAGCTGCCTGTCTTGGGTAACCAGATGATTTTGTGTTCTCACCTGTTGTTTGTGCATTTAAAAGTTGTGACTGCCATGCTAACTCCAGCATTCTTTTTCCCTCGGGGTTTGACCATATGTGGCCATCAAATCACAATGGTCAGCTGCTGAGACCGATTAAGTCATTTAGCTCTTCAGGTCTGAAATAAATTAAGCAGCATGAAATAAGTTATCAGACTTGCATCTCTTTCCAGAAGAAAGACATGTTATTTGCTTACATAGCACATCAAATGGCAAATATGCTTGGGTTTTTGTGCTTGCCTTGGATGGGCTGCAGTCCTGGAAGGGCTGGAAGAGCAGTGGGAGCCAAATGAATTGTCCAGAACCTCATGGGACTAATTTTTGCAATTCATCTAGGAGCTGGAAATCAAATCTGCAAGGCAAGAGAAACTTCCACTGCAAGGCAAGACTCTCTAAGAACAATGCTGCACTGTGCCAATAAAGTTACCTGTAGCATTTTTTTTATTTAAAAGATGGATTTATTTCCTAAAAGTTTGAGTGTTGGTGACTTCGCTTTTTTTGGTTCCTTCGTGTGTGGAGTTCTTTGTTGTTAGGATTATTTTTATTTGTTGTGGGGTAGAGATTTTTGGGTTTTTTTTTTTCCTCTTTTTTTTTTTCTCTTTTATTTTTCTCTTTTTTTAATTTTTTCTCCTTTTTTAATTTTTTCTCTTTTTTTTTTTGGTTATTTTTTTCTTTTTTTTCTTTTTTTTTTTTTTGGTTATTTTTTTCTTTTTTTTCTTTTTTTTTTTTTTGTTTTTTTTTTTTTTTTTTTTTCTGGTATGGTAGGAGACACAATCCTAGTTCATTAGGATATACAGATATAGGCACTCCAGGCCAAATTACCCCTATCTAGCCAAAAAGATACTGATAGAAAGCTTTCATATCCTGAGGTAGACCTTGTCTGTTTGAAACAGAACAGCTGTTTGGAAATGTGCAACTTGTTGAAATCTGAAATGAGGTATGATGCTTTTTGTTTCATTGTATATCAGACCCTTTATATTTTTTTTCTTTATCTTCTGTTTTGGTAGGTAAAGTGGGGAGGTGCTTCTAAGCTTTTCTCTTTTGTTTATTTAATGTTTTTGTGGCTTTTTACTAGATAGTTTTTTACTATTTTTTCCAGAAAAATGAGATTGTGTATATTGTAGTAATATCCCCTTATCCTTTGCTCCTTTCTTCAAGGAAAAACTTACTATATTGTGAGTGTTTCAATGTGTTAATAATTCCATCCACTAATGGGCAGGTCAAATGATCATAAGAAAAGAAAGATACCTTGTGTGTCCCAGGAAATTTGGTACAGAACATACCAAGTCATGCATTTTGCATTAGAAAAGAAACCCGAAGGTTTAAGTATCATAAATCATTTGGGTAATTAACATCTCACTAGCACATAAGATTTGTCCATCATGATGTAACCTGCAGGGTTAAAACAGTGTGATTTGAGATATGGTGGAGTTAAAATATCTGTCTGCATTTAATTCCCTCTCCAATTTGCCCTCTCATTTCTGGCAGCAGTATTGGAAATAAGCAGCATGCTGCTACCGATACCTGCACCTTCTCGGTGGCCACTGCTTGAAGATCAGCATCATTTACTATCTAACTTAATTTGAATTCGAGGTGAAACCACAGCAGCTCCACAAATTTAATGATAAAATATTGTAGGAAAGCAGACTGGGTTGTAAGTGGATAAATGAAGAACTTAAATTTGCTAAACAATTTGCAGATGTGAGTAGCACAGGGGATTAAAATGAGAACAGCAAACTTAAGGCTAACAAGTATGCACACTGTGGGCCAAGTTTGCAGAGGCCTCTACTTGGCATCTTACGTGCTATTTGGTTACTTCCACCCACAATTGACTTGTTGAAGCAAAATTGGAGCCACAAAAAACAAATGTGAAGTCCTTCTACTGTAATATGTATGGACAAAGAGCGCCTGTACACATAAATCAGGTGTTTAACTATCTGCAGTAACTTGAATCTGCAAATGATTGAAAGCTTCCTTCTCCCTCCCACGTGATGGAAGTGGTGCTTTTTGAATGTTGTTGTGCACAGAGTAGGCAGCTCTGAAATAAAGACACGTTGTCACCTTACAGAATAGCTAAATGTTACTTTAGACCTCCAGCTCTAGAGTATTAAACTCCATGAATGCAATCATGGCAGAAAAAGTTTTTGCCACTCAGATCTGCACTTGGAAATGCAATTCCAGTCCTTTTGCAGAACAAAAATCTGGATACTAGCTTTCAGAACCCTGATTCCAAACGTGCTGTTGGGGTTCTAGAAAGTACCAGTGGGAATGTGCTCACTGTAATGCTGGGCCATGTCAGCTGTTTGAATTTCTATTAATTAATATTTTTAGGTATGGCAAGTTGAGGTCTTCTCAAAAATTGAGATATATTGATTCATTGAGCCAAGGGACAAAGTCCATTTACATTAGCAGTATCTTGACACTTACAATACAATAGAATTACTAGTGTGAGATTTTCTGGCTGCAGATAAACTTGCTAAAGCATTTTCATTTGTTCAGACATCTTTCTGGGAGATCAGTGACAGCTGGAATACTCCAGAAGTGAGTAATTTATCCAGATAGCTCCCAAATTGTAGTGGCTGCTCAAACATTGCAAATGATGGAAATGGAAAATCTGTGGATTTAGCAATCTTTTCAAAGTCTTTGGTTTGAATCTTTTTCCCTCCCTCATATCCAGTAAAAGTAAAATGTTGTTCTGTCCCCAAAAGACAACACTTTCATTGTGCCAGTAAGAATATATCCAGATGCATTTGGTGAACACTTTGTGTTCCTTGTTAAAATCCAGAGTGTAGACTTGTCCTTAATGACTTTTTACTTAAATCTTGTGTGCACATTTCCTTCATGGATGTTTATCCCTTGCAGTATGAAGTTTGTTACAGGCAATATCTTGTGGACCTCAATATTCAGTATGGGCAGGAGTCTAGTGCTGCATGCATGAGGTAGTAGTTCCCTGACTTCATTAATAAAAGCAGATGAGAGGGATATTCTCATTAATACCTCTGCTGATAAGACGCCTTTGTATAAATTAACTAATGCAGCATAAATAGTGGAATCCAGTGGGTCGTACAGACCTCAGTCATGGTTTTTTTGATCTCACAGCATGATTGGGATGCTTTGTTGACATGAAATAACTTTTTTTTTTTTTATATGGGGTAATAGTATGAATGATTTAATGTCATGAGGCACTCTTGAGTTTTATTTCTAGTTCCTTCTGGGAAGTTTAGATGGTGTTTTTTCCATTGAGTTTGGTACAGGTTTTCCGTGCTAGGAAGAGCTGCTTTGGAAAAGTTTGTGTACGTATCATAGCAAATCTGTCATATCAATGAATATAAAATCCTACAGTAAAAGAAAATAAATAGTATTTTCCAAAATTATAGAATAATTCAGGTTGGAAGACAACTTTGGTGGAGAAGTCCAGCTGCCTGCAGTATCACAGCAGATTCCCAGGTCTTTATCCAGGTGGGTTTTGTAAACCTCCAAGGCCAGTGGCTGAGAATCCTCTTCCACTGACTTAGAGTAAAAAAAAAAACCTTCCCTTTCATAGCATCTGGATGCCTCATTTCAACTTGCGTTCATTGCTTCTTGTCCTCACATCTTCACTACTGTGAAGAACCTGCTTCTCTTTTCTTGACAACCTTCTTGTAGGATTGGAAAACTGCTCTTAGCCTTTTTCTTCTGCCACTTCCTCAGTGTCCATGCTGAAGCCCAGGTTCCTCAGCGTTACCCTTACAGGTCAGTGCTCCAGTAGCCTGATGACATTGCAGCCCTCCTGATGGACTTATTCCAATTGTTCAATGTCAGTGTGGTATCAGAGAGTCCAGAACTTGGAAGTAAAGGAGATGTGGTCACATGAATCTCCAGGACTGACTCTTCTGATGCCTGTAACCAGCCTGAGTGGAGTACAACCAAGTAATCACTATCCTTTAGAAATGGACAAACTATCCAACATGTTTTTGCCACTCTGGTTTTCCAGTCATCCAGACCATGGTATGCCAGTTTGGTTGCAAAAATATCGAAGACAGCAAAAAAGGCTTGAAAAAGTCAATGTCACTGAATCACTGAAGGCCATCAGGTGAGTCAGACATTATTTCCTCTTAGTTAAGTTTTGCTGATCTAAATCTCATTCTTATATGTGCCCAGAAATGGGTTCCAAGATGGGACCCACTTGAACTCTGAAACCTGAGTGATGTCTCAGATGTTAGAGGTTGCTTAAATAGGATTTAAGTGAGCCCAATTCAAGAAATTGTTAATTGCAGGATGATTATTCTACTGCAATTTCTTATATGAAGGACTTTGCATATCAAGACTTTCATATGCATCAACAGAGCTGAAAACTCCATGAATTTTCCTGCTTCCCATAGCTAGTACAGATTAACAGCACAGTAGGACTGAACAGTGAACAGGCAAATGGTTTTAACACAAAGCATCCTCCGGTACCAGACCCCAGGCTGATGGAGGAGTGTCACATGAGAAGATGTTCTGTACGGTGCAAGAAACGATCTTTTGATGAACTTTCAAAACAAACATTGAATTGCCTGGTGCTCTTCTATCAGGTAAGGTGTTAGATATCTGGGGGACATGTTTCTCCTGCAGTTCAGGAAGCATGGAGAATTTCCTCAGCAATTGCTCCATTGCTATTACTTGAAGTCAGTGCTTGGCTTTGTCAGCTTTGTTCACCCCTTCTAGGCCTAGCCCCACCGCTTGCCTGCTTTTCTGCAAAGGTATCCAGGCTCACTGCAGCTTCTGCCAAAGACCTCTCACAATGCTCTCCTATGGTTTTGTCCTAGCAGCACTTAAAAAGGGGTAGTGTTCACCCTGCTGTTGCTAGTATTCACCCTGCATGCGTTTTAAATGCAGCATGAGGTCCTGGAAACAATAGGGTTTGGCTGCTCAGAAGCTCATCCCTCCCAGCCCTTCTCCCCAGTTGTCTGTGCATTAGCTTCGTGCCATCATGGGGTGCCATCCTCATTCAGCTGTGGCACCTGGCAACTCCTTAAGAACTTAACCCTCCCCCAAAGCCAATGTCCCAGGAGCCCACAACAGTGTTCCTGCCTCTTTCCCATCTGCTCAGTCGATCAGAAGTGAAGGCTGATGCCAGTTTACACCATGGTGTTCATGTACCCAAAGTCGGACTTCATATTTCCAGCAGACAGATTTAGTTAATTTGACTCCTCTGTTGTTCTTTTAAAACACACATGCAGAAGGAAATTTAATTGTTTTTTCTATGCTTTTGATTGCTGTTGGCTGGGTATATGCAGCTGCCTAGACACCACATTTTTAACAATTCTCGCTGTGGTTTATACAGGTTGACGTACTACAGCAAGGAATGTAAGCCACAGAAAGCTGAAGATGAAACCAAGGAGGGACTATTAAACTGGTAGCAAGGAACAATTTAATTGCAGTTTAGAATAGTGTTTAATTTATGGAGGCTTCAGTTACGTTGTTCTGTTTTTGTTACTTGACACCCTAGGAGTTGAAAAGAAAACCTTGTGCATACATGCTGCAAATCCCTAAACCCAGCTTTTCCTGCCCCTAAACTTGCATCATAACTACATATGCCTTGTAGCATAGAAAAAGTGATACATTCCTGAAGACTTACTCGATTTCTGCTTTTTTCTAAATTCTGTATTGGGTTTACTAATTTAAGTCTGTGTCTAACTGACTAAGAGTCAAATTTGTTCTTTAACTAAGGGGGGAGATATTCCCTTTGTCTAGCTTATATTTCCATTCTAATACATCTAGTCAGCTTTTTTTATAAAAGAAAACTTCTAACTTCTTGCAAGGAGATGAGGCATAATACAAGTTTAGAAAAATGTAGGATTTTATTAAGTCTGGAAATATAGATGATAAAGTGAGACAGAGATCAACATTTGCTGTAAATAAAAAGATAGTTTACATTATAAGACTACTCCAAACAGGAAAGTATTTTCATTTGGTAGTCAGAATTTTCAGTTGTTTCCTGTAATTTGAAACTTTGTTTTCACTTTTAATACTGTTTTCCTAATATATGATGCAAGAGAAGGCATTAATTTCATAATGAAAAAAAGTGATGTGTATTTCTGAAAATTTTCAACTATTGTTGAAGATTCCTAAATCTTCACTTCGTAAAATTGGGCAAAGGATTGGCCATTATACTTTTGTCTCAAAGACACTCATTTCAAGAGAATCATGTATTGATAAAGTGCTTGCACTGAAGCTTTTCCAGACATTCTTCTCTAAATCTGTTTTAACATTGATACACGTGAACAAACTGTGCCCTGACCACATCTCAGAACTGGAACCAAAGTCATTAGGGATGGAGGAAATGCTTTCAGTGTCTCTTAACTTGTATAGTAATTTGGGATTTTAGAACCTTGATTTATTCCCATACAGTTCAATCCAGTTGGAGATGGATTAACTATATTTAGAAGAGAAAACTCTTTGTAGAACAATGCTGTAAGACTTTTGTTCTTTAGCACCAACACTTACTTCTTCGGCTGGATTTTTTTTTTTCTTCACTTAGTGATGAAATGACGTGTAAAAGGTTAAAAAAGGTTTGCAAATAATTACAGTATATGAATGTTATATTGACTCTTGTAATAAAGGTGGGCAAGGATTTTACTGGCTTTTTCTGAAGGACAACAAAGAAATTGAAGGGATGTCTCAGGATACTGGGACCAGCTGCTCTGCTCTGGGAGCAACTGCCTCATGCAATCCTTTTCATTAACTTGCTGAGCTCTTTTGTAAGCACTTTGTCCCCTCTCCTTCATTTTGTGGGAAATTATTTTGAGGCTTTATCTTTTTTTCCTTCTCTAAGGATCCAGAATATTTCATTCAGTCAAAGCCTAAAAGTATGTTAGGCCAAAATGCCTATTTGTTCTTCAGCAGCACTCTGTCACTCCCAAATGATCTTCATCTACCTTTATTTCTGGATAATGCCTCTACTGCTTGTGATATTATTTTTTCCTTTATTTTTAATATAGCTGAAGAACTTCTTACAAGATGCTTTAACCTTTCAATGTCTAGTTATATTTGATTTCAGGCAGTTTCTGTCTTATTCCTGTGCTTCTAGGCCAGTGTTTTCGCCTTTGATGTTTTCTTATTTTTTAACAGCACCCTTCTGTATTCCAAGCAGATACCTAGATGTCATCTTTCAAGGAAATCTGTAGTCCTTTCTCAGAGACTTCTTTCCCTCCAGGGCACTCCTCGTGTGGGATAGCTTCCTGAGTTTAAGCACTTCTGAAACGGAGCCAGTCCTCCTGCTCCATTTACTGCCTTTAAGTAGTTCTCTCACTGTGACATTGTTTGTACCTTTTCAAACTGATTTTGTACCTTTTCAAACTCCTTCCAGGCTGACTCATCCCATGTCACTTTTCCTTGAGTGGCTCTAGGAGCTTGCTGGCCCTAGTGTAGATGGCGTATACCTTTTCCAGGTATCTATACTGCCAGAGAGGTTTGTGAGCAGGTGCAGATTCTTTGGGGTTTTCAGCAGAGTCTTACCATACACTGGGCATGAGTTTCAAGCTCAGCTGCCCAGTATTTATGGAGAAAGGTGACTGAATTATAGTCATATTTACATACCAAGTACAGATGTTCAATTGTTTCAAACTTGGCTAAAGTTGGGCCTTGACCAGCACTACCATAAGGCAGACTCATTCCCATCACTCAAATCCTTAGTGAAGATGTTGAACAGTATTGCTCTTAGTATTAACCCTTGAGAGTTTTAATCTGTAATTAAATTCTGTAGTTCTGTAGCTGGTTTTAGATGAGAAATCGATAGTAAGTAAGTAAAGATGAAGCATGAGATAAATATAAATTCAGCAATTAAATTGTATGATGCCATCAATCAGAAAGAGCCAACTGGCTTCAAAAATTATGACATTTTCAGTGACATGGCAGAAAGTCTTTTTTATAAGGAGTGAACAAAAGATACTTCTGCCTATGCAAGACTTAGAGGAATCACTTAAAGTATGGCAGGTGCTGGTTGATATTTGCTGTTAGTCAGATAAATGGACACCTTCCTTACTAAAAATATATTAAATTGCATTTAATAAGGCACCATGTGCTTGAGGTTGTTGTTCAGTTCCTTCTGTGGAAATGAAGGAATCTGTTCATCCCCACCCTGCCCAGCCATTTTTCTTTCTCTTGGAAAGCACATATTCCTTTCAGATGTTTGGCAACAACTTGTTGCATAAAGTACCAGGCTGAGTCATTCAAAGTTGCTTAGAGGATTGAAATGACACTGTTCTACACACACACAATAATTGCAAGCTTTAAAAATGCAATTGTTTTAAGAAAATACCGTGGTTTTCTATAAAATGCTCTAATAGGAAATCCCTCCACCCATTTCCATCAATTATTTATACGAGTTTCGAGCTTTGGACACAAATGCAGCTGCAACTGTTCTCACAACCTTTCCTCTGGGGATGCTACTGGTTAAGCCCTGTCCAACCTCAATGCCCATTTTGCCTACAGGAACAATCCCTCCTGTAAAAATCCTAGTGAAATCTAAGCAATTTTGTTGTGATTTAGGATAAACTAGATGAGTTCAGTGATCGTTTGTGGCCTAGCTAAGGTTTTGGTATCTTGTCCCCTGGTGATAGCTTTGTTTTCTTTCTGAGCAAATAATTACTAAATGCCACCAAATAACCCTGTGCTGAGTAAACTTTGTAGCATTGCCAGCACTGGTGGTCATGCCTACAGAGCCCAAGATAAAATAACTACCCAACTGTTCACCCATTCTTGTGGGCAAGTTTTGCCACCAGCCAACAAGGAAAATGTATATGCAACTGGGAGTTAATTTTTAAATGGCAGGTTCTCCTTAATCTGCTTATGTACAGGTGTTTTTGTTTTGTTCTCTATTCTTGACACTGTGGTGAAGTACTCATTTGTATTTTTAGCTTAACAGAAGAGTGGGATAAGTGTATGGCTTAAACTGTTGTAGGCTGGCCAGAAAAGAAGGAATCAAAAGGTCAGCAATGAAAGGAAATAACAAAAAGCAAAGAAGTTGATAGAAAGCCTGCAGGTAATAATGGGTTTTGTTTACTTCTTCACCAATGCCTTGTTTTTTACCATTCTGCTCTTGAGATTATCAGAATATGAAAACCAATTCCTATGCTGTTTAGGAGAGCAAAGGATTCTTTTATCCAGAGGGAAATACTGAATGCCAAGTAGAGCTGTGGGTAGATTTTACTTGCATGTATCCAGGATTGCTCCAGGTGTGTGATTTGAAGAGTGTAGGTTGCCATATCTCAGTGGGAATATGCCTGCATTTGTAGTGATGTAAATGGTTCGTGGAAGGTGCTGTGTCTGGTTTGATGTGTCTGCAATACTTCCAGGCATTATAAACCCAAGGAACAATTGCATTGAGATTTTTATTTTTTTTTTAATACCACCTGAACTGCAATTTCATGTGATTAATAAAAGCTTACATAAAATTGTTATTGATAATTGCATCAGTTGGTGTAAAATAAATGCAATGGTACATACCTGACCTGAAATCTGAGTTGGTAATACATGGTATTTATTTCTCTTCATGTGCATTGCCTCAGCAATAGCCACACCTTACTTATACAGCCTGAATTCTGAATTTTGGTCTTAGCCAGGCTGGATTATCACACTTCTCTGAATGATAATTACATAGGGCTTGGGATGCACACAGTATGTCATCAATGCATTTTAGAAACAAATAAACATACTGTGTAGCACATCCAGTGCTCTTCAAGTCTCTTCTATAAATATAATACAACTCAGTGCACAAGAGCTGTTAAGCAAATGACTTCTGGCACTTAGCAAGGCAGGAGCTGTCAAACTTTTCCACAGTTTAAAAGCAGCCCTGATAATCAGCTAGACCTGATGAATCAAACTACCTTCAATACACCATAAAGTTCAGTGTTTAAAATTTGCATGTATTCATTTAATTTCCATGTTAACTTGTTTATTAAATATTTGCTAAAAACATCTCACCTGTTGCAAGATGTCTTAAGAATATTAACTGTGTCTTAAACAATAGACCAGAATTAATTACTTGTTTGGGAATATTGTGAAGATGCACCAAGTGGTCTCAAATCCTATTCCAGATTTGGCATTGTCCAAGGGCCTGCCTTTTGTTGGCTTAATGAGAAGTAGCCTGAACAAATGGAACTTTTTTCTTTCTGTTGCTTGTTCCCCCATTTGTTTTTTTTTTCAAAGGAAGTGAGAAGATGTGCAGAGATGTCACAAGAAAATGTAAAGTCCATAACTACAAATTATGCAAGCAGAGAAGTAGGGTCAGTCAGTCAGTATGTAGCTATAGTTCTTCTTCAAAATTATGGAATTGAAAACTGTCCCATATTGTTCTGGGCAGGAACAGCAGAAGGTGCACATGGAGGGAGTGTTATGACAGGTAGCATTTTGCAGCAGTGTTGGAAGGAACAAGATTCTTCCATTTCCTCTCCTTTGCTCCAGTGTGCTGCTGAGTAATGTGCTGCATTAATTTATTATGTAGGTAATTTTCTTTTCTCTCCTTTTAAAATAATTGTAACAGAGCACGCACCAGAAGTATTTCTGCTTTCTGTCTAGGGTTGAGATGGAAAATGGCAATGATATAGTGCAGCTGTCCAGCACGGGGGCAGCAAAAATTACTTCTATTGTGTGTAAATGAGACTTGGGTAATATAGGAACTGTTTTCTACATTGGAAATAGCTCATATTTTCTGGAAGGTGCATGCAAACATTCATTTTTCTAGACAGTGAACCCAGTTGACTTTGTAGTAAATCAGTAGCCTACTCAGTGTTGTATCTAGGTATGACTTTGGCCCTCTGCCTGAGTGGGAGTCCTGGAAGGCTTCACTTTATGTGTGCTCTGAGCATTGTGAGCTCCTGTTGTTTCTCTCATCTTTGTGAGGCTGCTCAGAGCTTCGTGAAATCATGTTGCCCTGCTCAGCAGCAATAATAGCCTTACAGGCTATTAAAAGTCAGTTCAAGTAAGGAATCAGTCTGCATCACTCTCCTCTTCTCAAGTAACACGTTTTTTTCATATCTGTTTAAAGGAAATGGATATTTTTCTTAATTCTATTGAAATTCCAGGTGTTTTTCCTCATGTTAATGAGAACCAGAAGATTTTTCCTTGATACATACTTTTTTTTTGCCCCTGATTTTCCTGAGCATTGAAGGAGAATATTATCAGACCTAAAGGAATAATATAATTACTTTAAAAACTAATAATTAGATGGGTTATTTGGGGTTTTGTTTTCAGTTCTTTTCTTTCCAAATAGATTGCAATATGAAGGTAAGAACTCCAGATGTTAGGAACTTGAGTTCTCAGTACACTGGGGAAATTAGGACAAGTGATCAAGAAACTGATGAAAATAAGGATTCCTTCTAGCACTGTTATAGAAGATGAACTTGTCTGGTCACACATAATGTATTTACTTGGGGAATAAAAGAAGTCTTTCCTAATTTTTAAAGTTCTCACTGTCTTGAAATGTGCTGAATGTTTTCCCTAACATGATTGCTGAGTATGCAGGCCTTAAGTAAAAGGTCACTGAAGTTATTTTTGTTCCCCTAATCACTCTGCATTTCTTCATCAAAAGGCTATCATATAAGTAAGCCTCTCCCCAGTCAAGAGTGGCTGAAGGGCTGAGGTGGCAGATTAGTGTTCTTATAAATACCTCTGTTTATTCATGGATTTATTATTATATGTGCTCCAAAAGGAGATTAAAATTTTTTTTTGTTCTTTCCTGTGTTCCTAGGGTCACATGCACCTCTTGTATGATTTCTGCTTGCCAGATGTATCTAAAGGATGCTGCTTTCTGCTGCCAGGGCAAGTGTCACAATATTGTGTATCTCAGGCAGACAAGGATCAGTGTCCCTTCAGGGAGACAAACTGGTGTTCGTCTAAGTAGGGGGATCCCACAAAAACTACCCAATACCCCTGTTGCTATATTTTTGAATATAGTAGAGAAACTTTGTGGGGGTGGAAGGAGGTGTAGGTTATAGTTCAGAAGAAAAGTGGTGTGGACAGCACTGTAATTATGGGGTGGCTTATCAACTCTGATCACATGTCAAATTTCACTGTCCTCTTTAAGGGAATTATTTGGGAAAGGTGGAGTAGCATGGGGGTGAAGAATAAGCTCCTCATGCCAAGGCACAGTTGGCAGCTGGCTGCTTTTTTTAATGTTTTATTTCCTTCATGACCTATTGTTGTCTGCCCTGACCTGTGTTTCAGCTCTTAGGCCCTGGCAACAGAAAGATCAGATTAGGTTAACTACTATATTGTTTAAAAACCAGTAGACTGATAAGTACAGCAGTCTTCAATGTAGCTTTCTAATAAGATTTTCTACCAAAAACCAACCTGAAACATGATCTTGAACAAAAGTACTTCATTGTTTCACTCCTCTCTACTACCATAGCATAAAACTATCATTGGATTTCAGATTTATTTTTCGAGGTTAAAAATCTCTGATTAGTGCTAAGCACCACTTGTTAATGTCAAAGATTTAGTACATTCTATCTTTATTTGTTTATTGCTGGAAATGAATATGTTCCTTTTTAAGAAGGTACCATAAATTACTGACTTGCTTGGAATACAAGTGTAATTCTTCACTAACCCTCTCTGAATATATCGACAAATTCTGCTTTGTTACTCCAGTGCAGTTACAGGGTTCTGTTGCCTCACGCAGCTGAGTAGCAGCTGCTGGTGATGCCCTCTATTTCTAGCAGCACTTTTGAAAAAGTTAGTCAACAACTAACTTTATATTAATTAAATCTTGAATGTACTTTCTTTAGCAGTTGAGGCTGCTATGAAATTCATTTACTAGTAGGCAGTGCCTTTTAATTGATTCACAATAGACTCTTGCATCTGAAGTTATGGAAAGTCTGTCGCTGATTTCCCCCACTCATCATGGGCTAAAGTGGTGGGCTGGGTGATCAGACTCAGTGACCTGACATTGCTGAGATGTAGGGTTTTGTAACAGACTTATTTTTTTTCAATATCAAGGACAGGATAGTACTAAATTAAGTCTAAATTCTGTGAAGTGATTGCTCCCTGTACTGGGTTTGTGTGGTCAGGTTTTGGTAGCCAGTGGCTATTGGGGTGGCTTCTTTGAGGACCACCAGAAGCTTCTGCCATGTCCCAGAGAGCCAGTGCCAGCAGGTGTTTTTTAAGATTTGGCTTCATTTCGCATTATCCTGCTCTGATTGGTAATTACTTAAGCTAGTTTCTCCAAGTCAAGTCCATGACAGTAGTTGGTGAGTGAGCTCTTCTCCCTGCCCTTATCTCAACCCATGAGCCTTTGATTAGATTTTCTCTCCCTTGCCCTGTTAAGGACAAGTGATAGAGTGGCTTTAGTGAGCACCTGGCACACAGCCAGGGTTAACTCAATGCATTCCTTTAGAGATTGAACAATGCCTCCCTGCAGGAGGCAGGCATAGGATGGAGCATCTGCTCCATCTTTTAGTCCCTTGTTGGGTATCAGCACCTCCTGTTTTCTTGGTGTGGTGCTGCAGCTTCTTGGTGGTCATCAGAGCACACTCAGCCACTTCTGGTTGGGGGCTGAATTCAGTAAGCTTTCCCAACAATTTACAAAACCCGCGTGAGTATACAAAATATACCAATCAAAGAGCTAATCTATGCAAGCTTATTGAGGAATGGTGCACAGTCTAGGTGCACTGGCATTCTCTGCTCTTCCCCTTGGAATGCTCTACTGTATCAGGAAATCTCCCTTCTGAGATCATGCTAAATGCACTGGCTGTCAAAGCATGTGGTTGCAGAGGATGAAGTTGCAAGAGAATTTTATCTTGGGTTATAGAGAAATATGATCAGACACAGACTGTATCAGGCCACTGGCACAGGCGCTTGAGGCCTGGAGAGATTTTATGTGAAAAACAGCACAATGCTCGCTGTTCCAGAAAAAAGCCATCCTCGCACAGTCACGGCTGGTTGTGTGGTAACTTGGCAGCATCAGTGTGGTCCCGGTTTGCCTTGTGCTGTTAAACTGTTTAAAGGCTGTACAGTTCCTTATTGTTGGTAAGAACTTTTTCCATTATACTCTTCTTCTTCATCCTTTTTGTTTTCTCATGGTACACCTCTTGTTTTTATAGTTCTTTAATGGAGAGGTACTGTGTCTTCTAGACTGTTTCCATGGAAACACCCAATTAGAAGAGTAATTTGAAGAAATTGAGACACAGCTGCCAAAACTCCTAAAGGGAGAGAGGGGTGGAGAGAAAGGGGAGAAGATTTGGGTTGGCAAAATGCAAGCAACATTGCCTGTCCTCTTGCCAGCTATTTCCTAACACTTGTCTGTAAATTCATATCTGACTGTACATCTTGCACCCATTTGGTGCTACATAAGCTACATCTGTAATGAATTTTAAAACTTTAATTGAGTCTGGTGCTCAGCATATGTGATGTTAATGCTTGGAATGTGAAATTTTTTTCTTGTTGCATTGCTTCTTTCATATGTTTTTTATCAGGCAGTGGCCAAGACATGAGACCAGAAAGGGAGGGAAGAGGAATTAGAGCATCTCTGTCTTGCCAATGTCTCATGTAAACACACATGCTGAAAGGACAGTTTTCTGTCCTTTTGACACAGAACAGGGTAAGCCAGGTATCAGTGATTCAATGATTCTCAGACCATTTATAAAGGAAAAAATACCAAACCCAAACATTCCACCGAGTTAGTTTTCTGGAAGTCAGATGATTAACATATCTGCCTGTCTTCTTTTGACTCAGTGAAGACAGTCAGGAAGTGATTCATATGAGAACAGGAGAAAAAAAGGAAAAACTAATGAAGCAAAAATTGAATACTACATGTGTCCTTTTCCATAGGTGAAAAATCTATTATTTGTGTATATGGAAACACACCCACACTCCAAGAATGACCTCTGTACTTAAAGGGATAACTTTGCTACTGCCTTTCACATAGGAAAGAGGATGAAAATTTAAATCTGTCATAGGATGTTAGGCTTTGTTCATACCCACGGAAATGTGTGCTGTGATGACAATTTGCAAACACACTTTAATTTCTGTTTTCTCACAAAAGAATGGGGCTTTCTCAGTATTTTTTATGAAGTATTATCTAGACTGACCCTAAGACTCCTTACTTTCCTTCCTGACTATAGGTCTGTCTTCTAAGACTCAAAACAACAACAAAGAAATCCCTACCAACCTACTAAATGAGCTGAAAACAAACAAGAAGTCTCCCTCTCCCTGTAAAACCCAATCCAAAGGAGCAAAAAACCCACACATAAAGCCCACCCTTAAACCCGTACTTTTATTAGAGAAACTTTGGCACAGGAGCAGGTTAGAAGTCTAGTGTTCTTTAAGAAAGGCAATTGCAGAAGCTAGCCAATATTCATGGGTAATTCCTGTTCTGATCATCAGCAAGATAACTCTGAGCCTCTTGGTTGACAGAATTCAGCCATGGCTTTTTGAGTGTTTTTCCCATTTTCACTGCCTCTTCTGCCTTTTGTGCAGCTAAAGGAATAGGTTTGTGCTGTCCTTCCTTCCTCTTCTGTGCCCTTGCCCTGTGTTTGTGTCCTCAGAGCAAAATGGGCACTTGGTTGCCTAAGAGCATCAGCTTCCCAAGGCATTGTGAGTAATACTTTTAGGACCTTAGGACTTGGCAGAGCAGCTGCTGTAGTGCCGTCTTGGACATGTAATCACTCACTTGCCACATTGTCAAACTGCAGTGCTCATGAATGTTTTTGATCTGACAGATCTCATAATTGATAAAGCGTCAGTGTTTTGGGCCTTCAGGAAATGCTTTGTGGGGTACTGAAACTTTCCAACTTCCATTACAGAAAGTAAAGGCAGCATAGTTTAACATTTTAAATTCAGTTAGTTGAAATGGAAATCTTATAGGAATCTCCTGTATCTTTTGCTAGCCAGGTACATGTTACATTTAACCTGAGGGGAAGCAAGGATGCTCTGAGTTCATGCAATGCAGTATTGCAAGAAAGCAAATACTTTGTGCTGCTGGTTAAAGATTAGAATGGAAAACCATCATTCAGGGTGAGTAACAGGTGATTTGTGATTGAGCTGTTGCTGCCTTTTTGCTGTAGAACCGATGGGAGATCAGTCTCTTTCTGTTTAGGTTGTCATATGTATTTTCCACAGAACAGAGTTTCTCAACATTATCTTGATGGAATGAAAAACAGAACAAACAACTACCCCTAGGAAAGAAGGTCCCGTTCCCCCCCCCCCCCCACCCCCACCCCCAACAATATGATAGAAACCACTTATTCAAACACATCTGCAAGAAACATGGAATGAACTGACAAACTTAAACTCTTCTCTTAAAGGAGACTGACAGTATCATATTTAACACCACATGTTTATATAAATGTGGAGATATATGTATATAGGACCTTATTAGCCAGCAACTCAGATTAATACTGAGTGCTTGAGCAAAGTGTTGACTAGTGTGTGTAGTTAATTAGATGTAAGCATCTAATGAACCCTGTCAGCAGTTGCTTCCTATTAAATCATTATCTGTTACAGAAACATGTTGATACAGTTTTCTTTGAATACTAGAGTTAGAATAGATGTATGAAAGCTACATTTGTTGAGTAGATTTCAGGTCTATGTTGCTATACACTACCTCTTTTGAGAGAAGTGGATGGTATTAAATTTATTTTAGGTGCTTCTAATAATGACTGTAGCAATTGCCATTGGGGGTTTGGGCAAATGGTAATATTTTCCCTAATGCATCAAAGTCTAGACTGAACATGGAGAGATTGAAATGCCTGAGCAAGTATCATAATTTTTTAATATCCTTCCCTAAATATAGTATGGATAGTCAATATAGGTTGGCATTAGAAAAGCTTTTTAAAGGAATTACCTTGTAATGTTGACCTTTTTTAATGGCCTTCTTTAAATGCTTCTAAGTTTACAAGAAAAATACAGTTTCCCATCTTGATTCTGCACCTGTAGTGGAACAGGAGCTGTGAAATACTTTCTTGTAATTCAACCAGACAAAATTAGCAAAAATATGCCTTCCATAGGAAAAACCAACTAAATCACAAAACCCCCAAAATTCCCGTTATGACCAAGTTCTTCTATAAATGCTGCTAATTTGCTTGTGTGATGTATCTGTCTTCTTCATACTAACATTTCTGCTTGTAGATCTTTAAGTCTTTGTATATGTATGGCTTAGGCCATATCAAGAGCTGTCTGCTTCCTGCTTCTTCCTTTTTATCAGCAAGGGTTGTGCCAGTGTTAGTCTTCCAAGTTTGCTTTTTTCCTTCCTGGTATTCTGAATAACTACAGCTTTGCTAAGTTTTCTTGAGAGGGACATTTTTATAGCATTTGTTACTGATGTATCTGTAATGGAAAGTTTATGGTCTAACATTAATTGTTAGCTGATTTATTTGGTAGCAGTGATTTTCTGCAACTTCCCAGGCAATTTTGGGAGACCCCCAAAAACTTAGTTGTGCTGTGTTTAGTAACTCCTTCTCTGCATGTGTGGCTGCAGCATTCTTTTATGGTTTCTTTATTATGAAATAATAAAGTGTTCTTTTTTTTATGAAATTAGTTTGTTAGGGTGTTTGATTTTTCATTGCATTTTTTCTTTTTTGGGGTTTTTAAAATAACATTGTACTTAAACAAATTATTGTTATTGCTTTATGCAATGCTCTATAGTAATGATTTTTAGTCATCACTCCTAAGGACAAGTGAGAAAAGTAGCAGGAGCCAGACTCTGAGTTTGAACTCTTTTACAGCATTTGGTTTTGGGATTTGATCCCAGTGAAAATTCATGTTGTCCTGCTTCCAAGGCTGCCTTTCAAATACACCTTGTTCTGGCTTTCTTCTATTCCCACTGACATGACTGAAAGTATCCTTAAGCCTTCTCTGAATCTTGATTGGTATGAGGAAATAAATTATGAATGAGATTTCTTGGACAGGAGTCTTAAGCTTGCTCTTAGCCATTTTTACACCATATACACACCAAATTTTTCTCTAGGATGAGCTTACCTACATGCCCACTCTTTGCTCAACTGTGAGAAAATGAAGAAATAGCAAAATAGGTGTAAGTCATCAGCATATCTGCAACAGATCCTTGCAGTGGCAGATCCTACAAATATACAATAAACCAGAATTATAGCAGTGAAAAACATGAAGTTTAAAACAGCCTAGAATGGCTTTTTGAAGGGCACTTTGTCAGTTGTTGAAATCTATTCTTTGTCCTCAAAGCATTTTTGCAGGTGCTGGGAAACGCATTGAACTTATCTGATGAGTGACAGTTGTTATTTAAAAGAGTCACATGTTCGAAAAGCAGGCGCCACTAAACAAGAAGATCTGACAGTTCCATCTGTAATGTTTTTGCTGGCAAAGTAAATGAGATACTGTTCCAAAGTCTGTGCAAAGCATGCTGCAAACCTCTAACACTGGAAAGAACTTAAGAGTTTAATGTGTTCTGGCTTCACGTTACATAAACAGGGGTCCCTATGGTCCTATATTGATTGGGCTTGTGTTCCACCACTGTTTTTGTGGGTATATGCTAGCCCATAAAATCACATTTTTGTTTTTGCCTGCCAACTCCATTCTATTTCTTTGTCTATTAGACTACAGTGGTTAAGTGCTACAGCTGGTGTGCTCAGGGATCCAATGCAGAACAGTCAAACCACTAACTTTTAGGCTGATAAGCCTGAGAGAAACCCTTGCAATTCGACAGTACAAATGAAAGGATGTCATGAATTGTCAGAACTGTTTTATGCTGTTTGGTGTATCCCCTGGTATCAGCACAAGCTAACATCACCAGCACTACAAATACTTTGCAGCACATCTCTAGCAGTCATAGCCTTGTAAAATGATTGCTGTAACCCAGGGGTAGTCAGATGGGGAGAAGACCCTAAAGTGAAAGATCACATTTAGTGTGCTCCATTGTTTTTTTTCATCTGTTCCTTCTCTAACCTTACAACTTTGGGGTTTTGGTAAATCTTTCTGTCATCCTGGAATGTGAGTGTGGAACATGAAGTTTTGGTGAAACTGGAAAGCCTTTTTAGCTTTTTTTGGCATGTTGACATTTGACTTACATGGGAAGATATAAGGAATCTAATTTTTTTCTTCAGCAGGCAGCTAAAGTGACTTAATAGACCTTGTACAAAGGACACTGCAGCTTCCACTGCCAACTCCACCAGTTACATGCTGTATTTAGACTTCATTAAAACACTGACACAAAGTAAAGATGTGATACCTGCTGGTGGGTGAAGGACTGCAAACAGACATCCTTAGACTCAGTTCATGCAGCCGCCTCCTGCTTCCTGTCACATCCATCTCTACATCCACGTGTGCCTCTTCTCTCTGATGGGAACAGACTCTTTAGAAGGGCCTGTTTTGTTAGGACGAGGGATAATGGTTTCAAACTAAAGGTGGGTAGATTTAGACTAGCTAGAAGGAAGAAGTTGTTTACTGTGAAGGTGGTGAAACACTGTCATAGGTTTCCCAAAGAGGTGGTGGATTCCCCATCCCTGGAAACATTAAAGGTCAGGTTGGATGGGGCTCTGGAGAATTAATGCATGTTAAATTTTAAAACCAAAGTATTTTACAATTTTTCTATCATCCTGATATATCACTATATTATCACAATATTATTCTAACTCATTAAAATATATTGTGTAGCATTCTAGAATAGCTTGGAATGTATTATATTACCATTTTTTCTTTAACAATATTTGGGTAGGTTTTTTTCTGTTTGTTGTTTGTTAGTTTTGCCAGCTGGGTCAAAGTCTATTTTTAGTTGAGTAAATGCATAACATGACACCTTCTATCATGTTATGATAATTTGAAGGAAATTAAGGAACTCCTCCTGAATATGGAATGAGGGTTTTTTACCTCAAAAAATTCTGCCAATGTCTTGCAGGGTGGGAGTACTGCAATGGAACGAAATGAGTTGCAAAGGAAATACTAGAATACTAGCTGGGGTTTTTTTTATTTGGGGTTTTGTTTTTTTTTTTGGAGGGGGGTTGGTTTTGGTTTTCTTGGGGTTTTTGTTTTTTGGGGTTTTTTTCCACCAAGGATGATAGAAGAGGCATACCCACCACTCTCAGCCCCCAGAAATTATGTATATAGTGTGGAGTTCAAAGGACAGTGAGACTGAGGTTGGGTGAGAGCTGTACTCAGTTTAGGATAAATCTTCTTTTCCCCAGAATTCAATTTAGAGACTGCTTTGGATCCTAAGGGCCTGAGCCATAAAATTTGAGCAGGGTGAGTTAAAGCAAGCCACTTTTTTCATAGTATATTTGGGCTTCTCATTGGCTATTTAATCTGTTTGGCTTTGCTGAATAGAATATGCAGGGTTTAGCATGTTTGGTAGCCATGTGTGAAACAGACCATGATTAAATAATGGAATTATCTCTAAGTAACAGATGCACTTTTTGGATAAGGCTTGTAATTGTGGTGAAGAGTTTTACCACTGAGCATGGTGAGGAGGTTACTCTTGCAAAGTGAAGGAGTAGGGCTCCTAAGCAAGTAGGGCTGCAAAGAGCTGCTAGGAGCCCTACTCCTACGTTTGCTCAATTAATTGCAGAATTGCAGAGGTAGTGAAAAGTTGTCTGAGGGTGGACATCATCTGGTTGTCCCTTTACTGTTTTCCAAGTGGAACAATTTACTCTTATGAATGAACACAACGAAAATTTCCTACTTGCTTGTGTGTCTCTGACCCACTGAAAACACAAGCACAGCACATAACCATTCTATCTCCTAGTGTGGTGAGGCAGCGAACTGAAATTCTTTGATGCTGCAGACAAGAGGCACAGCTGTAAACCAGTGGAAAGTCTGCACAGCCTCTACTGCTGTGCACCCAGAAGGCTCTAGTTGTAATGTAACCAGGCAAAAAGACTTCCAGAGAAGTGTCTCCGCTTCTGGAATGGTACTTCTGCCCTGGCTTGTGGATCAGTTTTGTTACACAGGCCTCCTCCCTGGGGACTACATGACCTGGAGCTGGGCTTTTGTATGTTGGACCTACCCCAGAGATGCCAAGCAGGGCAACATCTGGGTTTTGGGGCCTTGGGAATAAACTGCTCAGTGTGTCAGACCCTCCTTCATGTTCAGGGACATAAAGTTATGATTATTATGGCAAATAAATGTTTCCAGTCTAGGTCACTGTTCTCATTTCTCTTAAGAATATTTATCAGAATAATTAATCATTTAAGTGGTCAAAACTGACAGTAGTTATTTGATGTAGGAAATCACACAAGGAAAGAAAAAATTGGCAAGAGGTTGTGGGAATACTGAAGTGGCCTTCTGCATTGTTGGAAGTGACAATTTTGTTCATTGTTTCCCTTGGATCCTCTCATTAGTCAGCTGGATAGCTTTGTGCCTGCCGTGTTTCGCAAAGGTTGGGACACGGGGCCGCGCGATGATCACACAATTGTGCACGGAGCTTCGGCTCCTGTAGTCTTGCCATAGAACAAAAAGGCCATTGTTTCCAGCATAATACTAAAGCAGGAAAAAAATCACAAAGGTCTTTCCTCTAGATAGAAGGCTGATTTAGCAGCAGGCAGGAGAGAGCTAGCAAGGAGTTTATCTGCTGGAAATGGCTTCTGCAGTTTGCATTTTTGTTTTGTCTTGTTTTACTGATGGCTGGAGAAGATACTTGATGCTAAAACTGCAAATTCAGTTGGTGTAGATATCTAACTGGAAGCTGATAATAGAGTAATCTAGCACTGGAAACTGTTTTGTTTTTTCCAGGCTGTGTTACAGTTCAGTTTTTAGAACCATTAAATCCTAGCAGAGGAGGAACCACCACGTCTTTTTGTGTGTACAATCCTCTGGCAGACTGAGAGCCCTTTAGTCACTTGTTAGGAACAGAATACATTGTTAGAAAATACTTAATGACTTGCCATAGTAGACTAAATAGTACAAATTTGTCCTTTCTGGGAGGCAGGTTCTGCTTAAGTAAATTAAGTTATGAAGCCTGTTCTTGGAAAATCTACTCTTGAAATGTATCAATGGAACAAAATACTTCAAATGTTAAATCTAGTTGTATTGGGTCAGCGAAAATCAGAAAAGGAGTGGCCAGACACCTTTTTTTTTCCCCCCCCATGTCATATCAGACTTAGCATATCCTTCTTTACCCCTTTTCTCTGTTCAAAGGGCTCTGTAGCAGGCTTGAGCAGTGCTATGTGTGGAGAGAGGAAATTTGTCTAATGGTGGCTTCTAGGATCACCTCCAGGCAGTGGGATTGCAACTTCACTATTGATCTACATATTGCAGGAAGCATTTACAGAAATTCCTTCCTACCATTGCCAGTTTGGACTCTTACTGTGCCTTATTCTGCTGTCAGTAGCATTGCCTTGTGTTGAGCCAGAGCTTGTATTAGCAAAATGTAAATCGATATTACTCTTAATATACATATTGATAGGTACATGCACACAAATATATATCATATGATATAAATGATGAAATAATTGTTCTGTAGTTTCTTGTGCAAACACTTGTATTATTTGCATATGGACACTTCTCTTTCTAGATGAGATCACTTGTGGCTTTAATCAACTGCCCAACAGGTAATACGATCTTCAGCAGAGCCTGTATTTCAAAGCTTTTAGGAGTCTGCCTTCTGGCACAAACTAGATTTTATTGAATGGTTTGCATAGCTTGGTAAGAGGTGTCTTGTTTCTGGAGATGTACTACATTGAAAGCATAAGAAAAATATTCTTTCATGGGGAATGATAACAACTTTATGGGCAGTCTGCAGTCATCATTTATTTCTTGGTGAAACTGGACTTTACCACTTCTATAGTGAGACAAATAAGGAATATTTAATTACTAGATAGAAAATATTGCTTTAGTAGGTTTAGGAAATAAGGGTGGCTTTTTTTTTCCTTGTAAATATTGTAAAACATACTGAATATTGCAAGTGGTCTTGCATTGCCAAGCTAGAAACATGGTTGTTTTCCCTTATTGGTTTCTCTAACAGTAGAAAGAGAAAATATTCATTTTGATGGTGGGTAAATAAGAATTATATCCACAAGACCCAGAAATGGGCATAACAGACATAATAGAGTCAATGTTATAATGGCGTGATAATGGAGACATGTGAATTTCCAGAGGAAAACCTACCAAATGGATATGCCTCATTGCACACAATGATGGTGTACCTCATCAAAGAAGAACTGTACTGAGAGCATCAATAACCTAGCCCACTGTATGTAAAAAAGTTTTACCAACACCCTTTGTTCTAGTGTCACAAATAGTTCCTACCATTGCAGAAGGAGAAAGTCTTTGGAAATTGAACCAGTAACTAGAGAATGGCTTTTTGGCAACACTGTTTTATAGAAGCTGCAGCTGATCAGCGCTATGCCTTGAAATAGAGTTGCATAGTTTGACATGCCTGCTGCACTAAAAAAAAATAGCTTTTTTAAATGTAAAAACTTTCAGAAAATTTTTTCCAATGTTCCAATTCCTGTGACTTCAATTTTCCCTTTCCCCCCATATCAATTAAGGTAAGTTCCTCTTCCTAGGTTTTGGAGAAGTGAGCTTGGACTCCCTAATCTTTACATGATGCCTTACCTGAATATTCCTGGCAAATGCAATAAAGATGTGAGTCTTTTTAGGTAACTGATGGCAGGATCCAGAAGGAAACAAAGTAACCAAGATAGGGAGAAAATTTATGCTGAAATTTATATTTAAACACTGTAAACCTGTAAACAGAAGAACTGGACCCCTTCTAGGAAGTAGTCTGAAAACCCGAAAGGAAATTTTTTTTTTTTTTTTTTGCAAAAGGAATTTGAGGTAGAGATTCACAAATCTATCCTTAAGATAGTGAAGTGAGAAAAGGAAAGGTCTTCTGAAATAAAACATAGAAGGAAGAGTAGGGAGCAGGATGGCTTCTCATTTTGCTGAGATGTAATCTGCAGCCCAGCTGGCAAGCAGCAACCACTGTAGAGGAAAATGAAGGGGCTTATGTAGCTGGCTTATGCCCAGACTGCCAGAGAGTCCTAGTCAGTCCCTCTTGGGTTGCGATAAGCCAAGTGATGATGGATATACCTGTTGGCGCTGTTTTCTGGAAGTAGAAGTCATGAGGTATTGATTAAGTTCCCTTCAAAAGCAGGAGGCCCAAGTGTCTGATATCTTCATATGTCAGCTGTTGCTTTGCTGGACTGCTGGAGATGCAGGTAAATAGAAAGTTCTGGTGTCACTTCTCCCGTTAGCTTAATAGTGGCTGCCATTGGCCCTGCTGACTGTTCAAGAGAGGCAGAGTCACTTTGTGTAGAGTTCTTGGCAGTTCCCCTACAGACTAGAGGAGACAACAGGACAGCCCTCCTCTTGTCTGGCTCTGTTACTGCCTGGGGAGACTGGGCAGCCCTTCAGCGATGCTGAATTCCCGACTGAAACAGGAATGTGAATTTAGGTGACTTAATTTGACATTGTCCTAGTTTCAGCTGGGGTAGAGTTCATTTTTTCTTAGTAGCTGGAACAGTGTTGTGTTTCAGATTTAGAATGAGAAAAATGTTGATAACACTGATCTTATCAGTGATAAGATCAATGTTATGGCTAATATCACTGATGTTTTAGTTGTTGCTGAGTAGTTCTTACTCTAAGTCAAGGACTTCTCAGTGTCTCAGGCTCTGCCCTTGAGTAGGCAAAAAGCTGTGAGAGAGCTTGGCCAGGACAGCTGACTGACTGACTGACACCCAAACTGACTGAAGAGATATTCCATACCACAGAACATTATGCCCAGTATATAAACTGGAAGATTGGTCAGGAGGGATCAAGGTTTTCCAACATTAATTTTTAATCTGGTCCAGAAACACCTCTGATATGGACTATGCCATGGGAGCATGAGGCTGGTCATGCAGTGTATGTATGTTCTCCTGAAGTGGCTGGTGGAAAAAGTGATGCTGTAAACAGCAGGTTGCTCAGCAGTGCTACGTAAGTGTCTGCTGTTTTGGCAAAGGCATGGGAAGCGACTGAGACTTGCTAGGGATAGGGTGGTCACAGGCCCATATGAATTCAACTCCAGCACAGACAAGCATTGTCCTTTTCATGAGAGATCCAGATGTCTGGAAGAGATGCATGAAGAGGGAAGAGAATGGTCCTCAGGACACAGACCAAAAAACCCAACCTAGTGAGTTAAGAGCAGTGAACCAACTCTCAAACATTACTGCTATTTGTTTCCAAGTTTTCAAAGTTGTTTTTTTTCTTTTAACTTTCACTTTTTGATCCTTTACTTCCCAGCCACAGTTAAATTTCATTTCAAGGATAGCAAAATTTGGTGACTCATCAGAGGTTATCTTACCTGCTGAAACTCAGATGTGAAAAGCAGTTGCAGCCTTGTTTGGGTAAGAGAAAAAAGTTGTTATAACACAAGCAAACACTCTGTACACTTTCTAGTAATTCTGAAAGAGAATCTCCTACAGCTGAGTTTCTTGGGAGGGGCTCTGTTGCTGATTTTATTTGATTCAGTTTTTAACAACTGACTAGTCTGAGCAGTACTTGGAAAGAATAGTTGTTTGGATCATTTTACACTGCGGTATGGCAAAGATTTTACTTCCAACTGTCTTAGAAATGACAAGGGCAAGATGCTGATATTTTGTCCTGCCAACTTCTTTTAGTTCGGATGTGAACTAATGAACCTTGTCTGTAGGCTGAACTGGCCTTGAGTTTTCTTTGTTAGTGATTTTCAGAAGACCATTAACATTTCATAATTGAATGCTTATTGCACATGGATGCTGATCTTCCCTCTCTTCTGACATTATCATGCTCCTAATCACCTATTTAACAAGGTTATAATGTTGTTTAGCTGACTGCAGAAGGCACCTGTTTTTCTGCTTTGTGTATATTGATGGAAAAGTTCATCTGCTTTCACTTGAACTGTGATATAGTCATGGATAGGTGAGGGGTGGTATTTTGTTCCTCTTAAGCTAGCAGTGGCTCCAGGCATTTTTACTTCTCCAATTTTTAGTATTTTCAAGTGATCCTGTTAAGCTAAACCACATGGAAACAAACAGACCATAGTTAATCTGAGAGTCCGTGCCTTGTAAAATGATAACCAAAGCAAGGCAATGAAGTTGATGAGTTTCTAGATGGGAAGTTTCCTTTTTTAGCACACTTTGAGCGTTACTGTGGAACTCTTTACTCCAGTTTTGGGTTGGTTAGTATTAGGTTGCAAGAAACCATAGCATTTTCTTTCTACTTTTGACACAGTAACTGTTTTGACAAGTGAGTGTGTGATTAAAGGCCCTATAGTGACATACTAATGACTGAAACCCTGTGGGTTTTCTGTATGCCTATAAGGGACGTATTTATCAGATATTTATCAGAGTGATTTTCAATAGCTCAGCAGGCAGTTGTTCTGCAATGCAAAAGTGAAGCAAGTGTTTGAACAAAACCCTGCTGTCATTTGGCAACGCCGTTGTGAGCAAAACCTGTAGCTATGTAAAAGACCACTAATGTTTGGTATGTTGCTGGCAAACTGCTCATTTTATTTTTGATGGCAGATCCCCAAGTGTCTGTACATTGCAGCACACAGCAGCAGATGTAGTAAGAATTCACATACACACACTTCTGCTTTAAAGCACTTTCTCTCTTTTCATAGAGGGACAGTTTAGGATAGGAGATCCTTGGTTTTATGCTTCTTTTCATCCTATCATATTCCCTTCCTAGCCCTGTTTATAGTTCCCTATTCATTTGCATGCAGATGACAAACATTGAGATATCTGCATTGATTAATCTTAATCAAGTACTGTTGTTTTTATTTGGGGCCCAGGTTTGTTATTTCTTAATGTTTTCCCAGAAACTCTCCTTTCTTGGAAAGTTTTAAGAGCATTTAGTGACCTGTGATAGGAGTTGTTCTGTAAAATGCTGACTGCAATTTTACAGAATTCCTTTTCCTTTATTTAATTTCTTTGGTTTGTTAAAGTTTTGAAGGTCATGCAACAGCACTGAAAGTTTACAAGTGTAAGAACTGAAATCCTATATTTATCTTTGTCCTGAGTCTCTTCCAACTCAGAATACTCTGTGAAAGAAGAAACAGTTCTGTGAAAACAGAAAATGAAATGTGATGGAAAAAAAAGAATAATAATAAAAAAAACTTGTTTAGTTTCTAGCTTTATTTCATAAGCTATAAACACAAAAGACCCAAAGTTTGCTAAAGTTACTTAAATGTGGTAGTACTGGTTTTTTGTCTCTCCTTGCACTGGAATGGAGCTGTAGTCAGGGGACTGAATACAAACTTCAGTCTGGTATCCAGTTCTAATCTGAAACTTGGCCTAGGAGCAGAAGATCCTCATTTCTCCAAAATGATTTTACAGGATCTGTGTCTCAGTCAGGCTCTCACCTTAACCATACAAAATTGTGGTTTTCACATCTTTGTGACCCTTAAGTCAAAATTAGGCATTTCTGGCTGCTTCTTTTGTGTTGCAGTGCAAGTCAGAAAGAATCAAAATTCTGGGAGTGACAAGCCTGTGAAGGTAAATGCTGCCAAGTTCCTCACAGCCTTGGTTTGAGCTGCATATGTACACTGGTGATTGAGATAAGTACAAGCTGTCCTGGGATGCTTGCAGGAGAGGAGGGAGTTGCTGCTTGGAGCATGTAACACTAATGGCAAGATTCTTTTTTGATGACTTTTTGCACTGAAAGTTTTGCTTAAGAAGGGAAAGGAAAACAAACATAACCATAAATCTCTGTTATAGGAAAGGAATAAAGCAATCTGATTTTCAATAACCATATGTTGAAGATCATGGAAAGCAATAGCATGTAAAAATCTTTCATTAGGCACTACTCTGAAGTTGTATTTAATCCATTTTCTTGACAGTTCATGGAAACTTAGAATGCATCTTTGCATGGCACTGATTTAACTGCATATCTTCACTCAAGCTAGGATTTTCTCTTTGTTTTGATCCATAAAGTGAAGTCACTGTAATCCAGCTAAGTAATTCATGCCTATTTCTCATCTGTGGCATACCCAAATGGTGTTCATCTTTTCAACCTAGAATACCACAATATATTGTGTAAAGCAGCATTCTTCTCCAAATTCTTTGGCAGTCTTCTACCATTCATGACCTTACTGCCTTTCATAATCATATAGCTTCATTTTCACATTCCCAGTTATTCTTCTCCCTCTCCCTTCATTGTGTCTTGCCTAATATAAGAGGATAAATTCTCTGGGCCAGAGTCTGTGTTTATCTACTGCACTAAGAGGTGCCATAAAGTAACATAAATACCTGAAGGGTAGGTATGGATGGATGACTTATGGGACAAATGGAACTTCAATAAAGGAATGTGTTTAATTGCTTGCTTGGGATTTAGTGGGATTAGAAGAAGTTGAGAGCTCTTCGGACAAAAATGTGTGATCTTAATAAGATGTATCTTGACTTCTGTAGGTAACTAGTAAATTTTTTTTTCTTTGTTTGGGAGGCTGAAACTACTGGAAATAATTGTCTGTGACTTTAGAAAGAACTGGTCCTCTGAAAAGATATGAAAGTTGCTTGGCTGAATTTACAGCATAGCAAGGACTACTGCCAGCTCGCTGGCAAATGAGCAGGTCTTCCAGCAGCCAAGATCTATGGCTTTAACTTGAGTAGCAGAAACTGGTGCTCAAATAGATTAGCAATGCTTTGCATAGCCTTATCTTTCATCAGTCCAAGAAAGACTCGTTGCCATATTAACAAATTCTTTTAGGACACTGTTTTGTTATTTAACACAAGCTTGGCACAGCATCAGACAAAACAGTTCTTCTGTTCTCCCTAAGCTATTGTTCTTTCCTTCTAATCTTCTGTAAAGTCTGTTACAGGATCCTGCTTCTCTTCTGCAACTTCTGTCAATAGTTTCTCAGAAAAATCTTCAACATCCCGAAATAAAAGCAAGGCACCCTGACCCCTAGCCTGCCATGTCTCTTAGTTTTGTGGGCATGGTGTGCTGTTTCCATGCTGCATTCCCTGAGATGCAGTCACCTCTGAATTTGCCTGCAGTGTAGTCATCTGCTTTATGGGATGACTGATCTCAGGTAGCACAGAGGAGTGTGTGTTTTGTGTGGCCATAATTTGCACCCATGTGCAGACTTATGTAGAAAAGCCACATGTAGTTTCTCACTGCAGCGTCCTTCTGCTAGTGGTGCTGGATGTGCCCTTTCCATTCCTAGATCCTCACAGCGTCTTTTCCCCACCTCAGGTCTAGAGGCATCTTGGCATTCAGAACCACTGCAGCTCTTTCTCTCATGGGAATGAACAGAAAAGAATGTGAGATGACCCTCAGAGGCAAGAAAACATTAATTAACAACACAAAGCTGTTTTCAGACAAGAAATAACTTCTCTCCATGGAAAGAGCATTCCTCAATAACCTCATTATATAAAACCTTGTTAAGCTCTTTAAGAGGCTTGAGCCTGTGAGATGTCTGTGCATCATGCGGACTCATGGCAGGTGTTGCTTGCTTGCAGGAGACAATAAGGATCTGAGGAGATGAGGGAATTAGGCACTGGTGTATTTATTAAGTCAGTTAACAGTGTTTGCGTGCCTGTTGCATGCTAAATGCACATTTTAAGCAAAGCAGAAAATTGATTCTCTTTAATTAGAAATCTGGTACACAAGGGAGGGAAAGTTCTTCCACTGAGCAAAATGTGCTGTTAGTCTAACTTATTTTAGAAGTCTGGTATTCATCTCCCAGACAATGAAAAGGACAGTCAAGGCTATAGAAGCAGTTGACGACATATTACAGATCCTGTATTTTGGTGTGAGTGCAGAAATATGGTCATATCGCCTTCAGAGCTGTAAAAGAGCTTGCAAACTTCTGTTAACTAAATGTGCAGTAAATAGGTTAATCAGCTTAGTGTATTTTAAGTGTCACCTATCAGCAAGTAGGGTGAAAATAAAGGAATAAATAAAAAATGTTTGTGGTGAAACATATGAACTTAATGTAGTGTTAGGTGAGTGTAGAGAACACTTGCCTATAAGATAGTAGCGAGTGAGCAGAGAAAGTAGGACTATATCTAAAACTGATCCTTAATGCTTGCATTAAGCATTTTGGCCACTGCTGGTGAGAAGCATGTATTGCTCTGCCTTCCCTCTGGCTTCACAAAGCATGTCATGCCTCTGCTTCCACATCTGAAGGTCTCCAGTTTGCTTGAGTTCTCTGGTAAGTTTGAGCTGGCGTTTCTGCTTGGGCCAGGTCTTCCTATAGTGCTTCAGAGGTTTGGGGCTTTTTTATTTTTTTCTATTTTTAACTTTAATTTTAATTTTTTTCTAAGTTCTATTTTTCTGTCAATCACTATTTTCATGGAAATCAGGTGGTTGCCACAGTCCATCTGTTTATAGCAGGCAGTGGGCTTAAGCTGCTTGCACAGAGTGTTTCCATTGCCCTCTCCACATCTGCCATGGCACAGACTGAAGTAATGAAATCAAAGTCTTCTGTGTAATCCAGTCTCCCAGTGCTTGAGTCCATGCCCTTTAAAAATGTTGTGAATTATGTTTTCCTCTCTTCCTGTTTCTGCAGTGATTTTTTTAAACTGTGTGCAAACATATATGTATGTTTAAAATAAATATTACATGCACACACATTTTATATGTTAATTGCCTATGCTATGAAATTTCATCAGTAAGACTTGTCAGTGCTATACTGTGAAACTGGAGATGAGAGAGAGCAGGTTGTTCACACTGCAATGACACTTGCCTTCTGGATGGGATTAACAATACAAGATTTGGATGCAAAGTTATGGTACTTGATCCTAGGGCTTAACTAAAAGGCATGGGCAAGGATAAAGCCGAGCATCTTGATTCCAGAGAGGATGTCTGGAAAGACATGTCAGCAAGCTGGACCAGGTTCTAGTTTTTCCATTCCCTTTAATCACTTGAAGTTTCATGAGGGATGATAGTGCACTTAAACAGCCTAATATTTTCAGAGATGGATGTCAAAGGCACTATTCTGTCTGTTGAAACTGAGCATCTTTCTGATCAGAGCTTTTTTCTTTGAAAATGCTGACTTGTTGGAAACAAAACATTTAATAGGTGTGCATGTGTCTGGGGAAGCAGAGGTACAGCAGAGCATCTGGTTTTGAAATGGCCAGAGGTTCAGTTACTAAGGTTTGTCTGAGACATGAGCCCAAATCCAGTTCTCTCCTGGAGTAAGGCCAGTCTCGGTTTTCAGGAAAGCTTCTTTGAAGAGATGTTTTTCTCCCAGTGTGAAGAAGAAGAATATTCTGCTGATTAAACAAGTTTTCTGTGACTTCTCAGTATCCAGAACAGAAAGAGCAGCTTGCAGGGAAGATGCCTCTAAGTGTCTCAGCAGGGGCATGTGTGTGTGTTTGACATTCCGGGGGTTTGCAGTGGGGCTGCAGACGTGCAGCCACAGCAGAGCTGAGCCATCGTGCTCTGTGCTACCCAGGAGCTGCAGCGCTGCACAGCAAAGCCGAGCCTCGAGCTGTCTCAGTGCCACCATGAGCTTTGGTGATGCCCACATCCATTTTTCAGACCAAAACAATGGTTGCTGACTGCTGAAAGGTGACAGACTCTCCAGGGACAGCTGTCTTCCTTGCAGCTTCCTTCTGCTGTTTCACAGCCCTCAGATCCCTGAAGACAAACACATTTCATGTGCTCCTGCTCCTGGAGGCACAGGCCTCTTAAAGAAGGCCTGCAAAGGAGTTGTTCTTTGCACTTTGAAGCAGTGTTTGCTAATGGCACAAATTCTGAAACTAATGTGGTTTGTGCATGGTAGAAGTGTATTTCTGTAGAAATATCCACTACAAATAATAATCAAAGTTAATAGCTTTTGATCCCATCAAGAAGCTCTCAAGCAGGATAAGTATATGAGGGGTTAGATTAGGAAATTTAATTTAATGCTGAAATGGAATGGCTTTGCATTCTAACCAGGAAATTCATAAGCTCTTTCTACTCCCTGCAGGCATGGTCTGTCAATTTTTGAAGATTAAAAACTTAAGCATTATTAAATCAGTTTATTCTCAGGAAGAACTCTTATACTTGACATCACTTTTAGATCCCCCAAGCAATGTTCCATGACAAATGGAACTGCGAGCAGAAATTCTGCATATGCAGCATTCTTCTTGTGGAGAAAACACAAGCTTTTCAGCTGGGAATCTGGACAGTCAGGATCCCATCTTATGTACTGCAATGATTTTGAGGGATGACTGTGAAGCCGTTGTCTGGTTTAACCCCAGACAGGAGCTAGGAACCACACGGCTCCTCACAATGCTCCCCTTTCTCCATGGTGGACTGGGGGACAGAATTAGAAAAAGATAAAACCTGTGGGTTAAGAACAGTATAATAACTGAAGGAAAAAAAAAAAAAAAACCAAAATAAAAATACTAAAACCAAATAAAATTATGCAGAATACCATGCTCATCATCCACTGACAGATTCCCATCCCACAGCAGGTCAAATTCCCCCAGTTTATACACTGGACATGATATTCTATGGTACAAATATCCATTTGGCCAGTTCAGTTCAGCTATTCTGCCCATGCACCCTCCTGGCCTCCTGTGCACCTGCTCACTGAGCCTGAGGCACTGAGAAGTCCTTGAATTAGGGTAAGGAGTACTCAGCAACAACTGAAACATCAGTGTGTTATCAGCATTATTCTCATCCTTAATCCAAAAAAATATCATTTTATCAGCTACCTGGAGAAAAATGAATTCTATCCCAGCTGAAGTTAGGACAAGCTGTCCATCTCTCTGTTGAAAGCTTGACAGTCCTAAAGCTTGCACTTCTGGCAAAGCAGCTCCAAGCAGCTCTTGGTGTAAATATTTCCTTGAACTGTGGCATCTCTGAGAGTATGAGGTGCTTCCTGGTACACCAATGTGAAGTCCTGAACTTGTGCCACATGGAATTGTCCTTCAAGGAAACATGCCTCTGAGGATAAAGGCTGGGAAGCATTTTCATAAAGAAGGTTTTTAATTAACTTATTAAAAAAATTTTTTTCACACTATAAAATGCATTTCAGGAGTGAGATTATTGCTTACAATATGAATCAGCAGGTTAACAGCTGCACAAATTTCAACTAGCAACCAATTACCACTGGTATCCCTCGGGCACTGATACTGGGCCAAGACTGTTTAAAATCCAAATTAATAACACAGGTGGATGGTATAGAGTGTGTTCTCAGCAAGTTTATGGATAATACCAAACTAAATGGAATGACTGATCTGCTAGATGGCAGGGGGAATATCAACTGGCTGGAAAAAATGGCCTGAGGCTGGGCTGTGTTAGTAAAAGTGTGGTCAACAAACTGAGGGAATTAGTCCTTTCTCTTTGGCACCTGTGAAGCCACACCTGCTCTACTGTGCTTGGTTTGAGCTCTCCAGAGCGTGAAACACATTGGCCTGATGAAGTCAGTCAAATGAAACATCCTCAAAGAAGGTCAAAGACTCCAGCACTTACCTGTAACCAGAGGCTGAGAGGACAGGGCTTGTTTTGCTTTTGGAACAGTCTGGGGGAGATCATATTGCTGCCTACAGCTACTCTAATGGCAGAGTAGAGATGGGATAGAGTTGGATTCTTCTGGCCATACTGAGTAAGGTGGGTTAGCCTCACTTTGTGCCTTTGAACTGGCTGTTTGATGAGCATGCTGGGCCCTGCTACTGTTTCCTCAGTAGCAGAAGTTAAGTCCTACTGCCCAACTTTCCATCACTATTTCCAATACTTGTGTAGTATTGTGACTGCCCCAGAAGGACTCTGAGTTCTACCAAAAGGTGCTTTCAGTGACACAGTCATAAAAATAGCTGCAGTTTAACATCATCTGATATTTTCACACAATTCAAATGGAAGTTTGCAGATTCAGTTGATGGTCTAGATAATTCCTAGTAAGCTTTCAACTCTTTGAAGTTAAGTGAAAAAAAGTTTTACACTTGTGTATTTGTGGAATGAAAGGACAGCTCTAATGTCAAATCTTGATTGGAAACAGAAGTCCTCTGAAATAAAAATGTCAGAAAACACTGAAATAAGTTGTAATTGATCAGTCCTTATTCAGGTTTGGTTAGATTTAATGGATAGCATAAAATAATTGGGCTATTTGCATACAGCTTGCATTCTTGTAGCTCAACTGAAGCCAGCAGATTTGCTGGGATGCCAACTCATACCATTTGTTAATGAAGGGGGAATAGAAGGTGTTATCCAGCAATAGACTGAGGGTACAGTGACCATTCAGAAAAAAATCTGAGATCCTTCATTGCTTTACAGAAGGGATTTGGCATCTCAAGGCTTGTGCTGTTCAATGAGCTCAGCAGCCATGAAATTGCAGGCTTTGAATCTCTGGGAGCAATAGTATGACCCAAGTATTTGTACATCAGGCTGTACAAAGTTAGAGAAAGTTTCTGGCTAAAATTCAGTCCAAAAACTAGCTTGTATCTTCTGTCATTCAGATCAGTAAATTTCTGTGTGAAATACTTTTTTAGTTGCTGTCAGCAATAGCTTATGTGCTTTGATTCTCATTCAGTATTTGTTGCAGTAACTGTCTGAGTGGGTGGCAGGGGAGAGGGACATTGTGAGGTTTTTGGTTGGAGGGGTTGTGTTTGTTGGGTTTGTGGTTTAGGGTGGGTTGGGGTGGGGGTTTTCTAGATTTTAATGAAGGAGACTGGGGGCAAGAAACAATATATAGATACAAATATTTGGAGGACCTTCAAGCAGGACAGCTTTTAATCCACACATTGGTAAAACTGCAGAAACTTGTACAGAAGAATTGAATGTTAAAGGAGCAGCTAGAGTAGGGCTGGAAACAACATTAGTAGCAGACTGATCATTCAGTTCCCAAGAAAGGATCTTGCTATCTAAGGCTCTCCAAACAACACACAGCTCTCAGCTTCTTTTTCAGTCACAGTGATAGCACTGAGTGTTATTAACCCTGCCAAGTAAATTGATTACATGTACTCAGTTAAGCAGTGGTGGCTTTGGGTAGGGACAAAACTAGGGCAGGAGATTTAGAGGCAGGTCTGGACTTCTTCCAGATGAGGAAGAGGAGTGTGAAGAGTCATGTGGATAGTGTACTTTCTAATACCTTAGAAGTGGTTGAATTTTAAACCTGTTTACATTTAACCTATTAGGTTGAACACATTCTTTTTTCATTAGTCTTGGCTTGAAAAGATAAGCTTCTCTGTTAAGAGATTAAATAAGCTGGAACAAATTTGACCAAATTGCTTTTCCCAAATATTTTTAGGCTGTAATGGCACATGCTGATCTAGAGAATATCACCTGCATACTTCTTTAGTTGGAGTTGGCTTTCTCTTAAGGGTTTATTAGTATCTTGAAAGTGATAGTTTTGTTCTTGTTCTTAATGTTTTAAGTGCCAGGGCTCTAAGCAATATTTTTGACAGTGTTTTACTTCCAGTTGTGCTTAAGACTCCTTGTAATTTTACTATTTTTTATTTCCATCTCTGAAAAGCGTTGTGAAAGCATTGCATTCTGGCAATTTTGATAGATTTTTTTTTTACACTTTCACTTTGCCACTTTCGTGTCTGTTCTGGTATCTATCCACTTCATAGCATATCTGTTATTTCCCAACTGAAAGGCCTCTTTTTGCAGCATGTGTGTGGTGGAAATTTCATGGTCAACTCTGCCCATGGAAGGTCCTTCCCAGATTGCTGTTGCTTTTCTTTTCAAGCTAATCAGTCAGGCAGGAAGAAAATGCTGTAGGAATGCTGTAGAATCATGGAGCCTTTTGCATTGTAGGCCAAAAGTCACAACTTTCATCACAACCAGCAGGTGACAATTAGTGTCACATGTTGCCTACTGTATTAGTTGTCTGTGCTGTCTCCTATCTGGTTTCTGATGGAAAGATGACCAGAGTCTGGAAAAAGATGGAGGAGTATTTTGCTTGCTTTGAAAATTGGCATGAAAACCATGGGGACACAGATCTAATGTTTGTTGGATAGCTCAATAACAAATTTATAGTATAAATACCATTGAGCATTTTTAAGTTAAACTGTTGTGAGCTGTCCTCTGATTCCTTGCTAAGTCAGATTACTTGAGGTCATGGTTGATTTATAGAGGCTTCTTGATTGATTTGGTCATAAAAGTTCTTGAGTAATTTGAATGTACTGTCCTTGTTTCTCTTGTATTCTGTGTTATTAAAGTTGTTGCTGTTAGTGTACATTTCTTATCTCATTGCTGTTTCCAGGAAATTGTTCTTATCTCAACCCATGATCTTTACCTTTTGTGCCTCCAATTCTCCTCTCCATCCTGCCATAGTGGGAGTGGGAAGGGAAGCAAGAAACAAGCAAACTGAGCGTGCTTTGGAGTGTTGCAGTGGGAACACTATATTGGGGAATACCATTCCTAAAGCACAACATGTGCACATCGAAAACTGACTCAGGAGAGCTCACCTCTATTTTCCACTTCACTAAGAAAATCTGTCACTCCCTCTGCTAATTGGAAGCCTAATCACCCTTCCATACACTTTACTCCTTAGCATTTTTTCTCTGGATAATGTAAAACTGGAATGATCATGCAACTAGAGCAGATAACAAAGAATTGAAACTTAGTGTTTGAGTATGCATTTTCTATCATGAACTGTCTGAAATGTGTTCATTAGCTGATAGGTGTAATGCTATTTCTTTCTAAGCTACTTTTTTGAAGTGCAGAACACCACCCTTAAATGACTGAACATCTTTAATCCTCATGTAGGACTCAGAGAGATTATCTATGCCTGGAAGATATTATCTTTTGTTATCTTTTCTAGATATCTTCCAAGCTCTCATAGGTGTGTTATGTGATGCACCAGTCACGTATTGGCTGGGAGTTATTTGCCTCTGAGATACCTACAACTGGTGTCTTTTGCTGAATTTAAATATTTTCTCTTGCTGGTTGTCATTAAGGTTGTGTATGTTGGTGGCCTGCAGTGAGCCTTAACACGAATTAAGGAAATGGCTATTAAGGAGATGGCTCAGCTGCCAAACTGCACAAAGAGCATGAGGAATAGCAAGAGCTTTCAGTTGAGTAACCTCTACTGACTTGGGGAAAAATAGCTTGCTCCTGGCTGTGTCTTTGGCTTTCAGTGTTGCCAAAGCCTTGCCAAGGCTGTTTTGCTTGGTCATTGGGTGACTGATGTTCTCTTCCCACCTTTATCCAAGGTCAGTTATCAAAGTGGAGGAACATTAGCCATAGAATTGTAAAGGCAGTTGCAAACTCCTGAAAGTTCAGATTTCTTTGGGCGTTTGGTTCAGCTCTGCTAATTTGTCAAGATATACTTTTACTTTAGGAAAAAGATTCCCAGAATATATGAAAACACATTGCACAAGGAAACAATGGCAGGAATAAAACTTTTCCACTAGAGAATGAGCGTGTTGGCTAGTCTTGTCATACACATGGGTTTAAATACAAACCAGTTTTAAGTTGCACTAATTCTCTATATATGAGCTATAATGAAACTTAAGTGAAAACAAACCCTGCTGCTGTTTGTTTTGTTTGGATATTGGCAAAGCTTGAGGCATGCTTCTTCTTCCTCCTTTCATAACTATTTCAATAAAGTGCAGACAAAATTAACAAATAATTACCATGTCCCTGTTTGTAAGTGAAAACAGGCATCTCTGAACTCTCTATTGTTAAGGTATGCACAGTATTTGCATAGTATAGAGTATTTTATTCCTATTGTAGACCTACTTTTTCCAACCTCATTCTGGGGGAGATTAACATGGAAAACTGGTTTTAGGGTTTTTTTAGGAGAAAGAATATTGCTTTCTTAAGAATTAAAGGAAGTGCAAAAAGGCTTTGAAGATTGTATCAGACATCAGTCTGATTTCTGAAGAACTCCAGAGTTAGAGTGTTTTGTCAGCATCATTCACCCCCTTTTTTTTTTCTCTCCCTCTGTCCTACTGCATCCTTACCTGAAGTCCTTCTGGCTAAAGGACAAAAATCAGTCTCTGCTACATGCTGACAGAACTGACAGCCCATCAAAGAAATTATGAAAAAACCTCAAATGTTCAAAATACTTCCATTGTTACTTAGCCTGCAGCATGGTGTCTTCATGGTAGTTTTAATTTGCCTTCATACTCTTAATGTCAAGTACTCTGAGCCTCTGAGAAGGGCCTCTACTGCTTTAGCAGCATGTTAAAGGGGCTGCTTTGCATTGCCAGTACCTCAGATAAGAGTTTCAACTTCTGCCAGAGCTGTGGATTGGCAGTGGAGGTATGTCATTGCTTAAACTTTTGGGGGATGAAGCTCTTAGCTGAACTGCCAAATTAATTAAGAAGTCATTGAGCCTCATCTTATTGGTGTATCTTCATGTGTCTCGAGGCAATGGATCTTCTCACAAGCTTGAAGATGCTGTCTTTCATATTGTTGGAGTCCTGTTTCACTACGTTTGATGTATTTTGAATTTCTGGCTTTATTTTTTCTGACTTTTCTCTTACTATTTTACTTCTTTGCTCATCTTCTTCATGTCTGTCGCCTTATATTTTTGCTTCTTTTGAAGTTGCAAGTAATTTTTTTCACAAATGGTTTATTTTCATTATTGTAGTAAGAGGATATAAAACCAAGGTGCATCCACTGCAAGTTCAGGAGCCTGGTTTTAAACCAGATGCTGTGTTGGAATGGTGAAGTGGGGAATTGAGCCCAAAATAATGATTGATTTTAATTTATTGTAATCATGGGATTTTTTTTTTTTTCCAAGCAGCAATTTTTGGATGAAAAGTGCCCAGAATGTCTGAGTTGACTCTAACATTACAGCCATCCAAAACATCCATAAGAAAATCCAAACCAACTCAAACGTTGTTGTGTTTTAGTGTTTCATTATAAACCCTTAACTCAGCCAAGGTTAGTAACCCTCTGAAAACCTGGCCAGAACTGTGAGGGAATCTAAGAATGAGAGAATCTAGGTCAGTTTTTTCTTTGTGGATGGAAACATGTAAAACTTGATCGGTTTATGTGGTTTCAGCTTCTTAGCCGTGCAAAAATTCAAAGTTGCGTTGAGTTCCAAGCGAGCTGGGCAGCTGAAATGGGTGGCCTGCTTTCTGCATTGTGCCCATATGGTCCTACCCCTTGTCTGAACTGATTTATGTTCTACTGCCTTGCACTGTGGCCCTGAAGAAGAGGACAATGCTCATCACTTATTTCCTATGTGGCACACAAAGACATCTGTAGTTGTAGTCTTTTGGGGTATTATTTCAGATCACAGGAAAAATGGGAGAGATAACTAAGGGCAGATTTTCCAGGAGAGCACAGTGAGTTGACTCTCTCACTGGTTGTGCTGTCTGTTGCAGTATGAGCTCTCCAGGATCACAGGATATGGGAGTGGAATTGTCTTTGAGCCGTAATGACTGTAAAAGCAGAGAGCACTATGCAGGCACATGAGTAAAAGGATTTTCTGTCCCCCGCAAGGAGTGCTTGTTTATCCCTAGCCTTGACATGTTCCAGTGGCTCTGAGAAAGAGAGGGAGAATGTGCCCAGTATGTATGCCTGGCTGTGATCTGGGGCAAAAGCTGTTCCTTGCTGAGGTAGTGGAACATTGATGTCATGAAGCATAAGACTTGATAATATTTCTTATAGTCTTCATCTTTAAGTGTTACGAATGCATTAATGGGTAGGTAAGTTTGTTCCCAGAAGGGTTAAACTCTGGTGATAGAGCACCCCTTTAGTGCGGGTAGCCTGTTTCATAGATCAAATGCTGATCAAATCTGAAACAAGCCTAGTGGGAAAAATGTAGGTGGAAAGGGTGCTACCTGCATCTTGCCTCATACCTGTTTGGTCCTCTCCTGTTTGAATAGGATGCCATGGACTTTCTAAATGCAGTGGATGCTCCAATGTAAGGTATGCTCCAATCCCAACTGTTCTCTCTTCACTGGCCTCCTAAGGCTTGTTGTGGGCTTTGTCGTGTGGCTTTCTGTGAAGAGAGAAGATCTTCTGTGGCAACTTCTCATTGATGATAAATGTTTGCTTTTTAAGGCTTCTATTGTAGCCTCATTGTAGCTGGGAAAACTTAGGAAGTTTCACAACAAAAATCACGATTATGAAAGCAGTCTTTCAATGGGACCTGGACTTAAAAGCATCTGATATCATAAATTACCAGGCTAGTAGACAATTCAAAGTACCAATTATGTCCAGAATATTTTGGGTTCTGTGAACATTATTAGTGATGAAATTCCTCTATTGCCTCAGCCAGCAGAAACTCTCAACAAGTTTTTGTGCATAAGAGGTTGTTTAGTTTCTCCGTTTGGGTTTTTTGGCACATTTGAAGCAAACTCATCTTAAGTGCTTGTGTCAGTAGTAGTCATTTGCATACTCAAAGGACAAAATGAACATCTGAATAGAAATGCAGAACATGAAATGAGATTACAGGACATCCTCAGAAAGTAGGGTTTTTTATCAGATGGCTATAAATACACTTCATAATAAGAGTGGTGGGATTTTTTTAGCTGCCTCACAAATGTAGTGGGGGAGATAGGATATGGGAAAAGCAAAGTGTAAGAAATGAAGGGACACTGAAACAAAGGCTTGTATTTTTAATTTGGTTCTCTGTTTTATGAGCTCCTAAGTAAATGTAGGAATGGACAGAACAAATCTTTGTTTATGTGTGCAAATTAGGAAGAAAAGAATATGCTATATCTTTGATGTTTGTTTGAGTATTGTTTCCAGCTTAAAGCAGCCATCCACAGAATTAAATTCTTTTTAGTGAGGATTAAAATTATTTTAATAAGGCAAATTACCACTAATTAGGAATGATTTGTAAGGCAAAATACAAGAAAAAGAGGTGGCAGGCTAAAAAGTCAAGTACTTCTATCCTGACCTTACCTGCAGAAAACAGATCTGATTTTCATTCAATTAATTTTAATTTCTTCCAACATATTGCTATTTTATAGAGGTGGATACTGGATCTGCAGCTTGTAGTCAGTTTCCAGGTTGCTTAGGCTGTGAAGGTGTGGAGAGAGTGAACTGTGAAGTTTTGAGAGGTATCTCAGCCTGCCTTTTAGAGAGGCCCCCTGCTCTTTATGCAATTCACAAAGCAGAATTTCCTGCTTGGGCCTGTCTGCCTGCCTGCCTGGTCATGCCCAGACAAGCACACACAGCTTCTACACCGCAGGGGTGAGCACAAGTGCATTACTCTGTGCCAGGCTCTTGGTGTCACACAGGTCAGGGATGGCTCTTGTGTGCACAGGTCCTGGGAGTCAGTGGCAAAGGCCACGAGGGCTCAGAGCAGGGTAATTCAAAGCAATGGTACCACTGCTGAAGGCTGTGAGTGGGATGGTGCTGTGAAGTGACTGAAACATCCCATCAAGTGCTCTCTGGATCATTGTGTTATGCATTATAGACATTCTTTTCACCCTCAAATTCATGTACGAATAAGTGAATATGAATTCACATACAAAGAAACTGAAGCTTCCCATTTACCCTCGAGCTCCTAATCTCCCTGAAGTGCATACAAACTATCTCACTGGGATCTTCAGAATGTGTTTTATTTAAACTCTTTTTTTTAAACATCATGTCTTGGTTCTGTAGGAGGGGAGGGTGTTGTGTTGGCATTCAAGTACTATTGACTCCCTCTTGTGGCTAACTAAAAAGAAAAAAAGTAAAAACTACATCAGTGATAGTTCTAGTACTGGGGGGCAATTTTACTGTCATGGTTTAAATGCCTGTTGGATGCGGTGATTTTTCTGTATCTAAAACCTTTCCAAGTTCTTCCCTTGGATGTGCTTTAAATATTTAACACGGAGAAGGGAAGCAGAATATAATAAAAGGCTGCAATTAGACAATAACAGTGTATTTCAGGTACAGGTGGTCATTTGTGTTTAGGCAGGTTTCAACGTGGGAATTTAGTCTTCTGGAGAATGCTGGCTCTTAGCAAGCAAATAGTTATTGCCCCTGCTTCATCATCAATATATTTCTGCATTTCAGTGTTTTCCCATTTCCTAAACCTGAATATCTGTGTGTGTGCACATGCAGAGTTATTGAAGGTAGTTGCTTACATTAATGATCATGTTTTCAGTACATCACCAAAATTTTTGCTTCCACGCTCGCTCAACTGCAATAGAAAGTACAACTGCATGGTCAGTGATTAGAACAATTCCTTCAGATTTTTCTAATGAAATAGAAGCTTCACCTCTGGTTCAGTGACCAGTAGCTGCTTTGTTTGTTTTCTTGCTCACATTTTTAACTATCCAAATGTTAGCATTTCAAGTGTTACATAATATACTGTTGCAGAATTGAGCCTGTAGGTACCACTCTGTGCATTAGACTAACAATAATTTTTGTTTTCACATATATCCCCCCTTTGCATTAATTTCAGATAACACTAAGTTGGAGGGAAAGGTCTTTGTTATTGCTGTGCGTTTATGATGTATCTTTGCCTTGTTTTATTTTGTTGCTTTTTCTAGAAACTTATCACAATTGTAATTATTGCTAAAGTAGATTTTGTAATTTAGGATACCCAGCTATCTGATCTCTGTTACTACAGGCTTAATTTTTTCAAGTGCCTTAGTGGCCTGGCATGGCTTTTATTTCCATCACAGCAACATGGGAATCTGTGCTCTTGCTAGCACATGTTCTCCAGCCTGTGCCAAGGCACTTCTTCACATGTCATTAAACTGCACCATCAGATATTTAATGACTAGATTACACTGCCTTTGTTCTTAAAATAAAGGACTAATCCCCCTTTGTTCATCTGGTTTTAGAAACAGTTGTCCCCAAGACTACAGAAAGTTGTTAAACGAAAAGTTGTGCTGGTTGTTACAAGGCTTTTAACTTTTTTTTTTTTTTTCTGGATTTAAAATATATTTAACATTAAGTATGAAAAGAACAGGATTTTTCCTGTTTTTTCAGGACTTGCTTAAAAGACAGTAGACAAAATATTTACTAGAACTCATAAGTGGAGTCACTTCATTTAGCATAGTTTAACTGCAGGCTTGGTCGTGGAAATATTCAAAACATGGAGATCTTGGTGCTCATTCATCAAAGATCTGATGATGAACAGACATACAAATCTTTCTTAGGGCTGCTCATTATTTCAGCTTAGCCTGGAGCCTTCCTGCTGAAGTTCCTTTGTTTCATTCCATCAGAGCAGCCTTTCTCTGCGGCAGGGCCCACGTGCAGGTAGATGGTTACACTTGATCCAGCTGGTGACTGCTACTCACAGACTGGTTCTGAAATTTGTTTGAAACACCTAGTCTCCCAAAACACATCCAAAATGGTGGGACCTGCAGAGGTGAAGGGAGCTGGGAGTAGACATTTACTCCTCTTACGTACTTGGTAATACTGCTGCACTGCACCAAATGCACCATCCCACCTTGTGGCTTGGACAGCCCCATGGTCAAGTCTGTAGTTACCAACATCAAAAAGTGTATATTGGGAGCAGGCCACAAAAATACAGCTTTTACTTTGATTTTTGATTATTTTTGTTTTGCAACTCAGTAGTAGCACGAAGGAAAGAATATCACCTCAGTTGCTGTAACACTTTGGGTTGTGCTTCCCTGCCAGCTGATTTAGGGATCCAGATGAAAATCTTCCATCTCATTCCAGCTGACCAGAATCCACCTGGAGCAGAACTGCAGGTCTGTTGATTGACTGACTTTGGCAACTTACTGCAGGGGCTGTAGGAGACAACTGCTTATTGATTTAAAAGGATTTTGGGTGTGCCTTTGTGTGCAAAAGGTCCAGTTGCTTCTTCCCTAGAAACCCCAGTCAAGCATATTTGCACTGCTGATAGTGCCCAGACGTGTGGTGTGAGTGTGAGCAGCACACTGAGGTGAGTAGGGCTTCTTCATCATCTTCATCATCATCTTCATCATCTTCATCATCTTCTTCATCTTCTTCTTCTTCTTCATCATCATCTTCTTCATCATCATCTTCTTCATCATCATCTTCTTCGTCTTCTTCTTCTTCATCGTCTTCTTATTCGTCTTCTTCCTTGTCTTCTTCTTCGTCGTCTTCTTCTTCATTGTCTTCCTTGTCTTCATTGTCTTCTTCATTTTCTTTGTCTTCTTTATCTTCTTCATGAGCCCTGAGACCTCCTTATCCTGCCCAGGAGCAAACCACATGTTCCTCTAAAGTGCTGTTCCCACTGATAGACCCCTTCCTTGTTGGAGAATGCTGCTCCCTTTGAACTGAGGGACAGCACAAAGTGCTGATGCTTCCCCACATCTCACTTTAATTTGAGAAGCAAATGTAAATAAGTTTCTAACCACACTAGAAAAAAAAAATTTAACAATACTTGCAACACACAAAATTGGTTTTGTTCTGAAAAATATATATGGCTTTTATTGCTCTATGCTCTAATACATTATGAAAATTAGAAAATGTAAAAAACACTTTTCAGACCACTATATTTTTACAACTTGTTAAAATATGAAAAAAGATGAAGTTTAAACTTGCAAAAACTTGTATTTCTTTATCGCATACTTCTTAGAGACATTGAGTTTCTTTATTTTAGAGTATTTTAAAAGTCAGTGTGAGAAAATAATTAACTTCTTATATCTTCAAAGGGTAGGTGTTTATGGCTGACTTCTAAGGCAAATCTATATATATATATGAGGTAAATTCTGATTTGTCACCAGGCTTTAGGCAGTGTAATGCTAGACAAGCTATTTAAATGCCAAGCCAAGTTATAAAGTGGGCTTTGTCAGATCTGAGATTAGAATAAATGTTTCTGGCTTTTTGCTGATTATCCTATCAAAGTAAATTCTGACGCTTTTGACCTTGGTCAGTAATTTCCTTAATGCAGCAGTCTCTTGGGCAGTAATAGGGAAACATCCATTGCTCTTGTCATATTTTTGGGTTTGGTAGCACAATTTTTTTTCCTTATGTGGCTCACCAGTATCACATACTGCCTCAAACTTTGGCACATGTAAGTTCTGTGGCACAGGAACAGGCCTAGGCTTTAACAGTGTGGATATTTTTATATTATTGAGCTGCAATGTCTTAATTTCATTAATCGGGCTGTGTGTTTTTTCTTTTTTCTTGCTCCTTTGTAAAACTCTTACATCATTCTGAAAGTGGTCAATTAAAGACCTGCCCTTCCTTTTGCAAACAGGCTTGTGCTGTACAGATTTGTTTGATACAGAGCACAGCTTTTGGAACTATTAGACACATAATCAGCAGGGATATGTTTCCCCCAACTCTTTCCTGAGCAGAAAGTTGCCAGATTATTTCATAGTCTTATTTTTTTCTTTCTTTTTTTTTTTAAGTTTGGATTCTTCAATCTGTCCCCTGGATTCTGAGTAGGTGAAGTAATTTCCACATGCAGATGGTTCATGCCTTTACACATGAGCCTGCTTTTCCCTTCTGGATTCCTACAAGTAAATTAACAAGTGGAACTATAAGCCAGTGACTAGCCAGCAGGATGCTCAGCCTCTCTAGTCTCTTCCAGACTCCTGCTTTGCTCAGTCAGTGGTGCTGGGTTGTGCTCCACGTTGTGCCGGTGGGGAGCTGGCTTCACATGGCTCCTCCTGGCTTTGCATGGCATGAGTGGAGTCTCCTTTTAGTTCATATGACTGTGAGTGCCTTCAGACACAGCCCAGCCTCACTGAGTGATGCTGTCCTATCTTGTGCCTGAGCAAAGCTCCCCAGAGTGGAAAGGGGTCCCAGGCTGGGTGCTTTCCCCAGGTGTTGGGAAGAATGCAAGCAGCAGCTGCAGCCTGTCAGGGAATGTGCACAGTGCAAAGAATTTTCACTGTTCTTCCCCATGCTCCTTTCTGTCATAATTAGATTTCAAAATTTTCATTAGGTTAATTTGATATCTTGGGTACTGTAATTAATAAATTTGTTGCTGTACAGGAAGTCCCATGGATGTTATTTTTATATTTTATAAGGAATATGTTTTGTATAATACTGTAACTGTAATATTTAATATGTTTATTATATTATAATTTAATCATATTATGTTTATATGCTATAAACATAATTTATAATCAAACTTGATTAAAAAGCCAGCAAAACCTTGTGCAAACTAGATTTAGAGGCCAACTAGTTGAAGAACTCAGAGGTAATTAGGTATTTTTCTATTCCATTTCAGTAACTTTTGTGACAATAGTTAATGAAACATGTTTTACACACACGTAATAATGTATTTATATGTTTAATAATTAACAATATAAATACATATAAATAAATATAATAAAAATCAGCTCTCTGGGCTGTTGGTGACCCCTCTGGGTTTTGCCAGGATATTCTGTTAAGATCTGACATGAGGCTGATGAGGCACCACATGACAACAGCTTCCTTTCAGCAGTCATTAGCTGTAGGGTCTGGAGTTGCTGCATTTGCTCAGGGATTTATGCTGTGGCAGGGGCAGCCTGTTGGGAGCTGCTGGCTCACAACCCCCCAGCCCCTAGGAAACCTCTTTTAGCAGCGGTGTGATTCCCTTCCCTGCCAGAGGCTGTGGTCAGCTGGCTCCTGTGCCACACACGCAGTGACATCTCAGGCCATGGATGAGGGAGCCCATTGGCAGGCTGTGGAGTGGTTGAAGGACAGTCCAGAAGAGCAGCCTCCTTTTCTGTGTGTGAGTCATGGCCCTGGGCGAGTGCAAGGTGTGTGAGCAGCCACAGCTCTTCAGATATTCCAGGATGGCAACCCTGCACTCACAGAGGGGAAGGCAGAGCTCTGCATGATGAGATGACAGGATGTATATTGTCTGAAGAGCATTTGGCATGTTCTTTGCTGGGTTAAAAAAACTGGCTGGATGGCTGAGCTCAGAGAGTTGGGATTAATGGAATTATATCCAGTTGGTGGCCAGTAACCAAGGGTGTTTTCCACTTCTGGGGCCAGTCCTGTCTATGATCTGGAAAGGGTATTGAGTTGCACTTTCAGTAAGCTCACAGACAACACCAAGTTGGATGGGAGTGTTGATCTGCTGTAGAGCAGGAAGGCCCTGCAGAGAGTTCTGAACAGGCTGGAGTGATGGGCTGAGGCCAGTGGTGTGAGGTTGAACAAGGTGAAGTGCTGGTTTTCTGCAACCCCAGGCAGAACTACAGGCTGGCAGAAAAGTGGCTGGAAAGTAGCCCAGTGGCAAAGGACCTGGGGGTGCTGGTTGACAGCAGCTGAACAGGAGCCAAAGTGTGTCCAGGGGGCCAAGAAGGTCAATGGCACCCTGGCCTGGACCAGCAATGATGTGGCCAGCAGGACCAGGGCAGTGATTGTCCCTCTGTACTTGGCACTGGTGAGGGCACACCTCAAATCCTCTGCTCATTTCTGGGCTCCTCACTACAGGACAGACCTTGAGGTGCTGGAGCATGTCCAGAGAAGGGCAGCAGACCTGGCAAAGGGTCTGGAATAGAAGTCCTTTGGGGAGCATCTGAAGGTAGTAGGGTTGTTCTGTCTGCAGAAAAAGAGGCTTAGAGGAGGCATTATTGCCCTCTACACGTACCAAAATAGATGTTGTGGTGAGGTGAGGCTCAGTCTCTTCTCCCAGGCAGCATGCAACAGGACAAGGCGAAATGGCCTCAAACTGTGCCAGGGGAGGTTTAGATTGAGTATTCTGAAAAATTTCTTCACTGAAAGTGTAGTTAAGCAGTGGAACAGGCTGCCCAGGGAAGTCATGAAGTCACCATCCCAGGAAGTGTTCTAAAAACAGACAGACATTGCATTCCATGATATGGTTTAGTGGGCATGGTGTTATCAGGTCAAAGCTTGGACTTTTAATGATCTTGGAGGCCTTTTCCAACCTAAATGATTTAATGATTGTATGATCTTTGGCCCCTGCAACCAAATGCTCCAAGTGTTACTGAACTATAATGCAAATTAAATAGCACTCATTCCTTTTTTTTTTTCTTAAAGCTAATAAATTAAATGGGAGATGCCCTCCTTGTATGCTAGCTCTTGCATTTGGCAGTTGAATAATAATATATTGCTTTCTTTTCCCCTCTCTGTCATTCCTCTTTCATTCTTTGTAGTTACTCAGGGACATTGCTTAAGTGGTTGGAAAGACGGTGGCAGAATAATTTTTCTTTAAAAGTTGAAACAGAATATCAGCATAATGTTAATTACTTCCAGACCTAACTGGTAGTAATTCTAAAACAAGAATAACTCTTTGAAGAGGTTGCAAAATATCTTTCAAGTTTCTATGAATTTAGTAATTTCTCACTGCAGAAGAGTCTGTAATGAGTGCATGGACAGGAAACACACACCTTTACTTCCTTATGTAAGAGCATAAGACTGTTTTAGAGTTGTAAACAGCTTTAGAATTCTAAGTTTTTAGAACTCTCAAAATCAGCTAAAAGAAATGACTAGAGGGAATCAATCTCATAAGTTGTTCCAGAGCTTCATTGGATTTTATGGGGTTTTCTTATATTTTTTTTTCCCAATAAGAATGTCTACTGCAATTTCCAAATGTTATACATAATTATACATTTTATATCCAAAGTTGAGTGGTCTTAAATCTATTTATCAAATCTATCTCTTCCTACTGGCACTTACAAACAGTTATCCTGGACCTCCTTGGTAAGATAAATATCCTCAGCTGCTTGAATTTCCTAGTCTGCTGAAATATGTTTTAGTCATTCTTGTGGCTCTTACTGAACTCTCTCCAGTTTTTGCATACAATTTGTGTTGTGCAGAACAGAGTGGTATGCTAGCTGAGCTTATGTTAGTGCCAATAGAGACAGTGTTTTCTTCCTGCCTGGTGTTTCCTTATCCACATACCAAACCACAACTCTGTTGGGGTTATTCATGGAAGATGATAATACTGGGCTATATACTTTTCCCCCCACAAAACAGGGATAAAAATTTAGTACCTTTGCAATTGCCTTCTGGTTGAACAGCAGATACCCTGAATTTGTGTATGCAAAAGATGCTTGTCTTGTATGTGTCATGTAAGGATATTTTCAGGGCTTCCTTACTGGATTGTATTCCATGGGCATCCCAAGAAGGGTGTTGCAATGTATGAGTGGTAATGGATCTTGAATCCTTATGAGGCCCCTTCCAACACCTGATACCTTGTGTGATGACAAAGACAGGGAACTTTCAGAATTAAAATCAGTGTTTTTTCCTACATACCAGAGTATGCTGGTATGTGATGCTTTCATATTCCACGTGAAGGCAACTGCAGGCAGCACTTAATTTCATTTACACCTTTTAGAAACATTTTTGATTTTGACCAGCTGGAACAGACAGTTGCACTCACTTGCATCTGCACTGCACAGATTCCAGGACAGAGGTGAGCAAAGATCAGATCACAAGTTCCTGAGCTGGATCAGGGGCAGCACCTCAGCTTTACCTCATTTGGGCCTTGAAGGACTTGCAGCACCTGAGAAATGGCTTATATGAGCTTTGCCAGGTGGGAACTGCCTCACTTGATGTCACAGTACAACTCACTCTCTCCTGGTGTATGTGGATACTACCTCAGTGCATAGGCATCTAAAAACATAGAAATTTTGAGCTTAATTGTTAACAAGTGAAACAGACACTTGGAGGCCAATAGAACAAGGAAATAGATGAATGAGAGAGAATTGGCAGAATACATCAGTTTTTCCTTCCTTGAACCACCAAATAGTTGGTTTTTTTTAAAAGTTTAAGTGAAACTAAGCAACCACATAATACATTTCTAAGAAAGAAAAATAAACCCCATATTTATTGCATTTTTTGGATAAGCTGTATCTCCCAACAGGATTTAAATTCTTTCTTACCACTGACTTATTTGACAGTTCAGTCACAGTTTGGCCATGGTCTGATCAGTATGGTTAGCCAAGAGCACCACCAGCCTGGAGGACACTGATGATACTTGATGCCCTAATAAACAGTCAGGGGTCTGTAAAAGGAAATACAATTGAGAAATTTTTAATGTCAATGCAAGCATGGAAAATAACCCACATTGCTTAAAGACCTTGCGCAGCATGAATCATAGCCCTGCTTAAGTAAATTACATGGAGTTGAGGAAGGCCTGCCTGGCAGCACTAAGAAGTCACGGATGGAAAACAATTGGAAGTCACTGTCAGCAAATGGAGGTGAGGCTACTGCTGGCTTGGAGGGCAACACTGAGCAGTGTCTTCCTGCTGCAGCTTTGCAGCACCCACGTTTCTGTGGGCAGTGTGCTGGAAGGAGGGATTCGTGAGGAGAGGTATTTTATTTTTTGGAGCAAATAATATTAATGGGTGGGAGGAATACATGTTTCTAGATGCACAAGCTGTTCTTTTGATCAAAAATAGCCTGTAGCAGTCTTCACACTTCATTAACAGTTTAACTGTTTGGAGTGTAGATAGAGCTTGTTGATCCAGCCACCTGACAGCAGGAGTGATGAGTGACTAAAGTAGGAGGAGAGGTGGACAAATACAGAGCTGTATGGAAAACAGCACAACCTGAAATCTCTACTGCCTGTGGATTGTGGAGAGGCTTTCTGGAAGAGGGAGAAGGAGTTGGAAATACCTTAAGATCATTGTTCCTGTTGAGTCTGTAGGGGTTTTTTTGCTTTTTGTTTTGGTGTCCAGTGGAACACATATGAATTTTTATTTCCAGCTTGTCTCCAGACTGAGCAATCACTAGGTTGTTTGGGTTTTTTTTTTCCTCTGGAGACTGGATATTTTTGGACTTTATCAACTATGTGTTCATTCAGACATCTACTGGCTGGGGTTTCCTACCCCAGTTTCCCAGAGGGCATTTTGCCCACCAGATGTACTGCTTACTGGGAGGTGCAAGCCTCTGCTCCTGTCATGTTTCTGATTGTGTTGCAAGTGGGATTTACTGTCATGGTAAAACACGAAAGTATTTTGGAAAAAACATTAGCCCAAGAGGTGTTTAGTTCCTTTTTGACACATAGAGTTTAAAAGCATTAATAGATTTCTGATGTATGAATATAGCAAACCAAAGGCTTGATTCAAAGTGTTGTTAGAGATGGGGAAAGGTTTGAGGCCAGGATTGTTTGTTGTAGTTGGACTTAGCTGAAGTGAACTGGCGGTACATCACTACTTTGCCAGTCAGGAGTCAGACGTCCAATCTGCTTCTGCTTGGCCACCACCTACTTTGGGTTGTTCAGGGACTGTGCCAGTACTTTAATGAGCAAATATAGGCCACTTTTTTTAGCAGTACAATGCACATAGGTCCTTTTCTGTCTTCTGCATAACAGGAAGGTAAAATGTCACTCTTTGTGATAAATAAGCAAGCTAGGTACTTTGATTTATGAAGTAGCATTTCAGGTACCCCTTAGCAGTGATCAAACGTGTGACTTACCTCTCATAAAGCATGGGAACTAATCTGACACACGTGGGTTGTGCCTTGCACCACACTCTAGGCAGAAGACTGATGGAGCACTTGAATGACAGGGTTGTAGCCCCCATTTTTGCACACAGGTAGTTCAATTGTTTGATGGACTTGAGGGCAGAACATCCACTTGTTTTTGCTTTCTGCTTTTTGACCTGATGATGCTGTACATAAAGTTAGTTGGTCCTATTGACCAAGAGAAGGACAATGGATGCAACAGAGCCTTCTTCACAGCATCAAACATGCAGAACTGTTTGGAGCAGGTTCTGCATTATTCTGCAGCATCTTTAAGGAAGGCTGGTGAGATTGACCTGTCAGTAACAGGACAAAATGTGATTTCATGTCTTGAAGCTCCACTCAGAGTTGGAAGAATTGGTGTTAAGATACAGTTTGGTACATCCCCTGCCTTGAGGTGTGGGAGCCTTCAGGTCCAGTTTACCCAGAATTCCCAGTATTTTGCCCCATTTTCTCATTTCATTGACCTAGGCATTTGTCAATCCTTGATCCTTGGGGTAAGTTTTATACTGAATACAGGCCTGGCTTCAGTTGCCGCATTAAATAAATGTGTTTGTGTTATCTGCTTATGTGTCCAATCCAAAAAGTTCATACAATGGACTGCTTTATAGGACAGTAAAGATTATTTGGAAATAATGTGAAGCTTCATTCTGGAACCCATTCAAAAGTATAGAACATGTGCTTGCTAAATAAGATTGGATTTAAGCATTTTGTACTAAGCTTTTTTATGTACATTTTCTCTTAATTCTCAGAAGCAATTGGGATTTTATATACCAAGTTTCAAGAAACAGAATTTAAAGATTATGAGTGTAACTTGAATTATGTTGTAAATCATGTAATTTTCCTTGCAGTCACATTTAGCATGGGGAGCATATTTCATACTAAAATGAGAAGGAGGCAAGAGGGAAAAGACTTTATTAAGATTAAGAAAAAGATGGCAGAAATTATTCCTTCTAACAGTCATCTAAACTCACTAAACAATTGAATTTTTCTGTGAGTAGCGAGGACTCTGGAGTAGATACATGGCAATGGAATGACTACTTAGGTATTTCTCCCTGTGGATAGTTTGCAGTGGCTCTACACTGTTCATTTAGAAGACATTTGCTGGGGAAGAAAAATATATTATTTCATATATCTAACAGGCCTGCAGAGGCTGAGAGTGGTTCAAAACCTATACCTTCATCTCTTTCCCAGTGTCCGCATATTCTGTTTTTGAAAGCAGAGGTTAAGCACTGGAAATCCTTTGCCAGATGTCCATAAGTACCCTCATGTTAACAGTTTCATTGTCATAAGTTGGCTTTCCGAAGGTCTCTTTAGGTGCTTGATTTGTGTCTTGTGTCTTGTCTCATTTTTCCTACATATATCCCAACTGCAGCATCTCACTAGTGAGGAAGGCACAATGGCTGTCACAGCTTGCTTGAGCTCGTGACAGCAGTGTTACGGATCTCATCTTTCTGCAGCAAACCTCAGGTTTCCTTGTGATCCGTGGCAGAAAACCGGGACATGATGCAGAGCATTACATCTATTGACGCTTCAAAGGGCTGCTTTTGGCCTCTTAAAACTGGCCTCATTTTGGCTGCTGCACAGCACATCCCACCTGGGGTTCACTGATCCATTTCTTCTGGCACGCAAGAGAAGAGACTGCGGTGCTGCCTTCCCCAGGCGTGAGCAGATCCAGACTGCGGAGAGGCCGGGTGCAGCTGTGCGAGCCGTGCACTGCTGTCACACAATGGGAGGCTCCAACCACCGCAGCATTTCGGCAATCCTGGGGAAGATGGGGTTACACGTTGAGTCAAATCAACCCAGCTGACAGGGTGGAACCTCCTGCATCTGGCTGGGCACTGAAGGAAATACATCTTGTACATCTATCCTGTGGTGTGACAGGTTTGCGGCATCCAGAAGAGCAGAGACAAGCTGTCCTTGAAGTAATTAAGTGTTCTGCAAATAGCGAGAAATCCCCTGGAACATTTCACCTCTGTCCCTTGGAGCTTGGGTTGAGTCCTACAGAGTTGCTTTCTCTAAGAGTAATTTCTTTCTGTTCCTTAATGGTCCCGTTTCTGGAGAGCCTCTCTGTCCCCATGTGTGCCAAAGCAATGCTGTTGCAGTTCCTTCAACTTGTCATATGGTTTTCCTAATCTTAAAAGAATGCAGAAACCTGCAAGCCTGTCAAGTTATTGGAAGCACTGGAAACATATGTCTGAGTCATTCAGAAACTCAGGTAATGGAGTGGAGGAATTTAATGTTTTTCTTTACAGAGGATGTGCAAAGAGTTGGTTTGTGCCCATACTTGCAAGATCAGCCCATCAATACAAGACTTGGTGCACAAAGTATTGTATTTTGCCTGCTTTTAGAACTGTTTAGCTTTTAGAGGAGGAGGACGCAGTTGATTTGCATTTTTCCCCGTTATAAGTTCGAAATTCATTATAGTAATTAAAAATTTTCAGTAATTGTTGTGCTTGGGTGAAATGTACATGAAAGGATAGATTTACAACATTACAAAAATGTACATATTTTATAGCTACCATGCATCTTTGCACATAAATTAGATTTTCCATACAATAGGTACGGAATTTAGGGCAGGCTGATGGGTGCAGCTGCACCAATGTCAGTCTGTAAGACGCTTTTTCAACACTTTTAGAACAAGTGGTGAGACAAAAGTGCAGAAGATTCAGTAATAAATTCCTGTGAGTTTCTTGTCCACTCTTATTTAATGACAATCAATAGAACTGCGAATATTAACCTTGCATATAAACATCAGCTTTTACTTCCCTTACAATATTTATGTATTTTCACAAAATCTTAACCATACAGAACTGGAGCACCTCTTCTCTCTTGTCCTTTATATATAGTGTTCACGATCAGCCTGGACTCTGCAGAGGCAGGGGAGTTCTTTTTGCTTTTGCAGCAAAGTTGTCTTCAAACTGCACTTGCAGGCCTTGAGTTGCTGTCTTTCATTACACTCTTCAGCTACACAAAGTTGCAGTTGAAAGTCAAGATTTCTATTTTTTCACACGTTGATGGAAACATTACAATGTCAGAGCAGATTATGGATACACTCATTCTCTTCCCCATGCCCCACTGCAGAAGCTGAAGCAACTGTTTATGGCAAGTCTGGGTGTAATCACTCAAACTGAGCATGCAGAACTGGAGGATCCCAGAAACCTGAGAGCTTCCACTAAGTGTGGAAAGCTTGGCTCCACACATAATTTCCAAATGGGCAAAAGCTCTTCCATGTGTTCTTAGGCAAGAGATGTAAATAGCATCCCTGAAAAAGTTAATGATGCGCTAGCCTAGCATATAAAGTTTGTGGCGTTGCCTTTAAATATGCTAAAGACATTATGGCTTGAGAAAGAAATTAGTGTCTGGCAAATTATATATTTGCATGTAAAGAACAATAGTGTCTTTACACAGAAAGTATACTTAAAGGACAAGCCAGGCTGTGCTTATTTGTGTGCTGCAAATGCTGTGATGAGGGCAAGGAGGAAAATGTCTCAGAGGATTTCTGGAAATTTCAGTGGAAATACTAGGAATAAGTGCTGGGTGTGATAGTGTGTAGGAGAAAAGTTCAGAGCATTTTGAAGACTTAAAGCAATCAAAGAAATAGAAAGATCTATGATCAGGTTGTATCACAGTCTTTTTCTTTTCACCATTTGACGTAATTTGTGCCATCATCTCAGAGCAGTGTGACTCTGAAATTGCCACTATCCCAAGTTTTAGAATAGCATTCTGGACAAATTTTAGTATTTCATCTCTTGCATTCAGATATGGAATCTTGCAGTAACCAAAGAGGAATGCTTTCCTTGGTCAAGAACTATTTTCCTGGAACTGAGGAGAGTGGAGGCATCAGTCCAGCTTCCAGCAGAATCTGACATTTTCATTGGCATTTTCTGTCTTATATAGGGCATGAAATATTCCAAGAAGCAATTGAATAAACACTAAAAATTGAAAATGAAACACCTGATTTTGGTGCTGGGATCTGATTAAGTTGTTGGTCTTATAATAAAGTTTACTGTTTGAGAGGCGCTATTAAAGGTAAAATTGAATTTTCACAGCAAAGTTTATATGATCATGTTTATTAATGCTGCTTTCCCTAGAGTCACTTACATTTTGTTTAAGTAAAATATGTAAGATGTTAAATGCTGGTCTGGCTGGATTAAGGCAGTTATGTGTTAGAGTCCTTTCCTCTCCTCAATTGCATTTTTATGAAGATGAAAAGTTCCTGTATTGGAGTGAAGGCCTAAGTTCAGGAAGACGTCATAGTCATATCAAAATAGAGTGAAAATAGGATAGTTTTGCCACTCTTTAGTACAAGCAATGCTTTCAGAATGCTCTGCAGTATGAATGTAAATAACAGAATTTGAAGAATTTGGAAGTACAAATATTGAGATCCAGATTAAAACATGTTTACATTGTCATTGGGTGGCTCTTGTGCAAATATATAAAAATTTTAAAAACTTATTAAATATTTCTATATAAATACTTGTTTTAGGTTATCACATAAAGCTTGAGTCTGAATTATTTGAAGATGCATCATATAAAGCAACACAATGTCTAAATGTTGAGCTGTTGATAAGTTTTTGAGGTTCTACTTCTAGGTTCCTGGGTTTTGTTCTTAAAAAAAAAATAGCTCTTCTCAACTTTAAGCTCTTGATTCTTCCATATTTTCCTTCTTTTATACGGTATGACTTGTTAAAAAAAAATATTTTGATGCTGACATCTAAAACTCTAAACATGCCTCTTTAAAGACATTATTTTAATAAGAATAGAGCTGACCAGAACTGCTGTATATCACCATCCTTACTGCTAAGAGGTATGCAGAAGAGTCAGACTCCAAGAGCTGGCATGGCATTGTGTGGAGTGTCTTGGTTAGATACAGCTTTTGATTTTGAATCTAGCACTTCAGTCACACACCTTTTGTCTTTGTTTTTCCTTCTTTTTTTGTCTGGCAAGGAAAAAGTTTTCCAGACTGAGAGTGTTTTAGGGTGGCTTTTTTCCCCCTTCTTAATTTTTTTCATTTTTCATTCACTTAAAACTGGGTCATAATTTCAGTCAAGCCATTCCAGGGTTCGTAGAGCTCTTAAAAATGTTTACTGTATAAGCTGGGGAAGCATCTGCTTTTTTCTTCACTAATTTTGTTTCTCCAATCTGTTATGTGCTGTTTCCTTCCTGAATGTGCAAAGGTGATGGAGGCTATAAAAAGCCTATTAGAGTGTAAAGGAGGGAGAATATAAAGCAGCAGTACAAATCTCCTTTTGATCTGAGGGATTGCTAAGGATGGAGAGTAACATGTTTCCCTGAATTGTGAATTGGTTAGTCTCCATGAGCTAGGAGGACTGGGTTCAGAGAAGAACTGAAATTATAAATGCTAAAAGGAGGAGAGGATTTTGCATGAGGTAGGAGAAACTACCTCAGAAATTGGGGGAGATCATGAGAGAAGCTTGATGATCTACGTACTGCACAAAGAAAGAAAAAGAGATGTGTCAGTGATAAGACTACAGCAGTAACAATGGCATTCTGTAACCCTCAAAAGAAATTAGACAGTGTTGTTTACTATTCCATAATCCATTCTCAGCCAGGAACTAAAGGTATGGTAAGCATCTCACATAAATATTCTGAAGCAGAGGTCTTGGTGGTGCTATGAAAAGTGAGGAATATTGTGGAAAACACTACAGAAAATTAAGACAATAGGCAAGAACTGCTTAGTGTGAGATCTTTCAAAAGATGTACTGAAGAAGAAGGGATGGTCGCAGAGAAGAAGGGATGGAATTCAAATAGTACTGAGCAGTTTTATTAATAAGCACACTATTAGGGTACTCTCTTGTGTAGGAATTTAAACTGGGTGGTCAAGTGGACAGCAGTCTTTCAGAACTGCCAGAAGAAGTAGCATGAAGCTCAAAAGATGAAACTAGTCCAATGAAGCAAGCCACGATAAACAGACTGAATGGAGAGCTATTTATAAACAGCTATGCAGAATAAAGATGACCAGTCCCTTAAACTGAAGGGATGAGGCTAAAGGAAAAGAGTGACTCAGAGATGAGAGGGAACTTCTCAGCATTGATTTTTGTTTCTGTAATTAATTAATGGCAGATAAACTTGTGACATTCTTCCCTGAGGTAGACAAAGATATATTCTAGATCCTTCTGTGCTTATACTTCTGGTGTGTTGGCAGTGATCTTTGCTATCACATGTAGGACTGCATGGGTTACATCCACCCTGGCAACTGAGAAGGGCCAACCTACAGGATGGGGCTGGCCAGGTTCTGCCTGCTCTACTAGGGAGCTGAATGCCTCTGCAGGCTGGACACCACAGCTCTTAAAGTCATGGTGGAGAAGCTTTTCTTCAGAAGGTTTGCATGAGAAAAAAATGAGGATTCAGTAAAGCTACTTTTATTTTTTACTGCAGATAAGCTGATTAATATTTTCATGCTCAATATACCTCCCCTGACAGCAGCAAAGGTCTTTCTTCAATGTACAGCAGTTCTTTGAGTGTTGGTAATATCACAATTGTCAGTTCAAACATGGTGATTTGTCTCACTGATAATTTATTATAGAAATCATTGAAGGGAGTGGGTTTTGGTAATTTTTTCCATGTTGTGGCATTGTGCCCCCTTACTACACATACTGTGTATCTAGTAATTCAGACTGAGCATTCAAATGTATTTGTAATTCCTGTCTTGATACTGAATGTCCTGTCATGAATGTCTTTGTTCCTGCTTAGTTCGCTTTCCTGTTTCTTAATGCTCTTGCTGTTCCCCACAGGTGTTTATTACACTTCAAAACCTGTAATAAAGTTGTCAGATGATACCTGTTCCTTTTCAAATACCCTAAGGGAACCTAGCTCTTAGCTTATTCATGTGCCTCTTCATTGTTCCTGAAGTGCAGCAGACTATTTTAGAAACAGCAAGAGTGTTGAAAAAAATGTATTGAATATTTGAAAACTGAACTCCAGTGAACTATCTGCATTATGTCTTTTGTTTTGCTGCTTTTTCATTAAGTTGCTTTCTTACCTTCTTCCTCTAACCAAACCCTTTAAAAACACCTTGGTGGAGTTTCCTTGTTTTATTAATTACAGACCCGCTGTGTTCTCAGCACTGCTGTTAAAATAATGTTTTTTATAGAGTTGGTCGTTGTTGCAAAGGTGACCTTTCTGCACTGGCAAAATTAGGGCAGTCTGGAAGGTCAGCAGGAACAATTCACTGAAGCTTCACTTCAAGTTGACTTCTTCCTTCCTGGAAGCATTAAAGCATTTGTGCAGGCATGCACTCCCCTGGCTCCCGGCACACCCTCAGCCGCTTATGCTGCTTTGTTAGCAACCCAGCTCTGATCCAAAGCAGCACTCACAGCTGGGAAGCAGAAAAAGCTGCTTGCTGCTGCACTTGGGCCCTGCTTAGGGCTGCTTGATGTCATAACTACATGTGAATAAAGGACCCAGTGGCAGAAGAATACCCGAGGAGGATTAATCACGCTGTGGCTGGATGCTGTTTGGTGTGTGCAATGCAGATCACTTCAACACGCAGAATTGCCTGGGAGCCTTTCCATGGTACCCTGGGCCCTACAGGGGTGTCTCTAATTACTGCAGAAGCTCAGGTGTGTGCATGAATGGAGAGATGCTGACGGAGGAAAAATATATTTGGGGAAAATGCCACTGCATGGTTATCTGTAAACTGTGCAGGAACACTGAGGATCACTCTTCCTTCCCACACCAGTACCCTGTTGCCTTTCCTTTAGGAGACAGCAGCAGCTTTTGCTGCTTCATTCACTGGAAATGAATTGCTTTATCCACATCAGGCATTCCCAGGGTGGGATTTCTGTAAATGAGCTGCTTGTGTGAGCCTGTTCCTCAGCTTCTGTTGCCTCTCATGCCCTGAGAGGGCATGAGAGGCAAAAATAGCTTCCTGAAGAGGGCAGCTATTTCTTTTGTATTACTTTTTTTATCTTTGACAAAAACAAGCAATAGCTTTTAGATCCTGATAGTATTAAATGTCTTTTCTTGCCATATACCTGCTATGGTTTTGTTTACTCATCTTGAAATTTGGATAGCTGGGAAAGTCTTCTCCTTTCTTCCTTGACTAGATTTTCATAGAAGTATTGCCAAATACCAACCATTTTGTGGATGTTTTTGTCCTGTAGGACCTTCTGGGGAAATAATTTTTTTCTTTTTATAATCAGAATTCATGTATAATACTGCAGGTGGTCAGATGTAGATCACAGCTCTTCTCTGTGAGTTTTTACAGGTGGTATTTGACTGAAATGTAAAAAAAAAAAAAAAAACCTGATGAGAAAATGCTGTCAAACTTTGCAAAACTCAAAAGTTATTTGCAGTAATGCTAGCTTGAGCCATTGTCCATTGTATGGGAACTGGGAAGTTTGTTTTCAAAATTTCAAAACTTAGACTAAGAATTAATCTCATGGTTCTCTGAACTTCAAGAAGGCAGTTATCACAGAATCACTTAGAATTATCTCAGGTCTTATTGGGCAGTTGTAGAGAGACTTGCAGAGTGTTACAGTATTAGCAAGCTGAGGGGCTTTCATATGCACTGCACCCAATTCTTTTGAGTTAAATTGATGCTCCCATGTGTGTTACCTAGGTCTACCTTACCTTTGCAAAGCTGTTGACAGAAAATGCTCATCTCCTGCTATGTATTTTCCTTCCCTTATATTCAGACATTATTTGGAAGCCTAACATTTACACACTTAAGCAATTGGCCCCACATTAATTTTTTAGTTGTCAGTGCCAGATTGCCTGTTTGCAACTTAACCTTTTCTTGACCTGGTTCACAGCTTACTTTCTTGACTTCTGGCCCTCACCAGTTTTTAACCACCATTTGGCTCCAGCTGTTCTTATAAAAGGAGGCATTTAATTGCACCTTCCAGTCAGCCTTAGGGCTTGAAAACACTCATCAGTTTCAATCACGTTTGCAATACTCTATATGGAAAAGACGGCGGCTCTTAATGCTTTGCAATATAATGTGTTTTCAGTCCTATATTCATTGTAAGTGCTTATAAGGCACTCTTACAGGATTTAAAAATCCACATGGGAGAGGAAGGAGTGAGATTTTAAATGCTGATGGAGCTGGATAAGAACTATAAGCATTATGAATATGATAGGAGGTGATTTCTGCAAATGCTGCTGTCCTCCAGCTACAGATCATTGCCCTCTCGTGTCTGTTTGGTTTGAGCCTGTCAATGGTTAATTTGATTTCTATCATCTGTTCTCTTACACAAGAAAATAAGTGAAGTATAGCTTTTTAAAGCCTCTTGTGACTGTACAGGTCTCCACCATATTCTTTTTCAATTGTCTCTTCTTCTGGCTGAAGAATGTTTGCCATTCAAAAGCTGTTTCTTATTTTTGCTTGTCCTCAACATCCTCCTCTGAACTGCTTCTGCTTATAGTAAGGTGTTTGAGAGGAGGAGACCAGGACTGCATGCAGAACTTGAACTGGCTTTTTTTCCTCTGTGGTAATGATTGCTCTTTTCCTGTTCTTTATTCCTTTGTGAGAGTTTCGAGTTTGCCCTTCTTTTTTTGTTTGAGACTATGTATACTTGGAACTATGGTCTGTAACTGTCTATTGCAATCCCAAGATCTTACCTGTCAATAGTAACGGTCAACTCAAACTCTTTCAGTTTATGTGGAAAATTGCCTATTTTTGTGAAAAGTTTATCCAAATGACTTTTATTTGTACCTACATTAAATTCATTGACAATGTAATGTCCAATAGCAGAGTGCAATTAAGACTTTTGTCCAGTTCTCCAGATCCTTGAATAATTTAATCTATCAACCATCATACTTACTGTTTGCCTATTAAACACATGGTCTAGATTACATGTGAGCCTATCAAACTGTCTGGATCCTTCCCTGAATGACAAGTGACTGATAACTCCTACTTTGTTTCCCGTTCTAAAAAATAAGGATTTCACCTTTGAGACCTTCACACTTGTTTTGGCTGCAGGGTTTCTTTCAAGACCGTCAATGCAGACATTAATTATCTTCTGGAAACACGAGTGAACTATAGCCAACAGATCTTCCTCTGCCCTTTGGTACTTTTCTTTTTCATTGAGGCTGCTGCTTGCAGTGGTTTTGTTTGCCAGCTAACAAGTAACCTTAGTTTTTTCCATATTTTGGCCCTCTATTCTGAGTTCTCTAAGTGTGCAAATCTGAGCCATGTAATAGAGTTTAGAGGCTTTCTGACTGAACGGCCAAGTTATACAGCTCAGAAATCAGGTGGTTTCTCCTCTTCATCTGTATCTGGTGGAACTTGGGTAAATTCCCCTCTCCAGCTGAATAGCTTAAAACTTGTAGAAGGAGATGTTGGTATCCACACTTTGCAGTCCAGGATTGTTTAAAGCAGTATCAGCAGGAACAGTTGCAGGTTAGTCTCTGCAGCACAATAGACCTACTGTGAGCCAGATCTGTATCCAAGATGTATTTGCATTATGCAAATATTTCCTGTTCAAGATGACTCCTAATCAAACCAGACAACCCTTTTACAGCAAAAGCTTTCTATAAAATTCATATTTAAGACATGGCACAAACTTACTAAAAATGGATGTTGATGGTTTAAAACAACAACAACAAAAATTAAAGCACAAACCAAAAAAGAATTTGAGAGAAAAAATCTGCTTCTGGAACATAGAATGGCATTTTGCTCTTACATGAGCTCATATTTATGCCTTTTATAATTAATTAAGAGAATGAGTCTTAGGAGTGGCTGAGAGAGCTGGGAGTGTTTAGACTGGAGAAAGGGATTGCTGTCTTATTGCTCTCTACAACTGCCTGAAAGGAGGTTGTCACCAGGTGGGGATCAGTCTCTTCTCTCAGGCAACCAGTGAATGGACAAAAGGAAATGGTCTGAAGTTGCACCAGAGGAGGTTTAGAAAAAATTTCTCCATCAAAAGGGTTGTCAGGCAGTGGAACAGGCTGCACAGGGAAGTGGAGTCCCCACACCTGGAGGATTTAAAAGATATGTAGATGTGGTGCTTGGAGACATGGTTTAGTAGTGGACTTGACAGTGTTAGGTTTGTGCTTGAACTTGATGATCCTAGAGAGGTCTTTTCCAACCTAAATGGTTCTGTGATTCTATAGTATTTCATATTTCTGCCTAAAGATAACTGTTCATTTAACCTTGAAAGCAGGTTCTACAAGAAGGGAAATTTTTGATTTTATTTCAGAGCTGCATTGTTGAGAGTGTAATACATCCTGCAACATGAAAAATAACCTCCTATTATAACTCTGTAAGTGTCAGTGAATCCCATTTAAAGATCCCTTCTCATCATATCTAGATATGGAAGCTGTGATGGGAAGTGTTAGTGACTTTGGCTTATAAACAGAAAAATGTACTTTCAGCCTGCAAGTGTCTGGTGCGTCTGCTTTCTGCACTGAAACACTGAATTTCAGTTAATAAAAGTCACCCAAGGGGATGGGTGCCTTGTACCTGGAGAGCAGAAAAACCACTGAACTTTAGTCAAAGTGCTTTTCCTGTCAGAGTCAAGAATTCCTAAATTAGAAAATGCACTTCACTTCTGAAGTATCTTCTGATCACCGTTCTTGAACAAAACAACAGCCACTTTCCTGGAAGGTTTTTCTGTGCTCACTTCTGTTCTGTAGCAGCTGTTGGTTGTGAAATGACTGCCCATCTGCATCCTTCCTTGCACCTGCCAGCCCTGTGTTCTCTTCTGCTAGCAGTTCTGCAGCACTTGTTACAAAACTGTTATCCTTTTCAAATTTTTTTTTCAATTATTCTCCAAGATGAAGCTCAGCTATTCTAGATCTGTCCCATCCTCATCTCTCAGAAGGACCTGTATGGTTTCACACTTGAAAGGACCCTGGAGGATTTCCCCTATGTGGGGCATTTCTTACAACAGAATAGTTTCAGTGTTACTCACAGTGAGAAGGTATGTGCCTGAGGAAAGGAGGAGCTACATCAGCTGCCTGTTTCCTTTCCCTAGTGCTGCTGTGGTTTTCCAGGCAAGAAAGCTTTCTTTTCCATGATTTCGAAGGCTCAGTCTGGGTGTTGCCTTTGCTAGCAGAGGGCACGTGTTGCAAATTCTGGAAAGGAAGGAAGAATAGAGGTCCTATGGGTAATAGCTGCCTGGCTGCAGGCCACAGGACTGGTCAGGTCCTAGATTCGTGTTGGAGTTAGAGGAATGACAGAGCTGATATGTGGGATCATTTTTCTGAAATTGTTAAAGGAAGTCCATCTATGCTTGGTACTTGACAGCTCTCTGGCAAGCACTGTCAGAGAGCCAAGTGTGCTTGCTCACAAAGCTCAAACGTGTCTCATGTTGGCAGTATTGATTCTGAATAGAGCAGTCTTAAAAAGACACATTTTAGCCTTTTGGAAGATATAGTTTAATCCATTTTCCAGAGATAACATGGTATTCTCAAAGCCCCAGCAGTGGGTTTTTACTTTCCATCTCATCTGAACAGACTGTAGAAGGGCCAGTCCAATGTTCAAACCCTACCCTGCTCTAGAGTGCACAGTGATAGCAAGGTACTTACTATCTGATGTGTACTGTGATTTTTAAATTATTTTTTTAAAGCCAAACCACCTCAACTTCATAATTAGTTTTATAGAGGTATAAAAGCAAAAACTTTATCTATTCCTCCAGACAAGTCCCTTGCCTTACTTTCATCTGAATTGAAGCAAGGCTTGATCTCCTCTTCAAGCTCCTTCCCCCATCCAATAGTTATAGCAGAGATTTCCTCTCATTAAGTGAACTTCAGATGGAGCCCACCCTCAAATAAAAATCCAAACATTTTGCTTTATTTTGGGCAAAGGAGGCAGGGAGGCATGTAAAAGACAGGAGAAAGACAAATAGCCTTTCTAAACAAACAAAGGATAATTGCTCTCATAAATGTGGGTCCTCATAATTTAAGAGCAATAGTTTATATACTTGGTAAGCCTTATAAACAGAGAGAGGAGACAAGGGCCAGAGTTGTGTTCAATAAAAGGTCCAACTCAACAAGGCCCTTGATTGTTAAGTTGTGTATTTTGTGAGCCTCTGCCAAGTTTCCTTGCTAGCAGGGCTGTGCTGAATGCTGATATCTGCACAGAGGAGCGAGCTCTGGGAGTTCCTCTGCACTGTCCTGGGAGTGGGAGGGTGCCATGACTGAGAGCAGTTGGAGGCAAAATCAAACCATCCTGCGAGTGGCAGCTCTCTGTTGTGGTGGGCAACGTGATATTTTGGGGTTGGCAGGTAGAAGGCTCACCTAAAAAGCCTAAATCTACAGTCTGTTTATAGTACAGTATATAGAAAACTTAAATGTGTCATTTTCTGCCAGGTGGTAGAAACCAATGATAAAGGCTTTAACCTCACCACAGCCTCTTACAGTAGTTAACTCCATGGCTTAAGGAAGGCTGGTTAATTTACCTGCTTTGATTTCTCTCTTTTTTTTTTTCTTTTTTTTTCGTAAGATTTCAAAACTGTTAATGAATGAATGTGAAACAGTATTCCTGTTAAACAGACTTGTTGTGATCATTGACTTGCTAGGAGAATCCTCACAGCATGTCTCAGCTTGGATATATTCTGTCATCCAGGTAAATAAAACTTGAACTGAAAATCTAAACTGTTTCAAATAATGAACCTTAGGGTTGCCAGGTTTCTCATGGTTGCATGCAGGAATCTGGTGATTCCATGCTGTGCATGTGTGGTGGTGTGTCCAGAGGGCTGTATTTCAAGTCTGCTCCCACCTCTAACTTGAGGTGTTAATGAAGTTTTTGTTGTATGATGCATTAGCTTTTTTCCTGAGCACCTGTAGTCTGCTTGCTTTTGCTTTACTTTTTCCCCATTGAACTAGAGCACTTTGTATCTGTGTATTCAGGTTTTGTCTGCTGCAACTACTGCCTGTGATGGTCAAGTTACACCTGGCCCTGGCTGCATGGGCTTTACTACAGCTACTGGGAAACAAACAATGGGTTGCATTTCAGCAACTGTACCTGAATGCTCAGAGTAGTAGAGGGACCTCGGGGCAAAGAAAGATGCGTGGCTGGGTGAACACAAATATAAGATGTGTTGCAGTATGTCATATTCTGCATGATCTTAATGGGATGCCTAACACAGGTTGGTGGCACCATGATGATGCCAGTGTGAATATTCCTGTGAAACAAGAAATTTTTCTGCCTTTCTGTGAACCTCACTTGCCTTTAATGCTCTGGTACCAGAATGTGCAATTGCAAGGAGGCAGACCTGTTCTGTGACCAGGTTGGGCTTGCTCTCAGGCTGCTAAATGACTCCTGGTGACTAATTAGATGTGATAGAAGTTAGCTGCCAGTGCTTTGTTGAGGAGCACGGGGGGCAGGTAATACTGTGCCTCAGGTGACTGAGGGAGTTTAGGTGCCTTGAGGCAGCTGCTTTGAGATGATGGGTGTCTCAAAGTGCCCTGAAGCTCCTTCGGAGCTCTGTCCACGTCACCAGGAACACCTCAGTGCCAGCTGCAGAGGAGGCTACTCAGCCCTGCTGCATGCCTGGCTGGCCACATGCTGAAGCTGGAGAGCGGGGAGGCTACTGATGGGGAGCATGAAGCCAAGTGGCTGAGATCTCCTGTTCAGCTGTCAAAAGAAGACAGGCAATTTACTTTCTCCCAGTAGTGAACCTGTCAGATGCAGCAGCGTCAGGTCTGTTGCTTGAGCTTCTCAACCACCCTGACTCATAAGATTTGCCTAGATGTCAAAACATGTGCTGAGGAAAGTCTCAACAATACATTTGATGCAGTGTTTCTTTTGGATGCAGTCTTTTAAAAGAAGCAGAATATGAATTTACATCAAGGTTGCCAAGACATCCAACAGCTTCTGAATTCCCTGTATGTTAGTGCAATGGTTATTATGTCTTTTTTCTAAAATATGCAATTAAATATAAACTGAATTTCCTAATCCAGTTTATATTGGTTATAAGAATAAACGTCTGGCTTTATCCTCTGGCTCCACTCATCATTATCTGTATGACATTTTTGACAGTGTGTTGTGCAGTGGAATTATGGGTTTTAACAGAGGGTGCAAAAAAGGGAAAAGAGTGAAACAGCAGCACTTTTTACACCATCATAGCTGACAACAACTCAGTGCTCGTATCATCTGAAACCATGGTGCTTCCCATGATTTGGGAAAGGGTTTCATTTCCCCAGCATGTCTTCCAGAGCTGCAGCTGTCCGCAGCCCTGGGCCATGCTCCATGTTTTCCACAGTCGGGACTTCTGCTCCTGCATTGGTGCATCACCAGGATGCATGATCTCATGGGCTGCACTGGAGCTCACCTAAAGTCCTGGTACAGCCCAAAGTCATTCTCATGGTCTATTGTATCTATTCTTTTGCCACTCTGCTGAAAGAGGAGAATAAGTGTTTAATAAGGGAGAATTTGATTAAAAAGTTGGTACAAGTCTCAAAAGAGCTTGTTGTACTGCAGTTGTGTCTCTCATAAGTTACTACACTCAAGGTAGCATTACTCCCAGAAAGTGAGAAGGGCCATTGCCTGGTTGAGTTCCAAGGATGTGCTGGACACACACTAAAAGCTGTTTTTTTGCAGTGTAAACTTAACTTAAAGCTACAGTATCTTGGTAGCTTATCTTAAAGTTTACCGCTCGTGTCCATCTGTTTTCTGAGCTGTGCTATCATGAAGTGTCTCCATTTTAAACAAAGCAGATGAAGCCTCTGCAAATGCCCCTTACTGTAAAGCTATATTCTGTGGCTTGCCTGATTAAATTTTACTTAATTTTAACATAATAAGCTAAATTTAAAAATAGTTCTTACCACTGTGCCACTGAGTGTGTGGCTTTTTTTCATACTCCTCCATTGTAATATGCCAATTACTGATCTTACATACTTTAACAAAAAAGAAGAAAAGAGAGAAAGTTAATAGCGTAAAATCATTATGGCTTATTTGTGTGATTAGATTATTAGTCATAAGGAATTTGATACCTTTTCCTAGAAAAAATGTTTTAAATTATTTAATTACCTTTAATTTGGTTTCCTAATTATATTAGGTGTATATTATTAAGTTTTCCCTGGCACACACTTTTATAAATGAAAGGTGAGCTTTTTATTCAGTTGTAGCACTTCTGTGGTTTCCATTACTTTCCATACTTAGGAAGAAAATTCAAAGCCGCTGTTTCATTTCTGTCCATCTGTAATTATTGTAATCTGCCTATACGTACAGCCAAATGTAGCTCTGTATGGAAATAATATACATATATGTATGGAGAGATAATTAGATTATACCAAGGTTGTGATTCCCTGCAGGAGAAACCAGAGTCTGAATCAGCTGCAGTCCTTGCCAAGGCAGAACATGATCCCTCACTGCAGGTGTTTAGCATCTCCCTGTTGCTCCACTATGCAGCGCTACCAGTGCTCCACAAATCCACAGTGACATCTAGGTTGCTTTTGGAGTTTGTCCACACCTTTTCTAAGCAATGGCCTGTTGCAGCTGGTTAAACAACACTCTTTAATCCCTAGCTTTATTTTGAAATTGTTGTCAACGCCTGATATAAATCAGTTTTCTCATCCTTAAAAGTATAACAGAAACAAACAGCAGCGAGTGATGAATCACATGTGCTGCAGTGGAGTGCTATTCAGTTCACATAGCTTAAACTAAAACTAGGATCAAAGCAGTTTAATACTGGTGTGAATTTAATCAGTAGTCAATGAACTGCTCATTTGGGATCAGTACCAGTAGTGCCACAGATAAATTACAACTCTGAGCACTGAGTTAATGTTAATAGGCACTTACAGAAAACAGATTTAAGTAATCCCCAAAAGTTACAGACTCTCTTCCACAAGTACACTCACATACTCTGCCAGCACATCTGGGTTACAGTTTCCCCCCTTTCTCCATCTGAAGTGCACCCATATCCTGCAGGAGATGTGGGTGCTCTCACCTCCTGGGACACAGTGCTGCTCCCTGCAGCTGGTGAGGCAGCACCCATGAACTCGGGTGCACCCCATGAGCTGTGGGTGTTTGCCTGCAGCAGCCTGTCTGAAAGCAGGCAGCTCCTGGCCTCTGAGTAGGAAAATGCTCTGTCTGGTGATGATGATTTTCTTTATTATTAATTTGACTGGTTAGAGGTGACAGGTTTTGTGTATTTTAACATGATCAGTGTTGGGAAGCACACCCTGATTTTATGTGTTTTTTACACCTGCACACACCAATGATTCACTCACGTTTCTGTCTTAAAAGGTGATGTCCCAGACCATTTGCCAAGATTAGGCCATGCCATCACCATCTGTTCCTACATCTCACTTTGTTTTCTTCAGCAATCTTCTGCTGCATTGGCAGGGCATAGAATCACACCCTCCACCCATACCTTTGTGTACAGAAAGGCTGCTAAATGTAGTTCAAGTGTGGTAAGATTGCTTTTTGCTCTTGAGAGTTTGGAGTTTTTCTATAAACAAGAATCTGAATTCCCTTCAAGGAGTAAATATCTCTTCAAAGAAAGGCTTGCAAGCTTGCTGCAATGTACTGCAGATAGATGAAGCTTTGTTGTGTTACAAGGCAATTTGCCTAAGGGGCAGGCTCTGCCAGCTGTAGTCTCAGCTAAAATAACTTATTCTGCCTGAATTGTTCTCCAGATATGGCTTCACTTGCATGAAATTATTTATAGTCAGTAAAGAAAACTCAGTAGCATCACTGGTGAGTGCTGTAGATATGGGAGGTAATGAAGTTCACTGAGGTGTGCAGGAGCCAGGGCTCAGTCCCAAAGCAGGCATTCCACCTGTGTTTTGGAGCAAGGAAAAGCTGGATGTCCTTGCCTAATGGTCAGCCCTCATGGCTGGAGGCATTGTGGCCTCTCTGAAGCCTTTTCTTCTCGTGGTGTTCAAATGGTTTCTGGCTGGTTTATAACATAGCAGATCATTTGGGAATGTATTGTCGCTTTCCAGAGCTTATGAAATAGAAATTGCTAAATCAACAGAGGCCATTCAACATAAAAGCCTTGCAAGTCAAATATCACTTCAGCAGCATGTGTTTTTGTTACACCATTTCAGTAAAGTCAAAGCTTTGTAATGGCTTTCCTTTTAAAGGTGCAATGGTGAGGGGGTTTGTTCAATAAGAGGTGATGCTCCGTGTGAGCTGTACAGTCTGTCCTTGTGCTCTGCTCTTCAGCCCTTGTGAACAGACACCTTTCTGTAAGGTATGTGCCAGGTATAGGTATACTTTTGTGCCAGGATTTGATGAGTTGCATCACAGTCTGACTCTGCAGTGGCAGAATTCCAGTACTGCAAAAGTCACATGAGAAGAAGGTTGGTGGAGAGTTTGTTTTCCATCTCCAGGCTGATGTACAGACATCCCATTTCGGCAGGTAGAGAACAAAAGACCTGTATCTGTGTTATGGAGATGGTCCTAGGCAGGATTTTAATTCCTGAGATTCAAATGGCAGGACTTCAGTGCCATTGTATAGAGATACCTCTGTAGACATAAGCAGGCACATGCACTCATGTCATTGAAAATGTTCTACTTCAGTGCTTTTGCCACCTCTATTTCCTTCCTTGTATCATGTCAGAGCAGTCAGTCCAAACTGAACAAGAGGGATGTGTTGTGATAGACACAAACTACAGGGTGTTCAGGAATTGGCAACAAATTTTGCTGTCTCCCAGACTGGATAATATATTAAATAGTGAAAACGTTAACATTTTTTACTAGTTTTTGAATCACCCTCAAGGTTACAGAAGTATTTTCCTGAACTGTGTGTAATACCAGTAGTATCAGTGCCTTGCATATGGTTCATGTGTTCTGTAAATGGAATTAAAATGATGGAGCAAGTAAATGCATAACTGGATTATAGGAGATTAGCAACCCAGTATTTGTAATCTCATCTCACTTCTTACTTTAGCATTTCTCATAGTGACACTTTTGCAGTGTCATGTTCCTATACATGGTTCATGCTATAAATAGTAATGAATACAGCATGACTGCAGTGCAACTTAGTGTGATGAAATGAGGGCAATACTTTCCAGCCAATTACTGATGTTATAAAATTCTCTTTGCCACAAATAGTAGAGAAAAGAGTGAACTAACCTGGCAGCATTTCATTTTTGGTGTATAGTGAGGGGAGTTGTGCTCCTGTGAGATGCTGGCTGCTCTGAACTTACAGTAGCCTCTGGTACTCTGAACATCCTAGGAACTACTTGGCATCCAGGTACTACAGCATCAACCTCTGTGCTTGTACATTCAGTGAGTTGGAAAATGTGAAGTCACTACATGCTTCTAAATGTTTCCTAATAAAAATTCTTTTTACCTTCTCATTAAAAGCTTTTAAATGTGACTTTGTGATCTCTCTTTATTGGCCGTGTTCCATGTTTCCAAATTATACTGAAGAATGCTAGGAATATATTTTTATAATCTTTTTGTTGTTGTTGTTTGCAGTAGTGTTCTACTTGAAGTCTGTGCAATTAGGAGGGAGATGATGAAGTAAATCATTACTACAGTTTCTCCACCTGAAGCCTCAGTACCTATAGCAGAGTGTTAAATGTCTTTTCTGGAGCCAGAGCCTCATTACATCTACCTTAATTTACATCACACATCCTGTAAATACAACATTGTCATCACTCATTAAAAATAATGGTAATACAACAGTTGGACAGTGCTTTTCTCTCTCTGAAAGATTATAACTTTCCCCTGTGTTTTGTGTCCATCAGCCTTACTTCTGAAGCAGGTCTTGGAAGAACAAGCATCAGTTCAGCTGGAGGTGGTCTGAGGGTGAATTCACTAGGATTTCAGTACCAATTTAGTAGTTCTGGTAGTCCTTGTCTCCAAGCTTAGCATAGTGCATCCCACCAAGAAAGCTGTAGCATCAACTTTATCAAAAGGAGAGGACATGCTAATTTTTCTGCAGCAAGGAGGAAGACTGGCAATGGAGTGTGCTGCTCAGGAGTCTCAAAAATGAGGCCAGTGAATGCTGAGTCTCAAACTCTAGCTGTAAGTTACAAGGATCTTTGGTATATATATTTGAGGAAAAAAAAATCTTGAGGATTTTCACTGAAGTTCAGGACACTTATCAGAGTCCACATGAGTAGAGTTTAATATGCTCCTGTGGATCATGTGCACTGCAGTGAGCTTCACCCTCTTTCCTCTCCAAATGGAGAATGGTCTGTATTTTATGAAGAGTAAAACATCTGTAAAAGTGTGCACTGAAAGAACTTTGAAAAAGCTGTAGTGAGGGCATTGCTTCTCAGCCCCAAATGTATATCTGTGCCAATGATGAAAATAAGCATCAGTTACTTCATTTTTCACCTCCCTGACAAATTCTTTCAGTAAGAGTTTTACTTCCCTGTTTTAGAAAGATCAGGATGGCTAATAAATCAGTGCTGGCTGATGGTAAAGGGTGGGAAAGCTCTTGAGTCATCTTGTGTAAACAACATCTTAAAGCAGAATTTTCTTCATAGATTAATTCCTCTATTGTTGTGTTTTGTTTGGGTTTGTTTTTAATTTTGGTGCTTCCTAGTAAGCTCTAAATAACAATCCTAACCCACTCAGCCTGTGCCTTGATCTATTTGTGTACTGTGTCAAAATTTTTAACCCTTGTTAACCTTGTTTAACCCTGCTGTGCCTTAGTCATAGTAAGCTGTAGATATCAATCCTAACCCACTCAGCCTATGCCTTGATCTATTTGTGTACTGTGTCAAAATTTTTAACCCTTGTTAACCCTGTTTAACCTTGCTGTGCCTAACCTTGTTTAACCCTGCTGTGCCTTAGTCAAACTTGGCTACTGCTCGTCCTTAGGTGGTTCTGCAAGTACAGTAACCTTTCCATCACTTCCCTCCTCTAACTGCATACATTGGAGGTCATGGTACATATTAGCATATCCTTTTAGATCTTCAGCTGCACAGGTCAAGATCACTTAACTTTTCAACTCAGAGTTTGGGAATTAGAACATTTATTATGACATTTTCACAAGGGTTTGATTTCTTTTAATTAGGCAGGATTTGTTCTTCTGTGCAAGAAAAAGAGGAGCATTGTTAAGTTCAATTGAATTGGTAAACCCAGAATAATTATATTTAGAAGGTCCCTTCCTGTCCACCTTCCCATCAGGTATATATACATATTCATTAGACAACCCTGGAGGTTCCCATTTCCCTTGGACTTTCAAGATAAGGGCCTTTCTCTTCATCTTCCTCTTACTTTTTCAAGATGTCTAATATCTCTTGATTCCAAATCAAGAATGCTTTTGCTGCTGTCCTGTATTTAAGTCTATTGCCTGAGATACTGCCATAAGCTGGTGATAATAAATTTGAGAAAAAATGAAGAATTCCATATAGAGCTAGTGATGATGTTTTAAATAATTAGCTTAGGTTAACATGATGCAGTCTGAAAGATTTAGATAGTGCCAGAGTCCTTGCTTTGAATAATAACTCAGCAATTATGTGTAGACATAAACTTCACATTTTCTTTTTTGCACATTGATTTTGAGTTAATGAAATCGAAGTGACATTGAAAGAGTCAGTGAATAATTTTGTTTATCTCATTTTGGTAAATTGAAATCACAATGAATTGAAAAAGAATAATTACAGTCAGTTCATATTTTCTGCACAATAAAGCAGTTATTTATTGTGGTGTTCAGTAGACTGGGAAGTTATTGAAGTTGCCATAAATACTGTGTGCTGAATTTTTTATTTACTTGCATGTATGTGTATCTGATACTCCTCAAATGTCAGAGTGCCATATGCTGTTGCATATAAATAGCGATCTGCAATTTATACAGCACAAGTCACAGACACAGCAATTGGGACCTCAGACAGCAGGGCTGGGCTTCAGAGGGTGGCTAATGCCCTCTGAATGCTTTTGCAGTCATAAGTACCATCTGCTTTGACACAGTCTGGGACTGCTTCACACTGGTGGCCAGGAATCCATGTAACTTCGTGCAGTTGGGCTTGAGCCAGTTACATTTTTCTAGTAGAAGAAAGCTGCCAATGGCCATGTCTCTTTCCCAGCTTAACTCCCAAATTTCCCATAAACAAAATTTTAATCCTTGTGGTTCTGAGTAAGCACTGCGTGCTTGCTCAGTGCGTTGTTGTGTGTGTATTGTGTGTGTTTGTAACAAGAGGGGACGGCTCACTGCCACTCCAGGGCTCTCATAACATGACGTGTTTATTATGAAAAAGCCTCGGTTTATGTATCTTTGTTGAAGAGACACTGGATAAGTTAGATTGAGCTGGTGTTGTGGGTTTCTGCTTTGGAGGCCTATGTTTCTTTGCTTTCATCCTGTCCAGAGTGTTCTTCTCACCCAGGTCCCAAAGGTGATTGGATGGGGAATTGGCTTTGGCCAGCTCTTTGCTGAATGCATTTCTTTGTCTGTACATGTAGTGGCAACACTGTGGATTTGTAAGAAATGCAAAAATGTGGATTAAGTGAAGTTTTCCACCATTCCTTTAAAAAGCCCTGGAGACCAGCTTTGTTTTACTCAGATTGGCCATGTGTCAGAAGGGAGGAGGGATGCAACCCTAGAAACAAGGTATTTGCCCTCAAAACATGAGAGTGCTTGCCAGGATACTAGCAGGTGCTTTTGAAGGAATCTCATTCCTGGAAAAGAAAATAGTCTTTGAAAACTGAGGTGTAAATGGATCTGAACTGATCAGGAGCAGGTGTTGCAGGTCAGCCTTTAGTTACACTTCGCAGAGTTCCACTGAATTTCTGTAATTCGTGGGCATCCTACAGATGGATGCAGGCAGGGCTCCTAGTCTGCAAAAGCATTAGTCTGGGAGTAAACACATCTCCTTTCTAAAGTCAGAAAAACTGTTAATGCCTCAGTATGATTCTCCTAGGGGACTGAAAAGAGCTCACCAAACTCACCCTGGAGTGAGCAATAGCATGGTAACTTATTAAGCAGTTTTTTATATGAAGGTTACGTTCTTTATGTTCTCTTGTTTGTTGGCAGCATTTTTTTTTTTTTTTTTTCTGTTTCATTATCACTCACTTACTGGTAGTTTAGCTGGTAGAGGGATGTGTCTACTGCTCTGACTCATGACTCATCAGCTGGGACATCAAGCAGGCACTCGCAGGTATCTCATGGACAATCCATAACAAGCTGGGCTGAGCCAAGCTGAGTTGGGATCGGCTTTACCAATTGGGTTTTGAGTTTGTTTTCTCATTTTTAATCTAGAGGCCTCTTCTTGTGCTGTGTACAACTCTGTCCCATAATTTGCAGGTTTATCTCTTCCAAAGACTGTTTTCAAAGCCTGAATTTATTTTAGGAAGCATGTTTGTACTATTCTAAATTACATTGATTTAATGCATCATTAACATACGGAGAGAGACTAACAATACAAGAGCGTGTAGAGACAGGACAAGGGGAAATGGCTTCAAAGTAAAAAAAGAGTAGGTTCAGATTACAGGTATGGAAGAAATTCTTTACTGTCAGGGTAGTGAGGCAATGGAACAGGTTGTCTAGACAAGTTGTACATGTCCCATCCCTGGAGGTGTTGAAAGACAGGTTCGATGGAGCTCGGAGCAATCTGTTCTGGTAGAAGTTGTCTCACCCACAGCCAGAGGATTGGATCTAGATATCTTTAAAGTCTCTTTCAACCCATGAACCTTCTATGATTCTGCAATCTAAACTTGATGATAGAAGAGAAGCACAATTTTATGGCTTTAAATCTCTCATTACCTCTTATTCTTCTGTTTAGCATACTGCTTAGCATTTGTTTCTCCAGTTTTGAAGGTCATATCCTGGATCCCCTGTTAATTTAAAAGTCAGTAATTTCTGAGAGCCACATGCTTTTAAAATGCCAACAGTTGATTATGAGACAATGTTCTTTTACACAAATAATTTGCTTATGGTGAATATGCTGGAAACAGCCGTTCTTGGGGGAATTATTTGTCTACTGCAGCATTTGCTACCAACTGGATGCAAGTCCTCTTGATTACACAACAAAGTGATTATATTGTCAGCTTTTCCCTGAGGTAAACATTCCCCTGCTTTGTATATTATTTTCCACTTAAAGTCACGCACATCTACCAGAACTATATTTCATAGTTCTGTAGGTCCCCGTGGTTTTTATCCACATGAACTGGGGAGTTTGAAAATATTTCTCTTCCATAAATCTATTCCAGCAACTTGTCTTGAAGTTTTGTAATAATGTAAACTGATACATATTTTATTCCAAATTCTCACATTTTTGGAAGGTAAAATAGTAGGACAGCTACAATTGTCTGGAGCAGATGCATTTTGAAGTTAGGAGCCATTAAGCAGTTGTTCCAGTTTTCTGTCTAAATTGCAAAGATACATTTGCATCAACACAAATTGAGTGTTTATCATTCAAAGTTAGAGTGGGATCTGTTTGTCCCATCTCAGTGTTATTCTAAGTGACTGATTTTGGCCCTATGTGTGTAGCTTGAGAGCCACTATGAAGAAGTGTGCACTCATCTTCTCTACATTTATTTAAACTTGGTCTTAAATGAAAAATAAAAAACAGTGGATTTAAAAAGTGGAACACAGTAATGTAGATGTTGTCTAGTCAGGTGGAAAAATGTTTTACCTGACAAAATTTTGACCTTGGAGCATGTTAGAGTAACTCAAAGAAAAGGCAGGTTAAAGTTTTAAGCCTGTTTCATTGAAACAAGTCATTCTCTGGATAAATTGGGAAGGTTTTTTGTATTCACCAGGATGGGGTTTCTGGGTTAATTAAGGCTGTCAAACTTACAGGAGAAGAGAGAGAGCTGATGGCAGACTTTTAGTATGATTTGAAATCAAGCAAACTTGCTATCTTTTTGTTGTCTTATTTAAACCTTTATATTGAAGTGTGTTGAAGGTGCTTATTTATAAGCATTTTGTAAAATTATAGTTTTTGTTTTAACTACATTTGGTTTGCACATTTCAGAGCAATGCATTGAACAGCATGGATCCTCATGGGTGTGAAAATCCCGAAAATGGGGGCTGATGAAATGCAGTGTGTCTGGTCCATTGATAATCCAGCCTTGAAAATCCAGCAGGGCACAGGATGCCTCTCCTCGGAGTGGTATGGAATAGGATGGGAGATGATAACTCATGGTTTTGAGGAGGTAGACAGGGGCTTTTTCTGACCAGTGAGTGTATCTACATTAGCATTTTTGTTCAAGTCCAAAGCTTGCTTTTCAAATGCCTCTCCTTCTTACTCTGTTTTGGTAACCACCACAAGGTGTATGAATCCAGTTACACTCAGGCAAAACTAAAGCAAAAAAATATGTTCTGGCAGTACACCTAAAGCACCAAAGGCAACCCCTACTGAGCATTCAGGGTTGGGGATTAAATTAAATATTGGCAAAAAAATAACAGCCACTTCCCAGGCCTGTGGATGTTCGGTTTTCAGCAATATTAGTTTTGCTCCACAGAACTCCTCTTTCTGGGCTGTACTCCTTGCTAATGTAAATATAAACTAGCTCAGCTGGAGGAACTCCCCACCATACCATAAAGAGTTGGGAGAGCATCTGACTGAAGGATTTAAGCAGAGCTTTTACTTAAGCATGTGTGGAATTCATTTTGGGATACATATTTACAGAACATGGAAAAAATGCGCCTTCCAATCCATCTCTATGTAATTCCCTGCAATGCTGCACTGTGAAACCCTTTTCTCAGAGCTGATGTGCTAGTATCATCAGTGGTACTGAAAGCTAAATTAAGGTGCTTTGACTTCCTAAATTAATAGTGAATTACTTTTTTTACTTTTCCTCCCCCTCAGTCTTTGTATTTTTAGCTTCGTTCAAAAATAGGGGGATAAAATGAATTCCTGCCAAGTGGCAGGGGACAAAGTCAGTAGGGGGGAAATTAGTTCCAGCTTTCCACAAATACATTGTAAGGAAGAATTATTTGCTTAATAAAACTATAATTATTACTTGACTTTATTACTTCTTTGACTTTAGGCATCTATTGTGAATATGCCAGAAATGCAAGATCAGGTCTCCAAATGTGTGTAGAAGAGTTTATAGGCTAAAGAAAACTGGAGCTCAGCGTCACAGGGAAGCTACACCAGTATAATCCAAGGTGTAAAGTGTCACACAGAAACTGCTGTGAAACGGCTACAGATTTTAGTTAACATATCCCTCTTCCACAATGCCTCTAGTCTTATACAATAGCTACAGTTTCTTATTACATTCTAAAGCAGGTTTTTAAAAACCATAAAAGGTTATTTCAAGTTCTGTGGAACTGTTCCTTCCAAGACCATGTGGATGTGATTACTTTGTGAGCTCCAAGGTTGCTTATTCTTACACTGACAAATCAAGCTCTGCTGCAGGTCTTTGCTCTTAACATGAGAATTGCATGACTGACAAGATCTCACAGGATAAAAAAATAGTTTTCACCTTTGCCAAAGTGTTTATGTTCCTTTCACCTCAGTTTTCCACGTAATTTTCTGTTTTGGCAAAAAAAGAATTGTCTGGTAGAAGGGAAGCAGTAGCTGTAAGCCATCTCAGGTTTATTTGGACTTTTGCACGTGTGTATTGGAAACAAACTGGTGAAATACAAAATAAACAAAATCATTATAAGATAAGGTGGGAAGGGGAATATCACTCTGAGTATTTGTCAGCTGTGATGATGTTTCAGGAAGAACCCTTTAGAAATCACAGAATATGCTGATTTGGAAGGGACCCACAAGGACCATTGAGTCCAGCTCTTGAGTGAATGGCCCTCAGAGGGGTTAAACCCACAACCTTATGGTTACCAGCACTGTGCTCCGACCAACAGAGCTGGTCTCATCTGCAATGGCTTGCAATTTTTATGAGCAGACTTTCCATTTCTCTCTAGGAACCATCCTTTTCAATTGAATTGAGGCATAAAATTACCAATATCTAGAGAAATGGGTTAAAATTTGTGGCCCTGGAGCTGCAAGGTATTTGGAAAACTGGAAACTAACACTTTGAGAAGGTTTCTCAGTGCTCAAAATACTCTTGAAAAAGTAGATTAAGGAGAGAGAAAACATAGCATTCTCCAAGCAGACAGGTGTAGGGAAGATGAATGGATTCTATAAACACAGGTGAGGAAAATAAATATCTAGGTGCTGTATGGCACATGGGAATCCCAGCAATATCTTGAGTCACATAGTGAAAATACATGAATCTTTTGGGACTCTTGAAATCTGGAAGGTTGAAAATGTGGTTTCCATGAAATATGGGTGCAAAGGACTCCACTTTCACCACTGCTGGTGAGGTTGGGTGGTGTGTGGTGCTTAGTTAAGAACATTGTGCTTTAAGAGAAAAACACATAGATAGGAGAAAAGGTAAAGGAAAAGATAGAGGAAATGGGGAATATTAGTAACATGACTTATAAAAAGAAAGGCAAATGCATGTAAGAAATCCTTACAGGGAGAGTGAAGACATCTCATTCTTCACAAGCACAAGGAGAGGGCAAGAAACAGCTTCTTATATGAGACAAATAAGAGGAAAAACTTAGAAACATGATACAGTGACAACACTGGAACAGGCACCTCAGTGAGCTGAGTAATAGCTGCCCCTAGCAGTTAAAAACAGGGCAGACATGTACATCAGAGATGGTTTAGGTGTACTTAGTGGTTTTGGAGGGATTTGAGAGGGCTCATCCAACTTATTCTGTATGTTCTTCATTGTAAAAGGCTGCAAAATCATGTAGCTATCTCCACTGGGCAGCCCTTTCCTTCTGACGTCCTTGACTGCTGCAGCCCCACACAAGTTTGCATGTGAGTTTTGTTCCAGCTGCCTCTTTGCTATCTCAGAGTCTCCAGTTCCTCCCAGCCTCCTGGGATTGGGAGGAACTGAGGTCAGTAGGGTAAGTTATCCTGAGAAAAATGCCTGAAGATGTTTGCGGTGTGGAAGACGCTCTTTAATTTTTTGTAGGTAGCACTTTTTCTGGAACTTTGTCCATACCCAGAGCCTTCGAAAGGAAATGGCTGGGTTGTAGCCTGCTGTCCTAGCTAACTCCTTTTCCTACCCTCATCTGAGGGCACACAGCCATGTTTGAAATCTGTCTGTCAAATTCACAAGTCTCTCCTTGAATCAGCCCACACTGTATCCCCTGTAGAAGCCTCTGTTCCCCTTTGCACTGTTGATTGTAGCTGCTGCAACCATTAAGTTCCCATTTTCCCCAGTCTCTGTAAAAGAAGTACTTACTTGGCATGCCTGAGGTTGATGGTATTGAGGTAAAAACGTGAAGTCTATACCCGCATTGCACTTAATAAAATATGTAATATCTACACAATGCTTATTGAAGAGATGCTAAGTCAGTGAGGTTTTGGCACGCTGTGTAAATGCTTCTTGTGCACATTACTCTGCAGCTAATGTTTACAAAAATGGGACAATTACTTTTTATTTTTCTCAGCTATACTGACTTTTTCAGAACTTGAACACAGTTTTGTTTATTTCTTATCTTAGTTTTGCTAAAAATATTGGTGGTGACAGAAGGTCAACGTGGAGGATCCTTTTCAGTTGTCAAATAATCTGAAGTTTGATTGATATTTGCAAAATTTTAATTTTAATTTTGTCAGCTTCTAGAACTCATTATGGCATTCATTTCAAAAAAGACTCATTCACAATACTGTAGTGGAAGGTATGAATGAATGGAGTCATGCCTTAATCATGGAAAATGGTTCAATCTTAAAAAGTCTATGCTGGGACCTGGACATTGAGTGTACCATGTTAGTGTGCATTACTGGAGTAATGGAAGTACAGCGCTGTTTTCTCTCTCTGGTTCTGAAATCATATTATTATCATTGATACCAGAAGGAATGGAGGTTAGATCTTGGCTTAAATCTTATATATTTAAAGGTTTTTTGTTCCCATATGTATCTACTAATTGGGAAACAAACTGGGGAGAAAAAATCCTTTGAAATAAATCAGATTCCTAGTGGAATAAGAAAACTCCCTCTAGTGCATTTTTATTCTGGCACGCATCTTTTGAGATTTCTTTAAAGATTGTTAAGAAATTTTGTCTTACATCAGGAATAAGAAAACACCCTCTAGTGCATTTTTATGGTTCTGTTTCTGGCATGCATCTTTTGAGATTTCTTTAAAGATTGTTAAGAAATTTTGTCTTACATCAACAAACAACTTTCAGAGCTTGATCAAAGCTTTAATAAAAGGTATCTTGCACAGAAGATTGGAGGAAAAGGGGCAAAAGAGGTTGTAGGGAGGGAAGTGCAGGGCTGCTTTCTAATTTGCTTTTACTTTCTAAGAGCAACAAAATTAAAGTCACATTTCAAGCTTGTAAACAATTGCGTTTACAAGATAAATGCTTGTATAGGGCGTGCGTGTGTATAAAGATGTGTACTGAGACCTGTAATCAGCAACTTCATTTGTACTTGCAGGGTTGTGTTTATTAATGTTACACGGTCATTAAGTTGCCCTTTCTCAGACTGCCCCGGCCTGTTGGCTAGCACTCAGTAAATGGTGAAGGACAAAATTCTAAGGAAACTCCTACAGGTTGAGATAGTGCTACAGGAAGCCCCTCCCAGCAACATTAGAAAGGTCTGGAAAATGTACAGTAGACCAAGTGTTTTGCTGAAGTTTTAAATGCTAGCAAAAAGCTTTCCAAGTTTTTCCTGGCAGTAAAGCTCCTGGACTCACCTGCTATTTTTTTTATTTTTGTTTCCCCTTAGGGGGTGTACAGCGAACAGTAAGCAGGAATACCTCTGTGGAGTTCAGCTGAGCTACCAGCAAAATTCCTGTCTGAGAGCATATTGCATTATGGGCTCAGCAGAGCAGTAATGTACTCACAACTCACTTTTTTAGATGCAGTGACACCACTATGGTCTTTGTCCACAATACTCTGTGGTGGGGAGAGTATTGTGGACAAAGGGTGCATGTGTATGTGTCTGTCTGGAAGTCCGTGCCCCGAGGATGGAGGGAGCAAGTTTTACACGATGCACCTTCAGGACTGAAGGGAAAGGAAATACAGGATGCACATCTGGAACTGCTATACTAATGAGAGAATTAAGAGAGCACAAAGCACGGAGCATACACATAAAACAGAAGGACAGGCCTTTTTTAGCTCGAAGTCTAAGTTAAAAAACACATATTAGTAATTCATTACACACCCAGAATGTCTAAGATATTGATTATTCACAGTGCCCAGGAGTGATGAAGGAATGCCACTTCTGATCCAAAGCAGTGTAGATTAGCCGTATTAGCTTGGAGTGTTGCTCAGCAGGGGAAGGGGGAAAAATCATGGAGTATGAAAGGCTTTTTTATGCTTAAGTAGAAGTGGAAACTAATGAAGACGGTAGAACTAACGAAGACCCTACAGAAATTCCAAGGTGTTTTTAAGTGATAACTGACTAAAAATGTATGTTTTCCAAATATGCTGTGTCTTACAGAAGGTACTCATTCCCACAGGACTAAAAATTGTTTCAAGCAGATGTAAATAATTTTAACTTTTTGCTTTTGATTTTAGTTCTGTTTTGTGGAATAGAAACAAGTGTTTCTTCTGTGGTTTTTTATTTATATCATTTTGTTTTCCTTTTTGTTCTGGTTTGTGTAAAATGAACAACCAACAGTCAACCAAGGCAAAGGCCCAAAGCAAATGAAAAAGTAAAACGAGAGGAATTGACAATATCAAATACATGTAATAGAAGATACATCCAGCACTTGGAAAAAAATGTATATTCATTTATATTAGAAACATTCTTGTATTAAAAGCTCAAAAAAGGAGCAAAAAGTAAAGACTTTGCCACATATTCTGCACATGTTTAGCTTCAGGCACTGTCACTGGTTTTGGTGATAATGTGAAGGAGGTCAAACATATGGTAAGTCCTTGCAAAAATTAATCTCAGAGACTGTTGCCTAAGAGGCCTGTGGAGTCAGTGCTTGTCTGCAGGAGCCTGGCTGCTGCTGGTTGGATTTTTCTCTCCAGCTGTAAATCTCATTTTAAAAATACCATCATATACCAGATGCTTACCAAATAACACTCTTCGACGCAATTATTTGCAAAAGCTGCCAGGGGGATATTAGGAGGTCTCAAAGGGAGCAGGGTGTCTGCAAAACCCACTCAGCATGAAGATACTATTCTTGCTCATAAATACACAAATCCCTGTGTTAGGACCACATAGCCATAGCATGGACTCAGAAGCCTTGGGGAAAATGTTCTTTCCTTTCATTTGCTGAAACAGTGAATTTCTAAGTAAAACAAGATGCAGAAGAGGAAGAGGGAAGGAGCTGGGTAGTATAGGTTTTTCCTCCATGGTGTGTGATGATTTTGATGTCTCTGCAACTCAAGTAGGTGATCTTGAGCAAGTCATTGAACTTTGTGTCTTTTGTTTCTTCTGCTAAATATTTGTGCTTCTTTTGCTTGCAGACACACTGTGAAAATACAGGCCTGTGGTTGCTATTGTTGTAGGTAGCGAGATCAGAGCAGGCCTGTGCTGGACTAAGTAAAAGCTTCATGGGGAAGTTTATGTGTAACAATCAAATTCACCAAAATGTACTTAATTTAAAAACTCTGCCCAATCCAGGTGTGGACGTGTTTGTTGAATGCATTTCTGGCTGTATCTTGCTTGGCCCTTATCTGTGCTGTCACAGTCACCCAGCTGCAGAGTCAGTGTTACTTAAGGGGTGGCCTTTCTACACTTCCCTGAAAGGCCTGAAACACTGATGTGACAGCAGGAGATGTGATGTGGAGAAAAGCTTAGTCCTGCAAAAACATTGTCTGCCAGTAAAACTTGTTATTCTGCTGGTCACTAAGTTGTGGTTACTGTATTCATTTCTGCTTTCCTTTACAAAGAATTTCTGTTGAGATCAGTACCGAGGTGGAGGGAGTGGGCTCAGCAGCAGCACGCATCTCTCACACGCTGGTTGTGTCTTGTGTAGCCTACTGCTAAAATATCCTCAGAGCCTCTAAATGTACTGCCCATGGCATTTGCTTGACTATCAAAGTTATATTTTAGTTGTCTTCCAGTCTTTTACTTGGTTTCCATGGAGAAACTGGGAGGACGAGTGGAAAATGCTTGTAGGCAATGTCAGCACACGGGGAAAACAGTTGAAATAACCTTACAGCAAAGATTACCTTTCTTAGTAGCAAAAAAAAAATCTCAATTCTTTGTGCCTGATTTTGGTAACTAAAATGAACTAAAGAAGGTGAAGAAGTAGCAAAATTTTTTGGCGAGTTGAGGTGACTGGTTCCAGTGTGACAAATAGCCCTAGCAATAAGTATGTAAATATTGTATAAAATATTGTATAATAATTCTCCAACTGAACTTCACTTTAGTCCATTGGAAAGGAGTATTTTCTGTGTGCACATGAGGAACTAGTCACTGGGCTCTTGAATGAAATCCTGAGTTTCAGTTTCCATGACTGAGAAATTAACTTCTCTGATGACACATTGAAAATAATTGTATGGCATTGAGCTTTTCCCATCTGCCCAGATCTGGTGAAGGAAGCAGAGCTTCCTTCACTTGTGAGCTCTTTTTTGGCCTCCTGCTGAATGGCTGAAGGAGCTGAGAGATGAAGGACCATAGCATTCTCTGCCCCTAAGAGCTCACAGCTTTGTCAAGGTTATGAACAGTTACCTTCTGCCAGAAAAAAAAGCCTGTGACTCAAACATAATAGTTCAATTCCATGTTTAATTAAGAGTATAAAGAATAAAAATCCTTGGATTTTAAAAAATCCTTCCACTGCTGTCTCCTCTTCAGGACTCAGCGCTACATCATCTCCTTTGCTCACATGGCTTTTGAAATACATTTTCTCACTCTGACTGGTAGAAGTGACTGCTTAACCCCCAACAAACCCCGAAGCCCATCGTACTCCATTAGCAAACGGGCTAGCTGTGCTATGCAGAGAGCTCTGTCTTTGTCCAGCGCTCACTGAAATTGTGTGTTCTATCTTCCAGATTCCGACCTGAGCATGCGAACGCTCAGCACGCCCAGTCCAGCATTAATATTTCCACCGAATTCCCCTGGGTTCCAAAATGGCAGAGGTTCATCGACATCCTCATCCTCAGTCACTGGGGAAACCGTTGCCATGGTCCATTCGCCGCCTCCCACCCGTCTCACCCATCCTCTCATCCGGCTGGCATCCAAGCACCAGAAGGAGCAGGCCAACATAGACCGGCTGCCCGATCACGCCATGATCCAGATCTTCTCCTTCCTGCCCACCAACCAGCTGTGCCGCTGTGCCCGCGTGTGCCGCCGCTGGTACAACCTGGCCTGGGACCCGCGGCTTTGGAGGACAATTCGCCTGACTGGCGAGACAATCAACGTAGACAGGGCTCTCAAAGTGCTGACCCGGAGGCTTTGTCAGGATACTCCCAACGTATGTCTCATGTTGGAGACGGTAATTGTTAGTGGCTGCAGGCGGCTCACAGACAGAGGACTCTACACCATTGCCCAGTGCTGTCCAGAACTGCGGAGGCTGGAGGTGTCTGGCTGTTACAACATCTCCAATGAGGCAGTCTTTGATGTCGTGTCACTGTGCCCAAACCTGGAACACCTGGATGTGTCAGGTAACAGGGAATGTTCCAATACAGATGCTTTTGATGTTTGTCAAACTCCATAGCTGCACACACTTATCCTTTCTGTGTTGTCTTTCAATGTAGGAATGCCTGTCTCCTAGCAGAGCACCTGTGAGACATGCACCACTAAAATCTCAGTGCCCCAAATGCCAGCAACACCTCTGGAGTGGCCAGGCCTCTTCCAAAGGAAGTGAGCTAGCAGAGGTGGCCTGTTCACATGGCACAAGGAGTTATTACAGATTTTGGCACAAAGCACCCATAGAAGGGAACACACTGAGGTCAGTGCTATGTCATGTGGTGAAGACTAGTTACCTCAGCAAAATTTATCTTCTTCACACACATGTATATGTAGATTATATATAGGTAATGAACACATCTGTAATCCAGTAAGTGACTTGAGGAGGAGCTCAGAATAAGTGCTAGGCTTTTTTTCTGTGTATTAATATCTGTTGTCATCCCTAGCTAAACTCCAAGGTCCCCTTGTTTCCATTGCTATTTTGACAAGACTTAGTCCACTTGAACTTTTTTTCTCTTTTCTTCCCTTTTTTTTTTTTTTTTTTTTTAAGCTGTTTAGATCAGCAGAAATATTTTAGACAATTTTCCTCAAACCTGCTCTGGGGAAACAAGATGTTTTTTCCCAAGGTCAGCTGCACAGAATTTCTTCTCTGCAAATAGGTTGGCACTTAATGGAAAGGATGCAGCCAAGCAGAGCACTGAAGTAAATTTGCTGCTCAACATTTACTTTGTGATCTCATCTGTTATCAATCTAATGCCATCATAAATCAGCCAAACCAGATTTGCCATTGCAGAGGTACCAGTGGCAATGAGAAAGATGAAGACAGGAGATTAAACAACAGGGCATAGAAAGTGATCCTATTGGGTCACTGGTACTGGATGCTTTTTCCAAAGCTACCTATCTGGAGTACACTGATTTGCATTCTTTTCTCTGCCTTTTTATTTTTTTTAAGCTGATTTACCCAACTCTCTCACCTCATTCCTAGGATGGCAGAATGTCATGGAAGGCAGCAAAACAAATATCAATAAATCAGAATTATGCCCTTTTTGTGATTGCTTTCTGAAACCACAAGGCAATAAGGAGTCTATGGAACTCCACAGGAGTCTATTCACAGTGACCTTGTATATGAATTGTTGTTGGTACACACTGGCATTAGTTCTGGATTGCTAATCACACATTCAGGTTGAAGGATCTCCAGTGTCAGGAAAAAATGTAGGTACCTGTTTGATTTAGACCTAGAGCTTTGAAGCTCACACCCTGAGTGTACCTGGGGGCTTGTAGGGGGTTGAAAATGCTTTGGTCCACAGCTCTTATTTATGGATGTGCTGTAGAACAAAGGTGACTTTTTCAAAGGCAGGGAAAAGGAAAAGATGATACCAGGTCTTGCAGTGGGTTCTTTTGGGGTCTGTCTTCATTTGTGGTTTTCCCAGCCCTCTTACTCTCGGACCCAGAAGGTAGTGTCTGTCCCTAAGAGCTCATCAGTTTGGTATAAAGTGTTCAGGGGTCGAATAAAATTCCTGTCTTCCTTCAATTTTGTCTCATCAAAGAGATAGGAAGGTAATTTTAATTTTGTTTTTTCCTAAGTTGTTCTTTCTATTTGGAGCATTTGAGGGGAAAATCCTGCTTTTGAACATGCTCAGAAGTCAGGGTGTTTGGGTTCAGATACAGCTTTTGCTGCATGTACCGTATGAATTGAGGATAATCAGTCTCCAAGCCCTTGTTTTGAGTCCACTTTTTTCCATTGTAATGTGGGTAATTTTGGAGGATGTTTTGGAAAGAGGATTCCATTTTCCCATTCTTCTCTCTGTAGTTTGAGGACAAGGCTTGCACCTACATGTTTAAGGAATTCTCAGGACTGAAGTGTTCCACTGGTTTGGTTCCATACTGAGCAAGAGGACGTGGTGGTGTGTGTTGAGGGTGATGCTAGTTGCTAGTTAATTAAATCCCAGTTCACAGTTGTACATCTAGTTGAATCCTTTTCCCCTTTGAATGGCTACTTGGCAGCAAAAACTTACCAAAATCTTTAATGTCAAAACCAGATGTTTGTATTAACTTTAGGAGCTTTCCACAATGTAAGTTCTGTCACTGTCAGCATCCGCTTTGTGGGCAGGTCTGAGATATTGCTAGAAGTTGGTTGAGCTTGACTGCAAGTTATTATCTAACACTCCAGCCAATATGTTTTTCCGTCTGTTTGGACGTTTCTTCTCCCTTTTTAGAAATCAGTTATACTGTATGGAAAATCCTGTCACCAGAGCTTTATTTTTACGCTTTGCATTATTTAGGACAGAAAAATTGTTGCGGACCCAGGAACCTGACATTTTGCCTAAAAATCAGTCAGTTCTTTATCAGCATGGACTCGTTTTTCTGATGAAACCGTTTTGAATATCCTTCCCATGAAATGTTTTACAGTGTAGCCAAAGTAACTAGACATGGCAGCGCTGAGCTTGACAGAACCGTGATCACACAACTGATGTATGTGACTCCAGCCCTGCTGAGAGACTTCTGACCCGTTCACTTTCTAATTATGGTCATTAAACCTTCTTGGACTCTCAGCAGACAGAATGTTCTCCTTGGCCTCGTGGATGCATCATTCTCATTAAGCTGGATTTAAATTTGAATTCTGGTCAGAATATAAAATATCCAGACTGACTTCTTAATCCAGCAGCCTCCTCAGCCAAATGCAACAGCAGCAGCTACATCAGGTGCAGCAGAACTCTGCCTAGGCGTCAGCTTCTTCCTTTCATGCATTTTGTATCACCTACTTCAAAGAATATACTAGAGGTGAATTTTTTACGCCATTAGTTTTGTTCTGCTTCCCTTTAAAACAATCCTTTGTGTTACTGAGTGTGTATATAGTACTTACCTGAAGGCAAAAGTGTTTCCAGAGATTGCTCCAGAGTGATGGATCTGAAACACTCTGAAGAGAAAACAGCAGTTTTAAAATGTTTGTTGAACAGAGTGTTTTACTTCAAGGTCTTTCTTCTGCATGATCTGTGCGCAATTTGCCCATTTAATTGTGTGAGGTCTAAAGTAAACTTTGCATCTGTTCAACTAAATTTGAAATCCAAATTAAAGATCCAGCATAAATTTTAATGATTAATGTGGAAATCTAGTTGCAGGTGGCAAAATGTTTCAAGTCCATATCCCACATTTCTTGCAGCCTTTGTATGAGTCCACATGGTTATCTCAAGTGATATTTTTCCTTTTTGCTTTTAAGAACTGAAGCATACTCATACCTTCCACTAAGCCTCTGAATGACAACCTCTAATAGCAAGTGGTATAGCTTTGCGTCATGTAAGTTTTTGAGGCAGTCTCCATACATGATCATGTTCTTTAATTCCACACTACAGTATTTTGCAGAGTTTCTGATACATGGAGCTCTAAGGTCATCACTTTTTACGAGTCACTTCATACTGCTTGGCCAGTGTTCCAGCAATAAAGAAAAGGTGTTTTTATTTCTACCTGGGGGCACCTCTTTGAGCATAACCTGCAGAAATTCTCTGGGTAGCCATTTATGGCTAAAACTGTTGGGCCTTAATCACTAGTGGGTAGACTCTCATTTCTTGCAGCTGTTTCTAGCTATGCTAATGCAAAGTGCCCAGCTAAATTTGGCACAGTTTAAGAATTTCCCTAAGAAGCCGAAGACTGCCAGTTTGCAGTGCAGCAGAAACCACACTTTCCAAAAAAAGCTTTCACTCTCCACTATGCAATGAGTTGAGGTTAAAAATGGGGAATGTCTGTGTGTATTTTTCCCTTTAATCTAGTTCTTTGTCTTTCCTTGCAAGGTCTGGTGTTTCTCCTCCAGTCTAGTTACCTCCATTCATGGCCAGACTTTCTCATTGGACACAATCCTTTTCTTTGTCTGTCCGTGTCCTCGCATGCCCTTATTAGTCTGTTGGCTCCTACCAGTTCTCTCCATTCTCTTTAGCTTATCCAAATCTCCACCCTTCTGCAAGCACACAGTTGGGCCATAGTTTTGCATCCTTCCCGCATTGCAGGCTTGGGGCTGGATTCACATCTGTTCTCCAAATGCTTGGGGCAGGGGAGGAGGGAAAAGGGAGCGGGGTTGTGTTTTCTATAATGAGTTTGGATGGTGAAAGAACCTCTGATGTTGGTTTGCAAATTCAGCCAGTCAGCAACGAGACTGATGAAAAAACTGCATTGGTTGTCATGTAGTATCCTTTTCTCTGACTGTCACTGGGTTTATATTGCAGTAACAGATCATAGGCTGTCCCCAGATAGACCCAGGAGCACTGTTTTACATGTGGGATATGGACAAAATCAGTCCGATGCTTTCCAGGGCTCACAATCTCAAAGTAACCTCACTGACTCCAGTTTATTGTGTTTATTGTCCTCTGGTGTGGGGACTCAGCCCAGCAAATCAGAGCAGTCAGTCAGGGTGATTCCACTCTTGCAACATGAGGATACCTGCATCATGTCCAGCACACCCCTCCACACCCGCCTTTCTGGTCCTGCTGTGCGCTTTGTTTTTACTGCTTGCTTAAACTCATTGTGTTTTTCCACTTAGGCTGCTCCAAAGTAACGTGCATCAGTCTGACTCGCGAAGCCTCCATCAAGCTGTCTCCCTTGCACGGGAAGCAAATCTCCATCCGCTACTTGGACATGACAGACTGCTTCGTCCTGGAGGACGAAGGACTGCACACCATTGCCGCCCACTGCACTCAGCTGACCCACCTGTACCTGCGCCGCTGCGTCCGCATCACCGACGAGGGTCTGCGCTACCTGATGATTTACTGCACATCCATCAAGGAACTGAGCGTGAGCGACTGCCGCTTCGTCAGCGACTTCGGCATGCGGGAGATCGCCAAGCTGGAGTCGCGGCTCCGATACCTGAGCATCGCTCACTGCGGCCGCATCACGGACGTGGGCATCCGATACATAGCCAAATACTGCAGCAAGCTGCGCTACCTCAACGCGCGGGGCTGCGAGGGCATCACGGACCACGGCGTGGAGTACCTCGCCAAGAATTGCACAAAACTCAAATCGCTGGACATCGGCAAGTGCCCTCTGGTCTCAGACACCGGCCTGGAGTTTCTAGCCCTCAACTGCTTCAACCTAAAGCGCCTGAGCCTGAAATCCTGCGAGAGCATCACTGGGCAGGGCCTGCAGATTGTAGCTGCCAACTGTTTTGACCTGCAGATGTTGAATGTGCAGGACTGTGAAGTCTCTGTGGATGCTCTGCGATTCGTTAAACGACATTGCAAGCGCTGTATTATAGAGCACACCAACCCTGCTTTCTTCTGAAGGGACACCCCACACCTGTCATTGCAATGCAGTTTTAAAAACACTGATGTATAAACACACGCTCCCATATTCAGTAATGCTGTCTTTTCTGTCGCTCACGGGAGTCAGTTTTTCTTGTACCTTATGGGTGAGGGGTTTTCTAGAAGACTATTTTGTTTGCTTTTTGTATGATCACTTTTTAAGGTGCCGTGGGTCTCTGTGGAGAGGCCACCTTAATGCAAAAGCAATGAGTGCTCAGCATCCCCGGTGGGGTGTCATTTCCATAAGAGCCATGATCTTGTCCCAGGCTACGGTAGCTGCCTCCAAAGGAAATAGCACATAATCCCTCCTTTGGAAATGCTACTAAGCTGTGTCAAATACATCTGAATTCTAGCTGTGCTCATGAAGCTGACTATGCAATATTGTGTCTGTGTTCCCCAACTTTTTCCAATGTGGCTGATAGTCATCCATTGTAATCCCTCAGGAGATACTGGGTAATGTTCTTAAACATACTCATTTGAAGCAGAGTAAGACCTGCTGGCCGTTGCTGAGCACTTCTGCTGAGTGATTCTGGAGATTGTGCCCATGCATGGATTCTCTTGGGAAGCCCACCTCCGGGTCACTTATGCATCATCGCTACTTGCCTTCATTTCTAAATTTGTCCTCTCCAGCATGTGTAGAACCATCCTCTGGTAGTAGATAGGGACTTCTGGCTCTGATAAGCAGTGATGTATTCACCTGAGTGAAGGAGAACAAATGAGATATTGGTGGCCTGGCAAAAGGAAAAGCCAGCAAACCAGCCTGAGAAGCTGCTGTAATTCTACAACAAGCTGAGATAGTCCTGTAGGACAGCAGAGAGGCTCTGAGGCATTGTGGAGCAGCTTGCACGGGGCAGTCCCAATTGCTGTGCTGCGTGGCTGTCACCAGAAAGTCTGGCTTTGTCCCTTTGCTGTACCTTTTCAGCACCACTGCAGTGGATGTTCCCTGAGCAAAGCAGGGACTTGCGTTTAGATCAAGTTAGTACGTGCCTTAACACACTTGGACACCTGACCCTTCTCTGTGGCCTTCCAGTTCAAAGGATAGATGGCTGATCTCAAGACTTCAGAGACATTAGCCTGGTTTTAGATAACACCCCTGGGGACAGAGGGCCTTGAAGTGTTATTCACATTAGATTTAGATTCTTTCAGACTTTGGCTCTGTGTGTTCCCATAGGCTGGAGATACAGCTGTGTTCAACAAAGAATTAAACAGCAGAGTTGCCCTGTGACACTGGGAGCTCCTGGTACTCTCAAGGTCACTCTTGCTCTTGCATGAGCAGGACGATTTTGGAAGTCCCCCATCTCATTGGCTCCTTCCCCAGAGCATGTGGTTGATTGGTGGTTACTTTCTTCACAATTTTCTGGCAGCTGTTCCTCTGCATTTTCATGTGCAATGCTCAGATCTGAAAGCCAGACACGTGAAGGGTGATGATATTTTCAGGCAGGCCCCCTGTGCCTGACTGACAGGTGAATTCATGTGCTCAGCCCAAACACTGTGTCTCATAAGGGAAGCGCTGTGTCTGGTTTTCATAAGCAGTAGTTCCATCATCTCCAGACAACACTAATAAAATCAGTGTTATGAAGTGAAAATCAATATGCCCAAGAAAAACACATAACTGCTGAGGAAATACTTATAACAATGCTCTCTCAAATTTAAAAAAAAAATAAAAATAAAAAAAAAGGGCAATGGTTTGGACATGTCCCTGGAGAGGGAACTTGTTCTACTGCTGCAAAAATTTCTGTAACTTATGTATCTTCCTCCAATTCTCCAATTTTGGATTTTTTAATATACAGGATGGCATCAGCTCTGAATTATAAATTAAGTTATACTAAAGCAAAGAGGGCCATGGAAAATGAATTTGTCATTGCTACTGCTACTGGTCAGTGACTAATACGAGGTGATCCCATCCCTTGGACAGTTAATTTCATTTTGGTTTTCTTTTCCATATTTCTAAAGTAAGAGATTCTTCTCCAGCAAGTAATACAGTATATTTTATCTGAGCCAGCTATACTTTCTGTTTATCCTTTATCTAAAAATGGCCTCAAGAAATTTAAATGGTGAGCCCTGAGGATGGTGGGATTTTGAGCCATTTGCACTCATGAAATATAAGGCCTCACTAGTAACATTTAATTGTTTATTAAAAAAAAAAAAAAGCTACTTTTCTGGCTATGTTGAAGTGAGTGAATAGTGCTAAGTGGTTTTTAAAGTTTCTAATGTTTCAATTTGGCCTGTACTGTACAAATCTCACTATAAAGCCTTAATTTCTACCAAGAAATAAAGCAATATATTGGTAACTGATGAGAATGCAGCGTCATTTGCACTAAGTGATTAACTGCTAGTGAAAAAGAAAAAAATAACTATTTATAAAACTCAAAAAGTAGGTGAGTGATTGAGTGTATCAACTCATCAGGTAGGTAAATGTCTGTGAAAAGAGGGAAAAAAACTATTATGGATTATGACCTCGCCTATCTCTCTCTTTAAAATTTGATTTTCCTCATGTGGCTCTTCTTGACCCTGAAACATAATCAGAAACTGGAAGTGTAAGTAAAAGAAAAAACCAACATAGTAAAAAAATGTATTTGAATTTCAGGAGGGTCTCTGCATTGGTTTAAAGGCATGTTAACATATTTGATGAGGAAAGTAAGATGGAGTGACTGAAAGGATAGAGCACTTACTGGAGCAGTGTTCCCTTTTGCATGCTGTAGAAACTCTTCTCAGGGGGGCACTGGTGGAAAGTTAATAAAGGTAATTTTTCTAAGCCAAATATTTTTAAGTACATAGTCTTACATGATCTGAGTTGGTACTCTGAGACTGCTACTTGTTTCAAGAAAATTTGAACTTATTGATGCAGCTTGCCTGATTTGACTCTTAACCTTTTTTCCTATGTCTACTTCCAAAATGACAGAACCAGAAAATACTGGAAAAAAAACTGCACTGGAAAAAACTGAAATAGTGCATGTGGAGCTGAGTTTGCTGGAAAAGTTGCAAAGTGTGACTGATGTGTCTTCTAGTTTAGGGTTAGCAAAGACTATAAATTTCCTGAGTGAAAACATAGGTGATTCTTGAACCATAAAATTCAGGCTCAGGCACCGAGGCTTCTTCTGCTCTGCAATAGCATATGGTGATCTCATCAAAGGAAGGCAGCAATGAATCACATCAGTCAGGCTGGCATGTTGTTTATGTCTTTGGAATCATTTGTGTCCTCTGGAGAGGGGTCTCTTAGAAAAGGCACACCTAAACTAGCATGCACTGTGATTATAGCCAAAACTCTGTGTCTAGGTATTCATCCTTCCCTTGGCTTTTGTAAAAAGTAGAATTGTATTTTTCATATTAGCAGCATGAAACTGATGAGAAGTGCAACACTTTTGCCTGCTCAAGCTGTGCTCATCTGGCTTCCTACACAATGCAAAACAGCTTCTGTTGGATGTCTTGAACTCAGAACCGTGGTCCAGACGGAAACCTTCAGTAGTGGTTTATGTGGTTTCTCAAAACTTCTAGACTTTGAACTGAAAAATTAAAAAGATAGTAAAATATCTAATTTTAGCACTAGGCTTGAAGCAGGTCCAGACTCTTATTAAAAAGAAACACAGTGGTTATTTGGACTGCAGGCTGGCTGCCCCTCAGCTGCCAGGGTTAGTTTAGAGGGGAAAAGTTCCCTGGCAGAGTTGGTGCATGGCTCCTCTTCCCCCAGGGCTCCCCAGGAAATAACCTACCCTCAGTTTTTTTGTAATTTTGTCAGTTTAGCTGTTCATGCTGAAACTTCCCATGCTGGGCTTTGAAAATGTTAGTTGAAATGGTTCATCTGGTTCTGTAAATAAAGCTGGAGGAAATGTCATTTTGCTCATGTTAAACTCCAGGTGACCTTTCCTTTGAAAATGGTCCATTGCTCTTCATCTCCTCTAAGGCCTTCAGAGTGAAAGCGTGAGCCTTGCCAGGAGGTCAGCTTTGGGACAAGGATATGTCTTCCTGATCTCCCAGTAAGTTTCACCTAAATTTAGTTGCATTACATGTCTTTGAATATCTCCAACTCTGTAACCAGGGAGAAAAGGGACATGCTCAGATCTTTTGGAGCTTGTCGTCTGGCAAGGCTGAGATTTGGCAAAGCTAAGAGACGTTTATCACTCTGGCAGTGTGAAGGAGGAAATGACCTGAATTATATGGAAGCTGCCTGGAAAGTCGGGACAGGGTTGAAAGATGGGGTTTTGAGAACTGGGACAAGAGGGATGAAGGAGATTTCCTGGGCAAGGGGGACTGGGACTGAGACGACAAGATATTGAATGATTTTCAACAAAGAAACCGGGACTGGGGTTAAGAGAGGTGGGTTTGTATCACTGGTTGAGCAGGGAGAGTTGGGCCAGAGGAAGTAAATAGTGAAGAATGAAGTTTGGGGTAGGAAGAGAAACATGAATAAAATTAATTGAACTTTATTTAAATACACAGTACACTGTGCAGCAGAGTGCACAGGCTCTGAGAAGGGCTTACAGACTGTTTCAGTGAGGATGCCTCAAGGTTGAAATCAAAAATAAAGTAGTAATTTTGCATCTACTGCATCCAATATTTGCCTTTATACACACACACACACACATATATATATATATATATATATATATATATATTCTTTTTTTTTTTCCTGGGGCCACAAAGTCTTTACCAGCAGATGTATATAGCTTTTACCAGTATATGAAGGTGTGGGAGACTGTCAGCACCACTGTGTTTTTCCTGCCTTTACACCTTTGTGTGAAATAGCCTGGTGAGAAGAACAAGGAGGGCGGGTTTGAAAGGTCTGTTCATCTTTGGAGCTGCATTTCAGCAGCACGAGCTGCTCAGCTTTGCTAAGGTGCAGCCACCAGTGCGGACCCAAACTTATGCCATTTTTGTGGACTGTTAAAGGGCATAATAATCAAGGGTTCAAGTTACTGCCAGGCAGCAGACATCAAAAGTCAGACTTAGCCTAACAAAAATACATTTGACTGAACAGCATTACTGCATGCTATCAAACAGATTAAATCAATTTTTTCCGTTAAATATCTGAGGGATGTTTATTTTCATGCACCCTGCCACACAGATTCCAAGCAGGTTTTTCCTCCATCTTTGTCTTCTGTGAAAACTGGATAGAAACATCAGGTCATTATTCCCTTGTCCTCTGGATGATCACAGGGGCACAACTGAGATTTAAACTAGTCAACAGAAATATTTTCCAAGTAGGCTCTGCTAATGCAAATTTTAAAATATTATGAGTGCAACAATCCAGTTGGCCATAGATATGTTATATTAAGCCAATATAGAATTTACTGAACAGGCGTTGGAGGAAGAACCAGAGGAACCAGAAGGAGGGATCTTTTAAAACAAATAACCCCCCCAGGCTTTAATAAATTACTCTGGTACTTTTAATGCAGAACAGAAATCTTAGCCATTCCTTCTAGCACTAAAGCTACTGTGTTCTTTGGATTAGAATAGATTAGTTTTCCTTTGTTTTTTAAAGAAACATTGCATGCTGTAGCCTCAAGCTCACACAAATGGTAGAAATGGAAAAAGTCATCTTGCAAAGTGGAGAAAGAATGCTGAGAGGGATCTGTGCCAAAAGGAATTAATATTTTTAACAGTTTCATGTTTCATTGTCTATCTTTGATGGCCCTTAAAATAGGTTTTTTTAAAACAAGTAAATGGCTATTCTTGAGATCTTTTCTTACTTCTTCAATATACTCCATTCACACAGTTGCCTCAGCAGACAGACATCAGAGCTTTGGAAAAATTGAATTTTTAGCTATGGAAAATAAGTGTAGCTAATGTATCATTTATAATTTAATTTAATTTAAGCATTATCAAGTTTTTTTTTCACATCTTAATCACCTGTCCTATAAAGGATATATCCCAAGACTTTATCAAGACAACTGCAAAAACATTTCTAAATATTTAGATCCAATTCTATTTTTCTGACACCCCAATTTTGCCCTATTTCTCTGTTCCTGGTTTGTTGTATGCTGTGAAAATACTTTCAAGAACTTAAACAAGGGCTTATTTCTGGACTTGAATAACATTCTCTTTGACTGCTCTATGGTCATGTATCTCATTGGTATCACAATTGTTGATGGGTCTTTTGTGGCATGACACTGCAGAGTGACTACCTGCATTTCAGCATGGAAGTAGAATGGACTAACACACGGTGTATGTGGCATGGCAGCTGTCAGAGCTTGCATTTTCGTGGGTGGTGGCTGCTGTGGGTCTTAAAATACTCACCCACAGCAGTGTCAGTATTTTGTAGTGATTTATTCCTTGACTACATGAAGCATCTTCTGTTTTATTTGGCATCAATGACAGGACCAAACTGGAACTATGACACCTGCTTTAAGGTAATAGAGTCATGACTTTTCCTCTATGATGTCCTTTCCTTTTTTCTTCTGCCCTCAAAGAGTTGCATGAGTTCCTGTGATAGTCTGATGTATTCCACCTCCACAGTCCTGGATAATTCAAATGATGGATGTCTCAGTATTAATAGGATGAGTAAGGCCATTTACTTGGCAGGCAATCCAGGTGATTAACTGAGGGGATTGACTACTAGTTACTCAGTGGCCAAGTCTTACTGATGTTTCTCAATGGAGGTGGGAAGTCCATGCACAAATGTCAGTAAATAGGATGCTTTCTGATGCTTTTTCTTAAGGGAATAATATGGAACTACAAGGTGAATCATCTGGGAGAAAGTGGTCTGCATAATCAAGCCATTAAAATTCTCTTTGTTAAAGTAGTGTAGCAGAAAATGATGTATACATCTACCATGATTTGTGTGGTCAGGTCACACCTCAGTGACGCTGCTGGGGCAGCACCACTGGGGTTTTTTACTCTCTGGCATTGTACTCCTGTACCTGAACAGCAGAGAAATTGCCCAGACTTTCTGTGTCTGTGCCCCAAGTGACTGTGAACTTTTGGTGTTTTGCTTTTTAATCTCCAACATCTTCCTGTCCTCCCTCTCTCTCTCAGCAGCTGATATTCTGGAGTCCATCCCAACAGCCACCTCTTTGTGGGAACTGGCCAAGAGCATCATCTGTGGTGCTGCCACCTCCCCAGCTGGGCTAACAGCTTCTCTCAGTGATGAAAACTGAATTCCTGCTGTTGTTCCCTCTGACATGTGGTTGCTTCTCCCTTTTCAATTCCTTGAGATTTGCTCACCACAAATAGCTCTCCCTTCACACAGCCCACGAGAGCAGTGGTGCCACCATGCTGGGACCTGCTGCATTTTCCAGAGAACCAGAAGGAAAGGAAAGTTCAAGCAAGCAAGCAAATTGCCAGTAATCACAGAGCCATGCAGGGTCACTTATCTCTTAGGATGGAGAAGAATATCCCAGAAATATATCTGCTTGAAACAGCCTGACATGCAATGGAAAGAAAACCTGGCAAATGTTTAGCAGCAGTGCATTCTTCCTGCTGGGGCATTCACAGAACTTGCATGGTTGTGTGTGCAGGAGGACCTGCAGTCTTAAAGCAACAACCCCACTGTTAACATCCCACATGTGGAAAGGAAAAAGAAATGCCATCCTTCCCTGTGGATCCAGGCTGGAGAGATACAGAAGCTCTGGCCAGTCAGGAGGGACTCTGGAGTGCCCTGGGGTGTGTTGGGCCTCATGTCGGGGGTTTGGCACATGTGTCACTCCAATTCCACTTCTTAAATGCTAGAGTTACAGGAGGAAAGTCTTCTTGGTGGGGTGTCCATACTGCAGGCACTGTTGGAACCCTGTCATAAACCCAGGACAGAAACGGGACAAAGGGGTCAGGAGCTCCATCTAGAAATGTGCATTTTGCAGAAGGGGCTTTCCTGACATCCAACCCAGACAGATTTTTCTCCAAAGAGTTTGCACAGAGCAGGGACTGCTCAGAAGCAGCAAAGGGAGCTGTGACGAGGCCAAGGCAACCATGTTCTGATAAGCTCAGGGAAGGTTGTTGGAGATGCAACAGAGACATGTTAATAGAGGCCCCAGGCTCTTAAATTTATTTTTGTAAAATGAGAAGGGAAGGGTGTTTTTTTGTTGGTTTGGGTTTTTTAAGTAGTGACCTTTTAGAGTTGCTTGGTATTTACCCTTTGTAGGGGAACCTCATCCAAAACCACTGAGACTGGCTTATCTTTAGATCAGAGGGTTGTCTGATTTCTTAGCACTGGTCTACTTTTTTTGTAAGGCGTATTGATGAAGACACAAGACGGCCTTGCAGTCTGAACTTTGGAGTTCATAAATCTCTGACAGGTTAGATTTGAGAGCATGACAAAGCAGCCCCTTTAGCTGAAAAAAGGAAAAAAAAAAAAAAGGAAAAGTAAAAAAAAAGAAAAATTGCATCAAAATCCCCAATAAAGAGCGCAAAGGATTTCAGGGCTGAAAGCTGAATTGCAAGTAGTAATGTGTAATCTCTTGCTTATAAGGTATTTTCTCCTGTGTGAGTCAAATATGGTACTGTGAAGCTGAAGGGTAAATTGAAATTATCATAAAGATTGCATGAAGTGAGCACATGGATAAATGAGGCTGTAGGGAAGAACCAACACAGCTTTTCCACAAGAAATTCAAAGGGTCAGTAAATACACAGGGTACCTGTCAGGCTGTGGAGCTGGGGGCACCAAAAATGTTTTGAGAATGGTTTCTGGGTCCTGCATCCCAGTGTGGGCCAGGATATTTTTCTGGAAAAGTGTTAACTATGGTGAGATGAGACACACGTGACAAAGGTCTTGTAATCAGAGATGGCTGAATGGATGAAGGGACTGAATGTTTACCATGAATAATAATAGTGGTATGAATACCACTATTATTATTAGTGGTATATGAATAATATATTCATCTATATTATAAATAATACATATGAATAATAGTGAGAGAAAAAAAAAATTTGGGGCATCAAGTGAAACCAGTAGGTAAGAGATCCATAGCAAATTAGAGCAGTTCTTTGTTTGCCATTTGTTAAAGCCTTAGACCCCTGGGGTGTTGTGGGTGCTAAATGTTCACATCATTTAAGAAGAGACTGGATGAGTTTGTGGAGGAAAAGTCTGTGTGCAGCTATTAAATACAACAGACAACCTCTGGCTCAGGAAATGCCTGAGGCACCAAGTCTTGGAGCCTGGCAGGCTATGCCGGGAAAATACGCTTGCTCTCTTCTTGTGCTTCTCTAGGCGTCGGGTTTTGTGTACAGTCAGCCAGACTGTTCAGCTACATGGACCTTTTTTTGTCAGCAGCTGTTTTCATGTTTTGGTATCTGTCTCAGCAGATCCTTGACACAGAACACATATTCATTTGTTGTTTGCAATGCCCTTATTCAGAGTTGCTAGAGGTTCTCCAAATCAAGTATTTTTTTCAGCTTTTCTGAAATCCTTGTGCTTCAGACTGGAAAACCCAATCCACTCAGAAACTAAGATTCTCATCTATTGACTCTCATGGAAGTAGGCACTTGAAATTTTGCTGAGGGCTTGGTACGCTGCATATTTAAGCCCTTTTACTGCAGGCTGCAGTGAGGGCATGTCTGCATTTAGGAGAGAGCAGGGGAAGGAAAGCATTTTGTGCTCTTTTCACCTCCTGCAATTTGGGAAGCTGGTCACAGAGACACGGATTTTCCAGGTCTCTCTCACCCCTCTCATCTACAGGGATAATTCTGGAAATCAAGATACCTCTTGATTTCTGTAAGATTGCGTCTTTGTAATCAAGACCAGAAGCCTCTACTCAGTCAAACAAGTTTAAGCATCTCTGCTTCCCTTTATTCATTTTTAGCAAGGCCTGCCATGTGTCAGACAAAAGCAGCTGTATCAGGGCAGTTGACCACTCAGTCAGGTCAAACTGGCTGTGATGTTTGGCGTCAGAATTAAGTCTCCCTTAGATGCCTAGAAGACAGGACACAACCAATGAATACACACTTGACAGAAACTGTACTGTCACCAAGTGCCAGCTCATATGTTTCACATACTCATCTGGAGGAGGCAGAAATTATCTCCAAATCAGCAACACAGAGACCCTTCTCTGTTCCTTCAAACTCTTTGCCTACTTCTGGCCCTGGGCCCACACAAATACCCAAACACAGCGAGGAATATAAATTTGCAAGGGTCTCAGCTTTCATAATATGACTAAGTTGTTTTGATTTAAGTGTGCTCGTCTTGCCAAGATTGGAAAAAATTAGTCCGTTCTCCTCATGGCTGAATGTCAAGGTACACTCAGATTTTCAGACAAATGCCCCAAATGCGCCCATGTAAATGCACAGCTGAATCAAGACCTGAGTGTTGGAGAACTTAACTCTTTCCTTAATAGTTTTTTTAGAGAAACATGGAGAAAAATAGGAAACTGTGGCAGTATGAGAGGATCAAGTCCTTGCTTTGAACAAGGACTGAAATCACCCATGGTATACCAAGAAAATGAAAAAAATGCATACAGAATTAGTGTACTGACTTTGGAGGACTGAGATACTATTTGAAACACTCCTGGGCTTCACTTAATTTTCTCCACAGAATTTGCCTACAGGGTGGCAATACTTCATGTGTTTAAGGACTTTGCTTAATTTTCCCATTTAGCGCATGAAGAAAAGGTAGAAAAAATACCAGTAATATTTAGCTATATTCTGATTCTTCTCTAGGGTCATCGATAGTTACTTCTTGTTGTGTAATCTCAGCCTGCCTTTCTTTTTTTAATACGGAATTCTGCCAATAATACCCTTAAGATTAATGTAAATGTAGACTCATATTGGGGAAAATCATATCAGTGTAGAGCAGCTGTTTGCAGGGAGACTTGTTGCTGTGAAGTAATCTACACATTTTGCAATCCATGACATATTTGCAGGTTTACATTCATTCTTTATTTACATTAACGAAGGCCAGAATTTTGGAATAAGTGTTGCACCAATGGTATTGTATATTTGCAGGGACCCTTGTGGCAGGGAGGAATGATGGATCTGACTCCATGTTCTCAGAAGGCTAATTTATTACTTTATAATACTATATTATATTAAAGAATACTGTACTATACTATACTAAAGAATACAGAAAGGATACTTACTGAATGCTAAAAAGATAATAATAAAAACTCATGACTCTTTCCAGAGTCCTGACACAGCTTGGCCCTGATTTGCCAGTGAGTCAAACAACTCACACCAGAATCCAATGAAACAATCACCTGTGGGTGAACAATCTGCAAACACATTCCACATGAGCAAAACAGAGGAGAAGCAAATGAGATAATTGTTTCCCTTTTCCCTGAGCCTTCTCAGCTTCCCAGGAGAAAAATCCTGGGCGAAGGGATTTTTTCAGAGAATGTGAATGCCACACAAAGGCTCAATTTAGTTAGCAAAACAGAGGTGCTGGATGCCATTAGAGATGCACAAGGGTATCTGAGATATCTATGGAAGGCTGGTTGGCATGACAGTCCCTGAGGAAGCTTTGTGCCCATTTGCACTGGCAGAGAGAGGCCAGGCAGATGCCATCAGGCATCTCAAATGCCTTTAGTTGCCCTTCCTTGGGAAAAGACCCTTCCAAAACTTATGGGGAAAATGTTTGTGGCTAAGACCAGACAGACTGGGCCACGAACACACAAAAAATGAACCACAAATGATTGGCTATGCAGGCAAGCGTAGAAATGACTGTCATGTGAGGATGTGATCATTTTGTATTGCTGCCTGCCACAATTTTTGTGCAAATATTTATTCTTGAAGGAAGGACAGTTTGGGTTTCCTTTTCAAAACCAAAATGTTTCTGATGTTTAAAAGGAAAAGAAAAAAATGAAAAATTTAAGACATCTTAGCTCTTACTGCCTGGGCTTTGCTGAAGGTCTCTGGGATTTGAAAGGTGAAGTCATCTCAAGCCATGCCACTGGTTTCATCCCCAGCTGAAGGAGCACAGATGTAGAGTCACAATCTAGAAATCACTGAGAACATCCTAATACCTAAAATAGTTGTGAGGATATAACCCTGCTCTTCTTTTGGTTCTGCCCTTTAGCTGCTGAATAAATAGCCCCTGGTGCTGGGCCCGAGGGCTGCAGGAGGCCACAGGGAACAAGCCACACTTGGTGGTTAGAGCCGGGCTCCAACCCAGCCCCGTGCAGGGGATGATGGTGTGCAGCCCACTATGCCTTGCCACGGGTGCTGGGAGCGATGGGTGTCAGGCAATACCTGCAGGACTTGTCCCAGAGCCTGCTGTGGGAGAGCCCAACCTCATCCCATAGCTGGGGATATCCACATGGTGAACTGCGGGAGGTTTTTGTGTCCCCTCCTTCTTCCCTTTCCTCTTCTGCACATCCCAGCTGAGTGGCAACCAGAGGGAGGGAGGGATGAAAACCTGAAGCCCAGCTGAGTTCTTGAAGTAGGGAGTGCAGTGCAGGTTCCAGCAGCTGCATAACATCTGTTTGCAGCTCACTCAGACATAAGTTTACCTTTAAGGGGTTGCAAGTGTTATCGTGGGTTTCTATTCCTGAGTGATATTTTACAAGGCAATGGCAATTTACACTGCTGCCTATTTTTCAGTACTAAAGAATTTGCTATTAAATAGTTTCTTTGTTCTGCCTGTTGTTTGTTTCCTAGGTATTTTTGCTTAGTTGGGTTTTTTCCTACCTCATTTTCCCTGCTCCTGTGATGGCTTTTACACCCTACCTGCTTCATTTTGATTTAAAATTTTCTCTCCACCTAGGAGATATCCTGAAGGTCTCTCAGAAATCCTTTTTTTTTTTTTTTTTTTTTTTTTTTTTTTTTTTTTTTCACTCAAAAGGCCTAACTAGGAAGATTTTACTATAAAGAATTAATTGCATATATAAAAAAGGAACTTGCTTTCCATGATTTCAGACTACTAAATGCTGAAAGGTATACCCCAAATGTTATCTACCAAATGATTTTTTTTTCTGGTAGCTAAAACAGTTGATAGACCCTTTGCAAGTAAAGGCTGGCTTGTGTGGAAAAATCTGGCAGCTGATGACAGCATAAACTTAATTTAGTTTTGTGCATGAATGTTTTACTGCAGAAGAGTCATCCTGGATCACTACCCAAGTTGAACGATTCATGTGAAAATGATAAATGTTTCTGCTGACTTGCAGTGTTAGGGATACTCATGGAAGGCAGTATCAGCTCTCATTGCTAACAACACTGACTATTAAAATAAGAGGTTAGAAATGCCTTTTCCGTCTTCATACCATGCAGAAAGATTATCCTGCAGTAAGAATATGGTGTTAATGGGTTGATTCTGCAGAGCAAATTTCCCATCATTCTTTCTTCATCATTTCTAATAAGATTAAATTCTCTTAATGAACGACGTGATTAAATTTATATTTCACTTAAGTAATAGATACTACTGTAAATAAAGCCACATATTGTCACAACAGTGTAAGGGTAAAAGCTATGGTGCATTTAAAAGTCCATTCTCATGAATCACTAGGAAAAAATAATCTCAGCTATGAAAAGATTCTTTATATTTAAAATACAGAATTATACAAATGCCAAATAGAAAATGTAATAGATATAAGAAGTGTTCTGGTTGCATGGAGCCTAAATGTTCACTGCAATTTTGACAATTAGACAATTGTCAAATGTCAATTTGACAAATTTGACAATTTGACAATTTTGACAATTAGACTCTGCACATTTCTTTCATCTTGAAAAATTGGTCTGAGGACCTTCTGCCAGCCGTGTCTTGCTGAGAAAAACAGTGCCTCTGAGGGCAAGGAAGACTTCTTCCAAAGACCTGCTGTCTGGAGACAGTGGTCCTTGAGCAGATCCTTGCAGTCTGAACAACTTTGCTGCAGAAGGCATACAGTGGTTTGTTGGAATTCTTTAGCTTTTCAAGGAAAGGAGTACCTGGATTTTGTCAGATTCACTCAAGACAAGGTTTGGGTGAGAATGTGAGAGGCTCAGTTCTGAATGGATGAAGTTTGTGGTTCTATAACATAAATAATTAAACATTTTTAAAGCATCATGCAAAGTTTTGCAGTTGTGGGGGCTCATTGCTCACCCAGTGTGAAAGCAGTGCATTCAGTACATGCATTTAACTTCATCATGTTCTCTGAGTAGTGACATTACCTAATGTCACCGCTCTGGATTTCCCTGGAATGTTCTTGTTTTCCCTCATAGCCTGATAAGGTTCATAATACTGAGGACTCTCTTGTACTGAGACATGTAGTTACTTCTTGGCCTACTGTTATTGATAACATCTGTCTCAGTACTATAATCTAGTTCTCTGCTGCACTGGCAGCCAAGAAATGTGGTGTTTTGGGATCAAAAATATTCTGGGTTTGTTCTTGAAAAAAAATTTTTTCAGATGAAACTATTTAATTCCCCATGAATTGTGAAATTAGATCAGTGTCACTGACACAGAACCAAAATATTTTTGAAATTATTTAAAAACTTTTTTTAAATGCTGAAGCTTTCATTTTGGCTTGGATAAAACCTGTATTATGTTCCCTTCCTTCCAAGTCTGACCTGTCTCCTGACCAGCCTGACCAACTTCCCTCCAAAAAATGTCTCCATTCACTCTTTGAACGAAACCACTTAAAAACAATTCAGTGAAATGATATCAGCTTCCAAATAAAACATTTGGAGTTCATCAGCATGAATCACTTTACTGGATTTAGTGTGATTCATTTGGATGTATAGCTCTACTCTGTGAGCACTTTTAAAAATTGTTTTTCCCTAATTTAGGATAAAACAAAATTTGAAACCTGGAGTGTTTTAGGGAAAAATTCATTTGCAGATTTGTGTTGGGTTTTTCCAGGAATCATGGCTTGCTGGACTCAGCCACTCAGTTTTCCCTCTTGCATGAATGGCATACACGCCCCACTCCTCTCACCTGGGCAAGTACAGAGTTATCCAAATGGAATTTTTTTCTTGGGGGGGGGAACAACAACCAACCAAACAAAAAGCCCCAGCAAACGGAGTACCTTGATATCTCTGCTTCTTTTCAATTTCCCCTGTGATCCTGATCCCCTGTTAGGCTGGTACTGAGCTGCCCTCTCTATAGATCCCCACCATCCTGGCTTCTCCTGGAACTGGCTAATAAAACCAGCTCATTTGATGCAAATATCCCGGAGTGAACATAAAATCTCAGTCTGATAAAACCGAGAGAAGGAGCAGCTGAAACCCGCCTGTGCTGCAGCCCGGAATTCCCCGGCCTGGGGCTCAGCCAGGGAGCGGCTGCTCGCTGGGGCAAGGGCTCCATCTGCGGGAAAGGACCCGCATCCCTCCCTGCCCAGGGCATCTTCCCTTCTGGAACAAAGAGGAAATCCCTCAGGGCTTCTCCTCTCCCAATGCGCTGTGAATTACTATTGGGCTAGCACATTGTATTGCCTACAAATCTCACCCAGGAAAACTAACTCAGAGTGCATGATACAACAGTGAGCAGAGCTTGCCTGGAACCAGTATTTATGCAGGTTATCTGAGCATTGCATGTGTGAAATGCTCAGACAACCTGCATAAGTATGATGCATCAGAATTATTCTGTTCTTCTTTCTTTCTAACTGCATTCCCACTCTTCTATTTTTTTAGAAGTTTCCTGTTGCCATATATGCAAAGCACAGGCATTTGGTGTCGTACCTGTGAGAAGGAACATGCTTTCTGTACATGACCCCTGCCATGGCTAAATCTGTTCCAACACCACTTAGCAAAGTGGCAGCTGGCATTCCTAGATAGTTTTACAATGGGAGAGCAGCTGAATGTTGATGCTCCTGGAAATGCCTAGCAGAATGAACATTTTCTCACAGCAATTCTTCATAACATTTCAGCAGGCAGTTCCCTGTTACTGTTTTTTTCTACCTCATGCAATTTTTCAGTGAGTTGTCATCTTCTGAGTTAACATATGGCTAAGTGCAAACCCTCTGTTCAAAAACGGAGAAATGTAGCTCACTGGTAGCTGGAATATCTTCTGCCATTATGAAAACAATGTTGTTTTATTTCTGGGGACAGAGACTTCCATTCCATAGCTGTTACCTGCTATTTCTCTCATCAGCTAATGAAGACCCCATCCATCACCATTATTGCTGCATGGTCTTAATGGGATTTATTTTTTCTGTAGAAGATCCAAGCTCAGTTCCTTATTGATAAAAGAGAGAACATTTTGTTCAAGGTCTACACACATGTCCTGCATTTTGCAGTCTAGAATTTACAGGATACTCACCTGGCTTGTGAAAATGATTCCTTTGGGCCTTAAAGGCTACGAATCCGGTGATTCTTCACACAGAAATCCTCCTAAAGCTTGGCAAATGGTTCTGTAGGAACCCAAGGTCCACTGACTCTGGGTGAAACATGAAACAGTCCGGTCATTTGCTCTGTCTCAGTATGTGTAACTTTTTTGTCAGAAAAACAACAAACCTATCATGTTGGAGTCCACACAGCCACAGGCAGCAAAACCCGGAGCCAGCACAATGGTTTGCACACGATGGTTTGTCTGGTTTTCAAACACATCCTCTCCTAGCCAGTGCTGTGCCAGCTGAGTAGAGCCAGCCCTCAACACTTGGGCAGACTGCCTGCCCCTTTTCTAGAAAGCCATGCTGCTCCTCCTACTCATCCTGTGCCTGGGACAGAGCTCCACATGTGCATGGAGGGACCGAGGCAGGGTTTGCTCTGGGGGCTGTGTGAGGGGCTGCAGCACATCTTGAGTTTCCACCCAGATATTCCTCTAAGCGCATTTGGTGACTTATTCAAGTCACCAAATGGATGCTGAAGAGAGGATTTCCAGGTGGTGGTTTCAACACCTTTTTTATTCCTTAAAGTAGATACTGTATTTCTACCAAAAATAAAAAATCAAATCCTGGTAAGCAGCCTTGGTCGATGTAAAAATGTGGTAGCTTTTTACCTGAAGTATTAGCAGGAATCTCTTGTGCCTTAAGAACAATCCTTTTTAACTCCATAGAAAATTGCATCTGACCAAAAGGTGTCTCCTAATTATTAACCACATGCAATCCACTCTGACTGTAATAGATGAACGTCCTCCCTTGCTAGAGCAGGTCAGTTTCTGGATTATACTGTGTATTCTTTTCTGGTGTAAGTTTCCTTATGAGGCCCATCATAGAGAAGGTAGAAAATCCTTTTGCTGGTGTCCCTCTGTGGAGATAACTGCTGGCTTCCCTTGTAAAAGCTCAAGGCTATCACCATCAGCAGCCTCATTGCACCATTTCCCCCTCAGCCTTACCGAGGTAAACATTTCCATAATAGGTATCCCAAAAGCTCTCTAGGGAAGAGAAGTATGTATTGTAATGTGGGAAGATTTCCTCTGCTTGCTTCCAGCACTGTTAACTGTTAATGTTAAAAGGCATGTCCTTGCTGTGCTCTGATTAATTACCCTGCTTTTATCGTGATTAGCACATTTAGCATTAGGCTGGCCAGCTGTCAAGCTAAGCTCAGTCACAGAAGACAAGCACTCACTGCCTTTGTGATTTTTCATCTCTAACTGATCATCCCAAGAAGATACAAGGCCCAAGTCTTCCAGCCCTGCTTATTCAGGGCACAAAACATCTCATCCCCATGCGACTAATGGTACTGGCTTAATTAACCTAATGTGAAGAGAGCATTGCACAACATCATAATTCAATTATTTTTTTTTAAGAATAAACTGCATGCAATTTAGACAGTGGGCTTTCTTATGCATCCAAATTAATTTATGTCCAGCTCTATAGGAGAAAACACCTGTTGGACAAATTCGGTATTGCTTTGCCTACTTCTGAAATGCAACAGAAATTGGGAATGCAAGGGAGAGGGGAGCTGTCTTTTTACAGGTCTTTGCATCATTATTTATTGCTTCATTCTTACAGTGGAGAGAGAGAGACACTGCTGCCATCCAGAAGCATCACCTGGGAAAAAAATAAGACTTGTCTCTCTCTCCTCTTGATTATGGGGAATTAATTCTGTGTCTTGACTGAGACAATCCTGCTGTGATTTGACAGGCTAAATCTACATTCAGTTCCAGCCCCTGTATTATGCAGCAGCTTGGCACACATGCTTTCCTCTACTTTATGGACCGCCTCACCTGGTGCTGCTTCTCAGTGCTGCTTCTGTGGTTTTTGTCACTGCCAATAATGAGAGAATTCTTCTTTTCAGACAAAATGGCTGTGGCATCTGTCTCAATACTGTGGTTTATTGAGATTAGTTTCTTTTTCAGATTTCAGGAATAAACAAATGTGGGCATGTACACTGGGAACTCAGTCCAGACTTCATGAGGAACCCGTTAGTCATCAGGTAACTTGATCTGCTTGCAGACTGCAAAACTTGAGTTTTGATTCAGAAATAACATTACTGAATGGAGCTCCTTTGTGCTCCCGTCATTCTCCTGTCATCTGCAGCAAAACTCCTCTCTACACCCCCTGGAGTTCGCAGGTCTCTTTGAAATGGATTATGGCAACAGGGGAGGAAGGCCACAGCACATCTCTTATCACATTGTCATCCATTGCTACCTGCTAGTTTGTGTCTTCCTCCAATGAAATGTGAGCTCCATCAGGATAAATCAGTCTCCCACCACTGTGCATGAAAAAAAAAATAGAATTCCTATACCAGAAGATTAATTACAATCTGTGTCTAATAATGTTGACTTCTATAGATTGAATGTAGGTAAGTTCAAACAACCTAAAAAGCATAGCATAGCTGATGTAGCACAAGTATTTCACTGTCCCAATGTATCTGGTATATGGGTGATTGGATTTTTTGCAGCTGTTAAATGCTTGGTAAATGTTGTTAAGATCCAAGTTCATTGCAGCAAGGTCAACTGATGCTCTCTCTGACATTTACATGGGTTTTTTTCTAAGTAAGCCTCACAGGAGACTTATCTGGGTTAAATAAGACAGAGTTGTGTCCTGTCACTACTGAAATTCATTTTTCCCTTTTTGGTACATGCCACCATTTAGGTTTTTCAATCTTTTAGCTTCCTTCAAAACAATAGCCAGCTGGTGGATCTGCAGCATGCACATAAGGAAATTTTCACTACATGCTTTTGTTCTTTTCTCATAATCAGGGTCTGGCTCTGAGCTCAGGGTCCTAGAGGTGGGTTTCTGTATTTATTTTTCCAGCTACCATCAAGCTGACTTATCTAACTTGCAGATGAGACCAAGGAAAGGTTACACTGTAAGTGTCAAATGGATTTCCCAGAAAAACCGTGGATGTCCCATCCCTGGGAGTGTTCAAGGCCAGGTTGGATGTGGCTTTGAGCAACCTAGTGAAAGGTGTCCCTGTCCATGGCAGTGGGATTAGAACTAGATGACCTTTAAGGTCCCTTCCAGCCCAAGCTAGTCTATTTATTTATTTATTTTTAATATGAGTGGAAAGAAATATGTAATCATGGCATGCTTTTGCTGTGTGTGCTGTAGCAGTCTCAGTGCTCTGAGTTAAATAGTATTATTGATTGCTTTTGTATAACAGCAGAATCTCTGCCTTTAACTTTGCAGAAGAAACTTCTCCATCACTGCTGATGCTGAGGCTGCTCTTATAGCCCAGAGCAAGTGTGACTTCAGAGAAACCAAAGCAGAGGAAGAAAGGTTGCATAGAGGAGACAAAGTGCTAATGTTTCTATGATTAATAATCACCTACTGCCTGTTCCACTTTACCAAATGCTACTGAAAATAACGATGTACCTTCAGCATAATGAATTTCCCCCAGCTCATCTGAAAATCTCTTCATCTGGGTATTTTGGCTGTCTTCCACTTTGGCTGAGTGGAACTGTTCCGTCATTGTGAAACCACCTGAGAATTGGAATTCAACTGGACAAAAGGAAAAAACAAATCAGAAAGAGCAAATGGCAGCTCAGTTTGAAAAAGGCTTCATGTAAGCAGAGAGGTCCAAGCTAACCAACGCTAAAATGCTACAGGGTCTAAAGTTTCTTTGTAAGATCTGGATGATCATTTTTTTTCAGAAATATGCCTTATTCTTATAAAGAAAGGCTCTATAAAAATATTTGGGGTTTTCTCCTGGCTAAATCAATCCCCAAAATCTCAATCACTGGCTTTATATTTTCTTTTAAAATTCCCTCTCAATCAAAATTATGGCAGTTGAATGTGTGCATTAGAACCAGAGCTTCAAAAAATGCATGTGTTACTGTAAATATTTCCCTTGAAACTGTAAATCTGTATAACTGAAAATCTGTATTACTGAATCTGCATATATTTTTCTACACCATATCTTTATTTATCAAATTAGTTTAATTCAAGCCAGCATAAAATTCTGGATTTGTATTTATTACAAGTTTAGTATTATCCAGACAGTTTTGAGTGATGATGCTGCCATATTACATTACATTATGTTCCTTTTAGGTAGGCTTTAAAAGGCCCTGCTGAAGAGCAGAGGCTCCTTGTGATATGCTACGTATGCAGAAAGAGGCAGCTGTATATAAAAATAAAAAGATCTAGGAATCTAAAGTCTAATCTAACTACATAAAGGATGAGGGGAATCCAGGCGCAGAGGAGCAAAGTGAGTGAAAAGTCCTCATTAGAGCCAGGGTGAAAGACTAAGTTCCTGTCTCTGTCCCTTTCATCAATAACTTTGTTTTTTCTGCTCTACCTTGACCACTTACCAACTCAACTGAAGGGCCCTTGGCCTTAATCTCTTTTCTTTAATTTCTTCAACCAGCTGATTCACATTGTCCACTTGCTGGCCTGTGCATGGAGTGAGTGAGGAATATTTGGCATCCTTAGGCGTGAAGTCACTGATGGGGTAAGAAAGCTGTCTGCCCACTGCCAGGAGCTCAGTATGTCCCTCCTTGCAGAGCGTGCCTGTCTCTGGCTGGTGGCACTGGCTCAGTCAGGTCCAGCAGCACGAGGAGGACTGGGCTTTGCATGCGGTGCCTCACCTGAGGGAGGGCTGGCTTTGGGCTCACCGAGTGCAGCAGCGAGGGCATGCAGCCCTGCAGCCATCACAGCTCCCACTGCTGCTGCTCACTGAGGGACAGCACAAGGCAATGGGCCTGGGCACAGGAGAGTACAGCTTCTATCTCCAACAAATCTGCTCACAGGTAACTTCCCTTCTCCTTCTAGTGGGGCCACTATGTTTGTCCGTGCCTGGGACAAGAGGAACAAGGTGTGCTGATGAGAAGGTAAACACAGAACAGAGAGATGTAGCAAAAGAATGAGGCCTGTCAGCTGAACTGTGCAGCGTGTGGTTGTGTTTTCAGAGCACATGAGGGGACAGCTGCTGGCCTCGGATGGTTTTTGTCCCAGCTCTTGAGGTTTCTGTGGCATGAGCTGAGTTCATGTCAGCTGGGGAAGCAGGCAAATGCTGACACACAGCTCCCTAACTACAGCATTTAACCTGCCCAGGAGGTGCTTGGGAAGAGACTGACCCCTTGCATTTCCACTGGCAGGGTGACAGAGCAGAGCTGAATGCTAGTTTGACCTAAATGGTGAGTTTAGGGTGGTCCTGTCACGTGAAGAATACACATTTCAGTGTGTGAGGCATGAGGTGTCCAGGGCTTTGCTTGAGTGACAGGTTAGAAACTGTAGCAGAAAGCAAGAGAATTTGGGAAGAGAATAGGAAATCTCATTTATCCTTATGAATGACTAGAAATCGTGGATAGGTCATTAGGGGCTGTTACATACAGAGACAGTGTCTGCATTTTTTAAGAAGTGTTTTAATGGATAAACAAAATGAAGTACCCTTTTTCAGCTGGAGTAAATTGGGGGTTTATTAAATATGTAATACCCAAATTAATATCCTACGAAGGTAATAAACACTTGATGGGAGGATAAATATTGAACAGGCCTCTCAGATACTCTTGTTTCATGGACAAATGCCAAGCTGTCATCAGTGGCAAAGTGGGATGTGGATAAATTACCTTAATGTCTGGGAGTGAGTAATAGCCCAGATGTGTTCAGTGGGAACAAATGTCCCACCTCCATGTGCACTGAATGTAGCTTGAAATGTATTGCTAAGGTCAGCCCATGTACTGAAGACCTTCCATTTCAAAGTGTAAAAACTCATTCTGAAGCTCATGAATACAAGCTGAATCTGCCTGGGACAAGAGATAGCAAAGTCTAACAAATTGCACAACCCAGCTGGAGCCAGTCTGTGCCTGCATGATAGATGTCCTTGTCCAATAGACCAGGAGCACAAAACATATTGTATTAAAATTATTTGTGCCTTTTCTGGATTTAATTGCCTTCTTTATTAGAGACATGGAAGAGTTTTATTCAGGGACACTTCTGGCCAGGAGAAATGCAGCTGTCACCAAGTTTCTGTCCCTGAACCACACTCAAGCTACTATTTGTTTTGACCAGTTGCATTAGAGAAACAAATCCAAGTGTGTCTGTGCACCTACACAGAGGAGTTTGTATGTTTGTGCCCAATGGTAAAACTGTTTTTCTTGCTCAGGTTCCTGTGTGGTGTCTGGGCTTTTATATGCTTATTACTATAGATAATGACAACCAAAAGGGCTACATACCTGTTTTCCATTGCAACCAAATTGTTCTAAAATAAACATATATATATATATATTTTAATTTTTTTTTAATAAACACTGAGCACTCAGTGTCACATCACACTAATCTTTCCCAAGGGATCCATTAACAAGAACTTGAGTTACTCTCACCTTCTGGTGGCAGGTCGTAACAGGAAAGAAGTACTCTTTCCTCAAGAACTAGTGCTGATCAGGCCTGAAAAACAGGACCTTTGGATAAACTTTTCAACATAATTTTTGCTTTCAGAAGTTTGGCTGTTCCTTTTCCAGTTTCATGTATAAGACAAAGCGAGGTTTTGGGTTAGGAAGGAGCAGTGGACACTGAAGAAAGCCTTTTGGGTCACTATGCCACCATCGTCCGAGTCCCTTTCATTCACCTTTACTCTTCCTCCTCTGGTGATCTTGGTGCCATTTCTGGTCTCTGCCCATGACTGATCCCAAATTCTGGCATTCAGACAGACTTTCAGGCATGGATCTAGGTCAGTACAGTTTGTTTGGTCTGGTGTTCAAACAAGCTCTGTGGTTGGCTCCAGCCAGCTGCTTCCTGCTGACAATGTCATTTTATGAGGTTTTTATGAATTTTTGGCCAGCTGAGAGGTCTTCTGTTGTTCAGAGGACAGGCCCTCAAGCCCACTGCTTCTAAAGCAAGGGAGCAAATAGTGACATGTCAGAGTCAGATTCAGCCAGAGTTTGTACATGAGGAGGCTCCAGGGGAAAGGATAGCTTTGGTCTGTCAGGAGGGAACTCCTTAAGCAGGAGGATGTTCATGGGTTTCTACAAACCTGCAGGATAGCTGACTGGCCACAGCAGGAGGAAATTATGCTAATGATTCCTTTTTTCCTGTTATCTGCAGGTGACCTTTGAAAGGTGTTATGCTTCTCAGGGGCCTGTTTCCTAGTGTTTCCTTTTTATTTTTTTGCCATGTGACTGCTTTTAATGTATGCATTACCTTTAACAGACTTTAATGTATGCATCACTTTTAACAAAACCACAGTCTGGTTGCACTCTACAGTGCATTATAAATGTCTCTCCTTAAATCTAGGGGTAATGTTATTACCCACCTAACAAATTTCAGAATGTGTAAAGAATCAAAACTTATTTTCTAATTTTGATACATGAAACCAAACATTACTGGTTTTTTAATGTATTTTTGGTGTCGTCTTTAAGGTAGTAAATTCAGTCCTGAACACTATTTTATCTCGTCTTATACAAGAGGTATTTCTAGGAATTGGTAACTCATTAGGGTTTTTTGAAAGTGTTGTGAGGCTTATTAAAATTACTTTTTTTTTTACTTAAGGCAAACAAGAAAGATGAAGTGTTTTAAAGAGTGTCTTAATTTCTTTTCACAAAATCTACTAACAGTTCATATTTTTCAATCATTAGAAAATATTCATATTCCTTGGTACATAATTTACAGATTTGCAGATTTGACAGATAATCAATTACTTTCAAATTCAATCCACTAGAAATCTTCAGTTATTTTGAAAACACTGGTTAAGTTTTCAGAGGGAGAACTATGCTTTGCAGTGCAGTAGCATCCACTGTATTGTCCTATACTCTGCTGTACAGAGACAGGAGTTAGATTTCAGTACTGGTAATCATTCCATTGATGTGTCGTTTACAGGATAGAAATGCAATAAACTAAGACAATCTGTAATTAAAAAACACCCAAATATTATGAAGCAACTAGTATGAAAAATCAACAACAAAATAAAATATAGTCTTTTCTCAAAGTTTCTGTTGCAGTGGAGTCCAAATTGCAAATTAATTCATGAGGAGCCACCAGCAGCTTGCTTTGCATTCATGATGGGTTCCATGGTACCTTATGAAAGGAGTAAAAAATTCCTGTCAAACCATTGTGGCTTTGTCTGGAGTATAATCAGACTGGCAGAGCTCAGTAAATGGACTGCCTATGTCCTTGCACTGCTGTTCGAATTACTGAATTTGATTTACACACCAGAGCAGGTTAGTATGATGATGCCCAGTTGCAAGAGGAGAATATGTGGAAAGTTTTAAATATTACATTTTTTGTTTTAACAATGAGTTGAATTTTAAACAACAATTCCAAAGGAAAGATATGAGCATCTGTTTTGCTGTCTGAGAAACTATTTTGCAGAGCTCCCATCATATTAGCTTTCTGTTGTCAAGAAACTCTTTATGAAGCATATTTTTTTTTTTTTGTTTCTATCAGTTTTCTTATTGATATTCAAAAGAATTATTGAGTTTTTCCAGTCTAGGGAGTGGTGCTCAGTTTGACTCCCAAAATTATATGCCTCTAATAGTAATCTATTTGTTATGGGCTATGTTGTTTGGGTTTTTCTACTTTAAACATTTTTAAACCTTATGTATACAGTGGTGACTGGAAATAGCTTTTCCTTGAGAGCCTTGTTGTGTTTCACCACTACAGTTTTGGGATAGTGATCTTCAGTTTAAGAGCCAACATTTCTATTCTTGAGTGAGCAGAATCTGATTCTTCCTTGCTTTCAAAGTCATACGAATGTGAGGGCTGTTCCCTGCACAATTCTTGCTATTTCTACTGTGTCCCAAAAGAGAAACTCAAATGTTGCCCTTATGCTGCCTATAGTTAAGTTGTTTTACTGTCAGTAAACAGTAAATGCAAAGAAAATGGAAAAAATATGACTTCCCAGAGGTGGTGGTGCAAACCTTTAGCTTGTGCAACACCTTGATTCTCTCTCACTGTGGTTTTAATATCCAAACAGGATGGTGACTGAAATGCAGGTTTGACATATGATCTGACTTCCAGTCTTTTTCCTCTGTGTGGAACTGCAGGCAAGACCTCACCCTATATTATATCTGGTTCTAGGGTTTAAGTAAATGGTGGTTTTTCTCGTGTCCATTAAATGTCTCTCACTTGATTAGTTAGAAAAAACTAATGGATGAGTTTTTGGGTGAGACATTAAATTCTTCAGAAAAGGAGATGTTTGCATTTTGTGTCCATAGAAATGAGCACAGAGGGGGAAGTTGTCGTGGATTAGGAATGGTTCTCCCCAGTTCAATGCCCTCAGTGTGACTCTCCAAACCATGCACTGCTCTGGAGAGGAGAACTGGAGGCATAATGGGCAAAGATCATGGGTTGAGATCACAGCAATTTACTGTTAACAGCAATGAGATAAGAAATTAACAGTAACAGCTACAATACTAAATACAGAGGGTACAAGAAAATAAATTATTCACATAACCCCCTCCTGACAATAGACAATACCAGACATCTCCTTCCACCACACTTACTTGACCAGGAGGAATCACTCCTTCCCAGAAGAGAGAGGAGGCTGGGGTGGCACAGAATAATCTCCAGGTCCTGGCCATGGCTCTCCCAGTATGCAAAAATTAGCCCTGTCCTGGTCAGAACCAGGACAGAAGGGTACAAATCCCAGTCTTCTGCCACCACTAATAATGACATGTCAATTACTTTCATAAAGCCATCAAAACCCCTCTGATTCAGGCTGGATTTTTTTTGTCACTGTTTTTCATGGAGGCTCTTCCAGTAATTCACTGTGGCACACTCAGGAAAGACAAGAAGGAAAGTGAGGCAGGGAGGATAAGAAGGAGGGATGCCCAAGGCTTACAGGAGCAGGTGGGATATGTGGAGTTCTCCTGTGGGCCAGCTGTGGGCCTGGTAAAAGCATGTGAGTCAGAACCAAGCGAAGAGAAGGAAGAGCAGCAGCATGGGGGGACCACCGTGGGGTCAGACTGAAGGAGGGGACTTACTTAAGATTTTAGAGGGAGTCTGGGGAGGACAAAGCCTGGTGTTCCTTGGGGCCATGAACCTCCCTGTCACTGCTGGAGGGGCAGCATGTCAGGACACATGCAGGAGTATGTTTCTGGATGGTGTCAGGGACAACTTCTTGATACCGGGCCTGGTTGGGCCATCCCATGGGATCTCCCTTTCAAGGAGACACCAGCAGGGGAGGTGGTGACCCATAGCCGCCTTAGCTATGGTGAGTGTGAAAGAGAGAAGATGAAGATTCTGAGGGGAATGAGGGAGGAGAATGGCAGAGCCTGAATGTGGGGCCCCAAGTGAGCATCTTGCCCAGGACGTAGGCAGCTGAGATCACACAAGAGGAGCTCTGAAGGGTTAAAGAGTAGAGGGGAACTGCCGTGACTGTATGGACCACATGAGAATGGTTCATCCTGATACCTGGGAAAACAAGCAGGTGTAACAGCAGCCCTGCTCAGCTAAGCGAACTCACAAGAGAATTCTGGAAAATGGCCACAAAAAGGAGGCAGAAACAGGGCCCTACAGAGGAGGGCTTCAGAAATATCAGCCTTTCAAGGATGGGGTTAGGAAAGCCAAGCTCAGCTGGAACTGGAAGGGACATCAAGGGCAAGACAGAGATCTTCATCCTCTGTGTGAGCAGTAGAAGGCCAAACAAGGAGCTGTGTGCTCACTGCTCAGTGGAGAGAGTGATTTTGTGGCAGTGGACAGAGAGAAGACCAATGTCCCTAATGCCTTCTTTGCCTTTGTCTTCACCAATAAGTTTTTTTCATCTTCTAATGCTTTGCAGAGCCCAGTACAGGAAAGACTGAACAACTGAACTGAATGAAGCAACTGAACAAATTCAGCAGAAGCACCTGCCCTGCGTGGGGAGAATCAGGCCTTATTCAGCCTTGAGCAGGGATGGCTTCAGGGGAAGCCCAACAGCAGCCAGCCAGGACCCAGCAAGGGGTTATCAAGAAGGCAGAGCCACCCACTTCCCAGTGTGGTTTATGGGAGAATGAGAGACAGTGGGTGTAAGGTGTAACAGGAGAAAATATGAGATAGAAGGAAACACAACTCTGGGAATAGTCAAGGGCTGGAGCTGGTTGCCCACAGAGGCTGTGCATCCTTGAAGATTTTTAAGACCTGATGGCTTAAAGCCCTGAGCAACCTGGTCTGACCTCAAAGCTGACTCTGCAGCTTGGATTAGATGTCCTCCTGTGGGTCCTTCCAGCTTGAATTGTTGTCTGTGATTCATTCCATGAATATTTTAAAACTACCTTGAACTTCTAGCTAAATTTATTTCTGATCTATTTGTGTCCTTGAGTTCTTCTGCTGTCTTAGGCTTGTCCTTTGCCTAAAATAAATTTTATTCTGCAATGTATTAACTGAGAACAATAACATTTGCTCTCGACTTTTGTTAAGCAGAACAAGCCAGACCCTTCTAATTCTGCTCACACCCCTCCTCCTCTCCCCAGAGTGACTGGAATAGAGTCCCTGCTCCTTTCTCATCCTAATATCCTCTCTATGCACCTGTTCTCATTTTAATTCATCTTCTGGCATGTAGGTGATTACAGCATTGCAAGTACTGCACTAATCCAAATACAAGGTCAATGAAAAAATGTTCATATCCTGCACTAGGCACTCTTACTGCTGAAAATATTTTGCAGGACAACACAATTCCATTATTTTTAACAACTGCATCCTGCCTGTACTAATTCTGTTGCTGTTTATAATTTCCTGATCCTGTTTTCTACATATGGAAGTACATAAATGCAGTCATATGCAAAATTATTGTGCCGTAGAAATTAATGTTAAGTTCTCCTACCATTAAAAAGGCTTTTGTGATATTTGCCATAAACAATTCTCTTACAAAAAATTTTCATTTCTCTTAGTTGGGCTATTTTTTTCACACAGAGGTTAAGTGTTCTAGACCTAAGTGTCTCTCAAATATTTATGCACAGAAATCTTGTCTTCTCTTAAATTAGATCTACTGATATTTTTTTCTGGTGAGTTTTGTTTCCCCCCAGCACCTTACCCATTTGGATGATAATAAAAAATATTTCTTTACAATAAAATGTTTTCATATCGTTCTTAATTTTGTTTTTAGGATCCTGTAAAAGACCACTTAAATATTCTTTAAATCCCAGAGATCACAAGTTCTTAGCAGGTGTGAAACATAAGTATATTGATCACAGCATACTTTATTATGCTGGTATTGCAAATGCTTTTTGAGATACTGTGATCTCAATTTGGTCAAGGGAAGCTGTTGTCCTTCTGGGAAAGCAGCCTTCATTTAAGCAGTAATTAAGAACAAGTATTTCCCAGTGATAGAGCAGATTTCCCAAGTCATAGTTTCATCTTTTATTTCTCCCCAAATACCTCCTTTGGGAAATTGTTTAAAGACAACCTAGAAGTGAATTCACGTAGTTTCTCGAGGAGAGTGGCTGTTGTATTCTGGTAATTTGCCATGCAGGAGATAAGTGGGGTTTTTGAGATAGCATTTTCTTGTTCATGGCTTACATACTGCTTTTCACATGAATTGGTTAGAGAGCAGTAAGACATCTGTAATTTACTAAATGTAACTTTGAGTTTGTGAGACTGTAACACAGAATGCTGGGCCCTGTGTAGAGCTCATTAGATAAATGTTTATGAATATACAAGGAGCTTTTAAGCACCAGTGCTTAAATTATTTCTATCTCCCTTCCAAGTGTAGTTACAGAGACCTCCTCTGTCTGGTGGTGGCACGTAAACCTCTTATAAAAGGAAGGCATGCACTGATTTCAGCACCATCCTGTTGATTCATGAGAGGGAATTTTCCAGCCTCAGTACTCCATCTCCTGCACAAAACAGAAATTTTCAGCCACTGGATAAACTTGTTTTGAAACAGAAAATTGTTTATCTCTGTACTGGCTACAGGTGCCGAGGGGGGCAGGTGGGGATGGGAGCTGCAGAGGTGACCTTTGTGAGGAGAGGCTGGGATTGCTGCATGCCAAACACAGTCTGTCCCAAACAGAGATTGCCCTGTGACCCTGGAGTTGTCCTGGTGGAGCAGGTTATTTCCCTGTAAACTCTGGAGAGACCATGGTGCAGCCAACATCCACGCTAAAGCCCCTGGCAGACATATCTCAAAGGAACTATAGCCCATGGAGAGCCCACGCTGGAGCAGGTTTATACTGAAAGACTGAAATGCATGGAGAAGCCAAAGGCTGGAGCAGAGAAGTGTGAGGAGAAAGGAGCAGCAGACAGGAACAGTTATAGGCTGATTGCAGACCCCCATTCCTCATCCCTCTGTGCTGCCCAGTGGGGAGAAGGTAGAAAAGTTGGGAGTGAAGGGTTGAAGCTGAGCTTGGGAAGAGGAGGGGTAGCTGGTCAGCGATGCCCTTGTCTTTGTCTTAACCTACAAGATTTTTCATGCTATATTCCCCCTCTCTTCTGTTGAGAAGGATGATACAGAAGCTGGGTGGGGATCTGACAGCCACACAAGGTCAAGCCAACACTCCATCCCTGACCCAGTTCTCTTCAGTTTCTTCATTCATGACTTGGACACAGGACTCAAAGGAACACTAAATATGTTTGCTGATGACACTAAATTGGGAGGAGATGTTGACCCCCTTGAGGGCAGGGAGACCCTGTAGAGAGACCTCAACAAATTAGAGAGATGGTCAATCATCAACATAGGAAGTTCAACATGATCAAGTGCTGGATTCTGCACTTTAGATGGGGCAACCCTGGGTGTGTGTGTATAGAGCAAGGGAATGAGATGCTGGAAAGCAGTGCTGGCCTCACCTTGAGAGCTGTGTGCAATTTTGGGTGCCACAATATAAGAAAGACATTAAACTATTAAAGAGCATTCAAAGGAGGCCCAAAGGAGGGCCACAAGGGTGGTGAAGGATCTGGAGGGGAAGCTGTATGTGGAGCAACCAAGCTCATTTGGTCTGTTCAGCCTGGAGAAGAGACTGAGGGGAGACCTCACTGTTGTTTTCAACATCCTCATGAGGGGAAGCAGAGGGGCAGTGTGTTGGTTAAGGTGGTGATTACTGCAATTGCATTGAATAGTGGGACACCTGGCATGACGTAAATGCTATGGAATAAGGGGTGGAATGTGCTGGGTTTAGCTGGAGTAGAATTAAATGTCTTCACAGTGACTGGTACAGACTGTTTTGGATTTATGCTGAGCACAGAGCTGGTAATAGATGATAGAGATGTTTTTGTTCTGGCTGAGCAGGGCTCACACAGAGCCAAGGCCTCTTCCAATTTCCATACTGCCCTGCTGGTGAGGAGGGTGAGGGTTATTGGGAGTGTAGGAGGAGACACAGCCAGAACAGGTGATCCATATTGCCCAAAGAGATATTCCATACCATGTGACATCATGAGCAGTATATAAAGTAGGGGGAAGATGGACAAAAGGGAGGGATGTTTGGAGTCATGGCTCTTGTCTTTGCAGTTAACCACTACGTATGATGACGCCTGGCTCTCCTAGGAGATGGCTGAAAATCTGCCTGCCCATGGAAAGTGGTGAATGAATTCCCTGTTTAAATTTGTTTGTATGTGTGGCTTTTGCTTTCCCTTGTAAACTGCCTGTATCTCAACCTGTGAGTTTTCTGGCTTTTACCCTTCTGATTCTCTCCTATGTCCCACTGGTGGGGGACTGAGCGAGTGGCTGCCTGGCTGGGGTGAAACCACGACAGACAGGTACCGCTTCACTCTCATGACCAGTGACAGGATTCAAGGAAATGGCCTGAAGCTGAGTCAGGAGAGGTTGAGACTGAGTATCGGGAAAAGATTTTTCACCAGAGGTGAACTAAGCAGTAGAACAGGCTCCCCAGGGAAGTGGTCACAGCACTAGCATGACAGAGTTCAAGAAGTGTTTGGACAACGCTCTCAGGCACATGGTGTGACTCTTGGGGTGTCCTGAGTATGGCCAGGAGTTGGACTGGATGCTCCTGATGGGTCCCATCCAAATCAGTATATTCTATGATTCCACAAAACTGTTTTGAGTAAGCTAGTGTTCTCAGAGTAATTTCAGTCTTACTTTTCTATCTCAATCTTCAACAGGCTTATTATTAAGTTCGAAATTATTTCCATTTCCATTACTATTTGATTAAATCCTATTAGAATTTTTGTCATGAAACAGAAACAGGAGAAGCAAACTTCACAGCATTGATCTATCAATATTGGCTCATTTTTAATATGATGATTTGTTCCCTGGCAAAATTAAGGTTCTGTATTATTTATACTTCAGTTTCTATCAGGATTTATTATTCCAGGAGTTGCAATGCACATTTCTTCTTTTTTTTTAAACTTTTTTTTTATTTTTAAAAAGGTATGTCAATGACCTATAATTAGAATGGTACTAAAGATTCACACATTGCTAATTCCAGCAGCGCTGCTGAGAAGACAACGTCACTTCTGTGCACAGGCACAGCACCAGCCCTCCGCAGATCTTAAGAGACTTGAGAGGCAGCACAAGACTCTCCCCCTGTCTGTGTCATACTTGTGTCTGATATCTTGCATGGACATCTGGGAGAGCTAAAAGAAAAGAATTCCCATCTTCCTTTAGGTTTTGTAGAACACCCACTGGACTTCTTGCTTAAATGCAAAGGGCATTATATCATTCACTTATTTTCACACACCTTAACTGGGCTACAAACAACAGCAAAATAAAGACAGAAAAGGAAAAATATTTGACTTGTGTCAACATTCTTATTCTTTTTGGAAGAATGTTGTCCAGTTTAATCCTCATGAAAGTGGAAAAAAATAACAGTAGTGGATTAAAGCCAGAGTTTAAGAAAATACATTTAAATATATCTTTTTACTTAAAAATGAGTTTCCTCATCATTCAAAGACCTAAGAGTTAAGCTATGTTACATACACCTCAGGTACAAATTGAGAAAAGGTTCAATAAATCAGACTATATAAAAACCAAGAGACTTTTTCCCCCAGAAAAATGTATTTGTGTTTTATCTGATCATATAAAAACCATTAAATTTAAAAAAAAGAAGTGTATATATTTTTTCAAGTGTTAATGGTTTCACCATTCATCATAACTACATTCCGCATCCTGTAACACCAGGGCACATTATCCTCATCTGTGTAGCACAGTGAGCACAATCTTTACACTGAGGTCACTCTCATTACCACTTCCCCAGAGCAGTTATCCTCTGATGAATCCTCCTGAGGTCTCATGCGGTTGAACAGGTGTAACAACACATAGCCACACTGAAATCTCGGTGAGGTTAACTGTGTTGGATGAACTAAACTTCTGTTTCTAAATGCAGTCAGTGGCAGCCACAATGTCCTCCCTGCTGAGGATTCTCCTCGATTGCTCTCTTCTATGTCTGTGGCTTTATCATAATTTAGCACATCCCAGTGTAGATTCACAGCTCTCCAGCGCTTAAACACTCGATAAACAGATGCACCTTCATGGACTATCAGTCCTGAAAGTAAGAGGGAAAAAAGCGCTTATACAAAATGTCAATGGATACCATTTTGAGAGCAAATTGAGATTTAACACATTTTAACGACTCTGGCAAGTTCCAGATGCAATTAAATTACTCATAACATTAATAATTCAAACAAACTGTACATATGCAATTTAACTGGTTATTCATTTGTTTGGGAGGCAGGAGCATGCAGAGGAAATAAAGTTGTTCTGAATGAAAGCTCAGCATAACCAAAAGTGGAATAATCTGAGCATGCCGAACTAAACAAATTATTCAGATTTAAGTAAACCAATGCAAAACTGGCAGATTTGGATATTGACTGTTTATGCTAGTGCTGCCCTTGTTCATGGTGAGTACTATTTATTTACTGACATTTGTACTGGTTTAAATAGACCTTTAAGTAGGTTACACCTTCTCCAATTAACAGGCTAGTCCTAAATTTGTTTAAGAGTGTTTTGTAGAATTCAGTACAGATATTGACAAATTTAACTGCTTTCATATTCCCAGTTCAACTTAGGAGCACAGAAGATTTATGAAACAGCTGTAAATATAATGACCTTCCGGTCTTGTTATTTAGAACAAGAAGAAATGAAATGTTATTATTAACTACAATGAGCATGGTAAGGATGATAAACTTTCTTCTTTCTCTTCAGTATTCAATAGAAAAAAGTTGCAAATCATCTTTTTCTTGAGACCCAAAAATCTTTTAAAAGATCCTTCAAGGAAAATACAGAATTTCTGGAGTCCTCAAGAGACCAATCTGCTTATGAATTTCCATTTATGCCTGTTGTATGCGTTCAAGCAACTTATTTAAAGAAATGAAGCTTCTAACTTTTTGTATGCATGTATATGTTTATACTCACACTCTTTATATGGTGAGTATTTCAAATATGGATCTACTGGGGAGACACATGGGGCTTCTGCCTTCCTACTAGTTTTCTCCTCAGCCAGCCTGGTTGAGGACACTTACATGGTTCTGAGCAACACCACCTGTTCTCTCTGGCTCCCTGCTTTGGGAAGAGAGCAATCTGCCTAGCCAAAAACATTTATAAATCTTTTGTCCAGTGTGCTCCTTGCCTAAAATTTGCCTATACATGGCCACATCTGTAATATGATCTGTGATGTCCTTTAGCCAAAGAGATTGTAGATCACCTATTTCTACACAAGAGAATTGTGATTTAAATGTCTGAGGTCCTTTTGTACAATTAACTGATACAGAAAGGAGATGCTCACAGAAAGATGACACAAGCTGAAAGGGTGGTAAAAATATTTACATGAACAGCAAACCTAACATTCAAGTGCAATGATTTGCAGTCAGCAACGCCTACTCTAACATATTTTTAAAGATCATTACACTGAAAGATGGAGAAACACAAAGATTTCTTTCAGAAGGACATGATAGTGAATGCAGCATCTCTGTAAGGCTTTCAAGTTGCCTAGAATTCAGTGAAGCATCCAATACAGCAAAAGTAGCACAAAACAAACTTAATTAAATAGTAAATATTCAAAATGTATTTTGTAACAGCAAAGCATTTTACTGGAATATTTTTCTTGATTGCAAGATTTCTATTTTTATCTTCTCAGACATAGATAAAGTAACCTGTCTTTAAAATTTATCATAATAATTTAGTCAACACATAAATGTATCCTCAAGACTGGCTTGATTGTACAAAAAAGAATTAATGTATTTGATCCCATACAGAATCTACAAACCGAATTAGGCATGGTTTTACTGCGGTGACAAAAATTAATCCTTTTGTGTTCTTTTGGATTTCCTATAAAGTTGATAAAGGAGATGAGAATAATCTTCCTCAACCTGTTCCTGGAACACAGCATCATTTGGTCCAACTTCTCTCAAGTCTGTGATTAAAGAACCTATTAAAAGTTAAAAGAACCTATTTACTCCAAAGTAAAGACACATGTCTGCATTCCATTAGAATCTGAACAACATATTTCAGAATAGAGAAGGAAGTATTTGAGAAAGGATCATTGAGATTCATGAACTACATTTAAACAGTCAAAATATCTTTCCAAAATTACAACAGTAGAAGTTGTAGGATGACTTCTTTCAGGGAGCTCTTTTTTACTGTCTTGGGGCTTTCAGGATTTATTGAAATTATGTTTCCAAAGTTTTTAAACATTGGCAAGGATGAGAAATTTCCTTTATAGTGGAAGCTGTCAGTCACATATACTTTAAAAGAGCTACAAAACAAAGGATCAAATATTGCAAGTCTTGGCATAAAGTTGTCAGATTTGGCAGTGTTGAAGGAGGAAAGCAGTATTTTCATAATTCCTTTCGTAAAAAGTTTTAGCTCCCTTCTTGATAGAGCTATATATTAAAAATACCTATGTAGATGAGGCAAAAGAGCTGGGGGGAGTTGGCATGTGAAGTTCTTGGCACCAGCAGTTCTAAGACCACAAACAACAGGAACTCCAGGTATGTTTTAAATGCTAGAGATTTTCCAGCTCCAGAGGAGTTCTGAATATAAGTTCAAAATAGAAGTATTTAGTCACTGAAGTGGAGCTGTAAGAAAATGGCAAATAATTGCCTTTCTCATAAGGATTTCACAGCAATGAAGGTAGCTATGAGAAAGAAAACAAGAATAAATCCCTGAAGAATTCTGATTTCTTCCAAACACCATGATTTCAACAGCACAGAGGACACAGCTGAACACTTGTAGGGGAAAAATATTTGTTTGACTCAGATGATCCCAAGAAATATTACAATTCACTTCTGTTAGCTGTTTGGATGTTCCATCCAATTAATATCTACAAGGAACAGAGTTTTGGATGATGGACCCATCTAAATGTCCTATGGTCCTAAGAAGTCTTTACCTTTAGGCTTTATCTCTAAGATGGAGGGATTGCAGTGGGATCCAGCTAATAGGATTATGAAGAATCTTAATTTTATTTTCTTTTTTCATATTTTTGCCAAATACTATTCTATTCTTTCATTGTCTTCAAAGGCTTTGTTATCCTGACTCACCAGATACTTGAAATTTTTTACAACTGAATGTCTTTACAAGCAGTCAACTTGACTTATTCATATTTGGTGCTATTAGGTTACAACTTTATCTTATTTATCACACTGATCTACATATACACATTTAGGAATGGTCCTCCCAGTAATATCACAAGATTTTATCCAGGGAAAAAAGATCCTTTTCAGAAACAGACTTTACCTCTGGACAAAATGTCATGTCTTAAAACTATTCTACAGCCCACAAATATTAAAAAAAGCAATCAATTGCTCACAGCATTAAAGTGAAACATATCCATGCTAAAAATAGTAATAATAAAAAAATATAATTCTTTATAAACTATTTAGAATTAGATCCCGTGTGGGAGAAATAAAGACTTTCTGAGTGAAGACATATAAAGTGCAGCTAGATGTATTCATTGTAAGCAACTTTAGCCTGTTCCTTTTTACAACCAAGGAGTCACAGGAATGTTGCGAGGCATCAAGTTACTTAGAAGGGAAGAAAGAGGCTTTCAGAGGGCAATTCACACCTTGCACTGGCTCCCATCTCTTCCTCCCTTGCCACAGCACTACTGGCACCAGTCATGTATCTAGTGCAATGCGACAACTTCTCTTCACTGCTGGAAAAGGAACAGCAATATTGTTCTGGGATTGCAAGTCAGCTGCTATTATTTGTGAGAGGTTTTGCTCATGTTAGAACCATTTATGATCATTAGTTATAACTATTTTCCAGTGCGAAAAAAAAAAACAACTCTACTACTTTTCTGTTATGCAAAATAATTGCTAGGTTTAGAAAGTAGAATGGCAAAGGCTTGATATACTGCATTTCAGTGGGTAGAATAAGGGATTTATATTATTCATTACTTATATGAACTCACTCCCTTTGGTAATCCCTACATGGATGGTCTGATCCTAGCACTGTCACTGGAATAGCTCAGGGTTTCACAGGTTGTAGTTCTGATGATCAGGGTGTTGAAGGTTTGCTTTGGAAAACTTCAACCAACAGCAAATTTCAAAGAGAACAGGTTTACACTCAGCTTTGATGCAGGAAGGTATAAGGTAATGACTTGTAGGGTTAAAGCCAACACTGATAAATAAAAACAATCCTATTGGTCAAGAATAGATCTGTGAAAATTCAGACTAGAAGAAAGAGAAGAGTGGATACCAATAAAATATGTACACTAGAATGAACAGAACATATTATTCTGGTGATCTATAATCTTCAGGGTTTTTCTTTTGTTGAAATGTAAAAACAAAGAAGTAAAATACAAGTTAGGTGTAATTTACTTAATAAGAAAGTGACTGGTGTGCTACATGTCATATAAAAGTCAAAAATTGAGTAAATGAATTGTTATGTGCACATTTTCAAATATATAAAAATATGTCAGTACCTTTTGGCCAACTGCTTTTAAAAATAATAGCAAAACATTTCAAAAAATGTTTCCCACTTTTTGTGTGAAGCTATCTACACTTTACAAACAACCAAAAAGTATTTGTATTGTTTCTGCAAAGGTGTAGGGAGATATAACTGAAAGCAGGTGGAATAAATCTTAGTCATACCACTAGTATCTCAAGCATTATCTTGAAATATGTGGTGCACAGGAAAACCTGTATGTCTGCATAAATTTTTCAGTGAAATAAAGAGAGATTACAGTGGGAGCAGAGGTATTCACTCACTGTAAACCCTGTTCAAAACTAGGACAATGCTATGGATGAATAAACACAAATGAAAGGAGAGGAGATCCTGAGTCCTGTAGCTGGTTGGAAGCATTACAAGCTTCATGATATAAGAGATTATACATAATAATGGTAAAGTAACTTAATGCCTTGAGAAGTCATCAGCATAATGGAAAGTATTTTGGGTTGTAAAAACAATTTATAAGTAATACTTACATATATCTATTAGGGAATTTTATCAAAAATTGTAAATTAAAATTATCAATCCAAACCACTCACTTTATCATGAAAGAAAAAGATGAAATTGAATAAGGTTGACTATATTAATGAATACCTTTAAGAGTTACAGGAAGTCCTGATCTTACAAGCTAACAGAATGCAAATTACTTGAGAGTATATGCAGAATAAGTGCATCTGAATGAATCAGAATTATCAAAATTCATCAATTACAAAACCTCCTTTATACAGATTTCTGAATTTCCAGATACAGTCTTTATGTGAATTTTGTAACTAATGCAGTGAATTTTGTAACTACAATGCAGTGTCCAAATATATTTAAATGTTCATGTATTATTTATGACAGTTCTATAAAATATGCATTTATTAAATGACAGGTAAGTCAGTTTATCTGTGTGTTTGCTTTGCTCCTGCAGGGTGTGGTTGAGCCAGAAGCTCCATGTGAGGTACACATTCACTCAGCAGCTTCCACTTCAGTGGTGGCTTGAGCCTAGCTGGCTTGAAAGGCAGATAAAGGATGCACCAGTCTATGGAAGGTCATCTTCCAAATATTTACTTCTATGCATAAATACAGTAATATTTCTGATCACCAACAGACATTCTTGGCTGATTTTGACTTTAATCTGGTTTAGATGTGTTAGCAGTAAAACAAATGGGAAAAAAATGAAAATAATTTGAAGTAACTGGTTATTTCAACTAGCTGATGCATTCCAAAGTATTTTTTTTTCACTGGGGAAAAAACCCAAACAAACCAGAATTCCATATAAATGAAATTCTTGGAATGCCTGAAGCACATTTTATCTTTCTTCAGTCTATTTTTAAACAAAAGCAAAGCCCTCAGTATTGAGGGTTAAGGTGTAAGAGGTGATGTTCAGAAATCAGCATCTAAGAGAACATGTAGCTGAGTCCTTTTATTCATTTAAAAGATGTGCACTTGTCCAAAGTATGAGATTCTGCTCACTTTTCTGTCCAAGATTTGGGTTCATAGAAGAAAGCCTGTGATATAAAATATTCCAGAGCAGGCATCTCTAACAAAAATTACAAAATGAACAGAACTGCTAATGTAACTGAAACATAAATACTTTTACAGTAATGGGATGGTTTCAATAAAAGATGATGTGGCTTTACAGTTGAAGTAAAACCCCTGATATTAGGAATCACTCTGTTTCTTTGTTCCTTACAAAGCAGAATTCAGCACTGTTCTAATTCCCATATATAAGATTCAGATAACATTTATCTCTCATAAATATCAATGCAAACATCAGATGGCATTTGACTTCTAGATTTTCTTGCAATTAAAATTCTGTGAATGTGGTTTAATGTAAATAATTATTATTAATTATGTAAATTTATTTCTCTAAATTGTATAATTATGTAATATTTAATGTAAATTTTCTCTCCAAATAATCATAAATATTCTATCAAATCAGGTTGTTTTACCAAATACTAAAAGGGATTTCTATTTAAATATTCCTGAGTCCAGTGTATTTTCAGAAATTTCAAAAGTGGTCAATACAGTGTTGCAGTGAAATGTATTTTCTTTTACAAGATTTCAGTTAAGTGACTTGGGGCTTTTTAATAGTAAAGCAAGTTAGCACTTGCCGTGTGTTTCATAATTGTTTATGATGTGCAAAGAACTCATGCCTGCCTTCTCTGTTCACCTCCATTTCTAGCACAGTGACCTATATAATCTGTGCAACCTAATTTTGGGCGTGCAGTTTGATGACATCTTCAAGGGTTTCTTCTGTGCTTCATGATGATACAATTCAATTCAAACTGGCATCAGATGACAGTGTGTAATTTTACTAATTATTTTAATAATGTCTTTCATATTTTCATCTAACTCCCTGAGCTTTGTTAGTCATTTTATCAAGAAATTTAAACTGATCCTGTTCTCACCATTAAGATTTTGTGAATCCACTCATGAATCTGAGAGTAAAGCTTAGTTGATTCTTTTCTCTCTGCAATATTTGCAACACTGTAAAAAGCAGCACTTGCCAAAGGTATCAGCTGAGAATAAATCTGCAAAGAACTGGAGTGATCAATTAGAGTGACCAATTAGAAAAATAGAAATAGTCACAGTCTTAAAACACAGTCTGTGCTGTTTAAAGATTTGAGCTTACCTATGCATACTAGATCCATAAAACCATACATTCCATAGCAGATTTGAAAAAGGATGTCCTTTCTTTGCCATACTGCATAAGGGCTGAAGGCTGACCATAGAAGCCAAGTCACACTTGCTACTAAGAACAGAGATCCTAGGATTACAGCAACCATCTGCACTTTCTCAACCAGTGTTATAGTAATGCTTTGCCACTAAAAGAGAAACAAAGTTGTATAAGATAAAAATGTTATTGTCCATGGTTGCACATTCAACTCCATCTTTTTTCCTGAAATCAGAAATTATTTTAATATTTACACATATCTTCATAGATATTTACTAATATCCTTGATACTGACATTTTATATATCTTTTTTTTCTATTTCGCTTTTAAAGTGAAGCTAATAGGTGCTTCCCCATTTCCTTCAGTGTCCCTATCAATACAACCTAGTTGTAAACTTCTGAAGAGTTAATAGTTTTACTCCTGTTTTGAGTATGTAGGTAAAAAAAAATTAAGTCTTAGGAATGGAACTCTGTCTTTCATCTTTGAAGGTCAATGAACAGAATAAAAAAGGAAGAAGACATTTTCAAATATGTGTTATGCTATTGTGACAGGTTTCCTTTCCAACCCTCCCTCCTGAAGTGTGAAGCCATTTTTCACTTTCAGGCTTCTCATCAAAGAAGTTCCAGACATACCAAGGGAGTTGTCTTTCTCTGCATAAACCAGTGTTAACAGCACAAAAAGACTCCTGCAACCTAGTGTGGAAGCGACATGAAAACTCAGGAGGAGCCCTGAATATAGATAGCACAAACATTTCTTTTCAGTGCACCCCAATTATGTCCATCTTTCCAGGGAAGGCTGTATCTTCCATATGTGACATGACTCTGGTTTATGGTGTTACAAGATTTAGATATAAAAGAGTATGCATACTGACTTCTGTCAAGATAACAGAAATACAATTCCATTATAAGAGTCACAAAAACAAATCACAGCATAAGGAACTAATTGTTCTAGATTACCCTTAACATACATGGCTTTTCTTGGACATAATTATGTAAACTACTTTGGCAGACTCCCCACTCCAGGCCCATCACTCCTTCCTGGGCTGGTGTCAAGATTTTGTAGACAGCTTTCTTTCCTGCTCCTAATTTTTGACGTACTTGCCCCCTATTGCAATAAGGGTTTTCTTGCCTCTTTTCCCATCTGGCAATAATTTTTCCTTTTTCCTATTACTTTACTAAAGCCTTCTCTTTTTTACAGCTGTTGGGTACCCAGTAATAATAATCATAGCATAAAACAGTAATTCAGGTTGCAATGGGCTGTGGGAGCCCCCTAGTTCAACCTCCTGCTCAAAACATGATAAGACAATGAGATCAGACCAGGTAGCTCAGGGGTTTATTCTGTAATACCTTGAAAACTTCCAGGTATGGAGGCTGTTCAGCCTCTCTGTGCAACTTGCTCTATTTCTTGACTGTACTTGGGTTGAAAAAAGTTTTTCTTCAAACACATTTTTTCTTATATTCATTCTGATGCTCTTTTGTCCCACTTACACTCTTCCTCCCATCAAGTACCACCGTGAAGAGCCTGGGTGAGCAATTGGTCCTCTGTCCCTTTCATCTCTTTCAGCTTTTCCCATTAACTTTTCTACTGTAGCCTAATATGCACAATTGGTGCTGCATTCCTTCTTTTCTTGCTGTTATATTCCTTCTGAATATAACAGTACAAAGAGATAGATATATAACAATTTGTACATTGTCTATCTTGAAATACTATCCTTTTATAATGAACTCATGAAATGCATACGAGCTTTTTCATGGAACTTGAAGGTTTGGAATGGGGCTATTCATGCTAAATACTACCTTTTTATGTCAAACAACAATGGATACCAATTTCCTTTGTTAAGTGTCTTTATAAAGGTCAAAGAAGGACATTAACAAGCGATGCATGACAGCATGGTGTGAGCTTTCCATGACTCAGTATACAGGATTGGAAGTTCAGGACTGAAATTCACTGAATATTCATTAGACTCCATAGGGTAATGTTAAACAAAATTATTTTTCATTTCTCAGCTGAAGCTACATAGTGTGACTTGGCAGAAATCTGTCAAAAATGCTGCTGGTTATCGTTTATTGTCTTTCTTTATCAGTGTGAGACAGAACTGTATTAAATGTCTTTGGAATGCCTGAAATCAAAGTCCATTTACATGAAGTAAAGCTTTAACTGTCACAAAGTATCACACTGTTGAATTCACAGAAGAAGCTGGCAATAACTGAAAATACTTATATAAATGAAATAAACAGCAGATCTGTCTAAATAAATAAACAGTGCGATTTAAGTAATGCAGAAGTTCGTAAAATCCCTTCAGTTTATTTTGATTTTTTTTTTTTAAAAAGAGTAATGAACAAAAGAAAAAGAAATCCAAACATTTGGGATAAATAACGTAGCATGCAGTCTGGATAGCTTATCCCCTGTTCTGGTGTTGCCTGAAAAGCAGTGTCTCTTCCTCAGTGTCAACCACTCCTACTACCCATGTCACGGGGGCTTTTTGTTGGCTTGTTGTTGGATTTTCCCAATTCTTTATTCTAGAAAACCCTGACCTTGAAAAGTTCTAAGAAACATAGATATGATCCTCACCTCTTCCTAGCCTCTTCTAAAGAATGTATTCTCATTATTTTACTCTTCTCTTGATCTGTCAAGAATGCAAGCAATTGAATCACTCAACCTCAATAAAGTCAGTAATTCCAAAGATTCAGCATATTAGCACGCTATCAAATTACTACAATTACTGAGAAAAAACCACAAGCATTCCAGAGGTTGTTGTTCCTAACTCTTCTGCCTTTAAAAATCAAAGAACAGTTCCAAGAAAACCCCCAAACCAACAAATCAAAAACTCCATCAAAATAATAAAAAACAAGAACCCAAAAATAGGATTGGATATTTTCTTCTATTACCCAACTACTTTAACCACTGTCTCTGTTCTATGAAAGAAATTTTAGTCCTCCACCTTTTTCAGTATGAAGGTCAGCAATAATCAAGAAATTCAAAAATTTTATGAAATTTTCCTCCTTATTATTGTAATCTGTAAATTAAGCTAATTGATGATCTTCCATAGTAGATGGGTGAGGAAGGACTGTGTGTGTAAGACGGAAGACATTTAGCGGACTAGAAAATTTACGTGAAACCAAAAATTTGCCTCCTTGTGGTTGGCATCCTGCCATATACATCCAGCACCCCAGTAGTGAGGGGGTGGGATGGATTTCTGTTCAGCTCTAACATGTGATGAGCTTGGGGACCTTATCTTCTGTCTATGTTAGTCCTTAGTGCTAATGGCAAGAAGACTGTGGATGTTCCTGATGGTTACCTTACCCCAACTGAAGTTTCCTCCTCCTTGCCACTCTCCAAAATGTTTGGATTTGTAACAATCTGAGATTGTCTCTGGGGAAATGAGTGTCTTGATTTTTTTCCCCATAAATTTGACTGAGTTTGAGTAGAAATTATAAAAAGTGAGCAGATGTTACTGGGACAGGTATATTTCTCACATAATGAAGGTGGTATTCTGTAGTTAGGATGTTAGTCACATGTTGAGAGGCTTGGACTGTTCAGTCCTTTCTCAAACATGGCCAGCATTAGCCATTGGACAGCGAGATGAACAGCACAGGACTCTATTCTTTGGTTGCTCTGCATTTCATTACAAGGTTTGTGAAGAGGAACTGGAGTTGTGGTCACACCATTTGTTTGTGCCTGAAGTCTCACTCAGAGCATGGCTAGCACGTGTGAGAATACAACTGAAAGAAACACAGGAAAAGAAAGCTCCTTCTGAGAGTAAGATTCTTATTAAAACATCAAAGTCAGTTAAACTTTTTCTTTGACTTCTCACAGTCATTTTCCTTATTGTATTCACTGTTATGTTATAATCACTTCACCTTTTAATGTCAAATTAATGGCTTATGAGGTCACAAAATAATAAAAATTATGCAGTGATAGTATGTTGAGAAATTGCATTCAGAATATAACAAACTGAATTATTTAACATTGTAAATTGAATGATCACATTATTAGTGTGTCATGATTTAAATGCATTAGTTCCACTAGTGTTTTTCTCATTTTCTTCACATAACTTGCTTCTAAAATTTTAATCATTCATGATTATACATAATATTATGACTTTCTAATTTGTTTTTACTATTTGCTGACTATGCATTCCACAGTCAGTAACAGTTATTTTAGCTAAATATTTTGCCAAGTTAGGAAAGATCTAGACAGGATTTTTGTGTCAGCTTCTGTAGATGACCCTAAAAAAATAAATATTATGAAAAATATTGTCATTTTTGCTCATAACTAGAAATGGAAAGAAAACCTGAAATATTTTGTATCTTGATAGCTATAATAATACTATGGGTTTCAGATATAATAATTTTAAAAACCTCATTTGAATTTCTATGAAAATTCCATTTCATATTATTTTCCTTAATTTCTGTAGCATTACGATGTACCACGCCATCTCAGTTGCCTATGAAAAAAAAGCATTTTATTTTAATTTACAGTGATGGCAATGAAAATGGTGTTTTAAGCAAAATATAATTAATGCTTCTGATTTTAATGTAATACTATCTGCCCTTGAAAACTTTTTAGACTTTTACTTCTACTGACACTTCATTATGTTTGGTTCTTTTAAACTTTTATTTACCACTGGTCTTCCCCTGATAAACCATTTGGGAGTATAATATGTTACTTGTACTCTAGAGTTCAAATTCTGACCCCAGAAATATTGCTCCTTTTTCTTCTGAGGTTTCTGTCAAACAAAAATACAAATATAAGGAAATGATTCCTTATTTTTGAGGTTGAGATTTTCAGAAGTTGAAGGAAATGTATTGCTTTGATGGAATAATTGTTAAAGAATAAAGTTAATACAGTTATGTGCATGTCCTTACTAACATAAAGGTGGATAAAATATTCAAAGGTCTGTCATCTTTGAGATGAATCAATATTAACTTGGCTTTGTTTTAATAATGTCTTGTAGAAGCCCATTGATTATTGTATAATACATGACAGAAAAGTGATCTCAAAAGAATTGATACTATGTTTGTACTTAGAATACTTTGCCTTAAAAAGTCTGCAAAGAAACGACAGGTTTTCCTACATCCTCAATAAAGAGCATATGAAATTTCCTTATGGCTACCCAAGCGCGTATCAGCTTCAACTGTACCAATTTATAATCCACCAAAATTCCTTAAGACAAAGAGCTGCTATGGGATTATCCCACTCTGTTGTCTCAGAAACACAGTTTATTATGGGCACTGTCGATGGAAACCTCTCAATCCCTTCACTCATTCTTAATTAATATTTTACATACCAGTAACAGTAACACCTGGCTGTGACCTACTGCAACATAACATGATTAACCTGAAGACATACCAAATATGCAACCTCAAAAACCTTTTGTTAGATTGCTCCAATTGCTAGAACCAGCTCTTACAAGAAAAAGTTCTTTCCTACTGTCATCCATTATCCATTACAGGATTTGTAATCTGCATACATATGAATAAAACTTATAGAAGAGCAAAAGAATACACTGATTTAAGTCCAACAACTCATTTTTGAAATGGCTGTTCCTTACTTTATCTTGTTGGTAGTCTATGTGATTAGATAATTAGTATTTCTAAAATGTTTTGCAGTAAGCACACGCTGACTACCTGATTCAGTAAGCAATGACAGTGAGCTTACTGACCAGGCTAGACAGAAAATGCATAGTTTTGAGTACACACACACACACACACACAAACATTAGAAATGTCATTTTTAGCTATAGGCTTCTGGTTTTATGACTTTTTCTTAAAAGAATCAATGTCCCAAAAATTGCAGCACACCATTAATGGCTGTCCATTTTGATACATTATTAACACATAGAGTGCCTGGAGTCATGATGCCCATTATCTTTTCATCTGGCAGAGAGCTCATCAATACAGATAGTTTGGGCTGTATGTAATTTCTCTGTCAGCTTGGAAGGCTGCACCAGTATTTTACTTAGGACATTCTCAAAACATAACATGTATCGTGCAGATCCCATCCATCTGTGCACCACTCAAGGAATTTAGTTGACAGGTCCTGGAAGTGTTGACTTACTGCATGTACACAACTGATTGAACATCTACACCTACACTGGGTACACCTTGGATTTCTGGTTGTCCAGAAGCTTGGACATCCTCGTCAATCTACAACATCCTCACATTCTATTACATTCACCTTTCAAAATCTTACTACTTACTAAGCAGAACAGTTCAACCTTTTATCTTACAATTTTTAAATTGTTAGAATCAGGATCTGAGATGACAAGCACAGCTGTAATGTCAACTACATTAGCCTTACATTATTCTTTCTCTGAGAAATTATCAGTATCTATTTTTTGCTGATGGTCAAAAAATGAAAGGAATTAGGCGAGACTGTGACCAACTGTGACCAGCTGAGGCAGCTGCCCAGGCAGAGCTTCAGGGGAATACGCTGACACCCTGGTGCCAGGCTGTAGAGTGTGCCCTGCTCTTGTGCCAGCAGGAGCCAGCAGCAGTGATGTCCCTGTGGGAGACGTGCCCAGGCAGGAGAGTTTCTCTGCTTACTGACAGAGTTCGTGGGCAAGCAGGTCGAGGAAGATTGGAGTAAGAAAGAAAAAGTAAAGAAAGAGTTCAACCACCTTCCCTGGGACAGGCCCAAAAGAGCAGACAGAATGCATGATATGGAGGATTCCCTACCCTCTGTCCAATGCAGTGACCTAAATGACAGGGGACAATGGTGACAAGTTCCTGCCGAGCACAGCAGGCAAATCTCTGCAACTCCCTCCCTGCAGAATTTTGGGTTTTTTAATCATGGGTCAATTTACATAGCGTTGAGCCTGCTGGTGACAGACAGGGTACACCTGTAGCAAAGCAGGAAAAAGATTTTTGCACAGGAGTTTTCAGGGCTCACTGAAAGAGCTTTAAAGTAAACTTGAAGGGAGAAGGGATAAAGCCATGTTCACTAGAGATCAGCCTGGGGGTAGCACACTAGTGTTGGAGAGGCAGAGTGCTACAAAGATCCTTTGGTCTGCCATCTCAGTAAGGCAGGAATAAATATCTAAGTATGTGTCAGCAACAGCACAAGTTATTGATACATTAGAAAGCACAGAAACATCTGAGAATGTCATGTAGGAATTAGGGCTTCTCCCCCCAAAATGGTGGTGGGATCAATAGCCCAGCTGAAGCGCATCCACACTAATGCATGTGACATGGGCAACAAACAGGAGGAACTGGAAGCTATTGGGCAGCAGGAAAACTGTGACATCATGGAAACATGGTGGGATGACTTGCACAACTGGAATGCTACAATGGATGGCTGCAAAATCTTCAGAAGAGATAGGAAAGGAAGGAGAGTTGGCAAGGTAGCCTTGAACGTTAGGAGTGTTCTGATTGTCTAGAGCTTAATGATGGTGCCGATAGAGTTGAGTGTTTATGGGTAAAGATTCGGGGGAAGGGCGCCAAGGCAGATATCCTGGTGGGAGTTTGTTACAGGCCATCCAAGGAGGATGAAGACACAGATGAAGTATTCTGTAGGAAGCTGGGAGAAGGCTCATGCTTGCTAGCCTTTGTTCTCATGGGGGACTAAAACAAACAAGAACAGATGCCTGCTGATATACGACACAGCAAAGAGGAGATAGTCTAGGGAGGGTTCCTGGAGGAAATGAGAAACTTGTATGGTTAGGTAAATTATTCTCCAGTTAACTTTTAACTCCTATGAGACTCAAACTAACTACGTTTAGATTAGTGGCATAGCTCATCTGTATTTTGCACATTCCATGGATGTGTATATTTGGTGAAAATGAAATCACCATTCTATGTGAACAAATTGTATTCCTACTGTAAAGTAGGAACTGTTCAATTTCTGTTGCAGCTGTATTGGAAATACTGAATTTCATTACAACCTACTGTATTTTTGATAGCATAATCTGAAAATTAAATATTAATGACTGGAGGAAATTAAAGCCTGCCATGGTTGTTGCACTCTCTGCAACCTAAAGATGATCTCCAAAATGATGCTGAAAGCTTAGCTCAAACATAGGCTGTTGTGTTACAGTGAGGTCCACATTCCTGGAAGAACACTGAGAGAAAAAGCATTCAGTATAATTGCGCTGAGGAAGTAAACCTCAGCAAGATCATAAATAAGTGATATGAAGGAGGTATTAATAATTTTCAGGCCGTGTAATCACTTTGGAGGGTTAACCATACTTTGCCTATACAGTTCTGCATTTTTCTTTTTCAACACAAATACACAATATCAGAAAGGGTTCTGGATTTGATTTTTCCTTCTCTCCTGGGAAAAGAACTATATGCAAATTCTACCTAAAACTGCTGACAACTTTTAAATTTAAAAATATGATGATCATGAGGCTAAGATTGTGCAGTTCATGATAATACTGATGCACTCACCAAATGTATGTAAAAAATTGCTCAGCATGGAGGGCGAGACCAAGCCTCTTCCACAAAAATACCCTGGAAGCTAGTCACGATACAGAGGAATCATCTGTTCTTGATCACTTCTGTTTAGGCCTTCTTGTCTATCATGTTGAATGTATTTAACTATTAATTCTGGTTCCTTTACTGAAAGTCACATTTAATTTGCTAGCTTGACTTTCCAAAAGTGCTGGCTACTCTTTCTCTGTCTTTTTGACTTTATGAATAATTAAATAATTTTTACAACCCATGCAGAAGGAAACATAGAGAGTTTATTTGAGAATATTCTACACCTTAATGTTTGGTCCATTCCCTTATGAGAACCTTGCCTCAAACCCATTGTTCACATGAGTTAAAGCAAGGTTTTAAACTTTCACCTCTAAGGATAGTATTTTAATAACAAATTTCTGTATTATTCAGGATATTCAAAAGTAGAACTTCTTCCAAGTAATTTATTGGAACACTTCCAGTTCCTGTACAAAACATAGATGTTCACTGAACCAAAGGAAAAGTAAATGAAATTGATTACTCTAGTCACATAATCTCCATAGGGATAAGTAGGGAAATTATTTTAGTATGGTACAAAGAAAGTGTTAGGAACTATTTCTGACACTGGTATATTTCAGGGCTCTGGATGCAGAAAAAGAAACCATGGAAAGGCTTTAATGGAAAAGAACCATAGAAATTATATGAAAGTGAAAGAAATTCCATGTAATTGGAATTTCAGAGTTCAAAGTTCCCAGTTCACTGAAAGAAGACTGGAAGAGGACCCTCAGAATGTAGGTGCACAAACACATTTGATTGGATAAGCACAGTTTAGTTGTAAACATAATTTTGTTTAAAGTACATCATAATTACTGCTTCCCAGTATCTGCTTCTAGACACTCTATGAATCCAAAGATATGCAATCAAATAACATCACCATGTATTGTCACTGGATTTCCCTGCATCCTGCAGCAGCATTAGTCACAATAGTTGAACAATAGTTCAGGAACAAAGCAACTCCCCACCTTTAGTGAGGAAGATGCACCTTCTCTATTCAGTCTTTTTCCTGTTGCTATAAGGCAATGATGTGTTTCAGCAATGAAAGATAGAACCTCACCAGAAATCCACTCAGTACAAATACTTGCTTCTGCTCCTTTTGGCCCTGAGCAAAAACTAATTCACAGGCTGCGATCAGAATTTTCATGTGAAAATCTGGAAGATGCTCATGAGAGAAGAAGCAAACCTGATTTCATGTGTTTCTTTGTAAGATGTGAAACAGAGAGAAGTTCAGATTTCAAGGGCAATAAAATTACTCAAGAAATATATCCTGAGTTCGGGTTGTTGCCTTGTCTAATCCCAAAGTAAGATAATGAGTATTTTGGATGAAGGATAGAAGGCAGAATGGTAAGAATACCAAGCTATTATATAGCATGTAATCATGAAGAAGACAGTCCTGGGTTCTGGGTTGTATGAAATCTGGCAGAGTCTGATTTCTAAGTCAATTTGAATGTAATTTCTTAAATTAATAAATCAATTAGATTGATTTTGAAGTGAATTAAATTAGCAATTAGTCTTCACTTGAAGAGAAATTAGTAATAATTATAGAATTTTAGACTGTACAAAGAAATATGTTAAGTAATATACTGCTTGAAAATTTGGCCTAGTGGAAGAATTAAGTAATTTATTAATTATTTAATATATCACACATTATGTATAATAACTAGAAGATTTTTTAAAGATGCATCATACATTTATAAGAATTAGTATAATGTATTCATGTTAATATTATTATGAATAAGCTTTTTAATTAAGTTATTATTATTATTATATATTTAAATATACATTAAACACCAAAATTATAGCAGTCAATTGCATTAGTTTTTTCAGGTACTGCTAAACAATCACAACTACACAATAATAGGTGCTGTTGTTTGAATCAGTCGTAAATTTTTTCTAATAGTTTGAGTAGCCATGGTTTTGCTCACTCACTTACTTATAAATTCCATTTTTATAAAAACATATAAGCTGTAGTGCTTCATTACAGAGAGTGGCAATTTAGATACTGCATATCATCTAATAGTAGAGCTATCTGTGAAAAAAGAAAATAGCTGCCTTTCTAGTATACACTATACCAGACACTCTCAATTTCTCTCTAACCATATCATGAATATGCCTGAAATCCCTTGGCATAATCAAATTAAATTGCAGAATATGCTTGTGAAAATTTCCAGCTGTCTGACTTGTTAGACTCTGTGTCAGCATAGTGCTGCAAAAAGCAATGGTTGCAATACCAAAACCTGTAGTATCCATTCGTATCAATGTGTTTGAAAATTCCCAAGCTATAAATTGTTCTTGGCTTGATGGTGCTTACATGGCTTATATATAACCTATATACCATCTCTTGCAGTAAAAACACAGACATAAAATAAAAATGCAATCAATTTCTCTAAAATACCAAAAGCACCAAAAAGAATGAAAGATAAGTACATGCTCTTAATATGGAAAATACATTTATGGAAGAATCACTTACTATTCTGCAATTGTCATTTTTTAAGTTTATTACTATAAACATGGTCACATTTTGTTGTTTCTAGACATTAGTCCCCTCTTTACATTCACTGATTACATATGATGGAGCTACTGGTCTTCTTTTCAGAACAGAAGCTCACAAGATTGTTCTGCTTTCCAGTCAGCACAGTTTCTGGATTCCTTGCCAATATTAACAGTAACAGTTGAGCTCTGATTAAACTAGTTTAGGACACTCTTAAAAGAAGACCTTAGTGGTCCTGTATATAATCCCTGTAACAACTTGCTAACCACTTGAAAAAAAATGAAAGAAATTAGAAAGAAATTTTTTATTCAGAGGGTGGTGAAGCACTGGTTGAAGGCCAGGTTAGATGGGATCCTAAACAACCTCATCTACCAAGTGGCATTCCTGCCCATGGCACAGGGGATTGGAACTACAGCGTCTTTAGGTCCCTTCCAACCCAAACCATTCTATGATCCTATTATCCTTTTTCACCTCTCTGAATGGATAGAAACAGAGAAGTAGATCTTCAATAGGCCCTGGTTCTGCCACTGTAGTCAGACAAAAATTCCTTGATTTCCAGAGTGTGTGGGCAACTCATCCTTACATGGATGATGTCTAACGAAAAAGTAGAGAATCTTCTCCTTCTCAGATGGAATTTTCACTTACTTATTAGACTCTGGTAAATATCAAGCCTGTGATCTGAGAAAGTGCAGAGCATCTAAGACTGGTGACTGCAGACAGAGCTAATGGAACATGTCTCAGAACTGTGAAACAGGTAGTGTAAGATCTCATGGCTCAAAGCACTCAGAGAGGTAAATGGCTCAGACATCTGGTAAAGAGAAGAGTTAATACTCTTATTCAGGTAGGTTTCCCCAGTCAGGCCTGGCTGACTTAGTAACTTACACAGCATCCTACTCTGAATTTCGGAAAACTGACTGTGAATCACTATTATAAGTTATACAAAAAAAAAAAAAAAAAAAAAAAAAAAAAACCAGCATCCTACTCTGAATTTCAGAAAACTGTGAATCACTATTATAAGTTAAAAAAAAAAAAAAAAAAAATTAAAATGGCCAGTATACTGACGCCAGAAAGTTTTTGCTATGCTGTACTGAAGAGAACTGTTTCTGTTGTATTTGCCTTAACTCATACAGGATTCTAAGAGAGAAGAGAGATTGAAGGAATGCATCATTTATCCAGTCAGGGAACTTGGAATGAGCTGTTGAACAAGAAAAGTTGTTATTTTTTTGACTGTGAAAACAAGCCTAAGCAACTTTCCAATAGAAGAGCTGTTAAAATGGCACTTGGTGAATGCCTGCTCATGGTCCAGCAAAATGAAGCAGCCCAGAGTCTCAACCAACAACATAACAAAGTCCAGTGGTAGAATCCTTCAGCAGGAAGCTAAATAGCTGTGACTTTGGACCCACATCCTTCAGAGATGCTGATGGCCGCAGACAGCCTGAACAGTCGGATTGTTGTCTTCCAGCACATAGAGAAGTTTTCTGAAAGTGCTTTTCCTTTAGTAATGAAAAGAAACATGAGATGTGGAAATTAACCATCTCTTTGGAGGCATGCAAATTCATGCATGAATTTGAGTTTGTAAACAAAAGTTAACTTTCTAAAGTAATTTTCTTTTTCTTATCATAAAGCATATTCTACAAAACTCTCTTCCCCTACAAGAGGGACAATAGGGAAGACAGGGAGGGAGCCTTTATCCGGGAGTGTAGTGATAGGATGAGGCTTAGCAACTTTAAACTAAAAGAGAGTAGGTTTAGATAAGATATTAGGAAAAAATTCTTTGCAGTGAGAGTAGTGAGATACTGGAACAGGTTGCCCAGAGAAGTGGCGACTCTCGCTGAAAACAGAGAGAGTGACCCTGGGAGAAAGACATGGCTTCACACTTCAGATATGCTAATGCAGGATTGTAGGATATAGAACTGCAGATATTCTAGATGATTTTTAAGTAAACAGGTTGGAAGCCTGTATCTCTGAACCCAAACAAGGAAGGAAGAACTTTGAAGGTTATCTTGAGGACCTGATGCATGACAGTTGTACCATGAAGACAAAGACCCACTTGTGTCACATGATGACCACCAAGACATCTGGAAGTACTTAAACTACTGAAACTGCTTCCTATTCTAAAATAATCTAGACTAGAAGACTGAATTCTTTAGATTTTGTAAGTTTAATTTCTGGGGCTAAGTTCACAGCAATTGTATCAGTGACATCTACAAAAGCAGGAGGGTAAGACCCAGGATAAAGATAAGCTTTTAAAATTCCAACAGCCATAAATACTTTCCACTAGATTTTCCACAATAGATTTTCCATAAATTTCTGAACACAGTCAAGTACATGACATCAATTCTCAGTGGAGAAATTCTGAAGTAGACACATTTCCATAGAACAACCAGCTATTTCACATACTTTCTAGATTTTTAACCAAGGCTATCTGAAGGAAAGAACAGGCTGAATTAGAAAATTTTGAAATCCCTGAGATTATAGGATCATAGAATTTTAAAGTTGCTAAAGATGTCTAAGATCATCAAGTCCAACCGTTGACCTAGTACAATTCCATTCAGCACCAAACCATATTCCCAAGTGCCACATCCACATGCTTTGAACACTTTGAGATATGATGATTTCACTACTTCCCAGGCACCCTGTTTCAATTAGCAATTTTTGCTAATCTCCAATCAAAACCTCCCCAGGCACAACCTGAGGCCATTTCCTCTTGTCCTATTGTTTTTCATTGGGAGTAGAGGCCAAACCCACCTCACTACAACCTCCTTTCAGGTAGTTGTAGAGAACGATGATGCACCCATGAATGCATTTCTACAGGAAGTATTTGAAGGCCCCACTGTTTATACTGGGTAGTGGAGGATATGAAAATCTTTTCCGTAAGTTTGACAGATATCAAAAAAGCATCCGTTATTAATCAAATTTCTATTTGGTGCAAGCATCCAGAAGGCAATGAGATGATATGCAGTACTCTGTAAATGGTGGGTGAGGAGGAAGTCACCCTCCTTATTAAGTCTGAGGAGGATTTTAAGTCAGCTTGTACATCAAAGTGTCCTTTTTGGAAGGTGGCATCAAATGATTTGAGCTTACAATGATTCTTGTGGTCACTAAAGACAGTGGCTATGTGGAGGAACAGTGCTGCAGGTGCAGGAAAAGGCTGAAAGTGTAAGTCTTCCATATTCTATTTCTGTTATTCTGATGTGACTCAGGGAGCTCACATCAGCTGTTACACCCATTCCTTCTACTAAAATTTGCCCTGCTACTCTACTCCTATGAAAGAGAAGCCCTGAAACAGATGAAGACTTTAGTCATTCAAGGAGAAACATAATGTGCTGGGAGTGACCACAAGCTCTAGTAGATTGTAAATTGCAGACTGCTCAGATAAAGCAATGAGAGATACATAAAGTGTTCCATTAAGATGTAGACTCTCAGTCTGTCTGTTCTTGCCCATGGAGCAGAGGGAGCTTCCTCAGCTTGAAAGAAGAGGAAGAATACTGAAGTTTACTCCCATTTTCTTCAGCTACAGCTTCCTGGCTGCCAGTTTAATGGAATTTGCTTTTTCCAAAATATTTGTAGTGCTTGGAATAATATACTTCCAGTGTTAGCAGAGTAGTTAAATGCACATAAAGTTAGCTAGCATTTCATCTTGATGGCAAGGTACATGACTTTGTACCTTCGAAACTGCTAAGGAATTATTTTATTATATCTGTTCTTTGGCCATAAAAGATGACAAAAATGAGCCTTCGCTTAAGAAATAGCCCCCCATTCACTAATATGGTTTGTGAGGGTAACAGTACAACAGTACGGTATATTCCTGTACTGGGAATATGCTCATCACAGAACTGATGAAGTTTAATGCTGCCCTGGAGAAAGACACTGCCAGAAAAATATACAAAAATGCAACACATACACGCAAATAGAGTAGGGAGTAAGGAAACAGCATGTGGCCAAGAATGAGAATACTTATTCTCCACTAGCTTCACTGAAATGTAAACAAAAGGAGGAGAAATTAAAAAAAAAAAAAAAAAAAGAAAAAAAAAAAGAAGAAAAAAACTAAGTAAAAAGGAAAGTTGAAATAAATTAAATAAAGAAGCAAAGAACTCTATGGCAAAAGAGTCATGCAGGCAAAACGCACAATGAGGGTGCTCTGACTCAGACAAGTACTTCAAAGGAACTGGAGTCAAAGTGTTCCTTCACTGTTGCACTGTAGGCATGAAAGAAGGCAGGGCCTACTCTCTGCACACTGCTGAAGCAATAAGAAAGAATTTTCAGAGTGAATACCAAACATCCAATTTGAATATACACATGGGACAAAAAAATTTTAAAATACAAGTGCAATAGGTGAAAAAGCTGTCTCCCCAATACAGCAAATTAAGAAAGAAATAAGTTGGCATGACTGCCAGTCACTGGGATGAAGCGCTGAAGACTTCAGTGAGAACATTCAAAACCAAGAAGTATTAAAAGTAAATTTCAGAATTAATTTAATAAAACTTTCTTTGACAAATTTCAGTTGTGGATAACACTACAGGGACACTTCAGAGTTAACACAGACTGGTAGAGAAGCCAGCATGTATTGACAGTATTTGGGGCTCAAAGCAGGCTACTGCCAAATCGGCATAAGCTAAGGAATCACAGACACACGGTATGAAAGCAGTTCACCATTAACAATTTTTCATATTAAGAAATAGAAGAAGCCTGCTGAAACAACCACTTCTTGGGGCAGTATTTTTCCACTGATCTCTGTTGATAGGAATTAAGGACTTGAATAATTGGGATTTTTGACATATGACAAAAAGACAAAAATTTGTATTGTGAAAACTCAGAAATCTTTGATCACTAAACAAATTTCTAGCAGATCAAGCCATTGGAAAAACACCCAAGCACAGAAAATGACAAAAAAAATCCAGTAACACAAAGGTTCGTGAATGCAGGTCTGACACTTTGAGTATCTTGAGCCTTGCAGTGTTATTCTTAGCAGCACCTATGTGTATGTAGCAATGCTGATTCCTATTCACACCCTTTTCTACTTTTGGATTTTTTTTTAACAATGAAGTCTGTTGCAAATATGTAATTTATGCTTATATTTCCAGCAATAACTATAATTCTATATATTTCCTTTGAAAAACAACCTCACACTCTATCTCATGAAAGACATTCTGCCCCATTAAAATCTTAGGCTGAAGGAATCCACCTTTTTTTCCTTGAAGTAGTTAATTCACTATTTAATATAACAAAATAATGCCACTCTTTAAATCTATATTATATGTCTTACCAGTAGATCAGGATGACACTTGTAATTCAATTATTTCCAAGTACTATTCACAGTTTACACTGCACTGTTTTTCACACTATTCTAGCAGTCAAACTTCCTTGAGCACAATCTACACATCTCACAAAATAAAAACAGAAAGCAATTGTGTTTTTAATAAGCTACAGAAAATAAAAGAGTCACCTACGTACTTTTAATACTATTTTTTTTAAAGTATGCTCTGCTTTTTTTTCTTAATTTTGTATTCTTCTTGATTACCTTAGGATATACTTAGGAGTCAGACTTAGAACTGCTAAACTGTTTGACTTTCTCTGTAATCCCCCATATTCCTTCCTGATGGCTTCAGCTCCCATTTGATGTCTGCTCTGACCTCTTAGGACGAATTTAATTTCTTCTCATAACTTACAAATATGCTTCAGTGTTTGTAGTCAGTATCTAGTATTTTGTTATTAGTTCTTCTCTAACCCTACCCAATTCTCACTGAGATATAGAATCAGTTCCTTTGTTCAACTACTATTCTTTATTATTTCATGACTGTCAGATCATTGGTACTTAAGATATTCTTCCATTCCCTGTTCTCTCTCACATGTTACTAATTATCAATTATATCCATTTTTTTTGAGGTTTATAAAGCTTTGTTCCTCCTTTGCACTGTGATGTCCACTTTGCACTCCTTCAGCTCTGTATGCTAACAGCCAAATATTCAGCTCTGAGTGTGCTAGCAGTGCACCAGTGCTCCGCTTACTTGCTCTGTGAAAAATGTGCTCTCTCATCTGAATGGCCAACCAAATGTTTTTCTCAAGCTAAACTGACCTTTGTCTCCACACATTTTCACCATACCTTTTCACCACCTTTATTTGCCAGTTCTCTACTCCTTTTATTTCAAAGTCTCTCTATGCATTAATTACAAGAAAACAAAGAAAACACAACATGAAATTCATTATCCCATCAGAATTTTCTCTTTGACACCTTCCATGTTCTTGCATTTCTGTTTTTAATTGATGTCCTCTCTTTTATACTCTCTGTACTCTGCATCACTAACACTTGCTTACCCAATTCTCCTTTTCAGTCTCTCATTTACCTTCAGATCCTTAACAGAAAGTAGACAGAAAATGTATTTTGCCTTTTCCACCACAGAAAAAACCCTCAACTGCCCTCTCCAACAGCTCTGCTATCCTTCTGCTTCTAAACTCATTAAGCATGCTACTTAAAACTGATCATAATCACCAGCTACCCAGTGCAGGCACTGAGTCGACTGTGAGTGTATCAGATTAAAAGGTCTATCTAGTCTAGTAAATTCTCTCTAGAAGTGGCCAAAAGCAGATGCTTACCAAAAAAAAAAAAAAAGTGTGAGAAGTACAGCAACTATATCTATGCTGATGACATTAGTTTTCTGTTTCAGATTTCTCTCTCCTGTCAAAACTAAAGCATTACTCTGCTTCTACCACTTTTTGTATGGATTTTACCATTCAATTAGGTTCATTAAAATCTCTAGGATTTTCATGTCCCAGCACAGTTTTGTTGCTCCAAAACACGAATTTGTTCTTGGAATGATCTTAAATTTAAATATCTCTTTTGATCTTCCTGTTCTCAATATTTCTAAAGCTTGCATGTACTTTCTAATTAATATCTAAGACTATTTATACATAAAAAAATTAATTTCTCATCATCACTTTTGTCTTCTGTCTCAATTACTATAACACATCTCTTAAGCTCATGACAAAAGTAATTTTCTCAGCAAGTGCAAAACCGCTTCAAGTGCAATTCCTTTTTTTCCACTAATTTGACCATGTTACTGGCCTTCTTTCTCCACTATGATGGACCCTCTTCTCCATCACATGAAATTAAAATGACTTGATTTGATTTTTTAAGTCCTTCCAGGCATTTATTGAAGTATTAATTACCTTCTAATGACTACTCAGGCATTGAATCTCATTTCCATTCAGTTCATTATACTTGTCTCAGCCAAGTATTTTATTTTCCAACAGCTCTTGCATAGTGCCTTCATATTCAAAGGGTGCCTGCGAAGCTTCATGATTTTCTTTTTAAGAAGCCTCTTAAAACACATCCCATTTGAGATGCCAAAAACTGAATTATTGTTAGAAATGGCTAGCGTACCAGCGGTCTCGGAACCAGCACTAGTGTACCATAGATTTGTTCCTTATCTCTTGTTCAAATTTCTTTGTAAATTGTCCAATATTAGAACGATCCTTTTTGTTCTTTTTTGTCCACTGACATACAGAATAGCACAATGTATTCTTCTGGATCTTCAGTACAGGGAGAGACATTAATAGATTGTTCTTGGTACATTGTGCAGTTTAGAATGTATAATTGGAGATTCCAGCCTTTTCCCTTTCCCCTTCTTAGTTATGCCTAGAAGAACTTAACGCTGTCATTCAGCTGAGCATAGTCATTAGCAAAAGCTTCTACTAAACATTTACTACACAATTTTTTCTGGACACTGACCTCCATACTGAAGTAGCTGAAGAACTTGACTTTTGCACTTTTTAGTGTAACATGCATTCACATACCTGCAGTCTGCTATGCAGTTTTGCTCATGCTTATCTAGTTGATGCCAGTGAGCTTTCTTAAATGAGTGAAGATTACATACATTAACAAAATCTGGAAAAGTGAAACCTTACCTTTTGAAAAGTACCACCTTAATTTTTTCCATTTTAAGAAATCAGGCCTAACAAGTAAGCATTTACTTTTTAAAATAAGTTTTATGATCTTTCTGGTATCAGAAAAGGTGTTGAACTGCTACACAATTAGGTTTTAAATTAGCACATCTATCTACTGTATCACTTTTGGAATAGGTCCATTTCACCAAAGTACCAGAATATAATGTTTTAATGTACAGGATTTATCAAACATCTAACATAACACTACTCTATGACAGACTACACTAACAGTCTAGAAAAGGCTACTCTCTAAATATCTTTACTATTCACTTATAGAAGTGACAGGTTTTAGCACCAAAGTATATATTCTCTACCTCTGCATGATTCTATTCCACTTTTAAACATTAATTCTGAATCTTACAAGAGCACTGGCATTCTTCAATACACATTCATACTTAAGTGCAAGCCCATGAACTAATCTTCTAACAGCATAAAAATTAGATAGCACCAATAAAAATAAAACAATATGTTTATAGTTCTTTTAGGAATATATTTCCTTTAGGAAGGAAATCTGTACAAATTATAACCTTAACAAACTAATAAAAATATTTCTTTTTGCATTTTTTTCTTTTTGTTAATCTCAAATATACTTCCAAATGAGTTTAATTTCCAAGTCATACATTTGAAGTTTCTTTCTCCTTTTTAAGTCCTTCCAAAACTTCCTGCTCAAAGCAGTTTTTATTATAGTTTGAGGGGCAATAAGGGAATTTTCTAGTTATTAACATAGCCCTGCCTATTACTGGATCAAATTCCACCCTGCCAATGGAGCAAGTCCAGCAACATGAATGTGTATTTTCATTAATGGACTAGTGCAAAGTTAAATAAGTCTTTCTGATATGATCCTAAGAAGGATACTGAAAAATTCCAAATCTCTGTTATGCATCATACCAAATGTCATTAACCTGTTTGTGGGCTCATCTTCCACTGCTAGCCCATGGGTTAATTTGGGGTTTTGTTTATGTTTTAAGGTTTATTTCCATAATAAAACCTATGTGTTTCCAGGATTAGATTCTTAAAAGTGAATTATGTAGTAGCTGCTGAATCTCGAACTGGAACACTGACACTGGAAGAATTTCTATCGAAATAGAAATATTCTGTTTCTTGAATGCGCTGCCCCAGGAGACACACTCCTTGAAGATAACTTTGCCTTCCATGAAGCAATGGAAACCACAGAACACGTTAGCTATTAAATGGAATATTCACTTCTATTCCAACATTCTGAACGACATTATAGAAAAACCTCTTCTTTCTTAAGTCTCTACACATTGTAAAGTTCCTTAAATACATGAGATGAAAGCAAACCTGAGGAGCTGTAGTAAATCTGCACAGACCTGAGAGTAAATAGACCAGGTTTGCATAGACCTGGTACAAATTGCATTCACCTGAGAAAAAGCTATTTTTGTTAATAGCACCAGTTTTCTCTCCTATGACACTCTCTACAAAATTCTAATACGTAAAAGACTGGTAGAGACAATTCTGGGACGATGTATGAGGCGGACTACTGGTTGTTGAGAGAGTAAACTACTCCTGTCCAATTACTGTATCTAATGTAATCCAAGAAGTCCTGCTTTTTTGGGAACTTCTAAGTACATTCACTACTTCAGTTCATGATGTTTCAACTTCCTTCTGTATTGAAATGGTGTCACTCAGCTTTTTACCAAAACTAACCAAAAAGTTACCTTAAAACAAGCTTTTGTGTAGTGTAGAAAACTACTCAGAACCAAAAGTTTAAGCCAAGTCAGTTGCTAAAAGTGGCCAATATTATTACAGTCAAGAGTATGGGGGAGTGAGTAAGTGCATTTTAAGACTGATTCCCCCTATAAAATTACGCAGATGACTGCAGTTTGAGACTTCCTTTAAGATTCTGCTACTACAAGAGGAATATTCTGTGTAGGAAACTGAGAAAGGTACTACTGTGTTTCCTCAAAGAGATGGGTGATCTTTTGGGTGTCATGAATTTGACCTCAGGATTATATGTCCAACTTATTATTTGAGTTGCAACTCCATGAAATCTTTCTGTATGCTATTTTGTCAAGAAAGAAAGGACAGACTTAAATGACTTACCTAAAAAATTAAAAACATGGTTAAGAATAAATCAAGTATTAAGCTATTGAATGAGAAACATGAATCTGGTTCCTTTCCCTCCCCCACCTCCAACTCCACCAAAAAGGAAAGAAAAGGCAACAACTAATGCAATGAGTGGCATTTAACTTTTGTCTCTTCAATTTCTTTCTACTTCCCTTGTAAGCTTGACCAAACTTTGTTGCCTACTGTGTCATCTGCTTTGCTTTGCTTTTCCACAGAAACTGAATAGCTGTTCTTCAAACCTGAGCTTGATTCTGCTGTCCACAGATAGGTGTCTAATGACTTTCAGATGTCCTTTAATATCCACTTGGCCTCCATCTGCAGTTCCAGAGTCCCTAATAAGTTCTGTCATATCTGCTATTCTGTGTGCACATTTTGACTACCTTAGGACATGTCAAATAGTACTAGATACCTCTTTGCAGGCAACTGTGTCATGTCTTTGCTGTCTAACAACAATTTTCAGATACTATAATTGCAAACTATTGCTATTGTCATCTTTTCTACGAAAAGGATGAGATTGCTTTGGATATGCAAAAAAGAAAGACTTCTTCAAAGGTTAGAAAAAGTCAAAAGGATTAAACCCCATGCCAAACAATGTCTGTGTAGAAACAGAATCTACCACCTTCATTTTCTGGATTGTTTTACAAATCCTTTACTTTTTTCCATCATAAAGATTCCCTCCAGGAAAGTTTACCAAAACCTTTCCTTTGAGAATTAATGAAGGAAAAAAAATAGAAGTCTACTGGCTCTGAAAGTACTTGCCCATAATCTGAACAGCTGTAAGCAAATACTTCAGATATTCTGTATCCAAGGAATGCTTCTCACGTTCACACAACTGCCATTACCATCCAACCATGTCTTTTCTATAAAACTCCAATCAAACACAGGCACAGAAAAATGACCCGGGTGCTCTGGCCTTTGAGAGCTCTATCATCTCTGAGCTCTTAGGATCAAAACTAAAAAAAGATACAATTATGTTACTAAATGTGCTCCTCAGACGTTATAAAGCATAAGTTCCAAGATGGAATTTAAAGCCTCTAAAGAATTCTGATATGCAAAGTGGTATTAAGGCTTCCCTAAGAGATCTGGTGGAGCTTTAGGTTTCTCCCCCCACCTCTCCCTGAACATGCTACCACTACAATGCTCTAACTCGCATCTCATGTTCTGAGGCTGCTAAAACAGACATGTGGAAAATGTCACTGCATATTTCAGCTCCTGAAACAGCTACAGGTGGACAGAACTTTCAGAGTGCTCTACTGCTCTGAATTGTGCCAAGACTGATAATTCACATCCTTTTATATATTTACAGTAGATGACAGACAACAGAAGCTTTCTTCCCCTCTCCCCTCTGGACCCCAAGTTGAAGAAAGAACAAAATCAACCTCTGAGTGAGTCTTGAACAAACAATAAAGACTTGTTTAAAGTTTAGGAACTTAATCTGGGAGATCCAAGTTTTCTGTCACATCTCAGCATGATTTAACTATTTACAGAATTTACCAACCTCTAAAGACCATTTCTACAACAAACCAAAAACTAGAAGAACATAACAGAACCGAATCACTACACATTTTAGTATGTAACTGGTCTTAAAAACCAACTTCAAGTGGGTGCAAGTGCTAGCTGGTGAGGCATATAGGATCTTCTGCTGCATTTTCCAAAAACCTTGGAAGTAAAAGTAAGAATAATTAAGTTTAAAAAAAATTACTGCAAAGACATACTTTTTTTAAAAAGAAGAAATTACCTGACAAGGCTTTTTCATTTTAATGGCTATAACATGGTATCTGTAACAGCAGAGTTCACAGGTCCATGACCCTCTTTCACTTATCCACTTTAAGAGGCAAAGCTGATGCGTGTATCGTACTGAGCCATCGCAGCGGCAAGGGTTTAACAATTCACCCTGGAAAGGCAATACAGAAACATCAACTTTAAAGGAACCTTTGACGCACATGTACACTCAATACCAAAATCTTTAGGGGTCTGTAACAATGACATGATCTCAATTTCACTATCTGGAAAAGCATTTTTGGCTATGAAATACTCAAAAATGTAACTGTCTTAAAAATAACTAGCTGCTTCTACTGAGAAAAGTCAGCTGTCTACACATGTTCACATACCTATGTGAAACAACTGAAATATTACCATGCATTAAACAACAGTACCATCAGCCATTTCAAATACCTCAAAAGGTACCAAAAGTGGTTGGATGCATTTCTACAACAGCTATTCGAAGTCATCACTCAGAAAGAAATGTGTGATGTCATGATTCCAAGAGAACATTGCCCTTGGAGCACAGCTCTGTGCTGTCCAGCTAGCCAGCTGTCAGCCAGGACCTTAAATAATGTAAGTAATCACTTCCCCCAGTAGTTTGTGTATTATATAAATCAGCTATTCTCTTCTTTCCAACTCCAAGACAAGTTATAAAACGCTAGTTACAGACCCATTGCTGCTATTATGCCAGTAACGTCACGACAGAGATGACACTTGGAGGTCTTCTCAGCATTATCTGTAAGCTAACACTCTCATTTTAAAGTCTAACAGAAACCTGAGAAATTCGTACTGTGTGGAGTCCCTCAGAGGTGAACCAGGGAGCGCGAGCGCCAGAGGACACCCAGCGTGCAAGCCAGACACGGCAAAATCCCTGAATTCTCCCAAAGCTTTGCGCCGGCTCAGGTTCGCCTTAGGCTTTAGCCACAACCAGCCCGCACAGCGGCAGCCGGGGAGGGCGATTCCTGCCGGGGAGCGACGCCGAGATCAGCACCAGGGACAGGGCTCGACCCCGGAGCCGAGGGTGCGAAGGCGTGCGGGGCGCCGGCCGCCCGCCCCGGCGCCGCTGCTCACCTGCTCGGGGCCCTGGAAGCAGATCTTGCAGATGGGGCCGGCCCCGCCGGCGTGGCCGCCGCTGCCGCTCTCGCTGCTGCTGCACACTGAGCGCGTCTCGGGCTTGTCGCCGCCGGCGGCCCCGCTCTCCGAGCCGCCCCTCCGGCCCTCGCCCTCCTCGGGGGTGTCCCCGCTCGCCTCCCCCGCCCCGGCCGAGAGAGGGAGGGAGGGAGAGAGGGAAGGAGGGAGGGAGGCGCGGGTCCGGCACCGGGCACCGCCACCGCCGCCCCCGCCCCGCTCCGCTCCGGGAAAGCCGCCGCCCTCGGCAGCGCCCTGGCGCCTGCCCAGGCGGGCGGAATCCCTGCCCCTTTCCGGGACGAAAATCCCTGTCTGCTCTCCCGCCCGCCCCCCGGCGTTCCTGCCCTCAGCACCGGCTTCCCCCGCGGCCCCTGCCCCGCCCCGCGGGCACACCTTCCCTTCGTGGGCACGTCCTGGCCCCGCTCCCGGCACCCAGTGCTCAGGAGGCTCCTTCAGCACGAGCCCCCAGTGCCGCAGGATTCCGCCCTTCAGGGACACCTACGGATCTTTCTGCTTTATCGGGGGTTTGGCTGCGGGCGGTTGCCGAACGAAGATTCAACAGTTGTTCTTTGGGTGTGAAACAGTAGCTCTCCCAGTCTTCTGTGGCTTTTTTTTTTTTTTTCCCTTTTCTTTAATTCGTTACATCACCTCATTTTCAAAATTAAATCTGCCAAAAGCATAATGATCAAATACCTTCTAAAAAAATCCTCAGCAGTTAGAAATTCTTTAAAGTTTGGCTGGGGCTGCTGAAGGAAAGTAGGTGTGAATTTCAGCATCAAGTATGACACCAGTGCACATTTGATCTCGTGAAGATGACAGCAACTGTCTGTGCAGGGAAGGAGAGAGAAATAAAACCTAAAAAAACAACCAAAAACAATTGCAAAGCCATATGCTTTTCCATAGCCACTTTTAGATCCGAAGTGTGATGAAATCACACAGCTTCCTCATTGGCCATTTATCTGTAGTCTCAAGAGGAGGGAGTACCTGATGAGCTCAGCCAGCGTCTTCACTGGCTGTGTTGTGATAGTAGTGGCTTTCTCGGTGTGGATATTTTGTCAGCAGACCGAAGCAGCACACGAAACCAAAGCAGTGCTCCTCAGCCCATGATCTCACGGCATCAGATGGCTCTCAAGCTCTTCAGAGAGGCTTGCAGAATATATTCCAAACACCTGGTCCGACCTTTTGGCCTGGCTGGAGACCAACTCAGCAATGTGCTGTTGGCAGAAAAGCATCAGACCCATATTGCAGGAGAGTGACATTCAAACCAGTTGGGGTGAGGTGCTGTTAAAGCAATTTCAGCACCCCTAGAGTCTGCATCTATTATGGAGGCCATGCAACAGATATATTAAGGACAAAAAACAACAATGCTATTTACAGTATGGCTCTAAAAAAACACATATTCAGAGGCTGACTTCTCATAGTGGAATAAGAAGTATCATTATAACTTTTCTCATGAGCCACTAATTCTGATTCTCATGAAAAACTATTTTTCTGGCAGCTCTACATTAGCTAAGTTAGTGGTGGCCATTTAGCTTGGCGTTAGAACTAGATGCTCCAATCCTAAAATTACATTTGTTCATAAGGTGGTTGTTAAGTAGGTAAATAACATGGATTCATCCAGATTTGATAATGTAAAGCAAAAAAATGGCACATTAACAGAGACATTTTGATGAATAGCAGATGCTGTGGACTTAGGAAATTTTCTACATATAATTTTTTTCATAGCAATGCAATACCTGAAGGGGTTGGCAGAGAGGCTAAATGAAAGTGAGGACAGAACTAATCAAATAGATTAATTCTAAAGAAAGAAGTGTTGATCATAAAAAAATTATGGGAAAAAAAGAGGGAAGTGTCAGAACAAACAGATGAGTCAAAAATACTGGGTAGAAGAGAATTAAAGCAAAACCAGAAGGAAAAGACAGTGGAACTAAAGGAGTGAAATGAGAAATGAATGCTAAAAAGTTATTCAACCATATCTGAATAATACAGCATGCCCTTGCCATTTGCTGTTTCTGGAGGTTTATGACATTTTTCTTTCCCTTTTGTTTGTCAGCAAAAGTTCAGTAAGTGACATGGCTTTTGGAAAGGCTATAAAAAGAAGATAAAAATGTCAACACAGAAATGGAATGACTTCTTAGTGACAGAAAAAGAAAGAAAAATGCGACTGTAGAGAATAACAGAGTGCTTTAAGAAGGTCAGTCTTTTCTACCTAATCTTGCCTGAAATAAATGTATAACATGACTCTTAAAAGGAAATCCATCTGACATGAATCAGAATAATTTTTTTGTTCACACATATGTAATTATCTTGGAGAGCTGATTGTGAGTGGGTATTTCACAGAAATGAGTTTTTTGATGCATCACCTGTTTGCCGTCTACCAACAGCTACGGGCACGCTGGCCAAAACAGAATTACAAAGGCTAGCGATCCCTGCGCTTCAGAGAGCATTGGAGTTGTTTGGCATGCTGGGGGTGGGAGGAGATGCCAACAAAAGAGCAGAAGGGGTGGAGAACATTCTGTAACACAGCCTCCAACCAAAGCAGCGTTCAGCCTTCTGCTGAGCGAGAGAGGAGGACTGGAGCCAAAATCAAAGATCGAAACAGAAAGAAGAAAATTTTAAAGCAAGAAAGGATAATTCACTTCATAACAGCAGTAGTGTAGGTGGTTGGGAGAAAGCAAAAAAAGAGAAGCTGAAACCAGGAATAATTAATTTGTGATTAAGACAGTGAACTGGAAATTATGGGATTTATATTGGAGCACATTTTGCTATACATTTCTTGAAGAACCTGAAGCAAGTGACCTCAAGTAGGCTGAACAGAGGCGTCTGATTGCCTAAACGCAGGCAGCTCTTTGCACTCCCAGACATGTGTCCAACAGCCTCCAGAGGACTGTGGCTGTCACACCTGCCATCTCTTTTGGGAGCAGTGGGACATACATTCAAACCAGCACGAGACTCCCAGATGTGAGAACATCTCCCTGAGATTGGCTTGTTCTCTACATAAACCTGAAACAATAATGTTCACTTTCTCTGTTCTTGTTCCTACCTCTTCCACTATAATATGCAACATTTTACTGGCAGATTCAGGCCACATTTGTACAGTCTTGATCTTGGCAGAAGTATCTAGGCATTATAACAAGGCAAATAATAACGAACAGTGATACGGATAAAAATAACACCGAAGTAATAAGACTGTGGGACAGTGAAATGAATTGCATTTCCAGCAGGCAATGGAACAGGCAGGAGAAGTACAGCCCCTGAGGGAACAGGTACATTCTTTTCTCCACAACGCCAGATCAGCACTGTGCAATATTTTCCTCCAAATACAATAATGGAAACACATACCAATTCTTTTACCTGAGGAGAATCAGGTGTAGGTAGAACATCCAGGAACAAAAAAATATGAGGAAGTTGTTTGAATGAATGGAGGAGAAATGTTCAGAGAATAAACAGAATAGGGGGTATTGTTTGGTGGTTGTTTGGTTGTTGTTTTTGGTTTTTTTAAATTGTATATCAAGATAAACACTTTATGCAAATATTTATGTATAGAAAAGGTTACACAGGAATAAGGTGTGCAGGTAGCAAACTACTTGGGGGGGTTACAGGAATGGATGCACTGTGTTACCACATGCTGAAAAATCAAACACTGCTCTTCTTTTTTTTTTTTCTCAAAAAATTTCCATAACACATTGACCTGTACCATAAATAGAGGAACAAAACAGCTCAATGATGAGTTTCTTCCTTTTTGCTGCTTCCTGTACCTCTGAGGAAAACAAGACAATACAGTCCTAAAATATTAATAAGGGAGCAAAGGGAGTAATTGCCGGTGTATTACATTCAAAACAAAATACTAATGAGACAGTTGAAAGTTAAGTCTACTTAGATAATAATACAGGCACATCATTCTATTTGCTGACTACCATATGTACACCCCTTTCACAATGCAACTCAGATTGGTGGAGATCACCTGTAAACAAAAATGAGGCATTTTGGCTGTAAGAAGATGTTTAATTTTAAAGATATTTTACATGTTTAAAGGAACATAAAACACGCTCCTGAGTAATAAGGCCATTGCCACATTTCCATGTCCAGCTTTATTACACTAAAAGATCCCTGCAGATGGTTAATAGCCGTGCTAGTGACAGTGGATTATTTGCTGGTTCACTGAGCATGCCTGAGTTTTGTTATGAACACACACACTCATCCTGCGGTGGAAGATTTTACAGTTTTGTCAACCAATTCAAATCTCATGCAGCCAGAAACCACTTGTCCAACAAAAATCTTTATTTTCACACTGCTCTCTTGCATTTTTGGAAATTCATACCTAGTTTCCTATCCAATCCGGCATTGCTCAACACTGATACATCCCTATATAAGCAGAAGCATCTATTCTCAGCAGAAGACTGAGGCGCTTCTCAAATTTCCATACATGTTGGGGCTCTGAGTGCATTTCCCCATTATGGAGGAAACATGGAAATTTTTGGAAATATGAAAATATCCTCTTCCTTCTGTGGCTGGGGATGCTGGGGAAGCCACAGCCCCTTTTTGTGGGAGCTGCTTTTAAGATGAACCTCTGATGTTTGGCCCTGATTGAGCCACAGCTCCCACCAGGCCTGGCCAGTGTCAGCCTCATCCCAGGGCTGTGGCTGATCCCATGCCCAAGGGATGCCCTGCCAGATCCTGCCATCACACACCTGGGGACCTCTCAGCACTCCTGGAACATGCTTTCAGATGCTTACATGGATGATGCCATGAAAGTTCTGATTTTTCATTATAATACATTTTTTTTCTTGAAATACTATCCGTAATTGCTATGTTTTTCTGCTGGAATTTCTGTCTTAATTGCCAGTATGCTGTTTTTTATTGAAGGTGCTGTTTTATTTTTTTTTAACATTTGAAACTACCTATGATTAATTTTTCTCAACCATGGTCTTCCTGTGACATAGAGTCTCCCTTTTGATCATTAACTGTTTGAAAGCATTTTCTTAACATTTTCTCTTGTACCAGTTGATGAGGACAGAAAAAGGCTTAGCATGTATTCCAGAATGAGGTAATTTTTGTTTGCAAATAAATTTAGTTACTTGGTTTATTTTGGAAATAGATCAACTGTCACGAATTCTAGAGGGCGGCATCATTGAGTTCAGTTAATTGAAACAGAAATGACAGAATGTCAATTAGCTTTTCCATTAGATGTTATATGAGCAAAAGCTACTGTACAAGGCCAAAGTGAATTTATTTTAGTATCAGCTGGTCAGATATGTTTACAAAAAAAAAAACAAACAAACAAACAAAAGAACAAAACAAACAAACAAACAAACAAAAACCACACAAAAAAAACCCCACCACCTTTTTTTTTTAAAAAAAACCCGAATATTTTCTTTGTATTTCCTTGTCTATAAACATCAGAATGACTGTAATATGCAGTACAAGCAACACCAAACCTTGAGAAGCAGTGGAGACATTAAAAATAATGTAACAGCTTCCTAAATCCTTTTATTCAGTATGCCTCCAGCCTATGTCTGACAACTTAAAAACCTGCAAACTGTCCAATGTTTGTACCCAGGCAGTGAAATGTGGCTTCTTCTATGGAAACACCTTCTGTGGGGATCTCACCATGAGCTGAACCCTGGTGTGGTCATCTCTGCAGTACACACAGGGCAGGGTGAGAACTTCACAACAGAGACTTTGTGATGGTAGGAACTGGAGCTTGTCATAGTTATACCATGATGTCAAAATTCAAGTCCAGATACCCATTAAGTGAGAATGAATTTTTCTTGATAAACCAAACCACAGAGGGCAACTAAGTAGGTATTTTGCTGACATCCTTTACTTATGTGGTGAAAATAAAAGTATGCTGACATACTTATTTATGTGGTGAAAGGAAAAGGGCATCCACTCAGGTCTGAGATGTTCATTCCTGGCTGAAGAAGCACTGCTCTGGTTATTTGTCATACCACAGGTAGGTCTGTTTTGTCTTCAAGGGTTTAGTCTCAACTAAAAATTAAAAATACAAGCCCCTGTTATTTGAACAAAAGACCAAGTCCTCCACTCTTGATGCAGCAGCAGTTGTTGCAGCCTGCGTGATCTCAGCCATAGAACGTGTCACAGTTAAGATGAATCAGCGTAACTTACAGAATTACCTAATCTAGCATTTTCTGAGAAACTGTGGCAGAAAAAATGCAAGCTGACAGATTTTGCTCTGGTTGGACTGAGAGTTTCCCAGCTCTGCCAGAAGTGACCCAAGGAAGTTGTCAGTTATCTGTTATTTAACTTCTAAAAAAGTGAAGAGCTCCTGCAGAAAGAGACTTTCCTTCCTAAAAGTTCCAAAACATTAGTGAGATTCAATAGAAGAGCTGGAGATAGACTTTATAATTTCAAGGTTGCAGCTTGAGTGTGTTTTTCTGTGAAATAATCGCTTGTCCTCTTTATCTGTCTACCCCCCAGCCCTCTCAAAAATAATTAAAAGACGAAGAAGAAAATGCTATTTCATGAGATTGCCCATGTGTGCTGGGAGCCAAAGTTCTCCTTCTTGTGATAAATTTGTAGGAAAATATATAACAGTCACCATGGGCCACATTGGATTAGATTATTAAGGTGTTACATCACTGAAGGAGATCTAGTTCTTACAAAATCCACTGTATTTGCTAATTAAATAATCTTATTTCAGGAAGATTTGTTTTGGAAAGCTATATAAACCAGAAGTGACATCTTCTGTGCTTCTTAAAGGGGAAACAGTATTTTCTCACTCCATTCTCACTGGTCCCAGATTCCTGCCAGATGACTGAGATGCTGGCTAAGCTGATTATTTAGGGTTTTTTTAAGTTCATTTTCTTCCCCTGAAGACCCTTGTAAAAATGCTAGGTAATGCAGGACCATGTTATCTGGTGTGGGAAAGGAAAAGAAAATTATTAGTGGAAGCCCATGAGCGTTTAATCAAGGTCTGAAATCTGTAGTAAAGGAAATGTAGGATTTTCTGTACCTTGCTAGGAGTTGATTCCTGGAGGTGGGTGTTGAGTAGGGGTTTATGCAAACTCAAGGATAGTTTTTAGGAAAGATTCTTTATTTATGGCTCTATGATATTTTGCAAGCAAGGTAGGACAGGGCAGGGGCAGAAAAGGGAACCATGGAGATGCCTGCAGTGCAGTAAAACCCAGGGCTGGCCTGTGGCAGGGATCTCTGTCTTTCATTGACATGACATCCCAACACACCAAGTACACAAAGGGTTGAGCACAAATCCATGGGGTACCTGCTTCCTACGCTGCACACTGTTCACTAGGAAAGCATGTTAGTGAAGAATGTTCTCACTACCAGATGTAGCTTCACACTTAGAGCTTACAAGGCCACTGAACTTGCTGCAAACTTGAACCTGAACACTCAGTTGAATAAAATCTCCTGCAGAGATGAAGGCACGTGTATTGACATGTGACTCTTTGAAGAATGGCTGCAGGAAAAGGATAGACTGCGGGATTGTCCTGCAACCAGTTTGAATAGTCCCTGACTGTTAAAACTGCAAAATATAACATTCCTGAGTTATTTTGGACAGTGTGGAGGCACTGGGGCAGGAGTGACTTCAGCCTCAGTGGCAGACACTTCAGTGAAAACTTTAAGTGTGCTCATCTGAAATCTGTGTCCTCTGGATGCAAGCTATGATTGCATTCACACCGAACTTGCAGACATGCCATAGGACCTGTAGGAAATCTGTGCCTTTTTAGGGTAGCATCTGGAGATGTGGAGATCAGACAGAGTACCTAAGGGCATTCAAAAAGGCACCAAATGTGCATGCAAATACAAAAAAGCTTAATCAGTCACCTCAGAAATAGGAGTGGGGCCAAGTCAGACTGCATTTAAGTGCATCTCAGCCTCTCACTTTTTCCTTAGGCTTCTGAAGAACTAAAGCATTACCACTCCCACTTTTTGTCATGGTTCCTCTTCTGCCTCTGTCATTTGGAGTGGTGATGGTGAAGAAACAGATACATGGAAAATGCAACTTGGATGAAGAGATCCTGGATACAACTTCAAAATTTTCCTAGATTAGGCCTATGCTAATCATGAATATACAATTAGTGAATTTGACCCTTGTTCTCCTGGTAACAAACTTTTCTTTCTGGAACAATTGCTTAGAACAGCAAGTAATTACTTTCTTCTGTACATTTGATTGCTAATTTCTAACCAGAACAATAAAAAACAAGTAACTTCTCTTCCAGTCCTCACATTATAATTTTATTCCTGCTGCCAAAGTGTGCCTGGCTGCTGCTTTGTATATTTGATGTGCAGCTGTGGTAGGAAGCCACAAATAGCAGCATGGCATCTTGAAGAGCTGTGCTGCCAAGGTTAAAAGGAGCCTGCAGGACATCTCTCCTCAAGGATCCATCCTATTTGGAAAATAGCAAATCATGTTGTGGTGTGGAAGATGCAGAATTAACTAAAAAAGTGTTCTTTTTCCAACCTTCTCCATTGCAGGAAAGAAGGTGGCTTTTGGCCAGCACACACTACAGAAATGGGTGCCCTTTCTCACTGGCTTGGAAGGCTGCCACCGGCTGCTCTGACTGCGTTACATATTTATGGAGGCATGGAGCAGGAGGGAAGTATTATACCATAGATGGCTGTTTGGTTTTTTTTCACCTGATGTAGTAAATGAAGGATACTTACAAAGCAATCAATCTGTAGGATGCCTCAGGATTAATTAAAACACTTTTTTTCATCATTTACAGTAAGCATGTGCCTTTTACACTCAAGAGAGGAAGGAGAGCATCCTGAAATTGTGCACAGTATAAATTAATTGCTACCTTTTTTTGAATTAAAATACACGAATATGCATGGATGGCTGTGTCTGTCTTCAGGTGAAATAGGGCAGCTTTTGTAAAGCTTCCATGACTGGCTGTGAACTTTTCAAATTCTGCATGTCCCAGAGACTCCTAGCTCTTTTTAGCCAAATGCTGGAAGCATAACACTACTTGAAAGATAAACCTGGGTGTTTAATTAAAATGTGAATAAAGATATTTGAATGTGTTACCTTAAATTTCATCCCTGAATCTATTTTCTTCTCAGAGATGGTTCTCCTGATAGCATTACCTCTTTTGAAATTGGTCTGTCCTTTATTTATAATACACGTTCCCAGCTCTCTCTTGATAATATTGCAATGAATCATTCAGAGAGTGGGGTGAGTTAGATGATCTTGTCCAAAGTGAAAAGTAACATTCTGTGATTTTTATATTTTTATGTCTGGACCATGTTCCTCTGAATGACAAGAAAAAGGAGTTTTACCATCTTTAATAAGAAATGTTCCCTTGCAAAGCATACACAATTTGCAATGTTACACAGCTGATGCACATATGAGAACATTAATTAGTGCTTTAAAGCTGTAGGTCCTGGGAGCAAAGATCATCAGTCAAACTAACTGATCTTTCTGCCTATTTATGTACTTTATCTTCTCATGCCCATATACGTTCACTAGTAAGTTTGATATCAAACAACAACAACAAAAAATCATGCATACATTCTTGTCCAGCTGAATGCCGTTATTGAATTTTTATCAAATTTGATATTGTGTTCTGAATAAACATGAAACTGCAGCATAAAAATCTCTAGGGGATTCTGAGGCAAGAAAATGATCAGAAGCCTGTAGTAATTTGAGATGTTCATAGGAACATAGGTCTCAACAAGCCAGAAAAGATCAAGAGTCCAAATGATGAAATGTCCTGCCTCCTGCAATGGTCTGTAATTAAATTTCAAAGAAAGTTCGCATGGCCTATTTACATGCGGAGTAAAGCCTACCTGAAATTTGTGTTTCAAGTCCTAGTCCCAGGGGTGTTCAGCTTGTGCCCTAAAGCATTTGATTTGCTTTCCTAAATCATTCTAATATGAGTTTGCTCTTCTTATTGCCCACCCCCCACTGCTCCTTTAATCTAATTTTTGATACTTAGGAGAGACATCAATCCAAAAAATGAGATTCTTTTAGCTAAGTGTTTCCACATTATTTCCCCATATTTTTTTCATTAATACACTGGTTTCACTGTAGGACATGAAAAATTCTAATGACATTGAGCTTAATTTCTGTTACTTTTTCTCAAGGGATCTTCATTGTAATCTGTATCACTACTATTACTGCCTTAAGTAATAACTAAAAGAGGTCATGTTCCAGGTTAATAGCCTGCAGCTGCAATGGAGAGAAGTCTGCAGTAATAAATGCAGCTATCCAAATAAACTAGATATAGCTAAAAGTGCTATCCACTGATAGGAAGTATTTTCACACAGATGTTGACGTTAATCTGAAGTGCCAGTTCATTTCACTCTGCTTGAGTTTATTGTATTTGCAGCTACACTGAAAAAAAGAAATAGGCTATGGAAACAAGTTGACCAAATAATTCATTCAAGCTGAGGAGTTTCTGAAGGTGCCCAGCTGGAGAGAAAGGTGTCCAAAGCAATGATTCACAGGGGCTTTCAGTAATCTTGACAGCCTTCACTTCACATGCTTTTATACTCACTGTCGAAACTGACTTTGTGAAGACTTCTTTGCCTGTATGTTTGATGGAAAAGAAATCACAAATCCTATATTGCCTTCAACAATACTTTCAGATTTTTAATAGGGACACTGACAGTGTCCAAAATTATGTTATGCTCAGTACTTGTAGAGTTCAGTAGTCAGATTCAAGTCCCTTTCCTGTCAAACCTAATAGTCAAATATCTGCATACATATGCTCAGCTATCAGGAGGGGACTTACAGTGAGAACTTGACGGACACAAGGGATTGTCCTCCTATATATAACATGTTCAGTCCAAACAGTCTCACACACCCTATCTTGCACCTTCACAATTCATTACTATAACTCAAATACTATTTGCAGCCAGCTGACAGATCTGTCTTGTTCTTTTTACTTCCTTACAGAAATTATTTAAGAGACACAAAAATATTATTGTCTTCCACCAAAAAAATATACCAAAATGACCCCAATTTTGAAATTGGCATTATCCCCTTTGGCAAATGTTGGTAAGGAGCAAACACTACAAGAGCCTGTTTTTGTGGCATGCTGAGTAATCAAGCAAGCAAGGATGGGGACTAACACAATAAGTGAGATTTTATTCAAGTACAGATGAGCATTCCCATTGTCTGAGAAGTTCAGAAATGCAGCAGAGAGAATAAGATATCAAGAGTATCATTTTCCTGGGCAAAGCACATACAATTGCATACAATAGTGGATTAAAATAATTTTATCTGGCACAGAAATTAACACATATGGCATTGCAAATTCCCCTTGCCCCCAAGATCCCAGTGTAATCTTATTTATATGAGTACATTCTGGTTGTACAAACTAGCCTGTCAATCTCCAGGACTTTCACCATATGGAAAAAATCACTTAGAACTACAGATGTTGCACAGAGCAGAAATGATGAGAACGGCAGAGTGCACATTTTGAAAGTTAAAGGTGCAATGGTGGCATTTCCAAAGTACCCTCTGTTTGGTATTCCTCAGTCCATAGATAAATGAAACTCAGTGTGGCTCCATGGACTTTTCCATTATCAGACAGCTGATTGACTTACTACTATTAATTAGCTTGGTTAGTGGAGTGGTCAGTGCCAAGGCAAGGATGGCACCATTGTGTCCTAGAACACATCTTGAACTGGCTGATGAAATCTCAGAGCTATTAAAAATCACTTTTGACAATTTATGGATAATAGGAGGTATTTCACCCAATGGGAAGAGTAAACATGTTGAGAGCTTTAAAAAGACAGGAAGAAAATGTAACCAATCAGCAAAGCTTCTGTTTCTGGAAATAGAAGTAATGGAACAAGTAACTATTGGACTACCTGGAGGAAAACACACAGAGAGTAAAAAACCATGTAACTTTGTGTGTCTTTGAGAATGGATTATATCAGAATAATCTACTTTTATTCTATAATGGGTAACAGATGCTGCAGACAAAGGAAAAGCAATTGTTATTGTATTATTTTACTTTAGAAAGGCTTTTGTTGGTGGTGGTCATGACATTCATCTTAGCAAAATAGAACACGTGATGTAGATGAGCCTAGAACAGAGCAGTCACAACCCACATTGGAAAAAGAGACAAAGAGATTACTGGGGTGCACAGTCAGTGTGGGTGTTTGTTTGCAGTGGGTTCTATGAAAGTCCAGCAGTATTCAAGTGATACGCTGCAGCAAGATACTGCAAATCAGTTCTCTGGGAAATCTTTCCTGGTAAGGTTGAGAATAAAGATTCTAAATGCTTCTCAGGCAAGTGACACTCTCCTTAACTGAGTTTTTAAATAACAAACTAGGAAAAAAGCATGCTGAAAGTATACAGGTAAGATGCTGACTATTGTAATCACTCAACATCCATTTTAAGTGTCTGCTTTGATACTCACAGATGTGAACAAATACATCTTGGACACTCTTCAAGGTTCATTAACTCAAAGCTCTAACTAACCATAAAAACAAGACAAATATAAACTAATGTGAAGTCCCTGTACATGCCTCTGTTTCAGTTTTCCAGTTTCTATGAGCTGTTTAAAGTCTCTTTAAGGGTTTCTAGAGTTGACAGCTTCTAATGCACTCATGGAGTTTCCAAGGCTCTCATCAACCTGCTTGTAGTCTCAAGCTGACAACAAGCAGCATTATTGAAATCTACAGTGTAGTCATGTGTAAAAAAGTATTTATTTTTGTTTAATTTTAAACCTTCTGCTCAATACTTTCACTGAAGTATTTAAACACTCTCATACAGAGTGAGTAATAGAGGCATGACTTACAGCAGGCAGAGGCACAGGAGTTACTGTTACTTACCCAGACTGACAAGGAGAGGAGTTCCTTTGTGTTGTTTTTGTTCAGCCTTTCAAGAAACCTAAGTGCACACATGATGGCAAATGTCTCAGTGTCAGCTAGAATTAGCCCTAATTTTTCAGTCTCACTGTTTGCATTTCTTACTCTTGTGTCTCACAGTTCTTGGTCCAGTGTTTGTTGAAATCAAGGAATTACTGTTCTATGTGGCAGCTCCCTTCCTGCCTGCACTCCTGGGTCTTTGCAGAGGAAACCAAACACACAGGACAGGAAAGATATCACCCATGGCTCATCTTGATAGGGAATGGGGTTACTCCTGAGGAGTTCACCTTGTATACCTTCCCCACATTGTCAGCACCAGTCTTTGTGAGGTGATGTAAGCACACCTGCCACATGAGACAGCACAGTCTATGTGGCCAGAAGCCTTCCATCAGCTACAGAGAGCAGTGCCTGCAGTGTAGCCAGAGCCATATCTTTTGCTCACAACACATAAGTTTGCCACATCTCTTTGCATGTTTTGTACCTTGGCTTCATTGTACATCTAGATTAAACCAGTGGGTCTCACAATGGCACAAATACTTCTGTACATCCCCGGGAATGCCCTGTTTCACAATGCTAAGCTGGTGCACAAAAGAGTGGCTGTGCAGCTGCACATTATCATGTCTTGCAAGTAATTTCAGCAGAGCTGTACAATGGACTTCGGGCCGAGCCTCAGCCCAGGGTTTTGCTGCTGTGCCAGACTACGTGAGGCAGACATTCAATCAGTAATGCTTTGCCAGAGGCTGATATCACTCAATGTACTTTCACAAACCTTGAATTATGACAATGCGTGGCAGATGTAGGACTGATCCTCTTTACATTTGCCATAACTTTTAGCTAAGTACTAATAAACCACCATCATAATATCAAAATTTTACATTCCAGAAATTCTTTCCTGCTTGTAGGAATGTGGTGTTATAATAATTATAACAATATGCAATAATGCATAAATAGTCTTTACTTCTTTTTAAAAAGCTAAATTTTGCCACTACTTCAATGAGTAGATGCTTCTCTAACAATGGTCCTCTTTGGCTTCATTTTCATGATTTTTTGTTAATACTGATGGAAAAAAACATGACTCAACTAGCTTAGGAATATAAGATCACCTGGACCACTATAATTGGTAAGAAACTTAAGTTTATTGGAAAAACTATAATCAAGATTAGGTATCAATATAGAATTTCTCCAAGGTAATATACACTGAGAATCTCAATGTTACTGACATTGAGGAAAATTGCATCTTTCATTGTTGCTGCATCCTTGGACACGAGTGTTGTGGAAGGGTCCCTTATAGGTAGAAGAGGTTTTCCTGCACATGTGTAACATGGCTGGGTGGAATGCTGAAGATCCTGCAGCACTGGATGGATACCCAACTCTTAGGCATTATGCCATAAAATCAGGTATTTCAGCCTAGCAGCATGAAATCATTAAAAAGACATTACATTAGTTCAATTGTTTTGGATCAGCTCTTCTTGTTAATCATCATCTGACTACACCAGGACTATCCATGTAAGAGTCTGCAGGATCTGCTTTATACAGCTCCTGCAGGACTAACCCTTTGAAGACTGCTGTTGTCAAATGCTGTTCCCAGACAACATGGAATAATTCAGGGAGAAATTATGGATGAATGCCAAATGACATAAACATGAAGTATCAATGATGTTTTATTTTAGTCTTTGAACCATGTGTTAATTGCAAAAAGATGTGTAAAACTGGTGAAAATATAGAAAATGCAGTCTGGTGGGCTATTCTGTACACTGATAAAATCTATATAGAACTAAGACATGTGTCTCCATTTAATCTTCTAATTGCCAAAGGCAGTTCATAGGGCCTCTCCAGTTCTCTTCACTCCTCTCCCAAAATTCATGGGCGGAAAAACCTGGCATGCTTGCTTTCTCTTCTGTCAGTTAGAGAAAGGCTTGTGGAACTTTCATGTTATGATTGGCTATATAATCTGACGTTACACAAAGCTACAACAGTTATTAATGCTAGAAGAATGTTCTACTGTCAAATTTTGTCCTAATTGAACTATGGATGTTGATATGTCAAAGTGCAAGGGTGAGTTCTTCCCATTTGACACATTTGTATCAAAAGACTTGGATCTAAAAGCTACCATTCTGGCCTGGCAGTATTTTACACAGGCAGCAAGGACTGCTGTAAGGAGGTAAGCTGGGTCTGTACTCTGCCTTCATAAGTCCTTCACCTGGGAAGTTTTCTCCCAGTTTTAGGATAACTGAAAATTAATATGGTAATGAAGATAAAATCGGGTATCTAAGCCCACCTGAGCTGAACAAGGTGCAGAGCAGGGAACATCTGGAGCAAAATTTAAAAATTTCATTTTCTCCTCAATTTAGTCCTGTTAATCATCTCACTGGAAAAGGTCTTCCCATGTTTGCAGGATTTTTTTCTTTAAACCACTGTACCACTGACCCTTTGAAATCCATTGTTGTTAAACATGGTTTCAGATGATTATGAAGGATTTGCCTGGGCAAACACTGGGGGCTTTTTAATAAAAAAAGTCTTGTATCTTCCTCATCCTGTATTTAAGTTCTAAGACCTGCTGCCACCTTCTCTAGTGCTGCTTCTACAGCATCTCCTACAAGTCTTTCTTTTCTCTGGCACTTGCTGCTTCCTTTGATACACTTTTGTAGTCAATATGGTGAACAAATGGCCAGTCTGAAGGCAGTGAGCCCCAGGGGATCACTAAAGCATTCAGACAGTGCTGTTTGGGAAGGTGTACAGAAGTGGCATCTGATCTCATGAAACCACCCACATGAGAAATATTTCTCAGTAGTCCTTGTGGACAGGCTATATCTATAGAGTTCTTTCTGTCTCCCTTTAGAGCTGCTGACAGTAATTTTGACCTCTCACAGGCTCTTACACTATTCATTTTCACTTCAAGAACCAAGTGATTTAGTGTCTAGTACACAGAGATGTTCTTGCAGTCTTAGATCTCCTCCCCCCTCTCATTCTGCCTCCCTTGATGGGCCCTCAAGCAGAATTCACTTGCACAAATGAGATTGAAACCAAGGGACTGTTTGGGGATCCTAACTACGCCTATGTCAACCTGGCCTGGGATTCTCACTGAGTCACTGAAGGGCTGAGGTTGGAAGGGTCCTCTGCAGGTCCTTTGGTCAAATCTCTGCCGCTCAAGCAAGTGACACGCAGAGCTGCCTGCCCAGGACTATGTCCAGACAGCTTTTGAGTATCTCCAAGGATGGAGACTCCACATCCCTCCTGGACAGTCTGTGCCTGTGCTTGGTGACCTTCACAGTACAAAAGTGTTTCTTGATGTTCAGAGGGAACCTCTTGTATTTTAGTAGATGCCCATTGCCTCTGGTTCTCTCACTGGGCACCACTGAAGAGAGCCTGGCTCCGTCCTCTGTGCACCCTCCCTTTGGATACTAACCACATTGATAAAATCCCCCTGAGCCTTCTCTTTTCCAGGCTGAAGAGCCATAGCTCTCTCATCTTTTCCTTACAGAGAGATAGTCCAGTCCCTCTGTCATATTTGTGGCCCTTCATTAGATTCTCCCCAGTATGTCTTAGGGCCTCTTGTATTGAGGATCCCCAGACCTGCACAGAGCACACAAAGTGAGGCCTTCCCAGTGCTAAGGAGAGGGGAAATCACTTCCCTGGACATACTGGCAGCACTTTTCCTGATGCAGCCCCAGACACCATTAGCTGCTCCAGTGTCAAGACACGCTGCTGGCTTGTGTTCAACCCAGGTCCTGTTCTGCAAAGCATCTTCTCAGCCAGGCATCCCCCAGCATATATTAGTGCTTGGGGGACTTTAGGTGCAGGACTTTACACTTCCCCTGGTTGAACTTCATGATGTTCCCATCAGCCCCTTTCTCCAGCCTGCCCAGATCCTCTGGATGGCAACACAACCCTCTGGGTGTGTCAGCCACTCATCCCAGTTTGTGTCATCAGCAAACTGGCTGAGAGTACACTCTTGAGGGTGTGCCCTCCTGGAAACTCCTCACCTTATTCAGAGATGATAAAAGAAGATGAAAGTTATCAGAGTCCTTGAAACTGTGTGCCATTCCCTGGCTTACATGTAGTTTTGCAGCTGCTTTGATCAGTAGTTATCCTTCCTCATATTACAGCTCATTTGATCCTGACTGTGGTTCCTCAAATGGAGAAAGAAATTGGGTCCTCTTTTATTACATTCTTTTATTCCCATCCAGTTTATTTAAAATGCAAAAAATACATTTATCTGTGAAAGTACAGACAGTACATACTCAGTATGTAAACATGCTCTCTGAAATGTACAAGAGTAACTTCTAAAAGCTTAAGAGACAGTGTTAGGGCCTCTGCTAAAGCACTTCAATTTCAGCATGCAAGATTAGAAGAATAACTGTAGTGATGGTGAAAATTAGTAAATCATATGACTATTCCTATGTACTTGCTATATGTCACCCTGCTTAATTCAGTCTAGGAGTAACATAAATACTTCTGTTAAGCACAGCTTAGCAGATGTCTAATATTTTTTCTCATAGCAATGTTTTGTAGAGGGGCTGTGTGTTCCAGAATGGAAAATCAATATTATTAGTTTAAGATCTGTAACTCTCTCTGCTATCTGGCTTTAAATTGCCACAATTTACTGAAGAAATAAAAGCATGTGTGGCTTCCTCAGCTTTTCTTCCAAGTTTTCCTCACCCAAAGGGAGAGACAATCATCATGATCAGTTTACCCACATCCTGAGACGTGGCATCATCCTGCCAGGAAACAAACAATTTCACATTAATTATAACTGATCCCATAGTTCAGATAATAAAATCTCAAGTACTTTTCTGCAACTACTCCAAGACCGATAGGAAGCACTGTAATGGACAAGTCTCTCTGGATGTGACCTCTGATGGAGCTGGTCACTCAAAGCTGTCCTCAAAGGTGGCTTTTTCATGGTTAGCCATGGGTGAAACGCCCTCACAGGGAAACCAGTCACTTTGAAAGGAATGAGACTAAATTAATCTAGCTTGTAAGCATTAATTATAAATAATTTGTTCTGGTCAAACCATGGTTTTACTGGTGCCTCTTGTTAAATCTATTAGAATACTGAGTTGAATGAGTGCAGCATAGACAGGAAGCAATATGCCTGGTTTTGTTTGTAAAATAAATGCTTTCCAAAGCTCTGTATGTAAATCCTGGGAAAGAATGGTTTTGATTTTCCCTTGAGAAATGGGCTGATGCATTTTTGTCAATAGGCATCCTTTTCAGATATAAACCAAACTCATTCTGGCCCTGCTGAATGGTTTCAGAGCCATATACCCTGGCAGCAATAATATTGTCAGCTTTCTCTCATATTAAATTCACACTTGAGGAGCTGTAGATGATGAATTTTAGATTCTGTTAATCCTTGATGCTGCTTTCAGGTTTTGAGCAAACTAATGCAAAATCTGCTTGCCAAAAAAAGTGAATAAAAATCTGTAAATAAGGGTCTGAGCCTTGAGGTCATGTAGTGAAACACTAAAAAAAAAAAAAGTTACATTTTTATTTATATATATATATATATATATATTTCAAAAATCCTCCAAGAGAGATGACTTTGGGATCAATTAAATAAGCCAAACAGAGATCAAGACAACTAAGGTATTGAACTTAGTTGAACTAAGGTATTAAATGTCAGTTATAACTGTAAATTTTAGAAAAACTGTATCTATCTCTAGTCTGGTATGTATTGATCTTGGGAGGTGGGGGAGAGGCAGACAATTTTAGTGCTATGCATGTTTTCACAATATCATGAACATTTAAAGAAGATGTGCCCATTTAAGATGCAAGCATGATTGCTTTACGCAGTGGCCTTGAGCTCTGCATTTAGTTTTATAGAGAGAGCATCAGAATGAAAATCAGCAAACAGAGGCTTGTGATCCAAGAGAGAACTAGCATGGGAAGCACAGCATTTCTGGAAGGAGACAGAAAAGCAAGGAAGGGGCAATTCTGGAGAAAAAAAAAAAAAAAAAAGGCTCAAACCCAGTTCAGAAAAAAGTTTTTCAGAGAGGAATTGGTACCGTTTGATGTTTTTTTTTCTGGGGAGTATTGGCATGGCACTACTAGCCTGTATACAGCCTTTCTAGCTCAGATCATACATGTACTCTCTCTTGAGTGTAACTAGGATGTGAAAACAGATAATCCCATTCACAAGGCAAGCAGAAAGAAAAGACACATTGAGAACATATGGTTACTTTAGGTCCTGCTCAGAAATGTGTTTCTGTGTCCATTGTCAACACATGCCACAAACTCTCCCAAACATTTACTATATGACTTCAGCTCATCTGTCCACCAGAGACTTTTTTTAGAATGGAGCACTGTCATTTATTACTGGGGAACAAAGTTCCCATCCTTGCCTCAACATAGGAACATAGCTGCATCTCAAGCAGGTTCTACCCAGATGTTTTACTTTCCTCCTTAGGCTTCTTTCTTTTCCTAGAGCTATTCTCTGTTCCTGATTTACTGGATTCAGAATTTAGGCAGAGTACACTTTAAAGTCATTATGATGAATGGCAAAAAAATTGTAGGCTTCAGATTGCTAATTAAGTCTAAATTGAAAAACCTTATAATAGCCACTATTTAATATGGCTTGTACAAGAGAAGATAAAAATAATTATGACAGCACCATTGCAGCACGATCGTGGAGAAAGTTATATGATTTGTTTCAGTTTTGAGGAAATTAGACTCAGTGGGAGAAGAAAAAAGCATCAGGCATAAGAACCAGCTGTAGCACTAAAACACAGACAATAATATTAAATCCTGATTTAAAAAATACCTTGAAGAATGTGGGGATATGTTCCTTTGTCATTCAGGAAGGGAGAGTTCTACATATTCATTTGCGTATCAGGAACTCCTCTGAAACTATCAACTTTGAACCTGAAATAATCAGAGTGGATGCTTCACAGGATGTTTTGGACATCAATCTGTATCTTTCCTTTTACAAAACTCAGTCCAAGGCGTGTTGCTACAAATCCAACATGTATCTACCCATTTTAGCCCTGACACCATAGAACCTGGCTCCTCACCAGCGTGTCAGAAATATCTGCAAGTACTGCTGGAAGATACAATGATTATTTTTATAACATATTAAAATGGGAAACCTTGCAATTCACTCAGTAGAATGTAAAAGGTACACAGAGAAGACTTTCCTCAAAACACCAGATTCAGGTAATGAAGAATGTCTTAAACGTGGTAGCAGCAGCCAGGTTCTCCATACATCAGGGATGTGAAGATGCAGAGAGTAGAATCAGGCAGTTGTGTACATGTTGCACTCACCAATCCAACAGAAGTCCTTCCCACACCCAATAAGGAAAAATTTGCAGGGGAGAAGAAACCACAAAAGAAAAAAACAGAACAAGTTCCTGTACACTAAGATGGCCCCAAGCAGCACCAAATATAGCGAACTTTCAAATTCATTTCTACACTCGAGTGCTCGGGTTTGTCACTGGTATTTTTAGTACTTGGACATCCAAAAGATGAAAGAATTTCCTGTCACTAAAACAATTCTAATTAATGGATGTTTGAGGTACTCCTAAGAAGCAGTGGGTACCCTGGACTAAACTGGTGAAATGCAGAATTCCAGGATCAGCCATCACCACTGCACAGTGGTAAAGAGTACAAACACACTGCATTGTAGCTGGGCATTTTACAACATGATCACTCATTCCCTCTTCTCAGCCTGTCTAGAGACAGGCATGGAGCAGTATCAGGACAATACTAACACAACAGTTGGCTCTTGTTTTGTGGTTTTCTCCCTCTCCACATTTTAGCAGTATGTGGCTTTTTCTATTATTACCTGATCTGAATCCTGTGTGTGTGTGTGGAGATTTTGCTAATGGCTAATTGTACTCATGAAATTCTAGAAGGGAATCCATTTCAGAATAAAATACACTGTATATCCTGCATTTATTCTTAATCAGGAAGCTCAGCCTTTAAGGAAGTGTGCTGATACATCTTCTTTATTTTTGTGTCTGGCACCTTAAAAAAAAAAGTAAAAAAAAATAAAAGATTGGCAAGACCACAATCTTTACTAGACTGAGGATTTAACTCCTTCAGAGCCTTGTGTTAAGGGAGGATGAATGAGTCTGAATAGGAGAGGCATCTTCATCCTTCATGCTGTACTTGTGGAGAAATTTGGTAGCTCTCTGGAGGTGGAATTTCAGAGCGATGTTATTCCTGATTTCAAATGCTAGCAGGAATTTGAAAATGCAGATAGCACCAGCCCACTCAAAACTGAAAGCCTGTATTGAAAGATTTTGTAATGTGCCAGCTAGATTCCTGATCACGAAAACGTCAGTTGCCACGCTGAATTTGATCCAAATCTCTATATCTCTTGGGGCAGAGTGATGCACATGAGGGAGATGCACATGAACTGAGGAAACCCATTCAACTGCCTTCTCAAGTCATTGAATCTTGAGAACTTGGAAGATATGCCACCATATACCAGTTTGGAGGCATCTGCTGAGAGGAGTGTTTCAATACCAACAGATGTTGTTATGGATGATGACATTGCGTGTCCTTGTTGCCTGGAAAATAACTTAAAAACAAGCGAAGAAATAGCCAAGCATATACAAAAATGTACCCTGCTTCCAGAGTTAAAACAAACACTTAACTCATCCTGATCACAAAGAATGTTCCATCAGAGTGAATTTCTTAAGGCTACTCTATTGCTTAACAGGTAACCAGTTACCAAAGAGGGGCCAAGAGGTAAAAATGTGCATTAGAATAGAGGGTCACAAATACTAGGCTGAAATACCTGAAGAGTCTTTTTTATGTTTCTCAGAAAGGAAAACTCTCATTCCATGAAATCATGCATAGTGGCAGCCAGAAGGGTTTTCAGGAAAAGGTACTAATAATATTTGCTAATTTTTTAAGACTTTCTTTAAAAATTATGGAAAATTCTCTTTTCAAAGCTTGTACACACTACATTTAAACTCCAAGCAAAATGGTTTGGGAACAGTAACTTTCTGCAGAATGATGGAGACAACTCAGAAAACGGCCTAGTTTGGCCTGTAGTTCAAACTGTAAATCAGACCTGGAATGTGTGTGGGAATACATATGCAGCTCTACATGTACACAAAACTACATATAGTGCTGATCCAGAGACACAAGATGACTGCAAACCTCTAGGGACTGACAAGGGGGAGCTGGAACATACAGTGTTCAGTGAAGGCTACTCCCTCAGCTGAGAAAATGCAAGAAGGACATAGAGGCTCCATCTGCCCCAGAAAGACCCCAAACTTACCCTGAGATCTTTCAACACTTAGAAGAAAATAATGGGAGATATACCAAGCAACAGATACTCCCACTCAATTATGGCAGGAGAATATCTGAGCTGTTCCCTTCTGACTAGCCAACAGTGCCGTTTCCACTGGGTGGTTTGTCATGTTCCAAGTAAGCAGTCACCTTGGCTATACAGGATGAGGCATTGTCACCAGCTTTTCTCAAGGCACAAATTTTAGGGTGGTAGGCGGGGGGAACATATCGACTGGACAAGTACCTGCGCACAGTACAAACTGTTCTCATAGCTGCTCCTTAAAGACAACCACAGCTCAAGATAATCTATGCTTTGGCTGATAATCTTAGTAGTATTTATGGGAATTGCTGTGTAAAGCTACACATGGTGTTCCGTGCCAAAGGATCAATTTAATGTTCTGCCCTGAAGGTGCATCAGTTGTCTGAATAGTTTCCTCTTTATGGATTTAGGCAATATGAGACTGCATTTTCAGATATTCCTGGCTGGGATCCAATCCACAATTCACAAATAACATTGCTTCAGAGAAGGAAATGAAGGAGATGGGGAGGAACGGGCCTACAGACCTTGACAGTCTGTGTCAGACAGACTGAATCACTCTTCTATCACCTGCATTGGAGAGAGTGTATAAAGCAAAGATTGGTCTAAGAAATGGCTGTGAATCACTGAGCTCTGTTCCTAAGTAACCAAGAAGCTTACATTTCTGTGATGTTCATTAACCTTTTCAAATTCTTCTTTAGAAACATGATTGTGTTTACAACTCAGCAGATTAGCACTTGTCAAAGTGAATCTAGTTTGGGTATTGGAGCAGGATTCCTTCTTCTCCCCATCTCACCCTTTCCAAGTATTTGTTTCATTCCTTAGTATTTTGGATCTGTTAATGTATTTGTAACTTCTTCCATGGGATCTGGAATGCTGGTTTTTACAATCGCTCTACCTGAAGTGGTGCCAAGCTTGTATGTCTCCACTGAAGCAAATTTACCATCTTCACTTTTCCCCTGTAAGTCTTGATTAAGCTAAGGATGGGATATTCAGTCTGATTTCCATCATTTGCATGATGCCCACAGAGCTGAAACAAGAACAACAAAATTATTGGCAAATTAGTAAAAGGAGGAAATATGCTGTTATGTGCAAGATAGTGGCAGGGATGGGAGACAAGAGCTGCTAGACCATAAACAAGTCCATCTAGGTGTGCTCAGACTCAGACATGATTTTATCACATTTGTTTATTCTTTCAGATAGAAATAATTTCTGAAGATTATCTCACTGGAATTTGTTAGGAATTCTGCTAGAAACCTGTCTGATTTCTCACTGCTCTTTTGCCCAGCTTCTGTGTCAACCTCTTTGTTGGTAGGCATGGGAATAGTGGAAAAGCCTGATTCACAGTGTCCTGAGAGCCAGAGTAAATTTTGTGTCCATTAATCTAGCTTTCACAAAAGGAGAAGCTGCATTTAATGAAGGGATATTGATGATGTTCATCTCTGCACGGGACCACTCAGTTTCACTGTAACTCTGATCCCCATCAGATCCAAAAATTAATTCTCTGAGCTCAGTTCCCCACTGTGTCTCATGTCTAGCTCTTCAAAATGTGGGGGGAAAAGCAGAATTGGATGCTTTCTGCTTAGAAAGATGGGAATTCACAGCCAACCCACTCAAAAATTTTGTATTAGTGAGGGGGGAAAAAAAGAAAAAATCCAACATGCCAGCTGTTGCGAAGTGGCATGTGGAAAAATGAAACCTTAAGACATGTTTGTGAGATGCAACTCAGCTACCTGTAATATACACCACACACTGCCTGACATGGTGTCGAGGTTTTAAGGAGTCCTCTGAAAATGTAAGATGATGCTTTTCTGTTTTCCTAATTCTTTTCTGCACAGCAGATCAGGTTTCATAGCAGATCACTTAACTTTATCCACAGTATTTGCTCCCTTGCATCTGATTACTTCTATGTTGATGTTGCTTAACTAAGAAAAAGCACCTTGCAGATGAACACATGCATATTTCTTCTCTGACTAATTGTTGCTTCCACCAGAGCAGTATATCCACCTTCTGGAAACTGAGCTGTTTCCACCTTCTGGAAACTGAACTCTTAGTAGATTTAATCTTGTGGCACTTATTCCGCACTATGGCTTCTGGGAGGAAAGAAACAGCTGTAGGGTGGAAAGGAGAGTACAATGATAAATAAAAATACTTATAAACTCAAGGTCTACCTTCAGCCAGATAAGCACAAAGCAGAAAGAAAGTATTCTTCTTTCAGAAAATAAATTACAGAATCGTCTCTTTGAATGTGGTTGTTACATGTATCTGCCATCAATTGGAATTAGCAGAAAGGGAAGAGTTACATAAATTCTGTGTACTGATTGCACAGCAGCCCAGAAGCCACTGGGATGGAAAAGCTGGCAGGGGGTGTGGGTGGAGCGTGGGGAAATGTGGTAAAGGAGAAAAATAACTAGAAAAGTTATTTTTGATTAAAAGGTGTTCCTATCGGTTGTTGGAGGCTTAATTTCTGGCCTGTTGTTACTGAATTTCATGAATGTAAATGTGTACTTCCACATGTTGCTGAGTGCCCTGTCTGTCAGTCCAAAGGAACTTGTTCCCTCAGGGATGATGGGCAGTCTCAGGGAGACTACAATAGGTCTCTGCTAATCTCTTCAGTAACAAGCTCAACTCAAGACACTTGAAACTATCACTGAAACTGCCAATAATTTAGTGCTTTACCAACTTGGCCACATTGTCAGTGAAAGTTCCATCCACTAAAGCATCTGATAATGTCTTCAGGGTGAACAAACACTTTCAGGTTTGTTTCAACTAACAGCAGCACTGCTGCATGCAGAAATGCTTTCTGGGCTATTTTCCTATTCCCAGCCATCTGTTACAATGGCATCCAGGCAGCTTTGAAATCCTTGGGTTTGTTTCATTGATGCATATATGCCAATGTAATAGTAATAATACTAATAGGTTGACACAGGCAGGCTGTCAAAATCCTTCAAGGGCCACTTCTGTTGAAAGTCTCAAGGAAAAGACTGCCAACCACCTGCCTTATTTCTCTGTAAGGCACTTTGGTACCATGGTGATGAATGCACAGAGATGATTAAACATTGCTTTGTTATCAGATGAGAAATCAGAATTCTTTAAAGAGGGGAAGTGAAAGTTCCATACTATTAAAACACTTATAAAGTGCAAGAACATATTTTCCTTGCACAGTCTGACTATGAGCCCATTTACTCTTATTCCTTGTTTTATTTGCCAGATTAACTTCTCTAAAATCTATAGTTGCAGTAAAAGTCCCGCAAAACTCCTGTCAATGCTCCTCTGCATGAGCAGGATATCAAGGACAATGATCACAGGAAAAGCATTTAATAAAGTATCAGTTAAAGAGTACTTTGTGTGTACTGTGTCAGTGAAATAAAACCTGTGCAGGTTAGGCAAATGTAACAGTGGAAACACCACTGTGTTTCCATCCAAACCAGAAAGACTGCACAGAGCACTTTATTTGAAGAGAGTCAGCTCTTATCACCTGGGACATGAAAGACAATGGGTGGTCTATGCTGGTTGTTAATTATGCTTAATTGAAAAAGATGCTCTCTCTTCACTCTCCTGCACACCTCTGGTCTGGCCAGGATTTTTAAAAATTTTTCCAGGAAGACCAGTGTCCTGGTGGAAGGAAAGCACTATTGTCACTGATAAGATTTGGCTTCCAGCTCATATTAGTGTCTTTTTGCACAACATACAATCCATTGGTAAAGGGGACCTTCAAGAACAGGAAGAAGAAGGTGGTGGTAGTGGGTTTCTGACTGAAAACAAGCAGCTGCGTTTGTGATGGCTGAGAGGGCAGCATGGACACTTGCTTGCTGGGCACCAAGGCAGTGAAGTTTGATACCTAGGGAAGTTATTTAAGGGTACCAGAATGAGACCCCAGGTGTGCAGGAATGCTGGAACCAAATGGTAGGGAAGGGTAGGATGGTAAGCTTAAGAAAAGGTCTGGTGTTAAGAACAAGAGTGTAGTCCAAGACCTCCATTCTGACTTTTTCAGAATACTTCTAGTTTCTTGTAAGAAACCATGGGAGCAAGTAGAGGTCCTGAGTGCCAGTAAGTGGACAAGTCTTTGGGTAGAAAGGAGGGATTTATGCTTGTTAAAACCAAGAGACAGGAATCTGTAAAGAATGGATGCAATAGATGTTAACAGAAGCCAATACTTAAAAATAGTAATGCTCAAATGAGAACAAGAATGGTCGCAAATTTGGGTCAGGTGTAAACAGGAAATTAAGAGAGAGAAATAAGAACTAGAGGAGCACTTTGGGATGGATGCTTATGCTGACAGCAAGAATGTTATATAAATACTCAAAGGCAGAAGCAGTAGGAATTGTGAGATGGTTGGATGACCAAGGTGTAGAAAGGACATTAAGGAATAAAAAAGTCATGAGAGGGAAGCTCAGTTAAATCTTTTCTTTTCTTTTTGCTGATGAAGATAATGGGGAGACATCTGCTCCCAACCCAGTGGAAATGTGGCTGTGCAACATATCCCATATCTTGGCCAGAAATGCTGCAACACCACAGCAGCACACACAGAGTGCTGCCTGCCAGGGTTGGTCCCATCCCGAAGTACAGCTCAGAGGAGGTTCTGAGAACCAGACTTGTGACCCTCCCTCCCACCCCTGGTAAGAAGGACTCTGCTTTACAAAATAGGCTCTCAGAGCACAGGATGAGCACAACCAGCTGAGAAAGAAACAGCAAAGGTTCCGTAATTAATAAGCGCCCATAAAAATAAGCTTTCCAAGGAAAACCTCCGGTCCAGACTTCTGGATGTCTGTGGGGGTGTCAATAAGAACATGAATACATGAGATCCAGTCAGCCTCATTCACCTGGGTTTTCAAAAATGGTTTCATAATGTTCCATGTGGATGGTATTTAGGGGTGTCCTGAAGAAAAGCTCCTTCCTTGGATTTAAAGGCTAGACGGTAGATGGTTGGCTTAATGGTGACTTCTTACAATGAAGGGCTACTGCTGAAGGGCTCACCTAAGAACCGGTCCTGAGATCAGTCGTTTTCAATGTCTTCATCAATTCCCTGGGAAAGGAACATTGAAATCTCCACAATGGTGGAGGTACTTGGAGTCTTTCCTGGAGCAAAATACCCACCTGATGACAAGAACTTGTAAAAAATGTGTGTCTGTGTGGTGGAAGTGGGGATAGATGATCTTCAGGATCAGAAAATGTATGTTATGCATTTTGGAGGGAAAAATAATCTAATCCTACATGTACATGATGCTGAATTTAGAATCTGAGTTATAACTCAACAGGGTTTTGGAGTTACCACTGACAGCTCACTGAAACTGTTTTTCACTGACTGCTGCACATTTAGCCAACAAAATGTGGGGAATCATCATGAAAGAACAAGACTTTTGGCCCTAAAAACTTTGCACAAACACAGTGATCTTAAGTATCATCTACAGTCCTGTTCATTGCATATAAGAAAGGGAGTACAGCTGGAGAAGGTTTAGTAAAAAGTCGAGTGAATAGCACCTGCCTTTGTAAGAAGACATTTACAGAGCCTGGACGTTCAGTTTGGAAACGTGGAGGCTATCCCCAGGTAACCTCTGGAACTCACTACAGGCAGCTTTTGGAGGCACACTGGATCTCAAGGACAAACTCATTGACCATGGAGAGATGCAAAGGAAATAAGCAGGAACATATCTTCAGTGCTGCTATTAAAAGAGGTATGACTGGCAAGGATAGATGAGGAGGGATAATTGAAAATGGCCAGGTTCGCAGACTCCTGATAGTGTCTCCTTTTGCCTTCGCTGGCTCTATGGGCCATTTGTTCAAGTGGATTTTCCACAGCATTGTGGCTGCTACTGGAAACAGGATATTAAACTAAGTGCCTTTTCATGAGACCCAGTACAGATATTCTCATGTTCCTAGAGAGCTGGAAAATCAAGAAAAAACATGTAAAAGACCTTGTCCAGGTAAGACAGATCTGAACAAATCTAATTGTTTCTTTCTGAGGACTCCCAGAAAGAAGTGCTGTGATTTACTGCTCTGAGGAGATGAGGAGCTGAAGAAAAACTCAGCAGAGGATGTGCACTCTGCTTGTTTGTGAGACACTAATTCTATAGCCAACCTCATTGAGTAAAGCCAGGTTGGAGGGCAGACTCTAAAAAACCAGCAGTGGATGAAAACAATTGCCCCAGCTTTATGAAGGCACCTGCAAAGTCAAACTCAACTCGACCACAGTCAGACAATGGAGAATGTAACACCTTAATCCTCTGCCTAAGGCCATCATCATTATTCAGCTGCTTCTAGTACAGACTTTAGACACTGAGGTAAGGTGCTGAGGAAGGGAAGGGGGAGCCAGACTCACAGGTCTGGTCTGCATTACAGAGTGTGAACTAAATGACTGTCTTTGCCTTAGTAAGCAGGAGTCCAAAACAAGACACAGCAGAAAGCCACACAGGTGCTGGTAGTCTAGCACAAGCAGCTGGCCCTAGAAACCAGCCTTAGAAACCTCAAAAAAATTGTCCTTGGAGATGTAACCTGCTTATAGGATACAGCCTAAACTGTTGGGCTGGGGGAAGGGAAAGCTGTGCTGAGCAGCTACAGGGGAACTCAATTTCTTGAAAACAAAACAAGAAAAATATATGAAGTACACTTACGAAGTTGAAGTCAAAGACAGCTGGAGTCTAGTGATGCTCAAGGCTTGTGGGACACTAGGGAAGGAAGGTTGGTGAGAATCTGTCAATGCTAATATGGGAGTAGGATAAGAAAAAATGAGTCAAAGACATATTACAAAGATTGCATGTTGTTTATACAAACAACTGCTCAGCTTTTTTTGTAGCACCCACAGAGCAGTGCTGCCAGAGTTTAAAGCCTTGAGGCTTTTTAAAGGTTTTCCATTAATTCTGTTCTCTCTTTCAATGCCTTGTGGAGTCTATCCTTACCTTACAGACTATGCCATTTCCAGTTATAAACTTTAGGACTGAGGAGGAAAGCTGGCAAAACTGATGCTGTTAGAGCTTTGGGAGGGCATGTGGGTAGGGAGAGAAGAGAGTGGGGTCTGTTCCTTAGCTGCTCCTTAAAGCTGAAGATTCATGGACAGTTTCAGCTCCAGGAAAACATCAGTATCTTCACAGAATCATAAAATACCAGGTTGGAAGGAATCTCAAGGATCATCTGGTCCAAACTTTCTTGGCAAAAGCACAGTCTAGACAAGACAGCCCAGCACCCTGTCCAGCTGGATCTTTAAAGTGTCCAGTGCTGGGGAATCCACTGCTTTCCTGGGGGGATTATTCCAATGGTTGATTTTTCTCATCATGACAAATGTTCGTGTCCAATTGGAATCTCCCTAGGAGTGACTTGTACCCATTATCTCTTGTGTTTTCCATATGACTACTTGTACAAAGAGAGTCTCAATCTTCTTTGTAGCCACCCTGCAAATACTGGAACATGGTGATTAAGTCTCCCCTGAGCCTTCTTTCCTCAGGGCTGAACAAACCCAACTCAGCCTTTCCTCACATGGCACACATGGCCCTTCTCTGGACCCTCTCCATCCTGTCCACAGCTTAATGCATAGTGAGGACCACAACCAAACACAGTTTTCCAAAAGTGGCCTGCCAAGCACTGAGTAGAGTAGGACAATGGCTTCTTTACCTCTGCTGGTGGTGTCCTTGTTGATGCAACCCAGCATCCCATGGGCTTGCTTTGCTTCAGCAGCACACTGCTCACTCATGCTGAACTTGTTCACCAGGACCCCAGGTCCATTTGCACTGAGCTGCTCCCTAGGCAGGTAGATCCCAGCCTGTGCTGCACTCCTGGGTTATGTTCTCCCAAGATCTTACTCTTGTCCTTGTTGAACATCATAAGGTTCTTATCAGGCCACTCTTTCAGCCTATCCAGGTCTTCCTGCAGTGTGGTTCTCTGGAAGTGTCCACTTCTCCTCTCAGTTTGATTTCATTGTCAGACTTCATCAGAATGCGCTTGATCCCATCTTCCAGATCACTTTTGAAGATATTAAACACTGTTGGGCCCAATATTGGCCCCTGGGGGAGCCCATGTGTGCCAGGCTGCCAGATTGAGCAGAAGCTGTTTCCCACCCCTCTCTATGAGCAGCCCATCAGAGGGTTCCCCACCCATCACACAGCCCACCACAGGAGGCGGCTGTGGGAAGCTGTACTGAAAACTTTGGAAAAATCCAGGCAGACAACATCCACCACTTAACCCACATCAACAGAGGAGGCAACTTGGGTAACCTGCAAGTCCAGCTTTGCAGTTATGTGTGCAGACAGATTAGTCCATTAAGATGAAAGCATGGAGTTCTTCCCACTAGAAGAAAAATAATCAAAACCTGAATTTTGGATGCATCATTCAAGCTGCAATATCAAAGCATTTTCAAGTAGATTGTAGTAATAAAATTATTATGTCATGGATTGACTCTGGCACAGTGCCAGTGCCCCCATGAAAGGTGTATCCCCCAAAATGGTTGCTGTGAGATGTGACCTGGGAACAGAACAAAGCAGGCTCTAACTTGGGAATGGAGGGAAAAGACAACACTTTATTAATCTACACAGACACAAAAAGGAAAGGGAAAACTACACACACACAACAATCCCCAATACAACACTTTCAAAACACTCCTCCTCCTCCCCCCAGTCCTCTAACATTCAAATCCCCTCTAACACATTAATACTCAATCCAATACCCTCCTTTCACACAAGCACCCCCCAGTCCATCAGGAGAGAGGAGCCTCCCTCTTGCACCATGGGCTTCCCCCTGAAACACAGTAACTTCTGTGCTTCCATGTCACACACGGCAGCTGCTTATCTTGGGGGCAGCAGGGAGTGAGGGACAGTTAATAAAAGCTCTTGCTTCTCTGCAGAGAAGTTTGAAAATTCAATTCATATGCACCCCAGAAGTCCCTACTGGAGGAAGCATAGGAAGGTTGGGTTTGCCACTTTTTGCTGTAGGGGAGAGTTAGTTATTCCATACAGCAGGGACTGAGATAAGACTCATAATTCCTATGAAAACCTGCTTCTGTGGCACTGGAGCCTCTTCTGTTCTTCATGGCTATTTTTTTCAGTGTCCTGTGAAAGGAAAGAAGTTAATCCAACTATGCATGAAAATATTTTAAAGGGTTCTTGCAACTTTATCCTAATTTACAAAATAATATTTGGGGGGTGGAGAAGGTGCTATAAAGCTGCTATTGCCAGTACACACCTTGAGCCCAGTGCCACCAAGACAGGGAACTTCACCACCTACACCTTTGTTCTGTGCAATATCAATATTTATTAGTCTCTACAGTTATGTGAGGAGGATTAAAGCAATTTTTTGTAGTCTCTCTTTGAAAGGATTGAATCTCTTCCAGTACTGCAGTGGTGTGTTTCAAAACATACAAAGTTCAACAGGGTGAATTAGTACATTAAGACAAGAGCATGGAGTTCTTCCCATTAGAAAGGAAAACAATCAAAACCTAAAGTTTGGACTCATCATTTAAGATGCATTACCAATTCACCTTAAAGTGGACTACAGCAAGAAAAATAATATTCCTCTCCCTTGCTGTGGCCCACCTCCAATTGTATGGTGGATTTGTAAAAAATAGACTTTCCACAGAAATGCACATCACATGTAATTCTCTATGTGAGGCTGATTCTTCCAGTTAATTTAACCCCATTGATCAATGATCATCCCTCTTGCCACTCCTCATTATCTGTTACTCTCCCAGGGATGTTTACCTGCCAAAGCAGCCATCAGTAAGCAAAATACTTCTGAAATGCTGCAAAATGTCTTGAACTTTTGTTCTTGACTTCAGCCCAGACCACAGAGGAGGAAACTTTTCAGTAGAGTTGAGGGGACTTCCTGTAACACCTAATGACAACCAAGTCCTGTGCTGAATGGAGTAATTTCTCCAGTACGTCTTGGTTTCCTCTCTCCAAAAAGAGCCCATACTATCCTACATCTCTAGTAATGAGGAAAAGTTTAGGTAGTAGACAAAGCTCTGCAGCTGAGTATGGAGCCTTCTTATCTGCTGAGGTAATTGAAGGTACCATCAACAATAGCAAGTGCTGTACAAATGAAATAGCACTGGCAAAAGGGAACACCTGAGCACTCAGTCCACAATATTCTGCTTATTCTGACCAGGTATTTAGCACAATTCCCATTAATAAATAATGCATGCTTATCAGCTGGATCAGCATCGCTATTGATTTTCTGCATACTGCTCCTCCCTTCAGTCATTAATTTCTTTAAGGTTGTTTAACCAAGCTAAGATTATGCAAAAAAGATTTTGATTAACAGGTTTATCTTCTCAATGCAGCCCATTTTAAGGTTCATGTTAATTTAGAGAATGGGCTCCAAGTGAAATAAAAAGTCCAGGTCATGAATAGAGCAGATAGAGCTCTGTATGCTGATGAGTTGGGCTCCTGCCATTAGGAGCCAAATAAAACGCAGGCCTAGGTAAATTAACATATGCTAGGTAAATTAGCATATGCTGTACTACTGAGCTATCTACATCTCACACAGTGACACTATGGACCCCCATTTAATCAGAGAAGATGACTATTAAAGGAGATAAAAAAGTGAAAAGGGAAGCTGTGAGCTGGCATGAAATTTAGAAGCCATTGGATTTTGGCTGGGAGGCTGGAAAGGTGTGCTGGACAGAGGCTGCCATTTCCTTTAAGATTACACTGCATTTATGACTATTGAATTTGAACCACATGGTCCAGTTTGTTATTTCTCTGACCCTGCATGCAGGTCTGCTTGGAATGCAAAGGCTAACCCTTGTTTTCTCATGGCTGGAAGTCCTGGGGGCTTGCCACTGAGCTGGAGCTGAATTGTGGCTGTGGATGGGCCATAGGAGCAGGAGTGGAGTGGGGCAGATGGAGACACAGTGCGTGAGAGCAGGAGAGGGCGGGGGCAGCGGTGAGGGAGAGAGCTTCCTGGCTGTGGAAGGTTCCACAGAGCAGGTGCCAGAGGGAGCACATGAGCCACCTAAGGCATGTTCCTCCAGGTCCCGGCAGGAAGACTCCACGCTTCCCACCCATATGGTGCCTGAGCTAACATTAGAAGCATTCAGCTCGAGTGAAGTACCAGCTCAGGGAAAGGCAGCAAGGCTTCTCTGAGCAAATGTGAAACTCTTCATCCACATGCCCCCACATGCCATCTGCCCAGTTCATCACCCAAGCAAGGGAAAGCTGGAAGAAGTTCCAGGGTGAATAGCCTAGTGAAAGCAGAGGGAACAGAGGGCAGACGGTGTCTTCAGGAGTCCTGCCAGCATTGTTTGCCATGGTGTCTGTATTTTCTGGAACACCCATAGTGACACTATTTATCAAAGACTGGTTTTCTGTTATGGTGGCAAATAGTTTTGTCTGTTAGTGCAGCTACAACAGGCAGTGCAAGTGGACAGAAGTCTTGGTTGTGTCTCTCTGCTAGGCAGAAATGTAATTGTCTTGGATGGATAAAGGTGAAGTGGTCTTTACTGCAGTGCACAGACATGTTATTTTCTAGCTGTGATTGTTTCTTTGCACCTTTTGCTGCATTCTTTTTTTTTTAACCTGCTTACCTCAGGGCTCTGAGGGAAAAATTTCCCTTCTCAAAATATTTGCTCATGACTGTCTTAGGTTGGATGGAAATGGTGTGTGTATTCTGTTCCTATCTGATGGGGCAGTTATCTTCTGTTAATTGGGCAGGGTTTTTTCTCTTCCACAGCCCTTCCTCCCTCCAGGGAGATATCTTCTGTTAACGTGCCATTGAATGCCACAGCATGACTGATAAAACTTCATCTTCCCAGCTCTGCCCAGAGGGAGGAGCCAAGCATTCCTAACTGGATATACTCAGAGATTTAGAAGACCACAGCAGCCGTTTCCCACTGGATTCCAAGGAAGACCAGGCCCATCTACACCACCACTGGATCTTCAGAGGAAGACTCCTTCTACAGGATCACTGCTTCAACAGAACCACACCTGTCACTCCAGGAGGACTGCAGCCACCATTTCAATGGGACTGCTACCAACACCCTGACCAGGGTGTATTCTGTCAGGTTGTATTCTGACTCTGTCAGTGTTGTTTTGCATTACTGCATTGAGGTTTTTTTGGTTTTTTTTTCTTCCCTAATAAGGAACTGTTATTCCTGCTCCCATAGCTTTGCCTGAGAGCCTCCTTAATTACAAAATTATAACATTTCGGAGAAAGGGTTTTACATTTTCCATTTCAGGGGAGGCTGTGGCCTTCTGTAGCAGACACCTGTCTTTTCAAACCAAGACAATGACTCGGTGCTGTCTCCAAGCACAGGTTCAGGGAAGGCAGTTCTGTTCTTTTCTCCTTTCAGCACAGAGAACTGAGAGCAAACAGATTGAGTACTAGGCCACAGCCTCTGCTGGACTCTCAATGCACATGCCAGGTGGGAAGCAGTGGTGGGATCTCCTATGCAAGCCCCTTAATTCCATAGGATGCATCAGGTTTTCCCCTGGGCTACAGGAGACAGCATTTCCCCTCTCAGGCAGACACTGCAGTATAACGGGCTCTGATAAATCTGGATTGCGGTGAAAGCTGTCAAGGTGCAGCACAGGAGCTCTTGCACTCCCGGTAGCTGGAGTCAGTTGCTTCCAGTCAGCTGGCTGAGGTTCACATTGTGGTGGCTTCCTTCTGGAGGCAACTTCTGCCTGCATCAGAAATAGTTTTGCTTTTTAATGGATGCACTACAGCAACTGTGTCACGAGAAGTAATTGCCTGCCCTGTCCTCTTGTGGCTAGTGTGGGCTACATTTGACTCCAAGGCAATTTGTGCTTACTATTGAATGTGGACCACAGTTTGCATTTCCGATCAGGCTGGTGTACTGTCTCTAAAGTTCTACACCTCTGGTGAAGATTGTAACAAACTTGTGGTGTAACATGGCAAGTTCTGTCTCCAAAGACAGAAGGAACCACATCCAATGGTTTGTCCTGTTTAATTCTGATTCTGCTGGGTCCTTGCAAAGTGAGTGTTTTCCACAAGTGACTGGATAGGAGACATTGCTGGAAGGAAGCTTAGAGATCACTGCCCAGGGGACTGATCTGATGACTGAATCAGCAGCATTTCTCTGTATTTTAGTCTCAAAATTCAGGACAAGCAGACATCAGACAGCAGGAAGAGGAAAGCAATGAGGTTAACACATCCCACGTTAGCCAAAGAAACTGAACAACTAAAAAATCATGTTTGTAAATAATGCAAATTATTTTACACTGAAACATCAACTGATTAGCCAAAGAAACTGAACAACTAAAATCATGTCTGTAAATAATGCAAATTATTTTACACTGAAACATCAACTGGAATCAGAACCCTTACAAAAAGCTAAGTTTTGTGGGAGAAAATCCCCAATGTTGTGTGGCTTTCCATAGAAGAGACCTTGGTGCCTACTGCAAGATTTCCTTTTCCTTCTGTCTGAATACATTTACCTCTTTCTTGCTGTAACCTTGATCTATATTTGTACTCCAGATAGGGCACATCACAGAGAAAGATGAACAGATGTGTAGGAATGCTGAGGCTTTTTGCAATATCATCACCTTGGCCAAGGAGGAAGATGGCCTTTCAAAACCTCATTCATAAATTGATGCTGTTGCATTAATGAAGGAATTCCAGTTTAGTCTTCAATGGCTCCAAAAAATAATTAATTGTAGTACAGTACAGAGAAAAAAGCAAAGGCTCCATGTACATGACTAAAAAAAAAAAAAATGAAAGGCAAAAAGGTTAAAATGGAACTAAATTAAATAAATTACATCTATCTGAGAACCAGTCACCTATTCCATATCTGGAAAATGCTGAAGTGGCTATATTTCATATTTTTCTGAAGCATTTGGCTAGTTTGTAAGAATAGCTCACCCACTTCTTCTATTAAAACATTAAGTAACTACTCTGTAAATACTATCCTCTAAAAGTCCATTGAGATTCCTTTATTGCAGGCTGCAAACTTTTACACATTCAGTATGCAGAGGTCTTGGACTGCACAAACCCTTTTCCCATTATCATACAACTTTATTCTTTTCCTCCAAACTCTTTAAGCTGTGCTGCAGATCTCATTTTTTGCTCTGATAACCTTGAGAGTTGCTGGTAGGTGACTAATGAATTAAAACAGGGAAGCTCAAGGTGCACATATTCAGAATTCTCAAGAGTTTGCCTCTGAGATATTATCTAATAGGATATGCATGCCTTGGTCACACAAGAAGACCCCATGAGCACTTAAGATATAACTGATACACAGTAAAACCCTGAGAAGCAAAGATTTATTAAAGGTGGAAGGTCTTAGCAGGAATGAAATGCTAAGGAGGGAAGAAAGCCCATAAACTGCTCTCATAATGATTTTACACAAAAAAAAACCCCCGAGAGGGATCTGATTAAGTACATCAAGGCAACCAGTTATGACATTTCTTTTGTGAGTGAAGGTTTGAAAGACCTATGGTAAAACTGCTCATAAGAGCTACTGACCATGTGGGCAGATGGGGCACAGTTTACCTGGATGCTCCTGATACATGACTTAATGCATTTGCATGACCTTCAGTCTTAGGCACAGCTGCTTCTTGCACTTGCCACTGGACATCAAACCATCCCCATGCCAGTCAGAAGGGGATTATTTCCCCACAATCAGTGAGCCAGTAAAATAGTACACAGAATAACAGAGGATTTATTTAGTTATTCTCTCTGCTTGACTGATTTGCTGTTAATATCTGCTGCTGTCACAGACAGGCATATCAATGGGTTTGGAAGTTCAGGACCCACCATACTGGAATGCCTCGCTTAGGTGAGCATGGGAGCTGTGATCTGCTCCTGCTGACACAAACTGTACAAAGAATAAAAAGTAAATTTTGCTATCAGAGTTCCTTTGGTTGTTTGCTACAGTTACCAAGCGGCTTCTTTTGCTTTACTCAAGAGCTCAAATTCCTAATTGAGCTGGTGTCAGGGAACAAAGCATGGATTTGGGGCTACTCTACTGAGCCCTGTGAGCTCCTAGCCATCTTGAGATGACTCAGGAACAAGAGGAGCAGCAGCAAAACAAGGACACAGAGCAAGGGTATCTAACCATGGAAAGAACAGGTGGATTTCCAAATGATTCAATGTTTCGTGACCTTCTGAGCCTGGGTAATCTCGCAGTTGCGACATGATAAATGTTCAAGGTGGGCTGACTGCAGTTTCTGGCACTGATTCCTGACCCTGAGTAACTTCAGAACGCACGTACAGCTTTGGCTGTAATCCTGCCCAAAGTACCTCAGCTATTCTTAATGGCTGTGCTGGGATTGCTTCTTGGAGCCATGCCACAGTACAGAAAAAAATGGATGATTCATGGGGGCAAAAGACCAAGTCATTTAATATAAAACTTCAAAGGCATCTGGCTGATTTCTATATTTAGCTGCTTAGTAATGAGAATTTGAACAGCTGGCCTATTAATTAAGAAGAGGGCACCCTCCTGCAAGCACTTAAACCTTCAAGTCAGTTCTGGTCAGCTGTCCGAAAACCATCTGCCCTCAGGGGAGGACTTTCTGCTTCAGATTAAAGTGCCCAGACCTGGGGGAAGGCAAGATGTTGCATTAGATCCTGCTAATTAATTCCTGATAGCTCTTTGCCAGAGAACTGCGTGGGCACAGCAGAGCCACCTAATCCTCCCTGTGCTCCGTAAATGGCGATGAAATTGTGCCATTATTGTACTGCTCCTCCCCTCATCTATAAAAGGCCATTCTTCTGTCAGGAACTGTGTTGCAGGAAGAACCACGATGGCTTTAGGTGGAAAAGAGTCAAGGACAAACCTAAGCACAATGTGTTCTCTCATGCAGCTATGTTAGGCATAGCTGAGTTCAACAGACAAGGAAGGAAACCAAGACAGACTCTATGATGAATTACGGGGCTTCTACTGACACCTGTTGGCAAAACTCTCAAATATCCAAGGATGATGGACACAGCTCCACACCTCACAGGTCACTCTTCCCTTCTCTGTGGGACAAGGAACCTTCCACTGGCAGCAAAACAGAGGCAACTGCCATGTCCTGTACTGAAGATGAAGAAAGACAATGCCATTTACCAGTCCTTTATTTGAATGTGGGATCAATTATTAGAGTAAAAGTAAGTCTGAGTTTATTGTTGGCCTATGGCCATTTTAAGGTAATATCAGTTGGCAATGCTTAGCACTTAGTGGGAAAACCCCCTTGAAACAATACTTCATTTTGAAATGCCATATTTGGAAAGCCTGCACAGTATAGTTTAGTTAAAATATGGCAACTTGAATGACAGGATTTACTGAAACACTGATTGCAAGCAATTAAGTAAACTAGGTATGACTGCTCCTATGAAAGATGTCAGAAAATATCTGCATTGTGGAAAACCAGTGAATATTTTATCAAGATTTTCAGTGCATATATCATGAACAAACACATAGCTGTCCTACCTGTTAAGGCATTAGTGTTAGTGCAGCAGAACAGGGAAAGAGCAAATACCTAGGGATGCCAGGCTGCTTTCATGTCTGTAAATTGAAGAAATTTAAGGGTGGAAAGATACCCAAGCCAGAAAAAGAAAAGCCAACATATCTGTAGGTGACTGTATAAACCTTGCAAACCATTAACAGGCATTGCCAGGGGTAGGAAATGTGAAATTGTTTTTGTAAGGGGGCATTTGGTTGAGGTGGAGCAATGCAAGGCAAATTGGCCCTGAGGTTTACAAGCATGCCCTCTTTTCTAGCTTAAAAGAAACACAAATAACAGAGGAAGCTGAGGCACAGACAGCACACTCTGGCTTCAGCTGGTGTTGAGGGCTGCACCTCCATGTGCTGCAGAGCCTGATGTGAGTGTTCTGCAGAGACCAAAAGCTCTGGAGCACTGCAGCCCATGTGACACAGGGAGAATGCTCGGGAAGACTCCTTCCACCTCAGCTTGCTGGAAAATATCGCCAGAGCTGGGTAACAGGTTATCCTGCTGCACTGCTCTTACACATCTAAGTCCTTGGTTTACCCATTTGTTGCAGAAATGCAACTTCTGTTGGTCTTGTGACTATTTACTGAGCCACTCAATTTTGTGAACTTCTGTCTGGGTCTTCCTGGCATGCTTTAAATATTAAAGTTTCCATTGAGCTGGCAGAATAAACAAAGAAGTGTTCCAAGGAGAAGTGTATCTTGCTACAAATTTCATTTTGTAAAACATCAGGTGTGATGTGGCCTCTATTTTATATCTTTGTGGCCTCTAGAGCTCATACAAAATGTAAAGATTTTCCTTTTCCCCTTCTGTAATCAATAGCATTTGCTGCTGCTAAGTCTGTTATTTGGCTTATTGATTGCCAGTCATTCCTACTCAGACCTGTTTCCTGAAGATACTTCAGGAAAGGAATATTAAGATATGAGGTTACCTGATGTGAACATGCAGTTTCTGAGTCCTGGTACACATTCCCTTTTGCCTATTAACACGATGCAGGAGGACCAAGCCTCTTACTTCCACATTAAAGGTTATGGAATTTGTCAGTCAGTTGCTGGCAAATATGAAGTTGAATACATAAATAAAGTAAAAAACAAATAAGATCCCAAGACAACAAATCTAAGGAATAACAGAAAATATGTCTCAGTGTTAGACGACCCTTTTCCTTGCATCAGAGAACTGTATGAAGACATACATGCTTGGTAATGTCATTATTAAAAAACCTGCTTACAGATCACTTTTTGCTTTTGGGAAGAGTCATGTAACTTTACACTGGGAAGAACTTTCAGAGTGATTTTGATTCCCTTCCTGGCCCAGCTAGAATTTATCACTCTCCCTTTTAGTCTGGTATGCTAGATGTGCAGAAATCCTTAAGACAACACTGGTTACAGGTGTCCTGTCACCACTCCCATGGCTCCTGAAGTGCCTGGCTGCTGCATCTTACACAGTTTGGAATGCAGTGGGAGACAACAGAAATTTCCTTTGGGCCGGAAGTGCCTTTAGACAGTAATTTTAAATATCCAGGCTCTGCCAGTTGCTGAGGGTTTGATGATACTCTCGTGACTGCTATTCTGCAACTGCAGCATAGCAGACTGTTGGATTAAAGCAATTAAACATTAAGACTCATTAAACTAATTAAACATTTAAGGAGTTAAAGATGAATTTTTAATTTTCAGTCAGATGTGTCCTAAAGCTTACTTATAACCTTCCATCCACTGTGGTCACGATAGTGCAAACCCACTTGAGTCCCTGCAGTGCAGTGTCCCACCCACCAGCAGCACTGATCTGATAGTGTGAAGGAGGATGACCAAAGCCCTGAGCAGATGAAGCCCATTAGCACAGCTTGCCTCAGTTTCAATAGATCAAAAGTAACTCTTAAGAGCTGCAGTGAATCTCCCTGAGATGCCCCTCCAGCATCAGCTGTCAGCTGGGTAACAGACCGACACCTTTACATGTCAGGCCCTTTGCAATGAAGAAACCAATCAGGGATCAATAGTGGACTCCTAAAGGGTCTGCTTACTTTCAGTACTTGCTGACTTGTAGCTTCAGCATAATTAGCTGCTAATTTGTTTTACATTTCTGAGTCCCCTGTGTCTCTGCAACACTACATCCATATGCTTCTCTCTCATTCCTAGCTCCTTCCTTCCCGACGACAGGTACATGCTTTTCCCTCTAGTAGCATTTGGTTGTTTTTAGGTAACTGAAGTGTACAAAACAGAAGAACTACTTCCAAAAGGAGATGTCAGATGTACAGATGTGCTCTACCAGCTTCACCAGTTCTTTCATTCTGCTGCTTCATTCTGCAGTGCCACGTGCAGCACTGGGATCACTTCAATACCCAGCTGTTAATGGATGGACTGGCAGGAAGAGCCCCAGCCTTGTCCTGATGAGGTACCTTTGCTATGCTTCTTACCAGCCTTTCCTACAATGAATGCACTGCTTGAGAAGGGGTGATCTCCTGCTCTGGGAACAGCATGTCTGGTATGAATTACACTCATACCAGGAAATTCTTGCTCCAGAGTACCCACTGTACTCTTGACACAGTCTCAAATCTACTCATTATAGGAGCCAGAAACTGCAAGGTTAGAGCAGGGGAGCACAAGTGCAAGGCAGGAAACACAGCTCCCTGATAGGAACAAATGTAATTTGGAATTCTTTCAGGAAACAAAAAATTGCCCTCAGCTATCCTTTGTACAGGGAGGTAAAAGACTAAACACTGAGAAGTGTGTTTAATAAAAATACTCTCAAATACTTTGACACAGTTGGAATTATCTACAAGATGTGCTGACTGTAGCATTGTCGCTGACAATCTCCATGTACTTGCTCCAGCCATCCTATGCCAGCAATGCTCTCCCAGGACCTACATAAAGATATTAATAGCAATTCATCTCACAGAAGCCTGGTGCTAATCTTGACTCATGGCAGTGGTGAGCTTTGCAGTCTCACCCTACCTCTGTTCTGCATGAATGCACTCTTACTCGGCTTTATTTATTTTCATAGTAAACACAATTCCGGGAAAAGCTTTCCTACGCCCTCTGCTGGTTTTCCAAGACCGCCATTTTCACCCTTGCAACTCTTCCTGGAAAATACCGGTAGGTTCCCATACCTCTTCCATTTTCTTCTGACTAAACTGTAGCAAGATTTATAGGACAGAATCATAGGTGCAAATTATACCGATTACTTCCTCCTGCTTCCCTGTGACCTACAAAATGACTACCAATTTTCATGTTTACTTACCAGCATTTTTTGAACTTGACTGTTCAGGAAATCCAGGCAATCCCCATCTCTTCATAAACAGCAGGCTTCCTTAAGCAAGTCTGCACAGAGAACAGGAGCTGCCTTTGGTTCCCTTTCATGTTGAGCAGAGTGGCAAACTCCATGCAACTTCAGCCTAAACCTTATGGCCTCACAGTAATTTTTCAGTGGATCAATTATTTCCTTGTATTTCTGCCTTCACCGCCAAGCCTCCTTAAACACTTAACCGCTAATATTGAGGCAGTTGTACTAGGCAATTTCCAAAACTCTTCCAGAATAATTCTTTAAAGTAAGTTTTGTATATTCCATGAATGCTTACCAAAAGCTCAAGACTTCATACTGCTCTGATTCTCACTGGTGACTTACTCTGGTATCCAAAGCCAGTTCTGCAGGTTTCAATACTCAGGTTAGTAAGTCTTAACACTTCTGTTTCTGTGTTTTGGTGTATTTATGTATAAAGACAATCTAATTTATCCATAAATGTAAAACCCTTTGATAGTAATTCTCCAAAGAAAAAGACACGACCAGTTCCCAATGGCCAGATGGTGAGACTTGTCAAATACAAGGGTGTATCCTCAGTGCTAGAAATCCATACCATAATCACAGGCTGGGCCAGGTCATGACTGCAGTAAGGGTATGGTGTCTGACAATTCACAAAGCTTGAGTCACATAGCTGAGACCAGGTGTCTTAACTCTAACTTTGAGAGTGAATAACCCAGAGTGAACCCTCTACAGTAAATTCAAACGTGCACCAGGTCCAGCTAGGGATATACAATGGCAGTAACCCTATCTTGTCAGGAAAAAGGAGGTACTCATTAATCAATCCAACTTTAGTTTAAGGTTTTGGACGTGAACACAGCCCTTCTTGAAAATTCTCTCTGCTTCAGTTTTCCCTCCACGCAAATCTGCACCTTTTTAAATTGTATTAGCCAATTTACTTACTAAATGTTGTGCAAGCCTGTAGCCTCCATTACTGCTCAAACTCTTTGTTCCCAGTAAATGCAGGAACAGCAAACAAACTTCCAAGGCAGGAGAACTTTCACTGAAGAATCAAAAAACCAATAATGAGTGAGACACCACACACAAATCCACAAAAGCAAAACTCCCACACAGCATGCACCTCCACTATGAAATTATCACTTTCCTAAGAGTCCCATAAATACAGTGCTCTCTCAGAAGTGCTGACATGATGATGGTGCTGCTTCTTCAGAACTCGGCTCTTAGGGAGACTAGAGAACTACTTTAAGTCAAAATACAGCGTTAAAACACAAATGTCTCTGCTATTCTCAGTGATATCACACACACACCACTCACAAGAAAGAAAGAAAGCTTTTACCAAAACCACACAGTGAAAGCCACTCCTTGGGAATCCAGTGCAATCCTAAATGCAGAAGTGAAACCTGGCTGTAGCCAGCTGCCTTCCCACTGAACTGACAGGCAAGGAAACAGCCATGTTCCTGTGGCACCTGCTCAGTGTCCAGCACATCACAACTGGGGGCATCGGGAGCCAGCCAATGACTCTGCAAGTGCCTGCCTCCTTAAAGGAAGGTCAGAAGTGGTAAAGTCATGGAAACATTTAACATCTCCACCAGCAGGACCAACACAGTGCTGCTGCCTCAGCTCTTACACGCAGGTTTGCTCTGCACCAGCCTGCAACAGTTCACCTGCTTAAGTGGGAGAGCCTGCCTGTTCCACCCAATACAGGTCTTGGGTCACTGCATGATAACCAAACACCAGTACTGAGTGGGCAAAACAACACTGTCATCCACAGTATCTTCAGGGTTTTAAGTAGGAAATGCAAAATTTTGACTGACATTCATCTAAATGTTAGGATAATTTTGAACAGTTTTCAGGAAATGAAAATTCATTACATTCAATGCAAAACAACTATGCTGCAGATTATTAATCCAGCCCTGAGCTGGAGCATCAGGCAGGTACAGTCAGCTTCTGAGGACAGTATTAATCCTGGAGTTATGTTTTCCATCAGTGCATTTCTTCAAACAATTATTACTTAACCTTCCATGAAACTTTGCTCTCAAATTTTCACCTCAATAGTGCCAGCTAGAACTAAAAAACACCCAGCTAATATGTCTGGCACCACAACTGAAAACATTCAATACACTCCATCTTAAGCATTTAGATCTAGGATCTCCTCTTGGCTTTGACCAGTTAGTAGAATTGGAAATGGAAGATATTCAGACAAATGACGATGTCAACTGTCCCCCAGAAATGGGCTGCAGGAAGATGGGCAGCAAGACTGTGCATGTACCTTCAGTCATAGCCATGACTCCTGCCACATGATCCACTGAAGATATTTTATTTTTAAGTTAGGCCCACCATTATTTCAGAAAAAACAAGTTCCCTGCTGTTCTTCTTTTTACTGAGGAAGACACACCTGCAAACATATCAGCATTTGATAGGTACCGAGTCCGTTTTAATAGGAGAATCCGCAACCCAGAAACCATTAAACCCCCCTTCCCATAACCAGTTGTAAGCAGCTCTCTTTGGAGCTCAGAATCTGACTTGCATCCGGAAATGCATCTGCTTTGTAGCGTTGTTACTCATTCCTGTCTTGAGCATCCATTTTGACTTCATCCTCTGCAGGTACTGCATGTCACGCTGCTGAGCAGAGACGGCCCCTGCAGGGAGAGAGAAGGAAGAGAGACGGATCAATGTCTGCCACCTTACTTACAACTTGTACGCAAACCAGCTGACCTACACACATACTTCAGCAGTTACCTATCTTTTTCTTTTTTCCCATACCGGTACACTTCTCTCCACTTTTCTCTGGGGAAAGCCCAGCTCCCTCTACAAATACCCATGACTGTGATTAAAGCAAAAGGCTGTTTTGCATTCCAAGTGTGATTCTTGTATTTCAAAAGTGGATATAGACCAAAACTCTGTTCCCTACTGGGAAAGCATGACTTATGTTATATTACTAAATAGCAAGAGTAGTGACTTGGACAGGTATAAACCAAGAAATCTCAGGAAGTCACCAAGCATCACAAAGAACGGAATGAAAAGCTTGCACAGAAGCTGCACTGGATTTTAGAAACAAACTTTCTATATCCGCTTGGATGTCAGGAATTAAAATGAACCGAGTGGAAGACAAACTACTGCATAAACGCCACATGTCAAGCAAAGTCAACCTCTGGAACTGCAGAGTGCTGACATCCCAGAGCCTCCTCCTCTGCAAAGGCCTCCCACTGTCACTCACCTGCCTGCCCTGTCCAGCCCAAGGCTCGGTACTGCTGCAGCACCCGACCCACGGCTTTCTTGTTCTTCGCAACAGCCACGTCTCTTGTCACACCAAAACGCTGCTTGTAGTACCTCATCAAGGAACGGTGACCCACTCTGGCACCTGTTCACAGGAGGGGACATCTTATTATCCTTCTGAAATGGAGCACTCAAGCTTGTTGTGAGAACTGTGGGAAACCCCTCTGCTGAGAAATGTTATTAAAGGGTCCAGAACCTTAAAAATTTTAGGATTATTAGGGAACTCAATGTAATTACCCTAAGAGGTGCTTGAAGAAAAAACAGAAAATGTGCTCCTATTCAAGAGGGTCTTAGCTCAGATAATAAACGTGCAGTTATCAGAAAAGAAAAATCTTAATTAGTGGAATGAGCAGAGAGGCAATGCTGTTTCAAGTAAACAGTGAAGCCACTTGCTGACATTCAGGAAAACTTGTGTAACTGAAGATTTGGCAGCATTTTCAGAATGAAAGGGCTGAGGTCCCCACATACAAAACCACCAAACAAAAGAAAAAAAAAAGTGAGAGTGCCAAATGCTGAACTAGAGAAAGGCTATTTAATAATTTAATTTACTGAACTAGTTTACTGAATTTGGTGGGAGCCAGCTCTCTACAAAAAACTCCTATACTAGGTAAGTTATAGCCTCTCCAAGCTGCACTCAAACAAATACAGAAACTCTTGGAGTAAACCACGAGAGTCACATAATGAAGAGGTAAAATGGGCAAAGCAACCCACTGCTCCAGTCCACATATCCGTCGGTGCTGAAGAAGCTGAACTACTTGGCAATGAAAATAATGGAAAATGAGGACATAACCCCAAAGACACTTAATGCTAAACTACTTTCTCCCTTCCCAGAGGAAAACACAACAAAGGCCTGTGCTGCAGGTACTGGAGGCAGATATGGGAAGTGCAGAGAAAGTAAGCTGTGACATAAACCCCATGCCCACCTGATGGAAGGATCAGCTCCATGGTGTCATCATCATAATCCAACTCTTTCTCTGCTGAGTGCTTTCCAAGACCCTCCACATCTTTCCCATCCTCATGATCAGGATAACTGCTCCTGTGGAAGAGCAGCAATACATGGGTTAAACATGGAGAGCAGCCACAACTATCCAGACCCACTCTACAAAAGAACCACCGTGCACAGCTACAGCAAGGCACAAACACTGTTGTGTTTCACCTGCCTTGCTCTGAGAGCTCCTAATGGCAGAACTTTGCCCTGAACAAAGCCTGGAGACAAGGAACCCCTTTCCTCCACCCTGTTCTGCAACTCAGCACAGTTCTGCTGCTGCACACTCAACAGTGACTTATGGTGAAAAAGCCACCACAGTGCAGGTCAGCAGCTCCGCTCAGCTACTGAACAAGTGCAGCAGCTCCACCTGTCACCACAATATGAGGTATTTCTGACCAAAATGAACACAGCTTAGCATTAGCTGCAGGAAGTTCAACAAGAGGCCTCTAAATCACAGCAACTCCAGCTACACAATGAAACTTATGTAAGAAACCCCCAGTAGGTCTTAAATCCACAATCTCTTTAAAAGGTAGTGGGAAAGACAGTTATGACCTTTTATGGCCTTGCTGGTGCACTGAAAGCTCAATTCAGTAACAGCGAACATGCAAAACAGAATTCAAAATATACTTTGATGTAGGACTGGTAATTATGGTCACAGAAGAAGACAACCAATCTTGTTGTTACCATTACATAAAAGAGTGGGGAACCAGCAATGCAAAATAAGTACTGGAACCCGAAACACCACTAAATTTTAAGAATGAATAATAGTTTCTAATGTAATATTTAACTGTTCTTTTGTCTGTCCCCACCTGTGTACCACTCAAAGAGAAATGACCTCACCTAAAATCATAGAAATCTGCAAATTCCAGGGCAGCATCTCCATCTGTGAAGAGTTTGCAATGGCTTTTATCATTCATATGAGCCTGGACCGCTTCCGTAGAGTAGAAGGATTTCCCCTTTTCATTGCACCAGATGCAGATTTTCCCAACACCAACTTTCTCTCCTGCAAAAAATATTGGCACTTCTAATGGTCTGAACAAAATCTCCCTAGTCAGTAATTAACATTTCTGTGACAAAGCCTTCCCAGCTTGCAGGCAGAGAGACTTAAGAGGAGCCTTGAGCCCTTAATTTCCAGGATAGCCCTGCTGTTCCTATGCCGTGACCATATGGCCCCACCAGGGACAAGTCTGGCCTGTTAAAGATTTCTTGTGACAAGGTATGGGTCATTCAGTATTCTCAGTAACAAATTTCACGCTTCTAACATGTTTTTCTATCCAATACTTCAAAATTCTTTTATTTGCATCATTATTTTTAGACTTGAAGGATGATACTTTTTTTCCTTTTAACTCTCTCACAAGCACTGTAAACCAAAGAGACAAATTCGTGTGACTCACTGGTAGAACACAGTTTGTATGATTACTTTAGCAACAGAATTCTGTCCCAAATTTCACATTATCTGAACAACTTTCTCAACATCAGAAAACTATGAGAGACCTGCAGGGTACATGACCATGTTTGCTCATCTAAGTTTTTTCTCTCATTCTTCCTGGAAAGCCTGTGGTCCTGCTCATGATCAAAATACTGACAGCACTAAGACAAAAAAAAAAAAAAGCAACCCAAACTAAAACATTTGGTGTCATACCCAAATGAAAACAAGAACTATCAGAATATAATTATCCTGACAAATAGATTAGAGAACATTCAGTCATACCAAGATACTTGATTAGTCCTCTGAGATCCACAAGGTACTCTATGTCTGGAATGAAGAAGCTGTGGATTTTTGTCATATGCGCCACATTTTTTGTGAGAGATCTTGAGTGATGGGAACAGAACAAGCAGTCTGTGACTGGTATGGCCCCGACAGCAGGAATGCTTTCAGCCTCTGCCTGCTGTTCCCCTTCTTCTTCTTCCACACTTTCCATATCTTCATCAGAGCCAATGTCTTCATCAGAATCCATATCTTCCCAGTCTTCTAAAGGAAGTTTTAAAAAAAATATTTATTTTATACTTTCCCAAGCAAAATACATCCCAAATGAGTTAGAAAAAGCCATCATAGAACCTATTGCATTTTTTGTTCTTACAGCTAAGTACCACACAGTCACTTCCAGGTGCAAGAATTTACCATTGCCAGTAAAAGACATTTCTTTTTAAGATGCACAGCAAAGCACAAGGTCACTCATAAAAACTGTAGGCAGATCTGATACTTTTCCCCCTCCATTTTCTCAACTATTAACACTTTACTGCTGTAAACAGTAGTGTTAACATTAACACTCGAGAGGTGCAAGCTGGCTTCTTTAGGTGTTACAATGTATGCTCAGAGGTAAATGTTTCTCCTCATGTAGAACAGGTTCACTGAACTGCAACTGAAATTTCAAGAGCACAAAACTGCTGTGACAGATGCAGTAACGTGACACAGGGGTTTCAGAAGCTGGATTCAAGTTCCACCTCACTCATACCTGTCCCCTTGCTTCAGCTCAATCACCCCATTCAACTGCTCCAATAGATGTGTTTGGAGCTGCACTGTCAACTACAGCACTGAAAGCATCCAGGTTAAAAATAACTCTTTTCTGGAAATTCTGAAGCTCTGATCTTTTCAGCTGTCTGCTTTCCAGGCTGACCTCCAACACAGAGCTGTATTCATAGGAAGAGGCCACTGGGGTGGCAACTCTCAAACCTAACACAGACATCAACACGCTGGGGGGTGACACCACACAGTCAGGTTAAAGAGCAAATTTTCTACTCTGGTCTTGGTGGGCAGAGGGAAACAACACCAACCACAGTCCCACCTCCCTTCAACAGATCAGGAAATGACTTAGGATAATAGCAAATTATCATAACTGGATTTTTGTTCATTTATTTTTCAGAAGTAGTTTTAGGGTAACCTGTTACATCAACCTTTTTTAAAGGAAACTTCCTTTGATGCTTTATGTGGGAAGCAGTGCTCTGTGATACAGATATCCTAGTGACTATTTATACTCAATCTCTACATGCATTAGTGTCTGTCTGTAAGCTGAACAGCTGGCAGTCCAGATACTAACACAGAATCCCAGACTGCAAACACAGGCAACCTTAACTCCTTTGTTAAACTGAAAATTTAATCAACAGCAAGACCTTCTGTGATGGAAAATGCTGCACTGCTACAGAAGTAGGAGGAAGCTTTTGCCCAAACCATAGCTTACCCCAAGCTATCTCCTGTCAGTGTGTTTACTGCCTACCTTCCTCATTATCCTCTTCTTCCTCTGCCTGTTGCTTGGCCAGCTTCCTCGCTTGCTGTTCAAACCACTGCAGCCGTGGAGGTATTTCTGGTCGTTCTCTGCTCTGGGACAAGCTGGTGCTTTCCCTGGAAACTGGAGAGCTACTCGCATGACTAGGAGGTAGAGGTGTCTTCTTTGGAGATGAAGATGGCTGGGCTCTGATGGCTTGCTGAATAGCTGTGTTCATTTCATCTTTATTTACACTCTCTGGGGCCAGCCCCTTTTCCAGATTCTTCTCATTTAATATTTTCACCTTCTTGCTGACAGCTTGGACAGCTTTCTTCTCCAGCTCCAGGTGCTTCTTGGACTTCAGGTGATTCTCATAGGCATTGAAGGTGGAGAACCTCTTGCTGCACACTGTGCAGTAAGTGGCAGTGATTTTGTTCTGCTCCTCTGCTACTGCTCTCTGTGCCAGGACTCTCTCTTGGAAATTCTCAGCAGTAACAGGAGGCATGTCAGCAACTTTACGCTTCAGGTTGTACCGGTGCCAGTCGCTTTTGTAATGGGCACGCTGAATGTCACCATCCTTGAAAGCCACACGGCAAGTGATGCAAGTGTAGGTGGCCATTACTAGAAAATGGCAAAAAAATAAAATCATGTTAAAAAATTAAGTAACAGACACAAAAAAGCCCCAACACCTTCATCCTGACAACCTTATTTTAAGGCAGTGTTAGACACACGGTTCTTGCACAGAATTACTAAACACCAGCATCAGCAATGAGTGTGGTATTCATGGGCAGCAGCAAGAGAGGAAACTTATAAATAAAAGACTGAGTTCACTTGTACCACAGCAGCAGCTGAGCATCCCAGCTCTGGATGCAGAACCTGCTGTGCCTGTTGGGACTGTGATGCATGAGAGGGCCCCCAGTCACAGCACCAGCATTTCAAAAGCTCTACGCTTTTCACTGAAGATCAGTGACTAGAGGTTCTTAACAAGCTCATCTTCTACCCAACTGTAAGACTTTGGGGAGACCAGTGATTCCTCAGAAACAAGGGTAAAAAGGGAAAACCTGCTTACAGTCCTATTTTGCATCTTCCACAGCCTTATTAAATGGCATAAAAAAAAAAAAAAGTTACTATAGTTAAAAATAAAGCCTTCTTAGCTACTTTGGAGCAGTGCATGTAGTGTTGACAACACTTCACCCAGCAGAGCTGTTCATCTGGAGATGTAGTCAGTCATGCCTAGCACCTGAAACCACTGCTAACCCTGCTCTCCCTTCAGTTCCCACTATCCAGCCAACCCATGCTACTGGGGCTGGGACAGGACAACGGCAGAGCAGTGGCCTCCCACTCATGCTGTCCTTTCCAAACCCATACATTTCCTTCCTTCTCAGTGCTTAATGAAATTTTCCTTTCTTTTCTTTTTTTTTTTTTTTTTTTTAACAAAGCTGATGGAATTTCTTGAATGCTGCACAATCAAAGAGCAAAAAGTGTAATCTGGAGATCACAGATCATTGTTTAACTGATTTAGAAATCAGTTGATTAGATGATGCCTTAATCTGGATTAAAAAAAAATACATGAGGATGAGGGGGTCTGAAAGCAGGGAGAGGAAGAGCAGCCCTTCCCTGAAGCTACTAACAGGGAGAAGCAGTGGTAGAAGTCATAAACATGTAGAGTCAAAACACATGTTATGAAATGCTCATTCCCTGGAACCACTGGAATCCTTACTTATTATTGCTTGTGCTATCGGCAGTGTGATAGTGACGGGGGGAAGCAGCAATTGAAGGCCATATAATCTGGAGCATCTGCCCAGTACAACAGACGCTTTTTGTGTTTCAGAGAAAAACATGTTCTCTGCCCACTGAGAGATCCCGAGGATTCCCTGAGGCGTTTCCCTGCCACCCGCAGCGCGCCCTGCCCTTCTCCCCAGGCAAGGGCCAACCTTTGCCATAAAGCACTGACTCAGAGCCACGCTGGCTGCAGTGACAAACCCCTTGGAGGACGCCGAGGGAGAGCACTCTGCTCCGGTCCATGACGGACAGACAGAAGCTGCACGCTGCATTACCACGGGGGCACTTAAAAACACCCAACCTCGCCCCGCTCCGCCCCACCCGCAAGAAAGCGGCTCAGGAGAAGAGGTTTGTAACTAAGAGAAGCTAAAGCCATAAACCTTCACCTCTGTTACGTGGAGACGCGTTTACAACACAAATTGCGCAAAACAGAATTCCCGTGTGGTGGCACGGATCCTTCCCGCGTCCCGCCTGCATTTCCCGTCCCGTTTTAAGCCCCAGCACCGAGGCCCCGAGCCCTACCTCGTGTGGGGCTCGGCAAAAGGAAACCCCAGGCACTCGCAAGCCCGCAGCACAGCCGAGCCCTTCAGGCCAAGTCGCGGTCTCCCCTGAGGCTCTTTATCACGGCTGATTTCTAGCTGCCTTCGGGTGGATTTACACTGAGCCCGTGTCCCTGATCCTGGCACAAGGCAGGCGTTTACCACACGGACAACAAAACCTATAGATAAAAAAACCTAAAAATTCGGGCAAAACCTATAGATAAAAAAAATGAAAAACAAAAACCATGAGATAAGACAGGGCGCAGGCAGCAGCCGGAAGCCGCCAGGCCAGGCGTGGAGCAGGCCGGGCTCACAGGGAACCTGCATCCCAAGGGGGCAAAGCCGGCTCGGCCAGGCCACGCCTCCTGCCCCCGCTACCCGCATTGGCCCGGGCCGGGTCGAGCCGGTCCATTCCATTCCAACACATTCCAGCCCACCCCGTCCCTGATTCCCGGGACACGCACCTGCGGCCGGCGGAGCGGGCGGTGCCGCGCGCGGGGCAGGAAGCGGCCGCGCGGCGTCCGGCGGGAGCGGCCCGCGCGCGTCCCCTGGCGGCCGGAGGACGCGGGGCAGGGGCGGGAGCGCCGCCTCACGGGCCGTGCCGCGGTGCGGCTCTGCGCCTTCGGCTGGTTGGGCTTGTGTTTGTTTTGTTTCTTTTTGTTCTGTTTGTTCGGGTGTTCTCACGGAGCCAGTTAGGTTGGAAAAGATGTCTCCGATCGAGTCCAACCTATGCCGAACACCGCACTAAGTGCCACGCCCAGTCCTTCCTGAAACGCCTCCAGGGACGGTGACTCCACCACCTCCCTGGGCAGCCCTTTCCAGTATCTGATCACCCTTTCTGTGAAGAAAATTCTTCCCGATGCCCAACCTAAAGCTCCCCAGCTGCAGCTTACAGCTCTCTTCTTGTCCCATCACAGGTTACCTGGGGGAAGAGGCCGAAGCCCACCTGGCTAGAGCCTCCTTTCAGATAGATGCACAGAGTGATAAATTAACCCCGTTTGTTGTTAGAGGGTTTATTTCCATTTCTGGGAGCAAACACACAATGAGATGATGAAAGGTAAAAACTAACACATATTTATTAAAACAATCAATATAATAGTTCCATGTTTACAAAACAGTGATCAGGCAGGTAAAGTGCTGCAGAATACTTAAATACGGACATTTTGTAATTCTCCAGTTTCTGGTTGCCTGGGTGGGGGTTACTCACAGACTGCGACGCTGCTCATGTGCTGAGAACAGACGTGGAGACTACAGGGATTTATTTGTTCAGAAGGCTGGGACAGCATGGAGAAAGTGCAAAACGAACACAGAACAAGTAGAACGAGTATTTCTTCAGATCCCGTTACTTTGGGTTACAATTACTTAACCTACTCTGCATAGAATAGTAATTTTTTTCTAACAAACACAAGAGTGGTCAGTAGGTGTGTGGTACATACACATGGGAACCTCGTGTTATGGGAACGGTGGTTTTGCACTGGATTTGACACACCAAAGGACACCAATCCGATGGAGATCCTGTCACATGTGTACTGACACAAGGGGAAATTTTCCAATTACAAAAGAGTGACCTGCATCCCTGCCCTGACATACATCCTTTTCTTCCATCGGGATGCGTGAAGAAGCCACTGCAAGGCACAAGAGGGTGAGCCCTTTGCTGCCAGCTACGAGCACACACACACAACACAAGCAGCACCGATTCCAGGGCAGGATCACACACTCTTACCCCATGGCATTGGCTCACACTAAGCCCTCTGTGCTGCCCGTGTGCCTTCTGACTGGAAATCACATGCAAGGAAGCTTTGCATGGAAAAACTGTATGTTTCAATGCTATGTATTGCCTTATACCCCCCTGCCTGTATTCCTGCCCAGGCATTCCATTTGAAGGATGGGAAGGTGACAACAGTGCTTGGTAGGAAAGACGCTGTAGACCATTGTAACAGGAATTTTTAAGGAACTGCCATTTCTTGGCTGCTGCTACAATACAACAAAATGAAGTTTTCTCAAAGGATTTCCAACTGAGGGCAGTGTGGAGAGGATCCACAAAGGAGAGAAACATTTTCTTTGTGTTTTGCTGGCGAACTGCTGGCAGTGGAATGTATTGTGTCCACGCAAAGTGTTTCTTACATGTGGTTATGTGGAAGGGAAGAGATAATTTCCTGCAGAAAATTAGACATCTTTTTATACCTGAGGAAGAATATTAAATGTTACAGAATTACATCCTTCCCATTACACAGCATTTAGGGTTTTGAATGTAATTAACTATCATGACAGCAGAAAAAAAAATTCTAAAGACTCTCAGATGAACAACTATGTCCCTAACTTTAATGATTTACTCGTTCAAGTTTTGGTTGTTTTTTTCTTTCTGAAAAAAAAAAAAATAAATGAGTGTCATACTGGGGAAAAATCAATCTATTTATCTATCTTGAAACCAGAAAATGGGTCATTTACAAAAAGTCTGAGAAACTCCTCCAACTGCTTTTCTTTCTGATCTAATCTATTATTCTAGAAGAGTGCCCCTGTGTTACATACTTTCATAACCACAAGTATTTTCCATAAAACAACAATAAAGTGCACGCTGTTACAATGCCACCGTTGACAGCCAGCTAGCCTGTCCTGCCAGTCTGCTCCAGAAAAGCCTGTGAACGACTGCTCCCTCCCTGCCGCCTCTCCCTGTCCCGCAGCCAGTTTCCCCTTCTGGCACCAGTACTCCTGGACAAGGAAGCACGCAGTTGTTTGGGCATCCTACAAAGCTTCATCAGCAACTTGGATTTGTACTCTTTTAACTGTACAGATTGTCCTAAACGTGCGGCAAGGAAATGAGGCTTTTAAGTCATCTGAGAACTTTTTAAACTCACTGATTTTCCAACAAAACCTTTTTTTAATTTTGGTTGGGTATTTGATTTTTTTTTTAATTTATTTTTTCCAAATGAGAAGAACAACCTGGTGAAAGCTAAAGAAGAAACTTAGCAACTAATGCTGTGGAAGTGATGTGAGCCATGTTTTCTAATGATTTCCAGAAACTCAGGTGTTGAGATATTGTAATTTGAAAGCTGCATCTTGTGGGATCTATATCCAGCATCCACTTATTTCATAATGTATTTGATAATGAAGGCACAGGCTTACCCTTTTACTGGTAAAGGACAGCAAACACAGTCAATATGCACTACTGACACAAAAAGCACAAGCAACAATAAAGCTAGTGTCAAAACATCTCGGCCTCCTTCCTTTTGCTATACTCTTTTTGGCCATCTGCCTATTCTTCCACCTCAAAAGGAAAAAAAAATACAAAATGAAGTTAATTTCAAACACAGGTTTACCTATACATATATGTTAGTGGAAGATTTTTATCATCTGTTGCTGTACTTTTTGAGGGTCCTAGATGACAGTATTTACCTCTTCAAATGCCAGCAAATGGAAATTTACTTGAGTAGTAGTAGCAGCTGACATGGTCCCTCAACTTTGCTAATGGTTTACATCACATTAAAAAAACCTAGCTTTATTTCATCCTATTTCTTGGATTACTATTGCTTGGTATTGCAATGCAGTTTTGTCACAGGTGAACAAAAAAGCCCTAGAAAAATAAATTATCTGCTTGAGATCCCATGCCACTCAGCATGTGTGGACTTTAAACTGGCAAATAATTGAAACAAGTTTTTTGTTTAAAATTACATGCCAAGAAGAAGATTCTGAGTGTCTTCTCCAGCAACTGACCTCACCAATGCTTCTAAGTATATTAAAATCATCACCTTGCAACATAACTTTTGATGCAAGTGGAAGCAGCTATCACGGGAAAAATAGCCAAACCAAAACCTACAGAATCTCAAATTAAGGAAGTGGCACCTAAAAAGCCTTTTTGCTTTGTTTTTTTTCTTTTTTTTTTCTTTTTTTTAATCTCTAATCTCTACTCCAAACAATAACTACCCTCACCTGCTCCCAAACAGGTTGTTCAGTTTACACAATATTAACTTTTAAACATAAAGATTCATTGGCTGACTTTGCACGGGCAATACTGCCAAGGATCAGACTCCATCAAGGAACACAGCAGGTGGTCAGTCATATAACATGCCACTTGACAGCTCTACAAGCCTATAACAGCAAAAAACTTGGAAATGCATCACCATATCCAAAATAATTCAAAGGTTTTAAGTATGAAATCTAGGAGGTTTTATAGTGTTGCACACATATTTAAACTCGAGTTGTGTCAGTTAATGTGTTTCATATGCAGTAGATGCACTATACATAATGCTAACTGCAGGGATCCATACTTTTTGGTAGGATTGAAGGAGGTGAGATGCAGTTAATCTCACTGCAGCCCTCTGGTAACTTGCCCTCACAATATGAGTCGTTAATTGTATTACATGATTGGAAAACTAGAGTAAATAAACTGCTGATATTGGAAATTTGGCTCAGGACCCCAAAATAGATGGTTGGCAAAAAGGTAAAAGAAACCTCTCCCCCAACTATTTTGAACAACTGACTTCCACCACACATCTGCAACCAAACAGTGGATAGAGAATTCATTTCCATGCTATTACATTGAGGTACAACTACCAGAAACATTAAACTATCAGTATTAGCTGATACTTATCCAGTTAATTCACTCTGCATAAGGGAAATTATTACAACACATCTAAAGGGATAGTTAAAGCTTACAGCTCAGAATTTTCTTCTCTTTTTTTTTTCTTTTTTTTTTCTTTTTGTTTGTTTTGTAGTATTTGATGGTATTTTTTTTGTGTTTTATGTTTAGTTTCTTCTGTGTTACCAGCTGCAACTTCAAGGTTAATGACTTCCAAGAAGATTTGAAAGGAAGCCTGAAGACTTTTTCTTTTCCTGGGATTCTGCTTCTTGACCTTGTGAAAGTCCCAATTCTTTCTCAATCTGCTCTAGCTCAGACTGGTCAAGCAGTTCAAAATCATCACCTTCCTCTGTGTCTGTCTCCTCGCTCAAACTGGGCGCTGCCTGTGATGGACCTTGCTGTAGGGACTGCAGCTGGTCTTTGATGGCAGCAGACACCGCAGCCGTGATGACATCGCCAGCAATTCCACTCATTAAATTAAAGGTTTGGTCACTGGTCAAAGGCAAGGACAGCCCTGCAGTGGATGGTCTCTCTTTACTCTGTCTGGAAGCGTGATCCGCCTTGACATCAGTTTGCTCTTTCCTTCGTTTTTGCTGCGTGGGCAAACCGATGCTTGAGTCATCGTCATCATTTGTGCCAGCACCATTTTCTAAAGAGGGAAACTCCAAAAGGTCTCTAGCGAAAGCTTCTTCATGATCACTAGGTCGGTCAAAATCTATTACAAGGTTAACAGAAGAAAACAGTCTTAGCATTCACAAAAGGTTTCCCAAAAAGACAGCCCCACGTAACAATGTGAGTAGCAAGTGTTCCTCTGAATACATTTACTAATCCCTACTCTAGTAGTTCTCTAGTGGAACGAGCTTTTTGTGACATCAAAAACAAAATGGTTTTGAGGTCATAAATCTAGCGCCACAAATCTGCTGGTATCAACCTAACTATTTGAACAAAGTAACTTTTTTAAGCTAACTTTTTTAGGCATCTCTCTTTAATGAAACAATCCATGCAAATCTTCAGCACAGCTGTTTCTAAATATACCAACCACATGAAGTCCTAAAATTCATCTCTCTTCACAATATATATAAACTACAAATATGTAAACATGTAAGATGTGTTACGAGCTTTTAACGTGCATATGGAGTAATAAAAAGAATGCTTATCTGTTTAAAGATATAAAACCAATGTAAAGACTTAATTTCTTTTTCCTTTCTTGGCCAATGCTTGTATTAAAAAGGAAACATAAAATGGAAACTCTACAGATGATCAGAATTATTTCATGTTTTCAAGAGGATAAAAAGCAGGATGCAATCAAACATTTAATTTTAATTGCTGCATTAATGAATGACACAATATTTGTTATTAGAAATGTGTAAAACATACCATGGAGTACATGGCCTGTGGAAGAGGCCTGAATCGGCACAAGCAAATACTTTCATCAAGTATTTGAATGAGAAGGTAAAAATTTTGAACTTACTTTCTATGAAAACAAGCAATAGGAGCGTGTTGCAGGAGCATTCATAAGGGTTAAGGAAATAAATCCTAAAAATGACTCCTATGCCATTTTCTCCATTTTCTTTAGGAAAGACAGGCTGAGAAGGTGAGAAGGAAGGGTTGTGTTGCATGCAGAGTGGTGGCCCAAATGCACAGAGCTTTGACAGGAGACAAGCCAGTTCTCGAATGCATCCCATTTGGTTTTGCACTTCTGTATATGTCCCATTTGCTGAAATGCTCCATGGAGAAGAACAGATGTTATTTTTCACTTAGCAAGGCTTTGAATAGAGTTTTCCACATGATCCTTACAGCCAAGCTGCTGAGCAAACGGGGTAAGGGAACTGTAAGGTGGGTGGAAAGGTGGCCAGACTGCAGGGGTCAAAGGCTTCATCAGCAACACAAGGTGCTGCTGGAGGCTGGTTATTGGTGTCTGCCACAGGGACTGAAACCAGCACTGTTCAAGGTTTTTATTAAAGACTGGGATGACAGGCTGGAGTGCACTCTGCAAGTTCATGGGCAGAAAAGAATTGCTGTGGGACAGGTGTATTTGATATTCTGGAGGTCAGGATGCCTTCAGAGGGACCTCAACAGGCTGGAGAAAGGAACAGGCTGAAAAGGAACATCATGACATTCAACAAAAGCAAATGTGAAGTCTTGCATCTGGGATGGAATACCCTATACAGGCCAAGGGCCACAAGAAAAGCAGCTTTCCAGAAAAAGATCCGTGGGCAGCAGGTCAGTGGCATGCCCTTGCAGCAAGGAAGGTCAACCACACACTGAGCCATAGCAGCAAAATTGAAGGCAGAAAGTCAGTGGAGAGGATTTTCCTCCTCTATTCAGCAACTGCAAATACACATTTAAGTACTTTGCCTTGTTGTGACCTCTCCAGTTCTAGACAGACAATGGCACACAGGACTGAACCCCCTGGAGGGCCAGCATGATTATTTAGGGGCTAGAGAACAGGATGCATGTAGATGCTGAGAGAATGGGCCTCGTTTGGCCCAAGAGAAGGTGGCAAAGGGTGATCAGTTTAACTACTGAATGGGACAGTATAGAGAAGATGGGCCTGACTCTTCTAGGAGATGCACAGTGAAAGGGTCAGAATAAACTGACACAAACTGGAACATGGGAAATTTTGACTCACTGTAAGAAAAGAACTTTTTCATCATGAGGGTAAGCAAATATTGAAAAAGGCTTTCCAGGGAAGTTGCTGAATCTCTACCACTAGAGATGTTCAGAGTTCAAGTGGTCTGAGCCCTGAGAAACTTCATCAAGCTTTAATGAAGAGCTTTGAACCTGCTTTAGATAAGAAGATAGATGAGATGAATGACAATTGCTTTTTACAACTTATGGTTCTGTAATCATACAATGCTGTCTATTTACAACTTGAAATATTAGGAAAATAACTGAAATTATTAATTTGGCCTGTAGTATCATCATTTACAGACAGCTTTTCCTAGGAGAAATGCAAGGTGATCAGAGCAACAAACTACTGTTGTCCTTAATCTTTATTCCAGCAAAGTGTTTACTGATAAAAAGTAAGAATTTTTTTCTGGTCAAGATCAAGCCAAGTGCTTGAGAACTTTTTCCTAGTCCAAGTGTTCATAGGCTTATTGCTGGCTGTCTTCATTTCCAGTAGTAAAACCTGCTAATACTTTTTAAAATTGCCTGTTTAACAAGTCAGTGTATATTCACTGTTTCTTTCTCAGCCTTTATTTGCTTAGCTTACCCACAAAAGCAGTGGTAGTAATTTTAAAGGGTTTACGTCCTTAAAAGGCTTGGTAAGAGAGAGTTCTACATCTAGCATTTATTGAATGTTGGTTTTACCCAGTACTACCTATTTATTTAGACACTTGCTGATGTACTTTAAACATTTTTAAGATAAGGACAGTTCTTAAACAAGATGTATCCAAAACTATACAAAACACTTAAGATTAACTTTAAATTCATTTCAGAGAGAAAAGTAACAATCCCAAAACCTTCTGTCCTCAAATTATCTAATAATATCTAATTATCTAATAATTTTGAGGCAACTTGCACATGTGGATTCCACTGATGATATAGATGAAGCTGTTACATACCATCAGATGTGTCTGTCTGTGGAGAATACCCCTCGGATAAGTTAAAGGTCCCATTATCGGTCCAGGATACTTCTGAGATATCTGTGTCAGACACTGACAGCTCTTTGGCAACAATTGCAGGACTAACCTACACAGAAAACAGTCCCATACATGGTATTATTATATTTTTTTAAAATCACACTACAGAAAGCCAATGCTTAGAGACTGAACAAAATCCCTGTTTTATGTCATAGCAACATAAATCACCTCATATTTAAGCCCTAATTGAAAAAATATGAAAATACTGTACAATGCTTAGAAGTGAAGCACCCCTCCTTGTAATAACTAAAGGCTACATTATACTAAAGAAGCATAGAAAATTCCAGTTACTGTAATAAAGCAAAATGAGCCTGCAAATACAAAATGTGCATAATGTAACAAAATGAGTAAACCTGGACCAGAAAAACAAGCCCAACATCTATAAGTCCATCAAAAATTAGCTGAACAAAAAGACATTATTTACCAATTTATTGAACAACATTTATTATGTCAGATACAAATTTTTATCCCATGGGATATTTATTTTTCAAAGCATAAAATCACCTCCAAAGTAATCCCTGTCAAAGTCAGGCTTTATACACCACTGATCAAATACTGCATAGTAATTCCTATTAAGATGACTTTTTAAATATCAAATGGTATTCTGATTATAACAGAGAAACCTTTGCCATACAGTCATTTAGAATACTAGAAGAAAAATGAGAAATTTGAGTGTTCTCGTACATATCTAAAAAGATGTTATAGATAGTATACCTATTTGCACCATCATTGAAAATTATTAGACAAGTGATTACAAAAATATCTGACAAATTACATAGACCCACTACAGTTTTCTATTAATGTTTCCCTTTTGTATTTTAATTTAATAAAAGTCAACTGCAATTTCAGTGTTGGAAATAAAAGTAACTACCTTTGCTTTTAAATATTAACGCAATCATTCTACAGCCAATACACATTCTTAGCTCAGTAGGCCAATGAAACCATTACCTTAAGGGCCAGAAGTCACAAATGCATAGGTTGATTAGTATAAGGCTAAAGGTGGAGACTATGAGTCACTTCTAAAGCATACTGCTTATTTCAGGTACACAGCCTCCTGGGGAGGGCAAAGTTTTCCACAGAAGAACAGAGACAGCAATCTAGATAGCCTCCCATTATCTATATAGATTTTAAAAGCAAGACAGGGCTGACTGAAAAAAAGTCACCTTAGGACACAGAGCTGATATGTCTAATTCACTGTCATCTTCTGTGGGTTTTGTTTTTGCTGTTTCTGAAAGAAAAAAGATATATTTTTTATCCTACTCATGACAATGGATTTCCAGGTTCAGTGTGTGTTCTCTGTCACACAGCACAATAACTCTCCACTTGCTGATACAGTGCATCATTTATTTGCTATGCTACCAGGGAAACAAGCCTGACCGAGAGACTGGCTGCTTATCAAAATACAGCAACCACAGTGGAATAAAGAATGTTATTCTGAATACATTCCAGTAGAACTATTTACCTGCATTGTACTTCCTTGAGGAGTCTCTGTTGCTCACTAGAATGTCATCTGCCCTGGCAAATAGATATCTCTCTTTTAGACTACACTGCTGGTAAAATGCACAGGTGTAACATATTGTTAGAACAGGCTGTGTAGTTATCCCACCACATTACTTTTACATAAGAACCTGCAATTTTCTTGATAATTGCATGTAATCTTCATTCACAAATCCCTTCTTCTACCAACACCCAGCTACCCTGCATTCATAGTCATAAGCAAATATGCATACAAAGCATCCTCTGAAGTCAGGTAGAATGTTGCTCTTTACAGATAAGCAGAGATACAAATTTTGCCTCCTCTGCCTGAGAATCTTTTACACCAATATAAAAATGAAAAGCACAGTCAAAGTGTTCTTGGTTGCTGCTTCCTGGAACTTGCTCTTTCTTCTCTTGTGCCAACACAAGGCTTGTGAGCCCATGTGGTGAACCCAAGAGGCAAAGCAAGGTAGGGAACTTGTCTGTGTTAAATTAAACTGGAGGATGAAATGCAAGAAAGAACACATCTAACCTCAGCCACTTTCCCAGTGCTGGCTTATGAAGTTTATTAAACTATAGTCTGATCTTTATCTCTGCCAGTTTCACTTAAAAACTGAACAAGTAGAATAATGCATGAAACAAAATTTACAATGCATTATTCCTTATTATCAATTACTATCACATTAAATGTAAGAGAAGGGGAAAAGACATGTGGTGGTTCTCCTTGGGTCTAGAAACAGAACATTGTATAAAGAATTGTATAATAGTTACAAGAAATGCATGTTTTAAAGCAGATATTAAATCTACTGATGTAGCACTAATTTAAAAGGATAGGCTACCTACAAGTCCTGTGACTACACTACAAAGGTTTAATTACCAAAACTGGAGCAAGAAACACACAAGAAACAAACTAACACTGTTCATATACAGATTTTCCTTGAAATAGCTTTATTGCTTAACATCTAAAAGTTTCCACTATTACAAAGATATTGGATGAGATAGGCAAGATTTTGTTTTAAGCTGATTCCTCCCCTTTCCACATAGAAACTTGGGTTAATTTGTAGCTGCTATCCTGTGGCAATTCTTAGATGCTTTTGGAATATTTGGAGAAGAAAACATTATTTTTTTTGGCTGGAGGGAGTTAAACCAAGGCAGATTTAGATACAGGAATAGAGTTTTGTCTCTTACTGAAAATTCTGTTATGTACTTATTTTGAGACTCTTGAATGAGTCTCTCTGCTGGGTAAGTTTGCCTTATCTAAAGAGAGATAAGCATTGCAAGCTTACAGCAAGTAGTTTTTTTTTCTGAAAACTTATAAACAGTACATCTAATCACAAAGAACCTGCCTTGTTTCTTTCCATGAAGTAATATTTTTTTTATTATCATACCCAGACACTTGATATAAATTGTCACTCCTTATAAAGCTAATAACAGTAGCCAGGTTCAAAGCAATTAATATCTCTACAGTTGGCTTCTCAGGACAAACCAAACTTTCTGCAAAGTGAATAAAATGCTCTGCATACAGAAGTACAATAATATTTTATAATAATATATAAGACTACAATTAACTACTCACCAGATCTCTCTTTTTTCTTCTGGTTGATATATTCCACTATTCCAAAATCTAGTTTCATCACAACAGCCTTTATTTTGCTGCACAGTTTCTGTCCAAATTCATTGCACTTAAGGAAGGGACATAAAAAGGCACACAATACTGTGATAAAAATGAAGACAGAGAAAAAATTGTATTGAAATATTGCTGTACAAGAAGTTACTCAGAAAGCTTAAACAATGCCTTTGCATAAGATAATTACTAACTTTACATAAAACAGTTAGTTTTACATAAAAATGCATTGTGAAATGCCCATATCAGACACTTTTAAGGTAAAATCCAGTTTTCAGGAGCTATTCCTACTCATCACAGAAAATACCATTATATTCATACCAATTGACACCTTTTTACTATCAGTAAGACATGATTTATGGTCATTATAACATCTATCATTACCTTGATTTAGTCTGATTTTGATATCTCAACTTTGACAAAAGTGATTATGCAACATTGTGCCAGAATCAACACACTGAAAAAGCTTGTAAGCTGACTACCATATGACAAAAAATTCTAAGAAAATTCTTTTTTATATCTAACCTAAATTGACCCTCCTTCAGTTTAAAACCATCACCTCTTCTGCTATTGCAGCAGGCACTGCTCAAATGTTTGTCCCCAGCTTTCTTGAAAGCCCTCTTTAGGAACTCAAAAGCCTCTCCCCAGAGCGTTGTCTTCTCCAGGCTAAACATCCCCAGCTTGCTCAGGCTATTTTTATAGGAGAGGTGCTAGGGCCCTCTGATAATCTCCATGTCCCCGCCTTTGGACTCAACAGGTCCATGTCCTTTCTGTGCTGGGGATCCCCAGCACTCCAGGTGAGGTGTCACCAGAGCAGAGCAGAGGGACAGAATCCCATCCCTCCCCTGCTGCCCACACTGCTTTGGATGCAGCCCAGGACACGTTTGGTTTCTGGGCTGTCAGTGCCCATGGCTGGGTCATGTCCAGCCATTCCAGCACCCCCAAGTCCTTCTGGGCAGGGCTGCTCTGGATCTGTTCATCCCTCCCAGCCTGGTTTGGTACCAGGGTTTACCCTGATCCAGGTGCAGCACCTTGCACTTGGTCTTGCTAGACCTCATGAGGTTCTCATGGGCCCACTTCTCAAGCTTGTCCAGGTCTCTCTGCATGGCATCCTGTCCCTCAGACTTATCAAGTACACCAGAGAGACGCGTGTCTTCTGCAAACTTGCACGAGTGTGTAAACAGGTATATCAACAAATAAATAAACAGTCCTTACACAGAGACCAAATAATGTACAGTACACACATACACAAATCATGACTGGAAAAGAGACCATACTTACACAAGACATAGGAGAGGACAACTCCAGGAATGTAACTTCCCAAGACAGTGAAAAACGTACATATGCTGCAGACTAGTAGGCAAAACTGGCAAAAACATTAAAATACACCATTAACACTTTCACTTAAATTATTAGATCATTTTGCAAAAGGAAGATGTTGCATGCTAATGAAATCTAGAATGCAGTGCAAAATTGAAGTTTGTTTTTCAAAACTGGGTATTACTTTTAACACTTCTGGTGAAACTAAGCATCAAACAGTCCATTTTGGATAATTAGGGATTCATCCCCTCTTCTACCATAAAAACATGCTATTTTTATTAATTTACTGTAAAGCTTTAACAAGATCATGTTTATTGCTAAAATTACTAGAAATTATACCTTCATGGCGTGAAAATAGGCTGGACAATTTATATGCAGGATAAAACCCAACTCACTAATTGCAATATTACAATGCATGCTTGCTGCATGTGTATAAAAGCAAAACATCCTTCCTCCAGTTACAGCTCTCTCTCAGTTGTGTTACTTTGTGAAACTGTTTTCTCTCACTTGCTGGCAAGCAACCTCTTGATGCTTGTTGTCTGCTCTAGCACCCCTGTTGATGACACGGCTGAGCCAAATTTTCAACAAAAAATTTGATATTTCGCCTTTGTGGTGACTGAGGCATAACAGTGCATTTTTCACAACTGCACAGTGCTCAAATGATCTGTTGAAAGTCTGCAGAAAGGATCCATTTGCTTTTGGAGCTGAATTGCAATGAAATGGTTAATTCAGAGAAATTTTGCACGCAGCATTACTGCCTAATTTGCTTTTAATTATAGCAGTAAAATAATAATGGCATGGCTTAGAGAATGAGGTCAGGGAAAAGAAGGGAAAACATGCTATCAAAATTGTATTTTCTGAATTAGTATTAGATATGTCTCAACATACAGTTATTGTCATATTTCCACATTACTGATACCACATTTCCTTACTTCATTATAAACTTACTTTAAATATAACTTTATTGTCCAAACACACAACTGCTCTTTATATAATTTATTTTTTCTACATAATTTTCATTCTTCTATAATATTCATATTTTTCATCCAGTTACTCATCTGTATTTTCAGCCTAAACTGCTAATATTTGAGTGTGGTACACATACTTTCTATTTGCTAATTCTGAATGGCCTGTTTTCAGGAAAGATTTTCTGGCAAAATTAAGAGAGATTAAGAGAGGAGAAAAAGTCTTGTAGGCTTCTTTTAACTTGTATTTAGCAATACAAATATAAAAATTTAATCTATTATTATCATAATATACATTTACTTTATTTATATTTCTCTTTGGGAAAAAACCCTGCTTCATCTTTGATTAGAACTAAATAATGATATTCTTCCAGCTTGGAGGAAAAACAACCCCTTACTTTTGCTTGCCTCTTCATGAGCTGGGTTCTCCAGCTCAGTCTTTCCAGTAAAAAAAGGGAAAATCACCAACTATTAGTGTATAGAAGAAAAATTGCCACAATAAAGTATGAGGAACTCTCTTCATGTAGTTACTCCTGAAAACTACAGTTATTTGAGAAAAAAAATGTTTAAGAACATGCCTATTTACTTCTTTGCTTTTTCAAGTTTTTATTAAATTGTAGTTGAATTGTGGTGTTTTAAATTTCCTTTAAAAAGTCCATGGAATAACTGGTGAAGTTTCAACAGCTGTAAGGGGATGGACTGTTTTGCCATAAAGTTTACTGTGAACAACTTTTCCCACTGACTACCTACCCATATTCTTCACAGAAAAAAAAAAAAAAAAAAAAAAAAAAAAGAAGTTAGTAGAAACTCATGACTGAATGTGTCAGAATGTACTTTTTTCTCTCTTTTTTTACTTTTTCACTTGTTTTTTTTCTAAATCTATCTCAACTTTTAATTAAATCATATAGAACTGTTAATCTTACTGGGGAGTGCTTACCTTGCCAGGGTTTTGTTCCTTAAAGTGGGACATTTCTTGAAGAAATACAAATAAATTCATCAGTGTTTCTGAAATGCACTGATTTATTCTGGGTCTGTAGTCTTGACTGGAATCGGTGACTCTCCAGCTGAGTAAAACAAACAAAAATACCCAACTTTGTTTACAGCTCATATGGAAGTTGAAACTGGTTGAAAACATCATGTAGTCTTAGCCTCTGGCAAGCCAATGGCTTTTGCTATGCTAGAGACACCTGTGACTGAATGTATCAGAATGTACTTTTTTTTCCTCTTTTTTTTTACTTTTTCACTTGTTTTTTTTCTAAATCTATCTCAACTTTTAATTAAATCATATAGAACTGTTAATCTTACTGGGGAGTGCTTACCTTGCCAGGGTTTTGTTCCTTAAAGTGGGACATTTCTTGAAGAAATACAAATAAATTCATCAGTGTTTCTGAAATGCACTGATTTATTCTGGGTCTGTAGTCTTGACTGGAATCGGTGACTCTCCAGCTGAGTAAAACAAACAAAAATACCCAACTTTGTTTACAGCTCATATGGAAGTTGAAACTGGTTGAAAACATCATGTAGTCTTAGCCTCTGGCAAGCCAATGGCTTTTGCTATGCTAGAGACACCTGTGCTTGTTTCTTTGTATTTTATGTTCAGCTAATTCGATCTTTTTAAGTAAAAAAAGTTAATCTCTTCAGTAGTAGCAGTTTTCAATCTGTAAAAAATTACTGCTTATTCATTCTTGTCATATGAAGACATTGAGTTGAAGGCACAGTTGTCATCTAAATCAAGCAACTGACCCCAAACTTGTTTTTCTGATATTATTTTTTTCTTTAAAAAATATACCACAGTACTTTTTATTGCCACAAGATGGCCACACATATTAATACATTTCATTTTATGCATATAATCCTTGTGCTTTTTTTCCTATTTTTTATTTTGTTCTGCAAACTATGATGATGAAATTGCTACCCAACCTAGAAAAAAAGAAATTGGTCTTGGAGTCTTGATGTTTACATAAATTTTCCTACTGAATTTTAGTTTTTCTATTATACTAAAAGGACTGTTTCTAAAGCTTATGACTGTTCAGTACTTTTAATAAAATAACACCCCCCTCAAAAAAAACCTCTACTAAAGAACTTTCAGAAAACCATGGGACAGCATATGGGTCTATCACATTTGGGGCTGATCAGTTTATCCAATATTGGGCTTAAAATATCACATCATATACCTTTGTGGAGTAAACAGAGCATCTACAACAAAGCTGTTTTATGAAACAACAAATCAAAATAAAGACATGCACAGGCCAGTCAATGTCAAGTCAAACTGGTGCAAAGAATGGACGAACCACCATGCAAACACTGAGAATCTGAAGTCAATTCTACGCCAGCTTTACTGAGTTGCTTTTCGCATAATGTACTTCTGAGTACACACAGCTTTGATCACAGTGAATGCAAGGCAGCCATGAGCAGCTCTGGCCATTTCACTGAGATATATAACCCATTACATGTCTAATGCAGTAACAGTAAACATTTTGTCACAAGTAGGTCGAATTACAAGATAAATAAAAATCTACATTATGAAGAAATGACTGTACGCGGGTCGGTGCACAGCCACCAGGAGACACACAGACGGTCAGATCAAACCCCCAAATCCTATCAGCGGCACACGGTCTCCGCAGCCTCGCTTTTGTAAAAAGGCGCGATTTCGGTCAAAAATGCTCCGCGGAGACCCTTCCCTGCCTCTCGGCTGTCCTCGTTCGCCACGAGGTGGTGGCACAGCCGCGGGGACCAGCCAGGGACGGGAGGGGCGGGGGGGACACGACGGGGACAGAGCCCCACTGCCCGGCGGGGACAGAGCCCCACTGCCCGGGCACCGCCACCTGCACCAAACAGCGGCTTCAGCCACGGGGTAAGGCTCAATAAATAAAGTCCGAACCCCAAAACCGGTGCCCTATTCCTGACTGCATTATAGTATTTATGGTGTTGCAGTGCTGTGATTTCCTCTTACGCTACAAAATAGGGTGAGGGGCATTTCCTCCCCTTTGAGGAAAATAGACATTGAAGAATTTATTTAAAATAGCACACCTGAAATGCATAGGATGAGAACCCTGTGTCTTGGACCAGGTGACTTTGGCAATTTCCCAGCCATGCAAGGCACTGAATGCAGATATTTGTCTGTGACAGAGGATGCAAATAAAACCACAACATAACTCATAGAGATTACTGCAGGAACCCAGCTGGAGGGATGAGCAACATTGCACAGAACTTTCTGTCTGCATCCCATCCACAGCAGAGATTTCAATTTCCATAATCTCTGATAATTAGTGGCTTTGGGAAAGTATTACGCAAGGATTTTGGCCTACAGGAACTGAAATTTTTATGGATAGGCTACTTCCCCTAAAGAAACACTGCTTCCACCTTCTGTAAACCATTCTACAGCATTAATAATAAGTATTTTAAGAGTTGCCCATTTATTCCATTACTGAAAACTACTATTACAACAGTGCTCTGAATAATAAAATCCTTTTACAGACTTTTACTCCTACCCTTTTTTTTTAAATTGTTGACAATCAAAGTAGAACTTTGTGGAAGCACAAAATAAAAATGAACAGGCCTGATGCCTGCTATCAAATTAGCGCTTTAAAATTCCTAGGACAACTGTAGATACTCACTTTAATAATTTTAAGCTGATAGCAAAAACAGAGGGGGGAAAGACAAAAGCAGAAAGTACAATAAAAATGCAAACTATTTTCACCACTAATGTAAAGACAATATAGATTCAAGAGAAGGAGCTACAACAAGGGATAACTAGTAACAATTCAAAAACAAAAATGCAAATTATGAAGAAAAAGTGCACATTTGCAGGGAAAGTTCTCTGCAGTTGCCTTCCTTGGTGATAGTGATGCTTTCTTTAGCCAACTTTTTGAAAGCATGAGCCACAGTGAAGATAAAATATCTTGCTGTATGCTTTGGTCCTGTGGTCCACATGTGGTACCTGGACAAGACGACAAGCAAGAGGAGTGGATGGTACAGGTGAAATTTGCTTCAAAACTTTGCAAAGACACTACTGAACTCCACAAAAGAGTACCTGTCAGTCCCTTCTAGGCCACAAGAAGTCATAAGACACCTTTGTTAGCTCTATAATAGCTACAATTTTCTATTTTACAAGGAACACCAGGGACTATTTTGAAGCCTTATTTTGATCTAGGCAATTAGAGGCGTAAGAAAGCTTGCTGGTCTTCGGTACGATCACCAGATGCACATGCTGCCATTCTTGTTCACACCTCCCAACAACCACCAGCCTTGGTGATACCTATCTTTCCTGTGTTTTTACCCTGAGCAAACTTAAATAGCAGTGTTACCCACAGTCCAGAGGGTTAGAGCAAGGGGGAAGCAACAGATCCTGGTGAAGGGGGAGTGAGAAAGAAAGGAGGTACATCATATAGTTGTATGTACAACATATAATGTACATACACAAAGACAGAGAGGTTATGTCATGGCCCTGTAAAAATAGAGGTAACTATGAAACTTGCATTAGATCAAAAGGAAACAGGCACACAATGATGCATACTTCAGAGAAATTAATTTTCCAATGGTCACATTTAAAGATAAAAAGGGAAAACGAAGACGTGTGAAGTGATGTAGATGATGAATGTGGAGTGCCTGACTATGACATAACTCAACCAAGAATATAAATCTATTTCAGCATAGTATTAGTACATTACTTAAATGCGAACCCTGTATTTCCTGCCAAAACAGCTTTGGGGACTGCTGTCCATGCTCCTCTGGGGATAAGCAGCCAATGCTGACTACTTTCAAAGGCTTTTGTGGGTCATTTAGAAAGAATAATATTTTATGCTCCCATCACTTATTCTTGGTTTGATATACAGTGCTACACTTCCATTCTAAAACTACCGTCAGTAAGGTTGAGGGCGTTCAGAAAAAATAAATTACTCATATCCTTCTGACTGCCTATTGCATCATTTCTATAACTGAGCAAATATATAAACTGTTGCCTAGTAATTGCAAAAAAAACCCTACCCAAAACACTCTACCACCCAGACGCTTCCACTGATCACACTCACAAACCTTGGCCAGAAAAGACAGTGGCATTGCATTCACTAAAAATGACTGATGGTGTCATGCTCCCATTTCGTAGCTAGACATCTGTTCAAGCAAAGCCCCATCACATTTCTCTCAGAAAGGTCAGCAGATCTCATGTTACTGGTTTAAAGATCTCTTCGTGATGTGCTGGATTGTTTTGAATTATGTGCTCACAGTTTTCTATGTATCTTCATGCGGATACGCTACTCAGAACTGCAGCAGTGACAAGAGAACACCATGATGTGGTGGATCGGAAGGACTGCACCCACATAAACACAGAGTTTGTAATTATAGAGCTTCTAAATCCTCCTGATTTCCCAACTGTAACCACACACATTTGTAGCCTGTGCACTCTGTAATTTTCAGGGTAACTTGGAATGTAGTAGTAAAGGTGGAAGAACTGAAAGTTACATTCCCAAAGATATGTAAATAAAAAATATAGGTAATATGGCTATCTGGGAGTTTTTAAAAAGGCAATATATAGAACCTATAGAATCGTGCAGCTGTAAGGGATCAGAATATCAAAGGACAAATAAGCAACCAGTTCATAATGAAAATTAATCAAATGAATTCCAGGGTGTAAAGTGTTAGCAAACCCCAGTCAAGCAGGTCTACCTTTTCAGAGCTTTCCCAGGTTTCTGCTGTAAGAAAGAAGTCACCACAGTACAGAAGGGAGTGATTATAATGATACAGTTTTTCTCTGAAGCAAACATTTTATACCTGAAGACCTATACAAAAAAGTAGGTTTTAAAATTTTTCTTCTAAATTATTAAGGTACAGAGATAAGGGATTTAAAATAGTATCCAGACTAAAAAGTTTGTGTAAAGTTTTTATTTACATAGAAATTTCAGGAGGACATATACTGAAAATGAAAATAAACACCCCTTTCTCTTTCTAAAATATAAAACAGCGTTAAAAGGAAATTTCACAGTTAAGTATATTAAAGTACCAATGGCAAAACCTCTGAAAGCTACTATTGAACTGTGGTGGAACACAATGCACTATTGATTAGCCTTATAGACACAAAATGTAAAACATTTGTGAATGTTATGTGCACTATGTGCAAAGACAGAATGGCCAGCGCTACTAAACTCACAGCACAGCATCCTAATGACCTATGTGGCTAATTTTAAAGGTGACCATGTAGAACTGGGCTCTATCCTGTGCCACTTTTGGATCCTATGCAATCATTAAGTATACTAAAATAATTGTATTTGTGTCATGTGGTCATGACCAAGTTAACAAGACCTGCAATTTAGCTGAGTCACTGGGATACCATGTAAAATCGTCCTTGCATCAAAGACTTCCACAAAAGAAAAAGCAAAACCAGGAAGCATCTACTATATAATGTACTTCATTCTTACACTTCAAAGAGAATTTTCATCTACAACCTTTTTGCTCCAAATACTGCAAAACTTTTCTACCAGAAATCTCTTCAGTTTGTAGATATCCATATGCATGGTATTTCCCATTGCTAATCCACAGGTGCTGCACAGATTTAGGCTCACTAATACGTGGTACTGTGGCTAACAATCTTTAACAAATCACATTTGACCATCCCTTCAATGCTGAGGCTTTGGCACCCTTGGAATCTCTAAGATATAGAGACCTCGTTTTTAAATTGAAGCTGGAGAATGAGTTATCAGCCTTAAAGAGTAGCTAATAATTCCCAATCCAAAAATCTCCTTTAATTATAATACCTGCAGTACTTCAAATACATTGTTTATAAGAACTAAATGAATTGTGTTATACTATGTAACACTGCTTCTCAAACTCTTCAAGTGTTTTCTTCCCAGCCTTGTCTATCTGCAATTGACACTTCAATTTTGTGCTTTTTATTAACAGCGCATCTGTCCAATTTGCTGTTCCTGTTTTGTTTTTTTCCCAAGGGAAGGTGTGGAATAAAACATTGAAAAAATCTTATTTCACAGCTTTCCCCCTTTTATTTCCTGACCAATAATATTACTGACCAATAATATTTCCTGACCTGTAATATTACTGTACAAGAAATATGTTTAAATCATCAGCATTTGATGTGCCTTTCCCACTGGACGGCATAGCTGAGTGGCAGGGCCATGTGACAAACAAGCAACCTTTCATCCCTGACTCTATATACTCCTTGCACAGAGTGTTAAACCAAAGCCATAATTATATTTTCTTCTCTTCAACTGACATAGGAACATTTTACCACTGGAGTCCTGCTAAACAATATCAATTCAATAAATTAAGGTAGGTTTTTTTGCTTATATTAGGAGTCAAGAAAAAAGTTTTCTGAAAATGAAAGCAAACTTATTCTTATAAAAATACACTGAAGTGTTCTGCAAAGAGACATGGGAATTCATATTGTCCAACAGATAGTTTAAATTTAAAAAATGACCCATTGCTAACAAGATTTTTTTTTTTTTTAGAGGGCATATGTTCATCTCCTCTATTCAGGTATAATGCATCAGTCATCTTATGAAGTCTTAATAAGGAGCTGCATTGCATTTCTTCAGCTGACTGAACACAAACTATTCTAGCTTTTTCTGAAGGTGATTCCAGCACACAAGCTCCTCAATACAGCAGACAGTATTAAATGTTGTCACTTTTTGCTGAATGTCCCGCTAAGACAAAAAAAATATACTCCAGCTAAATTGGGGCATTTCAGGGCAGAGCTCCTGTGGGCGGACTCTGGTGAGCAGACTGGCAGGGCAGCTCCCACAGGAAGCCCTTCCTCTGACCTGTGCTCCTCCTGCCCAGCTCCCCTGAGGAGAACACCAGCTACTACTGCAGCTCGAGGTCATGCAAAGCGCGATCTGACAGTCCAGTGCCATTAGTCTAAATTCATGACTTAAGTCATTAAGATATTTTTAAATATCTGTTTTAAATATCTGTCTCTTTGCATGAGAACGAGTCTTTCAGTGCCATGTGAATACTATTATTGACTTGCCTTCTGTTTAGCAAAGACTATAATGGTGTTCACTGTGTACTATTGCCCTTGGCGGTCCAAGGGCTGGGATCTTTTCAGGCCAGGTTCCCATTTGTAACTGTTACAAACACAAAAGGGATATTTTTGTTCAGAAAAAGTAAGGAAACTCCTTACTAAGCACCAGACCATAAAGTTCCATTTGGAGAACTTTAAACAGATCTACCCAGCTGCTGGAAGCAATTCTTTTGGAATTACTTTTCTCTTGCAAAGACAACTCTTTTTGTGCTTTTTCACAAAATCAATTTATTTTCCTCCTTCAGAGCCTCCATATTCTTCAGCTGGGATATTCCTAGCTCAAGGCCTTTCAAAGTCAAACAGCTAGGAAAGATGAGCTTAGTATTCCCTGAAGTGCAGAACAGCTGCACAAAAAAAAAAAAAAAAAATTTAAAATTACTTTCTGTGTTACCAACAAGATGACTGTAACATTTTCTGTGCACAAGTTCATTTTGACTCTTTTCCATGGGTTTTAATGTATTTTGTACAAGTAGGTCATCACTCACTACTCCGATGCATTACTGAGAGTTCCTAAAGTGTTTCCACCGCTTCAGGACCAATATTCACAATGTCTTTTATACATTCTTGACTAACATTAGATTCCTCACAAAATGTCAGTTAAAAAAAAAATAAAAATTATACTGTCTTACAGTTGACCCAATGATAAAGAATTACTGAGGGAAAATTTCTCCTTATCCTAAATTGTTTTCAATTCTCTACCTGTGGCCATGTATTTCCTCACTGTTCTTCATCTGTTACCAGCCATGATCATGTGCCAAAACACAACAGAAAATACAACTGTGTACCTGCTCTTCACAACTCTTCACTTTTTGGCTAGCCTTACTAAGAAGCATTTGTGCATCTGTTCCCTTGCTTATTTTTCATTTTAATTCACAGTATGACTAACAGACTATTGACCAATGCCACATATTTAATGTGATGTAACCATGTTCATGAAATACACTTGTAACACAACTTTACATATTTTCTGAAGTAGGACATGAACTTGGAGAGAGGATGTAAGAAGTATGTGCATCTGAGCAGGGCCTACAAGGAGGGCAGTGTGCTGAAACCAATCAGGGATCAAAGCTCATTCCGCACCTTCCACAAAAATACTACTGCTCTCCTTTTTTAAATGCATACAAGCTGAAGCTTTGATTCAGTGTGCCCTTAAAATTACACCATTATCTGTGCATTTACATTACAATTTCTTTCTTTGCAATTCTAAGATTAATTGCTCCTGTACAGCTCCCATAGATCCTCCTTCTATTCCCTCTTGTTTAACTTGGACCAAAATATTCTGACCTCCACCAAGCCTCATTAGCACTTCTTCAGTAATCTTCTCCAGTTATATCCTATTTGTTATGACCAAGACAAAAAGGCAAATTAATTTCAGAAAAATAAATTGGAAGACACAAAAGGATGAGGGATGAACATCAGGGTCAGTTAATTTAATGGCAGCTTCAAAAATGATAAACAGTCAGAGCAGGCTCTGTTATGTTTTTCCAGGTTACTGCTTTAGAAAAGCTCATCTTTTTTCTTCTGAAACAAAAACTCCCAACTTTGATAGAAAAAGAGGTCTTAGAGTCTTAGGCCTTCTGTTTAGCTGCCAAATCTTGCTGCAAGCCTTTATAGAGAAAGACTTATGAACAAAATAAATTAGATATTATTACAAAGCTGAAAACTTTTTTTAAGGGGTCACACATATTTCCGGTTTTCTTTATTGAAAAATAAACAATTGAACAAAGTGGAGATCTCACCAAACATTTTTTGAAAAACACCAATTAACGCGTGATTATCAGTAATGGGTCAACATTTCCTTAAGAGAAGAAGAAATGCTACCTGCAACTACAATTAATTGTAATCTATGTCATATATATATATAGGGCACAACCCAGATATTCCTGCAAACGGAAATGTGTAGGTGACCCCACCCCTGCAGAGACCCAATTGCCCCTGGGGATCCATCACCCACGCTCATCCAGTTAGGGGGCCGTGCTTGAATGTGCTGCTCTACAACAGACAACCAGAGCCTCTGTTTCATCTCACAGTGCTCTGACAAACATACTGGAAAAACATCCACATAAATTTAAATTTTAGATTTAAATGTAACTAGAAGAAATCAAACCCAAAGCCATAATGAAATGCCCAGTTCTGATCCCTGTAGTTGCTTAATTTCTTAGATTTGCCTCTGTATTCTGGCATTTTGTTAACTAACTTCTAAAAAAAAAAAAACAAAAAAAAACCCCCAAACCATCTCTTTCTACATACATGACAAATACTCTTTTTACAACATCAAATATTTCATTAACACCATTTTAGAGCCAACATTTTGATTAGCATCAAGACTATGGAAAAACTGTGTGGACTTTAAGAAATCTAGATTATAAACTCTGTCATAATCAAACATCAATAACATCTACATTTCAAATATCTATATTAAAAACTATTTGGCTAAATTTAATTAGGGCATTTACTTCATAGAAATGTGTTGGATCGTATTTGAGAAAAACAGTATTTTGAAAATTGTTATCAAGTTTTGGATCCAATAACTTTTTTTTTGTCCTGACTGTTGGTTTTATCAGCTAATTAAAATAAAAGCTGAACTTCAGAAAGACAGGCATACCTCAAAGGGACCTAGTGCCCAGTCTCACAGAAATGAGTTAGTGTTCTGTCAGTAGCATGGCTCCAACTAAACTATTTCCATGCCTGACATATTGAGGCTTTGATGGAAAAATTGACCAGATAGAAACCACACAGTATTTTCTTCCCTTCAGTTTACGAGGTATCCCAGAGCTGCTCCATTTACCCTCTATCAGACATTGACTCCCACTTCCCTCCTGAGAAGGTTAGCATTAGAGGCAAAGCCCTCAAGAAGCAGAAGATCGGTTACAACGCAGAGAAAACTGATCTCAGGCTGAGCACTCAGGAGCACACAGAGATTAATTTCATGAAGCCTCAGTCCCTGCTGCACTGCACGAGAGGGCCAGCACAAGCAAAGTACAGTACCTGTCATCTTGTCCCAGATCCTCACTGTCTGGCATTTCAGATGTAAAAGGGAATTCTCAGTCTCTCTCTACCAAGCTAGATAATAATCCAGGCAATGATCTTCTAGTCTGTTTTGTGTTTTAGGAGCCACCAGCTAGGCACCTGTGCTGCTTGCTGCCAGGAAGAATGCTCCTTGCTCAGAGAGCAAATGTTTACAAGACATCCTAAGAGCTGCTGGTCCTGAATGAAGTTCAGAGCGGTCGGCTTTGATTGGCCGTGGCTATAAATAAACAAGTCGTGACTCACCTCACACACTATGACAGGGTGTTTAGTAGCCAGCACGGTCAAAAGCCAAACAGTTTGTTTTCCTTCTGGTCATGTGAGGGAGAATCACCACCCATTTAGTACTTTTATTTTTCTGCTTCTACTGGAAATCTTCCTCAATATCTCCCATTTTTCTCAGGTGTAAGCAGCAACCAAAATGATAAGAAGCTAAATCACTCAAACTTTATTAATAAAGTAAAAGGCTTGAAAATATGAGAGCAAAGAGTTTATTCTTAAAACGATAAAAAAGTCCTTTTTTTCCTCCCTGCAAACTGTCAGTCACAAGCTGTCAGAAGAAGCCAAATTACTCTCCAATTACTAAATTCACAGATGAAAAAAATCCACAAAAACTTCGTAATTCTTTTAAATAAGGAATAGGAAGACAAGTTTACAATAATGATTAATTGCATTGCTTTTAAGTTCCAAGCTCATTTGCACAACTAATCTTAGATAGTTGTGCAAATGAACACTGTGCTGAAAGAGTCCTCAAAAACTAGTTTGCTGGCAGGAGGAAGCTTTCTGCCAAAATACTTTGATTGCTTCTGTGAAGGTGAATTGAATATGGATTTCCTCCTACGGCTTTTCTTCCTATTGCTGCATGCGTGACAAGGATTCTGTCACTCCAGCTACACCAGCTATGTCTCTATTAATTTTCAACACCCCCGCAACCTTATCTGTGCTGGTGAAGCTTTGTCACACAGTCCAAGACTCCAGGGATCCCTATGTCTGTCATTCAGCACTGCTCCTTCACACAGCTTTCTTCCTTCACTGAACAGGCTGACCTGTTGTTCTTAATATATTTTCAAATCCACATTACATCCAGAGACCTTCATGTAAGAAATCTCTTTTCCTAGGAAGAAACCCAGCAAGATCCTTCCTTCACTGAACAGCCTGACCTGTTGTTCTTAATATATTTTTGAATCCACATTACATCCAGAGACCATGTAAGAAATCTCTTTTCCTAGGAAGAAACCCAGCAAGATTTACACCTGCCTGTCCTGCATAAGACAGTAAGAATTGTCCTGGGGATGTCAAATGTTAAAAATAAATAAAATTACAAAAAAGCAAAGCTGGAGCAAAGGTATGCCTTGTATCTTTGATTTGCTAAGATATATATGGTGCATTCTGAGTAATACATAATTTCTGGAAAGCTGCTTAACTTTTAAAATGACAAAGGATTCTATCCTTTCTTCTTTTTTTCATATAAATTTCTTCAAAAGGACTAGTAAGGTCTAAAAAACCAGGATTAAAGTTCTCTGACTAAATTACCTAATGCAATATATAAATAAGCATTAATAAATGTCATGCCAACAACAGAGACTTTCCATGGTCACTGATACCTCCATGTTCCAATGCAATTATTTTTTCTTTTCTTTCCTTTTCTTGTTTCTTTTCTTATTTCTGATAGTTATAGATGAAATAATTAAAAGTTGAATTTCTTCAAGCTTACCCTGAAACAATAGAGCTGCTAAATTCAAAAATCTTTATTAATAAAATGATTCTGTGTAACAGTTTCATCTTCAGATTGAAGTTGTGATGTCTTCTAATTAGGAAATGAAGCAAAAGAAATAACTGAAATGTGCAAACATGTAGGAGCATCATTCATAATTTAAATGTAGCACCAAAAATAAAAGCAAACAAACTTGAATCCCTTATGCAACTTGGACTGCCTTAGTTTTCATGCACTGCAATATGCTCTTACACAACCACATAAATTTACTATGTCAAATGACTTTTTATAAAAAATTCCATTTTAATGCATTTGATGATCACATTCAGAAGCTGAAAAGCTTTCAGTATCAAGTCTATCCCTGTATTTCAGCCTTGGAACTTGATGTACTCCAAACTCTTCAAATGCAGCTTTGGACTGTTCATTTCTTGGTCACACACTGTACACAGAGCTTACTGCTACAACAGAAAAAATGTTTACTTTTACAATTCCTTACAACTCTTTCCAGCTCTCACTGAGGCAGGGAGGTTATTATCACCTTATTTATTTATTCATAAGGAAGACCTGCAAAGATTAGGTTCAAAACTGTCTACTAAATGAGTACCTATCTAAAATGTCAAGGATGTGTTAGGTTGGAATTAGAGCATTTATAAAACACTTCAGTACTCTAGTATTGGAGTGGTATTCTAGTGGTATCACTGCTCATCACTTTTGAAAATCATACTTGAGAACAGCATGAGTGCATAATTAGTGGAACTGCAATCACACTGAAGTATTTTGCTTGATATCACAAAGACTATCTAGAAAAATCATCTCATTTTTTGATCATTCTATATTTTTCGGCATCCAAGGGAATTGGAGTTTGTATTGGCCAATCTGGAGGTTTCCTGCAGAACAGGTTCCAGATTATTTCACAGCAGCATGAGATGGACTGACCTCTCCAAGAACACTTGGGTGGAAGCAGCAGGTAAATAGAAGTAACACACTCAATCAGGTCAAAGAGCTTTGGCATCTTTTGTTGTGTCCAAAAGGAACAGCCAAGGAAAAAATACATTGCTGCCTTCTACAGACAGTCTTCCAGATTTCAGTTTGTGGAGATTTGAGCCAGCAGTGATGCCTATTTTTTAGCTCTGAGTGGATTTCCATCCTATGGTAGCATCTACAACATCTTGTGGCAAGAGCAGCTGCAGCTTAAGTGCAGACTGTTTGGGAACAGCCAACCCCCACCCAATATTGCTTGCTGTGGTCTAGCCACATCAACTGGTTTCCAAGATGTCTTATACTGGAACAGGCAGATGACAGTCAACTCTCTTCAGCTTTTCACAGTGATTTACTGTTTTTGCAGACCATTATAGTTTGGGTTTTTTTTGATGGGACTGCAAAATTGAAAGACATAGGTGTTTAGAAAAGTGTTTACCATTTTACATCATTGCTAAAAATCAGTTTTAAATTTCTCCAATATTGAAAACTCAGAGTGACTAAAAGTGACAGAATGAGGAAGGAAAGTATTTTCCTACCCATGTTATTTTTCAAGGAGATCCTTATATCCTTGCTTAGTTGCTGCTAAGCCCTGCATTAACTGCACTGGACTTGAGTCACTCTTCTCTGTCCTTCTAAGCTCCTTGCTACTTTTGAGGCCTCAACTCACATGACTAATCCATGCTTCTCTGACCAACATCTTTGTCTGAGCTGCTACATTCCAGCCTTGTCATGCCTCTCTTAACATCTTGAAGCGTTTTCTGAAATTCTCCCTCCCCTTGGCTCTGTTGGTTCTTCAAGAGAAAGAACAACCCCTTCTACCTTACAGTGAATTCCTCCTCCTTGTGCTATTACTTCCGAAAGGAACATGGAAGCTTTTGGTTTCGTAATCAAGAGGAAGATTCTATCTACAATGTCCTCCTCTTGGTCAGCTTATTCAGCTTTGAAAGCCCTGTTTTTGCTCTCCTGTTTCATTCATGTAAGCTCTTGCATGCTCTCAAACACTCTAACTATTATTTTGTAAATTCTTCCCGTGTTTACCATAACCAATTTAAGGTAGGAGAGACCAGAAATGTAGTTATTCCCAGTGAGAGCATACTATCATTTACACATTTTGGCCTCTTTTCTAAGTTGTTCCTCATGCTCTGTTGGCTGTCATTACCACACTTTTACACACAACTTTCCAGAGTACCTGATCTTCTTTATGTTATTTGGATAACTTTAAGAATGAGTTCTTCTTAGTTCTGCTTCTCTACACTATCCTGTTTTTCACTAAGCTGACCTCTTCTAGACCTTTCCAAAAACTTCCTTGAGAGCTGCTGAGTAACAGCTCTTTATGTCAGGTATGAAGACACCCCAAAAGATGTGCTGGCATGTAGATCAGATTGACAGTCTGCCTGACATATGGCTTGATCAGGGAATCTTACCAGTTTTGCTCTTGCCAAGTACAGATTGGGACTGAACATGTATTGTAATTATCAAGTAAATGGCCTTTTGCCCAAATAGTGTGGACATCTATGCAAAATTTTCCTTTTACTGGCAGGCACCAAAGACTGCACAAGTCTTCAGCAAAAGAAGGGAAATAAAAGCTATATTCTTGCCAGAGACAAGGAAGCAGCCTCACTGAAAAGCTAAAAAGGGTTGGAAATAGTGTCATATACTCTTTACACACTCAAGATAGATACTGACGATGCTCAAGGGTTTTAGGAGGTAGGTGGTGTGTCCCACCCAGGCTGCAAACTTTCAAAGATTTTAATTAATCAGCCTGTGGCACACTTTAGCTGGACAACCAGCTCCAGAACTACTCACAACCACTGCTGCCTTCTATGTCTCTCCTCACCTAAACGGAAACACAGAGCTTTCAATGTGTAACCCTGTTCTAATTATTCAGCTATGAATGAGTCTCACTTCCAATAATGTGAATGAAAAATAAATAAAAAAAATTAAAAAAAAAAAAAATAAAATATATATATATATATATATATATATATATATGTAAAATCCCACTCCCAAAAGAACATCTAGTTTAGTTTGCATTTCCAGAAGTAGTGGAAAAGTCTAGCATTTTACTTTATGTAGATGGTTTGTACGGGTGTTATATTCAGCAAAAGCTGAATATATGGGTTTAAAATTAACCATGATTGTCAAAAAGACATGTTTAGGATGAAAATGAATGTGAAATGACTTTTAATGCTATTGAAAAAAAAATAATATTATTAACATATATGAAGTCCCCCAGAATTACCTATTTCCCTCCTTTTTCAATTTAGGAAACTGAGTAAAAGTATTACATTTGTGTGTGTGTGCAGGCATGTGTTCATTTATATATTTATAAGCACACACATATGAAAGTATATGTTCTACCATATTTCATCAATTTGAAGGGCATGCCTGATTTTCCTGTATTTTCAACCAAAATTTGCTAAAAGTTTCTTGTCCTGATTCTTTCTATGTACAGCTGAATTCAAACTGCAAATACTTACTATATTTACTTAACCTTGAGGTCTCTCCGTACACTGTGAGATATACAAAGGAGGCTGGTTTTAAAAGAGAGGAAACAAGCGTAAATGAAAAATCCTCAAACTGGACCTGCTGAACATGCTCTGTTCTTTGCTGGGGTACTATACCAGGTGTAACCACAAGCAGTAAGCAGTGTGCTAAAAAAGATGAAGACACCGATTACAAACAAAAAATAGCCTGGTATTTAGCTGTACCAAGGTTCAGGACTGGAAAAAAACAAAAAAGAAAAAAAATCTTTCAACAGTTGAAGACCAATAAAAGCAAAGAATAAAATGATCCGGAAATTTTTTCTTTCTTCATGGAATTCTGCATTTGATGCAGGATTCTTATTTGCACCTGGATGAAATAATTAATTGTTAAACATTTCCAAGATCACAAGCTGCATTTTCAGAAAAAAGCAGCCCAAACAAACAGCATTCCGTTTTGACAAAAAAAAAAAAAAGTAGAGCAACATTCAAAAAGCTAAACAAGATACCACATGCAAGAAATATTTACTGGGCAGAACAAAGCACATGAATATGTATTTTTAGAGAATCATAAAAAATTGAGTATGAAAGCAAACTGACTATCAACAGACACCAAAACCTGATTTGTATCAGCAACCATGAATTGTCACTATGAGGTTTTAGTGTTTCTCACACAGCACACATAATAATGCTCCCTGGTGCATGACAGTATTTCCAAGTTTCAAACACAAGCAGAAAGAGGAGTTAAAGGAAGTAAGAGACACTTCAACTGCAGTTTTAAAAGCAGATTATTACATTTTAGTCACATGAAGACAGCAAATCTTGCTGTTTACAAATATGACAGATCATGCTGGATTTGTGTGAAAAACAGAGAGGAGCTGGAGACAGGAATGTAGATCTTACCACTAAGGGTGAAAATCTCAACTGCTCTGTGACTTTTTGGCCATGGAATCTTGTTAAACAGCTATAAAAGAAACAAATATTTGGAGGCAAAAGAAAAAGACTAAACAAAAAACCTAAACCCACCTAGCAATGATCTCAACCATTTCTGAAGATAACTGAGTATTTTTTCAAAATTTTCAAGAAACCTTTTACATATTCATGAAATTTTTTGATTTATTATACTGCATTTCTACAAAGGCACTAGTTTCCTCCTAGTTCTCATGATCTGTAATTCAGTCAAGTCATATTAAAATGCACTTTTTCCCTAGGCATACATGCTATTCAAGATTCTGAAAATTGCCCATCTCCCAGTCTCTTTCTTTGCAGCACTCTGAATCTGTTTCTTCTCAGCAGTTGTTTTCCTACTGACAAAAAGATGAACTGTATGAAAGGCAGACCATACAGCAAGATATTCAGACCACATACTGAGTGCACCTATGTCTAAAAGTTGTTGCTGGTATGCTCACAATTTGCTTAGATGACACACCATTACTTCAGTGCTGCAATCATCCTATGAACATGAGGATAGGAGCCAGTTTTCCACCTAATTATATAATCTCTCCTTTGGTACAGCGCAAGAAAATCTCTCCAGAGAGAGATTAGTGCAATTGTGAGCCATAACTAGATCCAAGTCCCAGTCACCAGTTCTTAACTAGACCTTAGAAGCTTAAGGATGAATAACTGCAGGACTTCAAGTACATTATAATGTAAGCACAGCACACAGTTATTTATCATTCATTATTTTCAATGACACCAACCCTATTCTTCTGTCCCAGCATAAAGAGCCAAAGTTTTGATTGATATTCAGAATTGCTAGCCAAATATTTTTATAGTAGGTATGATTCGCTTTAAGTCCTTAAGCTTCACAGCCTTTTTCAATGCCTGTGTAGTGAAAGTGAGACAGATGACTAAATGACTGCAAATTTATCTACTTACTAACATTAACTTATCTATTTGTTTGCTTACTATGTGACAAGACATGAACTCTCCAGTGTTTACATGTCTGATGGTAAAATTGCAATCATATTCTCTCCCTTTAAAAAGAGCTTTTTTCCTTAGAATTGTCTTTCTTCAGTCTCAGTGTGGTAGTTTATAAAACTGTGCAGCTGTGGCAAAAGAAAAGATTATTAAATGATCACTAACATGACTCAGTTTCAAGGCCATATTTTCATGTGATGGAGAAACTGGTAATCTGTATGCTCTATCTGTTTGCTACTTTCCATCTCCAACACTTGTAACAGCAAGTTAGCAATTCTGATATACTTTAAGAAAAAACAGTAACATGTACATTTATATAAGCAAATTTTTAAGTATTTACAAAATAAAACCAGGTAGAAAATGTCATAGTGTATGCCACTTTAGAATGCACGTATTTCTGTATACTGATAATCAGCTGGTTTAAAAAGATATAGGAACCTGTCACCACAGTTCATATTATGTTTTGACCTCACATAATAGCCCTACCAGCTGAAGAGAGAAACCAGACATAAATAAACCTCTTAAATGCCAACATCAAAACTCAAAGAAAATAGTTCTACCTAGCAGAACTTGTGACAACATAGAAGGGTAAGATAGGTAATAATGAGAAGCAGCAGCAAGAAACACATTATACAAAGCAACAGTATGTTTCACACGATGGCAATTCATAGCATACACAATTAGAAGCTGAGTAAGATGGTTAATTCTGAGTGCACTGATTAAAACAAAGCTAACTTTATCCTGAAGTGACTGGGTAAACCAATTTCTTCACAGAGTTTCTCTGAAGTGAATACTCATCAAGCCCACCATTCTGCTCTTTTAATATCCAGCCCTCTGTGAAACATCTGTAAATTTAAAGCAATGGGAGGCCAATGCAACACCACACAGCTCCACGGAAAAGGCAGAGGGGCAGCCAAGACTGCAAGAGAGAGCTCAGCGCTCTCCTGCAGCCACACCCACCCCCAAAAAACTACAGTCAAGTGGCGCCTGGGCTAGTAGAAGTCAAGAAGGGTTCAGAGCACGGCTCATGATCAATGAGGACCTGCAGCTTAACCCATTTGTCAGCAAGGGCACCTGCTGAGTTGTGACTGAGAGGAATCCCCCGAGCTGGCCAGGCGAGCGCTGCCAGAGCACTCAGCCAGAAGGGCAGAGCACCCGATAACCTTCACCCTGCCTGGAGAGGATGACAGGAGCCATGGCATTCTGCTGGGGGGCTGACAGAACCGCTGGGAAGGCAAAACTAACTTCAGCTAGCTAGGCTTTTGTCCCAGAGTCAAGTTTCCCATTCCCTACTCCTTTCCTATTACTTTTTATTTAAATTCAGGGCATTTCAGAAGGTGGTTTAGAACAAAGGTACAGACCATTTGTATTGTACAGCCTGACAGCCACTCCTGTCACTGCTAAAACTTCCTTTTCCCTCATTTTTACAGGGACATCAAAAATGTATAAAGAATCCTTTTTTATTAAGCTGTATGAACTATATTTTAAAAGTACAATTTGCTGCTTGAAGACTGAAAAGTTGAGCTTTCAATTTAGAAGTTACTTATATATAAATTTGTATATACCTATACAAATCTGTAAAACACACAGTATTCTATCACAGCTTTTGATCTCTCCTTTAGAATCTTGAATAAAAACCATTGAACCCATCTCCCTGGATGTTCCTATAAATAAGGGAAGTAGGAGGGTGAGAAAAAACCCTCTCTACTTAGACTTTTACTTTAATTCAGTGAGGTGTTTTTTTCATATTAAAAAACCCAACCAAAAAAAAGCCACCAAAAAAACCCCCACATCTAAATCTAAAACAAAACAAAATAAACCCACAAAAAAAAAACCAAAACAAAAACAAAAAAAAAAAAAACCACAAAACAAAAAACCCCCAGCCCCCCAAATAATTTATTTGGGAAACATTCAGAGCACTTTAAATACGTAATTTTTCAACTGCTTTTCAGGTAACCTGCAGTGCTCTTCACCTCCTTTCAGTGACTAAGAAATCCCCAAAAGACTAATTTCTATCTGCTAAAAGTACTCCTTACAAAAGAAAAACCCTCTTCAGCATGCTTTGAGTTTGATTACTGATTGAAGAAATAAGTATTTTCCAAGGGACATCTGCAACAATTTTGAGCCAACTATTTGAAACTTTAATAAAAAAGTTATATTTATGTGCCATTTTCAGAAACTTCTATTTATGTGTATCATCATATTGAGCTTCTAGTTGAATTCCCACACTTTGAGACTTCGATTATAATAAAAATATCGAATTCAGCTAACCAGTTAGGACAGAAGCTGTCAACATACACATTCTAAGAAAACTGTCTGCTTATGAATACAATGGTGAATACAATGGAAACTGCTTGTTCTTGTACAGCCTTGACATGAGAGCTTCATACAGTAATGGTTCAGACACATCTCAGTTTGTTCTAAGGAAAGCTACAAATGTTTAGAACTACTTTTTAAAGATCAGACATGCACACCTCAGATATTGTTGCTCTGATTAATTATATTACTCTGATCTCATGCCTAAATGCATAAAAGCATGATGTTAAGGTACACAATGACCTTGCAACTTCCAGACACTCCATCTAAAACTGAGCAACAGCCACCTCACGTGCCCTTCTTGGATTTCTCACAGTTTAACATTTATATACAATTTATATAAAAATGCAGATATAAATAGCTACATTTATTTCAGTCTTAATGTGTCACTTAACTGAATAAAAAGTCAATGCTTGGGTATTACCATAACCAGCTAGCCCTGTGCCCTGCCTTTAACACTTGCCAAAACTGAATACTTGGGGACACCTAAGCAACACAATAAAAATATGGGATAATACATAATGATAGCTCCATAAAATTCAACAGAGCATACAACAATCTGCAGCTTGGGGACACCTAAGCAACACAATAAAAATATGGGATAATACATAATGATATGTATTATCCCATATGTATGTTGTATGCTCTGTTGTATGCTCAACAGAGCATACAACAATCTGCAGCTTGGGGACTTCCAAAGTCAGAGGTAGTGTTTTTTTTTTTAAAGCCTCCAATTAATTTTCTTTTAAAAGTCTGTCCTGTAATTTATATTTAAAATCCATCTATGGTTCTAATATTCACAACAATCATATGTCAAGGATTTCTGAAACTTATTACACATTTTTACTTTTTCTCACCTTTCTGCCTGCTATTTTGATGCCTCCTCATTCCAAAAGTGTGAGACAGAAGGCATGTTCTGTGCGGTATTTTGAGAGACCTCTATTGTACTTCTCTTTAATTATTAATTTTCTCTTTTTAAAAGACCTACCTCATTTACTTCTTCTTTGTAAGGAAATAGTTCTGTGTATTTGATCTACCTTGTTGCTGCGCTCTGGATTATTTTTTCTCCTGTACTGTTTTCTGGAAGGTAGCAGATCAGTCCCACACACAATATTTGGACATAAATAGGTTTACAAGTGTGGCATGTGACTGTCCTTGCTTTTTCCCTTGCTTTTTCCCTACATGATACTTAACAGTAGATTTAACCAATGCTGGTTTTGTGAGACCACATCTTATTCACAAGTGGTTACAGCCACCTTCAGACACTGTTATTTTATATGTGAATTTAGTACAGGTATTTCTGCATAACTTCACAGTTATCTACACTGAATTTCAGATGGTATTTTACTGAGAAAGAATCTTGTAAGGATCTTCTGAAATTCTTCATAAGAGATCCTTGTCCTAATTTTCTTGAATAATTTCATACCTGATCATCCCACTACTCACTGTATTTTCAAATCACTTATGAACACATTTGTCAGAATAGCTCCAGCACAAATAGCGGATATTTTTTTATTCACTGTGAAATTCTCTTTAGCATTACCTCACTAGGAACTGACCTACAGTAACCTCAATGGCCACAACTACATCAGTGACCTATTAATCATTCTACTAATCCAAGCACTCAGTAAAAAAAGGCTGAACTTCAGAAAGAGGAGCTAGGGAAAATCTAACCTAGGGAAAGGAAATGTGTGTCATATGGTGCTGTGGCCATAACATACAGGTTGACTTGGGAGAATGTGGTTCTGCACTACAGCAAATATTTATCTTTGAAAATTTTAATTCAACTAATCACCTTAATATGTCTGATCATCTGTATTCATTGAGTGTCATACAGAATATAAGCATATGTTACTTTCGGTTTTCCTTAGCTGTCTAGAATTTATCTTCAGCGTTATTTAGACTCTAAAACATTTGGAATATTAATTTAAAAAGAGTTTAAAGCATCAAATATATTTTAGCAAGTAAACATATAATATCTGTCAATAAGAAATAAGAGTTGAAAAGGAGACTTGGAAGGAATACCATGAAGTTTGTTTCAAAACAGCTGAGCTGTTTTACTCAACTGTATGTTGAAACACCTAAAAGAGTATAATATGTTATTCTGCTGATAGGCTCACATGCTTCAACAAAACTGTGCCAGGACATTCCTTCCTAAATTAGTGACTAATCAGATGCTGGGCAGGGAAGCACACCCTCACATGTTACAACCACCCAGACGTTTGCAGCATTAAAAAAACAAAAAAAACAAAACAAAAAAAAAAACAAACCAACTACAACTATATGTTCTTGTGGCCCTATAAATAATTCATATCATGCGTTTTGTAATCCAATGCTTGTATTTGGCAAATCAGATGCAATTAAAGGTCAAAACTTGACTACTATACAAAGTACATGACTACTCTACTTCTTATGATCTTTCTCTTGACTATTACCATTCTAAATATTCTAAGCAAGGATGTCCTCTTCCCTCCATATCAATAACTAGTATATATTTCTAAATACTAGTATATATTTCTTGTTTCATTGATCACAAATGTTTCTTGCTTCTTTTATCAAGTTCTCAAATCAATCAAAATTGCTTGCTTCTTTTTCTTTCTTATTACTCTCAGATTTCCATTGTCCTTCAAAAATTCTTTAGAATTTGAAAACTTGACAGAGATTAACTCAATAGGCTGTTAAGAGACCAGCACTTTTTTCATTGTTTTTGCGGAACAAACCCTACTCTTTAAATAATATATATATATAGCAAAAGCAGCATTTCTTCCTACATGAAACAGTTAATACAGGCCAATATTAAAACAGGATAAAAGCTACTTGTATTTGCAGGAGAAAAACATCTTTTTCACATGTTTAGCAGAAGACATTCCATTTGCTATTCATGCAGTCTTTAATGATAATATAAAAGTACAGAATATGGTTAAGCTCGCTACCTATTTTCATGGAGCTTTTAATCAACCATTATTAGACTCACATTTAAGAAAGGCCATTCCAAAATAAAACGGTCCAATTTTCTTTTTAATCTTAAAAGGAGTCTCTCTATTTAAGGTAACACTGGGGGCTCCCTGAATGCTATAGTTTATAAATACCCTTTAAGATGACAAGTCAAATGACTTCAGGATTGCAAGTTATCTCTCACAGTTGTTCAACTGTTAAAATGGAAGGTGGTAAGAATAGAATAAAAACACCAATGGCAAAAATATTACATGTGCAATGGAACAAACAGCACACAGGACATGACCATTTTAACATTACTCTTTTCGCTTAAATTTACTCCCTACCCTTTAAACAGGTCAGCTTTGTGAACTTCTCTCCTTATGAGCAATTTGAGGTCTGTCATTCCATGCACACTCTTACACTCATCAAAAATGCAGTCATCCTTTACTTACGATAAGTCTGGTACTTCTTGCAACAATATTCTGCTAGTTTAGACACTAACTTGATGCAACCCACCTAATTCTATAATAATGTACATTTTAAAATACATAACAAATGTGAAAAAAGCAACATTATGTTTGCAAGCAAAACAAATCTCTGAGGCAGGTAAACATATCCAGCAGCTCTGTAGCAATCTGACAGGCTGCTTCTGGACTAGGCAGTAGTCACACTTATTTTACAGTGTAAGCCTATAAAGAGTTAGAAAAAGGATGTTTCAACTGTATGTCAGATTTCTGTTCTCTTTTGCAAGGCTTGGTACCTTGGTACTCTAAAAAAAGTATCATTGCCTGTTAACCAATTCAAACTTACAAACACAATGTGCAGCTGAGGTCTGACTGTCTAGACATCTAACTATGTCTGCCTAAGCTCTTTGAAGTCTTTGAACTAGAAGAGAGAGCCTTGGTAACTCAGAGAATTGCCCTAGAAAATAGATGTCCTTTACGAGGAATTGACTTTTACCAGTTTGTGCTGTCTGCAAAGCCTTGGAGTACAGTATCTTCACTTGAAAATAAGGAATTAAAGATTGCACTCTGGTCAGTAACTTAGTGTCAGTTCTACTGTATTGATATGAAGCTACTTCTGCATAATCACAAATTGCAAGACACATGGATTCTCACCAAAAATTAGAAAATCCCAGAATATGGAATACTTGTTCATAAATCTTTCTGGATTAGGGATAAATATTCAGGTGACACCTGACAGAGGCAGTGACCAGTTGTTCTGTTCAAAATGATGTGACTGAATCCAAGTCATCTCCTTTCCCTGTCTGAGCTGGTTGGGAAGGCTGTTGCCACCCTTCAAGAGGCAGTTCTTGTAACTTGAACCTAGTAAATTCAACACATGAGTTGAAGTACATGACATTACCTTTTGGCTGACATTTTGTAAGACTATGTCCAAGCCTCTTGGATCCTTCAAATGGAAGAATCTTTATTTAAGATGTGAGGGGTCTTTGTCACTTTCTACTGCATACACTCAATACCAAGTTTCACTTTCTTATTGACAACATACCTGTCAATCACATCCCTGGACAGGTTTTCCTGTAAGGCTATTTAGGCTGGCGGCCAAATTAAGAGGGTATCCTTCTACATCCTGTGCTGAAGCATTCTATTTATATCAACAATTTGTAAATAGAAACAAGTTAAAAAAAAAAACAAAACAAAGCCCAAAGCATTTATGCTGAAACTGCAGTAATATTCAGAATTGACAACAATATGTAAATGTGCCTGCCATTACCGATAATTTCCAAGCAACTTTGAAAAAAAAATAAAAAGGGAAAGAATAACAGATGCTATGGTTAGCATGAAAAAGCTGACCTGCTCAAGAACAGCCAGAAAACAACATTTCATTAGATTCAGGAGGTAACCAGATATTGCCCCTTTTAATTCATTTGATACTCTCTGTGGGATGTTGTACTCCACAACAAGATTAATTGCTGGCTTCACAAGAAGTCCCCGAAAACAGAAAAAGTAATCTGAGATGGATAGTACCAGCATAATTCCTCTGCAGTTTTTCATAAAGTTTTCTCTACAGAGATGTTCACAGACTTAAGTCTGTGAAGTCCCATGAAGATGCGATAGGCAAGTATTATAAGAGAAGCTTGTAGCACTCCTTGTATGACCAAAGTGTGGCCCACATCTCAAAACAGATGAAAGTATGATTTGTTTTCCCTGTAATTAAGATTTTTAAAGCTTTAGCTCAGTTGGTAAAAAATACTGGTGTTATTATTGCTGTATAAGTAAGAAATATGAAAGTATTAAAAAGTGAAGGACACCTCCAGACTCCCATGCTGAAAGCTGGGAAAACTTGCCAAACAGCAGGTGACCACACCTGTTTGCAGACACAAGTCTGCAAATTCAAATGCAGCACTTGCCACACTTTCTCTCTTCAAAAATGGAAGAATAGATCGAAACACTCCTTACTGAGAAAGCACAAAGGTGAGACAGGGACAAGTGGCATGGGAGAGCTTCAGAGTAACACTAACTGTTTAAGCAATTTTCTCCTTCTGAATCCCTGGTTTGTTTCTCCACTCACCTCCCTCTGTGCCATTTTCTGTATTTGCTTTACAACTTTCCTTACAACTCCATCATTTTAGGAAGTTCTTTTATTTTCAAAATGCTAGAAAAAAACTGAACTAAAAAAACCTTCAAATACCTTAAATTCTATGAATTTTCTACCTAATGTTTGGTTAGTGCTGTGATGATAATAAACATTCTATCATTACAATAAACACAGTGACAAAAAAAAGAAAAAAGACATGAGAAAGCTGAGATAATGGCAGGCAGCAGTGGGGAGAGTGCATTTTTTCCCCAGTGATGACAATATGGGTGGCACATGACATGCCAGTGAGCATGTCAGAACTGGGTCAGCTCAGAATTAGCAGCTCTCTGGTTGTTCACAATGGGCAAATCCACCTGCCTGTGCTCACAGATGCTTTTAACAGAACTGCATTTTAGACAACGTGGATCCAGAAACAAAACTCTCACAAATAACTGAACAGTGACTGCAGCTCCATACTTTAAAATATCAAACATGGAATAGAGCTGGCTTTACTATATGTTGAAAATTGCTGAAGAAAAAATGCACTATGTTTAAACAAAAGATGCCAAAGGCTGTATATCCATCCTCCCATCACCACAGACTATAATCACATTTTCCAACTGAGTGTAGCATTTAATTTTTACCAATGTGTAACAAAGGAAATTAATTACTGAGCCACTTTTGCACAGGATGCAGCACACCCTGCAGTCTGCACACTGTGCTTATGTCAGGTATTTATTTCACACATTTAATCATGGATGCAGAGACTTCACTTGAACAAAGTATTACAAAATAAAAAAAAATAAATATTTAAAACTTAGTTTATTTAAGTATAGAAAAAATACACAGTACCCAGATGAATTTTTTTCCAGCATGGAGGCAAACTGGCAAAATCACAGAACCATTTAGATAAAAAAAGGCTTTCAATATCATCCAGTCCAACCACAATGCTAGGTATAAGGATCTTTTGAAATCTCCACGAAATTACCTTGTGTTCTTCCATGAAATTAATCCTTCTGGCTTAATAGAGAAATAATATTTGTTTATCCCTGAGAAGATACAGACAGAACCTGCACACATCCCAAAAAGCTTTCAAACAACATGCTTGGAAATTATAGCTGAAATCACCTGTTTGTGAGACTGGCAAGACCAAAAAACAACTGTCAAATCAGACTATGTGAGGTCTTCTTTTGAATCTTAAAATTTTAATTAAATATTTGTATAGGAACATTTCTGTTACCAGAACAGAAGAAAAAAAATTCGCAGAGGTACACTATGGCAGTCTTCCTAATGATTCCTTCATATCTCAGTACTGGAACCCCAAAATAAACAATATGGAATGCTTTCAGAGCTCTCTAAATAGAACTAAAAGTTTAAAATAATTATGAATAATTTTGATTACAACTAGCCAGTGAGGTACAGGAAAGGGCAGGATTGTGGAACAAAGAAGTAGAGTAATAAATTTCTCTAGTAATTACAGCTTACAAAGTAAAACTAGAAAAAAAAAGGGCTATCCAAGCGATTTTAGATCAGCTGCTCTCCTTGGATATTAGAAAGATACTGAACAAGTGAGTAGCAAAGCTAAGAAGCTGTTAAAGCAGTCAAGGAGGATTATTCAGCATCCAAAAAAGTAAAAAGAAAGCACATTTCTTTTTAAAAAGTACACAGCCTAACCTGAAGATGAAAGCATACATCTCAACTGCTACAATGCTTTTGAAATTCTGCTATATGACACTTAAAAGCAAACTGGAAAAAATACAGCATATATACAATCCCCATAACTTCACATTTAATTGAAAAGTTATACCAAAGGGCAAGGGCAGGGTATTAGAAGTGCCTTGTTATATGAGACTGGTATGTCCTTAACATTTTCAGTCAGTATTTGCCTTAATCCTTCACATGAGTGAATTGCAATACCCCAGGAGGAGTGCAGACACAGCATAGGACAGAATCAGGGTTCAAAATACACAGGAGCTCAGACTGGGAAATGGCACAAAATCAGCTACCCTAACTCATCAGGAACATGCTATATTTGACAAGCCAAGTGCATAAATGCAAAATGGGAAACAACTTATTAAACAAGCAGTGCAGTGGAAAAGGATAATGTTTCTACTTGAGTTATTTACAAGTCTTAGAAAAAAAGAATCTATGCCTGAGATGCATTTACAAGACATTTACCATCTACAGCAACAGTCATGTCTTTTACATGGTACTGGTGTTTATTGATGTTGCTCAGTTTGAGCATCATGCTCAGAGCAATACAGATACACATGAATGATGACAGTTTCTGTAAACATAAATGGGTTAGAATATATCCTTGTATAAAAACAGTTAAAGCAGCCCCAGTACAATTCTGCTGGTCCTTTGTTTCTGCCCTTACTTCTTCAGAAGTTGCTCTTCTTTCAGCCAAGATAATGTTTAACCTTTATGTTTAACTAATAGGAACAGAACATGAGTAAGGTTTACAGAAAGAAGAATGTAATATCTGTTTGGTAATTACAAAGAAACAGGATGATTCCAACATTTTCTCATCATCTCTTCTGTGCACCCTCCATAATGAAAGGTGACTTGAGCTTCTGGGGACATGGAAGAGAGGAAAATGCCTTGTGATGGCTAAGACAGAATTGAAATATAACCAAATTACTAGAGAACCATAGAGAGTAGGTCTGACTTCAAAAGTTTGCAAACCATTCTGTGTGAGAAGAAATTGGTTGTGTAGGCTACATATAATTTTTGGCATATGTAAGAAAAATAACAAGCCAAACAAGCCAACTATTTCTACCAGTGAGATACATGACACCTACAAATGCCATGCAACATCCCTCATTTCCCTTCCCTTAAACAAGAAAAGAACCAACCAGCCACCAACCTTTTCCTGCAATTGTACAGAAAAAGGTATTAAACAGTTTTCAGACAGTGACACTTTTGCCAAAGTTACAGCATTTCTACTCAAGTATTGGTTTTTGCTCCTGTAAGAAAAACTTTACCAGTATGTTTGTTTTATCATGTATCAATATAAAACTAACAAACCCAGCAAAATACATTACTTGGAAAAGTAGCTAACAACTTGGAAATAACTAGCCATAAAGGAGAAACAAAGTTACACAATATTTAATGAAAAAAAAAACCAACAAAACATTGAGAGGTTTTAGCACTGTAGACAATTCTTTCTGCAATCTGAAGGTTTGATCATTCATGTGTAAGGTTCCTTTAGAAAAACCCCACCACACAAATTGCTGCCTATCTGAGTTGCACCAACACATTCTATAAAACAAAGGACAATTACAGTCTGGTATTTGAACAGTACAGTGGCTACTGAAAAACTGTGACTTTAGGCTGCAAATAAAACTCAATTTCCATTTGCTTTCCACAATATGCATTCACTTCCTGAAGGACTGCAACAGCTTTTATATATTAAGAACATTTGGGAGAACCATATTTGAAGCAGAATTGTTGAGGTATGTTATCCAGCCATATATATTTTCCAACACAAACTCATACAAATATATAAGGCAAAATGAACAGAGCAGCAACCGCTATGAAATACCAAGGCTGGAAGTCTTTGAATACTCCACATGCCTTCAGACTACATTGAAATAACTGAAGAAGCAAATATTTGCTCTCTGGAGCCTATTTGTATCCATCTATTTATCTGTTAGACTATATTCTGCCCCGTGCCTGTAGGTCCACAGGAAGTATTTTCTTCAGTCTGTTACCAGATTGTGTAGTTGTGTAGGGTCATGTGAGGAATGCTCCTGTCTGGATGACCAAAGCAAGACAAAGAGACTGCGCAACAGAAACTGGAACTGATGGTGCCATGTTTTCGTACTGACTGGCCCACATGACTGCCCTTGGCTCACATTACATTTTTTCCTATCTATAACATCAAGGAAATGGATTAACAAGTGTATAACAGAAACACTTCTGCTACAGCCTTGATCTTGTTGGAGTTCCTAATGGAAAAAGACCTCTTATTTCCTAATCCACTCATCTGCAAAGAAATCTCTTTGCAACACCCTGAAGGACAGGACTTTTATTTTGAGATACAGTGAAGCAGCATATTCTTGTGTCTCAAGAGTGATCTGAATACACAATCATACTATGCCTGAGAATCATTTCAGAAGAACTTTATGTACACAGGGAGGTAAATAAATCAAGTCCCTGTGCCCTGCAGTTATTACTGCTGTGGATTGGTATTCCCGTGTGTTCTGCCAAGAGTGCAAGGGTCAGTTTCTCATTGTAGCCACAAGCAGCAGTCAACGGCATCTCCAAAACAGACAGGCTTTCAGATCAACAGGGAACAATGACACAAGGGCTGTAAACACCGTCATTTGTCTCACCACCCTAGGCTTTCTGTATATATTCAAGGGAAATAGTCACCATTAAGACACAATATACCTGACCCACCTACAGACATTTGTTTGGGAAGAGATAGATCAGGATATATAGCTCATTAAGTATTTCAAATCTTTCTCCATTGATCATGAAATCAGACTAAGCAGACTATGTCAGAAATATTTAGGCACCTGACTTGCAGATTGTCTTAAGCAAACCCAGCAGGCAAAACATATGTAACTCAGAGGTATGTAAAGGTTCTGACATAATAAACAAAGCATGGTAATTAGATAAAAGGGGCAACTATCTAATTTATATTTAGGGACAACAAAGAGTTTTTTTCATTGCTCTCAATGACATATTAGGAATAATTTTGCACAAGTGCATTATGGAGTTACTAGAGTTATGGAGTTATTAGACTCAAAAGATTATTTTTTCTTCTTCTTGGAAAAAAGCCCAATAGCCATGCATTACATGAAATCTGTCAAGCTCGGAATGGTGCTAGCTCAGATATTGTTCTTCAGAACACACTGACCATTGTAATGCATACAAATGTCTATGAGCTGGGCTGATGCAAGTGTGAAACCAGTGTAGCTCAAAAGATGAATTCAGAACTGGAAAAGCTATGACCTGAATTTGAAGCTCATCTGTCACATCAGCTGACTCAGTAATGGATGTTGTTACCTACCAAACAATAACACTCACCCGCAAGTGGGCAGCAACTTTGATGGCTCTGGGAGTCCACAAGTATCACCACAGCTAACTCTCATAAAAGGAATCCACAAAGAAGGGATTGGAGGAAGGAGGTGGTGAGGAACAGGAATGTTCCGGGCTTAGAAAATAACCTCTGTGTGTCTGTTTGTAACCTTCTATCAGTGAAGGCTATTATTTCAGAAATATCCCAGTTATCTAACTACCGAGCTTCAAGAGCATTTCAATATTAACCATGGTTTTCAACATCAAGTCCTAAAGTGCTTCAATAAAGACAGCTGCCAGTTAAAAGCTTCCACCAGTAAGTGTCTTTTTTCTCTTGGAAATGTTATGTTTCTTCTTACAGAATTTCAAATCTTCATTAATCTGATCACATGAGCAGCAGTGGATGAGACATGCTGTTCACAGTACTGCACTTGCTTATTTTTCCTTCCTCTTGGAAGCAGAGGAGAAGGTGTGCTTTGGAAATAAAAAAACTTTTTATTTCAACCTACAGGGCCAGGAGAACCCTTTCAGGATTTATTTTCATAGCCCAAAGAATTATATCCACAACATTCAACATCTAATAATACAGTAAGTACTACACAGCTACTGCAGTCTGTGGCTGAAGCAGCCATTAGTGCAGTAGGGAGCTTAACACTGTGACTGGTCAGGCAAGGCTCTTCCCAGAAGTCCCATGTAGCTTTGATCTGAGAAAATGATAAAACGTAACAGGGGAATGAAAACAAGCTATGCAGAGCTGCTGGTCTTCAGAGCATTAACTCCTTCCTTTGTGACTTATTCTCTTCAGTCACTCGCTGATGGCCTTTTAAAAGGACTGTTTCTTAGTCCCTTCTCAGGCTGCAACTAGGGATTTTTTAGGCTTGGTATAAAAGAATAATTCTGCTTTAATATTAACTTGACCTTCTTAAGTTTGACCACTCAAGAAATTAAGGTATGCTACAATTCCTGTGGATATTCTAATAGATCTACTGACTAGAGAAGCACCAGATTTCAAAGAAATATCACTAGGATAGGAAGAAATAAAACAGCTTTATAATGAGGAAGAGTAATTTAACAAGTGACCTTTTACAGTGCTATTTTAACAGCTGTAACCTATTTTTAAAAAAGGCAAGATACCTGTACAGCAGTTCCTCAGAAACAGCACTAGATTTAGGGGGAAAAAAGTGCTACAGTGCTACCACCCCTAAGGAAGGTTAAGCTTATCTTCAGTTTGAAATTTTAAACTTAAAATAGCACTAAATGACTCCATTAGAAAAACAATCACAGGTCATCTTACATAGACACATTTTATATGTGAGACAACAAGCATTCAGCATTCAAGTTATGGCACTGAATAAAGTAATGCTACGCTTGCTTTGACTAATCAGCAGCTCTCAACAAAGATGCAGGAGGACCAAAAACAAGTGCCACAAATTAACAGCATTTTCATTGAAGTACTTCGATCTCTGATACTTGGAATGTACACGCAGCAGATAAAATACACAATGCACATGAATGTTGAAAAAGTGCAAGTTTCAGAACATCACAATCAGTAATTCACCCTCCGACTACCAAAAGTTTACCATTTTACTATAAAACTCATCAGAAATCGGTGCCACCATTTATGAAACATTCTACTGTGCTAGTGACTGACTGATATTAATTTTCAGACCAGAATCACATAACAAAAAGGTAGGGCAGGAAATGAGTCTGTTCAGATAATTTTGGTAGTACCTACATCTGTTTCAGTAAACCCAGCTGTGTGTAGCAATTTTGTCAGGCACTAGAACTGGTCAGTTCTGCAGTTAAACCATTAAAATAGCTCTTAGCACATTTTTGGCAGATGCCAACTAGCACTTACGAAAGCAATCCAAAGGAGTTTCAAAGTTGGCACAGACTAGAAATCCTTTCCTGCCTGCACACAGTCATTCTGCACGGACCTTAAGGCAGTTACAAACTATGGATGCAGGGCTGTAGGGCCATGATGCCAAAGAAAAATCATGTACACATTTAATTTATTAGAATAGGCATTTATTAGAATAGGAGTTGTCCCTCACTGAAAGTATCACAGATCTACCATATTTTTTTCTCTGTTAATTACGTAAGAGCAGGTGATTCTCTGCTGGATATGTGGATATATTTGGCACATCTTGCTCATATATAATAACATGAAAACAGTTTTTCATATCCAATTTTGAGTAAAATGAAAAGGAACTATGCACCCAGCCTCAACATCTTACAGCAGTTCTTTCAATTTCAACATCATCAACAGGCACATTTATAGGAGCATTCAGAAAAAGAAAAACCCACCCACAGTGCAAACAAAGGCAAAGTCTTTATGTGAACTTACAAAAGTCTTTATGTGAACTTATAAATGAAAGGTTGGGTGCAACAGTTGAAATTTCATTTTGGTTAAACAGCTTCTCTTAAACCTGCCTTAAGGCAGAGGACTGTGAAGTGTCTAAAGCAATATCTATTTTTAGGGAAGGCACACAAGAGCCAGAGAACTGGAAACCACTAAACACTCATCTCTGCTCTGTGCAAACTGTCAGGAAAACTAACAAAGGACATGCATGCCTGTCCTAATGGAAGCTCTAAAGGACATCATATCACAAACCTTCTGTCCTTTCCAAAGTGAACTTGCTTTTAGATGAACACTGTGTCCATAAAAAAATCACTTGGATTTCTGAGGAGGCTTTCAACAAGGTCTCTCATCAAATGCTTTTATGGAGCATAAGAAGCCATGACAAATGAGAGGAATTATTCTGGTAAAGACAGAGACCAGCTGCAAGGATTAGCAGAATTTAATCAAGTATCACATGATTTCTAGCAAAAAGGCAGATGAAATGTGAAGAAATTCAAAGCGAAAAAAAACCCCACAACTCTTAAAGTCATATGGGCTTTAAGCTGATCTTTACTACTCAGGACATTACCTTGAAGTGATTATCCGTGAAAATATGGATCCAGGAAAACTTCATTTCATCGCTCAGTAGAAATTAAAAACTCCCAATCACATGTTGGGATTTATTACGAAAAGAAGAGAGGGACAATGTATAGTAAGGATCTCCCTGAATGCTATTTGTAATTCTGTCTCCCCAGCAAAAAGGGGGCACAGAAATGGAAGAAAAATGCACAAAAGCACAATGAAGACATCAAAACTCAGAGAACCCCTATTTTAGGAACAATTAACCAGTCATGAACTGAAGAGAACAGGTCAGGATAGAAGTTTATAAAAGTCACAGCTTGCTGGAGAATACTAATTGAGAGTAATTGCTCAGTATTTCTTCCAACAAGAAAAAATGTAGGATGAGCTTACAAACTATTATAGAGCAGTAAACAAACAGAAGACTGTTCACAAAGCACGTGGTTCGGCTGTGGATCTCTGTGTACAGGATGTTGCCAACAGCAGAAGCTTCTAAGAACAAAAGCAACGAGACAAATTCACGGAAGGTCCACCTAGAACAGCGTGGGAGGGGGGTGGGGGTAAGGTTCAACTGGAAGCTGCTGGGAAAGGACACCAGGAGAACCCTTGCAAACTTGTCCTGCTTTAATGCAGGACATTACTCAAGGTCATGTTTCTCGTGGCTGGATCCCTTCAGAGAGCAGATGCTGGGCTAGATGGATACATACAATGCTTGTATTATCTTACCCAAAGGCATGAGCTATGGTGAGCTCATCAAAGTCTCTTTTTCACTCTCTGCATTGTCTCCCCTCAGAACAGCAAATCAAGTCCAGCATTCTGAACAACTGAAAACCTGAATCCAAGATATTTAAAGTACTATTTATAGTCTTTTCATTAAAATCAACTATTCTGGTTTGGTGACCTGATGAACTAGGGAGTAAAAGAAGAAAAATGTATCAGACCGCAGTGTTATTTTTTATGAAAAAAAAAGGCAGTCGAAACCCCATGTTTCCTTTCACTTCACAAGCAATTTGGTTTTCTTTCCCTTCTTCCTCTTGAATGTAAACAGACAGGTAAAGTCAGATTCAAAACCCTAAAAGACAGTAAATTTTACATAAATTTCTCTGGCAAATAACAGGAGGGAGAAATTAAATATAAATCACACTAATCTACTGTGCCGCAGGAATGGCTTCTCAAATTAAATTTTTTGAAGCACTGCCCCTCTACACAGATACATGAAGTAGCACTAGCTATGGTAAAAGCATTTTACTCTGCTCAGTTTATAAACTAAGCTTTCATCAATTCCATATAGCTCCATTTTATGCTTATGAGATTTCATACCTGTGGAAATTAAGAGGTATGAAACTGAACAGGAGCAGCACATGTGAACTGCTTTCTGTAATTGCTATGACATTGATACCTGTCTCTAGACAGCAAAACAAAAGAACAAAACCCAGCATCTTCCCTTTTTCAACTCTGCATTACTGTTTCTTCAGTGTCAGGCTATAATACAATAGTGTACCAATGGATATGCTTTCAAATTATGTCAGATATATAATAAATCCTGGAGGTCTGTTTAGAAGAATAATGCCTTAAATATGCAAACTTTTGTTCTGAAAATGGATTGTCTGCAAATCGTTTAGACACTGATTATATTGCTGTTGTGCTTAAGGAATGGTGTTCCCCAGTTCAGTGTTCCCACTGAAACACTCCAAACCATACACTGCTTGCTCACACCCCCATCACCCCTTCCCCTGTGGAGGGCTGGACAGGAGAACTGGAGATAAAAAAGGTAAAGATCAGGGGTTGAAATAAGAGCAAGTTATGGGAAACAGCAATGAGAAAGAACAATAAACAGTAACAGCGACAATATCAGAGCGTAGCTGGGAGACGAATGATTCACACACCATGTGTAAACTCCCGACCACACCTGACCGTGCTGCCACACTATGTGACCTGGAAGGGACTCCTTCCCCCATCCCTGGAAAATGAGGAGAGGTGCTAGAGAATAACCTTTGAGTCCTGGCCACGCCCCTTCTGGCTACTGCAAAAATTAACTCTGTCTTGGCTGGAACCAGGACAACTGCCAACAAATTAAATAAATTATATACTCTACAGTAATATGACATAAGCATTTGCCTAAGACAGGCAAGTCAACAGGCTTCAAAATTATTAATTTCTATTCATATGGATATCAACTGATATTTATTTGCAATTATAATGCTCAATTACTTATGTTGACTTAAAGAGTCAACATAACAGCTTTCTTACCTACTTCTAGTCAGAAGCACTGGTCTAAGATATAAAAGTTCTGTAAGTTCTGAAAGTTACCTCCTTGACCAACACAGCATTATTCTGCTTTTCAAAGAAAGCACTAATTCCCAGAAAACATGAAGCATGATAATCCCAGTGTAACAAAAAGCATTTCTAGAGGTTTTCCTGATACGTTACTATAGACTTTCAATATAACTCAAATCAGAAGAAAGAACTTATTAAAAATCATGAATAAGTACTAATAAACTTAGAAAATATTTTAAGATCAAAATAATTCAGCAATTTATTAGAAGAAAACATTAGGAAAAAATTCCAAGCCAACTATACAAAATAAAGTAATAAATAACCATGCATTAAAAAAAAAATACCTACTTGCCAGTGATGGTCCTCCAAAGCTGCGCACCTGCAATTGTAACAATGTAAGATGAAACACAACGTACTAAATCAGAAAGAATTTTATTTTTTATTCATAGTACATATTCAGAATTGGGACAAAATGACTAAGGAATTCTCTGTGTCAGTCAAACAGGAAATCTATATCATCTTATAGTAACAGTTCTTGAATTGCTTTCTGTAAACTTAACATACAGTTAAAATCATTAATGGAAAACGTCAGGATCCTCTATGGCTACATTTCCACATGGAAGCACGTCATACAGATGATAACTTTAACATGAACATACCCTCTACTTCTACACACTGAAAACCACTTTACATTCCTCATGAATCTGTAATAGTCTTGCCATCTAGTGGCTGGCTGAAAGCACGAAGCAGTTACACAGATGTGATATACTGGGAAGAATTTTTTCTGCTTCTTGGAGTGGCACTTCATTGATTTCTATTCATTACCACAAGACTCCTACAGTATTACTTCAAGGGCCTGGTTTTTCTTAAACTCTGTCTACAATGGCATCAAAGACAATAGTAAAATAAATGAGTTTACTACAGTAAGTATTCTATAAGCTAGGAAGCAGAGGTCTTTCTAGCCTCATCTCTAAAATGAATGGTTAAATAATCACACAAACATGAGAGTGGTACATTCTGAATTTGATCCCTACAAAAATATTATTTGCAGGTATGAGTGAATTTACCTAAATCATTGCCTTCCAGCTAGCAAGGTATTCAACGTTTGTGGTAATTTATACAGCACAGAGCTTAAAAAATCAAATTCTGCTTAGCTTTATAAGTTGCCCTCTGGGCATGTAATACTCAAGCAGGAAACAGAATGGCAACCAAGACTCCCAGAAGAGGGAACGACAGTAAATTATTCTTCAGAAGAGGTAGCAAATACCTGTTGTAACTAAGCAGGGAACAACTGGCTTTGGCAGTCAGAAATTAAGTGTTAGTGCATCACAGAGGAATACCATGCTTCTCTGACATCTATTTCCTGCTTTTGTACTATGTTCACATGGTTTTTCAAACACTTTGCATGGGATTTAACAATAAATAAAAGGCAAAATAAGAATCTTGAAAAAAAAATCTTCATGGCAATGAAAATTAAAAACTTATGATGAGCATTTTGTCAAAGAATTTTCAAGATGGTAATGAAGTACAGGAGAGGAATTGAAAACAAAAATTCCAAACAATCAGACCAGCCAACAAACTCAAAATCCCTTTCAAAACTGGTTGTATTCACGTAAGACTTTATACACTCTGAACACTAAATGCTATACAAAGTAAAAAGAAAATGCTGTTCATTTCTTATATTTTAACTGTGCTAAGACAGGTAATTTCTCTTATCTATTTAAAATTTTCACTAATATATATTGGATGTCCCAAAATTTCCAAAAATTACATTATTGAATTACATGTTGGAAGAAAATTACATTTTGGAATTACATGTTGGAATGACATGTTTGGAATTACATTTTGGAATTACATGTTTGGAATTACATGTTGGAAAAAGTTTGAATGTCTAGGAAAACTTTGTATTTTAGAAAAGAATGCATTTTCAGACCTAGCAGTTAAGAAACAAGAATGACTGCCCACTCCTAACAATTACACTCATCTAAGTGCTAGAACAAATCTCCTAATGCCCTCCCTATAAAATATAGCAAAACTTAATTGAAAATGGCAATAGACCATCACAGATCTACTACCACTCTCTAATATTAGCTGATACTTTTACAATAATCATAATATTGACCTGGCTTTAGTAATGAACTAGCATGCTCCAAAGTGCAGGTGTTTAAGCATGGAACTCTATCAGTACACTTACCTTTTATCTTTGAGAATACCAAATCCTTCATTATCTGAAGAATTAACACTCCAAGTATTATAAGGGAAGTCAGATGATACACTCTCCAAGGGGTCAATGCAACAAACCTAGAATATCAAGAAGAAATAGATATTGAATACTTCAAAACTCATTGGAAGCATGCAAAAACTAACTGCTGCTACTAATACTGGAAATAAATAGGAAGAAATACTCAGATTGCAATAATTGAGTTCAGTTTCTCCCCACAACCCTTCCCTGAGAAGCAAATATTGAGAGCTCCAAGCATTGCATTTAAAGATACAAAGATTAAACACTGAGTTTGTAGTAAATTTTTGTCCATACTTTTATTTATGGAGAGAAAAAATAAAGAAAACAATATATTTTAATTATTGCATAGAAAGTACTGCTTTTAAATTAACTTTGGTTGCATTAAAACTAATTGTCTTGGCACAATGCAAAAAAAAAAGGTTAAAAATTATCTTTTGCTTCCCACAGAACCTATGTTTAAGCAAGATTTTTATACAAATCATTCTTTCAAACACAAAGATGAGATAAATCTATATAACAGCATAACACTAAAACATGTCTTCATAACAAGTTTTCATGAATTTTGGTTTTAATTACATAAATTTTTAGAACATGTCTAGTCAAGTCAAACAGACCTAGATTCAGAAAGTATGAATTACAATCTCATGCATTGCTGACTTTGCTATCCAGGTGTGTTTGGAGATAAGCTCTTCTATCTGTTTTACTGGCAAATAACTTAAAAAAAAAAGGGTATGAAGAAAAAGAATTAAAATTCAACTAAATAATTTAAAAAAACTAAAGCATTTTAATAGCTGGTTTTGAGCACTTTAAATCAGTGATCTGAACATAAACAGTGAACAAGTTAATTTTTCAAAGTAAAAGCAATTAACTTTAAAAAGTTGAGGTTAGCCAAAACCAGTAAGAAGCCACTGTCCAAGGCACTGGATCAAATGAGAATACCAACAGAAACAAAATCCTACAAAGCTGGGATGTTTTCAAGAAACCTCTCAGATTTGAAAACAGGGCAGCTGGCTACCCAGCTTCTACCCAGTTTCTCCTGCAGAGTTTTTCTGCAAGAAAGAGGGGGAAGGGGACTGAAAATAGTAGCAAACATAGCCACTGTGGGAAGCCAAGAGATACTCTTTAAGCACACTTGGATTTTTTAGAAAGAAAATTGACTTCACAATATTTCTAACAAGCTCAGGACAGACTACTGTAGTAGCAAACTGCTCCAGTATTCCTCGAAAACCTCAAAAATAAAATCTACATTAAAAGAAATGTCCATGCCACTAATTTTCACATTTAACATAAGCTCATAATACCAATCACCCTGAGCAGACCAGTATATGAAATCCAATACAAACACTAAGCTCACTCTGAAAGTTTTACCCAAATATAAAGGGATTTTATATCTGTAGAGAATTTGAATTATAAGATTATTCTATAAACAAATCTATAAAATCAGCACCTTTGTATAATTCAGCCAGCTCAAGAAAACCAACCAAGAAGCGTAGAGAAAAATTATTACAGGGCAACCTCTATCAAAACTGCCCAATCACAGTTCAATAAATCAAAACTTCTAACAGCTTTGCATCATGTTGTCCTACTATTTTTCTTGGTAATATTATTCAGCATTAAAAATCTTTGATTGTGTTTAAGTGTTAAGTTCCACTGCACAAAAGACTTTGTTTAGCTTACTTACTTAATTTACTGATAACGGGCTGGGGGAGAGATGTGATGCTGTATAAAAAAAAAAATCAAATGAAGAATTTTTCATCCAGCTTCTAGGCAGCAGAAGTTTATAACAAATGCAGACCTTCATACTGTTTGGGCTTAATACCATGTCTGTTCTACAGGGTCTTCATGGTGCTTGTGCATGAATGTTTATAGAATCACGCAGAATGCCCTGACTTAGCAATTACCATTGGCCGCTCTTTGATGGTCTCAAATACATGCATCAATACCAGAATCTATACACAAGTGTGTGCATGTGTGTACATACACACACTTCTTACTAGCTTTTCAAGCTAAGATCAGATGCTTACTAAGAAGGCTTAGTGTGTCTTTCAAAAAATGCACAAAACATGTTTGACCTACTTTATGCTCACAACTAAACCACACTGTTAGTTTCACTGCAATCACAGCTGTCACCTGCTGTTAAAAACAATTGCACTAATGCGGACTAGGATTAGGAAACAAGGATTAACAAGGTAGCATCCTCTCTGAAAGATGCTTCCAAGTCATGTCAGTCCACCTTCTCAATACTGCGGTGTCCCTGCTCCAATGTTTGAGGAAAAAATACTGTAATCCAGTTGAAGCAGCTAATGCAGTCACCAAACTAGGACTCTTAACTTCTTTGGAGAGCTTTGAATTATTCTGACTGAATTTCTCATTCTTAACATTATCAGCTCTTTATCTAGACTGTGATGTTTGCAAGAAAGACCACCCCTTTTGAATTCACTCAGCCAGCTTGTGTCAGGCCTCAGGTGCCAAAGCAACACAGATTAGAAAAACTATTTGTGAGCCATATGTCAGAGATCTGCATCCTTGAAGCCCTTCCTGGTGGAAAGCTGCTGAGGTCCCCTTGCACTCTTTTGGCATATATCTATCAAACATAAGCTTATCAAACAGTTAGTTCAACATGCAGGGATCTGACAACCACTTATCATGCTACTACCACTGTCAGGATTCAGAATTCTTCTAGGAATTATCAACATGATGCATAGCAACCAGACTAACAGTCTCTGTAGTACTACTGCTTATTAATAAAAGCTGGGGCATTTTTGCCCCCTTTTTTTTTTTAATAACAGATTGTACTCTCAAGCATTTCTAATACACACATATCTGACAAAAATGAAAGGCTCCAGAATGAATTCTTCATATACTGCACTCCTTCTGTATTGTAGAAGAATGCTACATAATAAAAGCTTACTGAACTTGTTCTCTTTTTTAAGCAATAAACAAAACAGACTGAAGTTCAAATTGTTTAATTTCTTCTACAAGTGGTGCAGAAGTAAAAACCATTACTGGGACATAACCAAGATTTGTTCCCCCTTTGAATTCTGCAGTATTTTGTGAATGCTTTTTGGGGGGAACAGAGGGGTTAAGAAGCAATGTACAGAATAATGCATTCCAGATAAATACTTCAGCAGTTAATAGGACAGCTTGCACAACACGGGGACGAGAAATTCTGTCAGCAGTGCAGGGCTGCAAAAAACCCCAGTCATGAGGTGTCCAGGACTCAGTCCCTGTCACTGGCTGAAACAGGCACTCCCTGCAAAGGAGAGGGCCTCACTCAGACACAGCCCCAGGGGTGGGATGCAGCCACCTGGCTTGGAGGCTGCAAGAAGGAACAGTGGCCCCACTGTGAAAGATGTCCTCAGGTCCAGAGCACTCAAGTGAAAGAGCTAATGGAGGTGCTAAGCAGGTGGCAGAACACTGTGGAGTAGGACTTTCAAAAGCTTAATTGTGCAAGAACCTGAGCAATGTGCTCCAACTGGAGCTTATCTGAGCAAGCCAGACTAGCTAAACTCCAGATGTCCTTCCATCCTATGCTCTTCTATGTAGGAAGAATGTAAGTGTGGTGGAGCCAGCCTGCCACTCAATTCCACTGTGGAAGATTGAGAAAACATTTTTGTAAAATTAAATAGAAGCTATATCAACAGATAATTAAGCAGTGGTTGTCCACAAAGGTTGTGGAATTTCTAACCTTGATGGTCGTGAAAACAAAACCCTGAGCAATCTGATCTGAATTGAGTACTGATCTTATTTTGAGCTGCAAGCCATACTAGAGACCTCATGAAGCCCCTACCAACCTGAATGGTACTTTCATTGTGAGATTATTGTAGGCTATTAGAAGTGGTTGGCAAATATTTTCTGGTAAGATGCTGACCTTAGAACTTAAAGGCACAATTTCTGTTTCTGGACCTGGTTATATTGCAGCTGTTCTGAAATTATTCTAAACTGAACAAGTAAGAATCAAAACTTGAAAACTTCCACAATTAAAAGTGAAAATTCTTCAACTAAATAATGGTGAACCTAAACAGAGAAAAGTAGCCTGAAGTACCTTCTCCTTCTTGTCTTTTCTCCAGTTCTTTAAAGTATGGGATGGTCATTTGTCAATACTGTCAATTTGTTGTATCAAAAAGCAGGTATCTCACAGTGCACCAGAATTGTCCCAGAGCACCTGGGACAATGAACTGCACAAACCAGATTGTACGAATTTATTCAAGCGTCATGAGCCAGCTAAGAAATTTTGACGGTTAACAATATCATACAATATTGCAGTCAGTAAACATAATAAAACTTATAGGGCATGACAAAAGCTGTTTTTAATTGTATCATGAGATACAGGGAAGGTACAGATGTACCAAATTGTTTCAAATGTTAAATAAATCAATTTGATTCTTTCATTTCAGCTGTTAAGGTTTTGGGTTTTCCACAACACTATTTCTAGAGCTATGAATGAGTTGCATTTTGTAAACACAAAACATAAGAAAACATTTAATCAAAAATTAAATTATTTAGACTATCAGCAGCCAGTGCTAGTTATTTCTGGAAAGCCTTAGCAGGCACATTCTTAATAGTCATCTATCTCTAGATGAAATCCAGAGATAATCACATAAATAAATGAAAGCTATCAATAACACAGATGTGAGAATGGAGCTTTGCTTCACCATCAGCTTTTATGACACATCTACTGGCTGCATGAGTGACTTGTGGCCTTCAGTTCTATGTTCTACAAACTCATTTACATCTTAAAACCAGACAAACCAGAGGCCAAACGGAGTAATTCCGTGGCGTTCTAAAGAGCACAGGTTGGTATATAACTGTTTCCTCATAAAATGTTTAGGGAAAATCTACTGAAAATCACCTTCCAGCCAGAGCTTTCCATAGAACTGGTCTTCTTCCAATCAGACACTGATAAGCAAGCATGGCCTATGACATAAACCACATAGAGAATGGCCCTCCTCTGTGGAGAGGAAATATTTCTAGTGCACTTCGAGAATACTGAACTGCTAATTTCAAATCTACATGTACTTTGCTCTTACAGGGGACCACCTAACTCTTTTTCAGACAAACATCTACAGTGAAGGCATTTGGGTAAGGAAAAGATGAGGTAATAACTGTTTCCTGGTGGTAACTGTTTCCTCTTTGGAGCTGAATGTAGACCATTCTCCCACACTTACTGCTGGAGCAATCAACGCCTGTGTGGTTGCAATAAATTCTGATGACTGTCTCAAGCAAGAGTTCTAGGGAAGGGGAAGAGGGCTTGTTTTCTTCTAATTACAGCATGAAGTACACTGCCTGAACAACATTTTTGAAATATACGGTAAAGGTAGTATCAGAAAGCTTGTGCCCTTACTGATCAGAGGGTCAATCATTTTGTTTGCTCTCCTGAGAATCAAGAAGAAAAAAAATATATATTTAACACTATTTTATTTACAGGTAATTTAATGCTTAAACTCTCCTAACTGAAAAACTATCCCAAAGCAGGTTTGCAAATCTTGCTTTATATGTCTATTAAATTTACAACTTTTATGTGAATTGCTCTTCTATTTAAATGATTTTCATACTGAGCCTCTGTAAATATTAAAATGCTTTATCTACGTATACAGAAATCCAAGCCTTGAGTACTCAAAACATTGGAAGTCAGAACTCAATAATTCAGTATTTTTCCTATTGTTCCTTTAGTATATCTTGGTATTGTGGTATAACACTAGCTGGCAAATAAGGTTGCTCACTTTTCTCCTGCCCTGGTGAGATGGGAAGGAGAATGGAAAGAAGTAAAATCCAGGGCTTAAGAACACTTTAATAACTGAAATAAAATTAATAAGAGTAATAATAATAAATGAAATGTGATACAACAAAAAGAGAGAGGAATAAAATCCAAGACAGGCCAGTGATTCACAATACCACTGCTCATCACCTGCTGACCAGTGCTCAGCCCATCCTGATCAGTTACGGGCAGCTCCTGGCCAGCTCCTCCCAGGCATGACACACTGTGGTTTGGAATATCCCTTTGGCCAGCTCAGGTCAGCTGTCCTGGCTGTGCTCCTTCCTGGCTTCTTGTGCACCTGCCTGCTGGCAGAGCATGGAAAACTGGAAAGTCCTTGACTTTCCTGAGCAGTAAACACTGCTCAGTAAACATTTCAGCAACAACTGAAATATCAGGTTTTTATCAACTTTATTCTCATACTGAATCCAAAATACAGCACTGCAACACTGTACCAGGAAGAAAAATAATTCCATCCCAGCCAAAACCAAGACATCTGGTCTGAGCCAAAGTATTTAGGTAACTGTTCAAGAATTATAATGCAAAAATCCCTTCCCAATTCCTACACAAAAAGTGTAGATTTTCACTTAATTCAGAGTAAGTTATGCACACTTTTTTGGTAGAATGGCTTTCTAGAACAGAATTTGGTACAATATCATTATATTTATATAATATTTAGTATGTCTGAAAAATACACAAAAACTGGTACAGCAGATTCCATGTTAAAGAGAGGGATTTACATGTAAAAAAACCACACCTGTACATGTTCTGTCAAAAATTTTAGAAGGAACAAAGGCTTAAATTTAGTCTGAATTTGCTGAATAAAATAATTTCAAAAGCATTTACTCCACATTTAATGTTAATTAACATTTAAAATATGCACACTAGCACTCTGGGTGCCTGGCATTTTGGACTTAGAAAGCTGTATATCTGTTTAGCTGAAAACCTGTGAAATGTTGTAATAGAATGCTTCTTAAAAACATGTACATTAAAAATGTTTTAGATCATGTCCAATTTAGTGGAGAAAAACCTTCCATAAAGACATCAATTACAAAGAAGGACCATTTTTCACTTCAAGTTTTTCTTTAAATAAGAGAGAAACTTAGGTACTTGAGATATTTCAAACAGAGTAAAATGAAGCACTGAAAAGCAGTTGATTTGTAACCTATGTGCCAGCTAGCAAAGAAGGTTCCATTGGATAGCACCCAGAAATCTAAAAATTCTATCACTAGGTACATAAAAATAAATAAATAATAAAAAAAGATAACCCTCAGGCAGAAAGGCATGCTTATTATTCTAAAACTTGGATCATTTTTTAAAATTCTTTCTTTGCTAAGACAAAGAAAACTCAGCCATCAACCTTTTATTCAAAGAGCTTATTTGTCAGATCTCATTGAAAAGATTAGGATCGTATTTAATCAGCCAGAAAGTACAGACCAAATCAGTTTTTCTTTAGAAAACCTTCTAGAACTTAGTAGAATTCAAAAAATTTTGAATCATAAATAAACCTCTTGTCCTAAGAAACAGACTCCTAGAAATTTCAATTACTGTTACAGGCATCTGTATAAGGGGTAGTTCTCCAGAAAGTCTGTGCACAGATTTCAGGGCAAAAGCAAAGACAGCTGGACACTGCTAACTTAACACATAGGATAGGAATTCAAATTGTGTATTCTCTATACCCTAACTCAAGAAACCAGCTCTTAACCTTAAAAATAAGTCTAAATTAAAAAAAAATAGTATAAGTCCCTAAGAAAAAACACTAGAAAAATTGTTCCAATGCTTTGTATTTAATAACCAAAGATAAAATATGCTTATGAACTGGTACATTTGGAAGTATAGTGGTGGTCTGGGAAAGAGGATTAAGTTAATTATTTCACATTGCAAAATTATCTCACACTGTTTGCAAGAAAACCTCTTGAGGAATGCAGCAGTTAGAATCATGTTTCAATATTTGTGCTTTTGGATCAGATTTACTGCAACCTGTTGGCATTCAGACAGGCACATAAAAAGCACTCGAGAAGGAGAAAGTAACTTACCTAAATGACATACCTTCTGAGTCTACCACGACATCAAATTCTACTGTTACATCAGTGAAAAGAGGGGATGGTATTTCCATGGAAGTCAAAATTATTTCGATTTAAACACGTAACATCAAATAACCTTGCTTCCTTTGTTTTTGCAGACAAATGCCCAGATGACCTTAATTAACCTGTGCTTTGGTAAAGTACAGAAGAAATCCTAATCCCATTTTCTCATACAGTACCAGCAGTTTGGGCAGTAGCACCTCTACCGTGCGGCCCTAAATCTCCTTTTCTTTAATGCTCTCATTAGTCCTGTAACATCTACCATGGAGCATAGCATATCCCCCTAAAATGTTCATTGTTCTCAAAATTCTACTTACTATTTGAAAGGTCACATTATTTTGAAGCAATATAAGAAGAAATTATAATTTCTCTCTTGAAGCAACTGCTTTTGACACAGCATATGTGTGTTTCAGCAAGACAGAATAAACACAAGTCATGCTGCAATTTATTTCTGGTCTCCTTTGTTCTGGATTTCCATCTTCCATAATGTTCTCATCCTAGATTTGATTCTAATTTTTTCAGTAATGCTTGCTTTTCCTCAATTTTCCCACTTGATTTCTTTTCTGACTGATCCTGATTTCATCTTATTGGTTGAAAAATGCTGTCAACTGTCCAGGTTTTTATGTAACACTGTCTGGCTCTTAAACAATGTCAATTTTCATTCCTGTAAAATAATCCCTCAGCAAAAAGTACGAAAACTGTCACTAAAAAGCTGTTAATGGTTTTTAATAATTTTTGTTAACTAAAATGATTTTAACTTTCTGTTCCACTTTTCTACTTCCAAAGCCTTCAAAAGTTTTCATAATTTGTATTGGAGAAGTGAACATAATCCTAAAAATGCCTGGTTAAAAACAAGTAGACCCTAAAATTATATCATACCGTGTGCTGAGGATAGAATTTTAGCTTTACTTGAGGAAGACTATTATGGAATATCACCTTCCTTTTGCTAGGAAGCAAAAAGCAACAAACCATTTATTCATGCTTAAAGAAATATCAGCAATTTGCTGTTCTATAGCTAGGTGTAATAAAAGCAAATCTCAATAACAATATGTTACAAAGACTTAGCAAAAGGCAGCAAATTAAATAAGTTAAGCACTAGAAGAAACAAACTACCAACCATGTAAGAAACACATTCATGTGAATGCACAGTGAATTTCAAAACTGTCTATGCCAGATTTTTTTAATATTTTCTGATAATGAAGGTATTATCATTACAAAACAATAATGTCAATACTTAACCTACTGTACTATTCCTGCTTGAGTGATCAGAGACATAAACTCTTATTAGAATTTAAGGCAGGAGTATTCACTTGTGTGCTATCCTGACGCTTTGGATTTCGGGAAAGTAATCCCAAAACAATACGAATGTAGCTCTAAGATTTTCTGTAATGAAGACAGCCAAAGACCAAAATTTCCCACATTCAAAATTCATTTAGCATCTGAGTGCTAGAAGGAAAAATCTGCATGTGTTCTCCTGACTTGGAAGATATTACAAATTTAATTAAGTGATCTGAAGACTAGCATACTACAAACTGGCCTCAGAATATCAATATCCAGCCTTACTCCAATTCAGTTAATTTTCATGTATTTTCTTTATGTTTTGATTTCAAATATTTATTTTATTCCAATTCTCACTTAATTTGACATTTTGTCACTGAGAATGTCTGAGTAGGTCCCCTAGACTACATTTCCAATGATAGCCACAGTAAGTGCCGACAGTGAACAAAAACATACAGTCCACAAATACACAAAACAGGGCTGCTGCATGTGTTTTCTTCTTGTAGCAAAGAAGAAAAATGCAAGCATACATTGTGCATCACACTGCTCTCTAAATGGGCAGAAGTGAGGTTTAGTACTGGTAGCATTTACAAGTTGTGTGCAAATACATGAAAGAAATGCTTAGCTTAGTACTGCTTTCTTACATTGAAAGAATAAAATTATGAATGAAAAGTACTTTGAGATCTCTTCATGGTATACTTTATCATTGCCAAGCAGCGATTTCAAGTAAGAAACACTTTAAGAACAAACCTTAAAGTGAACTGGATACTTTAAAACAAATCAAACACTTCAATAACAACTCCTGAAACAAACTGGATACTTAAAAACAAAGCACACCAAGCCGCTAAACTCTGAATGTGCGTTTTGTTACTAACATTTAAAGAGCAAACAGATTTTCTGTCTGGAAAATAAACAATCTTTACCTGATGCAATGCACACAGACAATTCAGATAAAGCAATATTGTTTTCTCTCAATTGTTTCTCTCACACAATGGAAATATGCACTATATCTGAGACCAAACAAACAAACAAAAAGTATGGGTAGGAATGGTGACAAAAGACTATTTTTTAATAGAAAATTAGGCCTGCACATGTGTCTAAATCAAGGACTGATACTTCTATTTTACACAGTTGGTCAGTTACTTTGTTGAGTCAGTACAATAACATCATGTAACATTGTTAAAAACAGACCTGCAGTAACATGCAAATATACCTTCTGAGGTCAGAAGGTATATTAAAAACCTCAAAGAAAAATGTGGATTTGGGCTGGTGAAGAGAATAGCAAGTAAGGTAATGCAACAAATTTGTTCCACAAGATGGGAAAAGAGAAAAGATCTATTACATCTTAGTTTTTCTGCTGCCTCCCTTTACAAAAAAATCCTAGGGAAATCAGGAAATTGGGCAATTGGTGAAGAGATGCTACTGGTGTATATAGGGATGACCTTGCAGACATGAATGCACTTTAGTTTGAAATATTTATCTGCAGATATTAAACATGCATTTGAAATAGATACCTGCAAACTACAAAACACATGGAACAGTACAAAATTAGTGAAAATAAACTTGTCCCTCTGACCTTGTAGAAATTTAAAATTACAGACTGAGAGAACAAAAAGCTGCCACTATCCCTCTATTCCATACATGCAGAGAATAATAATTAGGATAGAATTCTAGCTTAAAAAATCTAGGACTGAATGTTAATATTTGGATAAGATTAAACCCAAGACTGAAAGTTATCAGTCAACAGCCTAACACTCAGAACACCTGGAGTGAACTTCTAGCACCAGCACAGAGCTTCCCTGTTCTTGGCCCAATCACTCACTTTTTCAGTACAACAGGTGTAAAACAGGGGAAAAACCAGCCTTGTTTTCCCGTGTTATTCTGACTTCAGTCTCCAAACTATATACAGCACAAGAATCTAAATAATATTTCAGATGGTTACGTGCAAAATAATATATCTATTTAACCCTTGTTTAAGGGTTAATTTTAAAGATTTTTGGTCAGGTTCATTTGGGGCAAGAGGCTTAAAGCTTCTCATGGTGAAAAAATAATGGAGGTGGTAACTGAAAAATGCTTTTTCAGTAGTCAGATTTGCGTCTACTTTTACTATTCTCTTGTTAGATTCCACAATAATTTGTCAGGAATACTAAGAAAATCAAGGAAATCAGAATGAAATTAAGTTCGTAAATTTCTTGTACTTACAAGAACAGTATTTTAGTAGTAACCATCAAAGATGCATTTATACACAGTACAATGGCTAACAGATTTTTTTAATACAAAAAAGGCTACAATGAAATATATTTTAAAAAAATACTGTGACACCAGAGAAACAGTTCACTCTCAGCAGCTCCTACTGCAACAGTTTACACACTAAATATTTTGATGGGTGAACATACAAGAACTAAATTAACCATGAGGAAAACAGTCCCAACAAAATTAAATGGAGGAGGAAGGACCTGGTGTTGCTTTACCAAAATTCAGAAAACTGTAAAATTAAACCTCACCTCCTTTTCTTTCACCAATGCTGTTGCTGCTACAGTGGGAGGAGTCTCCCATCCAGCAATACAGACTTATGAACTCCAAGATATCCTGATCAGAGGCTGCCAGTGCTGGGAGTCCCCCTATGGGGCATGGATACTTGTAGGCACATGACAAAGAAAGAAAAGGCACATGAAACAGCAACTAGGAAATGCTCCTTGTACCTATAGGCTCCAGTCAGTTTGGGAGAGACTTCACAGGCAGCAGGGGTGGACACTTGGTCCCAATCCTGAAGCAGTTGTGACTGTCTGAGTCATCACAAACCAGGCTGACCAGCTGGATCTCAAACAAGAAAAGGAGAAGCAGCAAACACACTGTGCTGCACACTCACGATCCCAATACTAAAGCACGGAAATGTGACCTTAGATTTAAATTACTGTTTAATTTTCAAAGTGTCAGATTTCATAGGTTTGTTACCGAGGTCTTTCCTTATTCTCAAACCACAGAAGTTTACTGGTCATCATTCCTGCTTCTACACATTTCCTTGTTTGTCTACACCTCTCAAAACTCCCTGGCACTAGGATAGGGAGCTTCCTTCTGAGGTACAATGCCACCAAATTAAGAAGACCAATCAGTGCCCTGACTTTTGCTGCTCCAACTCACCCTGAAAGCTATGAATTTTGATAAAATAACTTCAAATACTGGTCACCATAACAAGTTGCCAGTAAGACTAACAAAGGAGACTGCTTACAGGCATTGAATAATGCAGGCATTTTATACCTTGCTTGGGACAAACCTGGAAAAAAAATAGCCAAGGGGTTGCCCAGCAGCTATGATTGCTTGAGACATGGAAATGTATTCTGCTAGATGTTGTCCCTGAAAATTTTATCAGAGCCACACTGAAAAGAAATATAAAGCATTATGACTCTTCCAAATGGCTGAAAGAACAGGTGACCTCTGAAGTATGCGGAAAATGAGAGCAAAACCATGTAACTTTCTCAACGAAAGGATTTACCATGGATACCTAAGAGGAAGATGGATAATAAAAGTCAACCTAAATTAGACGTCACGCACACTCTGCTTCTGGAATCAGAGAGGATAAAATGATTTTGAAAATATTTGTTGAGATCTTCTTCTGCAGCACAAAGCTCCAGAAAGTCTTCCTTCTATGACTTGGATCTCATTTTAAACATCACACTGTTAGGGTTACAGAGAACCAAGAGGAGTTTGCTATTAATCCACTGCACTGCTTGTTTACCCCTCTGATTTGCTTAAGAGGAAAGGAGGCAGTTCTAGCTACAGGAAAGGAAACATTATTCACTCATAAGAGCCTCTGCAGTATTATTAGACAGTGCACTAATTTATAAATTGCTCTACATGATTAAGCAGGCATACAACAACATTTTAGATCAGAAAGCAAAAAAACATAGGCATTGGCAACCTGAGATCACGGGAAAGCCCTGAAGGAGTTTCACACAGACAACTTTTTTCCTACAGAAATTAACAAAAGAGACATGACAAACACAACAATGAGCATATCCCTATGTTAATCTCTGGGGCTTATTCAAGTAAACTGCCTCCGACTACAAAAAGCTTAGTCCAAAAAGAGAACTGGTGCACTGCAGTAACATTCCGGCTGTGCCCACTTCACAAAGACTCCACTAAGTAGGCCACCAATTTGGAAAAGCACATACACTCAAAGTGAACTCTAAAGTACTGGACCAGGGCATCAGCACAGCACAATCGATGGGCTCGGGACCTGATTTCAGCAGGTTTCAAAACTCTGCACTGAAATGCGGGCCCGCAGCTCCTCTCGGCTGTGACAAATGCGAGTTCTCGGCGGGGTGTCCTGCAGCCGCCCTGCCCAGCTTCCATCTGAGACTCCTCCTCCTCATCATCATCATCACGCATCATGCTGCGGGATACGAGGGCAGAACGTGTGTGTGTGCGAGGCCGGGGCAGTAACCGAGGGTGAAAGAACCCGACCAAGCAGATGCACTGAGCCCCAGGGCCACGGCCAGACCGGACCGGCGGCTGGGGGCAGGGAATGCCGGGGGGCAGGGAATGCCGGGGGGCAGGTGAAGCGAAGAGCAGGACCTTCCTTCGCTGGGGGCGCGGGTCAGCTCTCTGCCAGGGCCGCTCGGGAGAGGCGGGCAGGGGGCAAAGGCTCCTCCCGGGGGCCGAGGGAAGCGCGGCGCGGGGGGAGGAGGCGCCCGCTGCGGGCGGGGCGGCGCGGGCCGGGCGGGGGCTCTTCCATCCCGGGGGCGGTCCCGACCCCGGCCCCAGCCCCGGCGCCCACCCCGGCCCGGCTGGCTCACCAGAAGAGCAGGTTGGCGCAGACGAAGCCGCCCAGGCTGCGGAGGGGCCGCTCCCAGCTCAGCGCCGCCGCGATGCAGCAGCCCACGGCCAGCCCCGTCTCTCCCAGCACAGCCGCCGCCCCGGCCCCGCCTGACATCTCCGTCGGCTCCGTCTCCCCGGGCGCCGCCGCGCCTCGCTCCTGCGGGGCCTCCGCTTCCTGGCGCTGCGCGGGGACCGCGGCGCTCGCCATGGCTCGGTGCGCCCGCCGGGCTGCGGCTG